>NC_070590.1:8089247-9585497 GCF_027409825.1 Scomber japonicus | reverse complement strand
CATTTTTTGCAGTGTGCAGAAGGTGGCAGGTTGTGATCCTACAACCCACATCTCATATACATAATCCAGCAGGCAGGCAGGCCCCCGCTCTTGTTGAATGGGGGGACTCTCCCTTCCTCTGGGGACGTTTCAGGGCTGAAAGAGAACCCTCACCACCCGGCTACTGGGGGCCCGTGGGCGCAGTGAGAAAATGAAGACCTCTGCGCCCCTCTAAATCCCCAGGAATTTCTCATTAAGCATAGGTCTCCGGCTGCCGAGGGCCCTCTGGGTCCTCACCCACCCCCCGTGAGGGGTCTCCCTCTCTGGCAGGGAGAATGGAGCTCTTCACTCCACTTTGTGCTGGCTGCCGGCTACCAGGGCCTGTTATTCACCTTTTCCCTTTCTCACCAGCACAAGAGCTTTCTCCCAATCATGCTTTCAAAGCCCTCAGGACTTCCTCTTCCTTTCATTCAGTTTTTACATAAGTGTGTGTGTGTGTGTCTGTGTGTGTCTGTGTCTCTGTGTGAGTGAGTGAGATGTCTTATGTGGCCCAAAAGAGAGAAAGGCATAATTGAATTTGACATTTTTTAATCGTCTCCTGAGATATTTTTGTCGAAAGGCGCCAACGATGGAATGAAGCGGACTCATTTCAAAGAGTTTTTTTAAAAAACTTTTTTCACACGTTGTTCATGAGTACAAGTAGGATTAATGAGGATTATGTATATGAGGAGAGGTAATGAGTTTTGATGAGAGTAGAGAGGATATTTAGATTTCAAGATTTCAAAACATTGCAGCGAGTCAGGATTTGGCAGCATCAGCTGCTCGTGACTTTTCTTGTTTTTGTTTTAGAGTACTTGGCTTTATCCTCAAATTTCTCTGAGAATATATGGACACAAGACACAAAGAAAAATGACAAAAGATATGACAAAAATATTTATTTTTTTGATTTGCAGTTATTTAACTGAAAAGTGAAAGTGTTGCTTCTAATAGTATTATAAACAATATAAATACAACAGCAAACATATTGGCAATACACAATATATTGAAATAAAACATATTGGAATGGTGTAATTACAACTTATAGTTCATTTCATATACATTCTTTGTACTATGGTTGATTTACTTGTGTTTGCTTTTAAAATGTGTATTCATTCTTCATTCTTGTTGCTTGTTGTGAGGCACTTTGTGACATTGGTTTCAAAATAAGGAACTCATTTATATTCTGAATAATCCCTGGGAATTATACATCAGACAAAAATCCAATTTGGTGTGTTTGCAACCTGCTGCAAGTCTTTTTCAGTGACATCCGTGCCAGATGCGGGAAAGAAATAAATCAGGGACGAATCACTCAAATGTTGAACTGCAGGTTGAACAAGGCAGTGTGAGAATCTCGTAACAGTTCAGCTGTCAGACCCGGACACACTATGATGATCCGAGCCAAATGTGGTGCTTCCTTTTGGTCATAAACCCGCCATTTTGCCCGTGTGAACATGCCAAATCTGACTAAACTGCTGCTGTGTTGTAGTGGGACAGCAAAGAGCAGAGAGCAGCTCCTCTGGTCACTGCAGTTCATCTATCAGCTGTGCGTGCTGGCCCGTCCGTGGGGAAGTGTTGGAACGATCGGTCAAGGCTCATTACCACGACTCTGTCAACATGTCCAACAGGAGAGCGGCTCCATATGGTTCCCTCAGTCACACAGAGCCTGTGAACCGTCACTGAGATGATGGACGTGCATGGTGACCTTTAAGGGGCCGATACCTATGGGGCCAGAACAGCGACAGTCAAATACTGGCATCAAAAATAAAATCTGGCATTTGTGAGGGGGTTTCTCCTCTCCCTTTCCACTGGGCCCTGGTTCCCAACATTACTAGTGTTTTTGTGTCAACACACTTATTGATAAATTGAGAACAATACTTGATTTCCTGTAGAAATAAAACATTGCCTCCCTATTCACCAGAGAAAAAGAAATATTGAATTACTATTTTTATCTGTTTTGGATTATGGGGATGTTATTATGATAAACTGCTGTTTCTAAATTGAAATCCCTGGATGCTGTGCACCACTCAGCCTTAAGCTTTATAATTAACAATCCCTACAGTACCCACTCTTTACCAACATATTGGCTGGCCATCCCTAGCACTGTTTTTTATTCATCTATAAAGAGTTACTACAGATACTGCCACCCTATATTTAATCTCTTTTAACTCAATACAATATTCAGTCACAATATTGGTACTTGCTCACAGAATAGGTTGTTGCTCTACACATTAATCAGAACTGAAATAGGAAATATTATCTTACAATGCACCGTACACTTGGAATATTCAAAAAACTGAACTGTATTGTCTTTCAAGTTGAAGGTGGCGTTGGTCAGTACAGGCTATGGATCGGTAGGATCGAAGTGTTTTTGGTCAATGCAAAAGGCTTTAAAATTAGATACTACTGCCACTACGGACCTTGGTTTAACAGATTGCACATGTTTTTAATTTCAACATAAACTTATCTGTTTACTTGTATTCATTCATTGCTTTATTTTCTTCTATTTGCCTACCTAATATTGTTTTGCATTGTTGATGTGGTTTCTCAACACACTGTAAATGAGGATTCCTCCTCAATGGTCTTTCAAGGTAAAATAAAATTAAATAAATTTCAGTCTGTATCTGTTAATTTCAGTCATGTTGTACAAGTGTTATATGGTTTTCAGTTGAGTATGTTGTATTTTACAAGAACTTCAGTCCTGATTGTCTGTTTAATCAATGTTGGTAGCAACAGGTGTGCATCATTAGCTGCACTGAGTAATGTCACTGGGCTCTGTCAAGTTGAGGCTGGTGGTAAACTGAGATTGTACATTCCAGTTAGGTGAGACTGAGAAGGTAAAAGGCTAGTCACTATCCTAGTGAGGGGAATAAGGAAGAGAGTAGGTAGTAGTTTGCTGCGAGGCTGCAGATTTTTTTGTTGTTTGTTGCTGTGGCTTAAGTTATTTTTTTAATTTCCCAAAGGTTAATTTTTACCTTAACTTTGTTATACTTTTTTGTTAATGAATATTACTTTTTGTGGAAGTTCTCCAGCCGGAGGAAAAGCTGTTTTGCAACATTCCTGTAAAAGTTTCCAGTGCCCAAATACCATCCACTGCCCTTAATATTAGTGGCAGCACTGCAGCATTGAAAACAAAACATGGGCAATCAAATGTTTGTATTGGAAAATGCAACACATCGAATCTAATTTTCTTTAAATATTTTTTGCATTATGATGTTAATTTTAATTTATGTCAAGTAGTTTTTTTCAGTTTCAACTTTCTTGCAGTGTTTTGGTGTTGAGAGGTGCCTTGCGGTGCAACAAAGATTGGACATCCGAGGGTGATGTCATCATGGCAAAGATTTTGAGCCAGGCTGTTAATTTTCACTCTAGGACTGTTAATATGTCATTTTATTAAGATTTAATATTTTTTCAGGTGAGGAAGTAGCCATGGAGATTCCCAATATGTGGTCATTTTATCCAAATGAGGCCTGTTTGTAAATCTGCTGCAACGTTTACGGTCATCTTACAACAGTAGCCAAAGTTCTTCATCGTCATCTGGGGGACAATATGATCTGATGGACTGATCTGTGCAGCTCTTTGGTGATTTATCTCTGGCTCTAATGTCTCTGCAGCATTTTGATATATGATATAATTCCCTTTGGAAGATAAATGTTGGTCTCACAAATGAAATCTAACGGTTGTAGCTGCCACGTTAGTTTGCCTGAATGTAACGTGAAGCCCCATGATTTGTGTTCCACGTGTATGCTGCTGTTTTTGGTGTCACTGTCCAAACAGTGTTTGCTGGGTATCTGTCACCATGGTGATGAGATGATTCAGTATCTGGAGTCGTAGGTCACCAGTGACTCAGCTCCAGATGCTGAGTTTTCTGGCTGTTTGTACCCCATGAAAAATGTCTTTCCACCATGCTGTCCTGGTTTTGTCCTCCCTGTGTGTTGCTTTTCTGGCTCTGCACAAGGAAATTATAATACAAGTAAAATAATAACAGTAGAAGAAGACTTATTTATATTCAGGCATCTCATAGATATAATTGATTTTGTTGATGTTGGTCGGTGTTTTGTTAAAAATTGGAATAACTTTATTTAACCTGCCCCACTTCAATGAAAAATCTCCTGGTCAAGACATCAGAAGTCAGAGAAGTTGCAGAAAATAAACATGGATCTGTCACAGACTTGCGGTTTTTTGGACTATTTCTGTTCTCTTGGTTTCCAGTGTTGTACTTCTGTTGTTCAGTCATTTGGTTTTGCTTATTTATATTTGGGCTTAGTTATAGTGTGTTTTCTGGGCTTTGATTTTCAGTTTGCTCTGTGTTTCCCTTCTGTACTCCTCTCCAGCCCATTTTTTCCCCTCAACACCTGCCCTGCATGAGGTTCATTAGCCCTGCCTTGCCCTCAGTGTCTTTCCTCCAGCCTTCACACCTGTCCTGTATCAGTCTTGTCAGCCCTGTCCCTTCTGCAAGTTCTGTCATTTAATAAATGTAGGGAAATTGCCAAAACCACGTAGCAAATACCACAGCTTGAGGCTGAAGTCAATATGGTACCTCACAGTGCAATACCACCAATGGCCACTAGATGCTGACCTTGTGAGGCAGCTGAAATTGTGAAAGCATGACAAAGATCACGCAAGAGTCCATCTCGTCAGGCTTCACGTTATGCAGTCATATCTGAACCAGAAATTAGCATCCTATAGGGATATAGGGATGCATATAGGGATCTACCACGCAAGGTAAGACGTTGATGGACAATGCTTCATCCAATCATAGTATTTTTTTGAAAGTGCTTTCCCTTTTCCAAACAGTTTCCAAGGATTTAATTATTATTTCTGTGTAACAAACCATCTGATGCGTCAGGTTAGAGAAATTATGGTTCCAAAAAAGCTTCAAGTGACTCCCATTCAAAAAAGCATCCATTTCTCTTTCGTAATACCAAATCAATCATTTTTTTAAGTCTTTGAAGTCTTTGTGGTTTTCATTCAGGCCCCCTAAAAAGTGTGCTGGTGGTCATTTTTGGAAAATATTCCTCTGTTAATAAGATTTAAAGACAAACCGTATCTTTGATGTCTGCTGTGTGGGCGTTGATTGACAGCTGTGATTGACAGTTGGCTCATCTGCTGTTCTCCTCGGCTCCAGGACTTACACGGAGTCTAATTTACTTCAATGTTACTTGGTCAAATATTGAAAAAGTCAAAAGTGACTTGAATAAATAGATAAGATGTGTTTTTGAACATCTTTATTAACATATAACAAGGAGTCTTGTTAAAATTAGAATAAAGTGATATGAATAATTTGTAATGTTTTTGCAAGGTACTGACATTCAACATCCTGCTGATAGGACATGAGAAAATGCTCGTGTGTTGTTTCAGAGGCCAATACTACTGCATATCTTGTCATTTTATTTGGGAAGCGTTGTATGTGGAAGCAACATATATATAGATGGGATTCAGGAATACTCTAAAAATAAAGTCAAATGTGTTCAGTACATTAGAAAATGTAATGCTGGAAAGTTATTGAATATCAGAGTCAGGACAGTCCTCAGTAGAGCTTATAGACAGAAGACACAGATAATGAACAATGGCTTTAATACTGGGAAAGACTTGAGTAGTAGAAGAAGTCCGGCTGGAATAATGAATGTTGGGTCACAAGTTTCAACAGCTCCAATGTGAGAGAGTCAGAGAGCAGTCCCATGCATGCAGGCCAGGACAGCTGACAGCTGGGTTCAGCAGGGGTCAGAGGTCATGGATTGGCAGCAGTGGGGGAGTGAAGTGGAATCTAAAACAACAGGAAGACGAAGACACACACACACACACACACAGTTCCGGGAGAGGAGACGAGCGTGGGCCTCCGGAAGTCTCTCTCTCTTGTGAGGGGTGACAAACGGTTGACTAAAACTTCATCAGTGAGTGGTGTCAACGCTTCCTCCCTCTTATTGAATCCAGGAGCTTTCACTTTCTGTGCGTATGTGTGTATATGTGTGTGTGTGTGTGTGTGAGTCCTGATGGCAAGTATCCATGAGGTAAATCATTAAAGAACAAATTCACAATTTTCAAAGATATAAAACAATAGTCAGGGGCATAAATTCACATCAATATAGGTTTTTCTTGCAGTAATGATTCCTCCTTTTTGTACTAACCATTAAAATATCCCTTCATAATGCATTTACACTTCATGGTGGGGGACAGGTGAAACAGCAGTCCACTTTCTGTTCAAAAATGCATTTCAAAGTTTATCTGAAGCTAATATAAAGCTTTAGCCACCCAAATTAGTTCAATCAAGTAGATATCTTTCAACGTTAGTCTTTGTAGTGCTAAATTCCCTCCTTGTGTTACTTCCACTGCAGCTCAAACAGTTAACACAAAGAGAGAATTTGATGCTAAAAACACTGTAAATGTGGCAGATATCCACTTACCTAACATAATTAACTAGCTTAGACTGCCAAAGCCTTAACCTTCAGATGCCATACATTTAGAAAATTACCCTTTATATTATATTAAAATTCACCCACTGTATTCTTTACATTTTCAGGTGAAGTCCAGTCCCCACTCTGGACAGACCTTCACAGAGTGATTTGATGGTTAAGACTTACAGTAAGGAGAGTAAGGGAAAGAATCTAAATTTGATACTGGTATTTGGTAACCGATAAATCACCTAAATCCTCACCCATGCATTTATAATCCTGTATGAGCACAGTATTGTTTGGCGTAAAAAGATGATGTCTTAGCTTTCACTGACAGCCAGATAACACAGGTTGTGGATACTGTATTCCACACTGATATTCAGCAACCTGCTCAGATCTGAAACCTCCAGCTCATATCATGTGCTGTGCTGCCTTCTAGTGGACATGACAAGTCTACACGGGCCTTGAAGCTTTTTTTTTTTTACCCGCCTCTCCAACCCATTCCCTTGTCTCCCCTTCCACCCCCCAACGCAAAGCAGGGTTGATGGCCTCAACTTCCGGATGTGAACAGGGGACAACATCTGTCAGCATGTCATCATCACCCTTTCTTTCCCCCAACGATTTGTGTCTGTCGCTACACTGTCAAACTGTGGCTGTACATAGGCACAGATAGTGGGATTGAATCCATTTTTAAAGCTCATGTAAGTGTAATTATCTAAATTGATGGTAAGAGCAGTATAGGTAATATAAAACTGAAATATAAGTTAAATAATGGTTTTAGAAACCCTACTCTTTTTTCCATTTTTATTCAACAGAATTAAAACAGTCTGTTATTAGTGCATTTTATATTTAACATACAGTTTATAAACCATAAATCTATTCCTTTATAGATTTATAATCCTGAATGAGCACAGTATTTTGGGCAGTAAAAAGATTATGTCTTAGCTCTCACTGACAGCCACACAGCCAGATGACACTCAGGTTGTCACACTTAATTGCACACTGACACTCAGCAACCTGCTCACATCTCAAACCTCCATCATGTGCTCTGCTGCCGTCTAGTGGACGTGTCAAGTCCACATGGGACTTGAAGCCTGTATGAGGCAAGTATGACATCATTGGTGACACCACATAACTGGTTAATACCAGTGAGAGATTGTTAATTGTTAATGCTGATGAATTAAAGAGCCTTTTGGCAGTGACTGTGGAGCTAATTATAATATCCTGATAGTTGAGTGGTTTTGTGAAGTGGTTCCCTTCAGAGGGTCAAAAAGATACATTGGATAGGTCAGAAGATGATTTATTCAGTCTGAAAAAAGGAAAGGACAAAGTTATTATGTACAAATTAATTTTGTGGACTTTTATCTTTATACTGGGACATTTTGAATTACTTTTTTGTTTGTATTTGAGGAAGTTTGAGGAAAGTCACTCTTTGGTGTAAACTGCTGGTGCGAGCAACTCAAAGGCATCTGAAATATGTCAGACAGTGTACAATGCTGCAACTACTGGTTACTGTATGTTGCATTTTATTTGCATATCATATGTTTTTGATGTGAAATCTTACTCTGTAAAGTAATGAGTAACCTCATCTGTCAGATAAATATAAAAATCACAATAACCTTCCTTTAATAAAACTGAAATAAAGATGTTAGAAAGCAGCCTATGGTAACTAATTGGTGACATAATATGTCAAATACAAATATAAGCCATATAAGACTTTATTTTTTATTTTATTTTGCTTTGTTATCCTAATTATTCAGTTCACATTTTATTGGATATGTCTTAAAAATGTTATGTCATTAAACAGGAACTTCAGAATGATTTTATATAAACGCAAAATTAAAAACTAAAAGAGCAGATGATAGTCCCCACTATTACATATCGACAGCCAATGAGCAGTCAGCCTCATGTATGATGTCAAAGAAGGCAGGAGGGAGGCTGCAGGCACCTGGAAGAGCCTGTTTTCTACCAAAAAAACTGCAGACCTTTCTCCCACCCATCTACATCCCTCTGACCTTTGTTCCTCTCTGGCCTCCACAGGAAACTTTTTACTCTGCAGAAAAGCAGCAAAATAGAGCATCTTTGTTAATATGTACACTAAAACAATGTGTCATTATGTAAAATATCTCTGAAATCATTATTCCTGGCCTCAGTTAAGAGCAGGCAAATCATCTTGGTAGTAGCGTAATGCTGGCTTAATTACTTTTTCTTTCACCATAATGAAAGAAGATTGATTAATGGCAAAAATGTTAATATATACATGAGAAATATTGAGGGAAATCAATCTTTTCACCAAAATATCTGATCCTGTATATCAGCTTTAGTGAGTACAGAATTGAATTGTTTGCCCAAGCAACATAATTTGGAAAACAATTTAGTATATAAACATAATTTCTAGGAGATAGTGTTGCCGCCATAGACATACACTTAGAACCCTTTGATTGACCACCTCCAAACATGGAAATTTGACAGTTTCCTTTTCTTCTTCCTGGTATCTGTGTTTTAACATGGCTGCCCGCCTTGCCCTCTGAATTTGTTTGGGTTGGGCTGCCATCCTGACTTTAAGCATGTTGACTGGATCACTGATCAAGTAAAAGTCCCTTTTTATCTATCTGTACTGCCTCAGTGTCTCAGTTCGTATTGTCAGTCCTGTTGCCTGTTTGACACACATTCACAACTCTGCATTTACCAGGATGGACAGCTGGCAGGTGAACGGCAGGTCTTGTACAACATTTCTAATGTTTTCCATCACTGTTTTTTCTAATATAGAAATAATAGATATGAAATGACAGCCAGGAGACTGTTAGCTTAGTTTAGCATAAAGAGTGAAGCATGGAACTAGCTTACCTGGCTTTCTCCAAAGATTTTGAAACTTTTCTCTATCACCTCTGAAACTTACTGAAATAATGTTATATTTCAGTTTTAAATTAAGTATTTAAAAAAAATACCCCCGTTAGATTCTAGCTAGCTGTGTCCTAAACCACAGCTATTCTTCCTGGGATCTTGATACTGTCTTCTAACTCCTGGCAACAAAGTAATTCAGACTACATTCTCATTCTCAAAACAGGCCCAGTGTTTCCCACACATTCATTCTTTCGTGGCGGCCCGCCACGAATAGATTTTTCGGCTTTTGGCTCGCTCGACCTCGCTCATAAAAGCATAATAATGGGACTCTGTCTGTGAATGTAGCTTGTCGTAACAATTCCGGGGCAGTAGGTGGCGGCAATAAAACCAAAGAAGACGCACTTAATTCACCTGGTCGGCCAGAAGAAGAAGAAGAAGAAGATAGACAGACATATGTCTTCGTATGTCTTTGCTAGAGGCTATCTGCTGGTGTGTGGTGTGTATGAAACAGGAGGAGTTCACCGACGTAAACAAAACAGTCACGTGTCCTACAGATGCACGTGTAGGTCAGGAAGTGACGTGAAAGGGACCGTATATGGTTTGTTCCGTGTCTGTTTCCTTACGTGTTGGACTAAATACATGGACATATTGAGGAAAATATTTCATATTTCATATTTCACCAGAATGGATACTTGGCGAGCTGTATAGAAAGTCCTCAGTCATAAGATGATCGTCGTGGATAAAGAGAAGACTTTGAAGGTATGTAGCATTATAGCTGTTAGCTTACTTTAGTGGCTAGCCGAGCTAACCGCTAATACTATTACAGCTGTGAGCAACCATATAATTCATGAGTGGTCTTGAATGAATCAGGAGAATCTAAGCTTTCTAACAATGTACGGCATGAATATATATGTTTAAGGGTTGGTGTTTAAGACATTCAGAATAACTTGTCGCTACCTCCCAACTTCCGGTCCGTCCCGCAGGCGGAACAGCGTGTTTTAAGTGTCTGTAGTTCCGATCCTTCATGTTGGCTGAAACAGACAAGTCACCCTCAAATATGCTGAAAACCATGTTGAAGTTTGGCCTGCAGTTAGTCTTCCCTAATGTTTATGTGGCTTTGAGGATGTTCCTTACGTTGCCGGTGCCAACCTGGGGGGGGTGGGGGGGGCGATCATTTTCTCATTTGGGGAGAATCAAAAATGAGCCGAGGACCACACCACCACAAATAGATGCCTGTCCTGTGGGAAACACTGAGGCCATAATGCTAAATTCACTTTATTTTTTCAGATCTGATGGTTTTGTTGATTGTTCACATTCATGTTTGTGTCACAGTCTGTCCTGCCACTATAGCTCATGTTTTATTTTCATTATTTGTGTTTCCTGTTTTATTTTGGTCACTTACCTTTTGTCTCATTTCAGATCCACTTCCTGTCAAGTTTCCCGCCAGTGTGATTGTCTGCCTAACCCTCTCCTATTTAGTCTGTGTCTTCCCCTTCTTCTGTGCCAGATCTTCTTCACCTTTGTGAGAGTTCCAGCCTTTTCTGCACTAAGGCTACGTTCACACCGCAGGCCTTAATGCTCAATTCCGATTTACTGCTCAAATCCGATTTTTTTTGTTTGACTGTTCATATTACACTTTAAATGTGGCCTCTTGAAGTGACCCCATGCTCAGTTGATCATTAATGGTGTGACGCACAGAAGGGTGTTTACGGAAGCGAACATGGCAACGGCAACAGCTGGTGAAGTTACTGGTAGTCTCATTTATGGTCTAATGTTAAAAACACTGTGTGGCAGCAGCCGGCAAATTTGTGAGCGGGTGATATTAAAAAGGAGGAAGAGGAGAAAGAAAATGAATACTTTAATGATGTCTTTATGCGGAGCATTAGCATTAGATGACGAAACCATATTCTTAATCTTTGGGGAGATGACTCCGTTCAAGCGAAGCTTGAGGGTTTGTTGTTGCTATCGCAATTATATGACATCACAGCAAACTGTTATGAGTCACATTTGAGTGAACAAATCGGATTCAGGTCACTTTTAACTGCGGTGTGAACGCCTTTGTAAGAGACATGTATCCGGCTCCAGTGTGAACAATGCTGAGATCCTTTACTGCCACACATGCACATATTTAACTAAAAATGTGAGACAGAGATCAGATATGAATCAGATCCAGGATTACACACAAGTGACCCAAATCTGATATGAAAAACAAAACAGATTTGGTCTGTTCAGAATTCAAAGTAAAGTGCATTTCCTATAATGTTAAATTAAAAGTAAGACACATCTTTCTTTGGGATCATCATACATCCAAAGACATTTTTCCAACAAGGATGGCTTCAAAACATACTGACATTAGATATTGTTTCTAGTTTCCAACAGTGTTCAGGAATGTAGTAATCCTCATAGACTTTCCATCTTTGAAGCCATAAAGTAAGCAAACTATTTACATTTACATCACACAGTCATTTTTATTTCACTATTTAGAAAACTTTTCACGAAGCTTCACAGCAATAAAGAAGTAAAAGTAGGCCTAGAAATCTAAATCCATCTAATCAAACTGTAATTTCTGGGCCTGTCCAAGTGAAGCCAATCTGTGAAAATGAGATGACTGTGTGAACTATGTCTGTCTCATATTACCAGAACAGAAACCTACACAAAGCCCTTCTCCTCTCAGCTGAGTCATGTGAAGGTATGAGAAAGAAGTGACACAGATAGATGACTGGTCATGAATGCCGTGCGGAGCTTTAGTAACATAATCACTCACACAATCGTCATTATTGTGCATGGGGATAGTTTATGTATGTCGCACAGAAACTATTAGAAGCAGAGGTGGGACTTTCCAGACTTTGTTTCTTGTAGAATGCACTTAAAATGTTACTCCCCAAAAGTTTTGTTTAATTTAATTAACTACACCTTTACACAATATGATGTAAAAAGATGAAGGGTTGGAGGTCTCATCTTGTTGAGGGTAAATATTTCCCTTTAAGATCTTCTTTATGCCAGTATGTATTGTGCTTTCATTGTATATTTTACTACATGAATTTGTTCATTAGTTACAAATGCATACAGAATACACAGAGTGGGAAAAACAGAGGTTCATTAAGAGGCCCACAGGTCATTTTTGTGTGTGACCCTTTGGCAGTGACACTGACCCAAACAGTCAATGAGCTAAAAGATGCTAAAATGCCCTCTAGATTTGAGGTGATTTACGGATTGGAAGGTAATTCTAGGAGGGTTTGTTACTATGAGTGAACCTTTTTCGTGTCATGTCGTCATTGATCCTTTGTTCAGTGATGTTAACACTGGTAACTTTCTGTGGCCTTCAACTCTCTTTAATCTATTACATTATCAGGTTAAAGGCCAAGTCAGATTCAGGCTGCAGTTTGTTCTTGTAGCCCACTTTTTCAATGTGCACATAAAAACCTGAGAAGAAATGTTAGAAATTTGAGGACAAATGTCCAGTAAATAAGAAGCGCTGTAAAGCTGAGGACGGTCATCCCAGCAGACTGCAGCACCACACATTGTATTAAGAGTTTAAATGATATTCATGCCTTTGAAGGTAAGACATTTGACTGAAACACCATGTAGCTATACCAGATTTACAAATATTGTTCTCACGTGTATATTTACACAACACCAGTTAATACATATGCACACTAATTTGCATTTTGAATTAATCTGTGTTCACTCTTTGGAAATTGGCACATCTGGATCAAAATGTAGTCAGAGAGTGATGCATACACTAAATGTGGTGTTTCAAAAGCCAATGAGCATTAAATTAAAAGTATTGACAGCTTTGCCTGTTGAGATGATGGGCAGCTGGTCTACAATACATCATCATGTCATGGAAGCAACATGTAGAGATGGAAAAAACTATCACTTTTTTGGGTTTATTGTGTTGATTTTCTTTTGTGGCAATAACACACACATTATTTTGTTTTATTAACATCAGATAATAGTTGCAGTTGTCTTCACAGTATATATCATACAGTGTATACACATTTACTGAGCATTTTATTAGGAACATCTGTGCAATCTAATGCAATCCAGTACAACAGCTCCGCCATAAATTCTACTTTTATGAAGTTTACACATTTCAAGTTTTTGTTGGCATTGTCAACATTGTCAACTGCTGTATATTTATTATTGAGGTCATAGTGGGTGGTAGTGGTGGTGCACTGGAGTGTATTGAATGGTGTTCCTAATATTAGACTTTTAAATACAATCCACTCTAAAAGTAGAATGTATGGCAGATCTGTTGTATTGGATTGCGTCAAATTACACGTGCTCCTAATAAATTTCTCTGTGAGTGTAATTTCTTCAGTGTTGATGCTCTGGCTCGATGGCCTGCCTTTCACCCTCTCCATCAGCCAATAAAAACTCTAATTTTAAGGACAACATCTGAGCTGGCCTTCAGATTTCATGCAGGCCACCACTGGCCACCCTCTGGTGAGGAATAAATTGAGTAAATATGGATGTATTCAGTCAGTTCTAGTTAACTGAATATGTATTCTTAATTATATTGCTCTAATTAATATGATCCATTATGTGTATTTTGTATACATATGCACATTCCTGTGAGGTTTGTGTGACTCTTTTAAACCCACTTTGAAGAAAATTGCATCTTATATATTACCTTTTTAAAAGTGAAAGTGTGTTAAACATTAATTATTGGTATCTCAGTATTTCTTACTCTTAGTCAGAGCCTTCATTTGTTGTCAGATCGAAACCTGGTTTGATGCAGCAGTGGAAAGTTCACCAAGTGAAAAAAGCTGCGCTGACTAACCAGCATGTGGTTTGTGTAAATGAGACTTAAACCACGTTAATCGTGTATTGATGGTGCGCGGTGCCACCGGGCCGTGGCGCTGTTCTGCGCTGCGCAAAACCCGCAGCAGGCCCTGCTCTCCCTCCTGTCTGCCTTTTTTCTAAGTGTTTCGTTCTCTCTTTCTCACCAAACCGTTCCTGTGAGAATCGAGGCTGAAAAGCAAGATCCTCCGTCTCTCACTCTTGGCTGAGTAAAAAAAAAGAAATAAATCAGGAAACACCGGAGAAAGTGACCGAGACAATGTGTGTGTGTGTGTGTGTGCATGCAGAAAACGAATAATATCCACTAGATACTCGTCTTTTTCTGTGGGCTCAACAGTGACCTCATCGAGCTTCATGCTGTTTTCTAATACTCCCCCAAGACTTCAGAGCAGAGGAGGGTTTGGTGTTTTGCAGCCATGTCGATCATAAACGCTATTTCCCACATCGTCTCCCGGTGACAAGAAGAGTGAGTGAGTGTGTCTGTGTGTTATGGGGGGGGGGGGGGGTATTTTTACACCTGAAACACCCCCCTCGTCCGCCCTCTCTGTCCTCACTGACATATCGTCTCCAAAGTCTCCAATTCTGCACATTTCTTCACCCATAAAAATCAAATACACCAAAGCAGAAATCTCGCATGTCTCCCTTGCAGCTCAGCTCAGTTTCAGCGGCCGAGAGCTGCAGTTGTTTTCCAGCTTTCAACCCCTCGTTTCTGAAAAAAGGAAAGCTGACCGTGTGTTTCCCCCCCCACCTCCTCCTCCTCCTCCTCCTTTTTTTAATATGTACATATACAAAAAAAAAACAGTCACCAAAAGCAGCACAGTCGTCGCTTAAAGTGGCATTAAATGTTGTGGCTTTTGCTTGTCAGGCGTGCGTTTGGCACACACAAGCAAGAGGATAATGTGCTTCAGTCCCCCCCAGTCGTGGCAGAAAAACGCTCATAAGACAGTGACTTTGGGAGGCACAACATGTAAAAGAAAATGTTCCTGTCGTGGCATGACTGATTCAAGACTCAAACAGCCTACAGAAACACCTCCAGAGCACAGGAGAGGTGCGCTTTGTGGCTCAGTTTCTCCGTGGCTGGGTGAACTTTATATCGAGCATATATTAACACTTTGTGGCCTGTTTTTTTTCTCCTCAAAGGCTGGAGGACTCCATTTTGAAGGGACCGGGTGTGCAGCCAGAGTCTACATACAACAACTCGTCTCAGGAAAGGAAACCCATCTGTTTTTCCGGGTAGCCTGCTTGCACTATTTCACTGCTCCTCAGACGTGGTGGTGATAGTGGGGGACATTTAAAAAAAAAAAAAAAAATCTGATCATATGTTTATTTCTCGTCTCATCTCCAGGCGCATGTGTGCTGCCCAAGTGCGTGTCGATGTAGTGGTGGTGGTGGTGGTGGTGAGGAAGATGATGCCAGTTGTTGGCATAAGTTTGGCATGTGTCATGTCATTGGGGATGGCAGCCCGGTTTAAGGTTAATAATTGATGCTTGTAATTAAGGAGAGGGGCGGGGCGATTTTTTTTGAGGTGTCGTGTGGTGGTCCGGGGGATTTTATTTTTTTATGGCTGACAGCTCAGATTTTTTCTTTTTTTTCTTGAAGAGAGATTTACGGCCCCTTCTGTGCTCCATGCTGTGGACCGGCTGGGGAGGGAGGCAGTGGTGACGACTGGCAGTGCGCACAGCAGAGAGAGACTGACTTTCAAGGGGCAGGCAGAGTCTGCAGGCAGGAAATAGCCATTCAACAGAGCAGAAATCAAAAAGACGGAGGGAGGGGAGGGTGGGGGGGTTATAAAGTTGTAGTTATCACAAAACAAAAAAGAGGAGTGGGTGTCGCTGGAGGAGCACAACACGCCTGAATTTCTATTCCAATCCAGGGGCCGCTGGACCAGGCTTTAGCGCATGTAGAGGAGAGGAGGAGGAGGAGGGAGGGAGGGAGGTGGTGGAGGAGGGGGGGTGAGTGAGTACGTTTCAGAGGATCCAGGCCTAGTAGTATTGCCGCTGGGACTCTCCTCATCCGCTTTCAAAAAATTGGAAATTGGCACATTTAAACGCCAAAATGAGCGGGTCGAGGGTCATTTTTGCGGTGGCCGACACCGGAATGGTAAGATTCTCGCGACAGATCCCGTGTCATTTGGCGTTTTCTGCGTGATTTTGTTGTTTGATGCACATAGCCCGCATCTGACGGAGGGAAGCCTGTGGAAGTGTGTGTGTGTCTGTGTGTAGGTGAACTTGTTGTGTATCGTCCGCTTTGCATGTTGTGTAGCGTTTGTGTTGCTGTCTCGTGCAATCATGGACCCACTGCAAGCCACGAGCGACACACAGACACACATGCAGTTGCACACACCTTTGCACACACACACATACACACACACACACACACACACACCCCTATGCACACGCGCGTTACATACACGCACGCGCACGAACGGGTCCATTTTAATCCCAGTTTGTGGTTAAAGCGCAGGCAGCGTTGGATTGATTTTAACATGACGCGCTTTAATAATCGCGTAGGCTTTATTGTGTATGCATGTGTGTGTTTGGTCGCCAGCGATGAGTTTACAAGCTGCTGACCTTATCGGACTTGATGTCATTTTCATCATATCGCGATAATATTCCTGAAAGGCTTTAACAGCTGGGCTGCGGTGTTTGCGCAGATTTCTCTCACAAATGTCACATTAGGTCGATCCGATCGTCGCCGTGAGTCTGTTTACGTTTTGTTTTCATATCAGTCTGTGTTGCCTTTACAGATTTGATGCACTGTGCCTTTTTAGATATATCTCATTACCAGCAGCCTGGGATAACTTTAGATAAGCTGCAGGGATGCTGTGACATTTCATTGAATGAAAGACAGAAAAATCTTGACTAAAGTGTAATTTTTTACAGGAATATTATTGAAGGGTTATACAAAATATTATTGAATAACAATTGAGTTCCAGAGGAAAAAGTGGGAATCCAAAAATAATTATTACAGGCATATTAAAACAAACTTTAATGCAAAATAAAGGTGAAGTCTATGTTTTAATGACAATATTGTGACAATTTTCTGTTCATGTTTCAGGGAGGAACCATGCCAGCATGAGTGGGCCTTACACAGGCCCTGGCAGGGAGACTCGTCAGTCCAGCTGCCCTTTGACCCCTGGTCGTAACCTCTCCGCCCACTCTTGCTCCCCCAGACACCATGACAGCAGGATCAGTCTAACCATGTCTGCTGCCACCTCCTCCCTCAAACATGCATCTGTCTATGGGTTCACACAAAGGGACCACTCCTCTTCATCCTCCTCCTCTTCCTCCTACAGTCCCCTCAGGAGGCTGCAGCATCTCACCAGCATGGTGAGCCAACCTGACCTGGTGCTGCCAGTGAGGGAGGGGAGGGCACCTGAGAGGAGGTGGGAGTGGGGCACAAGTAAGAATGACAGGGGGAAGGAGATGGAAAGGGACTCGTGGACTGATTGCACTGGCAGGGATTATTCTGGCACCCAGAGTAGGGAGGAGAGTTTTGGTAACTCTTCATCTGCTGGACGAAAACAACCTGACGTCCAGACTGGGAGTAGAAATGCATCAGCAGCCAATCGGAGCGATCCTGTTGTCTCAGAGAAAAAGACAGAAGGTTGTTTCTCAGGCCCGCCTAGCCCAGCCTTCTCTCTTGATAGCAACAGTCCATTTGCTAATGGCTTCCTCCACTTTGAGTCCTCTTTGTTCGAGGATGACGATGACAACAACAACGAGGAAGAGCGAGAGGTTGCGTTGCCCGTTGGAGACTCACGGGACAAACGTGAGAGGGTAGGGAATCTTCTTCAGTCCACTCCTGGAGACTTAAATTCAGACTCCAAGGATGCTACTGTGTCGTCAGCCAAGGTTGTCACCCGGTCCCAGTCCTCAGGTCAGCGCAGGAGATACTGGGACGGCTCGGATGACGAGTGGGAGAGCGACACAGATCTGTTCCTGTTTGAGGATAGTCCTTCAAGGCATTTGATGGCAAGTTTTACCTTTTATTAGTAGACATAACACAACCGCTTTTTGGGTTATTTTAGTAGTTTGGTTTTGTTTGTGGCACTCTGGCCACTTCATTTCAGACTGAGGTCAATGTTTTGCTTTTTCATGCTGTTAATTGTCCTGATACAGGGTTCTTACTGGTGTAGGTATAGGAATCATTGTAAAATATTAAAATGGCCTCCAGGCAAATGAGGACTGACATTCACTTAAGTGGAAAATATGTGTCATGGTGCTGGATTAGGTTAATGTTTTCACACACAAGCCCTGTGCCCTTGACCTGTCACAACAGATACTTGTTCGTCTTGGATAATGGCTGGACACACACACAGTGTCTCCACAATTGTAGCTCTGTCATTGATAAACATGGTTGTCCTCCTTTGAAAAACAAAAGGAAAACATTCACCTAGTCAAGTATGAGATTGGCTCACAAATAGACACCAAACATGAACTTAGCGACCCATAAATTAATATGTATCCACTGTCACAGGTTCTCCTTTTGTTTCCCAGGGATACGTTCCTGGAGAAAAATTTTGGCACAGCTCAGGAGGTGATACTAAATCCAAAGACAGAGCAGCACAATCATAACTCTGTAGTTTCACCTCAATTAATCAGTGTCTCAGGATGTATTTTGTTCTTCAACAGCCATTAATTACCAGAATGACACCACAGGACAAGAGATTCATCTTCATAGGGCAATCAGTGTAAATAGGGCTGCAACCAATCATTATTTTCAGTAGCGATTAACTGGTGGATTATTTTCTTGGTTAGTTTTTTTTTTCAATTTTTTTAAATATTGGAAAATGTCAATCACCGTCTTGTTTTGTCCTGATCAACAGTCCACAAAGATATTTAGTTTACTATCATGTAGGACTAAAGAAACCAGAAAATATTCACATTTAAGAAGCTGGAACTGAAAATTTAAATTTTTTTTAAATCTTTAAAATTACTATTATTATTCATAGATCATCAAAATAGCTGGCGACAAATTTTTTATCAATTCATTAATCGACTGATCATTGCGGCTCCAAATGTAAATACAGTAAACATAGCAGACGATTTGACTGTGTATTGTTGGGAAAGAACATGTGTTACTAATAATAACATTAACAGTGGATATGTTTCATTCAAGAGTCCCAGTAAGCCATGACAATGTAACAGTGAGCCAGCATGAACAACACCAGGACCTTCCAACTGAAGCAGCTAAATGGAATTCAGCCATTGCTAAAATTATTTACACCTGTGCTTTTCCTACTGTGACATGTCAAAAGGCCTGCAGAGGTAACTCATAGCCAACAAAAGCCGCCAATATTCTCAAGTCCACCCGTGGTTATAGAACAGCAAGGATGCAACATAAGAAGACCAGTTTATTTACAATTCACACATTTTTTTCTAACACCACTTCCTGACCAAAACAACTGCCTGAGGAAAATAGGAGGCTGATAGGAGGCTACCCTCTTGTCAACCGGATTGATGGCTTGGCTATACTCTGACTTTAACAGTAAAAGATTGTAGTTTTACGGGGAAGTCCCTGGAATCTATTTATCATTGTGTGAAATTAATGGAATTTTAAAAATACTGAAAAAATGACATTCAGGCATCCACAATCTCTCAGAGGTCAAAGTGATGTTTTCGATTTCGTTATTTTGTCTGACTAATGGACTAAAATGTTAAAGAATAGGTTCATCATTTTTCAAGTCAGTCCTAAAACAATCATGAGGCGTAGCTGAAGAGGAAAGCACTCTTGGTTGACACACAAAGAGGTAATGTTTTACCATAAAGACTCCACTTACCGGTGGAAGATATCCACTTGTTTTTTCAGGCAATTGAACCATTAAATATTTGATTTTTTTGCTTGGAAAATGACTAAAATGATTACTCAATAGTCAGAATAGTGGCTGACTGACTAATTGTTGCAGCTCTATAGATTTTGTTACTTTTGGACAACACCAAACCAGCAGTAAACCTTATTTCCCACCTTTAAGCTAAGCTAAGCTAAGCTGCTTGCCACCTGGCCCTAGCTTCTCTTTGAACAGACAGATATGTGAGGTGTGGATCTTTTTATCTCTCGGCAAGAGAGTATGTAGGTGTATGTCCCAAAATGTTGAACTACTCCTTTAAAGTGCCCCAGCCAGGGTTACATCATAGTAGCAGTCAGTGTCGCCTCGCTGGCCAATCCTGCTACATGCCGGTCATAACTCTGGCCTGCTCATGTGCCCTGGGAGTCCACTCAACCTGCTGCTGTGACCTGTTAGTCTAATTTACACAGAAAAGGGTGGTTGTCTGTTTTAAGATTTAATTATCTATGATTTAGTAGATTATTTTTTCATATTCCTTTTGTCAGACAACAAACACGTTTCCACCTTGTTAAACGGTTGATGGACTGTGACAACACAGGGGATAATACCCATACTATCATACTATTTAGTATGCCAGAAAAAGATTTTGTATGTCCTGATACATGTTGTGTCAAATGCAGTATGCCTAAAATACCAGGATGTACTACTGCATTTTGCAGTATGCAAGCCAGCATGCTTTTCTGGCTATTCTCACCCACAATCCTCTGCGCAGTGGAAGATACGTCAAATCGACTGAGCTGCAGAGAGAGCACAGACCAATGACAGCACATTGACAGTGCAATGACAAAAGCTAGTGCAACAACAGAGGCCGTAATCACAGATGAAGTAGTGTGTCCCAATTGTTTGCATACTGCATGCAACAGTGCGTGCTTTGTAATAGCGGGTGCAGTACTAACTAAAAGTAAAAAGTATGCAATTCGTAAAGCAGCGCAGGATTTTATCGTTCTATCTTTGACAAAGTCTGATATATTTTTAACATGTTAGAGTGCTGACAACAAACCAAAACTTAAGATCTATTAGCTACCAGTGCTAACAGGCTGTAATATTGTGCTACTGTGGTTTCAGTGGAAACATAGTTAAATGCAGAATAAGAGAAGACGAGTTGAATTCAGGCCACGGAAAAAGACATTACCAGAAACCGAAACCTTTGACCGAACAGAAAAGATAGTAGACCGTCTTTTCATACAGTTTCATATGTGTGAAAGAATTGCACTGCCACAAATATGATGAAAGATTAAATGTTATCTTTTGCCTTTGCCTGTCCTTCATCCTCCTTCTCTCTACTTGCTTTCCCATCTCATAATGTTTCTTTGTAGTTGAATCAGGTGGAAATAATTGATGGAAAAAGATATCAATATTGGAGCAAGTTGTTCATTCTTGGCCTTTAGAAACATTACACGGTGAAGAGAATTTAAGCACAAACGTCCAATCACATTCACAGCCCTTCTATGAGTGAACACAAAAAGCTATCAAGTGGATCTTTGTGCTCAGACTCACTTCACCGTACACATCAGTATTACTTCCTCCAGCATCTTTGATGTTCTCAGCCACACAGTTGTTTCATATGTCTGACCTCAACTGTTCAAGCAAAGCCATCAAGGCACTTGGTCAAGACAAGCAAGGTCAGAGAAACATCTTACAGGTAAACAAATGCCAGCAGTCTTATTTTTTGACTTAAAGCAGTAACATCAGCTTCGTATAGGTTGTATTGGTTTGCATCATTAAATCATCATTAAACTTTAGTTTAGTGTTCATAAATTTAATACTTAACATCAAGTCGGTAACAGAGAAGACTAATGTAACTTAAAGTAAATACATTTTCATTAAATGTTTTTCGTGCCTCCTGCAGACCTAATAGTTTTCACAAGAACATTGTATTTAGTTCTGTGTAGCATGAGTCACAGCAATGATATTTTGCAGCCTAGGAACTGAGAACATACTAAAACAGCCACTATAATTTGAATTCTTCAGACTTTTGGACCTGATTCTCAGCAGATGATTAACAGCAGAAATCAAGAATGAATGAATTATCACATTACAGATCATGCAACATGTCTTAGTGTCTTTAAAAGTTGAGGTACAACTAATTATGGTCACAATGAACATAAACAAGAACACACATGTAGCTCTACAATACAATCCAAAATACAAACCTGGCTGATTTTCAGATGTCTTATTAACATGTTCTTTTCATCTTTATCTTGATGACAGCCGAACAGCCTCAAGAAAAAGTCTTTGCCGCCTGTGAAGTTTTTAGAGGGTGAAGTTATTTGGGCAAAGTTCAGCCGAAGACCCTGGTGGCCCTGTGAGGTGATCGTTGACCCTGCACAGGGAACCTATCACAGAGTTAAAGGTGGGTCTGAAACATTGTTGACTTGCTGTGATTATGTAGACTATAATGCATTATGTATATGGGTGGCTTTCAGCTGTGAGAAAAATGCTCTATAGATTATTTTGTTGGCCGTTTAATCGCCATCCCCAGCTGGTAATGACAGAGCTGTATTTTGTCAAAGAATGGCAAACACTACATCAGAAAAC
Source organism: Scomber japonicus (assembly GCF_027409825.1). Taxonomy (NCBI): domain Eukaryota; kingdom Metazoa; phylum Chordata; class Actinopteri; order Scombriformes; family Scombridae; genus Scomber; species Scomber japonicus. The sequence goes on along the minus strand of NC_070590.1, from coordinate 9,563,054 downwards.
TAACAAGTAGGCTGTTAGAGGTAATTTAGGGCAAATTAGAGCTGAAAAACGCATTCAGAAATGTATAATAATTTTGTTGTAAACTTTTCACTTTCTTACAACATGCCTCGATTGGACATTAGGTCATGTTACTAAGTGGAGAGAACCATTATGCCTGAAATGTTTTCAAAATATTATGTGTAAATATCTAATTTTCTCAATGGCAACAAAAAACTAGATTGTAATTTCTCATTGGATGTCCTCCTGCATTAATGTTGAAAGCATTGACATGCTTTATGCTTTTGTGCTGAAAAAGTATTTGTCTGCTTGGTTTTTCTTCTGCAACTGTGCATGTGTACATTTAAAGTCTAGTCACATACACCATTCATTGGGTTGTTCTAATGTCTTGAATGCCACAAACTGCTGGTGTTGTAGGTTTAAGTTTCACTCTTGCAGTTTAAATAAATCATACTCTCATCTAAGAAAAAATGCATACTACTGCTACTTTTGTTCAGCTGAAAATTCATATTTTGGCCATGTCAATCACTCATGGTCAGTGTTCTTGCATTTTAAAGCTGTTGCTTCGTTGATGCATTACCTGTGCAGGATGATGTTGTTTTATTTTTAATCCCATGAGACTGAGGCTAATGTTTTGTTGTTGTCTTAGAGCCCAGTGATCGGCCCTGTCGGCTCTACCATGTCAAGACATTTGGGGAGCCTGTGGAGTTGGCCTGGGTGGCAGAAAAATCAGTTCACACTTTCCACGGAGGCTTTGAATTTGAGCAGCTCTCCCTACCGCGTCAAAGGGGAAAACAAAGGGAGCAGAACTACAAATACAATGTAATTACTATTTTATGAATGATAAACTACTACTTGCATCCCCTTAGAAATGTTGGTCTATATAATAATCATTGCTGGGTAATTGTTATGTTAGACTTTAAAAGAAAGCTTGCACACCAAAAACTCTTTGTAAAATAGATTTGTTCAGAAATAACTAGCAACGGAGAACCATTCCCCATATGAGTGTTTGCCTTTGTGTCTCTACAGATTGCTAAACGTTTTCAGGACTCTTGGAAATCCAGCATTGCAGAAGCTGAGTCTGTTCTCCCACAGAGACCCAAAATGGGATCCTCTCCTCCTTCGTCCATAGATGATGCCTTGCACAACAGTTCCACACCAGAGAACAAGGCCCATCCAATCTCTCCTCCCTCCACCTCACCTGTCTCCACTCCTCCAGAGACATTGCACATGACCAATGGATCTATTTCATCCCCTGTTATTTCATCCCCAATACCAGCTCCAACAAAGCCAAGCACTTTAAGGAAATCTTCTGGCAAGAAGAAACTGAGTAAATCATCAAAGAACATGAGTAGAAAACACTCTAAAAAAATGTTGCATAATAGCCCAAACCAATTAGAAAGAGACAATGAAGAGTGTCCATATTCTGACCTGGACTCAGTCCCTAAGATTTTGTGTCCTAAAGCACTTGAACGTCAGCCGAAACTGGTTCCAACCCCGCCGTCCGTTTCGGTTGTCAAAGAGGTAAAGAAGCAGCCAGAGATTCAGAGCGGTCTGTGGTTTAGCAAATCGGGCAAAGACAGGCGACCTAAAACAACCAGTCCAATGCCAGATCGAACTCTCTTTAGTAAGGTGCCCTGTAAGAAAAAGAATTCATCTGTTGTTAGTAAAAAGATGCTGGTTCCTAGTGTGTCCACCTACAATGGTGGTCATGGTGACCAGTCAGGTCTGTCAGACAAGCATAAGACTCTGGTACCTGCTGAAACAAATCTGCCACCTGAACAGTCAGGACATTTGAAGTGTAAAAACACCATCGTTGCTAATAGGTCTTCTGATACAAACGGCAGCCCTGCTGACCAGTCAGGATTGTCAGACAAGCAGAAGTCCCTGGACTCTGTTGAGATTGGCATTCCTTCTGGTGTCAAGTGTGGATATTCAAAGGGTAGACAGACAGTCTGTAATACAACCAGTGCTGTTAGTGGCACGCTCTCTGACCAGTTAGGTAGCTCAGATGTTAAAAAGACCCAAGATCCGAGTAAAAAGGCCAGTTTTAGTGATCAATCCAGGTTTTCAGAGAGCGTAACGACCATCAGTCAAACTGAACATTCTGATACAATGGCTAGGAAAAAGGGTTATGTACAAGACAGAATTTCAGACCAAATAGAAGAAAAAGAGGTTAGCAAGCCTCCAGCGTCCAATTTGAGTGTCGACACTACTGACCCATTAGCAAGACTAGGGAAGAAAACATCTCTGCTCTCGAAGTGTAGGTTGCCCTTTGTCAAATTAATACGCAAGGACATAAAGGGTAAGAAAATCTTAAACTCCAGTGTAATCATTAGTTCCAAAGACCAACTTAGAAGTGCAAAGAGTGAAAAAACATCAGATATGAATGAGACTAAAATGTCCTCAAAACAATCAGACTGGGTGGATGGCATGGCAAGTGTCTCCATAAAACAGGCAGTCAGTTCAGAATCCAAAAAGGTTTCAGTTAAGAAGTTAAAAGCAAGTGGTGGGACTGGTACGCTTCGTCTCTCTTCAGAATCATCACAAGGGAAACCTAGTGTGGCAAGTGTGTCTGCTGATGAGTTAAGTGACACAGAAGCAGAAAGGATACCAGTGTTAAATATAAGCTCAAGTAATGTGAGTTACTCATCTTCAAACCAATCAGACCCGTCAGAAGGTAAGAAGACTACTGCCTCCAATGTAACAAGCATGTCCTCTGACAAATCAGGCAGCTCAGAGCAAAAAACGACTTCTGTTACTAGCCCAGCTCATAAGACAACTTCTCTGCCTTCTCACCGGGATGGAAATTTAGTATCTAGGAATGCTCATGTGCCCGAAGCCCTGTCCTCTGAGAAATCAAAGGCCATTGTCCACAAATCGAAGCAGGTTCCAGGTAAAGTGAATAAAGTCCTACTACATGAGCAGCCTGCCCATCTCCCAGCCAGCAATCGACTGATGACCGGAGCTCTGAAGGCTATGCAGGAGGTTGAAAAGAAGAAGCGTGACAAAGCCAGAAAAGGGGCTGATCTGTTCAGAAAAACTCAGCGCAACTCTTCGATGAATCCAGATACCAAACTGGACTTTTGCACTAAATTAAAATCTCTAAAATCTCATTGTAATGACAATGGTGAGTATGATCAGGACACTTTTTCTAGCTGTAGCACTCCTCCTTTGATGTTTTCTGACTCAACTGACTTTGAAGCTGAAGTCAAGAGTGAAGATGAAGACCTTTCAATATCCTCAACTCCACCAATGGACTTTATGCCCCTCACTTCAAAAGTAAAAGTAAAAGAAAAGAAGGAAGATCATTCCTCTGACATTTGTTCCTCATCCGCACCTTCCTCACCGTTTTCTTTTATGAATGCCTTTAAAAATGTGGAAGAGGTATCCTTCCAGTCCTTGACAAATGAGGATGATGGTAAACCCATCTCTTTCAAACCCGACACAAACTACAAGTTCAGCACTTTTCTCATGATGCTGAAGGACTTGCATGACACCAGAGAGCGAGACGGGGCCCCCTTAGAACTGGAGATTGGGCCACCAAGTGCACATGTTAAGAAGGAGCCCTTAGTGATGCCTGGGGAAGCTACACCCACAGGTCAAGATCAACAAAGTGAATGTGTTAATCACAAATCAAGTTCAAATCCAGACAAAAATGAAGATAGCACAAGTCAGGTTTCCAAGAGGCCCTACACCAGAAGGGGAAGCTCCACTGGGATGAAAAAGAAAATGAACCGCAAAGTGCCTTGCCGTCCTGCCAGGTCTGGACCTGGTTACCCAGGGCTGGAGTCCTCTCCAGAAATGGCGTCCTTGCCAGGAATGGAGTTTTCATCAGAAATGGATTGCTCATCAAGACTCCAGTCCTTGATGGGTATGCAGGCCAGCAACTGGGAGAGGCAGGCTGAAAGTGGTGAAGGAGTGATACGGGAGCAGGAGGAGAAGAGGTGGAGCAGACTAAATGAGAATCTACAGAATATGGTGCCTTTGGAGCAAAGGGGGTCCGACACTAAGCAATTTCTGGAGCAGCCGAATGGTCTTGCTGCTGACCGCACTGAGGAAAATACCAGCTTGATGTGCATTGCTGCAGGAGGCGACGATGCTCCATCGGGTAAGGACAGTCTACTTTACATTCTGACCAAAATAGTGGAGCACAATCTGACCCGAGTTCCCCACATTTCTACACAAAAATGCACTTTCAAGTTGATCACATTGCAGTATGTCTTGGATGCCACCCAGTGGGATAATATGTTTGAGGAGTACCCTTCCACAAATTGGACAATTCAATCACATATTTGGAGGCTTATCCAAAGGGCTACTGGGCCTAAAGTGATGTTCCACATACAATAATTTTAGTATCCTTAAGCATATACTTTACATCCATTTGCTAAGTGTGTTTCAAACTTTCTTGAACTGTAGCCAATGGTATTAGCTCACAACACAAATAACAACAATGGAATCAATACATGCAGCCATATTTTGGCAAATCTGTTACTCTTGTTACTTAATAGCAGTAAAGCTAAGTCTCAGAGATTAACCTAACCACTTGGGGGCAGCAGGAAGAAGTTGTAAACACAACACTGACATATCTTCACTTTTTAACTCGATGCGGAAAATTGTTTTGCAAACAGTCGATTGTTTACACATCCAGCTGTTACGGAGCAACATAATCATTCATTTTGCAGTTGTATTTCTGTCACCTGATGAATGTAAATCCAATATTCACTCTTGTTTAGCTCAGTTTTTTGGCCTATATCAACTCTTTTAAATTGCTAAACATTCCACTTTGATCATCAGCTAGTCGCTAACTGTGTCTGTTTGCTGTCTGCTGAGCAGGTAGTACACAGTGGATTACTAGAGTTATTTATCTGAAAACAACTGTCTGCTTCAGCCGAAAATTACCAAGAGAGCGGTGAGAGATATGCGGAAGCTGAGAATGGCCATGTTGCAGTTATTTATTTTGAATGCTGTTATCTCGAGATTGCAAGTTAATTATTTTGTTACCTTGAGAAAACAAACTTTGTTGTCTAAAGATAATGAGATTATCAACCCATTATCACAAGGAAACAAATGTATGTTTTCTCTTTTTACTTATAATGTTGATCAGAGATCAGCAGTGCCATGCCAACATTCATAGATGCTGTCATGACAACTGTAGCAACATATTTAAGTTGAAATTGCCAGATACAGGAGTACAAATTATATTCACAGCAAATTTATCAATGATATCTTGTCACGGCCAAATGGCAAGTTGATTAACTCCTGGTCATAATATGAGGGGATGTTTCATGTAGGAAAAGTACTAAGCAATACCTTTCAATGATTTTCAAATGAGAGAAACAAAAGAGAGAGATGCAATAAGAACCAGCATAATTATGATGGATTTGAGCCCATGTCCTTCAGAGCCACTTGAAGACTTCTTGTCCTTGATCAAAATAGTGGGCTAACCCATGTGAGAGAGACATGGAGAGGAGTAGACAGGAATAACCAAATGAGAATGAGCTCGATCCGTGATAAATCTTGTAATAAATTATCTTGTTATCATTGAGAAATTAGCCTATTGTTTTCTTGATATATTGAGATAATTCAACTTGTGATCTTGAGATAATGGCATTAAAAAATAATTGAGAGCATGGCCTTTCTCGGCTTCTGTAGAGATGAGACCTTTTTAATTTATATTATTTTTATTTGTCAAGGACTATGTGGTTCAGAATAATCAGTGTAACCTCTATGGTGAGACTAACTGTATGTAAAAAAGTACATGTACAAAAGTTAAAAAAGGTAGTGTCTTCGTCTTTCTCAGGACATAAACGAATAAGAAAACCAAGCAAGAGGCTCATTGAATGGACTGAAGAGTATGATCAGATTTTCTCCACGAGGAAGAAAACCAAAAAGCCTCTCCAGTCGATTGGAAAGGTAAAAATCATACAAAGTAAGATCTGTTGTAACTTTATAATTATATGTCGTTATGTTTGCATAACACTGTGGCATTGAGCAACTGATTTCACCTTTTACAGCTAGACATGAAGCTTGTATCACTGACTGGCAATGACATCAGTTCATTTGTATTCTCAGGCCAGTCAACCCATTACCTCCATGTCCGAACTCCCGGTATCAGACACACAACACCCTCCATCTTTGAATTTACTTCCTGAGATACAAACTCCACCTCCTGAGGAAATCCCTGTTACAACGCCCGCTGAACTACAGATTCCCAGCACTGAAAACACATCTCCCCAAGATGCACCGGTGCTTTCCATCGACACGCTAACCCCTCCACCTGAAGCTGAACCTTCGCTGGCAGAGGGCCCTGTCAAAGACGATGGTGAGCCAGTATTTCTTTATTTGCAAAAGTCTTGAACCATGTTAGGGAAAACAGTCAAAGGAAAGTCTTGTTGGTCAATGTTGATACAATCTGTTGTCAATACAACTCCAAACTGTTGACTGGTACTTTATGTAGACGCTTCAACAAAGCACTGGTATGTAAACCCCCAAACATTACATCCATATGTGACTGATGAACATGTCCTGAGCATTCAGTGATTACTCCATGAGCTTCCGCTTCTCTATAAAGACTTTCCACAAAATGTTGCACCTTGGCTGTAGGGATTTACTTCGATTCAGCCACAAGATTATTTGTGAGATCAACCACTGATGTTGAGTGATGAGGTCTGGCTCGCAGTCAGTGTTCCAGTTTAAACAACTTGTATTGGATGGAGTTGAGGTCAGAGCTCTGTGCAATCCAAGGAAGTTCTTCCACACCAAACTGGGAAAACCATTTGTATATGGACTTTGCCTGATGCACGGGGAACTGTTATGTTGAATAAGAAAAGAGCCTTCTCCAAACTGTTGCCACAAAGTTTAAAGCTCCATATCGTCTAAAATATAAATGTGTGGTGTAGCATTAATATTTACCTTCATTGGTACAGAGAAGCTGAGCCCAATTCATGAAAAATATCCCCAGACATAGTACACAAAAAACTTTGGAAAGAACTGTCCAGATACTTATGGCTGTGTAGTGTATTTTAAGGCTTACATTTTTGTATCCAGAGATGACGCAGTGGTATTCAGACACAGATAAACACATTATTGTGCACATGGATTACAGCTGCATCCACTCCACATAATAGCATAACTATCAAACACATGACTGGAACTAGAGTAAAATTTTTATTTTGTATAATAAGCCAGAAATGCATAGCTGAGGGCAGCACGTCTTTCCTGAGATAGTGTATTTGTTTCACACTGCTTCTTCTCCTGTAAAATTACTGTGGGTACAAATGATGCATGTCAATGTGTTTGAAGGAAGCCATCCTTAATAAGGATATTATAGGAATTTGCTTGTTCAGTATTTCTTGTGGAACACTGATCAATATTCAATAAAAAGTGAACGATAAAGAAAAAAAGACTACTCAAGTCTACTGGTCAAACTAGTGTTTCAGCCAAACTTGATTAGCCCTGGGTGTGTCACAATTCAAAGTTGCCAATATTGTGCCAATAATTGTAATACTGTATGGCTTTGATACAGAAGTATAAAAAAGGTAGGCTATTTAAAAAAGTGAAAAGCAAAAATTATTTTTTGTTGTTTGCCCATTTTGGTTGTTTGGTTGTTTGGTTGAAGCTGTCCACTGTTCAGGGATCCTGAAAAATAATAGCTAAGCTAACAAGTTGTTAGAGTTTCAAGTATGCACACTGAAGCAAAAGCACAGAATATTCTCAGATATTTTATTTACAAGATGCAAACCTGGTTTTAAAGCCAAACAAAAGGATAAAGTAGTATTTTTGATACAGTGTGTTGTTATCATGTGCAGTCTGACCTTTTTCCCAGGGAGTTTGATCTTAACTCAAGAACCACTCACCGCTTTTTCCAGAGTTTGCTTTCTTGTCAGTGAGATAATGTCAGCTATTGAAATAGGTTTCTTATCTGTGCCCACTGACAGCTGTTGGACAGATGTTCACTGGTTGGGGGATACAATCAACTAATCACAGTTTAGGAGGAGGATTTAAAAATAGGGATGTCATCTTCCTGCATTTATGCAAAATAGTGATTAAAAAACAGCTTTCCTCTTTACTAGATGATTTACTAGATGATTTCATTATCTTGAAACTCTAATATGCCTTTGAACATCTTTATGTTCCATGCTAACCCTGCTCTGATGTCTCATTCACAGGAAAGGCTCCTCTGCTGGAGAGAAAGCGGAAGAGGAAACCCACTCAGAAGATCCTGGAGTACTGTCTGGAGGCCGAGGCCGCCACAGGCCCCAAGAAGAAGGTACAACATGGGCGTGTTCTGTAGTTTGTACATTAGGTCATTTATGGTTTGTCCAAACATCAGGGAATCAGGGAGGGGAAGTAACAGACAGAAACAGCATGTAGGACTTAAAATCTAAGAAGCTAATCTAACATAAACAAGCCTCATCCCACTCAGACCCTCAGTGAACAGGGTCTAGTTTTTGAGGATCAAAGATACCCAGAAATCTATTCAGGAAGATCAGAAAGAAATAAAAAAGAAAAAACCTTTTATATGTGTTTTGTGTTTTTTCTTCAGCAGACAAATACAGTATCTAGAACAGGGATAGACCTAACAATGCTTTGTAATTTGCAGCTCGGCCAGGCTGAAATGATTTGTGATAATATTTTTCTTTGTCACAGGTCAAAACACTGAAGAACAATTCAAATCCTGCTCCTCAATCAGGTCAGTCAACCAATTATTTAATATTTCAATTCAACAGATCTTGTTACAGCACAGTGCAGTTCATCATAAGCTCATCAGTTTCTGTCCTCTCCAATGTGCAAATGTTTATACTATTTTTTCTTAAATGTTATTTCCCTTGTTTCCAGAATTTTGTAAATTGTATTCATCAGAAATAAAGCAAACTGACATGTATCCAAACATGAGAAAATTCAATAAAAGGCCTGTTGAATTCCCAGACAGAAGAAAATGATTTCACAACTTCACTTTCAGTTCAGTTCAGTTCACTTTCACCTAATAAATCAGCTCTCATAGAAATATTGTGATTTAAAATGACCCGTAATCAAAATAAATAGTTTTGGATGGAGATTTTCCCACAGTATTATTGACTTTAAAGGTGTACTATGCAGGATTCGACTAAAAATAATCTCAATTATCTCTCATGACCCACTAGAAGTGTATGGTAGTGTATTTTTCTGTGGAGACTCTGTCCACTGCCTGTATTTTCTTATTTTCTTCCTATTTAACTGTTTTCAGGACATTTCTGGGTATCAGCCTTTGGGCAGTGGGTGTGTAGCCCCCAGCCAATAACAACTCACAGCGTAGTGACCCTGCTTCTCCATCTCTCTTCTCTGCTGTCTGGGTGTCTGTTTGACCGACACACACACGCAGAGCAGAAAGTGTGTTTATTTGCGCTTTAGAGTGTAACCACTGTGAAACAATGAGATTATAACGATTTATTAGTCTGATTCATGGCTTTGTTCTTGCCAGCACTGCTCGCTCGCTCGCTTCATTTACTCTCTAGCTCATTGGGCTGGGGAGGAGGGGCCAACTCTAAATTCTGTGTGTTTACAAACACCAACCTACTGTCCTTGCATATTATGCCTTTAATAACCATCTGTGATGAGCCTCCTTTAGTCATGCCTGTGATTACTGCTGCTAACATGCTTTTCTTACATCCAGATTCTGGGCCACAGCCTTTAAAATCAAAGAGCAAGCAACTTACAGCATCCAGTTCCCCACCGACCACCCCAGAGGTTCCCACCTGTGCACCCACTCCCTCTATTCAGACTGATCCCACTCCCAGCTCTCCTGCTCCCTCCACTCCAGCCCCGCACCCGCCTGAACCCAGCCAGGTTGAGATGACATCAGCAGATGACGATGATGCTCCTCATCCAGATGAAAATAAGTCTCAGGAGGTCAAAAAGGATGCAGTTGAGTCAGAGGTCTGTTTTGATTGAGCTTCTCCGGTTTATGTAGTATGTGGAACTGTTGCTTATATTTCTTCTGTATACTTATGTTTGTGAAACTAATTGAAATTGGATGTGAGTGGATACGACTGACTTAGATAAATCAATGCAGCAAAGTCAATTTACCTATGAATACATTTACTTTTGTTTGTTCCCTATGTTAAGTTACAGACTATGCAAATGGTAAATTGGTAAATATTATGAGATTTAAGCCACATATTAGTGTTGGCAATGTTTGTTAATTAGCTAGTTTATTTACTGAATTTTTTACCATTTTCCAGTGTTTTTAGTCTCAAAATATCTTTCAGTGGCATTTCACCTCAAGTAATTCTGAGGTGCTTGATAAATCTCAATCTTTCCCCTTTCTCCTCAGGGTGACCCGTCCAGCTTGGATCACAGCTTCTCCTCCATGAAGGACGACTTATCGCTGTGCGATGACCCACTTTTACCTTCGAGGAAGATCATAGGAGACCGAGGAGGCCCAGCTTCCATGAAGGAGAACATATGCCAGGTGAATTTTCCCAAGAGCCCAATTTACTGATGGAAAAACAAAAAATCAGTTTCCTTTTATCATTAGAAGAGCTTTATTTTCAGTAGCAGTAGACTTTATCTTATGTAAAAATGTAAAATGTAAAAAATGCAAGTGCACTTTATGTTCATTTGTGTCTCTTTTCTCAATATATTGCAATGTTTTTCAAGTTAATAAGTTAAAGTTGGTTAAACACAACACAACTCCTGCTGCAAGATAAAATTTAGCTTTCTTGTAGAGAACAATGCATGCCCGTAAACCGTCAGTAGAAATCCAGTGATTATACCTCACTCTACCCATCAGACTACACCTAAAGAGGAGCCCCAGTACACAGCATCAGTTCCACTACTACTCTTAATCACTCTTGTTATATTATGTATTTTAAAGCAGGTTGTGTTTTTGTTGTAGGTGTGTGAGAAGACAGGAGAGCTGCTGCTGTGTGAGGGTCAGTGCTGTGGAGCTTTCCACCTGGCCTGCATCTCTCTGGCCGAGGCCCCTAAAGGGAAGTTCGTCTGTCCTGAGTGCAAATCAGGTACGCTGGTGGTTAAGCTTCATTCCCAGAATCTGCAGTGTAGTAGTAGTAGTGCAACTAAATTAAAATAGGTAGATACATAAAGCATATCAATGGTGTGTGTAAATCTTATTATTTTCAATTCCAAGTCTTATTTTAAAGCTATGTAAGTTCACTGTGTTATATATAAGTTAGATTTTTTTTAATTTTTATGGTTTGTGTTATTTATTAATTTATTTATGGAGATATGGGGGTTGATGGGATGGGTTGAGAAGTTAAAAATATTCATATTAATGTTTGTATTTCTATTATAATTGATCTCTCTATAAATATACTTTTCAAATTGTCTTACAAGCGTTAACATGTATAGAAAATGGTTTATGTTTTTTCTGTCAGGTATCCACACCTGCTTTGTGTGTAAGAAGCGCAGTGAGGATGTGCGGCGCTGTATGATTCCAGTGTGTGGGAAGTTTTATCACGGGGAGTGTATCGCCAGCTTCGCCCCGACCGCACCTGTGAACAGAGGCTTCCGCTGCTCCATCCACGTTTGTCTCACCTGCTTCATCGCCAATCCCAACAGCTCTTCCATCTCCAAAGGTAGATCGCTGTTTGTTTGTCTGCTGCCTGTGTTGTTTTTCTGCACCCTTTCTGCGATCCAAGTGCTCACTTATTCTCTTGTGTTTGTCTATAGGTCGTTTGGTTCGGTGTGTGCGCTGCCCAGTGGCTTATCACGCTACAGATCTCTGCATGGCGGCAGGCAGCGTTGTCCTCTCCAACAACAGCATTGTTTGTCCCAACCACTTCACCCCCCGTCGCGGTGTCAAAAACCACGAACATGTCAACGTCAGCTGGTGCTTCGTCTGCACTGAAGGTAAGTTTTAGGAAGATGTTGAGAAGTCTCAGACCTGGCCAGGTTTATTGAAGCCCAAATTTGAACAAACGACATACTGGCTCAAGTCTTTCTTTCACTCTACCTGTTTTCTTTTACTGTCTTTCTCTGTTGTACACACACATGCTGGTACACTGTTCATTGCTGTTTTTGGCCTAGCCGCCATAAATTCTTGACCGATGCATCAAATAGAAAGTTTCAAACAATCCTGAACACTGTCGATATAAATATTTCCTGTTGAAAGTCCCAAACCTTGTAAATAAAGTAAGTACAAGTGATCAAAAGAATGCAGGATTTGTTATATCTTTCACAGATTTATTTTTTGGAAAAAAGGTAAATAACTTCTGTTGCTAGGACCAGGATCAAGTGATGAAGTGTAATAATTGGACATGTAATTTACAAACTCAAACAAACTCCTTAAAGCTGCATTAATTTACTCCACATCAAGCTGCAGACACAGAGCAACATTGGTATTCATTTATTCACTCTTTTAGCTCCAGTTTGGTCTCCCATGAGCTCCTGAGAAAAATATCTGGCTCCTTAGCTACTTTCTGTCTTTACCCTTTGGCCACTTGGAGGCAGCGTAAATAAACCATAAACTCAACAGTGACATGTTTTCTTGCTTTAAGCTGGTATTTCAATCAGGAACAAACGTGATGGACAGACTGATTAACAGCAGCTTTAACTACCTGTAATTAACTGGCAAAACATATTAAAGCAAACGGGGTAACCTTGATGTTCACACTAAACTGCTAGCCAACTCCTCACATGCACACAGTTAAAATGATCCTCCTTCTGCCTCCAGGGGGCAGTCTGCTGTGCTGCGAGTCCTGTCCTGCTGCATTTCACCGGGAGTGTCTGAACATCGAGATGCCTAAAGGCAGCTGGTACTGTAACGACTGCAAGGCTGGGAAGAAACCTCACTACAAGGACATCCTGTGGGTGAAGGTTGGGCGGTACAGGTCAGTGGCAAGCCTGAAAAACTAGACTTTTCAAACCTTGAGCTCACATCTGTAGTCCTGTAAAATTAACAAGCGCTTCTCAATAAATTCTTCATCTACCATGTGTGAACAGCTCTGTTCCTTCTGTGTTTGTTCCTGCTTTGTAAAGGTGGTGGCCTGCAGAGGTCAGCCATCCCAAAACGATCCCAGAGAACATCCAGCGGATGAGGCACGATGTCGGAGAGTTCCCCGTTCACTTCTTTGGCTCCAACGACTACCTGTGGACCTACCAGGCCAGGGTCTTCCCTTATATGGACGTGGACGCCAAGAGCAAAGAGAAGATGGGGAAAGGTGTTGATGCCACCTACAAGAAAGGTATTGTGTGTTCAGCGAGATCGTTTCTGTAACAGATCCTGAAAGTGAAGGTCACCATTTGTTTATTTTTTTATTAAATTCTATTTTTTCTAATGTAGCGCTTTGTTATGATGTTTGTTGCGTCTTCAGTTGGTATTTGCTATATGATGATTTTACATTTCGGAACTTTCTACTCAGCTTTGGAGGAGGCAGCTGTGCGATTTCGTGAGCTGCAGGCAGAGAAGGAGCTTCGGCAGCTTCAAGAGGACAGAAAGAACGACAGGAAACCTCCTCCATACAAACATATTAAGGTACAGGAGAAGACTTATACAGATGTTTTGAAGTAAAGCACAGCACTAACTAACAGTGGCATCTGTCAAGCTTCTCGTTTATCAAGAATCACTGAAACCCATCTAATCAGGGCAGTGAGAGTCTGGCACTTTGAAGTAGTCTACTCATTTATTCATTTCTCCTTTTACCTTCTAACCACTGTAAATGTTCATATAAAAGCTGGTTTTAATGGTAGAGTGTCAGATTTTTTACATTTACAGCCTACCAGTAAAGCACAAGCTGAAAGACTTCATATGAAAAGTCTGCAGGAGATGTTGAGTTTCATCCACAGCAGTAAACAATAAAGTATTTGTGTTATAAAGAGAAACTGCATTTACAATTTGCAAGAAGAAACAGGAAGGAATTTGAGATGCTCGCTAAAGGTTTGTTTCTCTCTGCCATCGCTGACCAGTATTTGAGAATTAACAGCACATTTTTACAGTCAAAACTCATGATACACATATTTTTAGATTCAGTGTGACTTACACTTCCCAAAGATATCATTATTTTTGATCTGCATTGCAAATAAACATCCATAAATCTGCTTAGAAATCATAAAAAAACACACTTGTATCGCTGCAGAACTATAGGAATCATCACATTTCTAATATTCTCCAATATCAAAGTAATCCAGTGATAGTCGTTTGTACAAACTCTACAAACTGGAATTGCTATTAGCTAATTTGGCATATTTTTAATGGTGCCAGTCTGCCAAAGTGTAAACTAATAGAGGCTTAAAACGACAAGGCCCACAGTTGTAGCCCTACGTTATACCCCAAAGCCTTATGGGAATTATAATTAACCCCCATACCAAAATAAGATTAGGAGCAAAGAATAATCAAACAGGTGACAAAATCACACTTTCACACTTACACACTACTTCAAAAGAAATCATGAAAAGGAAGTCGAAATCATTTGAAGCCCTGATAGGTTGGAGATATTACTTGATATATTGACCTGAATAGATTTAAAGATAATTGCTTTAAGAGTCTATTTGTCACATCATTGGATTCACTCAGATATTCAGCAACAAGCTCGACATGTTCATACAAAGCTTGATGATGTGCAGTGAGCTTATATTTTCTTCTCCGACTCTTTCAGGTGAATCGACCAATAGGAAAGGTTCAGATCTTCACAGCCGATCTATCGGAGATCCCTCGCTGTAACTGTAAGGCGACAGACGAGAGCCCGTGTGGGACGGACTCGGAGTGCATCAACCGCATGCTGCTTTACGAATGCCACCCGCAGGTACAGAAACGCCTCCGACACGCTCGTAACGCATCATTAGGTTTGTTTAATGATAGTAGAAAGTAGTTTCTGTTTTGCTGCCCCAAAACACGATTAGACCACATTTACTTAAGGCCCGCAGCTCCCCTCTAGTCCATAACTCATTGTTTTTGTTTTATTGCCCCCAGCTTAACTATTTTGATTCACTATCACTTTTTAAGGGGACTTAATGGGCTTTTTGTGATTTTGAAGTCTGTTAAACATGGTCAAAGTTATTGAACTTGAAGAGAATGTATTTAAAAAAAAAAGTTGTTCTGTGGGTTGTTCACGTTGTCCACTTGTCAAATATGCGATATACTATAAAAGATATATGAACTTGCAGGTTTGCCCGGCGGGTGAGCGGTGTCTGAACCAGGCGTTCACCAAGCGTCAGTACAGCCAGGTGGAGATATTCAGGACGCTGTCTCGAGGTTGGGGGCTCCGCTGTGTCCACGACATCAAGAAGGTAACAACACTGCTATTATTACTAATACTGGCACTGATGGCAGAACCCAGGAGGTGCTTTCTGCTCAGTGGGACCAGATCTAGATGGAATAATCAATGTTTCCTGTGTTTTTCTGTCAGGGTCAGTTTGTGAGCGAGTACGTCGGGGAGGTGATTGACGAGGAGGAGTGCAGGTCGAGGATCAGACACGCCCAGGAGCACGACATCTGTAACTTCTACATGCTAACTCTGGATAAGGTACGGTTTATGTGTGTGTGTGTGTGTATGTGTGTGTGTGTGTGTGCTTTCTACTGATGATACCTCATGTTGAGATATTTTAGCAGTAAAGATAAAGACATAGATGTACTCTTATGGGTTAAAAATAATGCAAAGTAGAAGCCAACGGTCGTCAGTGTATCATTCATTCATTCAGTTATTTCATTCAGTCTGAAAACTCATCAATATTTAGTTCTTGGGGGCTTAAAACATTTTTTCTGTTTTCTGTGGGTTAGGGTTTGGGTTAGGATAGGCATAAAAAATAAATCACGTTTCTGCTCCTTTTATGTCTGTTTTGTGGATAAAAAAGGAAAAACTCTCTCTCTATTTCTGAGAAGAAGCAATAATGTTGATTACAAATATTAACCTTCGCTATCGGGTTCCCTGTTGATCATTTTAATTTATAGATCAACATACAGTGCTTTGTCAACATGCTGTTTAAAAATAACAAATCACTTTTTTGCTGCCAATATCAATGCAATTCATTATAATTGCATTTTTCCATTGTTGTGGTGCATTTCCTCCAAATGTTTAGTTTAGCCCTTGTTGACAGAATCACCAGTTTTCCAGCTCAGTGACTTTTCTCCACAAACAGACGTGTTTCTCAGATTTATATTCTCACCACAATTTCTAACAACCCATGTGCACCAAAATACCAACTTCTGGCCTCATTTACACCTGATTTGAATTTGATTGAGTAAATCTCTTCTCCCACTTGCATCTGCACATCAGGTTGTACCACTGCTGTAAAAATCAAACCCTCAAAGTGTTGTTAGAGTATGGATAGCTGACCAAGTCACATGATCACACAACCGCAAGTAGATTAAAGTTTGGATACGACATGTCTGACTGTCTTTCTTACCGGCATCGGTGTGTTTGTGTGTTAGGATCGGATCATTGATGCTGGGCCGAAGGGAAATGAGGCTCGCTTCATGAACCACTGCTGTCAGCCAAACTGTGAGACCCAGAAGTGGACAGTGAGCGGAGACACGCGGGTCGGACTGTTCGCGCTCGTTGACGTCTCTGCAGGTTAGAATAAAGATGACTACTAAACTCAGATGGTTTATTAAATAATCAATGTCAATAAATAAGAAGAATCTGATTTCGAGCATCCACTCGATTATGTGATTATGTGTGTGCAACCTTCCTGATTTTACATGTTAAATCCACTTTAGTCAACAAGGAAAGACCAGTTCAATGGAGAAAACAACTAAATGATGGATTCTTCCTAGGAGGTCTTAAAAATGTTTATATTTTGAGGGATTTATAAATATTAAAAAACATTCTTTGGTTTAGGCTAAGGCTTATTATATTGACATGCTTTTTAATCTATACCATACTGGTGTCAGTTCAACCCGACCTCTAACTGAAGCTAAAAGGAGGTTGCAGTACTCTGAGGTCAGATTTAGTAGATATCTCCCACAGTTGCAGCCTCTTCCAGCTGTTTGTGTGTATCTGTTCAGGCACAGAGCTCACATTCAACTACAACCTGGAATGTTTGGGGAACGGGAAGACGGTTTGTAAATGTGGAGCACCAAACTGCAGCGGCTTCCTGGGCGTCAGGCCAAAGGTGAGAGGAATTACACACATACATTAACAATACAGTTTGACCTAAGAGCATTTTTCACAAGACCAAAAGGGCAGCCATGTACTCTTTTAGCTTATTTTTATTTGTAATTTAACATTTGTAATTGTATTTATGTGTCTATTATAGTGCCATGTGCTGCTTGGTTTTGAAATGTGCTGTACAAATAAACTTGCCTTACTCTTGAAAAGATAATTAATCCATCAAAATCTTTCTCCCCTGCAACCCAGAACAACCCTCCATCTGAAGACAAAGGTCGTAAGCTGAAGCGGAGGGGCCACGGCAAGAAGAAGAAGAAGGTGGTGGTGACCAAAGAAAGAGAGGACGAGTGTTTCAGCTGCGGAGACGGTGGACAGATGGTTTCCTGTAAGAGACCCGGCTGTCCCAAAGTTTATCACGCTGACTGCCTCAACCTCACCAAGAGGCCTGCAGGTCAGTGACTCTGCATGGACGCAGTAACCCACCAGATCCTTGTTTGTTTTGTATTTGCTTTGGTCAAGTCTCAAATGCTGGACTGCCATTACTGTTGTGTTTTAGTGCTGCACATACCAGAGTAAGTAAAGCAGCCGAGATTTGAGGAAGAGAAGCGGACGAGGAATGTGGAGGTCAGAAATGTAGCTAGGGGCATTTCAAGGAGTGCCTGTTGTAGCTGATTCTGAATTTTACAGGAAGCCATGGAGGGGGAAGCAAGAACAGGGAAAATATGGGATCTACAGCTGGTTCTGGTTATAAACCTGGCAGCTTCATTTTGGAGAAACTGCAAACATTTAAGAGTAGACTGACTGCTGCACGTTTAGAGGGAGATACAGTAGTCTAGCCTGGAGAAAATGAACATGTGGATATATCATTCAAGATCAGTAGAGCTCACTGTAGACAGAGCTTTCTCTTCTTTATATTTTGCTTTAGTATATATATTTTCTGTTGATGAAGTTCTGAGCTTTTCTTTGGAAACCTACAAGATACACATTTTTCCATTTTTGGATGTTTAGCATTCAAAGAGAAAGAAAGGTGGAACACTTGTGCCCGTCTTACTTTGTTAAACATGACACATTGAACAGAAAGCACGAGTGTACAAGAGATTCATTTTAGTAAGTCAAGGTACTGGGGTAAAACTGTGTAATTAGATTTTCTCTTTCCACTGTGCATGTGTGTGTCTTTCTATCTTTGAGAGAACCCATTTCAGTCAAAAACCATGTGCTGTGATTTTTGCTGGTCTTCAAAATTTCAAAGGGCACATTGAGGGTGAAGACTTAGTTTCAAGGTTCAGGTTAGAATTGGGTTTAAGGTAAGGGGCTGAGTGTCCTTACAAGTATGTAAGGACAAACTGTGTGCGTGTGTGCGCATGCATGTGCGTATGTGTGTGTGTGAAGTAAAGTAGCAGAAAATACTTGAGTAGTACCTAAAAATTGTACAAAATAAGAAACGTTTGTTTTTTCATTCCATAATTTGTGTAGACGTTCTTTGTACATGTGTATGAATGATGATGTATCCTGTATGGATGTTTCTCATGTAGTTATGTTATGTTATGTTATATGTGTTCATTTGAAACTCTGCATAGACTTTCCTTGAAGGATAATAAATAATCAATCTATTACATATTCAACTTTCTCAGATTCAAATAAACAGTAACATTTTTAAGTCTCAGACATCTTGGTGCCCCCCTTCTCTCTTTCACATTCTTGTCTGTGTCTCTATGTTTGTTGTAGGACGTTGGGAATGTCCGTGGCACCAGTGCGACATATGCAGTAAGGACGCGGCATCTTTCTGCGAGATGTGCCCCAGCTCCTACTGCGCCCAGCACCGCGACGGCCTGCTTTTCATTTCCAAGCTGGACGGAAAACTGTCCTGCAGCGAGCATGACCCCTGTGGTCCCGAACCGCTGGAGCCAGGGGAGATCCGGGAGTACACCCCTGAACCCAGACCCCTAACCTCAGGGCTGGGCATGGCCGTCATCCCCTCTGCTGCTTCTAATGCTGCCACAAGTGCGAAACCAACCACCAAGAGGGACCAGGAGATCAGCGCCGGCGCTGGCATGTGTGCTTCCGAGTCATTTCCTGAGTTTTCCATCCCGGTACCCATCACTATCCCTGTCTCTGCGCCTCCTGCCTCACCTCCCCCTAGCAGCACGGATGCTCCCAGCAGCCCGCATGTGTTTGACCTCCCACACTACTCGCCCATTTCCTCCTACGAGGAGGAGAGGGATGTCTTAGAGGAGGAGGAGGAGGAGGAGGAGTTAGAGGAGGTGGAGGAGGACTTAGTGGAAGACGGGAAGCAGAAATCTGATTCTCATGAAGAGGATGGAGAAGAGGAGGAGGAGGAGGAGGAGGAATACCTTGAGATCAAAGATGATGAAGACGAGGAGGAGGAGGAAGAGGAGGAGGAGGAAGAAGAAGAAGAGGAGGAGGAGGAGGAGGAGGAGGAGGAGGAGGAAGAAGAAGAGGAAGAAGAGGAGGAGGAGGAGGAGGAGTGACACACAGTGGATTTATCAGTGGCACACTCACAGTCACTACAGTCAAATTACACAAGTAGCCCAGTCTGTCACTGTTTGTATCCAGCGAGCAGGCGTGTGTATGGAGGAATTTTAGGACAGAACTAAATCAATACATAAATAAATGTTGAAATTCATAAATCAGAAAATACACACAGCATAAATATTGTATAGATTCATATATAAATAGACAACTATCCATCAGTTTCACTATTTATCCATACATTTGTTTAATTAGTTCTGTCCTATTAATCGATTCATATTCCCTGACCTTGGTGCAAACCTTCTGTGGAGACGGTGACTTTGCACACACTGGTGCTGACTGACACTCGATATGGGAGGTCTGACAAAGAAAATTATCTGGAACTGCTACGTAAAACATATTTCACTATGATATACTGTTTTTTTCCCCACACAGCTGGTTTGTTTTGGTATTCTTTGAGTAGGATTTCAGTTGTCATATATGTCAGAAAGTTGACCTGCGAAAGCTTTGTGTAGTTTACAACAGTTACTGTATCTGCTGGATCTTAGAGTCAGTGTTTTTAGGTGTTTTACACAACAAAGAGACTACACTGTGCTGTAGCTTCCTGTCAGGGTGGGATTGAACTCTTCAATCTTCAGCTCACTAGTCCTGGGACAGACTCACATTAGCGGTCAGCCTGGTAAAGATTAGATCAGAAGTCTAATCAGTAATATTTGGATCCAATGGTGACCATGTTAACATCCAGAAAAAAAACATGGCATTAATCCACAAATAAACCAGTTTGAGTTCCCTCCGTTGCAATCACATCCAGTCTGGTTGTGCTTTCAAACAATGATGTCAAATGAAAACACATCCAGCTTTTACTGGACTGAAATTTGGAATGCAGTCAGTGGACTGTGGTGGTTACTTCTTGAAAGTCAGTGAGTGATGTATAATTGGGATTTTACTGGACACACACACTGCTGGAAAAATCAGAAAAGGACCAGATGCAAGACCAAACACAAGAGATCTGATCCACTTCCTTCCAGGAAACTGACACACAGGAGTCGTCTCCTCCATGAACTCCAGTTTCTCCCCTCAACGGCTCAGATTATTAGATGGTGCTTTGACAGTGGAGCTGTGTTGACATGCTCCAAAGATCAGACTGTCTACAATAAAATGTGAACGTGCCAGATGATTGGCTGCCTGGTGTAGCCTTAAAATGCGATCGCACACAACGAGCGACTGTCAGTGCCAGTTTACGGTTGTTGAAACATCTTGCAGTCTAATGCTGGTCTTGCTGCAGGGTATCATCTTGTCAGTCAACCAATCCTGCAACTCTACAGCACAGCTACATGCCAGAAAGTTTCAATCAGCCTGGAGACAAGAGAAAGATGTTTGGCTGAAATTATACACTCATAATTTTCGACTGAAGCTGCCAATAGTTAGCATCAGAAGGAATTTTCTCAAAGTCTGACCATTTCATGTGCTATTTACCAGCTTCATAAATCTGGTTGGACTGCAGGTTTCACTCACTAACACTCCTGAAGCTGGTTTTAGTAGAATCACATCCTTCAGCATTTAACACTGGGCAACACGAAAGGACAAATCACTCGCGCCCTCGTGGTAGCTGGTGGTCTGAATGCAGAGATGGCACTAAGTCCTGCTCCAGTGTGTGTGCTGTGCTCTGTAGTTATTATTTATATACTGTTCTGTGACGCACAAATGATGAAGAGCCTGGGTGTTTAGCGCTCCTTCGGTCTGCTCACTCACTTTGACTCTCAATCGAGGGGGAAACAAAAGTCTTCGATTGGATGCAAGACGCTTGAAACGACAGACTCCTGCCATGATGCTTGCACTTCAGTATGTGTTCTTGCCACACGTGTTTCGCTCTGTCTTCAAGCTTAATATTGTCTGTGTGTTATATGCCAATGCCTTAGAGTGTATTTCTTTGGACATGTTTTTAAGGAACGGTTTGGCGCCTATGAGAGCCAAGTTTCCCTACTAATGCCTTTTTACAGAAGCAATGTTTCATTCCAGTATAATTATTACCTGTTAGATCTCAACCATTGACCTGTTAAAAAAAACTGCTATATAAATATATAAGAAGAAGAAGTTATGAAATAAGCACTTTGTACTGGACTCATTCTTTTTCCATTTAATGGTCCAACATGAAGCTACATACAAAACATCTATGAGGGAGCTAAGTTACTAAAAACTAAAACTGTTACTTCTTATGTGATTACAGCATCTTTCAGATTATCCTGATGGTGTAAATCAGATATTTACAAAACCTACACAGTGGAAATCATATTATCCGAATTTAAGAAAGATTAATTGATAATAGAAATGTATCATTTTTATCCAATGCTTGAAAGTGTAAATAAAGATTTGGTGTTTTGTTTGAAAACAATGGTTAGTTTTAACACCTGCAGTTCCCATAAGCCTTTGTCAACGTGCCAAATGCTAATTAGTAACTACTGTAGTAAGCTGGATATCACAAATTCCTGCCTCTTGAGAAGAGATTTAATCTTTGTTTTCATCCAAAAACAAAAAAAAAGTATATACTGATGCTTCCACCGTGTTGTTTGGTAAAAGATGAGTGTACAGTAAGTACCAGTAGAGCGATGTGGTTTTAATGGGCGTCAATACAACAACTGATTATTTTTAGTCACCTATGAATGTTGCATTTTGTTTAATAATTGATTTTGCGCCAAATCAAAATGAATGGCAAGTGCACATCACAAGCCACTAAAGCTTTGTCGTGATTTTGCGACTCCCAAATAGACAAACGACAAAAAAACAAGTCTTGAGATACCTGTAAATGTCTGTTAACGGCTCTGCAGACTCCTGAGAAAATGATGCTGTGTTCAAATCATGATTCTCATGTTTACAATTTACGAGTGTGATCGAGGTTGTATGATTACAGAGTTGGTTGTGTGAAGGTTAAAAAATACCGTGCATCAGAGTGCTCTGGTGCCTCAATGGTTACTGAGCATGTCATATGACCTCTGGTTCAATTCCAGCCAGGGAGTCTTGTTACATGTCAAACCCAACTCTCTCTCTCTCGCCCCTTGTTTCCTCTCTGCCACTTCAGTTTCCACTATCCAATAAAGCAGGCAAAAGGCCTAGAAATTAAAAAAAATATATATATAGACAATATAATACATTAAATTTGGGTTTAATTATCTTGAACAACAGACTTTGGCTCATATTAGGCAAAAAAATGTTGGCTCTCGGGTTCTTCCTCATTATTGGTTTCATTATTTTCAAGCTAAATGAGCGAGTTGACATAGGCAACACAAGACTTATACAGGTCATTCAATTATTGGCACATTTAGCATGTAAAGTACATTTTTACACATCGTCATTGACCAAGGTCTATTTCTCCACATGATTTATTTGACAGTTATGTTCCAGTTGTTCTAATAGCTCTCTTGCTAAGAGCCAAATGTATTTTGGAGAGAGAGAGAGGTTTTGCCCAGGTGTAACATGTAACAAAAGAGGAATTCATTTCTTTACCACATGTTCATAATTTAGTCTGCAATCTCGTGCCAATATTAAAAATTGGCATTTCCATATTTTAGTGTCTAGTCATATATGGACAAGAGTTTCCTACATGAATTTTGACTTGAGATGAATGTTGTTTACAAACCATAAACAAGCCATTATGTGATGTCTGGTGTGTGAGTTCACTAGACTTGAACTGATGGCTTCGCTCCATTTGGCAGCGCCACTAGTGCTGCTGCATGTTCTGTAGCAGCAAGGGTCGGAAAACTGGTTCATTTAAGTGCAAGTGAAATATGAGACAGTGTCTATCAGCTGATAATCAGACAGTTACAGGTTCTGGAGATGCTGTGGTAAACTTTATTTTTTCAAGAACTGCCACAGACAGAACAATACCTCCTGGATTCAACCTTAAAAACCATGTGAAATACAGAATGTGGTTATTTCTAAGTTTATGACGCTGTGAGGACACAGGATTTGTTTACTTGCTGGATAGAGCAGTCCATTCAGGTCGGCATGTGTTGTTTTGTGTGCCAAATAGGTTTTTTTTTTTTTTTTTACTTGTCATTGGAGGAAAGTCACAGGTATTACTAATAACATTAGCGAGTGTCCCAATAAGTCATGACAGTGTAAAAATGAGCCAGCATGCACAAGGACCCTGAAACTGAAGTAGCTAAATTGAAGTCAGTCCTCATTACATTCATTATTTACACCTGTGCTTTCCCTGCTGTAACATGTCGAAATGTATCCTGCAGGAAAAGCACTATTTGAAGTGAAGCCAGCACTATGCCTGCTGGGCTTTGGAGCATTTCTAATAAGCGTGACAATGTTGTAGTGAGGTGTCCTGGGACCTGAGGAGAGCCAAAAAAAGTGAAAAAAAACCACCTGTGCAGAAAAACCCACCTGTATAGGCATGTAAAATAAACAGTCTTTATGAATCAAAGGTGGAAAAGAAAAGGCAGCGTTGGCACATCCCCACCCAGACTTTCAGTGTCACTGTTTTGAAAGATTTAAATAAAGTTCACACAAACACATTCAACTCAAGTACAAAATAAATCAAACAGTAATGAGCCACACTGTCAAAATGAGTGTAAACATGTTGAGATACATTCACAGACTCAGAAAGGTTTTACATACAGAGATACAGAGAAAACTGGTCATTTAATCCTGCATCACCTGCTTTCATTATAACAGCAAAATACCGTCAGCAAGGTTTTATCTAGATTTATCTTTATCTAGATTCAAAAAAGTGCTTCAAATAGCACCGAAAGCATTTTTTCCCAGTTTCTTTAAACTTTCAATTACTGTAAACGATGTGTTTAAGATGCATTTATTTGCAGCACTGTGAGGCAGTGGTAGCGAGGACAACACAGATGAACGTGCCCAATTCATTATCTTGAATTTGTCCTTGAAAACAAAGTTTCCAGGTTTCTTTTCTCTACTATTTGACCGATATTTTATGTTTCTACCACATTTTCCAAAGCATATTTTAAGTTTCTAGATTTAGTGTTTCATCATTTTTAATACACAGTTGCTTTTTAATTGTATGAACACTGCTTTTTGACTGATGATAGTCAATTCTAATATATCCTAGCGTCCCTGAATGCACCGACAAGGACATTTTGGAAAATTTTAAAAGTGGTCAGCATTGTAAAGTACAGGTGATTAACTAAATCTATGTAAAATCACAGCAAGGAGGATAACTGTAAAACACAGAAGCTCACAGGTTGATTTCCTCGTTTTCACACTGAACAGGATGAGATATATATAGGATTTGCTTCGTTTACTGACAGTTTTGCTGGTTTTCAAAGGATTTAATTTGGTTTAGGGTAAAGTCTGGTCCGAGGCACAAGATTTTTTTTTTTTTTTTTTTTTTACTTTCAGGGTTGGGATGCATAGCATGTAATGATCTATGATGGAGATGAACAATTTGAAAACCAGCAAAATGATCTGCAAATAGGTTAAAAAAATAACTAAATACCAAACTGAATATGAAAAAAAAAGGTTTTCAGTGTCACAAATTCAGTATCGTAGGGCCTGATGCATTAATGCTAATATTTGGGATGATTTATGATACACTAAACAGATTTTACAATTTTACATATTGTATATTGCAATTATGTTGTCACTTTTTGCATAAAAAGCTTAGATGTTATACACAAGGCCAACAATAAAATAAAATTGTGGATAAATACATAGAAAACTTTAAGGTCTATTTAAAGTCTGAAACATTCTTTCAAGAAGATTTTAATTTTTCCACAACATTTTTGTACTTTACACCCATTTCTCTGTAACTTTCAATAAAAAATATTGTGCATCAAATTATCAACAGGCGGAGTGTCGAAACATTAAAGCAGCAACACGTGTCCATTTATTTCCCCACGTCAGTCTGGCAGCGCAACTTAAAAGGCAATAAATTAGTGACTTGAGTAGATTTTACATAAGTTAAATATAGCTGTAAATACTGGTCTGAGAACATTAAGATGACAGTTTGTGCCATATTACAACATTTACCCACAAAAGCTTTTTCCTGTTGATGAAATCTGCAGTTCCTCACCTCCAACAAGAGGAACTTCAATCGTTTTTTGTTAAACCTTTCTGAGCTCGCCTTCACTGCTAGAGAAGACTGAAAGAAAATTTGACAGTTGTATTTCCGTATGTGTAACATTTGAAATTACAAAATAGAAAATTTAGAGTTTAAAGGTAGAAAAGTAACTGTCTTTAAAGTTTTCTTTCAGTCAACTCGGGCCATGCAATTTGATGATGTAGATGTGGACATTTTAGGAACCGCCACCTAAAATCGTCTTTCTTTGCTTTCTTAGCTTATGGTGCAAAAAGATAATGTACTAGATACATGTTGTACATGCTGTCACATGGCAAACGCTGTGGTAAACAATAAGGAGCTGATTTTGGATGCACACCAACACACAGTCCTGCCTTTCTACTGCAGGTTAAATGCTTTCATAAAGGATTACTGGTATGATTTGTGTTGCAACAAATTTGCAAGGGTATGATTAGGTTTAATTTCAATTAAATTTGGCTGGGAAGATAGATAGAGGAAGGGAGGAGTGTTTTGTTCCTTGACATGTTATATCCAACTTAGTTTCCCTTCATGTATGTGGGTTTCAATGAGCATGTGCAAGCCAAACCAGTATGTCAAGCAGGGCCAGTGAGGGCCTGTTCAACCATTATCTTACAAAATTCAGCAATAAGTCTGAGTTCACATCAGGATGTTACGATGAGTCACAGCTGCTCCGTTTGCTCCGGGGTTGAAGGTGAACAAAAATGAACTACTGTAAACAAAACATTCACCGTCCTGAAGCACTGTGCCCAGCTACAACAATCAACTGATTCATTCAAGTTTTCTCTGCCAGTATTTCTTGGTCAGCATCGCTTTAACTTCACCTCCGCCCAAAGTCATCTTTTAACTACAGCGCAGCTTCTGACTGTTTATCACCGCAGCTTTAGTGATGTGTTTACTTCCATGGTCCAGCTCAGAGCTACAGAAGAAAGATGAGTAGTTGATACGGGGACAAAACACAGGACACGACTGGGTGAAGAGTTTGTATGTTGGTTTTTTTTGTTGTTTTTGGTTTTTTTTAAATCGCTCTCCACCCGGTAACAGTTGCAGTAGTCGTAAATCCTCTTCAGTAAAATCCGCAGCTTTCAGTTCTTTATGGCACAAAAGAAATAAACATATCTAACAAGGTATAAACAGTACTGCTCGATATCTCTTTCTGTGACTTGGATACCAGATCCAAAACCGAGTTATCCGACACCCATCCATCATATCCAGGTTTTACTCCAGCCAGGGGAAGGTGACCGTCTCCCTTCCTGCTGCTCAGCATCAGTTATGGCAACAGGAGTAGAAATATGAGTCTTTCTTCTGGCCCAAGTCGACGCCTGTGTCCTCGGCTGAAACACAACAAGACATTTTAAAGTTCAGAATTTTGTATTTAGCTGGTTTGGGATCAGTTAATGTTTTAATTTTGTTTGACAATATTATTTTATTAGCTCTCTGGAGTAATATGTACATCTGCCCCATCTCACCATAGTGTTCCCCTGGGGCCTGTTATTTACACTGCTCCAGGGTCACATATTTCATTTAAAACCACTTTATTTTACCACCATCACTTTACCCCTCAAAAAAACTTGATGACTCTGTTAATAAAACCTGAATCCTTTCATGTCTTTAAGATCTTGACAGCTGGAAGGCAAGGAACTTGGTACATAACAAGCAATCTAAGTGAGAAACCATTTTCTTATGAACCCTTCCTGTACTACTACTATTTTTTCCACTACCTGCCAAAGTTCAAAACATCTCAAAATCTGCGTGTAAAATTTGTGACAGCACCACAGTCGTTTCATTAATTTAGGGAGGAAGCTGAACTCTTTCAAAGCACCATTACTTGGTTTAAAGTAGCCCTTAAAATGGTGTAATGTTTAAAGCTGGGTTTATATTTGGCACAAAGGGGTTGACAGATTATTATGAGGTTTTAATTTAAAGGGATAAAGGGTACGTGTGCAGGGGTCAGTAAGCTTCAAACTAAACTTTTTGGAACATCAAACGACATCTGAAAAACAGTGATAAATATGTTTGCCTTCCAACATATTCATGAGACAAGTTTTAAGGACTTTTTTTGATTCAGGCATACTGGTCTTGGATGAAAAGCAGCTGATTAATGAGCCTTTTTTTCTATCAACCATCCCCACTGGCATATGAAACGCCTGCAGCCCAGACCGACCAAATACAACTGTTGCCGGGGTGACACATGGCAGATACAGCGACACCTCCATAGCTAAAACCCCCCCAAATATGTATGTAAATGTTTTTGTATGTGAATGAAAACACTCACCTGTCATATACTGGAAGGCATTGTTGTTGTAATCCTCAGCAACTTTGTGAAACAACTCATCTGGGAAAAAGGCAGAATGAGGCGTGTCAGCTTCATATTTTATTCTCACATCGTGACATGATAATAGCTGGTTCACTCACATTCCTGACAGATCTTTTACAGTAGATCTGTGCTGCACACAATAACTACATAACAGCATGAGTGAAGTTGTATAAATGCATGAGAACATTTTAGCAATAAGCATTTCGAAAACTACAAAAGGAATATTCTGATTCAAGGCTTTTCCACAATGTTATACACAATTCATTTGAAGTGCCTCGAGCTCTGGAGGAGAAAGCGTGTAAATGAAAGCCTGACAAAAAGCCACACTGAAACAACACGGTCACTGGTGAAAGCAGGCAAGTGTGCATGTTTTTTTTCTTCTTTTCTGATCTGTGAAGGTTGAAAAGCCCTTTTCAGAAAGGCAGGTAAGTGCTGTCAATGTGTGACATTATCAAAAGCAGATGCTCTACAAAGTGAATAAAAATGAAAGGCAGGCTCTCAGTGAGTAAACACACTGGTCACCTCTGTGCAAAAAACAGATTATCCTTGACAATGTTTTTAGAGTGATTATGTGGATTAGGTCCTGTTGATTGTCCTATTTTTAGCTTCTGTGAACAAGGTCAAACTCTGATGATTTGACTGGCCGAGGAGCACACACTGGGGGTTATTTCCAGTGATTAGACTAGCACTTTATTCTCTTAATTTACTTTAAGAAAATGCTTCTTCAGCAATCATCTTCTTACATCTTGCCTCTCCTTCCTGTCAAATGGTCTTTTTTTCTTGAAGAGGACAATCTCTTCTTTGTTTCACTTTGACTCATGTCTTACATATCTTTGCAATTTATTGTTCACAATCACACGAGGGCCGTAGGAATCCTGCCAAAGCACAACCGCTCTCAATCCTGTCACTTAGTCAGTTCTTGTGACTTAATTTCCATCTACAATATATATATATATATATATATATACACTTTTGATAATTATATAGAACATTAATGTATTTAGGTTTTAGAGCCCAGTTGAAATGTGTGAAGACTACCTTCTCACAGCCTGATTTGCCAACAGTAGCAGCTCCTCTCTAACAGCTTTTTCTCATTCTGACTCATTCATGAAGCTTTTTTCAGACATGACTGGACTGTAAACCTGCTTAATGGAGGTCCAAACTAGCCAAACCAGACATATGACTCTCCTGCATATTTTACACCACCATCAGAGAGCGTCTTTCCTGAGGAGCCGACTGTGTATCTGCCACGCCATTCTCCACTCTCTCATTCATAAACCTACTTCTCTTACTATAATCAGGGATGCTGATGTTATTAAAAACATCCCAAGATTTTTCAATATCAAAACTCTGAGGGAATCCCACTTCCTGAATTGTGAGCCTGTGAATAAATAGAGGTGAACTCTCCGTGTTAAAGAGCTGCATGCAGATGATAGAAGATGTGACTCACCCACGTTATTTCCTGATTTACTTGAGGTTTCAAAATGCTGCGCCCCAATCTCTGTGAAATAAGACATTAAGGTCAAATGTCAGTCACGCTGAAGCACAAAATAAGTTTTAACCATGTGCAGCTCACACTGATCACATGGAGAGGCTTAGGAGAAGGTCACAGGTTACCCTTAACAACAGCCAGGGCATTTACGAGCATTTTAGTAAAATCAAGGAATTGGTCAAATTATTGGTCAAATTTGGGCAATGCCGTGATTTCAGAGATGTCAGTGTAAAGGAAAACCCTGTTTCCTTAAAATGCCCCCCTCTGTACCACAACGGTTAATCTTGTTCCATAGCCGACAGTATTTGTAAAATTCAAACATGTGCGCATAGTAAGAAAAAAAAGAAGATAAATCTGGTTTCAGATGTAGCGCTTGGTGAGTCATTTATGACTGACAGATATGAGGACTAGACTGTTTAATTTGACCTGTTTGGCTGCTTTCGTCAGACACATTCACAGATGGTCGCATGACAACGCTGTCAGATAGTGTACCAGAATAAAGGGGCGAACCAACTGCACCAGACACAACAGGCAAGAGTGGGAGTGTATTTGACCATCTGCTGACTCACGTCACACCACAACCTGTGACACAGCTGAAGGAGGATGTACAACCACAGCTGAAACTAAACAAACAAGCATGCTCACCTGTCAGTAAAAAAACAAGACAAGTTGATAAACCATGTCTAACTATACAATATATCCAACGGTATAAAAGAAGTAACAACATGTAAAACTAAGCATGGAGCTGAAACAGTGGGAAGATTAATTGATTAATCCATGAAAAGAAATTTAAATCAGCAACTTTTTAAAACTTTCTTCTATGATTATAAACAAAATACTGCTTGGTACAGTTTTGATTAATTTATTTGTACTATTTCCTGACATCTTATAGACTATATTGTTGAACAAAGGAAGTAATTAATGTTGCACAGAGATTATATTCACATGAAATCCTTTCTACACATCCGCAGTTCAACCCATCAGACAAATCAGGCCAGAGTACCAGTGAGAACGACAGATTTATGCCCACCTTCAGCAAAGTCCTGAGCATCGTGGTAGTCGATCTGGCGCAGGCTCCGATCTGCTTCAATCATGTCGTTCTTAGTGCCGCACAGGTAGATCTTACAGTGCTGAAGACAAAACACACACACACACACACACACACACACACGCACACACGCACACACAAAAAGAAACAACACAAAGAAATCCAGTCACACATTTTTACTGGCATCTCTAACAGTGAGACATGGCAGGCATCGGTTTCTATTTATTTATAAAGCTCTAAATGGCAACTGGCCATCATATATCACTTCCAAGTGACTGGCTAATGCTCGAAGTTCCACATGCAAACACTAAATTTAGGAAAACTACTTTTAGTTTTAGTGCTGCATACAATTGGAACATTTTACAACACACAATAACATGCAACATATCAGTTTAAAACCATGAATGCAAACTACTCCACTCTTGAATGTAATTGTTTTTAACTGTGTTGTTGTTTTAATTTTACTCTCAGCATCACTGAAGGTGAGGGCCACAATGATTCCTCAAAATTTAAATAAAGGTTGAATGAAAACACTGCTCCCAATTTAGTTTTTTACTATAGTCTACAAACTGATGAGAAGCTACAGTATTTTATGACCATGTCCTGTCATAAAATCATACAGCTGTATTATGTTTAACTTTACCTCCTCACAGTTCTGCAGCTCTTTCACCCAGAACCGAGCTCTCTGGAAGCTGCTGCTGTCAGTCAGATCTGAAAATAAAACACAACCCAGTTTTTAGCCATCAACAGATGTGACACACTGATTATAGACTTCAGTGTTTTCAGTGATCTCCTCCCAATACAGTATGTATATAAACACAACCACATGTAGAGTATAAAGCATAATATCAAAACAGACATCAGAATACACAACAAATTTACCAATTTTCAACAATTAAGACATGTTTTTACAGTGGTGGGTGAAGTCAGGGATGTACCACTGAGCAGATGGAATAGGAAATAAACAGAATAAACAACAAAATGCCCAATAAAACACCCGAATGGAAACCAGTTATAAAATCAAATCTACAGAAGGTAAAGAAGAAGAAGGCCAAGGGACACAAAGAAGAACTAAAATAAAACATGACAGCAGTGTGAGTAATACACTGGAAAATGCCATTAGCTATTTTTTTCTATAGAGATGAAGTTCCCCAAAGTGGAACAAACAGAGACGTGAAAACCATTCAGAAAATGTGCAGCAAGCCTTAACCTGCTGGCAGATCAGGAATGTGATGAGAATAACGCAGAGATCAAAAAATAGACGTGAAGATCAGCAACCTGTGAGAAGATGAATCTTAAATGTATAAATGTATGAATTAACATTTTATCAGCATCATTTAGACCCTGTAAGTCTTATCATTCTCTGATCCTTCTTCCTCTTTTTTTCTCTTTGCTCTGATCTCATCTTCAAAGTGTTCATCTGATCTTCACTCCTGATTCTGCTGAAGCACTTATCCATATCTTCACGCGTTCATTTTCACTAAGTGAGACTCTCCTCTTCCTGATTCGACTCCCAGCCGCGATTCGTACATAGATTTTAGTTCAGCATATAACTTCATATGTTCACATCACTAAACAGGTCTGTCCTGCGTGATGAGGGTTTATTGTTTTTTTGTAATAGATTCCCTAAAGCAGTTTTCTTTCAGTGACATATTAGAGGTTTAACTGGCTGAAACTGTGCAAAGTCCAAGTCTAAAGTCTCTGTACACTCAGCTTCAGCAAAGTCAGCTTAAATGTATCAACTTGTCAAACCCAATGTTGACCAGATACCAGGGTAACAACGTAATACGCTGACAGCATCTATAAAAAATTCATCCCATATTCAGTAAGTATTCATGGCACGATGTTCAGTTCTCCATTAAAAAAAAGCACAAAAACTGACCTTGTGCTTTCAGTTCTGTTTGTGGTAAAGCCGTTTATTTAGAAAAACTGAACACCTGCAGTGTGACCACCAGAGTTATGACACCTGAAAGATCTCCATGTAACATGGAAAAAATAAGTATTCATGTACCGTAGCAGACTATGGCTGCCCGGGCTCCTCTGTAGTAGATTCTGCTCATAGCCTCGTAGCGCTCTGATCCAGCTGTGTCCTGAGAGAGAGAGAGAGAAGAGGAGAAAAGCTGAAATTCATCAAAATGAAGACAGGGGCTGTGTTCAAAATGGCATACTAACTTACTGTCTACTGCGTAATTGATCAGTATGAACTGCATGCTGCCTATTTAATGGGCCCTGAGCTACCGTTGGATGAAAATCATTTATCACAAATGTAAAACATTTCCTCTTCTACTCAATGAAGAATGGAAAACTGCAGAGACTTTAAAGCCTGCAGTAAATTATAAAGCAGCTGCACAGATGAGTTCATCAGATGATGTTCTCTCTAGAATGACAACATGTTGACTGGCCGAACATCTCAGCAGTAAGGAGCGGCTAAGATGAGCGGCTGGGTCTCACCTCACATCTCAGTGGCAAATTTACAAATAGGCATTATTTGGATACACTGACCACATAATAAAGTCCTAGAGTGAAAAATGATGACAGCTTTTAGACTGGCTCAAAATCTTTGCCACTGTGCAATCTGAAGGGATGCAATGCATTTTGGGGCGGTTGAGTGCATTCAAAAAGCTCACACCACATACTCAGATATTCTTGCTAATGTAGTACAGATCCGGGCATTTCTCTCATACACAAAACCCACATATTGCATGAATTGACATCATACTTAGCAGGAATAGCTCGTTAGTCTGCAATTCCAAACACAGTCAGGGTGAAACGATAACGGGGAGAGGACACAAGAGTAACTGCTGACTATTTAACTGTACTGTAAACAGCTTAAATGTGGTCATGTGTTAAACATAAATGACACTGTTGTGTAACATCAGATCTGAGATATATGAGGGCAGTCAACATTCCTACACTCCTATGCAGCCTTTACATTCTGTGTAATCCTCTGTGTGAAAAGCTCTGCAGCAATTTCCCCCGCTCAGCAGTTTCCTTCGGCTGGCATTTACTTCAAAATTACATGATTTGCTAATTTTCTCTCACATTTTTCTTTTTTTCCACATGTAATCAAGGTAAATATAAAGAGCAGTGGGACGCAGAACTGAGAGAAATCACTGCAAGTCAAACATTTTCAACACCATAGAAGTGATAATGGTGCTTTCATTAAAAATGTAGAATCTTCTGACATGATGCTGTGTATAATGCTAATTGGCCCCACACTTGTACAATCAGATCATTTGAACAGCGGATCAATTATTTGCTTTTCAGAAAATGTCAAAACCACATTTTCTCTGACTAATTATTAAAAGTAAATTCTTGGTTGTGTCAGCGGGTTTGTTTTCAGTTCATGTAAATGACTGAAGAGTAATAGTATGTACAGTGGTGGCATTGTAGTGCTCAGTATAGTTGTACATTTAAACGACAAACTGAACACAAGCTTTAAATCAACTAAGCATATTTATGTTATAGAATACAATAATACAGTAATGCAGCTTACAATCATAAAATATGAATATAATATATTTGGGAAGTTCACTATAATAATCTTCCAAATATGAATATTCTGCTAATAGTAACTTACATTCATCTTTTAGGTTCGTGTAGATTTTTGCCTCCTGGAGAGGAAATATTTCGTCCTGGACCACTGTCTTTTTTTTCATTATCTTTCTTCATTTACAATAAATACAGATACCAGATGAGTGCAAAGTCATTTCAAAGTGCAAATAAAATGTATTTTTTAAGATATGACTATTTTTTAAGATTAACTACATGTTCAGTTAAGAAGCTGTACTGCTCGACTTCAAAAACAAACTGATTAAAACAGGTTTCTGAGTCTGATTATTTAGACTTGTGTGTGTTAAATTGACCACAAATGATCAGAAGCTGAATTACATAGAACAAAAAATAACATAAAATATGTTCTTCTGTATATTTGTGCCAATTTTCCATTTATAAAGTTTTCCATATCTTTCCAAAAATAAACTTCTATCATTAAACTATCAGGAGGAGCTATTTTGATATAATTGGCTATTAGGTTTTAATTGGGGGGGATATTCTCCGATTTTGCCCTGGTTACCACCTAAACTAAGCGAGCTGACACTGATGCAGCACACAGAATTCAGATCAGGTGAATTCAGCCTCCAACTCACCCATATTCCCAGGGTGATCACTTTGTCTCCCACCTGGATGGGTTTGGCAACAAAAGCAGCACCGATAGTCTGTCAGGAGAAGAAGAAAAAAAACATGTTCAGTAAAGAGTCAGACTCTCAAGGACGGTGATGTTGAGCCTTTCAGTCTGGACTTTCACAGACCGCAGTCTAAGTGGCTACTAATGGGAGATGAGAGATGGGACAGAGCAGCATTAGACAGATATCTGTGTGCTGATATCTATTTATCAGACTCTAACATGGAGCTTGTGCTAAAAACTTGCAGTTAAGTCTGTTTTCATTTATATTTTCATGACAGTAAACTAGTGAGTCAGCAGATGTTGCACATAAATGTCAACAGAAGAAAGTTTTTTTTTTTTTCTCCAATGTATTAAGCTCACAGGAAACATAACCGTCTGATCATCAGATTTCTTCTACGGCATGCAGACCTCATGTCCTACTAATTAACTGTTTAAAGTTTAAGAAATTAAATAACATTTATTTTTTTAAAGATGAAAGATAAGATGATCCTTTATTAGTCCCATGACAGGAACATTTTAAGCATCCAAAGTGGAAAAATAGCAGACAAAATCATCAATTAAAAAAAACAAAAAACATTAATAAGCAGTATAAACAATAGGAAATATAAAAATAGCAACAGTATAAAAAAAGAGGAGCATTCATATTGCACAATCAAAATGATAATACACCTGAGTGAGATATTGATATTACACAGTTAAAGTGAAAAATACATTATACCAGAAATACTGATATCGCACAGTAGTGTCCATTAATAGAGCAGTTTGTCGACTGTCAGTTCGGGGGTGTGCGTGGTCTACTGGGAGCAGTCGTTGCTGATTGTGCAGTCTGACAGCTGCAGGAAGGAAGGACCTGCAATATCACTTCTTAACATAGTCTCCTGAACGCACTGGAGAGCTGTTTCAGTGACAGACTGCTTCACCAAGAGTGTCCCGCATTTGGTGGGAAAGTATAAATTCAAGGAATAACTTGTTCTGCTTTTTAAATGTGCTTATTCACTTTTTTGTCTTAGTTAGAAAAAAACAGGTAGCTTGGGGTACAGGTTGGAGCTATTTTGGCTATATCCAGTCACTTAATGGAGTCTCTAGCGTTACTCTGTGAGTTTACATGCATTTAAGTGATGGATACAGTCCAGTCCAGAAAGCTTATTTCTTTACTGTCATGAGAACAAAAAACCTGGTTTCCGTAATGTGGTAGGGGATTACAGAAACGTGATAGATTTATCCTGGAGAATACCAAATTATCTGCCATGTATGCATGTAAAAAGTTTCTAATTAGCTTTTCAGAACTACGCATGTGCGGAAAAAGCAGACAGCAGACAGCATGCAGAGGCTGGATGAAAGGAGAGATCATAATACAGAGCACGGCACCCTCGAATAAGACTGAAACTAAAACAAAGTAGCTTGCAGAAATCTAAATTAGTCAATTTCCTCCTCTGTTAAAGTCTGACAGGTTCGTGCTGTGAGGATGAGCTCTGATCTGTCTGCATGCCTGTCACCAAAAAAGTCAGGAAGCAGAATCTGTAAACCACACCTCCATATAAGGATGAGGATAGAAGACAAACTTGATCTGCTGCACGTGTATATACATATATGCAGATCTGAAACCAGGTAACATGCATGTAAATGTGTTCCCCAATTACCCACATGACCCGGTTTCTCTGAGTAACATGCTTACTTTGAGTACATGTTAAACGACGCTGATAACAAGTCTTCAGGAAATCAGCGCACCTCAATAACTTTCTGAATCTACTGTATCACCTTAACAGAACATGAGAGGGTATGTCTGAAAGGCTTTCCTGTTAATAATGTTATGTTCCATGTTAATAAGCAGGATTCTTATAAAAATGCTTGTCTAATGCTGCATCTGCTGAAAGAAACATGCTGAAACATTACTGCATTCCCAGTTCATGTCGATGCGCTTTATGCTTTAAGTTGATCAAAGTCTTGAGCATCTAATACCACAACCACCCCCGGGGATAAAAATAAAAATAATGCCTTTCATCCAAGCAGCAGGCAGGGAGGGAATCAGCAACAGGCCGACATGGAAAATTAAAGCAGAGCAGCTGACACTCACGTTCTGGTACGGTCCAACCAAGAAGCGATGATGAACGTATCTCTCCACCAAGCTGGTCTTCCCAACACTTTCCTTTCCCAGCATCACCACCTTGGCATCCACGCGCATTGCACTCATAGTAACAGAGTTTGGAAAAGTCGAAGAAGCCCAAGACGAGACCACAGCGCAGCAGACAGGAAGGGGGCGGGGGTTGATTTACAAAGCAGCTGCTGGGCTCAGTGTGCTCTGTGATGACAAGAAAGGACACAAAACAGATGAGTGACAATACTGATGAAGTCAGAAACATGATTTTTCCTCCCTGAAAACTGTCCTTAGAAGACTGAAAACAGTAACAGATGCTTGCTTTTTGAGAATAATTGTTTAACTTAACTTTGTATTTTCCATTCATTACCAAATTGTGAATGTTTCAGGGATTACCTCCAAAATCTTTTCACTTCCTCATCTGCTGTGCTGCAGATAAGTTCTGTATTTTTACACTTTAAGTGTCAAACTAACTCCCTTCCTGAAGAATATCTTCAGAGCTGCAACTATTATTACATAAGTCAATTTGACGAGTAGATAAATAAAATTGTGCAACTATTTTGATATTTGATTATTCCTTTTTTCTTTTTTAACAAAAATGCCAAAAATGTGATAATTTTAGGTTCTAAAATATGACAGTAACATTGCAGAAAACTGAATTTCTCTGGGTTTTGGACTGTTGTTCAGACATAATGAGATTTGAATGACGTCATTGTGGACTTTAGGAAACTGTGATGAACATTTATTCACGGTTTTGAGGTTTTACAAACTATAGGACTGGTTAAAAAACAATATAAAAAATGTCATATGAGGGAAACCGAACTGTAACAATTAAATCTGTCTTTGCAAACTATTAATTAGGACTACCACTAAAGATGACTAAAATAAACAAATTAGTAATGTTACATGTTTATTACAACAGAGTTAAAAACCATGTCTTAAATTGACAGTTTTGTCTGACAACCCCAGGACAAATGAGCACTTACACTTTCACTTTGTAACAATAGGAACTGGATGAAACTAAAGTCAGTGTATTTGTATTTGACAAATAACTAAATAAAACTGATAATGTATTGATAGTGATATATTAAATATTGTAGTTAAAATGAACATAGATTTCACAATGTCTGTCTTAAGACATTAGTCAGGTGTCCAAATGAACATTTAAACTTTTAAAGTTGTTTCTTACCATAATAAACCACCCTGTTCATACTGGCCATTAGAAGAGCCTTTCATAATGCACTTACAATTTAAGTGATGTCCAAAAATGTATTTAAACATTTCTTTGAATGTAAATTGAAGCTTCAGCTGTCCAAATGAGTCAAATCAAGCAGATACCTTTCAGCATTACAGTGTATTTAGTGCCAAAGTCCCTCTATTTTTGTTTCTACACTACAGCCACAGCTCAACCGGGAAACACAAAGAAGGAATTTAATTATATTAAAAATTAAAATGTGGCAGATATCCACTTGATATGACTACCTATTCTGCTGAAGTCTCATATAAGCTTCAAATCAACTTTTAAATGCATGTTTTACACTAAATGACTGTGTGGACACATTGTGGACTTTGACCCCTATCTTATATTACTCAGTATAAACAGAAACAAACATTACAACAAGGAAAACCTCTTTCAGTTTTCATTTGGGGGTAACTGACTGTTGCTTTAATACAGACATGTGCTAATTTTAATGCACACATAAGAAGGTAACATCGTGTACTTTCATCGCTCGTACTTCTTGTACCATGTTGCACCCCCCTGTGTTTCAACTATAAAAGGGTGACATGCATGTTCAATTTGTAGTTTTTATTTCCTCTTCCTACATTGAAGCTGTGAGTATTTCCAGTTATCTCACCGGGACAAACATGACATAGTCAAAACAAGCCCTGACGTTACTGGTGATGGAGGGTTTTTTTTTTTTTAACCTTAACTTCAGCAGCTAAACAAACACTGAAAACTTACCAGATAGCTACAGCTTGGCTCAATAAACCTCTCTCAGATCCGGGGCTGTCATCCGTGCTTGCCAAATCTGTTTTAAAGTAAAAAAAAGGCAGCAACCAAACCGGGCTGCTGCTAGCTTAGGTTATAATGTTGCTGCCACTGTTGCGCAATGGCTAAAAAAAAATACAATCAAAACGTTACAGAAAGAGAAAATGAACAGCCAACATCGTCTCTGGCTAATAGAAGAGTAATTTTAGGAACAAGGTCCAGTCAACTGATGAGGGAAAAATCGCCAACTGAGCTTTGTTTGTTTGGGTGGGAACCAAATTGGTGTTAGAGGCGGTTTCCAGGGGGAAGGATGTTCCCATGATAAACATCACCGGATGTTTGAAAGAGGAGCGTGTGCCCTCTTTTAGTCCACCCGCATTCAGCCAAGCCCCGCCCCGTCCTGCCGTTTATTGGCTAGTTCTAGCTACCTTCGTCGGTCATGATTGGTTAACGTTAAGCATAAGAAGTGAGATGATTGGGTGAGGGTAGAAATGTGAGAGGCACAGCCAATCAGAGGCAGATTTCGTAGAATACGGGTGGGGAAAAATAAAGGAATACAATCACACATAAAAACTTCCACCTACAGCCTACACTTTTCCAATAATGTAATAATAAAGGTGGTTTATTTTCCTAATTAACTGATTAGTGGTTTGGGCCATAAGTTGTCAGAAAATACTGTTTCCTAAAGGCCAGGGTGACATCCTCAAATGTCTTGTTCTGCCCGTTCTGCCCCGATCGACAGTCCACACCCCCAAATTCAGTCCACTGTCTAACACTGAAAAAGACAGAAAATACTCACAATTCAGAGGCTGGGAATTTGAATTTGGACATTTTGTTCTTTTAAAAAATGGCTCAAAACAATCATGAGAATAATTGGTGACTAATTCAATAGTTGGCAACGAAGTGATTAAACAATTATTGTTGCAGGTAGGCTATAATATAGATAGATAGATAGATAGATAGATAGATAGATAGATAGATAGGTAGATTCTACGTAAGCAATTTCACCAATAAAATTAAAATCATACACCTTGACTTCATTATGTTATAATTACGACTTCATAATTACGAGAAAAGATAGTAGGGAGACACATCTCATAATTATGAGCAAATATCTCATGAATACAAGAAAAGACCTCATAATTTGGAGATAGTCATAATTTTGAGATCCATAATGTAATGTTCTTGTAATTTTGAGATAGTGAGTATGAGATCTGTATCTTAATTATGAGATCCTTTCTGGTAATTTTGGGATCGTAAATCATCATTTTGAGGTATCTTGTAGTTACCAGAAGCTTTCGTGTAAGTTTGAGATAATAGGTGTGTATGAACTTTGAGATTTGTATATCGTAATCCTGAGATCTTCCAATGTAGTTATGAGGTCTGTGTAAATATTAGATCTATTCCTGTAATTGTTTACTTTCTCATGTTTTTGAGATAGTAGACTATGTCATAAATGTGAGAACTGTATCTCGTAATTATAAGATCTTATCTCATTATTATGACAGCTGTATCTTGTATGAGATCTTTTCTCATGTTGTGAGATAGTGAGCATGAGATCTGTAGCTTAATGTCTTGTAAATTTGAGAAAAAATGTGTCTGAATTTTGAAATTCGTAATCCTGAGATCTTTCTGAGTAATTATGAAAGCTGAAGCTGTATCTTGTAATTATGAGATATTTTCTCATATTTTGAGATATAAGTATGAGATCTGTAGCTTATTGTATTTTCTTGTAAATTTGAGAAAATAAATGTACAAATTTTGAAAATTGTGTGTCGTAATCCTGAGATCTTTCTGAGTAATTATGAAACCTGTATCTTGTAATTATGAGATATGTTCTTCTGATATGTAAATCCGTATCTTCAGATCTATTCTCATATTGTTTAGATAGTAAGTCATTATGAGATCCTTTCTTGTATTTTGAAATAGTGTGTGTTTTTTATTTTTATTTTAAATATGTCTCTCATAAATATGACATGTTTTCCAACATTATCGATAAAAGACAAACTATCGGATCTTTTTTTTTTTTTTTTTTTTTTTTTTGGCACTCAGCTACAGGAACATGATTGGTCCAAAGGGTTAACCACCGCCTCTGAGGTTGCAACAGGGATTGGTTCAGGATGCATGAAGTCTGCCAGTCCCACCCTGCACACACACACACACACACACACACGGGGGGAGACAGA
This sequence comes from Scomber japonicus, assembly GCF_027409825.1. Lineage (NCBI taxonomy): Eukaryota > Metazoa > Chordata > Actinopteri > Scombriformes > Scombridae > Scomber > Scomber japonicus. The sequence continues at coordinate 9,522,138 of NC_070590.1, read as the reverse complement.
GCCCAACATGGCTGAAGCTGAAGGAAGCGAGTTAACTTCTGGTGGGATTTTTCAGGAGATTTTCACCTCCCCGCTGAATCTCACTCTGCTCAGTCTGTGTTTGTTCCTCTTGTACAAAATCTTCCGCGGAGACAAACCGCAGCAGTTCCCTGAAATGGAGCCGCCGCTGCCCAAAATGAAAAAGAAAGACTTCACCCTGGCAGAGTTGCAACCCTACGACGGTCTGCAGAATCCTAGGATCCTCATGGCTGTCAACGGGAAAGTGTTCGACGTGACGCGGGGAAAGAAGTTCTACGGGCCAGGTAACGTCACGCCTAACTATACGTAAGGTGTTATGAAATATTTGGTTCCCCAGTCTCTATTTGAACACAACGTCACAATCGGCAAGCTAGCATGAAGTGGCCGTCAGTGTTCTAACATTCTATTGATTTTAGCAATTAACTTTATTATTTCCAAAGTTATTATGGCGACTGTTTGGAATAACTTTAAAACGAATGTCGTAACTAGAAAGGTAACGCCACACCCCCTATAGTTTATAGCTATAGCTGATATCCCATCTCTCACAACAGAGGAGCAGAGGTAGCCTTCAACTCAGAGATCGTCTATTGAAAAAGTTGCATTACTCCCATTGTCAAAACTGTAACCTGGCCGCCATGTTTGGAAAAGGCTAGAACTTCATTATCAATTAATTGATCTATTTATGAGTTGTTTTGTCATAATTATGAGATAGGAGGTCATAATTATAAGGTGTGTGTGTTTTTTTTCCTATTAGTGAATATGCATATTGACAAAGTGTGGACACACTTTCCCATTCACATCAATAAGAAAGTGTGTCCAAACTTTTGCCTGGTACTGTATATATAGACATATATAGACAAAGAGTTTTACATGGTTTTTGTCATATTTATAGAATTTTGATTGGGTTGAAGGCCCATTGGGGTGACGGGTGTAATGCATGTATGTGAAAGCATGAGCATACATGTATGTAGAGATTAGATCACCATCCGATACATGGTCACCTGATATTATTGGCTGATATTGACCTATCACAGCTATATCTATATCAGCAAACATGTTGTCAGATATGTGCCGATATGTTTACTTTTTTAAAAAGTTTTATAGGCAGCATTTTATGTATATATGATCCCTTTTCTTAATTCAAGTTTAATATATACATGTTTTTTTCTGTGTATGTTTTTTATCTTTATTAATTATAATTCTCAAATTCCCCAGTGGTGATTATTGTTTCAGTGCCTGGATGTCATTTTATACAATAAAGTGTAAAAATTATTAAACTGTTAAATATCACAACCTCTATTACATATCATTGTCACACGTGTTTGATAACCACATTTGAGGTATCATTGCAAAAAAAAGTGTGTTTATGTATTATGTACCTGTAATATCTGTATTTTTTTAATGAGCAGTATTAGAAAAAAAACACTCTCACGTGCCCATTCAGATATCTGAAGCCTCATATTAGCTTCAGCTGAACTTAGCAAAAAGTTTTGCATAGAAGGATAACAATAGATTTTTGCCTCATTTGGATCAAGATAGGATGGGGGGGAGATAATATTTCTGTAACCAGGAAACATGCACAGAGTTAGACCTCCTGTTTTCATCTAATCTCAGATCGCAACCTCTGTTGCCTGTAACCTCTGACCAACATGATAACTCACTGTCATGCAAACTTTTTCAGCCCTGAAGCCACAGAAAGCCCGTGTTAGCTGCACACTAATGAACTCAGAACATTTAGCCCTGAATATTGTTGGAAATGTATAGATACTGGTGCCAATGTGATAGTGAATTTAGGTACAGATATAAAATGATACATTACATACCTATAAAGATATTCTATTATTAGAAATGAACCTTTTTTTTAATTTAAGAGAAAGAGCCATAGGTCTCAAAATAGAGGCAGCTATACAAGGATTTCCCCCTAAAGAAAATAGTGTCTAAACCTGGCAATATTTTGGTTTAAATCATAAACTACATGATCACAGAATAAATAAAGTACCAGAAGTGATTATGGTTTGACACTTACTGTGTCCCAGTAACAGTTCCCAGTTACAATGTCAACCATAAAACAGTGTGAACCTGTGTTGTTATCAGTTACAAAACAAGCAAGGACACGTTCATTTGTGGATATCTGGACAGGAGACTAAAGCACAATTTGAGAGGCTGATTTAAGAAAATATTCTCTAAAACTGGCAGAAACGACATGATTAAAGAATAAATAAACTAGTCTACAGATTTGACCAAATAGTTTTTGAGACAAAATTGCAACTTGACAGACTGGTATATAATTATTTTGAAAAGTGGATGTAATATTATTTTTTTCATTTAGATAATTAGAAGAGTCTCTCCTGAGCCCATTTGTTTCCACAGAAGATGGTAAATCTTTCATTTTAGTTCATAAAAAAGACTCAATGACTTCCTACAGCTGTGTTTTGTTGTGTTGTGTTGTAACTCAGACAGAAGTAAACAGGGCATTTGTTAGAGACTATTTTCAGCTTCCAATTAACACACATTTGGTGCTCCAATGAGTGTTTCTGGCAGCATGATGGTGTTTGTTGGATTGACCCGAATTAAATTAGAGCAGTCCTGTTTATTGTAATAAAGAACAATTTCATTTGGATCACAAAGGAGGTCTGTAGGCAGAGGAGGAAGTGATTTGGATTAATTCATTGTTGGCTTCTGTCTTTTCATGTGAAAAATGTATAACATCAACAAACTTCTCCTTTTTGGCTCTATATTTTTCAGAAAAGAGGATGCTGAGCTTGGTGAATGTAATGTTTATAACAACTGTGCTGATTAGTGATGATGTGATCCTATGATACTAATTGGTTGGCTCCACTTCAATCCTCTTTACTAGAGAGAAAATGTCATTTAACTTTTTTTTTTTTTTTTTAAAAAAAAGCTTATGATCAATTTTCAATAGTTTTGTAGCATTTTGCACCCACTGCCATTGTCACTGTAATTGTGTCCGTGCTTTCACCTCACAGTGTGCTCTGTGTCTCCCCGCTGTGTTTCAGATGGGCCGTATGGAGTGTTTGCAGGCAGAGATGCATCCAGAGGTCTGGCTACGTTCTGCCTGGAGAAAGAGGCCCTGAAGGACGAGCCCGACGACCTGTCCGACCTGAACGCCATGCAGCAGGAGAGCCTCTCTGAGTGGGAGAGTCAGTTCACTGGTGAGTGTTTCATTTAATAAGCGAGAAACAATCTAAAACTCTTCTGGTTCCACCTTCTGAGCCAGATGAAAATGTTTTAAGATGTTTTAAAGATGATGAGATAACAAAAGAGACCTCAGTTGTTCTGCCCTTGACTCTGTCTGAGAGCTCAGTGTCATTGAAGCTGTTACTCATCATCTTCTTTTTTTTTCTTTTTTTCCTCCCGTTACAGTTAAGTATGACTACATCGGCAAGCTCCTGAAACCAGGAGAGGAGCCGGCAGAGTACACGGATGACGAGGAAGGAAAAGACAAAAAGACGGACTAAAAGAAAAAAAAAAAGAAACTTCAAAGTGCTCAAGTGGGAAAAAGTTATACAGATGCCTTACTGTTTGTTTGCCATTAGATGATGCCTGTTGCCTCCTGTTAGTATCCTTCAGAGAAAAACACTTCCATCTTCTGTATTATTTTTGGATCATCACACACCAGGATTTTAAACAATGGCTGAATAACACTGATCTCCATTGATCATATTTGAAGGTTAGACGGCATTTACGGTTAATTATACTGCGTACTGATGATGTAGAGCTGTGTAGTGTTGTTAGAGTTTAAATCAGTTTCTGTAAACTTTAAAAAAAAAAAATGAGAATCAGGAACTTCAGCGACTTATTGACGGCGCACTTCCAACATACCATTATAATTATCTCAGGAAGCGTTTTTTATTCAAGCTAAGAAATATATATATATATACTGAGGGTCTGGAGTGGAGATAGAGGGCAGATTTATTTATAGGTGCTCTATGTAGGATTTAGAGGCATCTAGTGGAACGGACTTTGCAGAAATGGAAAAAGTATGTTATAATTAGTGTTTAATCCCCATTTTTTTCATTTCCTAAGAATGAGCCCTTTATATCTACAAAAAGAGTTGTTCCTTTTGGTGCCACTAAATCTTACATACCACCTTTAAATAGTGGCTGTTTAACTATGCGTCATGCGGACTTTGCACTCGCAACCTCCATCCAAAACACAAAAACTCATATGCAGTCAGAGCTGAACGCTTTCCAAATAATTTGACAGAAATCATTCAAAAACTGCTTTGGTTAGCCAGCGAGTTTCTATATTTTATTTCTGTGCAGGTTTTCTGTGGGACTCAGGAAATGTGACTATAAATGTGTAAAACAAAAGTTGCAGTTTAATCAGAAAGCTTTAGGAGACCCGCCCTGCTTGCTGTGATACTATAAGTCCAACTATAAGTGATATGTAAAAATTACTACAGCAGGGGTGGCAAGTGCAAAGTTATGACTCGTAGTTAGAGAGGATATAATAACGGGAATAAAACCTAAGCTGAAAAATATCAGAAATGTCCGATGCAGCTAACGGGACCGAACACTTTGAGATATAACAGCTGTAATCGCATAAACACTGCTAAATAAATCTCTTTTTAAGCACTTTTTCTTCATTTACTGAATCATATACATGTAATTTTCACCAACATGTGAGTGATATACTTTATATTTTTTGCCATGAAACAATGAGAGATGGATAATCTACTTTTTTTTTTTTTTGGTAACATTCCAGCCCGTCAAATGTATCTGCTGACTTTTCTGAATTTTCATGTCCTTGTAAAGGTTTCTATGTTTGTCTGAATTTCAGAGTTAGTTTCTGTTACTCTGAAACTGATTTTTCAGCGTTCACATTCTGCTGCATCCAGCTTTGCTCGCTGCAGAGTTCATCTCTATCTCAACAGTCTGATGTAGTGCGCTGACTTCATTAAAAGTCGATTGTCAGAAAAGGAATTGAAAACAAAATTCATGAGTCTTTTATTTTATGGTTATGTTTCAGTTTCTCAAATATGAAGGTTTCTTCTGCCCTGATTAACATGCAGTAGTGTTTTTAGTGTTTGTGTTGGCATACAGGGAAAGTGTTAGAAAGTTGACAGAAATGACCACATGTTAAGCAAAAAAACAGTAGAAAGGCCAAACTGCTGCTAGTGAACAGCTGTTTTGAATTATGTAGATGTCTCATTTTATTTTCCCTCATGACTTCCCGACATTCCCCTTTTTTGTGTGTTATTACATTCTCAAAATCGCATGAATTGTTTTTCTCCTGTCAGGCTGTGATGAGTAAACTGGACACGTTTTCTGTATTTGTCACAGAAAAAAAAAAACAGGAAACTGGAAGGAAATGAAATCCTGCATCTGAAGGCATTTTCCCAAACTCATAATCATTAAAAGCTGTGATTAACAATCAGAGTTTGTAACATTTTCAGAAATATTTTACAGTCATTTGTCATCACAAATCATGTTGGAGGTGTCAAGGCTGCAAATAGTAGATTGAGATCTTATTTTTTCCACAAATGTATACATGAAATCCTTCAGAAATATTGTTTGCAAGTTAATTTGTGTTATATGGAAGAAGTTTGTTCTTTCTGACTGCAGGAAAAATATGTTGCCCTGTAAAAGCTGAAGAGATCAGCCTCTCTCAGTAAAAAAACGATTCAATGAGGGAATGTTTTCAGTATGTATGTACATACAGGAACTAAATGTTATAATACTGTTAGTTATAATCCTGAAAATTATATTCTGATTTAATAAATAAAACTACAAATATGAAGACCTCATGTCAGTCTGTAAATCTTGTTTTATTTCATATCAAGTGGATATCTGCCATGTTAACAGTCTTTTTAGCATTAGTTTCCCTCTTTGTGTTTTCTTGGACAGTGTTTACCTGTTGAGCTTGCAGTGGAAATAAAGTAACAAAAGGAGGGACTTTGGCACTAAAAACTGCAATGTTGAAAGATATCTACTTGATTTGACTCATTGTGACAGCTAAAGTTTCATATAAGCTTCAAATAAACTTTTGAGTACATTTTTGCCCAGAAGAATGCTTCAGACCCTATTATTTACATGTTAAATGCATTATGAAAAGATCTTTTAATTGTCAGTTTTAACAGGAGGAATGATTATGGCAATGAAAACCTATTTCAGTGTTCTTTTGGGCACCCAACCATTGTTTTAAGGCAAATTGCAATCCCCTCCTTTAATCAATGAACATAATTCACATTAGTTACAGTAATTTACACCTTCATAAAATGTGTGATTAAAACATCTTTCAACAAAATTATGGAAAGTCAACTCTTCCAACTCTTCACTTTACAAACTTTACAAAGTAAAAGCCTAGAATAATTACCTAATTATCGCGTTCAGCCTGTAAATTTCTGCGTTTTTCAAATACACTGCTTGTAATGCTGTTGTTTATTAACAGAGATTAAATGAAACTCAAGAAAAGGTTAGTGTCAGAAGTGGGATTCGAACCCACGCCTCCATTCGGAGACCAGAAGTCCCGTTATACCGGAAGGAGTTTATCCTTGAGTCTGGCGCCTTAGACCACTCGGCCATCCTGACACGGCGATAAAACCTGATATCAGCTAGCTTTTTATCTACAACAACCGTAGTCTATTGACAAGTGAATAGTTATATATTTGTTGTTGTACTTTTAAAAACGAACTAACAGTTGCTTTGTACTTGTTTACAATCTTGTTTAGTGTTTATTTTCGCTCTCGTTTTCTCACATTCTGCGTTTGGTTCCATCTGCGCATGCTCATGTCGAGAATCGTAAGCTTCCGTTATGTATACGTCATCGGCGTACGTACAGCAGCCATTACACTTCCGTTCTTCAAGGGTATCTGAAGACACCAGAGCAGGCAACATGTACCGGTTTGGCAAAGCTGTAGCGACCGTCACCAGTAAGCAGACTGTTTTTTAATAGAAATATATGTTGTCTGTCGTTTTTAAGATCATCCTAAATCTTGAATGTAGCTGACTACAAGTTTGACCGGCGTCTCTTTGATGGGTGACCGCGGCCAGCGTGCTAACAGGAGCAGCCCGCTAATGTTAGCAGACTCCAAATGAGTCGCAATATGTCTTAAATGTGGTTATTTGTTCAATTAAATCTATTAAATGGCCGTGAGAGAGTTAATGTCAACGTCACGTTTTAAGTAGCATTTCTAATATGCTTGTTTTTGTCATTAACATGTCATTGTCGGATACACTGACCTGCTAAAGTCAGGTCAATGATTAAGTTAGCTCATGTGCCAATGTTTGTTTCTTTTTCGAGTTGTAATAAAAATGTGCTTTAGTTGGACACTAACACGTTTAAATGTCTAGTGCATAAACCTAAAAATTTAAATCTCTCACTAAGGAAAAGGCAAAAAAGAATAGTCTTTTCCATCTGGCACATTATTCAAACAAATATGAAAGGATTTTGACAGACGACTCAATAATATGCCTTTTGTTGTTCAGACAATACTTAAAACAACAATAACAATAATAATAGTGATAAACTATTTCTGTAATTTTAGCGGAATACAAAGACAGAGTTAGAAAGTGTTTGATGTGTATGCAGTGCCATGTAATTTAAATGCAATTTTAGGTAGTAAACAGAGAAATATGACAATTTTAAAGAACAATTTAGACAGAAAATCCAGTATAAACAGGGTTTTCAAGAAGTGTTGACACACAGAGCAAAATATAACAAGAACAGTAGATTTGGGTTTTAAAGCTTTTAAAAAATATGTTAACCTGAGGCAGTGACTCAGCTGATCTGATACTGCAGAGGAGTTTTTTTATCCACAGCATTGGAGCTAAACAGGATCCATTAAGACCCATAAAAATGATAGAATAGTTCAGTATGACTTTCATGGATACATTACATCTGAACATTTTTTGGCTCTTGTAATTTACATCTCAAACTACAAAGTCTGATGATTTTAAACATCATATTTTAATCTAGCTCAGAAATGCCTCGTTTGGATTAAAACTGGGTGGCTTGGTGTAAAAGGGTTCACTAAATATTAATTGTATTGTTGTTTCTTGTTGTATAGGTCAGGCCACACGGCAGGTGAGGCACGGCTCCTCTGTCCGCCAGGACTTCCACTCCAAGTACGGCAATGGATTGATGGCCGGCGGAGTTGCCTTCTCCACAGCTGTTTGGGCATATGTGAGTAGTGCAACCCACATTCATTTATAGTTAATCTGAACAGATAGCTTGCTCACAAAGCGTTACGTAGATCAACACGTGTGAGCTATAAATGGTCTCATTTTGGAGTGAGTAACACCCACCCCTAGGCTTTTTAGTGTAGGAGCAGAAAGAACAAGAGGATGAGGGGGGTCACAATACAGAAAACCTAAAGTGGAAGGGTGCAAATAATAATTATAGCTTCCTTTTGGACACAGATCAACAGAAGTGTACACTGAGCAAAACTGACATGCCAGATAGTTCGCTGAGAACATAAATTAAGCTCAAGACATAAAATCCCAGTGTGGTGACGTTCCAGTTAAACAAAATACATAAAACATAGACAGTGTTCTGTCATGTATATAATGTACTGAGAACTGTATGAACACAGAAAGATGATTAAATGTCAATGAAGTCACAGCTCTTTGACCTTAAGCTATTTTTGTCATACATTGACAAAATGTGAGTTGAATATTTTTTGTTCTTCATGACACACCAAACATTATTTACCAAATTTTGTTTGTCACAATTGTTCCAGCACACATCCGTCTGTCTAATTAAACACCAGCTGTATTTACATATTTGTACATATTTATTATAACCACTGGGAGGCAAACTGAGCAGGTGTACTGACACAGAGGTTGATAGTATGACTGCCATTGTTTAATAAGTACACACATCTGAGAATGTTTTATTATTTTTACCACCAGGGCCTTAAATCATTTTCAATATAATGTCTCCACTGAAGAATGTACAGCTATATACATTCATAGGCCTAAAAATCTTGATAAATAATTTTCATGTCTTTATACAGGTGCTGACACAGACTGGCATCACCTGGAATCTGTCACCAGTTGGGAAGCTTATGCCCAAGGAGTGGAGAGAGAGCGAGGAGTAAAAAGCCGCCATGACAGACCTATATCCCACCTACCAAACCTTCTGGTTGTACAGATGAATAAAGAATATCTGCGTGTTCAGACAGTCAACGCCTGTGTTATTCCAACATGTTACTTGAGAATAAATTAAGTGTGATTCTACTGATCATTGTTTTTTCTTTTAAAATGCATGTAGACATTTGCTCATATTTGCAAACAACTGTGCAGAAAGAGTATTTGTCATTTGAATAAGGGTACCATTCACATTCCTTTTTATTTTGTAAGTGGGTCAATTCTTTGGAAACATTAAGTCACTGCATAGGAATAAACTGGGACTTCATGTGACAGGATAGCATAAACTTGCAAATATAAGTATAGTAAGTAAATAATTGAAATAATTTACTGAGGTTAAAGAGGCAATACAACAAGGTAAGAATGTTTAAATGAATATTCTACATTTAAGACTAAAGTTGGAGTATAGATGTATTGGATAATGTATAATGATCACAATTTCCTCTACTGTAAGTGTCCATAGTGAAAGTGCTGATTATGTAGATAGATGGTCCCTCAGTATTACATTGTTTGATAATTTCTTGAGTGCATGAACATGCAATCAGTACTGCTTTATACTATATAGTGGCCATTTAAGTTTAGTAATTTTTTATTTCATTTTATGAAATCATATGTATGTAAAATCTTAATTTAGTACAAAATAGACAAACATCAAAAGATATCCTCTTGGTTTGACTAATATTGGTTTGCTGAAGCTTCATATTAGTTTTACATAAACTTTTGATACTTGTTGCACAGAATGAGGACTGACTAGCTTTTGTCATACATCTACACAGTTTAAATTTAAGGGATCTTCTGATGGTTAGTATGAACATGTGGAATGGTTACGGCAAGTAAAACCTGGTTCACTGTTCATTTGGGCACCAGACTGTTTAAAGGAAGACTTAAATATGTTAAATAATGTTAGTCTCATGTTTTTTTTCACAATTATTTTGTTAAAGTCCTTAAAATGATGTCTACTCCTTTCTTAGGTTAAAACAACAAAAATAATCTATGAATAAGGAAGTATATTACATTTCAGCAGTTCAACTGCTGAACACAAGATGTCTCCTACTGCACTGCGAAGTCCATTCTCAGTGTTTGTGCACTGGAGGCTTCACAATGAAATAAAGATAACTTACTGGACATGACTTCACTATCAGTTTGTGTATACAGTCAGTATGGTTAAAGGACAAACATCAAAAGTAATAATAAATAAATAATTCAATGAAATCAAATTTCTTAAAAATACAAGTTTGAATAAGGCAACCTCTGATTTTTTTAGACACAAAAACATATTGAATACAAGTTTTTTAAGGTCCTGAATGAAGCTCCTTTCATTCGCCTTCAAACTTTTTTATGCATGATAAGAATAATACATAGCCTAATGCATGAAATGAAATAAAAACATGAAATCATTATTGTGTGGACCAAAATATAATACAAATGATTATTCTTAACCAAAATGACTTAAAGTGGCATAAAAACACATTGATTCTAACACGGGTCATTTGTGACCCACTTATGGAAGAGTGTAGGGTCCGGTCACCCGTTAACGCCAGTGGAGATAAAGATCTATATAAAAACACAGCACACCTTAAATGAAGTAACAAGTGCTGAAGCAGTCGTCAAAGAAACGAAGATGTTTACGTCACAGACAGACAGAAACCTGCTCCAATCATACGCGACGTTCTCCTCCGGCTACAGCCAATCAGATGTATGGACGCACCATGTGCCCCGCCCCACCGGTGTCCCTCCTCGCTGCGCTAAGGTCACGGTAGTCACTCGGTAGCTAACCAGCAGACGGAGGCGGAGGAGATCCAGCACAGGAAGGAACAGGAAACAAACAGCAAACCCCCAAACAACAGAAACATGTCTCTGTCTAATAAACTCAACCTGGACAAGGTTGATGTCAAGGGGAAGCGGGTCATCATGAGGTGAGCATTTTTAGTCTAATTTATGAACTGAAGAGACTCATTTGGATTATTTGGATTATTTGACGTTAGCCAGCTGACATTTAAGTCCGCAATAATGATGCTTTTTTTGCGGCAATGAAATGCTTTGCAGCTTCGCAGTTTGAATGTAAAAGTGATGGTTAACCATGTGTGAGTGAGTCAGATGTGTATACGTGACGGCAGGAAATGAAGTTGTCACGTTTTTTCCCCCATCCATGTTACGTGCCTGTGAGGAGATGCTGCATGGATGAAACTGCATCTTCACCGCTGATGTAGTCCCTGAAAATTAAACGCAGAAACATTACTGTGGTCCATTATTTAGCCTGTAATGCTATGATACTAGAACACCATCCCAAGTGTTGGCAAAGGCCTCTATTAGCTGAGGAAGAGGAAACAGGAAGCATTACATTTTGCAATTACAAAATGTGGGCTTGTTTTACTTGATAGACTGATGAAATGGGTATGAATGGGTTATTCATCAAAAGAGGAATGGATGCATGTAGTAGTGAGCTAGTATTTCTCCTAATTCAGCAGGCATAAGTCCCTTCTGGATTTTTAAGGGCTTTTTAAAACAAACAAATAATTTGAGGATTCAGCACTTTCTGACATTTTATAAACCAAACAACTATGAATAGTCCGCAAAATAACTGATAGATTAATTGATAATGACAATAATCATTCCTTGCAGCCCTAAACATTACAGCTGGTCCAATGCCTTGCATAGAGGCAAGGCAATCCACATTATCTCTCCCTATCTGGTCCAAACACAGTCTCAGTAGCTGGGAGGATGTCCTGATGCATGGCTGAACAGAACATGCAATAAATTGATAGTTGTAATAATAAAAAGTAGGTTTTAAAGTAATCTTAAATGCAGTTCTGTTAAAAGTAGTATTTGCCATTTACTTGCTGGATATTCCTAGAGATTGTGATGGGAGCACACTTGAAACTGACACCTTCTGTGAAAATGTCAGAGGGCCATCTCGGATTTGCTCGGCTTGGTGTTGCAACGACAGACGGCATAGGACAAGGGTCAACAGCAGCAGCAGCCCCCAACCCGCACCGCTCAGTAGTAAAAGGTCAAATTCACTTCAGTTTGTGCGAGTCTCAGTGTGGACAGACAGTTTGCTGCACCGAGACAATCAGACGTCGAGTTACCTCACATCACACCCAGGGCCTGTCTTAGCATGCCGTGTATATGTTTTATGAAGTTTCAGCAGCAGACAGAGTACAGAGGGGGATTTGTGAGTTAGTTGCTGGTGCAGAATTAAAAAAAACAAAAAAAACAGGGAAAGCAGGCCAGGACGTTGCTGTAGAGACCCAACTGTGCCTGACAGAAATCTGTTCAGCAGCCAAATCCAGCAGAGGCCAAGACCTGCCTGGAGAGGCAAACACACACTCACCCCTCCTCTTACCTTACATCTCACTTTTGCATCATTAAATGCAGAGTTTCTCAAGCACTTCAGAGATGTTCAAAAATGTCTTTAAGAGAGAAATAATTTCATTGGTTGAATTCATTTTAATAGATAAAGCTTAGGGCTGGGCGATATGGACAAAATCAAATATCACAATATTTTAGACCAAATACCTCGATATCGATATTGCAACAATATTGTAGAGATGACCGTCGATGCTTTCAGAAAATATTTACACTATGAAATCTTTGATAAATAATGTGGATATAATGACAAAGTGGGTAAAAGGTACATAACAGAACAGCTAGAACAGTCTTGTAAGTTCAGTTTATTATACTATAATTCATCCTTTAAAACCAGGAAAAGACAACTCTGAGGACAAATCGCGATATTACGATATATATATATATATATATATATATATAATCTAAAACGATATCGATATATATTCAATATATTGCCCAGCCCTAATAAAGCTACATGTGCACCGATTAGTTGATCAACACATAATTAATCACCAATTTGCCAGTTTTTGATTCTTTATTTTGAGTCATGGAAAATGGTAAATTCTAAACTCCTCCAGCTGAATATGTTCTAGTTTATTTAATTCTCTTTGATAGTACAGAACATTATCTTTAGTTTGTGGTCTATTGGTTGCATATACTTAACATTGCATCTCCGAATTTGGGAAACAGTGATTCACATTTTTCAAACATTTAAAACCCAGATTGATTAATTGACAAATCAACAATGAAAATATTCATTATTACGATTAGTTGCAGCTCTAGATGGAGCTGGGTAAAACTGCACCTGAGGCAAATGAGGAGGCCTATACTTCTCATTCATTGTTGTTTGCAGATTGAGTTAGCCATTAGCTAACTTTGTACCTTTGCTTTGTACAACTGCAGTTCTTCAGCTTTACCCATCAAGTTTTAACTCGTCCAATGAATCATTCCTGGTTGCAGATCAGCTCTGCTTCTGAGAAACGTCAGAGTCGTGTGTGTGTTTGTAATGAAGGAGCAAAACCTTCAGTTACATACAGCTTGACACTCAAGAGGAGCAGAAGGAGTGAGGAAGAGTGGAAATCTACTGCACTTGTTACACATTGGACCTTGTCTTTGTTCGACAGCCTGCTGTTGAGCCGCAGAATTGCTGACTGATGCGTTTTAGGCTTAAGACAATGGATCGCTGCTATAATGGCAGTGGGTTTGGTATGTGTGTGTGTGTCAGCTGTACTCATGCAGGCTTATCGTGTGTCTCAGTGCATCAGGTTCTCCGACAGAGGGAGGAGGGAGGGAGTTATGTAACAGCCTGGAGTACGAGGGATGCAGCATGTTCTCATGAGCTGCTAGTGTGCATCGCTGCATCGGTCAATATGCAACCAGCGAGGCATAATGCTGCCATTGAAAAGCAATTTTGAATAAAAGACTTATGTCTGAAAGTGTCTGTTGACAGTTGAGAGAGCTTACAGTTGGATGTTAAAAGATAAAACGATAGCATTATGTATCAGCAGTAGACACGTCTTCAATAGCAATTTTAAAAAAAAAGTTCAATAGAAGGTTTGATAGTTGCACGTAAATGCATTAAATACAAACTGACATGAAAGTGCACAGCAAAATTTAGTTGGATGGCTCAATAAACACAATATTTGACGGAATATCTTCCATTTGTCTGTGGCATTGGACACGTGGACCAGCACCAAGTTTTGGGAACCCTGATAAAGTGTCTAAGGATAGAAGATGTGTTATTGTACAGACCATAAAGCCCCCTAAGCAGAATTGTGATTTTGGGCTTTAAAAATAAAACTGAATTGACTTAACTTTGTTGTGATGCACTACATTTATAAAGTGTTGGTTGTAGAATAGGAAAATATGGCAAATCACAAACTTCAAACATCTCATGCGTCCATTTCTGTTTGATAATTTAGTTTCTTTCTTCTCTTTCAGAGTTGACTTCAATGTTCCAATGAAGGACCATCACATCACAAACAACCAGAGGTAAAGTCCATCTCACTTCTGAAGCTTCTTCTCTGCTCTCACAGTTAAAGTCGATAAACAAACCATTAAATTTGTGGATTAAATAAACTTGGGTTTTTAAAAGGATGAAATCACACTCTTGTGCTCGTTGATTTTCAGGATTAAGGCGGCCGTTCCCACCATCAAGCATTGCCTGGATCATGGAGCCAAGTCTGTGGTCCTGATGAGCCATCTGGGCCGTCCCGACGGAAACTTTGTGCCCGAGAAATACTCCCTGGAGCCCGTCGCTGCCGAGCTCAAGACCCTGCTGGGAAAGTGAGTCAATATAGTGACTGACACTTTTTTTCAGTAATGCATAGACTGAGATGGCACATGCTGAGGTCTGAATGTAGCTACCATTAAACTCTCAAGTTCAATCCAGCCTAAACTACTGCCAGCTTAAGTATTCTGTTTTGGTAACCACAAGATAATTATTTCACGGTCTCAAAACGAGAAGAAAGAGCTTGTTCTGTCAAAATCATAAAATAAAGTGTTTGAAGAAGATAAACCATCAGAAATCATCCTCTGTTCTTTACAGGGAAGTCAAATTCATGAAGGACTGTGTTGGTGCAGATGTGGAAGCTGCCTGTGCTAACCCTGCTAGCGGATCCGTCATCCTGCTGGAGAACCTCCGCTTCCACGTCGCTGAGGAGGGAAAGGGCAAAGATGCCTCCGGAAACAAGGTGAGTCTCACATGAGGTAGCTAAAGAGCTCCATCTGTCCGTCAGACAGCGAGAGAGTCGAACATAATTTGTCATTGCTGGGTCAACTGGAGGAAAACGCCCAGTCATCTCCAGCTGCAGCGCCCCTGCAGTGTCCCCCTGGAAATAGCTGCGTCACTGTCTGATGATGTCATTAATGGGAGTGGTGCAGACTGTATCCAAAAGCTCCTCCTATAATGCACATTATATTTCTATTTTTATTTGTAAGTTCAAACATTACAAAGTGCTTTCTCTCTCAAAGTGGAACAAAATATATGGTGTCCATGGTGTTTGTGCTGCTTTTTGCATAGAAATGCCACAATCTTCACCCTTTTTAAATTAATGGTGATTCATTAGTGTCCAAAATCTCAGTTTACTGCTCACTGCTGAAGAACCTACTGAGTCTTTATTATACAGAAAGTGGTGTCAAGTTAAAGTTCAGTTTATTTGCCACATGATTTGTGCTGCAGTAAGCATAATAAAAAACACCTAAAACACACAACACAGAAACAGATTTTTTAATCAGACTGAGTTTGTGAACTGTTAGCAAGAGCTGGAACAGAGCTCCGCCTATTCCAGTCCTCCTTCTCCTTAATATGCCATCTCTGCTTTCATGCCTGCTGGAGGCAATGAGGTGTGACTTTGACATCTAAGTGCTGACCTCGATGAGTTTTTCTCTTTAATCATGGTCCAATGCAGATGATATAAGCATAAAACAGGGCTCACGACTCCCCTTCAGATACTGTATGGATGTTAGGTCCTGAAGTGGTGGTGGGGAGGATCAGCAGCCTTGACCTGTTGACATTTATTTTGAAGGTCAGTGAGCTGCACTGGCTGGACGTGTTGCTTTTCCTGTCCTGAGAGGCCTGGTTGGTATGCAGCCGCTGTGGATTGGTTTCTACTGTACTGCCTCACTGTATCAGACAGGGAGCTTTATTTTTAGCTCATTAAAGAGAGTCACTGAGTTAAACCTCAAGATAAAGTTAAACTTATCCTACTCCATATGACAATACTGTAATCTTTAATAGAGAGACAAATGTTGTTTTGGCAACATATATACAACAAATACAAGTCTGGTAATAATAAATCTAACTGGAACTGATTTTAAGCCGATCAAAAGTCAGACTCTGAGCTCCAATGATTTCTTAATCAGGTTGTTGTTTAAAGAGCTTACACTGGTCTTAAACACATTATTAGTAGCTCCATCATTTCCGTCACTTTGCATTGTATTGTAGGACAAAAGCATTCTTCATTTAGCAGTTTTCTTTGTGTGAGCATACTGCAGATTATAGATTCCTAAAGAAGAATTTATTACCAAACTATTATTGCTCAATGCATGTTCTCCAGCAGAAGAAAACACTGCTTGTGGCAGTGATACAGTTAGAAAAGAGTACTTTTCTGATTTATCATTGTACTTCTATCACACAGACTGATGATGCTGCATTAATAGAAGTAACAATGCATCTTAACTGCCAACAGTTCAGTCAGAGGTCCGGGTGTGTTATGCAACTAATATAACCCCAATTCTTGACAAAAAGTAACTTTGTTGGAAGAAGAAAGAACACAACGGTAAAATGTTTCTAGTTTTTACCTTTTTATATTCTGTGGATTAAAAAGGGTGAAACGTAGGAAGCCGTTACAGTCATGCCCTGACCCAAGCGTGCAGCACTCGTGTCTGACATTTGGACGATACTGAGGAGCTCATTTGACCTTTTTCTGCCCTCCAGTCACACTGTCACGACCTTCATCTGTTAAAGTGCAGGAGGAACCTGATCCATAATGATGGACTGAATGTCTTACTGATCACGGACTGCATTTACAGTATATGGTGCTTCTAATCACACAGACACACATACTTGAATAGATGCATCCAAGGTTTTAAAGTTTGAGTCAGGTTCTCCTACTACTACTACAAGATATCTGCTTCTAATTTTCCCATCAGAATAAACTTTTTTTCTTTTTACTCACATTTGCTGCATTAATTAAAACGTCATTTTTAATCTCGTAAACAGAGTCTGACAGATCTTGATGTGTCTTATCGTGACTTATGATCACTTTGCCAATGACTAAAATCATAAAATATATTGGTTATGCTGTCTGACGTAGTGCCATTCCTCGTTTTCCATGAACATACACTTTCATTTTAATTAACTTTCCTTGGTGATGATCTTTCACTGTGGAAAACCTTTTATTGAAAACATGCTTTGAATCTCACCTAAAGATGATAATACAGCAGGTGCAGCAGCTGCTCACATTTTAATTCATTTAATAATTAATTCACTAATTAATGCTTGAATTTAGTCATTGAAATGAAATGGAAATATGTTTTTGTTTATGAATAAATGATGAACACATTGAAGGCTTTTAAAAAGGAAATAAACAGGCCTCCACTTCAAATCAACTGTCCGTCCAGTTATATTTTCAACCGGCACCAGTTCTCGTTATCAGTGTTCGTCAAGCAAATAGTAACTCTGAACGATGGTGAAATGAATATATCTGAATAGAAACAGATTACAGTTTTTACTAAAGGTCACTACTTTTTTTCTGTGTTTGTCTTCTTCTGTTATTCATTCCTATCCTTTTTTTTCTATTTCCTCACAGACCAAGGCCACCCAGGAGCAGATCGACAGCTTCAGGGCGTCTCTGTCCAAACTGGGAGACGTTTACGTCAATGATGCCTTTGGTACCGCTCACAGAGCCCACAGGTGAGCAGGACGCAGGTTGTCTGAACATAGTGGTGATCTGTGATAAAGTGATGATGATATCTTAACTTCTCCTTCTCCTTTGTCTTCTTCTTCTTCTTCTTCCTCTCTCACAGCTCCATGGTTGGAGTGAATCTGCCTCAGAAGGCAGCTGGTTTCCTCATGAAGAAGGAGCTTGACTACTTCGCCATGGCACTGGAGAAACCTCAGAAGCCCTTCCTGGCCATCCTCGGAGGGTGAGAACAATATTAGACCTGAGTTTGATTAGAGCTCCAACAATAAGTCCACTGACGGAGAATTATCTTAACTTATCTGCAACTATCTTTTTTTTTTTTTAAAAAGCAAAATGCCAAATATTTTCTGTTTCCAGCTTCTTTAAATGTGAGAATTGAATCAGTTTTAAATATTTAGTGACATTTATAGACCAAACGATTAATCAGTAATAAAAATGATCATTAGTTGTAGCCCCTAGGTTTGAGCATGTAACACAAGAGGGTTCATTCTTTCATTCATATTTTGTTGTTATTTTAGAGAAATACCAGCACTCACAATATTTGGTTAGTCTTGTCAGCTTTGTCCTTACCTGCGTTTCAGGTATCACCACACTGCTGCGTGCCAGCGTCTTTTTAAAATACCCAGGTGACCATCCAGGAATAGAGACTATAAGCTCATTATATAATCCGTGGTGTCACGGTACACTGCTTTCTTCAAGACATTATCACTGCTCAGCACTTATTGATAAAGGAGAGCGAGCAGGCAGAGATGAGAGGTCATACACAGATCACCTCGATATCTTGTTCATTTTTAACTTGTTTTCCTACAGTATGTGCATTTCAGTGCCCCAGATCTGTGTTTAGTGGACAGTAAAGGGCAGATTTATTTAATGTGAAAATGAAAATATTATGTATACACAGATGTAAGATCAAGCAGGGCTGCAGTAATCAGGGAGTTGCCCTGAAATTACTGAATTCATTGAAGGAATTTGTCTAAAACCATCCTGTTTTACCTAATATTACACATTTCAATAACAGAAACTTAAATAAACTGAAACTCACAATCATTAATACATCTATAATCAATAAAGAGCTCAGAGATAAAAATCACTGCATTGAAAGCAACTGAATGTAACTTTGGAGATGAGTATTTTTCAGCAGGTAACAAGTTCACAATATCTCTGTGGTGCTGCAGGTGGTTTTATCTTTATTAGGTCATCTTTTCCCTTTTTGGTCCAAGTTCTGGCACCACGTGTGAATGAAAACACGAAACAATGGGTGAAGCTGCTGTGATGGTGTAACCGAGCCGCATGTGGGAGTCGGCCTCGTCTCAGAGTCCATTTTAGCATTGTGCAACTGTCACTCCCGCTCAGCGTCAACCAGTGCAGCCAATCACCTTCCAGTTCTTCCAGTTCACAAATAGAGGACATTGACCATTAGTGTGTAATGATCAGCCAGTGAGAGGCTGCGAAGGTCAGCAGCTGCTTCATTACATTGATTTTAAACCATACTGTCCTGTACAGTTTCTTTTCAGTTCACAGTAAAATATAGTCAGGCTGCATTAAAACAGAATTTTGTTGCTATGGTTACCTGTAGTTGAATAAATACCTTAAGTAAACTGTTGGCTGGAAGTATTTTATGTGGGCATGGTGTATAAAAACCCTAAAAAAATGTCTCTTATTACAAATACTGGTATAATATAGAAATACGTCATGATAGGTTAAATGACTTTTAGCAGAATCTGGCTTCAACTTTATGTTTTTATACAGCTGTGAAGACGCCATGATAAAATAAAACTACAAGAATTAGCAACAGCATTTAGAGATGTAAATATCTGCTTTTAATAAAATATTAAAGCATGGGTCAGAAATGATATTAATAGTATAAATCAATTACTAATATATAGATGCATATCAGTGTAACTCTTGCTTATTGTTCACTTTTTTTCTCATCTTTCCATCTTTGTGCATCTTATCTATTCTGATATGTTCTGCTTGTTTGTTTCAGAGCAAAGGTCAAAGATAAGATCCAGCTGATCAACAACATGTTGGATAGGGTCAATGAGATGATCATCGGTGGCGGCATGGCCTTCACCTTCCTCAAAGTCCTCAACAACATGGAGGTGAGCAAAATTACACAGATACCCCATGAATCTCAAACATACATACACACACACACACGATCCATAGTTTTAAAGTGATCTCATTTTTATACTTTACTTATATTCATCAAGTGGACAGAAATACGACTCAAGTTAATCATAATGTTGCTCCTCTCAATGTGTAGTCACACCCTCTAGTGGCCAAAAAACCCTGACTTGATTTTTAACCATCTTGTTTGTTAGCCCCCAAACAGTTAGCCCCAAAGTTAGCGACAATGGTTTAGCTTAATTTCACTACTTGATCTAAGTTGGACTAACCTTTAAGGTGGACCAGTTGTTGGGATGATGGTGGCGAGTAGTGAAATTTTGAACTGGGCTTGCTGCAACTGAAAACGACACTATAAAAATAGTGAGAATTAACAAAAACAAGGTTGAATTGCAAAGAGCTGAAGGGGATCAAAGGGGTTGGATGATGATTCTCTGTAGATTCATCACTATGAACCCTGTAGGATCATTACATGTAATCATTAAAACATTTATTATAGCAGCTTGGAGTGTTTTTGGTATTGTTTTGACAGTGCAATGATTCCTCTTAGATTTTCTTTTCTTTTTCTGTGGCAAAATGAAACGATATCTTGAATGAACCCTGTATGACCAGACGTGAGCGTGCTCTCCTAATCGAGCTGTTGGACTCAATGTTGAACATCGGTGGTGTTCAAATACGCTTGTGAAACTGCTTTGTTTGTGTCACAGCAGAGATTGGGAATGACGTTGATTACCTGAGTTTGACCTCCCAAAAAAACAAAAGGCTCAGTTCATTTCACCCACATTGAACACATTTTCCTTTAAGTGGTATCAATGCCAAGTTTTATTTGCCTTGATGTTGAAATTTCCATATTTATCACCTCAATACTACGTAGATGAATGGAGTTAAGTTTGTGCTGCTCACAGCACTGAAAGATTGCATTAATAAAACAAACTTCTCTCTAGAAAGGTTGAACCACATCAACGTCTGTGGATTATTCCAAGTTTCTGGAAATTGTTTCTAGAAAAACACGTTACTGTTGATTTATTTTAATGCCGTTTTCAGTGTTGTGAGCACCACAAATTATAATTATAATTAAAATCTGATGATTATTTTCACAATTAATCACCTAATCAACAAAACGTCATAAAATAGTAAAAAACACCCATCACAACATCAAAGGAGATGTCCTCAAATGTCTTATTTTGTGCCGCTTAATAGTCAAAAACACCAAAATATAAAATTCACATATAAGAAGAAGAAAAGCAAACAAATTCACAAATTTGAGCACCTTTACCCAGTGACGGTTTGGCAGATTTGCTTGACGTTTTACTGAAACGATTGTTCAATTATTAAAATCAACTTCCTAACTCTAATGTCAATATCCATAAAGTCAAATTTAAATATAAATATGAGAAGATATGAAGCTGCACTCATCAAGGGTTTAAAAGTTTCAAGAGTTTTATATCTTTCATGTCGTCTGAAACATCAAACATCAGCTAGACTGCTTGACATTTGTGAAGTTTATTTGTCTCCTCATCTCTCCTCGTTTCCTTTCCACCTCTCCTCTTCTCAGATCGGTAACTCCCTGTACGACGAAGAGGGCGCCGGCATCGTCAAAGACCTGATGGCCAAGGCCGAGAAGAACGGTGTCAAGATCACACTGCCTTGTGACTTCATCACTGCTGACAAGTTTGACGAGAAAGCTAAGACCGGCACTGCAACCGTCGCTGCTGGCATCCCCGCTGGCTGGATGGTGAGAAAAGAAATTTCATTGGCTCAAAGATTTAAAGATTCACCATGATTATGGTTATTGACATACTATGAATATCATATATCTTGCTTGTACAAATTCGAAATATGAAGTTTTCTTTTCACAGTTATTTCTATTTTAGTTCATATTTTCTGATAAATGTCTCCTCTGCAGGGTTTGGACTGTGGACCAGAGAGCTCAAAGCACTTTGCCAATGCAGTGGGCAGGGCCAAGCAGATTGTGTGGAACGGCCCAGTCGGTGTGTTTGAGTGGGACAACTTTGCCAAGGGGACAAAGAACCTGATGGACAAAGTGGTCGAGGTGACCAAATCAGGCTGCATCACAATCATCGGTAAGAAAGACAAAAGGGAAGCTGAATTATGCTTGTCCACTTAGGAAATTATAAATTCAAAGAAAAGACAGATGAAAAGCTTCTGTTTCATCCTGCCACAACAGGTTCATCTATTTACAGTGCAGCCTCACTCTGCTTCAATAATCAGATTTTTTTCACCATCATGCTGCAAACACAGAATCAGCAGGGCTCTGTTACCTACAGAAAATGTTGGATTTACATTTGCAGTAACTCTGGAAATGTTGCTTGACATAGTAAAAATGCATATATGATATTGAAATTGAGTTATCTATTGATTATTGAGTTATATCAAGCATCCACAGAAATCTGAGTGAAAATAAAGATAACTATTAGAAAACCTAATTCAAAAACAACTAATTCGGCTTTTCGAACCATTTCTAAGGATTGCAGTGGTGTGATCAGATTGTTTGCTCATTTTCAGCTCAAGGCAGAGTTGAACATTCTGTCTTTTTAGCATTGTCAGCATTAAATAAAACTCACGGGTGTCACATCTGTCAGAGTTATATTGAGTCTTTTTAAGATTTTTGTGATAAACCTCTTTAATCATGCATGTATGTTGTATGTCTGCGTCTGTCCAGGTGGGGGCGACACTGCCACCTGCTGCGCCAAGTGGAACACAGAAGACAAGGTCAGCCACGTCAGCACAGGAGGCGGTGCCAGCTTGGAGCTGCTGGAGGGTGAGTGACGGACAACATGATGAGGAACAAATAAAAAACATCAACATGGTGCTTTGCTTGATGCCTGACTGTGTGCCTGCTCTCTCTTTGTGTCCACAGGTAAAGTCCTGCCCGGTGTGGATGCCCTGAGCAACGTCTAAACTTCCCATCAGCCCCACTGTGTGTGTGTGTGAGAGTGTGTGTGCATTTACGTGTATGTATGAGAGGTGTGTAGCGACTAAGCCAGACTTCTGTTTACTCCTTAAAACCCTGCAAAACAAACCCACACCCCGCTTTACCAGCTCAGTCTTTGTGAAATGATGCCAGTTGTGATTCATGGGAGATAAATCGACGCTGTCTGTAACAAGTAGATCCTTCTGCCTTATTTCAACACACTGATTAATTCAAGTCAAACTGCTGGAAATAACAGAATCATGACCTCTTGATAGATGGATGAAAACAGATGAAATGGCTTGTTATGTATGGTGGAAGTTTTCTTCCTGTTGACCTGCTGAATGGACGGCTGAAACATGGCAGACGCTCCATCTCACTGCTGTCACCTGAATCCGGGTTAAAAACCGCAGATGGCTTCACTTCTCTGGGCCGGTGTCCCTCAGACATGTCAGGATTTCTGCTGTGTTGAGCTGTCAGCCGTTCACCCATGAGATACTTAAGCACTGGCTCGTATGAATGTGTGTGTGTATCGCTGCATCACACCCTGGAAACATCACAGCACCACCACTCTCGAGCGTGTACACATACAGTATATATATATAGATATATATATATATATATATATGGAAACGGTTTAGGTGGTGTGTGCGTACCTACTGTAGATGTTATATTTTTCTGTCAGCTATGTTCACACTAACCTCGGCTCTGGTCATCTGTCTTCTCTGGTCGTTGGTTTCTGAGCAGCTTCAGACTGAGACAAGGTGATCTCAGCTGATCTGTTCGGGCTAATAAAACCGTCTGTGTAAAAGTTTTCTGTGACTGTTTCCTCATTCTGTCTTTTTCACAATAATATAATATAATAAATATAAATTATAATATAATAAAGACCATTCCATCATAATCTTCTCTAACTTTGATGCACACTTAGAGACAGGGTAAACATCTATGACTTGTCACCTTACTCACATTCACTTTCACACTTGTGCATACCCTTGCTCTTACAGTGTCACACTTATTCATGTTTCCCTGGTAACCAAGTTTTTTTGCAAACTATGCATTGCCTATACAAAACACTTGTCAGTTTATGATAAACAGACAGATTGTAATAATACTAATGAAAGGATATGTTAACAGCTCTAGTAGCTACCAATTATTAGATCAAGCTTTTACATACAAAACAGCTTATTAAATAAGATGCTCTGTTTATTTATTATTAGTTAAAAATCAGCTTCCCCTCAACTGCTGCTTCAATATTAATACATCAAAAAGAATCCAGTTATAAAGAATATACAATAATACAACAGGCTGAAATGGGTCATTCTGCAAAATAAGGAAATTTCTCTTTATTTACTTTTACTCAAGTAACATTTTGAATGCAGCACATGAAGTACTATATATATGCAGTGTAATATATTTTATATATTTTTACTAAATAATTTAATTACTCCTTCCACCGCTGCTGTAACATGTTTGTATAACAGATTTTTAGGCTCTTCATGAACAAAAAATGCTTCTGTGGGAACATTTAGTGGTACTAACAAAAAAACTGTTGGTTAAATAAACAATAACTAGTTTTTCTGAGTGATTCTCTAAAAGCAGAAAAGCAAACTAAGAACCCAGCTGCAGAACAATGCCCTTTACTTTTATTAAGGCATATTTGGTCAGTTTGATTATTGATGATCAGTCATAATGTGGAGGGAGTCATTGGATTGATTTCTCAGAGCTCACAACAAATGCAACATTTTCTGCTCTGACCCCCAAAAGCAAAGATTCAACAATACAAAAGAAGATACAACATGATATCTATGTATATTTATATGTATATTTTATATTTCCTATGAAGTGTATATTGTACGTCGGAGTAGATCTTTCACCACTAGATGGCAGCCTACGTTTTCACAGATGACGCACAATCAAGGTCCTTCAGTATTGATAACACAGCTGTCCACATCATTTGCACATCACACATGGCAGGAATAAAAATATGTTTTACTTCCAGTTTTGCACAACAGACAGGGCAGAGTGCAGGCTGTTTACTGTCCACTGGTGTTGTCTGGTCCATTCACATAATCTGGGTCATCTGTTCAAAGAGTGGACGGATGGTTAATATTTTTTATTCACTTCCTGAGCAGCACAATTGTCCTCCTCAGTACCACCGCCCACCACTCCACAGATCAGATAACACAACTGTTACTACATGAGTCATAGCAGCAATGGAGAAATTAGGTTTGTATTTTGCTGTGCAGCTCTGGGTGCTGTAACATGAGTTATCCCTAAGCATTTTAACAACTGGTGACAACTTAAAGGACCAGTGTGTATAATTTAGTGGCATATAGCAAAACAGACTTGGCAGAAATATAATATAACAGTATGTTTAATTAGGGTATAATCATATGGAAATAAAAATTGCTGTTGCTTGTCAGGTTTAGTCAGCTTGTTCACTTTTACTCAGATAAGCTACAAACTTTATTCTGCTAGAGTGGAATATTTTGTGTTAAAACCTAAATGCAGTATACAGTATATATTTAAGCTATTAAACGTATAATTAGCAAACAAATGCTGTTTTTTGTTTTTTTTTGTACTTACCATCTTCTTGTTGTGCCAGGAATGCAGAGTTCTCGTAGTCATCATCTGTTTTGGTGAAACAGCAGTTTGAATGAGTTGAGGTTTAGCAACTGTGTTATGTGATGAGGATCAACCCTCATTCACATTCCTACAAGTGAAACTTGTCATATGATCCACTAACAGTACTAGAAATATATCTCTGACATCCAATTAAACAATCTTTACTGTCCCCAAACAGGACCTTTGGTTTGCAGCAGGTGACATCAGTCATACAGAACAAAAACTGTAAATATGGTCACTAGACAAGACAATTAATACCTTCCGCAGGCGTGTCTATGTTCCCATAGACAGCTGGATCCGCACCAGCCCCTACAAGGACAAAAGTGTTTGTGATGAATGTTAAAACTACTAACACAGCATTCAAATTGGAGAGATTAGCGATAAACATGTTTTGAATTCTGTCTAAAGTCTTTTCACTCATCTTATGCAACCATTTAAGGTTTAAAAAAACAGGCTTAAACAGACGAGGTAATGCTCACCGTTCATATTTTTAATGTCATCATTTTCATACACTGAGATTGCGATTGGAGCTCTGCAAAACAATACACAAATATGACATTACAGTCTTACATTACATTTTGGATTTTATTCTGTATGTCGATATAGCACCAACACAACACTGAGTTAATGTTACCCAGAAAGCGTCTGAAGGGTTTCTCTTGACCCAGATCTAGTTGGGGTTTTTTGTGGGGCGGTGTGTGTGTGTTGGGGGGGGGGGGGGGGGGGGGTTGGTTGATGTTGGTTTATTTTAAAGCTTGTTAAAATCTGCTGAACTCTTTTTTAACTTGCATATCAGCGTTTGCTACTGACTACTAATAGCGTGTGTATATTTTGAATTTCATATGCATATAATTTTGTATAAGAAACAAAAATTGGTGGCAGTTTTTTTTTTTTTTAGCTCAAGCTTATTGTGTTTGACACTGAGCCAAACTAAGAGATGGCTGCTGGGTAAAGTTAATACAATGTTATATTTGGTGCTATATTGACCCAAACTGCGTTAAAAAATTTAACCCAGTGATTTTTAGTGTGCATTCTCAGAAAAGAGAACCAGACGTTTATGGTATTCATTACAAAACTCAAAACTTCCTCCACACATTGACCTTTTGTTAAGATAATTTCAATAAAAAACTTCCTCCAGAGTTTCCACTAGCAAACATCCTTGCAGCCTTCACTTTACAGTATTAGATTTGTTTCATATACTTTTTTTTTTTTTTTTTTTTTTTTGAAGGTTCGAGTTTGTGACAAATTCTGGTGATTTAAGGCGAAAATATTTTAAAACGTGTTGGGTGGTTTCAGCGAAAGTGTGATTATTTAAGCACTGGGCTAGGGTTTTCATCAGTGTTTACACTATAGAAGATATGTAGTCAAATGTATGCCAGACCAGCTCGGCAAGTGGTTTGAGTGATCGGATCACAGTGTGACTTGTTGGTTTTTCACATTTGTGTTATATTTAGTGCTGTGATCTGATTATCCAAGAGTCATCTTTAGAAAAGAAAAATCCCACACACATTTGGCCAGGAAAAGAGCAAGGAGAGAAAGAAATGTAAAACAGCAAGAAGAGAAAATGATGCAAGGAAGCTCAATTAACACGAAACAAATCCGAGACATGAGTCCCACTTCAGCACACAAGCTGTCCCACTTAACCTGAATAAAACTGAATGAAGGAAAAAAAGGTTCTTTGTTGGATTTGAGAGTCTATAAATTTTAAATAATAATAAATTCCCTTTAAAACTTTACATCACTATGTTAAAAAGGTTTGTACCACTTCATAAACAAATTATTGATATTGATACATCTGTTATAATAGTGGGACACAATGTGGTGCTTCACCACATTGTGTCCCGCTTTTGTTGAACCCTCCTACATGGGCTAACTAAAACAAGCATTAAGTGGAGTCTCTCTGCTTCTAAATGCATTAATGAGCTATTTGCATGAAGTAAAAAACAACACAGTTGACCATTACAGGAAGCACACACATGTTTGTCACTCTTAGCTTCAATGTGAATGTGTATGAGAAGAGCATAAACACTTACACGTACGCAGGTTCTGAATTTCCTGTTTGAGCTGCAGCAACACAAAATGTAACAAGACACTCACAGTATTAATGCAATTACACAATGATAAATATGTTTTTAAAATATTTGAAAAAAGATGTTTGATCGGTGTGTTCACTGTGTATTACAGTATGCATATATGTAAATTTACCATCTGTGATGTTTTCATAGTCATCGTAGTTATCGTCTGTAAGAATATGATGGTTAAATATTAAATTATTTTGATGGTTCATCACCTTAAACTGATTGAATGAGTCACTAATCAAGTGTTTAAATATTTGACATTAAAATAAGATTCAATGATTTGAATTAAACTGAAAATCTTTTAAAATATGAAGAGCTTACCTGGAGAACATTCATCAGATTCCTGTAGAGCGTCACTTAAAACAGATAACAGAGTTTTCTGTAGTCAAATGTTTAAGGATTTTTTTGTGTGTGTCATATTCTGAATCAGAGAAACAGCTGATATCTTCTGGTAATTAAGGGCCAATTAAGCACTCAGACTGAAAGCTGGACTGTGTTGGAATAATTGTACAAGATTTTTTGCTTTCTTTCTTGAGTGAGATGAGAAGATTAAAGGACGTGTTCACGTTTTTCAAGTGTATCTTATTCTTAAAACAACAGTCAGGTGCCCTAGTGAAATTTAAAACCTGTTTTTCCTTGCTGTAATTATTCCTCCCATTCATACTGACCATTAGAAGATCCCCAACTGAGCCTGACTTGTACTTCAGACTTTGACAGCTGAACCCAACCGGAGACTAATGACTATATTTCGGCTTTAATTTATCCATTAAGGACCTTTAGCTTCTCGGCTAATGCAACACATTTTATGCACACACTTCACTCTGTCCCCTGCTCTTCTCACTGGATATTGTGTGTCTACTTGCAACACACAATACAAACAAATACAGATTGACATTGCCATTTTCTTTTCTGCTTGTCCTCTACACAGTGTCACGTGGAGCTGGAGACAGTTGGCATTGGGTGAGAGGTGGGGTACTCCCTGGACAGGCTGCCGATCAATCACAGGGCTAACTTTCTGCCTGCAGTGGTTCAACTGCTCCACTTCCTGCAGGAGGGTCGTCAAGTTCATGCGGTAACACCTGGGTAGACCTCGACCAAGACTTTTACTACCAATGTGGTCTCTGGTCAGTCTGTTTTAGCCTAGACTCCACATCTCGCCAGGTTTGGGTTTTTTTCCTACACTCAACCGTAGCATACACATTTCTCACTCAATTAGCACTTTAACTTGACTTGTATGCCCTCTTTGTCACATGCATCTAGACTCAGATCTTAGAGTCACCACTTAACCTAACCTGCATGGTTTTGGTGTGTGGGAGGAAGTCGATGAACCTGGAAATAACCGACACTGACGGGGTGAGAACAATGAAAACTCCGCACAGACTGCCACAGATTGGCACAGTATTAGAGAAAAAGAGAAATATGTCTTAATTATTTAAGAGATCTTCAAAGCTGGATCTCTATACTGGACGCATAGAGATTACACTGATGGTAATCTTCTCATATGATTGGATATGATGGCAAAAAAAAGCCCAAAACAAGCTGGCTGCCCCCTCAAACACACACAGTACATGGAAATTACAATATGAATGTGATAAATATACTGAGGAAATGTCAGTATTGATACTGCAGTGATGAGATGGAGTAGTAATGATGACAACATAGTGTACATACATTCCGGTTGAAGGCCTGTGATTGGCTCCGGTGACTGAAAAAGAAAACGCAGCAAAAATATGTTTTGTTTAAATTACAAAGATACTAATTAAAGGTGATCAATAAACAGAAATGCAGGTGGACAGACAATTTAAAAAAATCTCACTTCATCAAATACAGCAGCTGATGTGAATAACATCTGTAGTTGATTTACCTGGTTTTGATTGCGTCACAGCAAATCTACTTCCCCCACGTTGGCTGTCAAGATAACACTTTAAGTTAGTTTATAACTTTTTTTTTACTTATTTTTATACATTTTAATGTATTTCATTATTAGAATGAAAATCAGACTTTAGTACATGTGTATAAGGAATTTGTTTTGGTTTCAAAATATTAATGTTCTTATTGTTAATAACCTAATCATAATAACTACAAAAGCTTTTATCTATAAATTCTCTACAATTATGGAAAATTGATGCAATGTAACACGCAATCTTGAAAAAGTTGGACGAAGTGAAGATGCACCTTTGGAATAAAAACTAAGTTTAAATAATTCATTTTTAATACAACATGGGTTAAATTTTTTTAGAGTTTATATGGCTCTTTGGGATTTTTTCAAATTCTTTTGGACCTAATTGATCAAATCTAACAGATCTACCACACTCACCCTAGCTGTTTACACAAATTAACAATAATTTTGGGATATGAGGATGGTCAGAGCTGCCTGCAAACATGGCTTGTGGGTGTTGATAAGAAATACTTTATACTCACAATGTCTGTGGGTTGTATATTTGAGTCTCTGGGTGTATGATCTCTGCAAGAAATACAAAGCAGTCAATTTGTAGCGTGTGGTCTTTTAACCTGCAGTAATATTTAGAAACAGTTTGAATTAGTCTGCTCATAAAAGAAGTTGAAAGAACTAAAACTAGAAAACCAGAAAGTATGTGTAGCTGTTCAGCACAGTACTGTGTATGACTCACATGAGATGTTAATTCAGATCGCTTTACTGATTTATTTGCTCAGCTCAAGTTAAAATGCTTGAAGTCACAGGTTATGTAGGTCACTTTTTTCTAAGTGTGTTGTCATTCAAATACACTTTAGTTTGTACAAGAGTAATTAAATACATCATCCTTCAAATGCAGATCAGTTTGTATAATAGTAAGTGAAGGCATCATTGCTTAAATTGACATAATTATGGGAAACAGTAAGTGAACGTATTGTTCTTCAAATGTGCTTTAGTACGTATGATAGTAAGTGAACGCATCACAGTTTAAATCCACTATAATATGTATAAGAGTTAATGAATGTGTCATCATTAAAATGCACTGCAGTGTGTACCACAGTTAGTGATTACATCATGGTGGGGCTTAGTATGTAAGACAAGAAGTGAAAGTATTATCATTCAAATCGACTTTAGTAGTAAATGAAAAGATCACAGTTCAAATCCATTACAGTATGTAAGACAGTAAGTGAGGCTTACTATATGAAGTAATTCAAGAGCACAAATTAGTGTGAAGAGAATGCATTGCATTTCAGTATGTACATTGGTAAGTGAACGTATCATCGTTTGCATGCACTTCAATACAGGCAAAGAGTCAGTGAAGGCATCGTTGTGGTGCTTACTACTTAAAACAACAAGTGAACACATTGTCGTTCAAATTCAGTATATACAACAGTAAGCATTGCTGGTTTAATCACAATACCTTCTTGTTTTGTCCTTTTTTCATTTGTTGTAAAAACTGTAAATTTTCTTAATTATTCATTTCATTTGTGTTTCCTTTTCATGATAAACCACGGTTCAGATTGCGAATCTTCCACGACGTCCCTGCATGTTAATGACAAAGAGCACATCTGCCCCTTTTTAATGTTATGAGCATCGAAAACATTCTGCCTACCCATTGAAATGGGAGCCTAAACTGATAAAACAGTTTGCTGTGAAACGCTCAAAATGCGGCTGCAGTACATATTTGAGTCAGATTCAGTTGGCCTTATCTACCACCACAACCACAGCATACAGAGATCACAGCAGTCAACCCTTTGAGGAATACTTACTAGCTTTCTTTCTGCATCGCAGACACAGAAGAGACAGAAATGTGAGTGACATCACTGATGCAACAGTCAGTGCTGCAGCCAGCAGACCCGAGTTTTCTATCATACCTGAAAGAGACACAGAAGATAGAAATGACCCACTATGGTTTGACCTGAAAGTAGACTTACACAGATGCTGCATATATCACATTACTGACAGACAGCTCAACACTTCCCTACTTTACTTAAAGTGTTAATCAATAATAAGAGGGGTTGTTTAGATTATATTAATTCAGGGATTACCGGTCAATACTCACTCATGATTGAAGTAGCTACTGTGTTACTGGTAACAAGACAGAGTGAACCACAGGATGTGGTTGGCCAGTACAAAACTGAAACTCTTTTGGACTCGCATTTTCAAATATGGGGTTTACCTACTGGCACTTAAAACGCACCAACTCATCACACTCCCAGAAGCAAGAATACAGTAAAAATAGAGAGCTCAGAAAATGAATCAACTTTGATTCCACATCTGCAGGCCTCGTCGATCATTTACAGTATGTCAGTCAGAGCTTTTCTCTCGATTGAGTCTAAAGCAAGTTTTAACAGAGTTTGACAAAGCCTAAACTGTACCTCCAGGTTATCACACACGTAATAACTGTGCTTCTTAAATCCACAGTGACACATCCAAAACAACTTTCTCACCCACAGGCCACCTTGAGCGTTGTCTTTAGCACATTTTTGAA
This sequence comes from Scomber japonicus, assembly GCF_027409825.1. NCBI lineage: Eukaryota > Metazoa > Chordata > Actinopteri > Scombriformes > Scombridae > Scomber > Scomber japonicus. The sequence goes on along the minus strand of NC_070590.1, from coordinate 9,490,041 downwards.
AAGGCTTAATTCACACAGAATACACAGGAAATTAGCCCTATAAGAGAAAACCACCCACTCAGATGACCTGAGATATGCAGTACTGTGCAAAAGTTACAGGCAGTTTAAGATCAGGGGTCAACAATTAGGCTCAACCATGGACCAGTTTTTCAAGGATATTTCATATTTCAGTTAATTGATAAATTACAAAACATTCATGTCATTATTTTTTTAAAGCATTCTTACTTTACTTTTAGTGCCTCAAACATTTACACAGTACAGTTTATCTCAAATGTTTATTTAAAGTTTGGGATATCAAAGCCACCGTCATCATTAACAGAAGAAAAATCTAAATTAAAATAACTTACCACAAAATAACTGCAAATATAAAAACACAGTAACTGATAGAATAAGTATTGGCTTACTAATTGAAATGGTTGTATGTGGAAAGATCAGATGTTTGAACATTGCGTTTTTTCTACATTCGTTGTCATAAAGCTTTTCATTTTGTCAAGTTTTATGAACCACGACTAACGCACGCAAATAGCACTCTTGGATTAATAAACTGTCAGGACAAATGACTAACGCTCTTGAATTACTTTGAATTGTATCTTGAATTTGTCCTCTTAATTTAATAATTTGCCCTCAAATTGACAGGCAATAGCATTGAATTATGTTATCAACATTTTGACATCATTTTTAAAGAAAGCATAAAGTAAGAACTTCTCCATCTGTGTCCAAAATCATCATGTGCATATATATATATATATATATATATAATCAATTCAAAAGCTCAATTTTTCTTTTTTCTATTTGTCATATTCCCACCACAGATTCTAGATAAGACTGGGCTCTAATTGGCCACCACAGGTCATTAATATTAATGTTCTGAAGCTCTCTGTGTGGTTTTGGCTTTATGTCTGAAATCATGCTCTCACTGGAAAGTAAATCTTTCTACAGTCAGCAGCTCTCGGTGAGACAGCAGCCAATTTTCTGACGCAATATCTCTGTTTTTACTGTACTCGTGTAACTCTGTAGCCTCACAAGCCTTTGATATCATTTCTGCTACAGAGAGACAAGGTTCTGTGGTGATGTTTTTCTTTTAACATTTGGCTTTTATTTTAGTGCCATGACGCCACTTTATTTTAGTGCCATGACGCCACTTTATTTTAGTGCCATGACGCCACTTTATTTTAGTGCCATGACGCCACTTTATTTTCAGTCTTTGTGTTTTTGCTTTCTATGTCTGTGTCCACTGTCTCTCACATCTAAGCTACAAACATCCTTATTTATAGCTATTATATGTAGTAGCCCAGTGCGAGCGTATTTCATATTTACTTGCAAATACAGTATAGTACGGGACTGCTCCTATTGCACAAACATGAATGGAACAGACAATGTCAAAATGATCTCCTGATCATGTTTCTTTTTTCCCTGATCAGCATCCACGTTCTTTAAAATTGAGAATCTGACCAAACGGAGTATTTCTGGATATTTATTTGTCATATGTTGCTGTTTTTCTTCTACGTCATACAGCTGCATGGACCATACTTATACTGAAACAAGCCTACATTAGCCTAATGTAATATAGATACATACATACATAGATATATACATGCATAAATTAATATACCTGCATTATATTACGTTACTTTAATGGTTTTCTGTAATCCTTTGTATGTACTTTGCATAATAAGCTATTTGTAGAGAGCAGAATCATGGTGGATAACAAGTGTAGGCGGCTTTAGCCTCTCTTCATCTCCAGTGTCAACAAAAAGCAACAGCTTACAGTCATGGTTAACCTACAAAATAACCATGCATGAAATGAAATACTTATTTAGATAATTGTTTTTGTCCTTGAATTTGTTATCCTTTATATATATATATATTTTCTAATTCTCATTTATGCTGTTTATCTAATTATTATTCTTTAACGCACACAAGAGTATGCTACCTTGCATTTCATTACACGTATGTAATGAATAATCTATAAAATGTACAGTTATTTATTTCCAGGTCCAGCCCAAATGTATTCTCTACTTCTTCCCTTATCTACCACTAAGTATTTTATTGATACATCATATTTACAAAATATTTACATTGTAATTTGTGGACTGTAATAATGTAAAGGAATAATACTTGGAGCGCTATAGAGCCGTATTCCTCTATTTGCACACTATTTTGTATAAATGTTATTGTAAAACAAAAAGCATATATAAGCTTATAGTTATCTATAGTTACTCATCTATGCTTATGCTTTACGATCCATGTGCTCCAACTATACAATTTTCCATTGACATTGATAAAGAACTCCATGAATCTATTCTCGCATATGGCCAAAAGTATACTTTTTTTGGGTCTGTGGACCCTGACTAAAAGGTTAAAAACATTCAAAATTCTACAAAACTGTTGTGTGGTTATGATTTATTTTTATTAGGTGGTGATTTTGTCCATCCATTATCACTGTCCTTTTTAAAGTTCACTCTGATCACAGTTATGTTTGTCTGTGAGTGTCTGTTTAAAAAAAAAAAAATCTTTCCACCTGCATCCACCAGAAGTGCTGCTGCTGAAAATAGAACCAATAGTTCTACTTAATGTCTATCACAAACACACACATTTACCTTACACATTTACAATAATACTATTAATATATCTTTAAAAGCACTGACTATACGCTTTATCTCACAAAACAGAAGGTTTCTTATCTGACATGTTGTTACCTTCAGTGGTCCGGGCGCTTCATTCTTCTCATGTCTCAGACAACAGCAGCATGTATGTGCTTTGCTTCCTCTTTCAACACCTCACCACATCCGTCACACCCGAGACAGAAAAGACCCTCAGAGGCACACATCTACAGTGAGCATGTGGTTTGAAGTGGACACATCACTGTTCTGCTTGACATTTTGAGATGCATATGTCATTTCTCTTACAATGCTCTCTAACAAACGTCTCAAAAGTCTTTAAACTGACGCCTTTATTTGTTGTTGTTGTAAATGAAATACTGCAGAACTGTATTGTTGTCATTTTAAATGTTTCCTGTATCACTGTTTCCTCTTAACTCACCCAGATATTTGAAATGATTCATTTAGTTCACATTTTTAAAAGTCTGAATCCTTTTATATAGACAGCAATACGTGTTAATTGGTGCCATAAGCTTTTATAAACGTGTTGTTAAGTGCATCCATGTTGCTGTCTTTTTACTTTAAGTGTAACATCATCTTGCTAATTAGTTTGTTATAGACTGAAAAATGTGATAGACATGATCATAAAAGGTGTGAGTGATCCCTGTATGTGGCATTTATAAACATATCCTTGTGCAACTGCTGAACCTCCTGTTTTCTCTAAGAAAATACCTGCTTATTACAGCAGTGAAAGTCATTACAGAAAATGTCTTCACAGGCGAAACCTTGAAGTACAAAACCAGAGTAAAGCTAGAACATTTGGGACAATCAGGGGGACAACAGAGGGAAGTTACAGCAGCAGTTACAGAAGATCTTTCACCAGTTGTTGGAGTTTCCTAACAGCCGGATTCAGTTTTGCAACTTTTGTTCTGCTGACTGTTTCATAAACAGTTTTCAGAGCTGTACACGCTATTGGAGATTTATGTGCATCTCTGATTTGCTTGCTCTTGTGGAATTGAAGGTCTTGCTTAAGGCCTAGCAGATCTTTTGAACTTTGTGGTGCTCTCCAGGGGTGATAAGATGATACTCTACATAAAGAGCGGCATCCACCAGCAAATTAACTCATTGATCAATTATTAAATTAATTGCCAACTATTTTGATAATCAATTAATCTTTTGTAGACATTTTTTAAGAATAAAATGCCCAAATCCTATTTTCTCATTTCTTTAAGTCCTCTATAACAGTAAACTGAATATTGTGGACTGTTGGTCAGGACAAAAACTTTTAATGATGATTGGGCTGGGAAATAGCGATTGACATTTTTCACAATTTTCCGACATTTTATGGACAACTAATCGATGAATTAACAAAATATTCAAAAACTTTTATCCAATAAAGAAAAATATAATTAGCTGTAGCCTTATCTATAAAGAGTTTAGAGGGTCATGCTTATTTTACTGTCCTTCATAAACCAAAAACACAGTGAAAGTGTGAGGAATGGTTTAAACTTTGTGTTTATCTACTAACAAAAACTGTTAATGTTAGCAAGCTAACTAGCTTATTAGCTGCAAAAGTAACGCTAAGATATTTCCATAGAGCACGGCATTTGCTTCTAGTAAGATTATTTTGTGGGGTTACAGGTTACACTACAAAAACCCAGGTTCACGACTGAAACCCACGTCTTGTATACACAGCTGCCCTGGAAACTGTATCAGTACTTCTCTGTAGCTATTAGATTTAGGGAAGTTTGCAGCCGGCTAAACCTCTTACCCAGAATATTAACGAATATTAGCTTCACCAATATTTTGTTATGATACGTTAGTGCTATTCCGAGCCCGTGGTGGCATGTGAGGCCAGGAGATACGTGTCTGGATGTGTCAATAAACGTCTTTATCACAACACTGGAGGATTTCCACTAAATGATAAACTGGGCTGTGGTAGAGACGTTTGGAAATGACATCATCCAGATCAGAGGTTAGTAGGTCAACCTACAGACCCCGGATGTTGATAACATCCACTGGAGCTAATTTCGTCCGAACGACTCCAAATGACACCAAAGTTGTCTGGGTCAGTAAATGGTTGTATTTTATGCTAGAAATAAGGTCCAGGTTGTAAAAAACGGTAATTATCCTTTAACGAGAGCGAAAGAGGGGGAAGAGGGTTAGTTTTGTTCATATATGAGCCGGAAGGGGTGTAATTGGGGTGTGTTCCCGCCCCTGAAACTGCGCTTCACAAGCTTCGATTCATTTCAGGAGTCTTCTCATCATGAAAGATTATAGACAATTACAGTACAAATGTACCCGACCCCGGATAAGCGGAAGAGGATGGATGGATGGATGGACAGTACAAATGTACTCTCTGTGTTGCTTGCCAAAGTTTGCTTTTCATAAAAAAGCAGCTGAACAGGGATAATGTTAGAATGTAATTGGTCTATATGTCTCTTTATTTTAATGTCTTTACATGGATCATTAGCTGGTGAGTATTTTTTTTCCTGTGATGTGTAGCTTTAGCTTGCAGTCTTTCACCACAGTATTGTGTGTGTTGCCATCAGTTGGACATGTGAAGGGGATTGATCATGCACATTTCCAGGTGCTGTCCAGGAAACAGGTTGTTTTAGCTCCTGTCTTTTTAAGCCCCTCGTCCTGATTAGCCCACTCTGTTCTGATGGGTTAGCTTCAGTAGGCTACATCTCGGCAGACTTCCTGAGGCTTGGGAAGTTATATCAACACTCTTTACTGAAAATGGAAACTTGGAAAAAAATGGATAATTTGAGCGGTAAATCCGTCTAGAAGCAGCATACAATACATGCTATATGACAACGAAAAGCTTGTCAGACTTAGCAGTGGTAACTAAGGGGATGTCGCTTAGCATAGTCTCAATTTGCCCCACTGTGCCCATCAGTTAGTTCAACCTTAGCAGAAATGGAATATAATATTCATAAGTAAGTTTTAATTTGTATAATCACCTGAAAATATGAATTGTTGTATTTTTGTTACATTAGAATGAGCCCTTTATATCTACATAGGGAGCGGGTCCTCTTCCATGGAGCCTGGCATGTTGCACCACATGTTACATGTTTCTACACTAGCCCAGAACAACGAAACCAAACACTGGCTTTAGAGAGGGCCATTCACATTTTTGTGAGTTTTGAGGTCCCCATAGATTCTCTCACATGTTTGAAGGAGGAGGGGTATTCACGTGGCTACGATCTGCAACCTCAGTGCTAGATGCCACTATCCTACACACTGGTCCTTGAAATGCATTACAAACCATGTGAAACAGTACCAGTGAACAACAGACTTTTATGAAAGTTTTATTAAAACTGTGGGTGAATGAAGATGGGTGTGATGGTGATAGTGTGTGTGATGATGTTTGGTTGAATTTCAGATGACGTGACATGTGATTGACAGGTGATTTGAGGGTTGCATTTGGTGGTTTCACTCCTCCTGTTCCTTATCCTCTCCGTGGGTAATGACATAGCACAGGTTCTTGTAATCCAGGTTTCCAGCTACGTCCAGAGGAAAGTTTGTGAACATCTGGTTTACCTACAATAAGGGAAGTAAGGATGTGAGTCAAAACTCAGATTGATCGTCAAGCTACCTAGGAACCATGTAGTTGATGCAAGACTGTGTTGGAAACTACAGTGAAACCTCTGTTTTCTAAATTATCTCTCTCCCAGAACATTTGAATTTTGAAACTGAATCTCTCTAATAGTTTGGAGTCTAGTTTCACTCCTCATTTTCAAACTGCTGATCACACATTGAGCCTAATTTTAGTGTTTATTGATTTCTCTCAGCAGCATCAAAGCTGCAGACAGAAACATTTCCTGATGTTGCTGCTTATTAAAAGTGTTTTGAGTTGGTTGAACTCCATTAGTGGTACCATTCTTCAATTTAAAAAAAAAGTCTAAACAACATGAAACCGATGCATTTGTTGCTATTTGGTCAGCAGATCACTTGTATATATTGCAGTAGTGAAATGAAGCAGAAGAAACAGCCACAGTAAAATGTTGAAGAGCTGCAGGCAGCAGGCTCTTACTGTGGCACCACTCCAACATATCATCAACAACTTTCTTTATCAAGCCATGCTGTCATGTGGAAAACCACCCACACTGTACCAGCACTGCTTTATTATTTGGAATATATCCAATTCATCAAAACACAGCACTTGTGTGGAGAGCTCTAAGGCTCTGAAAAGCCAACTTCATACTTAATCTATGGTTTAACACAATGCAGCACACCATGCAGGCTATTTGGTCTGTTTCTTACAAAGTTAATTGTATAATGTGCTGTACAATGATTACACACCTGACAATCTCAAGGTGAATGTGCTATGTATCAATCTTTATGTATAGTAACCTCTTCATCATGCAAGGATCACTGCATCTTTCTGTCGGACAAAATAACAGAAGTGATGGATGGACATGCATTACCTCTTCCTCGGTGAACTTGTCTGCCTGAGACATAAGGTGGTATTTGATGCTGTGAAGGGAAATATAGAATTTGTCACTTTTTAAAAATGTTTTACTTACTAAATCTTGACCAAACTTTGCCCCGTAAGATTTGAGTAAATTCTTATTGATCTGTGATAAAGCTTTTTTAAATTTAAACCATCCACCCAACCCCCCACTTCTGATTGAGGAAATTTGACAATTTATATATAGACATCATCTGAACAGTGCCATTTCTCTGTGCACAGACAGTATAGGTCATTTTTGCCCGACTGACATTATGATCTATTGTGTTGTTTTCTCAAGAGGATAGATTCATAACATAAACATGTTAACATTGTTGTTTTGGTCATGTTACTATGCTGATGTTATCATTTATCTCAGCACTGTGTCTAAGTACAGCCTCACAGAGCAGCTATTGGAAAGATATTTTAAAATGCGTACTCCTCTCCTTTCAGGGCTCCTGTTCCTTCAGGGTCAAAGATCTTGAATGCGTTGAGAATGGTTTCCTCAGGGTCGGTACCTAAACGCAGAAAGAAACAAAAACAGATTACTACCACAGAAAAACCTCATTGTGGTAAATAAGAGAAAATAGTGTTATGTAATGGTGAATAAAAACTATGGTGACATATAATGGTATTGAGCATCATTAAAAACAATAATACAGAATATTTTAACTGATTAATACAATTTGGCCTGGCATAGCAAGATGAAAACAGTCTTTAAAGGTCAGAAGAACTTTGTATGGTGTTAAACATTTCATTATAGCAACAACAACAACTTTATTGTCAGATTCAGAGAATCAGACATATATATTAAATTACAAAGATGTCAGTTTTTCCACAGGGTTGAGTGGTACTGTACAACACAAAAAAATTAGGATTTTCCAGCAGCATGATAATCTGAGAAGCTTTCAGATATATCAATAGAGCTTGGAAAGTGTTACAAAGTAAGTTACTTGCACTACACCACATTGAGTAGTTATATATAGTAATATTTGTATACTGTCATTACAGCCAACTTTAAGCCATGTTTGCCCTGTTAAACTTGGCCCACAAGGGGGCAGTATAGAGAGGAGTGCAATATGACTTAACATGGTCTGAAGGTAGAATTTTTTTGCAAACATATTAGCTTTATCATATATTATTCAGCATTGCCTTCATGGTCATCAGACATTTGATCTGTAATGAAGTGCTCAGATATTTTGCTGTATTACAAACACATTGCACTTCTTCCTGCCAGATAAAAATCTGGAGAATCTGGAATCACCCCATTTGTTCTACATGACAGCACTCTTTTTAGCATTGTATTGCTCATCATGTTTGACCCCATAATTCAGCAGCTGTTGAAACCCAGCACTGCTAGGAGAAAGAATAGCCAACTGTTGGCATACATAAGATGGTTTATCAGGGTGTTACCAATCATAAAGCCAGTTTACAGCCTCTTAGCTGTCAGATAAATCATTTGTGTACACTTTAAAGAGGGCTGGTGAAAGTAGCCCCCCCTGTCGTACTCCATTACCACTGCCAAAGGGAGCAGAGACTCTATTGTCCTATTTGACCTGCATACTCTGTTTATCATACCAGTATGTCTGGATTCTTATCATGCAGTCAGGCATGCACCTATGACTCAATTTCATAAACAACTTTGGGTGATTAACTCAATCAAAAAACATCCATAAAGTTGATTAGAACAGAGGAATTTTGCCTTCTACACAAATCAGTACCATGCTTATCCTCGAAGCCAACCTGGTTGTCGGTGGTAGTAATATATTTCATATAAACGACTCAATTAAATAATTTCATGGATACCACACTAGCTAGTGCAATTGGCGTATAATTATCAAGGCTCCAAACTATGCCAGCTTTGTCCTTGATACCATTCAAAGATCTTAAAGAATGCAGCTGTAATTCACAGATATTCAGACTAACCTTTAAGCTTCTCGCCAAACATAGCTAGGAAGATGGTGAAGTTGATGGGGCCGGGAGCCTCCTTCGTCATCTCTTCCAGCTCATCATTGCCAACATTGAGACGGCCTGCAGACAAAGCAGAGTGGTCACTACAGTCAGATCAAACACTTTGTTTCTATGCTGACAATCATACAGTAGTTAACTGAGAAAAGCTCAGTTTCACTGTTTGAACCGTGTGGAGTGTTTTAGTGTTTTTGTCAGTGAATGAGTATTAGCTTATGTTTGGAGCCTAATGAACAACAATCCATGATGTCTACTCCCTTAAAGTAGTAATCAAATCATCAGATCTACCATCAATGTGGATTTTGGTTTGGTTTGATTACATTGAAAGTGCATTTGAAGACATCTATTAATAGCCCGTATGAACAGGAGAAAGTGTGAATCAGAGCTGTAGCGAATTCAGTTTTCATTTAACTGAATTTCAGTGCTGTAGTTACTGAGTTCATCCAAAATAGATTCAGAAGTCTGCATATTATGTTTATTTTCTGCTTTCTCAACATGGAAACAAGCCGTCACAGGACCACACAGACCTTCTTTTGTGAAGTCGGAAAGATGTGGGGGAAGATGTTTTTTAAAATGTTGTTCAACCATCTTACAAACATTTCCGCTGAAGGATCAAGCAAACACCTTAAAGGTTGAGGTAAGCTGTGTGGTAGCTGGTTACAGTTAGTCCTCTGAATTAAATTAAAGTGTGTGTGTGTGTGTGTGTGTGTGTGTGTGTTGGCGGTGTCCCTCCCTGCAGCCCCGTGAACCGAGCCTCCTTTATGTTGAATTGTAACCTAAGCTAAAGGAGAAGCAGCTCACCCAGAGCAGCGTATGTGTCTCTCAGGTCCCCTTTGTCAATGAAACCATCTCTGTTCTGGTCCATGATGGTGAAAGCCTGGAGTGAAAGAGTATGCGTTACAACTGATCACATTTTACAATTTTTTTATCAACAGTAACTAAAGTGAAGTGATATTATCAGCAAAAAGTTGTGTTTTTTTATTTATATTAAGTATTTAAATGCCCTAACTGGCTGTGATGAAGAAAAGTTTAACTTTTATTTATATTTTTTAACTGGTTTAATAAGTAAGAATGCATCATAACTCAGGACATGGTTCGTCTTGTTGAGCATCAAGATTGAGAGCAGTGAGAAACAGCTAAAATGGCTTTGTCCGACAACACCTCTATTGTTTGTGTCTCCATACACAAACAGAAATGTTAAAAAAGGAACTAAAACTGTTTTTTTTTTTTTTTTAGAGGGAGTCGCTTGCTATTGGTATTTCTTGCCGACAGTGATGGTTCATCGTAAACCTGTGCACTGTAACTGTATCTGGCAGCCCACACTGTGGCTGGAAACATTGTACACAAGTGCTGGGCGGATGGAAATAAACAATGCACAATGCACAATGCACAACGCCCACTAAAACCTTTGTTTTTATGTTTCTAATTTTGGATATATTAAACTAACGAGGTGCAATATTGTGTGATAAGCTTTAGAGGCGTTAGTATTTATGCTATGTATTTTATGCTAAGATAAGCTAACCACATTCTGACTGTAAGTCCATATTTAAGGCACAGTCATGAGACTGATATCTGAGAGTGAGAGATGAGATGTATATCTTATCTCACTCTCATAAAAAAAGCCAATGTAATCATTTCCAAAGAGCTTCTTCTTTGAATAGAAGAAGTAAAAAGTACAATACCATTTTAAACATACATTACTGTGGTAGATAAAATTGTTTAAATTGGAGATAATAAAGTCAAGTCAAAATACTTCAAAAACATTCTTATTCTAAGTAATTAATTACATTTAGTTACTTTCCACCTCAGAAAATAACTATTATATATCCTTGTTTAACATTAAAACATTTTATAGAGTGAGCCAGTAGGTTTGTTATATTTGTTTTAAACGTAAAACAAAGAAATTCAGACAATTAATTAACATAATAACAACTGCAGTAGCTCAATTCATCCGTTTTCAGGAAACATGTTTGTGCATCACATCATAGACATGAATGACAGATAAGGAAGTAAATGGACTGTATTTATAGCGCTTTTCTCTATCGACCACTTGCTTTACAACACATGTCTGCATTCACCTACACAGCTTCACACAACCACTGATCACTTGCAACTTTGATCACACAATATCTTGCTAAAGGAGTCTATAATATAATTCAATAGGTGTTATGAAAAACAAACAAAACCTGAAATCTGGTTTTAACAATCATGGCCTTCTGGCTCAGACAAAATGAGCTTTTGATGAAGATTAGTAAGAACATGACAGACATAGCTGCCACAATTCATCCCACCTCCTTGAACTCCTGGATCTGTGACTGCTCAAACATGCTGAAGACGTTGGAGCTCGCCTCGGCGGTCTTCTTCTTTGCTTTCTTTGGTGACTGTTGGGAGAATTTGAGACATTCTTTGTTTAAAAATGGAGCATTGTTGCTTTAAATGACTGATTATGTTGCTTTACTTCTCTACAATTTGACTTAATTCAGAAGACAGTGACATGTAAGGGTCATATACACACACTGTAAATTTAGTATTAAATCTTTTTGATCCCTACAGTGACTGGAAGAACTTGACAGACTGTAACTTTAAGGAAATACATGGAAATGGACAAAACATAAGAACATATTCCCTCTGGGTTTTCAGGATACCCATTTGCATTTATTTAAGCATGACAAAAAAAATTCCAAGACCCTTTACCAAGCTTTTTGTTGGTTTACCTTAATCATACTTTTCCTGCCACATGCTTATATTTATTTTGAAAAATGATATCAGTTTTTGTAAATATTTCTTATAATCTGAACAAAATCGGAGTCTGTCAGTTATTAGAGTTCATATTTTGCTAAGACAAATACTTTCATATGAACATAATTTCTCAAACATATCATAAATTTGCACTTCCATCCTTGTTTTCAGAAAAATAAAATAGATATTCTGTCTCCTCAACCCACTGACTCAAGAGAAGAGAGCTGAGCAGATGATGTGAAGAGAGCAGGCATCAAAGAAGGATGTGAAGGACAAAAGAGAGAAGCCTTACCATTGTGGAGGAGTCTTTCAACAGGTCTCACGTTCAGAATCTCCTGAGCGAACACCTCCAAGTCGCCCTTTGCAGTTATATAGACCTGGCCACATCAACCACCTGGGCTATGTTTAGACAATTGTGGGTGGATCAGAATCTCAGGTATTTCTTCCATATAGAGTCTGGACCCTTCTCCCCCCTCCTTTATCGTCCATAAAATTTCTATTGTTACCCATTGTTGTGAATGGGGGGTGAGCTGTCATCACGGGGCAGACGGACAAATGCTCATAACTGAAGCTTCATTCGGGCTAATCATAGCTCACAAAGTACCCACATTACCTCCATAATGAAGTAACACCCTTGAAGACTTGGAGGCTTTCAACATTAAGTGACCTTTGAAGGAAAATAAATTATTAGTATTGAGTGCTTTTGTTTAGATTTCAGTTCAACTACTGAGCTAAGTTCAGTGTGAAAGAGAACAGCTTAAGACAAAAAAAGCTGATGAAAAATTTACTTTCTAGTGTGAAAAAGCTTTTATGTGTTTGAGTAACTGGAGAGGAGGCTGTTGGAAAGAAAAAAAACAGCCCACTGTCTACTTCTGAGGCACAGTTGTACTTCTAACTTGTGACTGTGACCTTGAAACTTCGGCGAGACGCATGTTTTGGATGACAGATGTGACATCCAAAACAGGTGTATGTTTTAATATCCATTTATAGTGTAACTTATGTACACTATGTTCAAGTGTCCTTGTGTGTTGTGTATGTGCATAGTTGTACATTTATAAGACATGGTCAGCCCATAATGGCTGAGAGAGACTGACAAACTGTAGAAGAAAATGTATTTCAAGACTTTTTCAATAGAGCATGATGTCCTCTTTGTAAATGATGGCCCTGTTTAATTTAAATTTGGCAATAAACTCAAGAGGCCCAAACTTCAGACAGAATGGCAGACGTAGATGCAGACATCTTTACCTCTGCCTCCGCAGGTGACAGAAAGTCATGTGACATTCTTCCTGTTGTTTTTTTGTCTACAGTTGACAGGAAATGACTTCAACGTTGGAGTAGAGGTTGGTCTTCTTTGTGTGTTTTTCCACGTGAACTAGCAGTCGGATCCAATATAAAGTTAATTCACTAAGTCTTTGCAAAATTTGCCAATTCTTATAAATGTGTCATGTAATGTTTTAAATCAATTTATGACAACTTATTAAACAACATTACTTCCTGTCAACTGCAGAGGCAGAGGTCAAGATGTCTGCCTCTATGTCCGCCATTTTGTCTCCAGTTAGGTCCTTCTCGATGAAATAAGGTATGCATTAGGGCATGACTACATTGTGATAGACTAAACGCTACCATAGCGACGTCGATTACGCAACGTCACCATGACAATACAGTCAATTTCTCAGTGTGTTTTGAGTTCCTGTAAATAACAAAAAAATACAAACAAACAAACAAGGCTATTATAATAACTATTATAATTACCAGACAAATAAATAAGTATATTGGGGCAACTTCACACTGACACCTTTTTTTAAGGTTTAAGTTGCTGGATACATCTCACTAAAGATTTTAAATAGCACTTTTCAACCTCAAGCTTTAAAATATTTAGATATATTTAGAGTATTTACTGTATTTCTTTACGTCCATCTCTTATTTTGATTTGTGTGCCTCATGAAGTCATTTAATAATTATTTAAATTCATATAATTACTATATTATGATAATTAGTTAATTAATCGATAAGTTGATCAACAGAAAATGAATTGGCAACTATTTTGGTAGATTAATTGGCTATTTTGATCATATGCAAAAATATCTCCTGGTTTTAGCTTCTCAAATGTAACAATTTAATGCTTTTTTATAGTCATATATGATAGTAAACTGAATATTTTTGGGTATTGGACCATTAAAACAAAAAAAAGACATTTGACTCTATAAAGTAATAATCAATAATGTACACTTTTGAGATACTTGTACTTATATTTCCACTTTTATACATTTCAGAGGGAAATATGACATCTTACAAAAAGCAGTGTCTAGTCGGGGTAACATTTCAGATGTCTATGAGTTGTTAACAGCTTCATCAAATTGTGTTTTTTTCCCCCCCTAAACTTCTCACATGGTTTCATTTCAATATGTGTACAATGTGTGATGTGGTCCAATATTATATTATCAGAAGGGCCATCCAATATTTGCAGGTGCCCTGGACGGTGTCCTGCCTGTGGATGCCCTGGATGGTGTCCTGGAACCTGTGGATGTTTGGAGCCCATTACTGCAGCTGTTAACAGTTTCAATGTTGATTTATTGTTTGTCACTGTGCCCCTCTCTCCTCTCTCTCACTTCACCCTTTCTCCCTATCCGGTTGCACAGTTCTGCCTGAGGTTTCTTCCCGTTAAAGAGTTTTCCCATGCCACTGTCGCCAAGTGATGCTCATAGGGAAATGTTGGGTCTCTTTAAATCAAATTAAAGACTACGATCTAGACATGCTCTATGTGAAAAGTGCCTTGAGATCACTTTTGTTGTAATTTGGCGCTATATAAATAAAGATTGATTGATTGATTGAGTGATTTTACTGCAATACTTTTTACTGCATTTTGCAGCAAATAATTGTGCGCTTTCACTTAATTCTATGCAGGACTTTTACTTGTAATGGAGTATTTTAAATACTTTCACCTAAGTAAACAATATTAATTATTATTCCTTTTTTGATTCCATTCATGTCTGAGCTGCATTTTAATGGCACAGGAGAAGCTGACATTAATTAGTTTATAATTAATTGTTGGATAGATACATGTATAAGAACTCATGTTTTACACACTAATCATATACAGCACAACAAACTGGAAAATAATGTTAGCTGTAGCCTTGAACTTGTTTTACAATCGCAGAGGGAAAGCTGAACATATAAAATAATAGAAAGTGTTTCATTGTTGTAAATGACTATTTACCCAACTGCAGAAAGAACCAAGCCTAGTTTAAAGGTAGAATATGTAGAATGAGCAGAACAACGCCATCTAATGTCTCGAGATCGTAGTCGCAACAACCAAAAAGTAATTCCAGCAGTCGGGTTGCCAGGTCCGGTGCCGGATTTTATTTTAGCTCTAACTCTGTAAATATACCACTTTATCCACATGTCTAACCTTTCTAGGCAAGAAAGTAGCCCTTTAGATCCACAATGTGACGCTAATTTGTCCAAATAACATCTGCTTAAAGTTTTGTTCCTGCGAATTCGGAGCCACTCAAGTTAGCCGTAGCGAGTAACGCACTTCCGGTCATTTTCACAAAATAAAACACCCGTTGCCTTTTATTATTAACAAAACCATAACGATAGAGTTGGTGCTTTTATTTTGAAAACAGGAAGCGAACATACCCTCGCTGTAACTGACTTGAAACAATAATGTCTCTGCTTGAAACCACCGAGGTACATTACATTGTAACGCCAGTGGGAGTAGCAGCAATGTCTCTGCATGTACTGCCTAATCCTAAACACCGACTGGCTTGTGTGTGGTGTCGTCAGAAGCAGAAGAGGCTCACGGTCGTAAACATCTAGTCACGTGTAGTCTGAGATGGACGCGCAGGTCAGGAAATGACGTAAACGGACCGTATATGGTTTGTTATTTGTGTTATTACATTACGTGTTGGACTAAATACATGGACATATTGAGGAAAATATTCCGGTTTTATGAAAACGGATTTCATATTTCACAAGAATGGATATTTGGCGAGCTGTACAGAAAGTCCTGAGTCATAAGATGATCGTTGTGGATAAAGGGAAGACTTTGAAGGTATGTAGGCATTATAGCTTTTCTCACTTAGCTGAGTGGCTAGCCGAGCTAATCGGTAATACTATTACGGCTGTGAGCAACCATATAAGTTGTGAGTGATCTTGAATGAATCAGAACAATCTAAGCTTTCCAACAATGTACGGCATGAGTATATATGTTTAAGGGTTTGTGTTTAAAACATTCAGAAGTCCGTGTGGCTACCTCCTAACATCCGTCCCGTCCCGTGAACGGAACAGCGTGCGTTAAGAGGTTAATGATCAAATATCAAAATCCGAATAGCGTCAGAAAGTCAACCCACTCTCCACATTTCCATTGCTACCGTTTTGATACTTCATGGTACACAAACAAATAGCATCTCATATGAAAGCTAAGACCCTGGCGAGTTCAACAGTACCACTATTATTGCGCTAAAAACTCAGTGAACCAGCAGCCAAAGAATACAAAGGTAAACAGCCACTTATTTACAGCGACTAACAGATATTCTGTCTTACCTTCGAAGTTTTGTGATGAAAAGTTGTACTTGAGAGCAAAAAACGCTGGTTTTATTGAGTCCAACACGGCCGTGTTTGTTTACAACTCCATTTCACCCAGTGCCAGCCTACAGTAGCTGCGCAGGAACAACAGACAACCCTGGCAACCCGCAATTCCGGCCGCTAATTGGCTGGTACAGTGTACACAGAACGTGTCAGAACGTCATTGTCGAACCCGTCAAAACATTTTAAAAATATTAATTCAGACTAAATATTTTTTTTATGGAAAAGCAATACTTTCATTCTGTAGCCTACCCCTCAAAACGCCCCGTGGCTGTATTATTTAAAAAATATATATAACTTTTAATAAATATTCTACATATTCAACCTTTAACTAATCCAGACTAACACAATGTTAATCTGTTAAAATTATCCTGCTCTCCATGGTGATAAAGACTGCCTAGTCCATCTCTGGAACAGCCTTCCCATCACTACAGGAAATTTACACCACCAGGGTTATCAGGAGGGCTCATTGCATTATCAAGGAAAATACACACCCACACCACAGTCTCTTCACACTCCTGCCGTCAGGGAGACACAGGAGTGTCAAATCCAGGACTACAGGACTCACAAATAGTTTGTACCCACAGGCTATCAGGCTCCTGAACAATACAACCCCAACAATGCACTGATGCTATCTGTTTGTTTTTATTTTTTTTATCTAGCTTAATATTATTCTTCTTAGTCTTTTTTAAATCTTTTTTTTTTTTTTTTTTTTTTTTTAATCTAATACATTATTGTTGTGTGCATGTTGTCAACATCATTGTAGGATTGATTCTTTAAATTTTAGATGAACTCATGAGTGGTTGACATAGTTGTTAGTCTATTGTGAGACAACTGCTCCAGTGTATGTATAATTTTTTTAATTTAATTATGCTAGCTAGTAGGCTATGCCCACAGTAAGTTATATTGCTGTGTTTAAAATTACACGAGAACATACATGCTACTAACTACTTATTTAACCTAAAAACTATGGGTACATACACACATTTCAGAACGTTTTAGAAAATAATGTTAGTTGCATCCATAAACTCTCATAGAGGATTTTATTCCGTCATTATTTTTTATTTTTATTTTATTTTACTTTTTATTTTATTCCGTCATCCCTCTCGAGGACGCTTGGCGTGATGACGTCACATCACGTACAACCAAAAACAGCACGGGCCCGGTCCTGGTTTGTACACCTGGATTAAATATTCAGCGTGCGCTTCTTTCTTCAATAGTTTATGATTGAAGGAGGATTTTCTTTACTCCCGCTCTGTCCCTCCGGGGTTAAAGGCGGAGTGTGCTCCTCCTCTGCTCCTCCTCCTCCTCCTCGTCCTCGCGCCACACCCTCTCTTCTTGTTCCCCCGGCGTTTGTTTTTATCTCTTGTCGTTTGTTGTTGATGTTAGCAGTCTCGCGCTGTGGCTCGTGCTTTCACCCACCACCTGACTCGTGCCAGAGCTGGCCCGCCGCGCGCATGCAGCAGAATGGCTCGAGCGGCTCCAGCGGCTCCTTCAGCCCGCTGCCTGCAGCCACGACACGGGTGAGGAGGTTCATGCAGGAGCGACGGACGCTGCCACTACCTAGGGTGATGGTGGTGTTCTCGGCCGCGGGAGACACCGACAAACCGGGGGATGCCATGTCCAGCTCGGACTCTGCGGAGGACGATTACCGTAAGCCAGCCTCCCCGACTCCGAGCCTCACCCTGAGCAAGCCGCTCCGCTCCGAGCTGGGCACTCAGGAGCAGGAGGTAGGCCGCTGCTGTCCAGGCTGCACAAAACACAGTCATTAATAAGCAAAACAGCTTGTCCGCAAACGTAGAAAGCATTAGAGGTTAATTATCCACATGAAAGTATGTTTGTGCTGCTCATTAAAAACACAAGAAAAGTGTTTATTGGCAAGTAGGTTTACTCATATCAGGAGTTTGCTTTGGTGTGGTGGTGCATAAGAGTAAAAAAAAAAGTCAAAACATCCTGTAAATATGAAACAAGTATCTCTTAAAACTAATACAATGCCACATTATTACACTATAATAGCTGCCTTAGTGTTGAGGTGCATATCTAAGAGTAAGAAAATAGTCAAAACCTCCTGTAAATGTAGGACAGTCAAGCTTCTTAAAACTAATACAATCCAATTTATTACTACCAAAACATTACACTGTGTTTGCTTTGGTGTTGTGGTGGTGCATAACTTAATTAGTAGAGAAAGTGAAAATACACATTCAGTAAATATGAGACACTGTAATAGTCAGTTTTCCCTTAAAACTATTACTACTACATTATTACACTATGTCTGCTCTATATGGCTATTAATATAAGAGTCAGTGATTGGTTTAAGCCAGCCATGAGCAGCTGAGACCCGTCCTCATTGGCCAGCAGTGGTGTCACATGTGATATGCCATGACTGCCCACCCCTGCTGATGGATCTAAACATGGCTCTAGCAGAATAATCCTCTTATTTCTGCGTCTGATAGTGAAGACGTGGCCGCACAGAGACACAGAGGGACACGTAGATTCCCCTCACAGGCCCATCCTCTGCTGTTTGAGTCATCCAAAGAGGTTTTAGATTTTTTAAATCAGGTTGTTCTGGTGACCTACTGTGTTAAAATACACCATTTACATGTACAAATAAATCAGGACTCTGTTCAGGATGCTGTTCAATAATAACCCTGCAAGTTTAGAAATATTATTACCTACTACTATAACTCTTGGCATATTGATATGACAGTGCATCCTAGTGTTTATATATTTAATTTCCTTTAAAAGGGATACATCAGTCACATTTCTCAGGTCTATATTTATATTCTGGGGCTCTACTGGAATATCTTTGCAATGATTTACAGTTCACAAAATAGCTTATTTATCTTATACTGGCTCTTATTGCAGCTCCACAGTTCAGCTAGGCCACTTTGGCTAATAGTGTTTACTCAAAATGGAAACTGAAATACAAGCTTAGCATCAAAGGCTGCGTAATGGACAGTTGTTTGTTGGCATGTACAAACAATCAAAGAGGAAGAAGAAATGTCTATGCAAATGAAGTCATGGCTTTTGACTTTCAGGGAGCATTTTTACAACATTTTCTCTCAAGTTTTTGAACGTTGACCATGTTTAACAAAGATGTCTGACATCATAACAGAAGATTCAAAAAAGCATCATATCTCCTTTAAGGTATATAATTTATGCTGAAATAAAATAATCCAATTGACTTGTACTCATCAAACAGATTTCCTGATGGATTCAAGTCAGTCTAAATATATATTTTTATTCCTGTACTAGTTATAAAGCCCGGTCAAATCACCCGTACAAAAAAAGAATTAACTGTCACCTTACCTTTAGTAACGATTAATGAAATGATACTTGTGATAGAGATTCTCACTTATTAATCGTACTGAATAAACAGAAAAGCTCTGAGCAATATTTCTTAAACGTGTTAAATATATTTATTCATTGTATGTTAAAACTTGACATTTAACTTGGTAAATGTTAGAATGATTAACTTGTTTATCATCAGTTTGGTTTTATGGTGTCATTATTTCCGTTCTCATTTAAAAGTTTCCAGAGGTCATCTCTCTCAACGTGGGCGGCACGTACTTCACCACACGCCTGTCTACGCTGCGGCGGTACGAGGACACCATGTTGGCCGCCATGTTCAGTGGGCGTCACTACATCCCCCGCGACGCAGAGGGACGCTTCTTCATCGATCGTGACGGAGCGTATTTTGGGTGAGTGGCATTGTGTGTGTGTGTATGTGATCTATCTTTAGATCAGCAAGCTTCAGCAAAATGTGGATTATCATGAAGATCCAGTTGTTTCATTGTAGATACAAAAGAAGGTGCCTTCAGGCAGGAGGTACAGCAGCCTGCATAGCAGCACTGTTACATTCAGTAACAGCTTCTACTCTGCTGTTACCAGACTGCTAAACAAAATGACACACCACTTCATTCTCTCATCTTACAGATGGCAGCTGTCAATATAAGCAATATTATTCTTTATTTATTGATGTGCTCATTTTACATTCTCCACACCTGTCCAGAAATTTGTTATCTATTTCAATTTATCTTATGTGTTTTTGACAGAGCTTTGCTCGTAATTTCGTTCTTTGCATCTTGGATGCTATAGTGAATGTGTAACGGGACCAGTTAGAAGTTTTAAATGACCTTTATTATACAGTCCACAAGGTAACTGAACAAGTATAGGCAGAATGCGTGGGGCAACAGGCAGGGCTCAGGGTCACTGATGACACAGAAGGCAGCAGGTAAGATTATGCCAGGAGCACTCACGGAGTTTAGGTATGACCAGGCAAGAGTCTCCGGGCTCTCCTAACAGGGTCGAAGCCGGAGGACGCCACACAGCCACAGGCAGACAGGAACAGGCAATATTCAAGGTCAGGGACAGAAGGCTGGTGCTTTCACCGGGGGAGACACGAGGATAGGAGGTCCAAGGCAAGCAGGGTCAAAACTAGGAAAACAGTCCGTAAATACGTGCTGCAAGGTCTAGTATGAAGCAATTGTCAACGACGATCTGGCAAAGAGTGAGTGGACAACAAGAGTATATACACAGGCTTGATTACAGATGGGGTGCAGCTGAGAGTCCAGGTGATTATTGATGAAGCCCAGGTGAACAGAGTTAACTGATGAGGTGGGTGTGGCTGATTAGCAGGAGTAGAGCAGGGGTGTGGTGAATGGAAATTTACCAGCAGCAGCAGGAGAAGAGCAGACTGTGACAGAATGACAATAAAATTGAATCTTGAATCTTGAATAATGATCCTAATATAGGTAACATGGCTCAATATGGTTATTATTAGGCTATTTTTTAATATTTTGCCACGCCTGATTGTGATAGAAAAAGACAACAGAGAGAAAGAAAGAGGAGGGAAATCGTAGTCACTCTCCATATTCAGAATATTATCCGTAATATATTCACTCTGCAATCTGAAGTGGTTGCTTTTATAAAACACTTTTTGACGTATTTGCTGACATCTTTATTACATCCTTCTCGTAATTCCTTCATTGACATTTCCGTGCCGCAATTTCTTCTTACTTGTTACTTAACTGTTGACATACACACATAACAATTATGTCTGTGATGAGAGGAAATCAGTAGATGTATCTACCTGTAGATCTGGTCCTCAAGTCCTGATGATAATTACATGCTTGCTCCCAGTTAAATGGCGGTGTTGTTCTGCATTTTAGAGTAGTGAATAAAGCCAGCGGAAAAGGTGCAGCTAAATAATGGCCTGTGTGGGTTTTTCCGTTACCGATCTCAGCTGCTGATATCATGAACCTCATTACAGTTTAACAGAAGTTTACTGAGACCTTCAAAGATCCCTCGAGACATGTAAGAATGCTCTGCTTTGACTTTGTTTCTGATGTGGTTTTCCACAATAAAAGTTAAATTACCTCTTTAAAAATGTAATTGAGCCTGAGACAAATTTCCCCTCAGAGACAATAAAGTATATCTTCTAATATCTAATAAGATTAAGAGTTTACAGTTAACAATGGCAATGTTAACATGCTGATGTTTAGAAAGTATACTGTTTATCTTGTTCTCCATCCCACTTCAGCAAATGTTAGTAACATTTGCTAATCCAAACAAAAGTGTAGCTGAGGCTGATAGGAAATATTTAACAAATTGTCACTACATGAAAAGTCAACTGATCAATAAGGTGATTAAAATTGATCCAATAATATGAATGTCAAACTTTTATGGAAATCCATCCAATAGTCATAGAGACATTTAATTCAAAACCACAAATTTCAACCTGATGGTGGCGCTAGAGGAAAAGTCAGCAGATCACAAAGTCATTAGGATACTCTGTGTGTGAACTATGAAAACAGACGTTAACTGGTTAGTGTCAGCACATATGGATATGAGTCAGATAATCAAGGCATGTCAGGACTATTTTATTGTAGGAAAGACCACGGCTGGAAATGAATTTACTGATATTCAACTAATCATTGTAGCATTGTAGTGTGGATAGCAGGATGCCTATAAGGGTGAGAATATTTTTGCCCTACAAAAAAGAAAATACTTATATGATGTTTAATAAAATAAAGGTGCATTAATATAATATTTAAGCAAAGAAAAAAACAACATTAGCATCATTAAAAGTATAAGTAAAAGTATAAGTACTGAAATTAACTACATAAATTACTAAACATTCATTCTTCATGTTACAATTTACTGCTCATACTGAGAGGCTACAGAAAGCTTTAGTAGTTGAAATATTTCAGTCTGGACCAAAGTGAACTGACCAACCAACATTAGTGTCTCTGGAGTCATGCTGCTAAAAAAGCAAAAGCAAATATCTTTAAATATGAATGTTATACAAGCAGAGTCAACGTGTATGACTAATGTAAGAAGTGTGTCTGTGTGAATAAAACATTTAAACATGAGGAACTGAAAAAATCAGAGAGCAAAGACAATGTATGTAACTATATAAAGTTTGGCAGAATGATTATGAAACATCTTAGTAAATAAATATCTTGGTGCAATTATTTTTGTGTGTATCTGTATGTTTGTCTATAGAATATAATGTGTAGGTCAGGATGTCGCTGCAGCATGATATTTAATTTAAAATGATGTTTTAAAACACATTTTGAGCCTCCTGCGACTTGAACATTGCACCAGACCTTGTTGCAATTTCATTAAATTTTCTATTAATCTTTCAGCCCTAATGTGAAGTAATAAAGGCCTCTGGAGGCTGCTGGCCGGCTGCAGGTGGACACACATTCAGCCTTTTCATTTGGGACTTTAATGTGAACGCCAGCTCTGTTTTTAGTTCTATTGTCTCACTGGAAAATAAATCTTCTCCAAAGCTGCTGCTGTCAGCAGAGTTTCTGTCCTGGAGTGTTTTTCTGCATTAGTTTCATCCTCCGTGTTCACCAGCTGTCTAGTTTCTGCTGCAGAGAATCAAAATCAACTTTATTGTATATTTATACATTTAAGGATTTTTTGCCCTGTTGTCAGAAGCTTTTGATAAAGTGCACAGTGTGGAGAATAAACATAGACACAAAATACTTCAGTACTGTTTCCTCCACAGTACGGCTTTAAAATGATTTTGTTGTAACTTTAAAAAATGAACAGTGAGTGGAAATTTAAATTACATTTCTGCAATAAATGTTCATTTTTTAAAGTTATAACAAATCATTTTAAAGCCAAAATGAGTAATACATTTTTAGAATACTTGGTGATTAATATTCTGGTGTTCAATTAATTGATTAATTGACTAATACATGTAATATAGTTCAAAGGGCTTTATTTGCACGAACGTTTCAAGAACAATGTTGTCAAAGCAACAAGTACCAAATATGTTGACAGTCACAATAACACTAATATGAACATTAACACAACATTAAAATTGATATATTAATTATATACAGTACATATATTTATATCATTACAGCTCTAGCCTACATTACCCACAATGCAACTCAACCACCGACATTTTGGTTCAGAGACTCAGGGGGTGTTTTGTAGCCTCGAGCCGCTCGCCTGAAGCAGAGCTGAGGAGCAGCAACAAACGTCTGATCGCTTCACTTCTTTCACACTTCACACCCTCAGAGTTTTAAACTCATCTTCAGTCTTCACGCTAACTCAGTGACGTCTTTTAAAACAGACTTTAAAAAGTTCCCTCTGGAGCCGCAAAAGGTTTCAAACAACTTTCTTCACACATGCAGTAAAGTACTCTTTGATGTGTAAAGTCGCTGCACTTCATGTTTAAACTGTCTAACTTTCATAATGAGATCAAATAACAGAGTTACAAACCTTCTGTCTCACACTTCAGGCAGTATTTCACACAGAAACGTCTCATTAGTGTCACCAGTAAAGACTGATCATCTTGTATTAATTGTTCAGGCTTACATACTTTATTCCTCTTTCCCAGTTTAAATACAGGAGTGATCAGACATTTTCCACTGTCGGGCCTAAACTGGGGAACAATTTGACACTGGCTGCTAGATGTTCCTCTTCCTCTGGTTTATTTAAAACCTGCAATATGACCCATCATGAAGATATGACTGTTCATTTATTTATTTCCTGTTATTCATTTGTTCTCTGTGCAGTGCCTTCATATCTTTAAGATTTTATCTAAATTGTCACTTCTACACTTTTATTATATTTGTGTTTTTATTAGGTTGTAATTCTCATTCTCTTTAAAGCACTTTGGTCAACATTTGTTTCTAATTGTGTGCTCTATAAATAAACACTGACATGTTTATCAGCACGGGATGTTGCAGTTTTCAGGAAAAAAGTATGACAGTTTAAAGACAAAGCAGCTCAGTTAGTCATAATCATATGTATGTGTGTGAAAACCATTAGTGACACATCAGAATGAAGTTCTGAATTCCTTTTTTATTCTGTGTTGATAACATTACTGGCTCACCTGTTTCATTTCCCCATCATACCAGAGATGATAGAGTCTGAATACTAGAAATTAATGAACACCTGCCAGCAAACATAGCTGCAGTGACTACAGTACTGACACTGCCTATCTCCATTAAGCTTATCATGCACCTATTTAACTGTGTAAAACTGTGAAACAAAATGTTTCAAGTGTTGAAAATAGTTAAAATACACCTAATTATCCTTGTGTTTTAGAGCTATAAAATAATAAGTGTACATTACAGATTTAAATTATTCTGCCATCAGCTGTTTTGTGTCATTCAACCTTTACATACTGCTGGCTGTCACACATCAGAGCAGTGTCTTCTTTAAAGTCAGACTCCTTGTGTGGACATGTTCTAGTTATTTTGTTTCCATTTCAAAGGGACATCCTGAACTTCCTGCGAGAAGGTGAACTTCCTCATAGGGACCGAGTGAGAGCAGTGCACAGAGAGGCTCAGTATTACTCCATCGGCCCCCTGCTGGACAGCCTGGAGGACACGCAGCCGCTCACAGGAGAGAAAGTCCGACAAGCTTTCCTCGATTTGCTGCCCTACTACAGAGGTAACTGCAGTCTGTCTCCCTCACATGCTGACATGAGCTTTAATATGTATGTCCATGTGGGAAATAATCAAAACTCTGAATCTGAGAGGGGCATTAAAGCTTCTCAACTTCACTCAACCTGCACTATTGAGATCAGCTCAGTACAAACATACATTTTAAGACTATTGAAGGCAATAATTTACAGGCATTATTACTGAATATAGTGCTGCCACAAGACCATGTTGTAAATTTAAATCTGTAAAAAGTACATATAATCATCATCTCATCATATTTGAGATTTTTGTACCAGTGCATGACCTTTTTAGATTTCACAAAGCCCTCTGAACCAAATAATTAAAGCCTCATTAGCCTAATCTAATTTAAGTCTGCAGCTTCATCTTTAGGAAACAGACTTATGTTTAGTTTGGTCAAGAGTTGTCGGTTTTATTTAGTATTTAATAGCTTCAGCATCACAAATATGCCTCAGAGCGCTTTACAATCTGTGCAGCGTCATCTATTCTTAGACCGTTGACTCAAATAAGGAAAAACTCCCTGAAAATAACCTTTTAGAGGGAAAACAATGTAAGGACCCTCAGGAAGAGCAACAAAGGAGGGATCCTTCCTTGTGTGAACAGAATAGACCAGATAACAGAATTACAGAAACACAGTGTGGTAATACAGGATGACGAGATTAAAGATTTATTGATAATATTTTGTAGCAGTATGTGAATCAACCTCCGAAGTTTGCTTTCCACATGAACTAAATCAGCGGCCCTCATATTTATATTTGTGATATAAATTTAAATTTTGATTCAAAATTAAATACAAAAGATAAAAGGTTTTTAAGAGATGGACTGTGTGCAGTTTATGTAAGTAAAGAGCATCGTAAAGACTTTGTTTTACACATTTATGCTGTTTAATCTCAAGTTGGAAGAAAAACAATAAGATTTGGCAGCTTTTTTTGCACAGATTTCACAATTAAATTAAGGTTTGATGTACTTACAACAAAATAAACAAGTCAAATACTTTAAGTCTTTTTTATTAAATGGCATTAATAAATCATCCTATTTTCATTTCAGACAATCTGGAGCGTATTGTGGAGATTGCCAAACTGAGGGCGATGCAGAAAAAGGCACGCTTTGCCAAGCTAAAGATCTGTGTCTACAAGGAGGAGATGCCTATCACGCCATATGAGCGTCCTCTTTTTAACTCTCTGCGCTTCGAGCGCTCGGACAGTGAGGCCAAGCTCTTTGAGCATCACTGCGAGGTGGACGTTTCTTTTGGACCTTGGGAGGCAGTGGCAGACGTTTATGACCTGCTACACTGCATCGTCAGTGACCTGGCCGAGCGCGGCATCACTGCCGAGCAGCAGTGCATCGGTGTCTGTGACAAGCACCTTATCAACCATTACTACTGCAAGAGGCCCATCTATGAGTTCAAGATCACATGGTGGTGAACGAGGGGCTCATAGGACCAAAAAGCAAAAGGATGGGTGTTAAATTTTTACTATCACACAGCCAATATTGGTTTTTGTATCAAAGCTGCCAATATTTGGTGCTGATATCTTGAAGTGTCACCCTTTAAATCATGCTCTAACATGTAAGTATTCAACATCCAATACCAACACTCTCACTAGTTCAGAGGTCTACTGACCTTTCCAAGCTGACATTTAGGACGCGTTACTTACCACAGACACGCTGTTTGTGACACGTCTCAGCCTTATTTTTCAGTTTCACACTTTGTCTCAAAGTGTCTACACTTCAGCGTTCGGCCGCAGTGCTGCTGTGAGGTTACATCAGAGTCCGATACACAGTCACTGTGTGGATTATAACTGAAGCATGCTTGTCTGTCAGTCATGTGTGAGACTGAAACTAGTTGGTGTAAACATCCTGTTGTATCAGACGCAACAAATTTACTTAATACATTTCTTTAAATTTGTTTTCTTCCACCTTCTGCACATTAACTGCAGCGTCTGTGTATAATGTGTCTGAGCCTGCAGTGGTACTGCTGTTGAACGCAACCTGTGTCGATGCTGATGAATGACTGAAGCTGCTTACATGCTGCTCTGCCAGCGTAGACAAGGTGTTCAAAACCTGAATGTGCAAAAATGTGCAAAAAATCTAAAATCAGGGCTGTTTGTGTTGCATCAGAAGTGGGTCACATGACATAAAAATATAATTTATTTTAAAAGTCAGTTATGCCCATTATCTGATTATAAACATTTTCAGACTTCATTGTGCAGCCATTGCTTTGCTCTAATGTGGACTGATGTGTGATGAGGTTCAGGACTGTGTCACCGCTGTTCCAGAGCCACAACTCAAGGAAATGACAGTAAATACTGTAAGTAAAGTGACCTAAAATGTGTATTTTTTAGGAATATGTGTTGGATCAGGATGAAGAATAATTGTGAGCCTGTTTGTTTTGGATACATAGAGTATATTTTAATTAAGTGACCTCCCGAGGAGTGTGTTTTTAAACCCTTTAGAAAGGTCTGGTGGTCCATTTTTGTCATACTGTCAAACAGTCTTCACAATTTAACGAGTTACTTGCTATAGTTGTACAAGGTAACTCCGCTGCAGGAGGATGAAGGAAGCTTACATTTGCTTTACACTAAAGCTAAGTTGCATATGTCGTCATGGCAATCTCACACTTACAGAAATACAGTTTACACACTTCATCGACTGGAGTCTTAATTTCCCGTAGAAATATTTATTACACTAATTTACAGAGAGAAACAACTTCAGTAGCTACTCTTAATTAATGTCCACTTCCATTCCATCTTTTTTCAGGTAAGTTAAGCAAATTAACATCATTATGAAATTCATCGAGTAGGCAAGTTAAGATAGAGTGTCTAAGCTAAGCTAAAGCTAATCTCCTACTGTACTTGACAATGAAGTCCGAGCACCTTGTGATTGTAACCAAAATATTTTTTATTTTTTGTTTTACCTCATGTAAAAGCAACAATCATTATCAGATAAGTAACTCCATGAAAACAACAGCCTCAATCTAAACATGTGATTTATGTTCTCACTAAGAGAGCCAACGTGCTGATTATGTTGTTGTACTTTTACTAGATAACGTAGGAGAGATGCTACGTCATTGGGAGCACTACTAATGTTCATTCACGTTGTTTTGTTTATGTTTTGAATGTTTTTTATTGTTATTTATCCATTTCTGTTAGCTTCTAGGAAGCTGTTAGTTCTACATTCTTTTTCTTTGGGTTTGTTTGTAGTGAAAAAGCAATGTATCATTTTTATTATTTATGCTAAAAGTAAAAGAAATAATGTTAATTGCTTTCACAGTGTGTTTCTCATTTATTTATAAGAGTATGTAGAAGTATTAATAATCAATAAAATTGTAATGACACTGAAGAAGTGATGATTTCCAAACTTGGTCACAACTCAGCAGCTACTGTAGCTTCATGCAGAAATTGGTAAATATGTAAAACTCTACAACTACAATCTAGAAAAAACAAGATTTTTTTACCTGATGTATTTTTGATTCAGATCTCAAATTCAAACCATGTCCAATAAAAAAATCAATCATGCTTTTTCCACCTCAAAAGAATCATTAAAATAAAACCCAGCACTTTCTTGCCTCTCCAGACTTGATTATTGTACTTAACTACTTGCAGGAATCAGCCAAATATCACTTCAATGCCTTCAGTTGAAAATGTTTTAACAGATGACATCACAGAAACCACCTCTGG
The DNA here is from genome assembly GCF_027409825.1 of Scomber japonicus. Classification (NCBI taxonomy): domain Eukaryota; kingdom Metazoa; phylum Chordata; class Actinopteri; order Scombriformes; family Scombridae; genus Scomber; species Scomber japonicus. The sequence continues at coordinate 9,461,078 of NC_070590.1, read as the reverse complement.
CCAGTCTAGTTTATAATTGATTTTAAACATTTTACTAATCACTCTTAAGTTATTCATGGGATGGGCCCTTTGTACACTGCAGACCCTTTGACTCATCATGAGCCTCTGGCAGATCTTCACTTACAGCTTCAAACTAGAAATAATTAATAAAGAGGGACTGTGTCTTTTTAGTCAGGCTATAAAATTAAGGATTATGTGAACAGTTTTAAATCTCTTAAAAACTTGCTTTTGTATGATGTCGTCTCTTATCGTCTTATCTTTTAGCACCGATGGCTTTAATTTCCTAATTGATCTCCTTTTCTTTAACTTCATCTTATTCCTTTGGGCATCATTGTGTTCTAACGCTTTCATTTAAAGATGTATTGATTGTTTTTATGTGATTTTTGTTATAAATGTGCAGACTATGTTAAGTACTCAGTAAATTATTATTATTATCTGAGATTGATCCACACAGACATATTGTGTATGTGATCTCATTTGCAGCTTCCTGTCAGTAATCCGGATAGTAGAAGATCAAATAAGCTCCACAGAAAAGGCCCAAGAGAGGCAGAGGGAGGGAGATTATATGAACTCTGTCACTTGTTTTGTGGTAAAGTGAACAGACTCACAGGTGAAGTTAAAGATTAGACGTAGCAATCGTAGGCTGGAACTCCCCGCCGGTGTGGACGGAGAAATGAGAGCATCCAGGATAAGTAGGATCAGCACCTTGGAGAGCACCGAGCCATTGAGTCCTGATAATGAGTGGCTGACATTACATTCCTGATAGACTCTGTCCATGGTGCTGATGTAGTTTGTGTATGTGTGAGCAACACAAATGAAAGAAACAACTCAAGAGGAAAAAGTCCTTGCTGAGAGTTAGATTAGAAAGTCGGGCAAGTTTATTTGTTACACCTGTCAAAACTACATGACATATAAAAGACATTAAGAAAAATGCACTATAAAAAGACATAATTGTGATTTAAACAGTAAAAGATTAAACAGGGGAATACAAACTTATAGATATGAATAAATAGTCCTGTATTTAATTCAATAAAAGGCAAACAGCTACCGTGGCTTCATTCAAAGGTAAGAAAATTCACCTCCCAGCACCTGTAAAGCTCATTTATTCACACGTCACATCTAATCCATTTCATCCAAACTCAAAATGACAGCTCAGCTATTTCAGACTATTGTATGGGCATGACTGGAAGCTTTCTGGAGTCTGTAGTGCTGAAAAACTGCAGCCAACTCTACTGCATGTTTTTCAGGTGGGGAAACATTAAGTTATATTTAATTGGAGTAAAATTGATGGATGCACTTGTGGCTGTTATCTTAAAAGCTCAGTGCTCAATAAACTTAATTTATAAAGTAGTTTGCTTGTTTAGTGTGCTGTTTTAAAAAAAAAATCCTCACTCTCTAGTTTTAACTGAGCACGACTCTGGTGAGTAAAGGTGAAGTCGTGTACTACTTTGTTGCACCTGTACGTGACAGCTGTGTGGTTGTTTGCTTGTGTTGCCAGGCAACCATCAATCAAATGTGACCAAACCACACCTTCCCAATTATCTACCAGAGAGTCAACAGGAGAGACAAAGAATGACTCATGTAGTAGGTCTATATCTACATAAACATGAGTAGGTACATTATGCACAATGTGTGAAATGTATTAGCTGATAAATGATGTAACCGAGCTGTTTGATTTCATTTAAAAGTCATTATATCATCTAAAAGTGTTTTATGTGTTAAATATATTGTTATAAACCTGATGACGATTAAAATAATAATATAAACAGCTGAGTCAGTGTAACATTCTTAATAAATGATTTTAATGATATTTTGATCCAAACTTTAACTTTGATTTATTTTATAGAAAGGCTTTATATGACAGACATACAGTATCTGCTGTGTTTAATGAACATACACTTAAATTGTGTACTAGTACATACTTACACATTTCTCCACCTCTCTCTCCTCCTCCTCCTCCTCCTCATCTTCCTCAGTTATTTTCTGCTGTTGTCTCTCTTTCTCCTCCTCCTCATCAGTGTCTCTCTCTCTCCCTCTCTTCTCCTCCCCCACAGTGTTTCTCGTCCTCTCTCTCTCACTCACTCTCCCCTCCTCCATGGTTCTCTCTCTCTCTTTCTCTCTGCCTCTTCTCTCTCTCCTCTTCCTCAGTCTCTCTCTCTCTCTCCTCCTCCTCCTCCAGTGTCTCTCTTCCTCTCCCTCTCTCTCCCTCCTAGTCTTCACCAGTGTCTCTTTCTCTCCCCTCCTCCTCCAGTGTCTCTCTTCCTCTCTCTCTCTCTCCCTCCCGGTCTTCACCGGTGTCTCTCTCTCTCTCTCCCAGCAGAGGGGTGGAGGCTGACGGCCGATGCTTTTTCTGTGAGGAGAGGATGGAGGAAAAGGGGAATTAGTGGCTATTCTTCAGTCGCTGTACGCAGAGCGACTTGATAACCAGAAGCTGCAACATCCAGATCATTTTAATGGGAGTAAAAAGGCTTAAAATGACCTGGGGAGTAAATGTTGATCTGCTGCACAAGGTAAGCCACTTTCCCTTCAGAAGCTCCTTGTAGCGACACTGATAATCGCTTGTTTTAATGTAATCGTCTGTTTTATGGGGGACGGTGGGGGTGGATAGTTACATAACAGTGCGAGGCGAAATCAGACACTAATTAGGAGAATAAGCAACAAGAAAAAACACACACATGTCTTAATGTGAATATACTTAATGGACTGTGGACCATCACCGGCTGACATGTTTTTTCTTTTTCTTTTTTCTTTAAAAAAAATAAAAAATAAAAAAGAGGTAAAAGCCAAAGGAGCTGGAAGGTGTTTTTTGGGAAGTGTGGGGGGTGGGGGGGGGGGCGAAAATGTTGCAGGGCTGTTGAGAGCCTGCAGGCCTCACATCACCACAGGACAACAAGCACAGAACAGAAATGAGCCACAGTGCTGCACACACACAGAGGCGAAACATGAACCGAGAGGCTATTATTCTTATCTGGATCACCTTCATCTCCATGACAACGGTAAATCTCTTACATTTGCTCTCCGCTTCCTGCAGATGCACCTGATCCCTGCAAAAAAAACATAATTTAACCTAGTCTATTTAACCTTATTTTAAAATACATGTATATATGATTATGCTGAAGAAGACTTAAATTACATGTAGCCTACATTTTAAACACAGGTGATCCAATTAAAAGGCTACAGGCTAATAAAGCAGGTTATTCCCAAAGTAGAGCCACTCAAGGTTTCCTAACTTTAAAGTTATCTTCATATAGAGCTTAATTATTTTTATTTTATAATTACTAGAGGCAGAGTATGGCCATTTTTTTGTGTTACTTTTCTGACCGCAATTGAAATTTAAGACCTGTTTTGCACCATTTGTCATCACACCTAAACAATAAGATACACGTTGACATAAATATTAGAATCAGAAAACACAACTAAGTTAGTTATATGTAATTTAAAACACCCTGTAATGAATGTGAGAGTCACAGCTGGGGCCAATGTTGTGTTATTATCATAAACACATCTAATTAAAAGGCTACAGGCTGATAAAGCAGGTTATTCCCTATAGCTAATAATCTTCTAAACAGCTACTCAGGTTTCTTCTCTTAAAAGTTATCTCCAAATAAACCAAATAAAGGCAGAGTATGGCTTCAGATATGGAAAATCACCATTTGTGTACTTCTTATCTGGCCACAATTTAAATTAAAGACATAGTTGCCACCGTTTGTCATCATACCTAAATAACTAAATATATTGTGACAAAGACAAATGGGATCAGAAAGTACAAATTACTTATAATAACAACTCATAAGTAGTTATATATAATCCAAAACAGACCTTAATGAATGTGAAAGTCACAGCTGGATCTAATGTTGTGATCTTACTTTTGATTTAGAGGGTAAATCTTATACATGTGATTTAATTAAAAGGCTACAGGCTAATAAAGGAGGTTACTCCCAATGTAGAGCTAAAAATCAGCCACTCAGGTTTCTTCGCTTAAAAGTTATCTTCAAATAGAGCCGATTAAAGGCAGAGTATGACTCCAGAGATGGAAAACCACTGTTTTTGTCGGTCTAATCTGAGCATTATAGTAGCAGAATAGTCCAATAACAATGAATTATTTTTGCTAGTTGAATTACAGGTACATTTTCAAGCATAAGTGATCGAATTAAAATGCTACAGGCTAATAAGGCAATACCCACAGTGGAGCTAATAATCCACTTGACAGCCACTCAGGTCTCTTCTATAAAAAATGTTACTTTAATATATACAGTAATACAAATTTGAGTCATGGTCATACCTAAAATTTAAGTGTGACTTTATAGATTGAAACACAATTGACATTATAGACCTATTTTAAACCCAAATGATCTGAAATACTTGCTAATTAATATAGAAGTGGTAATCCAATGGTTTGTTTTAGTTTTTGATGGTGGTTGCTTCCTCTTCAGATAACAGATTGTGAATTTACTCACTAATAAAACCATGTAATCTCAGATCCATCCAGTTAGTCATAGCCTGTAATCTCAAAACAGAAATGTTGATCTCAAATGAAACCAATAAATAAAATCAAATAAGATTATTATTACATTTTCACCAAGTTTCTTTTAATAAGAGCGTGAGTGTGATAAAATCTTACTGAAACCAAAAGTCTGTTCCTAGAAACTCTCCAGTAAAGGTTATTTTTCGAATAATCTTGGTTGCTCTGATTTGCTGTCGGCTCTGATAAAACTTCCTCCCATGAACAAACTGTGACTGCTTTTACGTAATCCCCTGTTTCCATCTTTGCGGCCAAAGAAAAGCAGAAACTGGATGCTCACTGTAGGGCCTTGTAGTAATTCTGTGAAGGAGGAAGTAACACGGTAAATATATCGGTAACATGATTTCGCACTTACTAGTTCGGCAGCCAAGATTGGCCACGATTCAGAAAATGTACCCATCTCAAACTAACGACAGTGGTTTCAAGTTTAACTGAAGTCTCTGTTAATAACAGATTTTTCTGTAGAAAATGCAGGTTGATGGCTGCACGTAAAATCATGACCTCATTAATATTTTGACATTCCTCATGTATATTAAGGTTGTTGTAAATATCAAATGTTTTCAGCTCATCAATGAGGCACTTCTTCAATAAATGTGCCTTCGAATCAAAGTTTACATTTTGTGCTGACTCACCATACTCATCTTGCCAATTATTGCGTAAAGCTGATGATTTGGACATGACATTCATTAATATTTGAACATATGGCACAAAAAGTTTTTTACTTACACATGTCCAGTTTTGCACAGCAGTATGAATTAAATCAGCCCTGTAGTTAAGACTTTGGCAGTCAGCTCAGGAGACAAGCATAATGCATCATAAAGTAGATTTCTTTCTACAGGATTGTACCAAAAAAGTAGGAACAATGGCAACTAACCAGCTGGAAAAAAGCCAAAAATGTTTGCAAATCCACTTTGATGAATGGGTGAAATGTCTACAACAGATTTGTCTTGATTTAAGAAATCAAGGCAACAAGAACTTGTTTTATACGCTTCAAGATTTATGAGCAGAACATTACAGTAGCCTGTAAGTGGCGACATGATGGTGCTAATGATGTCACGTTTGGTTAAGAGAGGCAGATGGTTAGTGAAAACCTGCTGTGTATATCACACACTGTCTGACGTAACTTGCAGTAACTGAGATTCAGATTTCAGTGGATGCTTTGTAACAAACACTTTAATATTTCAGAAAGTCTTACGGACGTCAGGATGAAAAACGTTCTGGACACTGAGCAATTTGAATTGTGTTTCTAGCTCCGTCCGTCATTAATCAGCTATTAATTTGACAACAAAAATGACAGTGAACCACGAACTGGGTGTCAACTGGCCTCCTCTTTTACAGACACCTGCTCAGCACAGGAGGTGCTGGCGCCAAAATATGTGTTGCATCACAATGACAAACGATCACGTTGGGCGATGCTATTTTGGTACCTTAAGCCTTCGAGCTCATGGATATTTCATAATTTCACTGGAACCTTGAAAGTCAAGATAAAATGAAAAAAAGGCTTTTTAACCCTTTTAGATCACATGCTTGCTCATATTGTGCATTTTATTTAACAATATATGCCAAGAAATACAAAACAAAAATCTTTTTATTCTTATATCAAAATCCAGTTGTTTTTTTTGCCCTGTAAAACAAAATATGATGTGTGCTTACGTAGGCTTGAATCAACCAGTCTCAACCAATAATATCATGACATCCATCCACCCATCAATCAATCTTCAGCTAGCGCCACAGAGCTGAGATTCATTATGATAAGTCCACTTTTCAACGTTAAAATCGAATTCCTCCCAATGCCTGTCTGTCCTGTTTCACTCACAAATACGTCACAATATGGAAGTTAGATACTCTCGATATGCTGTTTCATCTGGACTTTAACAAAACACTTCTGGAAAATGCTGTGTTCTTTTACGTCTATGTTCACATGACAAGCCTCAATGCTTAAGTCAGATTGGATCTTTTTGTATTGATGATTCACGTTCATATTTATAAGTGACATGTATTCAGCTCTGGTTTGAACACCACTGAACTGCCACGCAGATGTATTAATAAAATGTGAGCAGCATTTATATAATAATAATAATAGCAATAATGTTGCTTGTGTGACAGCCAAATAGAAAATAAATTAAATTACATAGAAAATAAGTAGCAGCTTTTCCATAAATGTCCAACAAATTTGAAACATCCTTGTCTCTCCATTAAACCCTGTCACTGTTGCTGTTGTTACTCTCCTCCATGTTTATTTTTACCGGGCTGTGAGGTTGATGTTACCGCATCATGACAGAAAAGGGAGACGCTAAAAAAAACTATATGAATTCAGATCTGACTGTTCTGACAGCGGTCGCACAGCCAGAGATCGGATATGAATCAAATCTAGGACCACATATCCAAGTGGCCCAGATCTGATATTAAAAAGTCAGATTTGGTTTGTTCACACATCCATTAAAACAAAAATCAGGAAAAAATTTGGCCTGATTTGGGCCACTACAGAAATGTAATGTAAGTGCGTTTCTATCTTAACTATCTCCTATTTCTATTATCACCCTCTTACTAACTTCCTTGATATCTAACAGTTGAGTAGAAAATGTGACGTACTTCCAGCTGGGCAGACCACACAGCATCAGCACCACCAACTAGGGTCTCTCACTGTCCACTTACCCACTCTCTTCTCCACAAATTAAAGACAGTACAGAGTCATGAAGTACATCTTCTCTAATGTAATGTTTAAGTACTGTTCATTTGAAATGCTGGAAATAGGGCATGTTTGTCTTTTTTTGCTTTGAAAACGACTTATGCCCAACATAAAATGAGGTACTACTTTTCTGTTAATTAATGAGGAGAATTTGTTCACTTGAACCACTTTTCTTCTTAAAAAGCCTGAACAGCATCCTCCCACATGTCAATTTGTCAACAATAAATAAAATGCAGGAGCCTTTATAAACAACTTTGGCATGACAGTTAAACCCTGTGACCCCACAGTGAATTCACAAATAGAGGCCATGGCCTTTTATTTACCCCCCCCCCCCCCAACAAAAAAAAACAGGCTTTTATTTTAAATTCCCCGTAGCTTATTATATTTTACTTAACAGCCTCCCTATTTTATGATTTTCTCTTGTTTTAATTTGCTGTAGCTGCTCTTTGCTGAAGGGCAAACTCAACACTTCACCATGGTCACCCCTTTATAATTTCAGCATAATGAACCATGTGGCACTAATGCAAAACTGTCACGTCATGTCTCTTTCTTTTCACTCACCTTCATGTTAAAGGGTCAGGTCACCCATATTAGTTAATTAGTTTCAGTTTTGTGTGCTCATTCAGTGTTTCGACCTTCTTTTTGTTCACTCCCCTTCTAAGGTAAGTGAGAAATACTGTATGTCTATTCATTTTGGTGAACTGTTCCTTTTAATGCTCTTAACACAGTGGATGGTCTGGCAGTCTGCACGACTAATTAAGCTCCATCTAGCCCCACGCATCATATTGAAGGACGGAAACAATAATAGCTAATTTGCTCTATTTTCATGCATCATTTTTTAAAAGAAATATTGTGGCTGATTTCCATCTACTGACCATCAATCTCCCCTGAGCTTTAAATAACTAGAGAGACACTCATTTAAGATTTGAGATTATTTGTAATGCCTTTACCTGTGCTCAGCTGTGTGCATGACTATAAATAGCATGTGTGTGTCCCCGCATGGCCTCTGCTCAATATTTACCACATCTGGATCTATGTAGCTGACAAACAATCTCCTCCACACAGCAGAGATAAGAGAAAAGAGAAACAAAAACCACAATAATGTTTTTCACGATAATAACTCTCAATTAACCAATTAATTAGTGACTTTATGTCTAGCCTGTGTTTTAAACTTTGTGCTAACACTGTGTTTGATAAACCTTATCCACCAAAACAACAATTGTCATATGATATCTTAGCAACTATAACTAGACATGGCAGGTCTATCAGGGTTGTATAACTCTTTCATTGTTTCTCCAAAACCAAAAATACTACTGCAAAACTATTTTGTTGTAGCATAAGTTGCCAACGTCAGCATGCCCGGCTAAGGCTAACTATGATGGTAACCTGGAAAGGCAAATCATTATCTAACTGTATTTTTTGATAGGATTTCAGGTTTTGCTAGTCCAAGCTCCATTCAGTCATAAATTAAATATGCATTAACTGAGTTTTGGCTGCTGATATTAGCATGCCCAGCTCACTGGTTAATGGCACCATGCCACTGGTCTGACGGCTCATTATTCCGAAACCCCAATAATTCAAAAAACTTCCATTTGGACTGAAAGCCTATTAGTCTGATGGCTCGTTATCCTGAAAACAACACGACATGTTGCTCTGAAAACACACACTCTCTCTGGAGTTTTTTACCCTCAATATTTTAATGTTTTTTCTAAGTATGAAGACACAATTTACACAATATTTTCTTTGTAGTGAATTTAGTGCTTACTAACTAACCCAAAAGATGAAAAAGAAAGCTTAATCGCTACACCTTACTATAAATAATGGCAGTGCATCCGTTACCCCAACCCCCCCAAATTCAGCACCATGGACAGGGTATATGTTTTCAGGTCTTGTGATAACAGGCCATTGAATTAATTGGCTTTCAGTCCAACAGGACATTTTTCGGGCCATTCGTTTTTTTGAAATAATGATCAGTCCCCCTACCTCACTAGCTACCTTTTTACCCTGGAAAGTGTTACTCTCAAGGCACATTATTCTGTAACTATAACTATTATTATTGGGTTGAAGGTTATTTTAACAACTTTTAAATAACTTTTTATCTTCTTGTTAAATTGTTAGCAATCATGCTTACTTAAAAAATGCCACGGATAAGGCATAACATTAGCACTCAAGTTTGTGTCCACTTATGTCCACTTGATGAATGTAAAGCACAGAAAAGCTAATTTTCACCTCATGTCATTTGTGTGAGTTGGCCACTGATCCAGGAAGTGTTTTTGCTCATTCTCTATTCCCATTTCAAATATGTCTTTAAACTATGTTTTTTTATTGAACATAGAAAAAACACCAGTTTTAATTATTTCAGCTTTGTTTCTAAGAAACAGTGTCTAGTCCATGATTTGGCAGATGACTAAGAATCCTGCATTACCCATGAGCCTCGGCCGCTGTTGCTATGGAGAAAAAGCCATGAGTGCAAATCAGATTGAAATGATTTGTTGCTGAAGTTGTAGACAATATACATAGTTGCTTAATTCACTCAAAAGTGGACCATAAATGAAAAGTGAACCGATTCACTCTTGCAGACTGTAAAATCAGTTTTAGTACTACTTTAGCAGCTTTATGCTCTGCAATGATCATCGACTCATTGCTAATTTAGTCTGGCTGCCATTTGGTGCTCTGCAGGTGGTGTACAGTCATTTCTTAGAGCTTGTTTTTGCTTTAAAATAGAAGAAAAAAGCTGTCAGACCTGTAAGAGTGAAACAAAATGGTTATAAAACAAGAACAATGACCTGAAAGACACTGGTATGTTCTGTAAAGCTGAGAGGAGCTGCAGTGTCAGGTGATCATTTTCTGTGGGTTCATCACTTTTTAATCACCTTTCATTTGCTAGTAGTTATTTGATCCATTCTCAATATAAAAATATCAACTATAGCAGCTTCCCTACATCCTGTAATAGCCAATACGACACCAGTAAAAATTAAAACTGTTTTAGTGGCTTTATTGTGTCTTTTCTTTCATGCTCTTCATACACACATATTCATGAGTCAAAGCTAAAAATACCACATATGTCATAAATGACAGCTTCATGCACAGAGAAAGACACAGTATTTGTTCTTCCTCGGGTCCTTCTGAAACAAGATGAAACCTACAAAATGTTATCCAATGCTGCGGCCTCATCCAGTACATTCCTGCTATATTGTGAGCACTTGGTAGACTGAGCTGTGTGTTGCCATGGAAACCAGCGCTGCTCAAGCTCATAATATTCCCCTGTGAATGGAGAGCAGAACGGCTTCAACACAGCCATTTGTTCCAGTGGTAAAAACGCTGATGGTGGCTCAGACTGTGAGCATAGTAAAAGGAAATCCGTCCAGATCTCGGGGACAGTCAGCAGCTCAAAAAACAAAAACTGAAAACTGTGTGTGACAGAAATGTCAGTAATTGAATAATAACTAAAAAAAACTCATACTCTGTATTTCGTAGGAACTAAATTTAGTTTTCCCTGAGGGTAGTCCAACATAGCTCCTGAAGAAACATGTTCTGACAAGCACACATACACAGTCACATTTCCAACACTTCAGAGAACATTGCATTCACTAACTTTACTTTAACCCTAAACCAAGTCTTCACCCTCAAATTTAATAGTTTATGTTATGGAGATTTGGGTTTTTGTTCCTTCCGTGTCAGTAATATCACACACAGCTCAGTAAAGTGTTTGAACAACACTATGAATTACATTTTAACTGCACCATAACTTTATGTCAAACACAATTACAATGAAAACAGCAGATTTAAATTAGCTTTAGGTCACTTTTAGGCCACATGGGGGCGATATAAACAACCCGCAAATATGACAAACTTGTTTTCAAACACGGAGGAGACATTATTACATTACAACATCATTATGTTGCTATTTAAAGCTTTTTTATAGCTGTAAACCCAATACTAACATATAATGAACATGTTAGCAAATACAGAGGATTGCCACAGTTATTTGGGGTCATGTCTGTGTCCATGTGATGAATGTAAGTCCAAAATTCACTCTCTCTTTTATATTTAACAGCTAGCTGCTAATTTCATCCATTTGCCATTATGCTCAGTAGCTTACAGTCATTTTGTTTTGTCAGCTTTTTTCGTCCTACCTTGTATGTAGAAATAATTTGAACAAAATCATTTAGTATCAGGTTGTAAAACAAAAATCTTAGACTGAAACTGTCTGTAGAGCTGAGGTGTGCTGCAGAGTAAAGTGATAAAAACCTGTGCATTTATTACTACATCTCACCTTTTCACATAAAAGTAGTTAGACATTGACGTTTTATATTTATTTTCTTTATACTACAATGGCTCACTACGGCTTTTAATTTTTTTCATTGTAGTCAACCACAGATGTGTTCATTCATTATGTATTTATTTAGTTTTTAACAATAGTAGTTTGAAGTTGTTTTGCCCATATGACCCACAGTAATACCTGTTTGATTGTACATCTGCATGTAGTTCTGTAAATGTATTTTTTGTTATTTTGGGGATTTACCGTTGGGAAGGGGCCCAGTGAGGTTTTCAGTGAGACAGGTCTGAGCACGCCTCTGATTACAGGTCGTCACTTGGCGCACCTGTTGGTAACGAGTTAATTGACACTCATTGTTGGTGTGAAGATAAAAAGGTCCCAGCCAGAGGAAACTAAAGGGAACTAAATTAAATAAACTGTTGGAGCCTGAACAAGGCCCAGGATGCAGGATTTTGTAGTTTTGAAAAGTCAGGTTTTAATTTATCAACTGCAATGCAAAAAAAACCCCACAAAGCAACTGTGATTAAATAGGGCTGTGGAAGAGGTCAACAATAAAAAATCTACCTCGCTGTTTCAGGAGGATGGTATAGTCCAGGGCCCAGATGCAGGTTTTTAACAGTAATGGATTAGTCAGTCTTGATGACATGAGGCCAGACATCTTCCAATCAACCATGGTCACTCAAAAGATATGAAATGATATTAGTGCTTAACCATGACAGAATTTACAAGTTGACAATACAAAATTGAATAAATGTTGTGCACACTTCATCAAGAAATTATGCATGTCAAAAATGCACGACTGTTAATGTAAATATATTTATTAAGTCAGCTTTATGATAGGGCTGGAGGTGGCAGGAGGTGCAATATTTGAGAAATGTGTGTCGAAATACGATTTTTAAATTAAATTTTGTCGTGCTGCAGAGATGTCCTGGCTGTACATCATATTCCACAGACTTGAGAAAACGTCTTTGTCGTTAGAGATCTCAGCAAAAACCACACCATAGTCATTATGTCTTTCAATTAAAAAAAGAATAATGATGTAAAAGATATAATTTCCTTTAATATTGCAAATCATATCACAATTGCAATATTGGTCAAATATTCCCAGTTAGATATTTTTCCATAATCTTTAGCTCTACTGTAGGGTAACACCCAACATATCATGAGGTGCCATTAGGAAGGCTTGCACTGCTTGTGATAGTTAAAAAAAAGAGAAATGGGGTGTAACTATCATGACTCTAATAAAGTATCATATAAAAAAGGACACATTTCATATCAAATGTACAACTCAGCTTTGACACCATTTCCAATCCTGTATTTGCGTTCAGTAGACAATTATTCTTCCTATGCTCACCTCATGTTAAGATTTCACCCGTGGGTGCCTGACCTCTTGAGTACCTTCAGATTCCGCAGCTAATAGAAGCATTACAACCTTAATTTAGTGTTACACATTCACTCTATACTTCGTGAGTTACTGTGACAAAGTGGAGCTTGCTTTTGGCAGTGTGGGTGGTGCCGACTTTTCCCTTGGCATTACAGTAGCTGCAAAATTTCATGCAATTTCATACTAGGCTCAACAGCTGAACACCGCACACGACTCATTTCTGGTTTCCCGTACATACTCAGGAGTACCACGCTGAGACAATGGCAGAGTAGGAGGTTTATTGTTTATAATATTATCTGTGTGCTTGTGTGACTGCCACTCAATCTCAATCTCAAGCGACTAACATACCATCAAGCTGTGTATTTTTCCGTGCCACCCTGCAACATCCTGCACAGTCACTATCCTTCTTCTTTAACCTAATCCTTCACACAATCCATCAGTTTATTTCCTCTCCATTGCTGCACTTCTTCCTCCTCCCATCACTTCAGTATCACTGTTTCTGTAAATAGACCTGCTCCTTTAGTATGTATCTTGTATCTCAGCAGATGGATGGTGGGAATCATAATGAGTGCTTGAAATGGACTAATACTCTTAATACTCAGCATGATTTTACACTTTTATACATTGATATCTCATTTACACTGTGCGTCTCAGATTTGATATATTATGACTGTTTTACTGATATTCTTTTTTGTTGATTTCATTCCTGTATGCTGGTTTTAACGTCCAGTTTCTGTAAAACACTTTGTAATGCTGGTTTGATAAATGCCACACGAATAAACTTAATTTCTAGAGCAAAGTAGAATAAAGCTTTAATTCCCCTAAGGGACAATTTGATATACAGACAGTGGACCATAATGATAGATACAAAAAAAACCCACACAAGTACACAGGTTAACGCCAACGTCTCTGCTGTCAATATTACTTGTCACCAAAACCATCAAGGGAAGCAGCGAAAGACAGAAATCACATCCACAGCCCCATATTGAAGGAAATTAAACTCACTATAAAAAGAGGAGATATTTGAAACTTTCATCAGTGACTTTACAGCACACATTCACAATATTACCAGCAGGTTTCTGTATTATTTGACACATGACTTTGTATTATTTTGCATTGCTGAAGTCATGTGGGGACACCAGCCTCATGGGGACTGTGGGGGTATATTTTACGACCCCAGTGTTCACACCTGCTGCCTCTGTACGTTTTACGACTGCACTGTACAATACTGCTTTGTTTAGTGATAAAAACAGTCCACGTTTTGGAGAAGGGTTTATTTGTCATCTGTATGTATGAATAAAATATTGTTTTTATTTTTTGTCCCTCCTCATTATGTTCTGTGGTTGAAGAAAAGGAGGAGAATAAAATTTCGCATTAATGCTCTTCTGTTTTATTGGTTCAAGTTTAAGCAAACTCATAACAGTAAACTAAAGTACTTTGGTTAACAGTGATCTACACAACAAAGGCCGACTCAAACATACAGTAGAATGAAGCAAACCTGCAGAAGAGGAAATGTCAGCAACAGGCACAAATGTCAGTAAAAGAGAAAAAGGTGTTCCACTAAATGACTAGTTTTTTTTATCACAGCTTGAACAGAAAAAATAGGAATAGGCACTCAGTGATTGTGTGTTTGGCCTACCTAACTCAACACCCTGCTGTTATCCTGTCATCACTCTGTCAATTTCTTCTTCAATTCACAGCAGTAAATTCAGTGAAGGCATCACTGTCAATCTCCATTACAATTATTCTAATTTGAGGAGAAGAAAAGCAGATTTAGTGTAATGTAGTTTGTGACTTGTGTTGTGACATGTGGCATGTGCAGTAATCACTTGGCTACCAGGGAGCTCCCAAAACCATTTCTACCCCCTAGTGGGCAGAAAACTATTGTGGAATTGATCAGGATGTTCACGTAACATCCAACAGCTCCTGTAAAGTGTCCGTCATCTATATCTGTCAAAATACTGCACTTAGAATCAATGAAAACCCAACAAATTTCCTGCATTTGTTAGCCTTTTTTTTCTTTTACTAAATACCACCATGTGTCCCCTCTTATAGGCTTGAATCCATCTAGAAAACCCCATGGAGCAGGATGTGGAGAGCCCAGCCACCATCAGACAACCCAAGTTGCCAAAGCAGGTCCGTGAGGGCCTGCCTAAACAGCTGGCACAAATGGACAGGGCGAAGAGGATCCAGCGGTACGTCCAGAAAGACGGGAAGTGCAATGTCCATCACGGGAACGTCCGGGAGACATACCGGTATCTGACAGACATTTTCACCACGCTGGTAGATCTCAAATGGAGGTTCAATCTCTTCATCTTTGTCCTGGTGTACACGGTCACATGGCTCTTCTTTGGCTTCATGTGGTGGCTTATTGCATACCTTCGGGGTGATCTGGACCATTTAGCTGACAATAAGTGGACTCCGTGTGTCAATAACCTCAATAGTTTTGTATCAGCTTTTCTGTTCTCCATTGAGACAGAGACCACTATTGGTTACGGATACAGAGTCATCACGGACAAATGCCCTGAGGGGATACTTCTGCTTTTAATTCAGTCAGTGTTGGGGTCTATTGTGAATGCCTTTATGGTGGGTTGCATGTTTGTCAAGATCTCGCAGCCCAAGAAGCGAGCTGAGACACTAGTGTTTTCCACCAATGCGGTCATCTCAATGAGAGACGGACGGCTGTGCCTGATGTTCAGAGTTGGAGACCTCCGAAACTCGCACATTGTTGAGGCTTCTATCAGGGCCAAGCTTATCAAGTCTAAGCAGACCAAGGAAGGGGAGTTCATCCCTTTGAACCAGACGGACATGAATGTGGGTTATAACACGGGAGATGACAGGCTCTTCCTCGTGTCACCGCTCATCATCTGCCACGAGATAAACCAGAACAGCCCCTTCTGGGACATCTCACAAGCCCACCTGGCCAAGGAGGACCTGGAAATTGTTGTGATCCTGGAGGGGATGGTGGAGGCCACAGGTGAGATGTCAGATTCATGAAGTCAGAGGTGTTCTGGCCAAATTAAGATGTATTTGTGAGATATTAATACAGCTGAGGTCTGCACTAGTACAGGCAGTGTATTCAGTAGGCTAATTATATTAAAATCTTTATTTGTAGACACCCACAATAAAAAGTGCATTACGTGCCATGGCAGAAAATTAAAACAACCAAACCACAGAACCATTAGGTTTTAGACTCCATTAGTCCATAAACCACTAGAAACAAATTATTGAGCCACACCGCTGCACAGATTTCTTCACCACAAAGATTATGGTCACATTAGTTTGTTTAAAAATGGCTCCAAAGACTAATGATGAACAGTGATCACATTTTCATTTTCATATCACAACCTTTTGACTTTGTACTACAAGTCAAATTCGTTATTGTTGGTTTGGCTCCACACATTAAAGTTATTGGCAGTATGAACATATAGAATATCACCAATCATATCCTTTAAATAAATGTTTAAAACTGTTAATTATTATTATGTTTGAGTGATTTTACAGTACATACATTTATGTATTTTAGGTGAAAAGTCCACAAAAAGGAGTTTGGATACAGTCACTTTATAAATAAACAGTTTTCTGTTGCATTTGTGTGTATGAAAAGCGTAATGATATTTTTTACAACCTTGACCTGCTGTCGGCACAAATTA
Organism: Scomber japonicus; assembly: GCF_027409825.1. Taxonomy (NCBI): domain Eukaryota; kingdom Metazoa; phylum Chordata; class Actinopteri; order Scombriformes; family Scombridae; genus Scomber; species Scomber japonicus. The sequence goes on along the minus strand of NC_070590.1, from coordinate 9,444,551 downwards.
AGCAAAACCTGGACTCCTGAGGGCTGATTGAAATAAATATATAAAGACGATTGCAAATGCTGCAGGTTCGTGTTAAAGGAATCAGCTGAAGCAAGACGATCTGCAAGCTGCTCATCAGGGAGCAGGAGGAATTAAACATCTGGACTGGCAAGAATTGCCGGAGGAAATGTGGGGAAAAGGAGATTTTGATTTACAGAATCATAAGTGTGCAACACCCAAATACATATGTTAAGGACAGCAGGCTCGAGCACAACCAATACTCCCCTCGCCCAGCCTAATTTTTCCCAAATAAAAGCATGTTCGATCAGATGATGCTGGCTAGCTACCAGAATCTGGTATGATCATTTGTCTCACTATCAGCCATAATAAAATGAACCAATTACACAATGTCTGAGTGGCATAAGTGGACCTGTTTTAAAGCAGCAGCTGGAGATTCACAGAGGACTCAGTTTCCTCCAGACATCTGAGCTTAAAGAGCTCACTGACAAATATTAAAACACGATAAATGGCGTTAGAAAGTGATTAAAACATGGGTTAACTGTTGGAGGAATGGATGATAGGAATGGATGAAGGGACTGAGGAAAACATATGTGCACTGATGAATTATTCATGTCAGTCATGTTCAAAACTAAAAATCCAGAGACATTATGTGCCATTTCACTTCCCAGATTAGAAATTAGCAATACATGATGCATCATGAAACAGGGAAATCCGAAAGCATTGAGCAACATGACTCGTTGATTCTTGAAGATGTTTAATCTGAAAAGCTTCTTCACTTCTGCCTGATTGGTAGACCTCGGATATTTAATGTCCGTAGGGTAATTTACACTTTCAGGGTTGTTGAGGTCACATGCGGTTAGTTAGTCCTTGTGTTTTTTGTGTGACAGTTATTAGTACAGTGGCCCTGAGGTGCAAAACACAACAACAAAACCAGAAAAACAACATTAGAGAAAGCCCCGCACGTTAGGCTGCATTCACACAAAAATCTGGAAATGTGGAAACTTTCCAGAATTGTAAAATCCTGTATGTGAGTTATGCAAACAGACTTCCTGGATTGTAAATTCATTGTCTCACCCCAAACAACACGCCCCCAGCTACGAGACCTTCTGTGTCTTCTAGTGTCACATTGTCAGATTTGGTGTGAATGCAGCCTCAGTCTTCTTGTCTGTCATGTGGTCCTGAGGTGCAAACACACCAATTCACAATTGTGATTGGACAGTGTTCAACAGTGAACTGAAGAGGCCTTTTGGATGAAATGTCCTCATAAATCAACCACTCCACTTGTTACTTGACTCAGCGCTTTTGGATGTACCATTCAATAACTGGAAGACACCTCACAGATCTTTACGTTAGCCATTTAAGCTTACTCATTTTACTAATATTATCAAATTAAGCCAAAGCCCATTTTAAAAACCAAGTGCTGTACAATCATCGGGGTCAGTACAAATTATTTGACTCCCCAAAGAAAAGTTAATGTTTTCCCTTTTAGAGATACATCAAATCTTTTACACGACATCTCATTAAACTACAGCAGATTAAACAGCAAATGACTCACGTCGGTTCCATTAAAATATGACCCTACAACATCTTAAATATGTACACGATGAATAGCAGAGGTGCGTAACATTACTTGACCTATTTGACCAGAACAGATTTGTGTTAATAACACTTCAGTCAGCCAACTCATGTGGATTAGATTATGAAAATGTAGAATATGTACAGCAGCATTAATCTTTGGCGTCTCTGATCTCGACGCTCCCCACGAGAAACATTAAGCTCAGCACAGCAGGGAGTTGGGAGTGATGATACTAACTTTGCCCTGAGGGGAAGGTAGGCACTTTGCCTGCAGGTGGATTGCGGATGTTGGAGCAGCTGTACAATTTAAGTATGCCACCATGATAAAAAGGTGCATTGGATACATGTAGCAGCAAGAGGATCTTTGAGCTGCAGGCATTACTTCATTACTTTGCTTCAAACAATAAATGAACCAGTCTCTGGATAACACTTGAAATACATTTCTAGTCTCGTAATTGAAACAGAAGATACATTCTTGTTTATTGGTAATCTTTTCCCATCTTCCCTCAGATACAGCCCTAAAACTGTTTTATAAATTAAATCGATTCTTGAACTAGTTAAACCCATGAACATATTCTGCTTTAACTGTAAAAAGTGGCTCCTCATCCTTAAACAGTGCTGCAAAAAATTGGCCTATGGTTGAACCTAATTTCTGCCCCCTAACTCTCAATCTGGTTGCCTGCTGACAGAAATCTGAGGGACAAACATCTCTACAACTGAATAAATAAAAACCAAAACAAGCTGCATGAGATACCACAACAAGAAACAAGAACAAAATGTTTGTTTTGGTTTATTTTTTGTAATTTAGATGAAACTTTTTAGGTGGCTCACACTGCAGTTTTTCCATAAATGATTCCACCTCAGCCTTTATTCTTCACTGTTTCAGGTATGACGTGCCAGGCAAGAAGTTCATACGTCAGCAGTGAGATCAAGTGGGGCTACCGCTTCACACCAGTCCTGACTCTGGAGGATGGCTTCTATGAGGTGGACTACAACAGTTTCCATGATATCTATGAAACTAACACACCCGCCTGCAGTGCCAAAGAGCTTGCCGATATGACCAACCGCTCCCGCTTGCCCCTCACCTGGTCGCTGGCCAGTAAGCTGAGCCAACAGGGGCTGCCAGAATCTGAGCAGGAGGGTCAGGAGACAAAGACCAGACTGGACAACCAGGGGAAGAGCCAGCAGACGGAGAGAAACGGAGACATTGCCAATGTAGAGAGTGAGTCTAAAGTGTAGCGAGTGTGATAAAATAGAGGAGGTAAAGTAAAGACAGGATGGACATACGTGCTTGCAGAGCACAGATCAGAATTTGAGGCACTAAGTGAGGACCACGAGCACAGTAGACCAAGTATACCTGCACCAAGAACCGCTTCTTCTCAGTGATTCACAGTAACCCCCAAAAACAACAAAACATGTAGACATGTGGCCCACCGCTGAACTGAAAACCCTTTGCGGCAAGTGCATGTTTCAAATATAATGTGATGTCCTCCTGATCCTGATGAGATTCCTATTATTTTTTCTATTAAAATATTCTTAGGGGCATTTGCATAAGTATTTTTGTATATACTATAAAATGTTTTGAATTCTTTGTTTTGTTGCAGTGTGAATATTTGACAGATGTTTGATACTAATTCATTTAGGTTAGTTCTGTATATATATTATATGCCTTACTGTATGTATAAAGCTTTCATTATTTGTTTTCCAGAAATATATAAGCATGTATAAACATTATCTGCAGTTAATTTATCTTGTATTGTGTATATACTGTATGATGATAATGTTATAAGAAACACACACATCTCAATGGATGCAAACTCTAGTCAAAACCAATGACAAATTCTTCCCCAAATGATAAATGTTTGTTGAAGGTAAACGTCTACAATATAATTCCTTGAGAAGCCATGACTTGCTGTTTACAGCTGAGTGACTTCAAACAATGGCCCTTTAAAACTGCATTTTGTCACTTTTGCACATTGGAGGCCTCTGGTGGAGAGAGTTGTTATTTCAGTCTCCAAAAATCTTTCACATGTCACCTAACAGTATCGAACATAAATAAACAGTAAATTTCACATGGACTTGAAGTTTTTTTTTAATTTCTGAAATGACTGAATGTAATTTTTTAAAATTGTCATTATTGCACGCTTAAAATTATTCTGTTGGTTTTTGTTGAGAGTTTCGTACACAGTATAAGCAGTCATTGAATCATATGTGATGTAACTAATCTGACTTCTGTCCAAAAATTCATGTTTTGGGCTTCATCTGTGTGACATCACTGGTGATCTCGCCTCAGAAAGGTCATGTGACAGCATCGTGGCATGTGTTGTCCATTATATTGTCACAGTTTTTATAAGAAATACATTATATCTGAATCCTTTTCTCCATTTAACCCACCACCTACAAATAATGACTCAATTCATTTGTTACATTTTTATTCTTCTTTATTTCACTCAAATAAAAATGCAATAATTGTTACAGTGTTTCTACAGTTTTCCATCAACTTTTAGGCACTCACCTATATTTTACTGGAGTTAATTCTATTTCTAGGTTTGTTTGTTATCTGCAGACTAATCTGGTCCATTTGAGCACCGAAGTTTAATTCAAGTTTAAGTTTTAAAACAGTTTTTCGACAAATTTGCTATTTAACACTTAAATGTATGAAATGTCCTGACAAATATGAAATGTGTACACTTGGCTTTAAGCATTCAATTTCAGTTAAGTCAGTTCCATAAGTATTTATGTTTTATTTTTTTTATTTTTCATTATTGTCAACAAATCTAATGAGTACTTTCAGACTTCAGTACGCCTCTGTCGCACTCAGCCACGAGCCCACTGGATCTAAATACTTAAAACTTGCTTGCAAACATAAAGTTACATTTTTTGTAAGGCTCAGTCATTTTTAGTGTGGCATTAATACACAGTTGGTGCATGTGAGATAACCACCAAACCAGCTACAGTGTTCATATGCATAGATACAAAGTGTGGCTCATTTATGTGTTTAAATAGTTTTAGACATCAGTGGAAGATGCTATTTTAGTGTTTGGCTACATAGGAAATACTTCAAATTCATCATTCATCTTGGTATTTTTAAGGGGATTTGTTGACAGTAATAAAAATACATATCACCAGACTCAAATGTAAATTAGCTGCTGGGCAACTGCAGGAAATAGTACCATCTGCAGCCACAGTACCATGCCAACCACTCATGAGTACAATTCATCCAACATTTAAAGTATCAATCCTACAATGTTAGTCTGGATTAGTTAAACTAAGCTTAGTTCTCTCTGCAGTTGAGTAAATACAGTAATTTTACATTAATCTAACACTTTCTATGATTTTATATGTCCAGGTGTCACTCTACAAGTCATTGAAATGAAAGTAGCTGTTATTCTATTTGACATATTAAAAACACCCTGAAGCAAATGAATCAACACAAAAACAACAAAAAAACAGTGAAAGGGCTACAGTGTTTGCAACAGACACCAGTCTGTTTCTACAACCCGTATTATACAGTACATCACAAAAAGACAAAAATGAATCAATATTTAGAATACATTATCCATACTGTATAACATGCTTGTTCAGTCGCAGATTCATTATAGAGGTGAATATGCAGAAAGCCTGACAAAATACAGTGAATTTTAGGACCACGGCACAGTGTTAAAATATGTTTGCTAGATTAAATAAAAACTCTCTGGAGGTGAATTTGATACTTGACAAAGACAACGTGATCTTGTCCCAGAATCGTGATTACAGTTTTAACCGCTTCACCAAGCTCAGTAACAGACAGGTAAAACAGAAAGAAAGGGAATTAATGTGCTCTATTAATGAGTCAAACTGGCTTGAAACTGACACACACACACACACACACACACACACACACACATCATACCACACAGATGTATTATACGTGCTGTATGATATGTTTTTACTTGCCTGTAACACAGAAAACTGAAACTGTGGTTACAAAAAGTCACAACAGGAACTGTCAAGAAAGAGCTTCAAGGCTTCAAAGAGGATTAGATGTTCATAAACACCCAGTCAAACTAAGTTGGTGTTTTAGGTAACTCCTTGCAGGGCTATTTGGTGGACTACTGAAGCTGGAGAGTGATGGCTTCTTTTCATTTACTTTAATGATGAGATGCTGAAGAGAGGAAAAAGAAGCTCTGCATGCAGGCTAGTTAAACTGACAGTTTGCCAGCTTATTATCTCAGTTCACGCAGTTTACTCAAGAGACATTTTATATAATTGACTCCTGTCTCACAGCTGTCTAAAAACCATGCCTCTAGTGTGAGTTTATACCCCGACAGATGAGGTTTAAATAAAGCTGGATGTGGCAATACAGCTAATGAGCTACGATAGCTTCCTCCACTTTGGAGTTTCATGCTTTCTGTCGAGATAATTTAAGTTAAAATTTACACAAATTTACGTTTGAACTAATCATCTCCATTTCAGTCCTCTAAAATACAGTTATTCCACTACTGTAATTACTTTTTATTTGTTTGTTTTCTCAATCTTTCTTTTGGTTGACTCTTGTCTGTATTCTGCTGTGTGTCTGTGTTTATAATCACTTTTTTCTCTATTTACATTGTTATTGCACAAAGTTAAGATTTAAAAAAAGAAGCAAGCAATGCATTGATTTTGCAGCAGATTTAAGCTGTTTTGAATGCTGGTGTGACTAGGTTTTAAAGTGCAGAATAAGCTAAGTGTGATATGGCTCCAAACTCAGGAGTGTGTAAGACCATCAAACTCAAAACATACAAGCAGTGAGTTGACTTTTAAAAGCAGGATTACCCTCGCTGTGTATGAAATGTCCTTTATCCCTTTGTAGACACCACTACCCAGCGAACACCTGGGGTGTGAGTGGTGGTGGCAGGTGGTCATTGTCCATGTTGTTGGCATCGATGGCTGAAACTGTGCGCGACATAATCTCCAGAGGGTATTTCTCCAGGATGTCGTTCACCTCCCTCTGTACGTTCTTGGGCCAGGCGATGAGGTCGGCCTGCAGGCTCTGAGCAGCCTCCATCAGCGACTCCTGCCGGCTGCTGAGGCCCGACAGCATTTCCAGGTTGTGATTGAGCTGAGCCAGGACAGGGTTGGTGGGAGTCACCCCAACTGCTGAGCCACTGTCAGGCCACGTGCCCTCCGAGTTGTTGAGTCGTGGCGAAGCTTGGCCTGACATGTATCGCTCAAATTCTTCCGGGGAGAGATTGAGAGACTGAGCATCTAACTTCTCGATGAAGGCCGCCGCACAGCACTACACAAAGTAAAGAGATACAGACATTAAGAGGGTGGTCCAATAAAATACACACATTTGAATTTATATACTCATGATGATCAGTTAATGTAACAACCTTAACGTTATGCATAAAGTTGTCAGTAGATTGGTAGAAATTTAAAATTCTACCAGAGTGCTAAAACACATTAAGAAAAGGTCATCGAGCACATTTTGGCTATTTTTTCCACCAATATAATTAAACTCAACAAGGGGAAAGATGTTTCAGTTATAAAGTAGATATAAAAAAAAGACAGACCAGGTTGGTGAAGTAGTATCCATCCTCTCCAGTCATCAGCCTGCTAGGGTTACAGAAGCGGGTGATATACTGGATGTTGGACTGAAGCCGTGGAGGGTTTGCCTTGAGCACGATGTAAATGAGCGCGGGGAGAAAGTCGTCAGCTGAGGCCGGCTCATTCTTGGTGATCCTGATGGCACTAAAGATGTGTTTACTGCAGCGCGTGATGCAGGCCAGTTTGTCCCGAGGAACCCGCTTAGAGTCCATCTCAATGACATCTGGAACATTTGGACACACGTAAAAGTCAGGAGTTGAACAGACTAATGAATCAACAGCTGGTTCTAACACAAACCAGTTTTGCTGCCAAAAAAGTGTCCTTCAAAAAGGGTCAATTCACCCAAATTGTCAAAAGTGCTGAAACATTAGTTGATTAAACTATTAGTTGACATACAGAAAATTAATAGTTAACTATTTTTGATGAAGTATTAATCATTTAAGTCATTTTCAATCAAAAATCTGAAGATGTCAAATTGGGCACTGGAAAATTGTGATTGGGATTTTTTAAATGTATTTTCTGACATTGCTAGACCAAATTAATTCTTTATTACTCAAAAAAGGCATTGGGTTAATTGATAATTCAGTTGACAATACTGTTAATAAATAATTATCAGCCCTACTCACTTCCCTCTTGTGGTCTCTAGACATGTAGATAGTTTTTTTGGTTGAGATATTTGTCTCTAAGATCTCTACCTCCACCCAAATGAGAAAAGACATTTTACAGCATTTTGTTCTGCTCTAAAGTTAAAACATGTAATTCACTGGCATTAAAAGAAAAATGTATTGACTGTATATTCTACCTTTAGTCATACAGTGTTGCCAATTTAAAGGCAAGAGTAGCTAATTTCCACATGAGTGAAGAGTTAGGGTGTCGACACAAAACATTTTCACTGCACTTAATCATTAAACTGTCCAGCAGAATCTAATTAAATACAATCACACACTCTGACCTGTTATTGCTTTGACCACATTCTCAGAGACTTCAGGAATTTCTTCATCCATGGACACACAGAGCATCTGGATGGTCACCCAGTGTAAGGCCCTGCAACACAGAGAACCAGAGCTTAAATCTTTTCTCTTTTTTTTGCATGTAATGAAACTCTACACATAGATTTGTAATGCTCACTCTCTTTTGGAAACACAGTCGTGATGTGTTTTTTAAGCGAAGAAAAACACGGAGAACATTTCATAAAACTGGCTAATGTGACATCAGCTGCAAGGCCATAAAAGAAAGCTTTGACCTCCATCTTGAGACTGCTGAGGATGGAAAAGCAGTGAACCATGAAGTCATACTTTCCAAAGGCTGTGTGACTGAAACTAACTGAGCACATGACCACCGTGACAAAAAGCACTTCTCTAAATGTGACACTCAAACAAGCTGACTCTCCTCAAGCAAAATAAATTGATATATAAATGTGTCTATTCATCTGCTCCTTGTAATTACTCCTAAAATATATTATTTTTTAATTTTAAAAATTATGCACAAACATCATACTGTTTAAGATGTATAGGATCTTAATCAGCTCCAAATGTAAGACTCTAGACGAAACAGCTCTATGAGCTCTCTTACATGTCGATGTGAAGCAGGTCTAACACAAAGTACAGCTGTGGCTAATGGGAATGTTAGACATACAGGTATTGGACAAATTAAACATGTAACTGATGGATAGGGCTAGATAAAAAGAAAAGGAACCAAGTGATTACTATTCATCCTGAGGTTGACATGAAGGTCTGTACAAAATTGTGAATAAAAGTCAGAAAATCACCCCAGTCATTAGGATTTAGCCTCTGAGCACCATGAATGACAATCTATCCAATCATTGTTGAGATATTTGAGTGATGAGAACAGACAGACAAAAAAGTGATATCAGGACCTAACAAGTAAGACTTCAGGATTTTCTGTGAGACAAGAAGAAGAGGCACAGTTCAATAGGAAGTAGCTTCTGGGCTAAACATCTCTGCCAGCTTTGAATCCAGGAAACCCACCTGATCCTGTTCTGTGTGGCCAAATCCTTCTTCTCATCATCAGTGGTTTCTGGGCAGAAAACGCTCTTATACAAGCGAGTCATGATGTACTTTTCCACTTGGTCCATCACCTGCTCCACAGACTCTGAAGATCCTGGAGAACAAAGACGTATCACACCTTGGTTACAGCTGTATCAAAATTGAGTGCTACTAGTGTCCAGTGTTTCACCTTCAAGATTTATTTATAACATATTAATGCCTCTTGGATGCAACAGTTGATTTGTTGAAACTGATCTGTTCAAACCTTTAAAGTGACTCATTAAGCGGTCCGCCATGTTCTGATAGAAATCCTGCACGCACTCGGACAGTTCGTCAGCACCGAGGTCCTGACAAGACATGAAGTTAGAAGGTCATGAGATGCAGACCAGGTCACGAAAATGCAGAACTTATTATTTTTAAGATTTTCATAATGTTCAACCAACCTTCTTGCTGGACATGTTCACAATAAAGGCTCGACACTGCTTATGGATCTCTCGACCCGGTTTCTGGAGGTTCTTCAAGAAGTCAACAAAGTCCTTTGACACTTGTTCTGTGTCAAAGCTGGCGTGGCGGCTAATGGACGGACTGGGAGTCTTTCCCTCTTGGCTTTCTAATAAGGAGAAATAAATTCAGATAAAGTCACACTTAATTATTCCCATAACTAAAAGTAGATCCTCTTCTACTAAACAGTCATGCAGGGAACAATGGACATCTGTACCAGATTTTGTGCCAATGCATCCAGTAGATGTTGATATTCTCAGAATGAGAATCACGATTATTGATTATCTTGCTTATTTAATCCATAAACAAATAGAAATGTACAGAGAAAAGTTGTGGCTTTAGGAGGATTTATGTGCTAGAACTATTCACTCAGCACTTCTGTGCACAGCAGGCCAGCTGTGAGCTCGGCAACAAACCAGTCAGACAGCATAACAGGCTGAGAGGAGTTCCAGTTTAATGTCAAACTAGCTTTCATACCCTTCTTGGAAGCAGTGCGTGACGAAGGGCTGAAGAATTTTTTAACGGTGGTCACTTTACGCGTCTTCTCATTGGTTTTCTTCTCCTCGAACTTGGAGAAGGCTCCCAGAGAAGCGTGTCCTGTGTGCGGCTGTGATGCTGCGGGCTGGGAGTGGGACTGGGCCTGAGCTCCATGAACACTGGCATACGCTGCCTCCTCTTCACGTTGCAATCTACACCCAAACAAATATGACAAATAAAATACATAACAAACTTGTAAATACACTGTGTCACTGACAAAGCTGTTCTTGCACAGTGACTTATTACACTACAGGGACAACTAATGAGCTTTAAAGCTGTAATTAAAAACAAATGGAAGAATCACATCATTAAATCAAAACTGACTTGCCACCTTACCTCAGCATAAGAATCAATTAAATCCTAAAATGTCCACACGCTCAAAAGCTAAAATCTGTTTGGTAAGTTATAGTTTGAAATGGTGTGTGAAAATCCGCTTTTTAAATCCTTAAAATAATTTCCTCCCAAGAAAATCTGCTGGCAGAGTTTTCACCCAGTTTGATCCATGTTTCTGGATTCATCAGACAAGACAAACCTGTTAGCACTTTAATTAGACTTTAGATGGCTAGATAGATTTTGCATACCAGCTGCCTTATTTCCACAATATTGTCTTATACTGAGAATGTGAAGATTTACACAATAAACCATGGTCTCCATTGGTTACAAAGGTAAATTCACATAGATGAACTCTATATGAAAGCATAAGGCAATGCAAAAGAAGCACTCTGATATGTGACTTTGGTATGACATTATATCTGAGATATATTATTAATTGATTGAGCTGACCTATTTTTTTTTTTTTTTTAAGTATATTTTTTCTGGCTTTTTTGCCTTTAATGGACAGGTTAGTAGAGATAGACAGGAAGGAGGGGGGAATGACATGCAGGTTAACGCTCGGTGCGGGATTCGAACCGGGATCACCTGCAGCGAGGTCTGTTCAGGGCTTAAAATACTGTGAACAACAGTATAGAAACAAATCAATAAAAAGTTGCTGACACCATCTTTTTCAACAGTCTGAATGATTCTCTTTACCATGTTCAGTGCTGAAGTATCATGGTTTTTGGAAAATACAGACAAAACAATCTATAAAACATTGTTTTTAATATAGAAAACAGTATTTTAGAGAGGCTGATAACTTTGGTATTAACATGCAGTCATTTATATAGTAAGGCCAATCACACAAAGGCTAATAAAAAGCTGATGCAATACATCTACAAACACAGTACATTTAATCAAGATGCAGTATTTTCCCCCCTCGGTCATTATTTATTAGCAGCTTGTAACCCATCAGACTTGCTTAAGGCAGCTTATAAAAAGATGGATGTCTGTATTTACTGGTTTTAGAGAGGTGCTTTAGTGAAGCCCATAATGATGCAGCAGAAGGTCTTACTTTTCTGCCAAGGCCCAGTCGTCCTGGATCTGTTTTTGGCGCACCCGCTGGTACTCCTCCCTCCAGCACTTGGAGCACAGGCCCTGCCATGCTGCGTTGCCATAGTAACCACATCCCTTTTTGCACAGCAGGTCTGACTGGTCCACATGTATCCCACGTCGCTCCGTCCGCTGACTCATGATGTCGGACAACCTGGAATGAAAAATTCATCATCTGTTTTTATTGAGTATTTGTATTCTTTGCTGCCTGCACAGCGTGTTTGCACAACACTCTGAGTTTATTGGCACTATGCTCCTAATCCTGTTGGCCTTGTTATAAATATATATATGTAAATCTAAATTTAATAACATATTAAAAATCAGCAACAGCTTCATCAAGAGTGCAAACACCCGGGTGAGTAGAAAATAAGGCCTGAACGATACTGGATTTTTGTGGCCAATGCAGGTACCAATATTAGGAAGTAAAAAAATTCTGATATTGATATTTTGGACAATGATATATACATATACAAGAATATATACATAAATACACCTTTTTTCCAAATGTGGTTAGCAAATACTTGACATACTTGACATGACAATAATATGTAATGAAGGCTGTGATATTTTACAGCTTTACAATTTTAAGAATAAACTCAATTTATATAAAATGACATCAGCACACTAAAACAGTAAACTTCAGTGTATATTAAAGTTGAATTAGCAAAAAGGATTAAATATACATAAAATGTAGCCTATACTATATCCTATCAGATGGCATGAACACTGATACTGATATATCTGTGGCAGGCCAATGTCAGCTGACTGATGTATCCGCTGTTAAACTGAAAATGAATAATGTAAAGTAAACATGCACTATAATATAATCTCCTTTTCTTCTTTTTTCTTTATTGAAATATGTAAACAATTACAAGTTATTCTACATAAAATGATTATAATAATTATCTTACAGTTTGCAGAGGTAAAAAAACAACAAGAATTCAAAGCTTGGGGGAGATGCAGTTCATATGAAGAAAAAAACAAGTGTTAATAGTTTTTACAGCCTTTGTATTAGACGAGAATTGAACCCACAAACTGTAAAACCTGTTTAACCTCCTCTGATCAAATTTGTTAATCCTCTGGTTGTGTTCCTGGTTACTGGGCAACTTTTGTCCTAGCAGGTCTAAACCTGTCTGATCTTTTTAAAGCATAAAATATAAATTATCATTCAATCCTATGTTAGACCTTTTTAGCCAACTTCATTCCAACTTATTACAACAGGTTTTACACATATTTGTTTGGAAATGATGGTCAATAGGCCCAATTTAAATGATATTACACTGCATTTTTGAGTTAACCTCCCAGGTCCAAATACACCAGAGGACAACAGGATGGTGAATAACGTCACTGTCTGGGATCATGAACAGGATGCATAGCTTATGAATATGATGGGCGGGTGAGCTGAAAGGACAAACCAGCAGCACCACTAAACCACACAGATCAGCTTCAAAACTCCTTCACATGAATTCTTCCACAATAAAAGTCCCTCACTTGCTGTTTTTAGTAATGATGTGACATGTGAGAGCTATCTATTTGCTCCAAAAATCCCCTCTAAGGGTTCAGATGGGTAGAGATGTGGTGGCATTGAAGGCCATATAGCTTATTTTATATTCATGATATTCACCTCATGTTCACAATCCTCAACCCACTCAGTGATCCTTCCTACACTGTACGACCTTAACTCTCACTACCACACTATTCTTCATGTGTCTGCACTCATTTATTCACGTTTTTTTCTTCTTCTTCTTTCCTTTTCATTTGTCACCACCTGTCTGCAGGTCACACTGCAGCGTTTCACCCAGCTGTCACAGTGAGTTCAGCGGGCCAAAAAAAACAATTAAAACTTAATAAATCATATTATAACATTTATATTGTATGTGCTGAGCATGTCTGGTACTCACCTGAGAGATGTTTCCACCGATCAGCAGCACACACAGCAGCAGCAGACCTCTCCGGTTTCTGTTCCGCGTTATGACCGAGTTACAAGGAGAGGACAGTAACGTCACCTCACAGACCAAACATGGCGACCACATACATAGTTAGTTAGTTATTACCACTGCTGAGACTAAATGTATTTCAGTTATATTCAATGTGTGACTAAAAAAAACAAAAAAGGGAACTGAAACGTAAGTAAACCGTTTTGTTTTGCAATTACTTTTTCCGATACATTTACTTCCTCTTGAATATTTTTTAAGGATGCGTCAATGTCGTCATGACGCACCGGCACCGGAAATTCAAGTTGATGAAGTCATGTGACCGACGACACTTAAAAAAATAACTTAATAATAATAATAATAATAATAATAATGTTGATGATGATGATGATAACAATAATAATAATAATAATGATCATAATAATAATAATTAATTTGAGCCTAATACATTTTATAGCTACATTAATAGAGGCAACTTATCTTGGTGGAGAGACAACTCATAAAATCCAAAATATGCAAAATATGTTTTAAATGATTTGTGAAAATGTTTGCTTAGGTGCAAATGAGATAACTTGTAACATCAAAGTAAATACAATGAATCATTTTCACATTTCATTTTCCACTCCTGCTTGTTTAAGGGTTAAATTAAATAACCCAATATATAGGCTAAAGTAGGTAATATATTTGTTAAAATAATTTTATAATAGACTCCTAAATTGAGGAGCAGTGGATTAACTATAGCTAACCGTATATAAAATAGTTGAAACGGAGTATTACAATTATGCAATACTCCATTACATAGTATACACATTCACGATACGTTCATACACGTCACATACACATTACTAGTATATACATTCCTTTTACTTACGTAAAGGATCAAAGTATTTCTTCCACCACTGCACAGCAGTTTTTTCTGTTTCTTTATGGTAAATCAAGATAAGCTAATATACTTCTGGCTCCGGCTTAATGTTTAACAGACACACAGGATATAAAAGTGGTGTCAAGCTTCTCATTTAACTCTCAGCAAGAGACCACATTTCTCTAAATGTTGAACTGCTCCTTTCATTTGTGTCACTGATGGATTGTGCTCATCAATAGGCTGATTTCTGAGTTCTTAAGTAATCACATCAAATGTTGCCCTCAAATAACCAAATCTACAAACAGTACAAACACAGTTATATTTACACATTGTCCTTTTACTCGTCGTCATAATATTTTTCTAATAGCTGAATAGGCTTTGAAGTTGTTTCTAGACATCATTTAATTAGCTCAAAATCTTTTTGGCTCTTATCTGAGACCACTGAAAATTCCTCAGAGTGAGCTGAATGCTGGCTTATTGACATTAAGGTTAATGTTCAGTGATTATCTCTCTGTCTGAAAGCCGATCTGATTACAAAAGGTGCTGCAATTTCTGTTTCATCAGGTACACCGAGTCTTATTATAAGCTTGCTGTGGCAGTGATGTTTGCTAAACTGAAAAAAAGTACACTGTCACACCTCTGAAATGTGGACTTTTCATGCAACAATGTTTGGTGCTGTTGTGCCACACTTTAAATAAATCCTGCTTTTTCAAGCTTTGACAAAAGAGATTTTAAAAAATCAACCAAGCTGAGTGACAAGAAAACATCTAACAGATGGGATAATAATGAATTTAATAAACCTTACTTTAAAATAATTAATTGAATAAGACAACAACAAAAGATAAGTAAATTGCAAGACAACTGTTAAAATAACAAATGAAAATACAAGCAAAACAGACAATAAAAAATAAAAGTATAAAACGCTGCACAAAATAAATAGATTACATAAAAACAATAAAATGTTCATTAAAATGTTCATTAACATGCACTTTTACGTGCATGTGTGTTCAACAGTTTAACCTACAGTGCAAGTTTTTCCAAACGTCCATTACATTCAAGCCAATCGCGTTCACTCAGTCCTGAGTTATCTCTCTGTATTTTACAGTATACAACTTTTAAAATCTGGTATTGGGTTTGACATTCCTGTGCTGGCAGGATGAATGCATACAACGCATGCACTAGAGACCTCTGCTGACTGAACTAACTTCTAGTTAGCTCTCTGCTAACTTAAATGTGGAGAAAAAATGTTTATTTGTGCATCTCATCTAGACTTTCCAAATGTTATCAGGCTAAATAGATGAAATCCTGAACGTAAAATGAGCAATTTCTTTGTACTTGCATGACACTTCACACAACTTATCTACTGCTTTATAGCTCCAAAAGTATAACGAGTACTGCAGTGCCTAGGACATAAGTATGTGTCGATAGTGTTTTTGTAATTACTCTCACTGCCAGAAGGGGGAGACAAAAGTCCTTCTTTAAAGCTGTAGAGGGGAAGTTCTTGACAATCTTGTTTCTGCTGACCTCAAGTGTTTTTATTAACAATGATACAAGGGCCTTTATTGTCACCTGACCACAGTTACATTCATGCTGTTTCATAATAAGGTTAGGCTTGCTGCAGTGATGTGGAAGTGCACTTCAGTATGAGTCAGTACACCATCAGGCACTCAACAGTTTCATTTCCATTGGATGTCTGCATGGTGGTTTGTCTTCATGTTTTCACAACACATTTTATACTACTCATAGACATGTGTAGATGATGAAAATGTACCTCTCACTGACCTGCTCATCTGTGCAAATACAGAAAGTCTAAATTAAACTTTATTTCGAGGTGAGACAGATTTTCAACTTTCAACTGGAGAGGGAAATGAAACATTGCTTATTATTCCTAATGTAAAGTTACACCTCTAAAAGCATAGAAATTATCTGATATTTGCTGTAAGAGGTGCTCTGAGTAGGTGGAAGCAAAAATGCAATTTCATGCCAAAATGAGCACCAGAATTGCACTGCACTGTCTGATCAGCATAAACAGAGCTATAGCTGAGCTTCTCCTCCCACATCGGAGCAAGTGGGTTCATGTGGGGACATGGAATTTCTCAGTAGACACAAACACAGAAAATAGAGTACAGGTTGATAAATATTTCATAAGAACTTTGTCCTAGCACCAGCAGAAAAACACGACCCAATAACTGTGTGTGAATAAGCCTGTCTTTCAAGCAAATGGGTTATGCATTTGTATTCATATGCATGGGTGCATTGGTGGACTGGAACTGATAACATCAATCCGGCTGGGGCAAGTAAACACACAGAGGGTCAGAAATACAGATAACAAGCAGACCCTTTGCACACACACACACACACATAGACAGACAGACACAGCCATGATCCTGACAGGCCGCACTTTGTGTCTTCCTTCGCCAGCCACTGTCCAGGAGCTGTTCTTAGTGGCTCGAGATGCAAGCATCATCCCAGATATCTCCTTGGATCCTGTCCTCACCACCTTCCTGTCGCTGGAGTCCACAGCAGCACTGCAGCATCAATATGCTTTCTTACAGCGGAGCATGAGCACAGAGCAGCAGACCGCATTCAACCTTAGTCTGACTGGAGAGCTGGGAGGCAGTAGGGTCACCTGTGGAGGAGTGGGGGTTATTGCTCTGGCTCTGTCTGTGCTTTTTGAGCAAATTTCACAACAAGTGAGTAAAACTATTTTCTTGTTTCTATATGTATATCTTTGATGAATATTTCCCTCTGCGGTTTGAACTTACCGCAATTTTCTCAAGTTAATTGAATGAAGCCTTCTGACTTTGGTGATCCCCTGATTTTTTATTAAGTGCTATCAACATTTGTTTATCTTTTAGACAGTTTTTCCTTTTAATGAGCATAAACCCTCACATACGATAGCTTCATTGTAAACCATTAATCATTCTCACAATTTTGTTTAAGAAATAGAATAATACATTCATTAATGAAACTGCTTGAATTTGTGTATGATTTGACACCTTAGGCTGAATATGATACTGAAATTCAGCATTCTTAAATTTCTGTTATCCCATCAGGTCCGAGGATCAACGGAAGGGGGGCTATCAATGCAGAGTTCCCAGTCTAAGAAGATTTTTGGAATCAGCAGCACTTCAAGAATCGGCTGGATTGTCCAAGAGTACCTCCGCTTGGTCCCCGGCATTGCCAACGACCAGGAGAAGATGGCTGAGATCACAGAGCTCTATGACAACTGGCTGAAACGGGAGCTACTTGATCATTTTGAAAGGATGACCACTAAGAAGAGGATGAGTTCAGCGGCTATGCAGCAGTGGCTGACAGGGGCTGCAGTTCATCTGCACATGAGAATCCACCAAGTCAGTATATTTTTGCTCATAACTGTAGATTTTGTTATCTTCAAAACACATTTGGTGGGGATCTTCTAATAGTCAGTATGAACAGGAGGAATGATTACAGCAAGAACAAATTTAATTCAATGTAATTTTGGGCACATGAAAAAACTTGAAAACACTTGAAAAAACTATGAAACGATTCTTTAAGTTAGGGGAAGGGTCATGCTAAGTATGACTCCAGTGAGTCATGCCCAAAAACTCTTGGACACAAAAATAGTGAAAAACAGTTTAACTCCACAATTCATTGCTATATAGTTCACAGTTATTTCATTATTTTCCAACTTGTAGTATGTGTTTTGAAATCAATCTCTGAAATGCCTTTATAGTCTTTAAATAAAATAGCTAATTAAATGTCTGTGACAATGAATCAATCAATATTAATGTTATTCCTCATGATAATAGTCTTATCTAAAAGTACCTTTATTCTTGTTCCAACAGGTTCGGCTTCGCTCTGTGCCATTTGGGTCAGCTGAGTCACTTCGTCTCTCTTACAAGTCAAGTTTAGGTCGCCTGGTTCAGGACTACGCAGCCTACCTTCGCAGACACATTCAGGAAACCGGAGCTCCAAGACCACGGAAACCCAAAACTAGGACCAAGGGTGGACCAAGACAAACTACAGCTACTATATCCAGCCTAACCAATAGTTCCTGCTTAGGTCAGCGCCTCTTTAATGTTAGCCTAGTCAGTCCAAGTAACTTAACTGAAAGTTTTAATGACACTACCACACCCAGTTCAACAGCTGAAATGAGCAGAATTTGTAAAACAGGAGGATCCAATGAAGACTCTGGACTTAATGTGCCAGAAAGACGTGATAAAACCACTGTAGGTATGATAAGCAGAAATGCACTCAACTCTACATATAGCAGAGATGAGGGAGCTGGCATGTTGGGTTTGTTGGTCATTGAGCCTTCAAGGAATGTGAGTCACAACGTGCAGCATCACCCCTGTGAATCTCCAGCCATACAACAAGCTTTGGTGTCTCGTATCATTGATGCCCAGGACCTGGACCGGAACAGGAACTTTTTCCTGTATCCCGAGAAAGTCATCCACAATCTGCTGAGGCAGAAGGATGACTTTGAGCTGAAGACAGTTTAAGACAGAAGTGAATAATGTGCAACTAAATCTTCAGACCCAAACATTGTGCTGTTTGACAAATTACCATGTGCACCCTCACATTACTCTTTTATTCTCCGTCAACCATTATGAAAGGGTGTCACATAAAACACACAAATATGAAAGGGTATGATGGTCAGTATCCTAACACTTAAACCAGGAGTGTAAAACTAATTTTATTGTAAGGGCCATATTCATCTCAAGTGGGCCGAAATAGTAAAACTATTATATAATATAATATATAATATATATTATGAATATATTAAGATATCTATACTATAATTGTAATAGTTGATTCATCACCTTTCTGACAATATCAACAAAAATTGAAAATGTATAAACAGAATTTATTGCGGAGCTGTTATATTTGATTGCATTAGATTGCACCGGTGTACCTAAAGAAGTGGCCAGTGAGTGTATTTCCTGAACTGATGACATCATGTTAGAGGTTACACAGAAAATGGCTTTCACTTGAATTTTAACTGCAACATCATCAGTGACATTACTATTGTGGTTGGTGACATTTGTCAGGCTAAGGCAAACGTCTGTGAAGGTTCTTCCAGTTAATGTGCTGAGTCAAGAGATCCCGGGAGTCGTAGATTTATCAAGACATTTCATCCAAAAACTGGCTTTTGTCTTACAGCTTTTGACATTCATTAATGTTGCATTGCTGCCATCTGCTGGAATATAACAACTTTACATTACAAACTATCAGTGCTCACCCAAAGTGATCCATATTCAACACATTTCCTATTTTATAACTTAGACCCAGTTACCCAGAATTAATGCAAATCCTCTCTATATATATCTGCAACATTAAAGGCAGCACAACACCATCTTGATACTTAACCTGTACATACTGTTCAGAGTCAAATGTGACCCATTTTTATATATGAGAGTTGTAAAAAAAAAACAACCAAAAAAAGCCCTACACACATTTATCTAAGCCAGACATTTCCTAATGTGACCAACAGTATACAAAAATGGAAATTAAATGCATGTTTTTAGTAAAAAAAATATATAAAAGAACAACAACTAAAAATCAGCATTAAAACATGTTGTATTAATCATATCCTATAAAATTTTCTCCTGGACCATAAAATAGTGATTGTGAATGTCTTTTTTCCCCATAAGATTAATCAAACATTTATTAATGACTGGTGGGGAATTCATGAATGTGAATTGGTGTTAGGGCTGGGCAATATATTGAAATGATATTGATATCGTGACCTGAGACAAGATATCGTCTTAGATGTTGGATATTGTAATATCGTGATATGTCATCAGAGTTGTCTTTTCCTGGTTTTAAATGCTGCATTACAGTAACATATGTAATTTTCTGACTTTACTGTTCTAGCTGTTCTGTTATTTACTTTACCCACTTTTTCATTACATATACATTACTGATGATTATTTATCAAAGATTTCATTGGGTAAATATTTTGTGAAAGCATCGACAGTCATCTCTACAATATTGTTGTAATATTGATATCGAGGTATTTGGTCTAAAATATCGTGATATTTGATTTTGTCCATATCGCCCAGTCCTAATTGGTGCAGAGGCTTATGTCACAACATGAATAGTATGTGAGGGTTAAGTTGCAACTTCCTCTTTACTTAAAGCAGCACAGTTTATGAGTACAGTGGGCAACCGCATGACAGTTTTTTCTTCTCCATGCAGCTTTCCTGTGTTTTTTTTTGTCAGTGCGCCTGCGCAGTAAGCTGCATGCGTGCTCCACCACTACGCACTACGCTTCCTCAGTTTTCATTTCCGCACACATCTGAGAGAGACAAGGGGGCGAAGTTCTGGTTATAAAACGGTGAGTTGTCTTAAAAATACAACATTTAATGATTATATATCAGTTGATTTGTGTGTTTTCTTTCAAACGCTGCTTACTTCAATTGCTATTTTTGTATTCCTGGTTTTACGTCGTGGTAGTTTTTTGCTTCGCGCTAAACAAAACAAAAAAAAAAAGTAGGAAGAAAAAATGTCGTCGCAACGAGAAACGAAGATAAGCTAAAGCTCGCCACGTTGTGAGGAAATGAATATACCACAAAACAGATTCAGGTAGTCTGAAAGTAGACTGCAAAATTACTACAAGCTGTGCATAGAATCAATACAATACTGCGTAGGTTAGCTAATGGCTACAATGGTAGCGTGGTTACGACCCATTTTTTAATAATATTAACTTTATTTACACAGTTTGGAGAGCATTTAATTAAATATATATACTCTTAAAAAAAAGGTTTTTATTTGTATTATTGTTTCTTTCTGTTTTTCATATCATTGTTGAATTATGTCAATGTCGTTGACAGATGTTGGAGTTAAGGGGAAACATGGAGATTGTACTTTTAATGCTTCCCATTTTACTCTCTGTATACCACCAATTTCCATCAATAAACAGATTTGTAAAATACAATAAAAATGAAAAAATATCTAATTGGTTTTAAACAATATTTAATCTAATCCAACAATTTAAACAAAACTTTTACTACTAGTATGTGAACATTTATAGTGTGATGATACCATTATCAAAAGCATGTTGGTGTTGAATGTCAGATTTTCCAGGTTGGTGTGTGTGAGGTAATCTAGGAGTTTCTTAAATTTAACAGGTAGATGTACTGTAATCATTTTGTAGGACATCTTTCAGGGGCTTTGGGATTAGAGTTATTAAACTATACCAGCCAATTTAAAATACTTAAATTGTAATAATCTCCCATCAGTAATTTTCATACTAACACAATTTGTTGATTTGCTGATTTAAAATCAACATGACAATGGGTAAAAAAATGCAGCAAAACAAGAAGGGGATATGCAAATATAGGGTTAAACTGGTTTGCATTATCTCTCCCTTTGGTCCTGCAATCTACCGCACCCACATGTCATAGCCCCAGGGTTAATGTCAGATTCGCAGAGTCTTGCAGGCATCAGGGAGGAAGAGCCAGTTGTCTGTTAATAATTGAATCCATTTTTCTTCAATCTTGTTCACCTGGTCTGTTATTTGATTACATAAAGCACATTGAGTTGCCATTATGTATGAAATGCGCTATATAAATAAAACTGCCTTTCCATGCCGACATTATCCATATCCATATCTGTGGTGTTTCAGATCCATAATTTTTGTTTCTATATAATCCTTCAATTACTGTCTGTATATGCTACCATATATTTATATACTGTACATTGTGTAAATTATTCAAATATCAATATTTATTCATTCATTGAACAGTGTATACTCATCAAATAGTATATTGTAGTCATGGTTATAATCCTCATGTCTATTCTACTATTTATTTTTTCTGTAACTGAGTTAGTCTATTTATTTGTTGTATACAGTTTAGCCTTCAATTGCATTTTTTAAAAACTTACCTCATTGGTTTTGTATTTAAATGTATGTCAAGTGGCTGAAAGAAGAAGAAAATACTGTCAACTTCATTCACATGTATTATATATATTTCTTCTCATTTGCAGCATGTTTTGGAGTGATTCATGCAAACCTTTTTTTTTCAGACTTGGACAAAATGTCAGATTCGGACTCTGAACCTGACTACGTTCAATCTGAAAACACCAGAAAACGCATTAATGATGTGAGTTATTAACCATTCTACAAAATTATGGCATTTTGCTAACTCATTACCTCTCTGTCTGTCACTGATTAACTTAATGTTTCTTCTCCTCAGACTCTGAGGACCTCTAAGAAGAACACAGCGATCACTTTAGTACAGCCATCAGGTATGGGACAGTTATGTTTTAATTAACAGTTCTTTAAGATTCATGGCTATAATGCTACATTATATATTTAAACTATAATGGTTATTATGGTATCTACTAAAGTATGTATACGCATGGGTGATGTTCTTTTACACAAGTATTTTGATTGAGTAACCAACATTTCATCTTTTGAAGTGAAACTCTCAATATGAAAAGTGGTGAATAGCAATCAGCAGACTCTTAACTGTGAGGCTTCATGTTAAATAAGAGCACAAACAATAGAGTTTTTGTGTTTGCTCGTGGTAAGCTTATTGGAAAGATTCTTGTGGAGATATGCTGTCAAATATTATAAGCATGTAAGCATGAGAAAACAAGTTCTGCTCTGTACACATTGTGCAGCCAGTTTCTCATAGTCATATTCGTTCATCTCCCCTCTTGCTTTCAGACTTACCTCTTAAACATGATGTTTACACAGCAGAGCACTCCACCCCTACCAGGCCTTTACTATTTATTTATTTTAATGTGAAGACATTTATGTTCAACATGTATGTTGAATGTTGACATCGTGATTTGAAAAATTAGCCATGCACTAATATAGAAAAATGAGGACGTGATACCTTGAGATGTTTTGAGATGCATCATGACGCATTGTACAAATGCAAATTGAATCATTGACAGGGGAATTGTATTCGAATTGAGAGGACAGTGACGATTCACCACTATTTTCTTGTATTTTAAAGCGCCAAGAATAAATATTGTTGCTTCTGCTTTAAAAAAAAAATAATAATAATAAGACTAATGTGCAATGACTATGGAGCATCTCTGGCTGCCTGCTGACATTATTTTCAACATTGAGATTGTGAATTCTCTTTGATGCCTACAGTTGCTTAACCCGTCTGTAAGCAGCACATATTTTATACTTGAATTTTTTGTATATTTTTGTCTTTCAGAGGAAGTTTATGATCAATGGATCGCCATCGAAGGTGATGAGAGAAAGGAAGCTGCACAGCTGTTGAAACTTTGTGCTTTCTGGCTTCCTATTCTACTGAAAAACAGCGAGTTCAGCACTACAGCTTGCTGGGCTATAGACATAGGTCTAATTGACGCAGAGTAAGTACAAATATAATTGTGACCCTAATATTTTGCAATCACCAATTAATAACATTTTTATTCTTCAAAGTTAAGACTGTTAACAAGCTTGCAATCATCTCCTCCTAGTGACAGGGAACATCTCAGTCTGACGAACCTGAAGAAGATCGAAACATTGGAATCAATCCTCAGAGCTTTGGAGCGAGGAACTGTAAGTTGATTCTGTTGTAGTTTAGTCTAAAGCCTTTTAACACAACTTACAAGATTGCAGCATGAATAAGTAATGTTTCCTCACTAATGGTTGCAATTTGGAAAAAAGTTTGGGAAGATGTTCCAGGAAACACGAAACACGCATATGAAAAAGGCATGACGTCAACACTGCAACATAAACATTTTTATAAAGGGATTCATCATGATGGCAAAATCAATAAAGAATGGAGAAAGGGGCATACTGTACCAGTAGGTCACTGTGACCTCTCAAAACACATTTTTGACCAATATTAATGAATTCTGGACGGACATGGATGGAAGCTGCAGCTTGACTGGTTGGTGGAGGCATACAGTTGAGAGGCTGTATTTCTTTAGATATTTCACTTTCTGCTTAATTTTTCTATGAAGAGATTAGGATATTCATAATAGAAATATGTATTTTGTAAAAGTATTTTAAATCCAGAATGTAGCACAAATTTGATTTTTGTGTGTATTGGTTACATGGGCTGTAACAGGCCTTCAGTGCTTTGATCTAATAGTTCTTTTTTTGTAATTTGTTCTCTTTTGCAGTCGAAAAAGGACCACTCCAAGCATTTCATCTGGATGAGCAACAGGTTTAACCTGGTAAGTCTAAAAAAGGGGATCCTGTGCATTGAGTACACCAGTCGTTATTAACTAATAAGAGTTAAGGTACTCTAATCAGTGACAGAGACATGACTGCCTTTTGTATCTTTTGGTTAAATCAGGAGAGCAACAGCTACTAGGACACAAAAATCCATATAATGCAACAAAAAAGCCTGAAAGATTGCATGAAGTTGATTTGAATATCTCTCTGACACACAAAACATAGAAATGTAGTATGAGAGTCATGTTTTTTATGTTTATTGGAAGGTTATTACATTGGATTTCTTTAGGTTGCATTTTTCTCTAAAAGTGTATACCATTCACATTGTAAGGTCAAGTGTTTAGGAGAAGTGCAGTTTATTGAGGAAAATGACTTGGCTTTTTATATAATAATTAAAAAAAAATGTTGCTAGCCAGGAATTTTCCCCTTCTCTCATCTGAAGATATAAACCCTAACCGCTCACAGAATCAACATCATTGCCTGTATAGTGATAAATTGAGAGAGTGGATTGGTTTCTCTCTTTGACAATTTAATCTGATTGTGTTTTTGTTTTTTTCACCATTAGCGCTCCAAAGATGTTTTGGAAGATGCTTTACAGTGGTTGGAGCGGGTAGGAGATCGTTCTCTCCGCCCACGCATCATGGATCTGGGCTTTCCAAACACCTCCTTCACAGCCCTGCACCTCATCTTCACAGAGTGTAAGACAACAGTCCCGCTGCTACTCAGCTACGCCGTAATGCATCTCAGGCCTTTCACAAGTTATTTTATAAAGTTACAAGACATCTCTAGTAATTCAAATGGAAGAACAACAACATGACAGGCTGTTTTACTTTATATAATGACATTTTATCTATTTTTAAGAAAAGAAATATGCATTGCATCATTAGTTGTGCGGATTAGTTCTTTGTGGATCGTAAGAATATGTTTTCATTCAATTGGAGTCGATTTTCAAGGTGAATGAACACAAACTGCTCTTTTACTTTCTATCAGATTCTCAGTATATTCGGGAAATGGGAAACAATATTGAGAAGACAAAAAGGGCAATGGCTCGCTCAACCACTTCAGCAAATGAAAGCATAAGGGTAAGACTCACTGGCATGCTCTACACTCGGGCTGGACAAATAACCGATATTATGACCACATTTTAGTCATATTATTACATTCTGTAAAATCTTTCTTGGAGTGGCCTTTTGTAGTTTTAAGTATTGGACAAATTCAGCTTGGGGAAGGTTTGAGTGCGAATTGCTGCAGAAAATAAGATGTTTTGTCAGTCATGTGGAAACTTTTCCTCTCAATAGTGATCATGTGGTTTGGAAATGGAGGCAATGTAGTTGCAGTGGAATAATTTGTTTATAATAGATCAACATTAGCTTTCTAACAACAGAAGCTGCTCTTTAAGGTTTTAGTAATCCTCTGGTAATGAAACATCTAATGCTTGTTATCTTATTAACAATGATAACAACAAAGCTTTGAAATAAAAAGATTTTCCAGTTCAAAAAGGGAGCTCTTCATATTTCTATCACACAAAGCCAAAATGCTTCCTCGTGTTACTACTTATGTGGTTTGGTGTCATCATGATCTTTTCAGGCTCGTTATTTGCAGCCTATGGTGCTTCTAAATTTTGAATTCCAACAGATCATTATTGAATAAATATTTAATATATCCCGAGTCCAAACGTTAGCTCATGTTTGAACAAAAAGTGAACGCCATTACCCATAAATAATTTTCTTATTGCTGTCGGTTTGTCATGTTTTTCATCCAGAGAAGTGAAGAAATGAAGATGAAGGGAAACGAGAAATTCCAGAACAATCAGTATGAAGAAGCTCTAAAGTTTTACTCCAAAGCCATCAAATACTAGTAAGTTGTGATATTTTAATATTTTCTTTTAG
Organism: Scomber japonicus; assembly: GCF_027409825.1. NCBI lineage: Eukaryota > Metazoa > Chordata > Actinopteri > Scombriformes > Scombridae > Scomber > Scomber japonicus. Next base: position 9,418,116 of record NC_070590.1, on the reverse strand, counting down.
TGTCTTTGCTTATCAGACTTGAAACTTCGATTTGTATCTAGTGTTTAAAATGTTAAATGGAGTTGATTTACAAGTGTGAGTCATCAGTTTATAAGGTACATAAACGTGCTGTTAATCCCAGTCTTTGTGAAGTTTTGGTATTTAAATTTGTTGACAGTTGTGTATTTAATTTATACATGAAGGGGACAGATAGAAACGCCTCTCATTATAATACAAAGTTGTTGCTGACTACTGTCTAAAAAGTGACCGAAGCAACCGGCTAAATCAACACCTCGTTGACACAGTGTCAACAAGAATTTTAACATAAATTTCTCAAAGACAGGGTTTATTGCAGGTTTTCTGTACTTAATAATGAATTGTTAAATCTGTATACTAACTGAATTTATTTCTTCTCCATCCAGCCCTGAAAACCACAAGCTGTACGGAAACAGAGCCCTGTGCTATATCAAGTGTAATAATTATTTGTAAGTACCATGTCAGACTTCTCTTTCTCTTTTATTTTGTGAATAATTGAGACAAGAAGTATAAGATTAAAGCTTTTTTAAGCTTTTCAGAGAAAAATATTTCAGTTTTCATTTTTAATTAAAAAAATATGGTTCAGAAATATCAGTCGAGAAATAAAGAAAAGTTATAATATAAACACAGCAGCAGGCCCACATTATTACATTTTTTTGAAGACCTTATTTATCAAGCGTCTCAGATGAGGACATCCATCCACACTTGTCAAAACTTTTCATTGATATTTTTGATCCTAAATTTAGGACTGTTCATATGTTTCCTGTTAGTGAAGGTGTTTTTTTAAAGTATGTCGTCAGACATGAAACGTGAATTTACCGACAGAGCGGATCTGACCCAAAGCAATGACAGGAAAGCAGTTTTATGCAATAAAAGAAAAGCCTGGGATCAGATGAGGTGCAAAAATAGCTGGGTACAAAAGGCAAGGGAGGGATGTGTGTGGGTGGAGATTACATTCTTAGGTTGTGACACATAGTAGGTTAATGACATGCGAGGGGTCAAACCAGAAGGAGACAGGAAGCTGCACCCAGATGTCACATGATTAACAACTCTGTGAAAGTCCAATGTGTGTGTGACTGGAGAAAGGCCATGACATGTTTTAGGAAAGCTCAAACTCATTGAAATAAAATTTAGAAGGAGAAGTCATTTTTTGACTGACTTTGTGCAAGTTTTGAGGAGAAAATGTGCTTTTCCTGCTGAAACTGATGTCCTCACAACCTTTAATCATCTTTGTGACAGCAAACTGTGATGATCTGTCAGGACCAACCATTTCAGCAGTAATAAATCAAACTTTGATTAAATTGAGAGAGTCATATCTGAGAGTGAAGTACAGCTTGTATTTTGAACATTAATTCTTGATTCTGAAATCTGTTGAAAGTGAGTTTATGAAGCTATGATTCACTGTTTACCCTATCACACCAAAGCACTTCCAGCGCTGGCTTGGAACCCGTTTTCCTGTTCACACAGATAAAGAACTGGTTCCGAGCCAGAATAACTGGTTCCATAGTGCCACCAGTTCCTTGCTGGACTAGGAGAAGGAATTGGTTATGTTAAGGGGCGGGGGGCCCTTATTGACCGCAACCACAGCAAACAAGACTGAAGCAATACGTAGCCTCTGCTGTGATTGGATGCCAATGAAGCCTCAAAGAGCCAGGAGCAACAGCTGTACAAACGCGTAGTCTGCCATCATTGTTGTTGTTGTTGTTGCTTCGGAGTTGGCGCAAGTCTTTATGGGAAAGCAGCGAACGTCACTGGCGTATGTGGTCCCGCAAGAACCTTGAGCAGTGGGAAAGCAAACAGGTTCTCAGCTGGTTCGCAGTTGAACTGACTGGAACTGGAACTGCTTTGGTGTGAAAGGGGTATCTGAGTCACACTGTAGTGCAAGAATGAACATTTCGCTATTGCAGGAAATGTGATTTTAATTTTTTATTCATTTTTGGTTTTTTAAGAAATGTTATAATGAAAATGTGAATATCTGATTTTACAGAAAAGCGGTTGGTGATGGAAAGCGTGCTACTCTGATCAAACCAATCTGGGCAAAGGTACTCATCTCTTTTATGATCCTTTCACAGTAGAGTAGAAACAAAGAAGGTGAGATGTACTGAAAACATGACCCATATCCAACATTTGTTACACATAAGTTAAGGAGTGGTTATACACACACATACACATAAATATTATATGTACAAATAAAATATTCAAATACTGATTTTGCCATGCGAATAGTGTGGCAACGAATGAAGATTAGAAGTATTCGGTACAGCCCTATATGAATATAATCCTTTATCCCAATAATTTTGTATGCGTCTTTATACTTTTATATTTTCAATGTTTTTTTCTTTTGAGGGGAACTATTTATAATTCCCAATGCACACAGTGTTGGTTTCAATTGTGGTTGTAGCTAAAATACCTCTGTACTGGATGTAGGGTCAATCTGGGCTCAAAATGTTGTAGTACTACTACATGCACATCTGAAATATTGTACATATATTCATTGTCCACAGATGATGAATCATAATGACTTTAGTGATTCTTTAACTTTTCTTTCAGCACCATTATCAGATTTAGATTTTTTTTTCTGCTAGTAATTGATCAGAAAAACAATAGTTATGAGTGAGATGTGACGGCATGTTAATTCTTTGTTTCAGGGTCACTACCGATACTGCGAAGCCTTGTTCTTCTTGGGAGAGGTCCAAATGGCGATCGAAGCCAATAGTGCAGCACAGACTCTGTGTAAAGAGGATAAAGAGGCGATGAAATCACTGGAACAGCAACACCTGAAACTAATTTATTATTTCGTGAAATGGAAAGATCCGCCTGAGACACGGAAACCACCGAAAAAGAATAAAGCAACAGTGGAATCAAACAGTAAGGTTAGTGACCACTTCATTTATTTTACATTTCACCAACAATTGTTCAATTGATATCAATAGTAATCAATGCTATCAATGTTTAACAGAAATTCAGGGCCCCATTGAGAAAGTAGGTAATTTAATGTGTGTGATTAGGCTAATCCAAATGAACTGAAATATTTGGATCTAGAACCACAGTTCATGATTGATTAGTTGATCTAAAGGAAATTGATTGAAAACCATATTGATAATTAATTAATTATTTAAATTATTTAAATTTAAATCTCTCTACAGCTCTGTGGATGTCAGTGCTGATTGGTCCGCCTGCCTTTTTTATTTTATTTGATAGATTGTCATGACACATGTAGCACCACATAGCTGCTAGCGTGGTGCTTTTTGTCAGTGTAAAGAGACAGCTTTCTCTCTTTTATCATTTGTCTGTTTGTGTTGACATCAGCTTAAGTTTGAAGGTCAAAGATGATAATGAACTTTAACTTTTGTGTTGACAGTTTGGAGTGAAGAAGTCGAACCAGCAAGGTAAGTTTGTTTATAACACCTACTGATGCACTTCTTTCTTCTAAATCCATGTTCAAATCTTAGTAGCAGTATCTATGGCTTAGTTGTGACTTCCAACAAACATAATTGTCTGCCTTTCAAGGCTTAATCTCTCTGTGTCAAAATGAGTTGCTGGCAGCTGTCTCCCTATTAGCATCATGTTTATTTTCATGACATTATCATAAAAACTTAATGGCAGATATTCTCTCTGCAGGGAGAAAAGACAGGACCCCACAGTCATCGAAAAGGTCAGTGGAAGTTCTGTTACCACTGTTGGGCTTCACCAGCTTCCTGTTATTGTTTAAGAAATTCATGAAAACTGTGTTGATGTTGAGGAAAGGAAAACTGGTGCAACTGATGAACACGTGCTTTGTTTTTTATTATGTGTGGCGCTACTGAGAGATGAATCCTGTTGTGAAAACAATATAATACTGTTCCCATAGTATTAAAATACTTAACTAAGCTTCACGCAAGTCTGATTATTTTGTGCTACCTATTTCCTTTTTAAGTTCAAAAGATAGATATATAATTTGAATAAACACTGTAAGAGTTTTTTCTTGCTGTAGTCATTCCTCTTGTTCTGGCCATTAAAAGATCCCTTTCAAATGTGCTTTCAGTGTAAGTGATGGGCGGTACAAAGTCCACAGTGTGTTAATGTATCATTTACTGCATAACTGCATGAAAGCTAATATGAGGCTCCAACAGTCTGGGTTAGTCATATAACAAGTTACCGACTGACATATTTACTGCCTTTTTAGCATCAACTTCCCTCTTTGTGTTTCATTGTTGAGCTGCAGGGTAACTATAGTAACAAAAAGAGGGACTTTGGCACTAAAAATAATGTAACGTTGACTTGATTTGACTAATGTGGACAGCTAAGGCTTCATGTTAGCTTCAAGTTAACTTCAAATACATTTTGCACAGGAGTAGGACTGTGGATTTTGTCCCCCATCACTTACATTATAAATGCATTATGAAGGGATCTTCTTCTTGTTTTAAAATAAATGTTTTTCTTCTTAGAAATTGTGAAACTGTCCTTAGTTTGAACAAAATAACAAACACAGAATAATAAGTCTTAATCATACAGTCAGTATCTACCTGAAGGCAAATGAGGGCAGTTGGCCAGTAGGTAGTAAATACAGAAAATTGAGATTAATTACTTAAAACATGAAGTTTTCTGCAATTGATCTTCATGTTAATCATATAGCAGAGCGACAGAATGTGTTTTGGTGACATTTTGCACCGTGACCCTGACTAGAAGTTCTTTTTTTTCAGTGAGAATGGAAAAGGAGACTCCAGCCCCACATCAAAGAAGAAAAAGGGCAGAAATTGTCTGACTGAAGACGAGGTAAAGCTGTCACTGCATTTTTAATATGTAATCTAGAATATATTTAAATTACTTTTGTGGGGAGACATTTTTAACATATTTTACACTCTATTAACAGTGTAATGAGTAGATCGGGAAACTGATTTGTATTTTAATCAATAATTAAAATAATTGTTGGTTGCAGTTCTAGATGTATCGGTCTTTAATTATTTATAAAGGCTTTTCCAGTAAGGTATAGCATTAAAACTGTGACGTATGTTAAAAGCAAATAGATCAGTCTCACATTAGCTGGATGAATGTAGCCACAGCTTGACAATATATAATTTTAACAGCATATTTTGTAGCTGTTAAGTTGCAACAGTATGACTGAACATTGTGTTGTGTACTCTCTTTACAAACAGAAAGGCACTGATAGTAAATCAGATGTGTGTAAAGAGATGAGATCTTTGGTGCAGGACGCTCATACTGCCCTGACCGACCTCCGCAGCCGCAACGCTGAGCAGGCCTTCAGCCAGGCACTGGCCTTACTGGATACCAGTGCGCCCAAGGTAATCATACCAATGCCAAAACTTACTACTGTCCCATAACTGTAAGCAGATTGAGAAAATGATCTAATGTGTATAGATCTTTTATGGATTGGATTCATTGTTGTCAAATGTGCTCCAAAATTAAAAACCAGTCAGTACATGAAAAGAAAATTCCCTTTGGCAGCAGACTGTGGTGCTCTTGATGATGATGATGATGATGAAGATGATGAAACTTTATTGATCCCCACAGGGGAAATTCACTTGTTACAGCAGCTCAAAATTAGAGGAAAAAGAGTGAGTGAATGATAATTAAAACTATACAGACATGACCTGCAGATGTAATACACATGTGGTGTGTAGTCCTGTACTAAAACATTGCACAGGAAATTGGATAATTACACAAAAGAGGGAATGGGATAAAGTCTTATTGCACAAGGGTGAAAGATAAGATGAATATGATAATAAATAAATTACAAAATTATAAATAGGTGGATAAAGGCCCAGGCAATTATGTCACTTTTGCCTCCACTGATGTTTCCTGTCAGTCACCATTATCAACTATCACATGCAGGCAAAAAATGCTTCAGAAATCTTGTGAATGTATCCTGCTTTGACTTTTATATTGTGGAATTATTGTGTTCACATTTCCACATTATTCTCTTTCAAATATCATTTGATCACATCATTTGATCACATCAAAGTTTAAAGTTTGTTACTAATAGGTTTGCAGTGAAGACACAATAATAATACATCTTCCTTTTGCTCTTCTCAGGAATTTGGACTTTCCACACTGGATGTGTTGTTGTTGCTGTACGGCCGTGCGTCCGCCTTGACAGAAATCGGCCAGCCTGAGGTAACTCAGAGATAGTCCTGTTAGAGGCGAAAGGGAAAAAGCTCATCTGTTACAGTGTTTTTAAGCTTAAAGAATTATCCTGCCCATATGTCAAAAAGTGACTTCTTCACATTGGGTCTATGTCTTTAGAGAAAATAATGTGGATAGATTGGTTAGAACCTTGCTGTAAAATGTCATACATCAAAGAAGACAAAAAACAGTGTTCCTGAAACAGCTAAAGCCTTTATGACAGAGATCATATTTACACTGTACACACAGACACCAGCTGTGAGCTTTATCTATAACCAAATCCCCATTTGTCCGGAAGCGATGGGGAAGTTAGTTACCAGTAACACTGTGTTTATAGAGCTGCTTGTACCTCAATCATCAAAGCTGTGTTTGCACTACATCTGACCTTTATACCATGAGGAGTCCCTTTTGTTTCACCAATAAATCAGTTGATTGTCGTCCAGCCGAACTAACTGTAAATTTTGGTGGTAAAATGTGTGTCCAACTAGTGAAAACTAACTTAATCCCTGCTGGCTGTCATGGTGTTTTCCCTCATAAATTAGTCACCTGATTGTGACTGATTTAACAGTTTGGACTGTTTGTCACAACTTCTCCTTTTTCAGTAAGCAATGAAAAAACAAAAGAGGGGCACCTTTTTCCTTGTAAATTTAGTTTATTGCTTCATAAGGGTGAATGCAACCTTTTACCAGTCAAGGTGATATTATATGGAGAGGATATTTTGAGCCTTTGCAACATGAAGAATTGTGCAAATGAACCAACCACGTGTTTATATCTGACAAACTGTCTCAGTCTTTACCTGTGTGGTTGTTTTGTGAAACAGGAACTTTCACAAGCGCAAAGACTTCTGGAGAAGATCAAGTCATTTGAGGAGAGGATGTTTCAGTGTCTGGTTTACTACGCCGTTGGGAAGGTGTATGTCAAAGAGAACAGGTGCCGTAGCTTTCAGTCTTGTGGTGTTTTGTGCTGTTCATTTAGATCTTGAGCTGTTTTGAACTGTACAACCAACCGTGTCTCTTCTTCGGACAGGTTTGCAGTTGCTCTGAAGCAGTTTTCAGATTCCCTGCAGATGGTCAAGAATCAAATAACACCGGGTAAACTCACGTGGCCTTTAACAACAGAGATTGTCAAAGAAACGCAGCCAGACTATTTCAGGGTATGTTGTCATTAACCATATGTTTTATATCTGACCAGCCATTTTAAATACACTTATATATATTTGAATATATTTATCCATATCAATAAAAAATTAAAGCACTTCAAACACTCAATAAAAATGAAAAATGTTATACTGCTTGGTTTCGATTTCACTTAATATTTATCCTCAGTTTGACTTGTGTCTCCTCTTTTCAGGATATTCTGGAGAGTGCTATAGAGTTGTGCAAATTTCCGCCTCTTCCTGATGCCATTTGTCGACATGAGAAATGCCATGGCCATTTGAAAGCAGAAATCTACTTCACTGACCCAGATTTTAAGGTAAATGATGGCAGTGAAACACAACCAGGAATTTTAAAGGTTTAAAATATGGACATAATTCAATCTAATGTGTCTCTTTTGCAGGGCTTCATTCAAATATGCTGCTGTCAGAGCTGCATCATTGAATACCACATCAGCTGTTGGAAGTCGCTCAAGACATCGACCTTCTTTGAAAAGAATGAAAAGGTAAATGTGCATTTACATTTAGTTGTTTTGACTGACACTTTTATCCAAACTGACAAGCAAGGTAAGACAATCAAGGGTTAAAGTGGAGTGACTCTAAGAACTGTGGTACAAACTCTCAAGTAGCTGACCAGGTACAAGTGTTATTAGAGTGCTAGATAGAAAATTGCATTAGAAATACCATCAATACCATAATCAAAATGTAGATTAAAGTTGCTTTTTTCTTTTTGCTTAGTCTTAGTAAAGCTAACTTTTCCAGAATAGCTGTATTTTTTCATTTTGGACAGAGACTGGCTGTTACAGTATTTTATTTATGCATTGTTTTTGTGTTACAGGATTTCCTGCAAGAAGCGTGTTTGACTCCAGACTGTGTTGGTAAAATCTGTAATATCAGAATCTACGGTCCAACGGGCCTGGTGAAATGTAAGGTAAGGATGTTCTGTATAGGTGATTTTTTTTTTTTTTTTTGCTTTTAGAGTTGCTGTGCTTGTGAATAACATGAACAGTGTTAACTTGAGTCTTTTTTTTGTTTTAAGTTTGAAGCTGACATCATTAAACCTCAGACCCCAAAGAAGCCAAGAGTGAATCAGAAATGTACAAGGTGAGACTGTAGTCTAATAACAGTTGATGCCGAAGATGGTCCATATAATATACTTCTAAAAATATGCCAGTATTCAGTTCAGAAAGAAAAATCTGATTCACTTTAAAGGATTGTATACTACTGGCCTTTTTTTCATTTTCCTTTTATTTTCCAGTCTGAAGAAGTTAAAATCAAAGGAAGAGCGCAGACTGAAGAGAAAGCAACATAAGCAGTCAGATCAAGATAAACTGACTAACAACGATGAGATACTGCTGCAGCCAGACGACTCAGCGACCCAGAGCCAAGAGAAAGGTACTGCTACTAAATCACAATTGTTGGTGCCTGGGGTGCATCCAGCTCCAGACCTTTGCACTCATTTCCTGTCATATCGCCATTGTTGGCTATGTAATAAAGGCATAAAACATATCATTAAAACAGCAATTAAACTTCTGGTTACCAGGGTAAACCCCGGTGTTTTAAAACCGAGTGCGGTATCTCACTATAGCCTTCTGACACAATCAATCATGGAAGCTCCAATACTGCCACATCTGTTGGGAGACAGACTGGTCATGTAGACTTGTACGGGCCAGCCCATCCCCACTGTATAATCGACTGTGGCAGCCCACATGGCATTCAGAAGCATATTACTTCCATGAACCTTATACACGCAAGCATAACAGTGTTGTCAGGTACTTCTTTTAGTTTCCAGAGAATAATGGTTACTCTGGTAACCAAAAGTTCTCTTTCAAACATTGCTTTATATCTCACTGTGGGAGATGTGACCCACATATAAACTGCATGCTCCAAAACCCTTACCACGTTGAACCAGAAGGGACGCCTGATCAGTACCAGGGTTGGGTACCATTAACATTTGAACTGATACCAGTATGGTACCTGGAATTTGGTACAAGCACCTTTGCTTGGTACGTAACTCTGTCTGTAATAACGGTAATATAATATCACTAGTAAAAAACTAAGTCCAAACTTCTCAGTTTCAACATTGTTATATATTTTGTTGTGTAATATTATATAAACAATAATACATTGTAAAAGTAATGTACGTTTTTTAGGTTATCTGTTGGGGATGTGTCGTTTGCCGAAAATGTACTTAAGAGCCTGTCGTCTGCAGCTCTTCATCATATCCCTCACTGTGGCTGTTTGTTACTAATCCACTGAGAAAAAAGCTCTAGATATTGATTTTTGCTGCTTTTCCGCCATTAAGCCGGCAGTTGGCAGATTTACATCTGTGTAAAAGGGACAGTCAGTGTAGCTGTCGGAAAAGGGTCAGGGTTCCATCAGTAGTTAGAATCAGGTAGAAACCAACACCAAATAAATGTTTCTTAATGATAAGAAATCCAAAATCCTGACACCAGATATCCATACTCAGTGACGATTTTTGTGGTTGCATTGGAGAGCAGATCAGTGAAAGTCTGGACATTAAGAAAATGAGGAGCTCGAATGATTTTCAGAAGGAAAAAAGCAAGAAATGCTATCCGACAGTGGTGGTGTTAGAGCTTCCATGAATGGTATCGCCAGAAGCACTGCTCATTGTGAGATACAGAGCAAGGTTTTAAAATAACAGTTGTGTAATATACCTAAAATGTTACTGTGTCGTCAGCCTGGTTGCTGTACAGGGATCGAGTTCTGCTGCAGATCAGCCAGAACATCGAGCTGCTGAGGGAGGAAAAAGGCCTCCCCGTGTCAACCCTGACCAGCAGTCTGAAGCCCTGGCTGGAGCTGGACTCGTTGAGGGGCAACGAGATAGCTGTGAGGATCCTGAACTGGCAGCAGGAGAAACTGGAGACTCTAGGTCAGATTGTTGAACTGCTCCTAGAGAGGAAGAACCGAGTTTGGGCTCGTGTCCTCATCCATCTACTGTCTGACTGTCTGGGAACAAATCCCAAACTGAACAACTGGGCTTGTCAGCTCAATGATGCAGGTCAGTATTGATCATGTGTGATGATCTGAACAGCTTTAATGTATTACAGTTTAAATGATTATTTGTATAGTAACTAGAGAGATGTAACATAAAATGTAGTGAGGTGTAAAAATCAGTACAGTTGTCAAAATATATCAGAAATGTATGAAATGTGTAATGGGTTCATTTTAGTGATGACTTGAAAAAAAGTGACTTAAAGGGGACATGTAATGCTTTTTGGGAATTTTCTGTTATTTATGTACTGTAGTAATGTTGGATGTCTATGTTGAACATGGTCAAAGTTTAGTAGAAATATGAAAAAATGCTCTCCAAGTAAACAGCCACAGACAGAGGGTGTGAATCCGGACCTAATGCCCGCTGTTCTCTCTTAGATCTGAATGCGGGCAAGTCCTTCATTGACCGCAATGCCGAACACCTGGAGGAGCTGGATCTGGCTCTTCTGCTTGACTTTGGCCTGTTGCAGGAGATCGTTATAGAGAAGCTCGGTATTAGACCTGAACTTTTTTCAAGCATTGGCTTGACTGTGACTGAATACCTAAAACAGGCCCCACCACATGACATGAGACTGTTTATCTGGACCCTAGAGGAGCATAGGGATGTGTATGAGTCCTGCCACACCATACTGGATGAGTATTTTGATATGATGGGTACGTATTTTGAACTTGTATAACCTTTGATTTGTCCTTTTTTTTGTCCCAACTTTGTGATTTGATTCCAGTTCTTCTGTATTTTCAGATGGAAATTGTTCAGTCCTAAGAAAGTCTGATGAAAATGAAAATGTAAGTCAGTAGAAACTGAAGCATGGTGACTATAAATGACCGATTTACAGGATAGAAGTTTGTTGTTGCATTAACTAAACTAAACACTTGTTTTCATTGCAGAATTCTCTGATGAAGGCTAAGAGTCGAGGACGAAAAAAGAAACCGAAAGAGCCAAAGGTCAGGAGTTGTGTTGGTAGTTGTTGCTGCAATTAACAATCATATTTTCGTTTTGATTAATCTGCCATTTACTTTCTTGATTAATTGTTAAGTCTATGAAATGTCAGAGAATAGTGAAAAATATTTGATGTCTGATCAACAGTCCATAATCCCAACCTTGTCCATTTACTATCACATGAAAATCAAATTAAATCTGGCTCAGAGAGGATGCTCCTTGCACAGGAGAATGGACAGATTAGAGTAGGTATATGAATTGGAATAAATCACAGACAGACTGAAACAAAATAAAAACACATAAAAACTGGCGTCTTCTCATTACAAATAATGTCTTAGTCCATTCAAATTAAAACATGTTGCACAACTCAAGTACATCACGCTTCTCCTGCTGCCTATATAACAATTAATTGTTACATTTTTGTAGAGATCAACCCAGTGCTACACAGCCAAGTGGCTTTATACCTCTCCATAGAGGCAAACATAAAAGTAGTCAAGTCCCTGAAACAAGATCACACAAACACCAGTGTCTCCTTACAAACAGGTCATGGATGATCTTAGAGTTCAAGAATTTGAGGATGTCTGTAGATGTTGTTGAGGGAGGGTCAGATCTCAACTATTTTAGGGATAGCTTGTCTCCACAGGCATGTATGCGTGAATGACATCACACAGATGTGGACAATGCATCATCGAATGACAAAGTGACATTACTATCTCATTGAGTTGAACAAAGCACTCATGACTTCAACACCAAACAAAAAGATATACATAAATGATAACCATTATTAAATTACACATTCACAACTATGAAGTGGTTGGCAAGACTGTTCTTCAACACAACTGCTAACAAAACCTTCTGTTCTTAACTAGTAGGCTGCAGTAAGTAGCTTTCCAATCATTAAAACATCTAAAAAATACATTTTTAAAAGAACACCCAGAAACCCTGCAGTTGATGTTCTGTCCATCTGCATATTTTTTTATTAACGAATCGTGTCAGCTGTAGTAAAGAGAACATAGTTGTATATAATCCCTCTGAAGTTTGTCCTCTTCTCTTCCTCTCAGGGTGTTGTTGTTTGGATGAGAGGTGTAACTCCAAGAGACGATAGGGACCAAGACTTTTTTGAAGAAGACTCTTTGTAAGTTGCATCATCCACATGGACACACACAGCTCGTCTCCTGGAGATCTGTAACTCTTCTTTAATGTTGAGCTTTCTTTCTGTCAACAGATCATTCCTTCATCCTGTTGATCCGTTCGGTGTACCCAGTCACCTTCGAGAGCAAGTGGACGATTTTGAGGAGCAGTACAACAGAAGCAGACACAGGACTCCCTTTGAAAAGATTTTGGACAATAGCACTGACCCAACAAAAGAGACTTTGTATGAGTAAGTTCAAGCTACATTTCCACGTCTACATGAATACTTCAACCTGGGCTGTTTTAGAATGTATAGTAGTCTATATGTAGGACATGCTTTCCAGTATTTTAGATATTTTTAATAGTTTACTCCTAATGTAAAGGTCAGTTTCTCCCATCAGTTTATTTCTGTGATAGTTACAGTATAGTCATCATCTGTGGTAGGGGGGAAACTGTAGTCACACTGCTCCAGCAATCATTATGTCCCTGAGAACCACATCTGTATCAATTTCACCTTTGGATTCACAAAGTATCATTATGTTCTTCCAACAAAACTCTGGTAGTCTCATACTGACTTCCCCATATCATTCATTCCAGTCATCTTCTAATTTCTCTCTCGCTCTTCTGTAGCTATTTTGCTCAGATCTTGGAAGAGCACGGCCCTCTGGTTGCTGAGGACCCCCTGCTGGTGGGTGAAGTTGAAAATTTCCCTCCTGTGGCTCAGTTGAAGATCCAAGAAGCGGGCGGCTTTGAGAACTTCCTGCTGGAGTCTCTTCGCTTCATAAGGATGGGGAGGTCTATCTGTCTGGCTAAGCACGCCGTTTCCCTGCAGCAGGCTGAACATGGATCCAGCCTGGATGACCTGGATTACCTGGATGAGCGGCGTGAACTGCATAACTTGGACGACCTGGATGACTTAGATGATCCTGATACAAAATCTTCACCTCCTGATCTCCTTGCAGCTTATGGTCCAGAGTTCATAAACCATCTGAAGAATTATTCATCTGGAGACACTGAAGTCTATCCCATCCTCCCAAATCCGTATGGATTTAACTCTCCCTTTGATCCCTACTCCCATTGGACAAACGGTGAAGGCCTTGACAGTCAACAGCATGCTGCTTACTTGTTACCTAATGGTTATGACCACCTGGATTCTCATGGTAGTGAGGTAGATGTTGGTGTTTGGGAAACAGATTCATCTTCTGGGGGAATTGCTTCAGTGACGAGTGAGGAACGCTTTTTGAAGAAAGATGAAGCAGTGCAGGTTGATACCAACATCTAATCAGATTATTAAATAAATCAGATAAAGCATGTGAATACATGAAAACTGAAATTGTGTGTTAACTGTTTGTTTTGCCTTCTCTTAGACGTGTCCAGAGACCATGAGGAGTGTAGCGGTGAATACAGAGCCTCATGAGCCTTTTGAGAAGGGTCATGTGAGTCTTTTAGTTTCATGTATTATCAATTCACTTTTGAAAAGTAATCACCAAGAGCACAACATGTTGATGATATTGTGGTCTTGTTCATTCCTCCAGGGTGACATCCACAAAAAAGAAAAGAGCAACACAGAGTTGAAGGAGAAGATCAATGAAATGACAAATGGCAGTAACAAAGTCAATCTTAGGCACAAAGAAGAGATCAACTCAATCGAGGAAGAGACACGAAAGATCAATGTCAACATTCAAGTAGGTTCATAACCAGTTATAATGAGAGATGCACCAGAATGATCAATTGACTAGACTTTTCTTTGTTGTTATTACAGCTGCAATTATTAGTCAATTGACAGAAGATTGATCACGAACTATTTTGATAATGTTCTGAGACATTTTTCAATTTAAAAAATGATAGTAGATTAAATATCTATATTAAATATCTTTGGCCTGTGAACTGTTGTTTGGGACGAAGATAAGATTTAAGGGCAACACCTTGGACTTAGAGGGACAGAGATCAACATTTTTCACGATTTTTGGACATTTTATAGATCAAAATAGAAAATTGACCATGTAATCGATAATGAAAATAATTATTAGTTACAGCCTGATAGAAAGGATTTCTGGAGCCAGAGAGGAAGAATTAAAACACACACAGGACGATCGATCAATGCTTCAATGGTGCGACGTTAGAAAGATATTTCTCTACGTATCATACCAATACATAGCCTTGTATAGACCACACTCTAGTAAACATACAAAAACCATTTGAAAGGACTTGCATACATTAAGACCTTCTATTATACCTTGTTCTAATCACCTGGTGTGAACCCCAAACTCCATATAATTTAAGTAGTTCTCCAGACACAAAAACTTGTCAGTCACACAATATTAACATTCTTCTTACATCTTCCTTGGGAGCATCTCGTCACAATGCATCTTCCTATGGGGGACCAGCATGATAAATGGATATGAACATCCCATACAGAGTACATACATGAAATCTAACTAACCTTGGACAGCCCTAAATGTTATGTTAATGTGTGTTTGATATTTTATTCAGTCTTGTCTTTTATATGGTGTTTAGTAATTCATGATTTTGTGTGCTGTAGTATATAAATAAACTTTATTATCATTATTATTATTTCTTTTGTTAAGGTGACCAATAAGGAGCTGTCACTGTTCCAGCAAAAGCTGGAGGAGGAGTTGAGGAAGGACCAGAAGGAGAAGAAAGCCAACCAGGAGGTGCTGAAGTCCCTGAAGCTGGCTATAGAAAAGTTGGTGGAGGAACAAGGGAGGTATGGGCAAACATGAATTAAACTAATTGAATATTTTCTAATATTGTGGTTGGTGTTGAATTATTCATCAGTGTTTGTAGAGATGTCACATTCTGCTAGTCTTAATCAACAATAATCTCAGTAGCTCATAGTTACGCTGACTGAAGAAACTGAGAATCATTTTTCTATATTTGTGTTTTTCCTTTATGTAGTTTCACCCGAAACATCAAAAGGAATAAACAAAGCTATGAAGGCAAGCTGAGACATTTCTTAGAGCTGAAGTAAGTAGTGAGAGTGGTGATCATTAACTAAACATTAACTAATTCTCCAGAGTTTTACTAAATGTCTGTCTTATTCTTCTTTCAGCAATCAGTTAGCAGCTGAGAAGATGAGTCTGGAGGATGAGATCAAGCGATGTAAAGCCTTGTTCATGACGACCAACAGGAGATCTCGTGCAGCTCAGGTAGGTCAAAGATCTTGAAATTGACCACAATGAAACAAAAGAGAGATTTATCAGTAAGAACCAGACCACACTAAAAACTTAATGTTCATAGTGGTTCATTCACATATACTAAATGACTAAAGACATTTTTGCTCTAGCTTTACTGTAATCAGGTTGTTTAAAGAAATCTTTTAATGTATTTGTTAATTTTTAAAGTTCAGTAAATCACATGACCCTGCTTTCTTTGCTCCTCCAGCTGTCTATCATGGAGAGCAGCCGGGATCAGGGACTGCACAGCCTCTACAGAGAGCTGGCAGACACTAAAGATGTACTGACCAAACTGGATGAATTGGTACACAGGTAAGTGAAGTGGCATCACAGCTTCTTATCAGATGGACCACAGATGAACTGGTTGGTATCAAGTTAATGTGTGATAACATTCATCTTTTCCAGATTTCCATCTCAAGAACTTGAATTGACTAGAAATGGCTGTAGAGCCAATGTCCAGGAAGTTGAAAAGAAAATCTCCACTGCTGAGGTACATGATTCTTACCACAGTATTATAAATTTTGTTAGTATATGATTTTATTAATATTTCATTAATGTATTTATCTTTAATACATTTTTTGGACTTAAGATTTAAAAAAAAATATATATGTGTGTGTATATGTGTGTGTATATATATATATATATATATATATATATATATATATATATATATATATATATATATATGTGTGTGTGTGTGTGACTTCAGGCCTCCATATTGGTGACAGCTCAAAGCAATCTTAATGGTTTGATTTCAGGACCTGCTCTAATAATTATCCATGTTGTGTTGGACGCCTGTCTTATGATGTTTGTATAAATAAATACATCTTGTCTTTATATGGCCCACAGAGGCAGTACCAGGAGCAGATGGATCAAGTAAAGAATGGCAGAAGGGTCAGTGAGCTGCTTCTAGTAAACAACACCAAACAGCCTGAACTGCTACTCAAACCGGTAAGACATCTCACTGGTGGTGGCTTTTGGCATCTATAAAACAGGTGTAAATAACCGAATATTGGCATACTCAGCACTGATTGTTTGGCAGATCAGTTTGGCATATTGCAGAAAGGAATAGTACAGGCAAAAACAGTCACAGTGAGCTGTCACGTGTTAGGCTGTGGTTTATAACATCTCAAACATATCATCAAGGTAAACAACTTTGCCTTCCTGTAGTGGAAAACATTCACATCCTGCCAGCACAGCTTGACTGCTCGAGGCCGTTAACAGCGTGGCTCAGCATTTCAATACTAAGAGCTTTTTTTTTTTTTTTTTTAAAGAAGAGGAATGATTAAATGTAGTTACCCTTGGACTTATACTATGTGAATGAGTAGAAATATATAAATAAATGTAAATTCTTTCCTTGTTGCAGCTATTGGTGGCAGCCACAGAGGTTACTCATCAGTCTTCAGCTGCAGCCTCTCACAGATCTTCCCCGCTCATCCAGCAGTCGGCTCCAGCTGCAGCTGCGGCTCCAGCTGAGGCGCCTGCCGCTCCACCTCAGAAGCAACACAAACATCCGACCAGGACACTGGAGCCTCCACTCAACACTGTGTTTGAGAAGGCCATGGAGCGTCTGTCCACCATGTTCCCTGACTATACAAGGTAACACTGGACCAATGAGACCAGCTCATACACACTAGCAACTCCATCAGCTATTAAATAAAGCAAAGTTATTGCTTTATTCTAGGTCTCATTATTTCCATTTTTTCCTGCTTTATTAAAATGTTGAAACATGACAAAAAATTTTCACTGGTGCAGGACAATAAATTGAAATAAACAAAAGGAAGAAACACAATGGTATGTTCCTCGTGTGTCCGTGTGTCCGTGTGTGTGTGTGTGTGTGTGTGTGTGTGTGTGTGTGTGTGTGTGTGTGTGTGTGTGTGTGTGTGTGTGTGTGTGTGTGTGTGTGTGTGTGTGTGTGTGTGTGTGTGTGTGTGTGTGTGTAGGTTGGACTTAATGAGGTTTGTTCAGGAGCTCCGTTCATCCAGCGGTGGAAGTCTTAACAGCATGACGTTGCAGGATGTGGTCGGTGGAGTGACTCAGCTGATCCTGGACCATCAGGTAGGGAGTTTGTGGCCAAGATTTGATATAACACTGACCAAAACTTGATATGCATAATGAAATTTTAAGAAGACAGCCGATCTGAAATAAGTTTAACATTAGAGAGAGATCACAAACACTGGCAGAAGTTGAAAAAATAACTTCGAATTGAAAACTAACAGCCTTGTAACAACCTTATCTTGAACATTAAACAAGACTCTTTATGAAGAATATTTGATGTTGTGAACACATAAATGTCTATTCCTCGGTTATTATATGATCTCTACTTTTTCAGATGTAATTTTGTCATTTGTCATCTAGAAACAATCCTATTGGTTGTTTTTTTTCCTCTCAGGAGAAGCTAATTTCTGCCAGATCCAACGCCATGGGGCGTGGGAGTCCAGCTCATAGAGCTACGCCCCCTTTGGTAAACCAGCCCCCGGTCTGGCAGCAACTTGGACACCACAACGTCACACACTTTGACGCAGTAAGTCCTAAAGATCTATTAGTACAAACTGCATCAACCCCCAGTCTGAAGCTTTGTTGATTTTAAAGGGAAAAATTGTCAAGTTTAGAACAAAATTTCTTCTTTTTGTTCTTCAGTTGATAGATCTTATAATTGAATAAGTTTCACCAATGACACATCAATAATTATTTAAATAAATTCCCATTAGATAGGGGAGACCAGGTACGGTTGTAATGCTTTTAGCAATTTTCCCAATAAATCAGAAACTGTTTACACTGGAACAGCCAGTTTGCTATATTAAAAACTTAAATGTGTCAACTACAGAAACAATGTATGAAAGTGCTTTTAAGAAATATATTCAGGTTGCAAAATGCATCTAAAGACAGTGACTCCCAGTGTACAGGGACAGTTGTAAGCAAACAAGTGTTTACACTGCCTATTATCTTGCAACTTATTATCATCTCTTAACAAGTTTTTAATAATTAAAACAAGCATATAATCTAGTTTATATGGTCATTTGGGTTTTAAAGTTATAAATTAAACTAAAAGAAATATTTGACATTTCAAACATGGCTTGTGAAGGCATTCACGCTACCGGCTGCAAGGCGACAGGCTACAATTCATTGTCAAAGGAAGCCAGCAACATGGAGCTATGCTTCTGACGCCTGACACTTGTCACTGCGTGTGTACAAATAAACCAGCCTAAGCCTCACATTTCACTTTTCCCATTTGGCTAGCTGTGGTGATGTTATTTAGTTAGCTGATGTTATGCTAGCTAAGGTTAGCTTTTGTGCATCAAAAAGTGAGAACACTGCATGACACACTGTGTCACCAGTCATGTTTCTCCCTCATGCTATAGAGCTTGACGGCTGACTAGACACGTTAACCATTTCTATTTTTAGCTTACAAAACAGTGAATTCAGTAATAACTGTTTGAATTCTTAGATATTTGATCTCATGGCAGTATCCAAAAAATACATCTGATAGAAAAAACAAAAATTTTACCTCTAAAACACACTTTTGCAGATAAATTCTCCTGATTGCTGCAGATTTGGCTCCTTTTTTGAGGGCAAGAAGACAATCTAACTGAGCATGTGCACATTGAGTGTCATCACTCTAGCTTTTTTCTGATTGGAGCAATTTGAAGTGTTACACCGTCCTGTGTTACAACTGTACAAATGAATAAATAAAATGGGCAACAATAGCAAGATGCATAAAAATACATACAATGTTTTTGTTATATAATTGGATTGTTAACATAAAGGTGTATATATAGTGGGGTTTTTTTTTAAACAGGCCTGTTGCCAGGTCTGCTGCTGTGGTCTTTGAACCTCAGCATCTGGAATCCACCAGCTAACAGTTGAATATATGTGTATAATATATACAGTATATACTCAGTGTGTATATCCAGTGATCTCTGCAGTAGAAGTACCTTACAGTGTTTGTGTTGATTGCAGCTGAACATGGAGGATCCCTGCATCATTTGTCATGATGACATGAGTCCAGATGACATGTGTGTGCTGGAGTGCAGACACAGCTTCCACAAGGAGGTGAGGATGAAAGCTGTACTTGGGTTTGTACTGAACCATCGGGGGAGGATTTTATTATTTTATTAGTCCTACCTCCTGTTGTTTGTAAAGTCTGAACAATTTTAGATGTTTAGTTTTCTCAGCTGTTTGTGTTGTAAGTCAATTTTATAAGTTGAACAATGGACAAGGAATGAGTTTAGTGCAGCGTGAGCAGCAGCAGTGATTGCTGGAGCTGATTAGGTACAGTGTTTGAACGTAGGTCACTTGTGTTTTGGAAGACCTCAAAGCACAGTTAGTGTAGTCAAAGGATTAGGGGGTAGACTTTAGGGCATCTTTGTGGCCCACTTTCACAGAGGCTGCCACCATGTTTCTACAGGAGCCCAGAACAGGCAAAATAAACGCTGGCTGTAGAGAGCCAGTGTTTGAAAGAGAGCAATCTGTAACCTCATTGCTAGATGCCACTAAATTATACATACTGGTCTTTAAATTAAGAAAATAGATTTAAAGCTTATAAATAAGCTTCTGTCTCTATTACCCAGAATGTGTAGACGGCTGCATTGATTAAAATAGGTGCGTTTCTATTCCGTCAGACTGAAACACACATCTGAAACGCTCAGCACATGGTGTGAAAAATATCGTGAATGCGTTGTTTTTGTTCCAATTACCATTAGAGGTGTGCATCTTCACTGCCCCCACGATTCTATTACGATTCACCAGTCTACGATTCAATTCGATTATACGATGCATCTTGATAGGGCTGGGCCGATATGCTCTTGTGCCGATTCGATTCTCTAACGATTTTTGGGTCCCGATTCGATTTAAATTGCAAATCTGATTAAACAAGTATTGCGATTCGATTTTACCAAGTATTGCGATTTTATATTTCAATTATTGTGATTTTCTTTCCTTAAACAAGGACAGTTTGAACTAAACACTTGATAATACATCATAAATTTGTGAGATTTATTTTTAAAACTGTGCACCTGCCCTCACAAAAAACATTCTCATCCGCCAACATCTTACAATAAACTAAACTGCTACATTTAGCTGGTCTTTAGAAAAAAAAAAAAAAAAAAAAAAATTAAATAGATAATGGCAAGTTTTACAAATAGCATGAGTCTTGTCCAGTTGTCGTCGCATCCCAGGAATTTCATAAATCCGAAATGTTCCCAGATGTCCGCTTTTAAGTTGGTGTGTGTTTTTTATCATGCTACCGCTACTACTTTCCTCCGCCACACGCTCGTGCGCGCGTCCGACCATCACCACACCCACAATGCAAATTGGACTTTAGAACTTTATTGTCAAGCAGAAATGGGAAACGCAACAACAATCACCCATGTTTTTGAGTTTAAAAATCGATTATGTGACGTTACTGCATCGATTCAGAATCGTCCCATTAAGCATCTTGATGCATCTTTGAATCGATTATTTTCTGCACCTCTAATTACCATCACTAGTTGTTAATCAGTGAATGAGCCTGTAATCTTCAGCAGGAGTTTGTGTTAGGTCACCTGCGTTCTGACACGTGTGTAAGTGTGCACACAGTACAAACAAAATGAGGATCCACTCATAAAAACATGGCTCCAAAGTACTACTACTGGTCCAAAAGTCCACAGAGTCATTCGGGTGGAGTTCATACAAGCTTGTGAAAACAGAAGCAAGCAGGAAGCTCACTGCCTAAACCTAACTTTGTGAATCATCCTCAAAATAAACAGTGAATGAATATAACAATCATGAATGTTTTTTTAATTAAATAATTCCACTTTTCTCTCAAGACAAGTTGCAGTAAACGTATCAAGTCCTAGATTTGATGTTTGGGCTGTGGCAGCAGTTGTTAGTTTCTGTTGAGCTGCTGCAGAGTTTTAATGTTCAGCTTTTTGTCGTGTTTGTTTTCAGTGTATAAAGTCGTGGCTGAAGGAGCAGAGCACCTGTCCCACCTGCAGAGATCACACCTTGCTGCCTGATGATGAATTCCCCATGCTGCCCAGCAGGAGACGCCAAGCACCATAATGTCTTAATAATGCTTCCCCCCCTCGTCCCTCATCATACATTTCTGATTTTATCTTTTAACAATTGCTTTTTAAATTGTATTTATGTTAACTTTAATGATTGTGTGTATCAGTTTCAGATATGTGGAGGCACCATTCCATTTACTAATAAAAATGTCTTGTGTTTGAGCTCATCTCATTTGGGTGATCATTTGTCACGACCTCAGTAACAGATAAGCTGTTTTTGTTGAAAATACAGCCTTTCAATACTGCATTGTTAGATCTTTAGTATACATTATAACTTCAAATCAAGTCGATATATGATTAAAAAACTATTTTGGGGGGTGTCATGCTGGGAAAAACACTTGTCTATTAAAGATTGTACCAGTAGCTATTCATTTATAAACACATGTGTATACTAATAAACACACATATTACACCTGAAACAGTGTGTCGGATTAATGGTCCAGTAATGATTTGTATAACTGAGCTGGACCAGTGTATTAACTCAGACCGGGTTCAGGTTAGGCTGAGTTTCAATTAAACATTTTAAAAGAACACAGTAACTTTACATATTTGATAAAGTTAGTAGCTGTATGTTTACTCGGTCCCGAAAACTTGTCATCAAATGTCACAAATATTGCGCCCCAGTCATTGTACAGCTCACTGTCCCCGGACTCTGTGTCACAGAGTCATACAAAGCTTCACCCTCTGATCCTTCCAATGGAAAAACAACAAAGTTTTAGATTTAGATCCTGCCTCGAACTAGTGTCTGAAATACATGTCTCACTGAATCACCACTAACTCCTATTTAAGTCATATTTAAGTCACATATTTTGTTTTTGTATGCACTAGGTTTGTGACAGTGACCATATTACCAACATCAAGAGAATGGGTGTCAAGCCTTGTATCATATTTCTGTAGCGTGGTCAAAATGAAGACCCCGAGCATGGGGAAGACTAAACATTATACCTAACAAACATTATACCCCTACCCAAGGGTGTGTTTTCACACCCTTCGATCTACTGTAGGTATCGGTGCCGACTCCCTAGTGTGTGTTTCACACCCAAAAGGGCCTGATATCTTGCTGAAAGAGTGGGAGGTGGGGCATCCCAAATGATTGTCTTATTTTCCTTCCTCCCTCCCTTTCTTCCATCTTTCCTTCCTGTCTTCTTTTTCTTTGCTCATTTCTTCCTTCCTTCTGTTCGTCTGTCCTTCCTTCTTTCTTTCCTTCCTTCCTTCCCTCCATCTTTTTAATGGTCCGGCCCACATGAGATCAAATTGGGCTGTATGTGGCCCTTGAATGAAAATGAGTTTGACTCCCTTGTCATAGAGGACTTGAGATACAAAATATTCACATGTGAAAAGCTGGAATAAGAGAATTTGGATACTTTTTTTTTTAATGACTCAAAACATTGAACAGATTAGCAAAAACAGTTGGATATTAGTTCCCTGTCAATGGAAACCTAAGAAAAGCCTCGTCAGGATACAAACTGTGAATCATTAAATGTTTTTTATTATCGATGGATCCGCCCCCGCTCCGCGCGCCTGTAGACATGTGTGCGTGCCTTGTATTGCGAGCGAGCGAGCGTGAGTGCGTGCACGGCGGCGAGTTAACTTCCGCAAACTAATATGAACCAGACGAGAAAGCTCGGTTAAGTGTTCACATATCATCGTTTGAAAAAGAGGTGAGTGTTTCCTGAACGTCACATTTAATTATATGTATTATTTTTCTGCTTGAACTGGTTGAATTGTTTTATTAGCTTGGTCGTGTTTTTTTTTTTGCTTCGATCGCGTTGAAGAAAGTAGGAAGAAAAGTGTCGCGTCGATAAACAACTATTATGCTAAAGCTCGCCATGTTGTGAGGAAACAGCAAAAATCATACAACAGCTTCGAGTAGCCCAGAAGTTGACTGTAAGCTAACTAGTGGCTGTTTAAAGCATTAAATTAATATTACGAAGGTTAGCTCGTATGCTAAACATGCTACCAGTGGGTTGACCAATGAGAGAGCAGCTCTTTCAACTACGTCACGCTTCCTGGAAGTTTTGTTTTGCACATTAAAAACTTTTTTTAAATACTCTGATTTGGTTATGAGACGGTGCCAAATTATAATTTATCTCTAAAGCATGTACAGAGTTTGTTATTCAGGTGCTTTTAAAATCAACACGACATTTGGGTGAAATCAAACGAGGTCATGTCGGTTAAAGGTGCAAGGTCCTGTTATCTATTCAACAAAGCATGAGAAGTGGCTCTGAAATAAAGTCAAACTAGTTTCCCAACCACACCCACACCTACATGTCCTATGTAGGTGTGGTTGAAACTACTTTGACTCAAATTCTAAAATCTGTAATGGCAAATGCACTAAAGCCTGGCAGGGTGAATGTATCAGAACATTTCCGTTCTTGCTTTCCTGTACTTTAAAAAAATAAAATAAAAATTATAATAATACATTTTATTTTATGGGCACTGAAGGACACCGTACAATTAATAAACAAAACAGATAAAAGATGTGAAAGTGTAGAACAGCAGAGTCTGCAGAATCTACACAAAAACAATAAAATAAAATGTCTAAAAAAAATCCAACAAAAGGGTTTGTGTATTTCAGATTCAAATCAATTTTAATTTCTCCCAATGGGGATCAATAAAGTTACATCTTATCTTATCATCTTACACATTTATGTACTGTACAAAGCAATACATTGTGTAAATTGTGTCCTGAAAAAAATCGTCTTTCAAAAAACCCAGATCTAATACAGTTCTTAGCTGAATATGTTTGTGTATGATCCAGTTTAAATAATTAATTTAGATTGTTTTATAGTTTCATACATAGTATCATATTCATATTCACTGTGTCATTCAGAAAGAGGAAGCTGATGTGTCAATGCTGACTAGAGCTGCAACGGTCATTCAATTCATCAATTGACAGAAAATGAATCTGCAATTATTTAATGGATTAATCTTTTTGAATAATGTTTTAGAAGACAAAATGCTAAATGTCCCTGACTCCTGCTAGTGGACTGTTGGCCCAGAGAAAACAAAATTGAACCTAAATGAACAATGTTACATATGAAATTAAATTCTCACATTATTTATGTATTTTCTTCTTACAATACCACATTTGGCCAGGGCTGCAACTAACAAATGTTTTCTCATCTAGTAAAGTAATTTCCCACAGTTGCAAGGTGACACCCTCAGATCAGATGAACAGATCTGCATCACAGTGACGATCATATTTGCAGAAATAAATGATAGGAAAAAAACTGTGTCAGGTTCCTGCTAGTTGATTTTCATACAGTGACATTTATGCAAATCAGCAGCTGCCTGTCAGGTAGAAAAATGTCAACTGTTACTTACTACAGCATTTTTTGGAAAATGTATTTGGAGTGATTTAATTCAAATGTTCTTACAGACTCGGCCAAAATGTCGGATTCAGACGCTGACTCTGATTATGACTGTGAGGAAATCAGCCAGCACATCGGCTTTGTAAGTTAGTTTTTCAAATTAGAGCATATATCCACCTTATTGTTTATCTGTATGTCACTGATAATCTGTTTCTTTCCCTCAGAATTTGAAGGACTTTCAAAACACTGCAGTGATAACTATACAGCCATCAGGTACGGGACATTGACTTTTTAAAAGACAATTCATCAATATTCACAGCTATAATGTATTTATATTCTAACTATAATAGTTATCATGGTATCTGCTAAAGTAAGTATATTCAAGGGTGATATATGTATTTTCTTTTACACAAGTATTATTTCCCAAATCTTTGGGAGCAAAACTCCCGATATAAGTAAGTATTGAATAGCAATCAGGAAACACTTGACTTTCATTTTAAATAAGAGCTCAAAGTTCACTCATAGTAAGCTTATTGAAAAGTTTCATGTTGAGATGTCTCGAGAAAACAAGTTATTTTCTCGACACAGTTTGAAGACATTTATCACTTTGCTTCAAGTTTTTATACATTTTAAAACACTTTAATGTCCAAAGTGATCAGCTAGTTTCTCTTAAAGCTATAATATGTAACTATTCTGCATTAAAATGGCTAAAAATGACCAATGAACATTTGTGCATGTGTCGACGTTGTGGCTGTTTGCAACAATGGCATCTACCAAAGAGAATACACATACAAGATAATACATCAATATTGTGTTTGCCCTCCAGAAACTCTCAGAAATGGACTTTTAAGCCACATTTTTATGTTGAACTTTTAAGATATTAGTCATTGTTAAATATTTCTTTTAACTGGAAGAAGGATTTTAGTCATTGCACATCTTGGTCTGATGGGATCTTTTTGTAAGGTTAGGAATTTATGGTTGGTCAATCCGGTTGGCCTTAGGGATAAACACTACTTTAACTATCTACTTATTTATCTGTGGGATAGGAGCCGTATCTGTTAGAGTTGAAAGAACCCAGAGATTTTTTTTTGACTGATAAGGAACACTCTGCCCATAGAGTGGACAGGTTAAAGGTCACATTCCAGATGTTAATCAGCAGAGTATTTAAATCCTGTTGTTTGACTAGAACAGCTTGTCTGTGCTCTTCTCCTCAGCTGCTTATTAAACCAGCCTAGTTGAAGCTTGACTTGTGGTCTGTGTGTATGTTCAACACCCTGTCTCTTGGTCAAGAAATCTCGTATCATTTCTCCTTGAGAAACAAATTCTTATGAATGAGGAAGACTCAATCAGACACAGGAGACAATAATTCTCAGTTCAGGTCCCTTTAATAAGATTACTAGGTCAATGTCATCCTGCATAAGCTATCAGAAGGAATTGACAACAAATATTAATGTAAATATCTTTTATATAGGGTACATATGAGTGGCTACAACATGTGAGATCTCTCACACAACGCACTTGGTTTCATAATACACCGGATAGTAATACAATCTACCCAAAGGAAGACATACAGACGTAAATGGTGCTTATTATCATCCCAGCTGGACATCAGACTTTTTGGCGCTGCTCCCACTAATATGTTACTTTACATGTCAAATATAACAACTGAAGTTTGAATGTATCACAAATATCCCATCAATCATTACAAAAAATTAATCCAGATCTTAAGTTATCAGAGGAACAAGCTGAGCAGATGTTAGTGACAGCTTTTTAAAAATAGAAATAAGGCAAGTGTCAATGACTGTGGAGGATCACTTGCTTCCTGTCGTTTTGACAATTGACATCATTTTAAAAATTGCAATAGTAATTTCTCTGTGCTGCTTTCTTTTGGGTGAAGCTCATTTTTTGTATGTTTTGTTTCTTAGATGAAGTCTATGAAAAATGGACCCAAATCCCCATTGAGGTCAAACAGGAAGCCAACCGGCTGATGAGACTTAGTGCTTTCTGGATTCCCATCCTGCTGCGGCAAGATAACTTCGGCATTGTTGTTCGCTGGGCTGCAGATATACATATAATCGACCCACAGTAAGTACAAATATTATTTTGACCCAAATATTTTGCTGCCACTAATTATTAATATTTAGATTTTTTGAAGTTCAGACTATAATGAGTTTGTAATCATCTCCTTCCAGTGACAGGGATCACATGAGTCTGAAGCACCTGAGGAGGATAGAAATATTGGAAGCAATTTTCAGAGCTTTGGAGAGAGGAAGTGTAAGTAAACGCTGCTGTGGTTTAGTCTAAAGCCACTTTCACACACAACCAAAAGTGACTGCAATCTGTAGTCAAGCCTGACGCACACATCAGCATTGCTGATATTATGATCTGATTTTGTCTTATTACTTGTATATTTGTGTATATTCATATTGGAACACATTTTTAGCAATAACTCAATAATTCATGTGCCAATTATAACAAAAGTTTAACACTAATGGTGGAGTCAAAAAACTGTGAGATGGTATAACTACTTGTGTAGATATTTCACTTTCTGCTCTATATATGTTTCATTTCAAATTTTGTTTAAACATTTTAAGCAATCTTTTTAGTCTCTCTTCAATCTGTATTTTAAGCAATTGATACTGTAACAAAAATGTGGTCTTTGTGTTTATTTGTTACACAGGCTGTAACAGGCCTTCAGTGCATCAGCCTTGATTTAATAGGGTTAGTTTTGTGATTTGTGTTTTCCTCTCTGTTCCAGATGAAAACGGCCCACTCTAAGCAACTTTTCTGGATAAGCAAAAAGCTTAACTTGGTAAGTCTGAATAAGAGTTAAGGTACTCTAATCAGTGACAGAGACATGGCTAATATAACAGCTAATAAAACACAGTGACCAAGAAATAGAAATCTCTTAGCAATCAAATGTGAAAGTTCTGCAATAAATCTTATCTAGTAGATGTTTACTCATGTTTTGTTTTTTTGAGGGTGTTGTGCTGCTCTTGTGCTCAATTGCTTTATATTAAAGCTGTAAAATTGATTGAATAGCTCTCTGACACACACAAAACACAGACATATAATGTTATAAACTTCATGGTTTTTGTGTGTATTGGAGGGTTATTTACTTGGATTGCTTTAAATCACATTTTTCTCTTAAATGTATACCAGTCACAATGTGAGGTCAAGTGTGTCTAAGTAGAAGTCCTATTTATTAATAATAATGTATTAATAATACAAGTACAATTTTGAATGTGTTGTAATTTTTCAAGTGACTGCTTTGAAAATCAAGTAAAAAAGGCATTGAAGTAGTCCAATCTATTAGAAATAAATGAGAGCATAAGTTTTGTTGTGTTAAGCCAGTCTCCTGTCTGATGATATAAGCCATAAATGCTTTGACAACTTAATCTGATTGTGACTTTTTACCACCAGCGTTCCCCGGAGGTTTTCGAGGATGCTTTACAGTTTTTGGAGCGGACAGGAGAACCTAATATCCGCTCGCGCGTCATGGATCTGGGCCATCAAAACGTCCGCTTTGTAGTGCTCCACCTCATCTTCACAGAGTGTAAGACGCAGTCACAACTCACATCTCTAGTAATTCAAGTAAAGGGACAATAACATGACAGGCTTGAGCACTTTGTGGATTTGAATGTCAATTTTATTTTGTAAATTCTATTTGACTTAATATTTCTACATTTAAGCTATTTTAAAGCAAAGAAATGAGCATTGTGTCATGAGTTGGGCAAACACAGAAGTCTGTAGCACTTGTATGTAGATTGAAGGAATATTCTTTCATTCAGTTAGTGCAGATTTTCAGGGTGAATAAACACAAACTCCCCTTTCACTTTCAACCAGTTGCTCAATATTTGTGGGAAATGGGTGCCAAAATCGAGAAGACGATGACAGAACTGAAAACTCAAACGAGTGAAGGTGACAAAAAGGTAAGACTCACTGGCTTGCTCTACGTTAGGGCTGAGCAATAAATCGTAACTTAGCAAATATCATGACTCTCCGACTGACCAAATATTAGTCCATTGATATTTTCAATAAAATCCTTCTTTAGGACAAATAATTACCCAAATGTGTGCAGTGAAGACAAAATGACTCAAATATTGGAAAAATTTAGCTAAGGGTGGACACAGATTAGATCAAGTAGGTCAACAATCAATGTTTTCTCAGTCATGGTCACACTTAAGCCATTTTCAGTCTTGCCATGAACACGCCCCGTGTTCCTTCCGTTCCTTCTGAGTCATTCTTTTGTCTATTTCTGCTCAACTGCTTCCTGGCATCGATCAGCTCATTGGATTTTACTTTGAACTGGGCATTAAGAATGCTGTTTTAGTACTACTCAATCAGAGGCATGCTCAATAGGCATGTTTATGTAATTAGTGAGTAAATTTAATCAAATTCTTAAATGAGGTCTTTCCAGAAGTAAGCAGTATGCTTTTGGTTTAATTTGTGACTTACTGTACTCAGGACAACTGCACGGATACAGATGGATGTGTTCTAAATGTAGATAGTATGTAAATAATATTGCAAAATTGAAGTGAAGAAGAAAAAAAGTTTGGTGGCCCATTAGTTGCAGTCTGTGGTACTTCTAAATTTTGAATTTGAAGAAACCATTATGGAATAAATATTGAATATGTCATGAGTACAAACATGAGCTCACATTTGAACAAAAAGTGACTAAATGTTTTTCTTATTGTTCTGGTAAAAAACCAACTGTGATTTGTCATGTTCCTCATCCAGAAAAGTGAAGAAATGAAGAGGAAGGGAAATGACTACTTTCAGAACAATCAGTTTGAAGACGCTCTGAAGTTTTACTCCAAAGCCATCAAATGCTAGTAAGTTGTGATATTTTAATATTTTCTTTTAGTGTCTTTTTTTTCTCAGATGTGTATTAGTCTGTAGGTTTATTGTTTTCTATAGATCTACTTAACAATAAATGGTTAAATCTGTATACTAACTGAATTTCTTTCTTTCTCTGTCCAGCCCTGAAAACCACAAACTGTATGGAAACAGAGCCCTGTGCTTAATCAAATGCAACAAGTATATGTAAGTAGTCAGTAGTTTTTATAAATAATTGAAACAAGCAGTATAAATAAAAAGCTTTTTTTTTTAGAAATTCAATGAAAAATATTTTATTTTTCATATTTGTAAACCACAATTAAAACTGATGGTTGAAAAACATCAGGAGAGAAATACAGAAGAGTGCTAATAAAGAGAGCAGCATCCTACATTATTACACCTTTTTGAAGCCCATATTTATCATGCGTCTCAGATGAGGAAATCCATCCTCACTTGTGAAAAATGTTACTAATTTTAGGACTAAGAGTGATGCCGATATTTTTTATTCAAAAGTGAACGTAGGAGTGATTCTGAAACACTTTGAACAAGAGCCCCATCTCAGTATGACTCTCACTGTAGAACAAGAGTGAATGTTAAACTGTTGCAGGAAATGTGATTTTTTTATTTTTTTATTCTAATGGTTCATTTTAAGAAATGTTTAAATCAAATAATGCATATTTGATTTTACAGACAAGCGGTCGGTGATGGAAAACGTGCTACTATGATAAAACCATCCTGGGCAAAGGTACTCATCTCTTTCATTATCTCGTATAAAAAGAGAAAGTGAAATCCAGTGTATCCGGTAACTGATCAGGCAAATGATAGTTATGAATCACAAGTGAATGTAAGTCTTTGTTTGCAGGGTCACTACCGATTCTGTGAGGCGTTGTACCTCTTGGGAAGGGTCGAAATGGCAATTGAAAAAAATGTTGCAGCCCGGCGTTTGTGTAAAGATAATCAAGAGGGACTCAGAGAGCTGGAACACCAACACCGGAAATTCACTGGAACGGAGGAACCCATAGGTACAATCATTGCCTTCATGTCATGGTCACAGTGCCATCTTAATTCACATTCAATTTTTATTACTTACCATTGATTTCATATAGATATGGACATCGTGACAGTTCCCCAAAAGTGAAGCCAAAATATATCAGTTGCCTGCTGATGACTGGCTGCAGTATAGGTCATAAAGTGTGCTCCATGTGACATGAGGACGGGATATGAACCAAAGTAAAAAAGCAAATAATGTGTCAGATAAATCTTTCCCAAAGGTTTATGTCATTTTAAGGTAGTTTTTTATCACGCTGATGTTTGTTTGTGTTTTAATTTGTTATTTGACAATATAAAGAGAGAGGTCAGGATTGACAGCTATGACAGCCACTCTCATACCTCTGTCGGGAGGCGAGACATGCTACTTTAGCCGTCCTGCTGGTCTAAATCTTGCCACCTGTGTCTACTGCGCAAGTTCTTGCTACAAATGACATCGCACAAGCAAGATGGCCACTCCCGAAAAGGAGATATTTTGGCTTCACTGTTGCATAGTGGCACGAAGTGGAGACGTGTTGTTAGTATTTAAATACAGTTAATGGTGCTTGACTCTTCCACACCCATTACATATTACACAATATTACACTATGCAAGACTTCCACTAGTGACAGTAAGGAGCCACGACATCTTCTCATTTACATGTAGATAAATCAAATGTAAAAATGGCAAGAGGAAAAAAATAAAATGAAACGCCTAATGATCGCCTCCTAATCTGGGTTCTCATAGTTTGCCATGCCTCATAACTGAAACCCATGTCTGTGTTTTTCTTTCAGATGAACAGATACAGATCAATGACAGGTATGTTTTTCCACACACATTGTTCTAAAATGATTGATAAATATGCTGCTCAACTTATTGATTATCCTCCTGTATTTGTGTGGTTTTCTGTAGCCCAGACAGCACTGACGGAATAGATCCACCGGACTCACCACCACCACCACGGCGTGTAAAAGGTTATACTAAGGTTACTCTGCCACCACCAACACCAGGAAAACCACAGAGTATAGTTAGTAACTTTTTCATTCATATTAAATGTTCACAACAATAATCAAATAGATATCAATCTAAATTGATGTCACCAATGTTTGACAGAAAATACGATGGTTCAAATCCAATGTTTCGTAGAAGATTTGTCCTTTTGACTTTGGTGATCGCCTCACTTTTCCTGTAATGCTATGAAGTTTCATGTACACATTCTCGCCTCGATGAGGATGAATTGTAAAAACTTTATTGATTCCTAGCTTTTCATCTAGCATCATCATCAGGACAAAAAATGTGTACAGCAATTTGATTTAAGACATTATGATTGCAAAACTAATGCCATTCCCAATATCAGTGTCATATCATATTTATCAGTGTGAAGAGGCTTTTACTATTTAATCAGCACATTTGTCTTGTTTCTTTGGACACAAGCTAAAGTTTGAAGGTCAGAGTTGATAAAGAACTTGAATTTGTGTGTTGACAGTTCTGCGGGCTTGTAGTGAATATGCCGTCCGAATCAGGTGAGTTTGTTTTAATGCCTCCAGTACTTTTTATTTTTAATCTAGGTTCAGATCCCGTAGGTTTCTCTGACTTAGTTGTGATTTCCAACAAACACAATTTTGTACTTTTTGAGGCTTAAACTCACTGTCAAAATTAGCTGATTGCAGCCGTCTCCCCGTAAGTGTCATGTTTGTACAAGGGAGTGTCACAGTATGTTGTTCACATTATCTATTGTTTTTCTTCTTTTAATCACATCTGTGTAAGTTAACCATCAGTTCTTCATATAGTATTGTAAACATTTTTCAGGAAAACAGGAATGTCTCTTCAAATATTGTGCTTATAAAGATGAAACTGAATTACTTTTTACAACTTGCATGACCAAAACCCTTTCTAATGTTCTATACAGTAGGTGTTTTTTAAAGAAAAAGAAGTATTATCTTAAATTTGTGCAGAGATAAAATGGAGGGTTTGGGCCTTTTATCAATCGCAGTAATTCTGTCGATACAGTTAACAAAAGCTGATGCATCTCATGGATTTTATTCTTTTTTAACACTGTTATCATCATAAAAACTTAATGGCAAATATTTTTTTCACAGTGAAAAAACAAAATCCGCCAGCGCCAAAGGCAGAAGTCAGCACTAAAGTGTCTAAACCGTCTAAACCACCTAAAAGGTCAGTAGACATGCTGTTTCCAATATAAAAGAGGTGGGCTGGAAGTATAGTAACAAAAAGAGGGACATTGGCACTAAAAACATGTAATGTTGAAATATATTTATTTGATTTGTCAAATTTAGACAACTGAAGGTTCATATTAACTTAAGATAAACTGTTAAATACATGTTTGCACAGAAGGAGGACTGGATGGAGGATTTTGTCCCCCATCATTTGAAAGGAACTTAGTAGTAGTCAGCATGAACAGGAGGAATGATTACAGCAAGACAAACTCATTTCAATTTTAATTTGAGCACCTCACCTGAAACGGTGAACCTGTCCTTGTAAGCAGAATAACACACAATAATAATGTCTGAATGATACAGTCAATATTTACCTGAAGGCAAGTTGGCCTGTAGGAAGTAAGGACAGAAAAATTGGATTAGGTACTTCAAACAAGACATTTTCTGCTATTGATTGTGGCAGACTGTGCATTAGCTACTTTTAGGACCATGAATCTGATCGAAAGCTCTGTTCTTCCAGTGAGTCTGCAAAGAATGAAAAAGGAGACCCCGCACCAAAAAAGAAATCAAAGAGCAAAAACGTTCCGTCTGAAGATGAGGTAAGGCTATGCTCACATGTCACTGCATTTTCATCTGTAATCAAGAATATATCTAGATTCTTTTTGTAGGGAGCTGTCATTTGAACATGACTCATCTAGAGTTTCATGAAATATACAAAAGATTAAAAAAATATTGTACAATAGGCTCATGGTCTAAATGGGTCGGACTTAAGTCCCCTCATTATTCATAGGCGTCTTTTGGGTGTAACACACGGTAAACCAATCAGAGTGTCATCTCTTATTCCCTTTGATATCCAGGCGCGCTGTCACCTTGGTGGATTGTTAGTTTGATGGCGGATTTACCAGGATTGGTCACATGACTACATTGACAGTTTCATTGATCATTACTGCGATTGACTGATTCTGATACATAGAGACTGGATGTTGATGTACATCATAATACGAATTCACATTGTGGTCCATTTATTTGTGATTTTTTGCATGTTTGTGTACTGCTGCGCACCCGTGTGAGCATAACAGGCACAAGTGTGTCGAGGAGCATATTGGACTTTTGATGATGCGCCCCTTTAATAACAGTGACATTAAACCTGTTTTGTTTTTTTTTTGGTCAGTAGCACAATCGCTTTCCTCTGCCTCAAAATAGCAATGTGCCACCAATGCACCTGACCACACCTCATTTTGAGACCAACATGCTATAGTTGCACAGACTGGTGCAAGTGCATTTACTATTTAGACAACGTGGGCACAGGGTGAGAAAATGACAACTGTGCTGGGGGAAACTAACAAAGACACATGTGCGGCGACCACAAGATGGTCGGCGCACATGTTGTCATACATGATAATAAGCTGGTTTTTGGACTGTTGGTCACAAAAAGACTTGCTTGTTAATTCATAATTAAAATAATTGTTAGTTGCAGCTTGGCAATATTTTGTAGCTTTTAAATTACAGTATCAGTGAATGAAATGACTAACGTGTTGTGATGTGTGCTTTCTCTACAAACAGAAAGGCACTGATAGTAAATCAGATGCATGTGAAGAGAAGAAATCTTCGGTGCAGGACACTCCTACAGATGCACGTAAAGAGAAGAAATCTTCGGTGCAGGTGCAGGACGCTCATACAGATGCACGTAAAGAGAAGAAATCTTCGGTGCAGGACACTCCTACAGATGCACATAAAGAGAAGAAATCTTCGGTGCAGGACGCTCCTACAGATGCACGTAAAGAGAATAAATCTTCGGTGCAGGACACTCCTACAGATGCACGTAAAGAGATGAGATCTTCGGTGCAGGACGCTCATACAGATGGACGTAAAGAGATGAGATCCTCGGTGCAGGACACTCATACAGATGGACGTAAAGAGATGAGATCCTCGGTGCAGGACGCTCATACAGATGGACGTAAAGAGATGAGATCTTCGGTGCAGGACACTCCTACAGATGCACGTAAAGAGATGAGATCTTCGGTGCAGGACGCTCATACAGGTGCATGTAAAGAGATGAGATCTTTGGTGCAGGACGCTCATACTGCCCTGACCGACCTCCGCAACCGCAACGCTGAGCAGGCCTTCAGCCAGGCACTGGCCTTACTGGATACCAGTACGCCCAAGGTAATCATACCAATGCCAAAACTTACTACTGTCCCATAACTGTAAGCAGATTGAGAGAATGATCTAATGTGTATAGATCTTTTATGTATTGGATTCATTGTTGTCACAATGTAGAAATGTGCTCCAAAATTAAAACCCAGTCATTACATGAAAGGACATTAGAGTTTAAATTCAGCTGCAAAAAATACTTTTTTGTTACTTTTGTATTTTTTTTTCCTAGGTGGAGACATTTTGTTGCTCTTTCTCTACCAGTGTTTCCTGTCAATCACCACTTTCCAGTCACAATAATAAAACATTTTGCTCCTCTCAGGACTTTGGACTTTCCACACTGGATGTGCTGTTGTTGCTGTACGGCCATGCGTCCGCCCTGACAGAAATCGGGCAGCCTGAGGTAACTCAGAGATAGTCCTGGTAGACCGGATATTTTTTGCCTTTTATAAAATTATGTAAATGAAATGAATTTTCTCAGTCTTTACATGTGTGGTTGCTTTTTGAAACAGGAACTTTCACAAGCGCAAAGACTTCTGGAGAAGATCAAGTCATTTGAGGAGAGGAGGTCTCTGTGTCTGGTTTACTACGCCGTTGGGAAGGTGTATGTCAAAGAGAACAGGTACCGTAGCTTTCAGTCTTGTGGTGTTTTGTGCTGTTCATTTAGATCTTGAGCTGTTTTGAACTGTACAACCAACCGTGTCTCTTCTTCGGACAGGTTTGCAGTTGCTCTGAAGCAGTTTTCAGATTCCCTGCAGATGGTCAAGAATCAAATAACACCGGGTAAACTCACATGGCCTTTAACAACAGAGATTGTCAAAGAAACGCAGCCAGACTATTTCAAGGTATGTTGTCATTAACCATATGTTTTATATCTGACCAGCCATTTTAAAGATAGATAGTTTAGATAGCGTGCGTAGTTTTGAAAGGTGCCTTAGAATTATGGTTTACTTACTTATTAATATGCTAGGTAGTTTTTGGCATCTTTTCTCTTCAGTGTAAAAAATGTAATTAGAAACCATTGTTGTTCAGAAGAGGATAACTATTCTTTCACAGGCCTTGTATATATTTAAATATAATAATCTATATTAATAACAAAAAACTAAAACAATGGAAAGTTTACTGTCATACCACATCTGTGGTTCACTTGTACTATATTTATCCTCAGTTTGACTTGTTTCCTTTTTTTAGGAAATTCTGGAGAGTGCTATAGAGTTGTGTAAATTTCCGCCTATTCCTGATGCCATTTGTCGACATGAGAAATGCCATAGCCATTTCAAAACGGAAATCTACTTCACTGACCCAGATTTTAAGGTAAATGATGGCAGTGAAACACAGCCAGGAATTTTAAAGGTTTAAAATATGGACATAATTCAAAGTGATGTACTTCTTTGTGCAGGGCTTCATTCAGATAAGCTGCTGTCAGAGCTGCATCGTTGAATACCACATCAACTGTTGGAAGTCGCTCAAGACATCGACCTTCTTTGAAAAGAATGAAAAGGTAAATGTGCATTTACATTTTGACACTTTTAACTAAACCGACAAACAAGGTAAGACATTCAAAAGTTAGAGGATACTGCGATGGTTCAGCGTAATTTCGACCTAGCGTCATATGCACAATGAGGTCTATCTAAACACCACCTCAGCCGTTCATTTTCATTTGGTCGGAAAATAGTGGAGCTAGAGCCATCAGCCGAATGTCTTAGTACAGTACGCTAACGGGATCACCAGTGTATCTCGTAAATTACCCCACTAATAATGCCTGGATTGTTATCAAACTTCTACAGTAGTACAAATAAGGTCTTTAATCATAAATCGATGCATTGGAAAGTTTGTAAGTACACCAGGAGTTTAATAAAATAACACTTACCTAATGGCTTTTACTCTGCTGGATCGCGCGATATTTCAACAATGTTTACAGCTTTAGCAGTAGCAGCAGAGTAAAAGCCATCAGGTAAGTGATTAGTACCTAGGACCAAAACTAAAAGGCACAGGTCTAGCTTTGTCCCTGCAGCCATCATACATCTTAATAAGAACTTGTGATCCCTTGATGATGGTTGGGGAGTTGATGATGATGATGATGATGTTGATGTTGACAATGATTGTGTTGATGATGATGAGTGCACTTATGCACTTTATGCCATGCACTTTTAGGGTAGCCACCCTACATATTTAATGCACTTTATGACGCAGCATGGAATGATGATGGGGATGATGATGAGTTGTGTGGCTATTTTACTGTTTTCATTTTTCTGTTTTGTATGAATGTCTCTCACTGCGAGCCAAATTTACCTGCGGGTACAAATAAAGAAATCTAATCTAAAAAATCTAATCTAGATAGACCTCATGGTGCATATGACGCTAGATCGAAATTACGCCGAACCATCGCTTTAATGCAGCCTTTAAAACCAGGAAAAGACTAAACTGAAATCATATCACAACATTACGATATCTAAAATCTTATATCATGATATCTATATAATATCTATATTGCCCAGCTCTACTCCAGAAGAGCCATTATAAATCTCTCAAGTAGATGACAATGAGCAATGAGAGTGCTAGACACTTTTTAAATATATAAAGAAATGAAGTGCACAAGAAATACCATGAGCAAAATTTAGATTTCATAACTTCATTTATTTAGTAAAGTAAACATTTGTAGACTAGCTGATGACAGAGACACAGTAGCTGTTGGAATACTTTATTTATGCATTGTATTTATGTTGCAGGATTTCCTGCAAGACACGTGTTTGACTCCAGACTGTGTTGGTAAAATCTGTAATATCAAAATCTACGGTCCAACGGGCCTGGTGAAATGTAAGGTAAGGATGTTCAGTGGAGGTGAATTTTGCTTTAAGAGTTGCTGTGCTTGTGAAAAACATGAACAGTGTTGACCTGAGTCATTTCTCTTTTCAGTTTGAAGCTGACATCACTAAACCTCAGACTCCAAAGAAGCCAAAAGTGAATCAGAAATGTACAAGGTGAGACTGTAGTCTAATAACAGTTGATGCTGATGATGGTTCATCACAGCAGGACTTTCTGATTGTTACCATGTCACCAGTAACACTAAAAAAGATAAAAAGGTTTCTTGTGTATTAAATTCTTCAGGTGCCAATACTGCAAAAATGTGATTTGATATTCCTATAAGGTGCTGTGAGAAGTTGAATTGTTCTAACCCTAAATGTTGGTTCTTCTGATCCATTCTAAAGGATTGTAAACTACCTGACAAATACTTGCTTTCTAAATAACTGCCTTTCTTTTTTTTTCAGTCTGAAGAAGTTAAAATCAAAGGAAGAGCGCAGACTCAAGAGGAAGCAGCATAAGCAGTCGTTTCAAGATATGCAGACTATTAATGATGAGATTCTGCTTCAGGAAGAAGACTCAGAAACTCAGAGCCAACAGAAAGGTACTGCTTTATCAACTTTATCAAAATTGCTGGTGGTGCCTTTCCACTTACTTGCTGTCATCTCTCCACCGTTGGCTATGTAATAAAGGGGAAAAACATGCTGATAATAATAGTAAATTTTCATTTAAAAACAATTGTGTAATATGCCTAAAATGTTTCCACTGTGTCGTCAGCCTGGTTGCTGTACAGGGATCGAGCTCTGCTACAGATCAACCAGAACTTGGAGCTGCTGAGGGAGGAAAAAGGCCTCCCTGTGTCAACCCTGACCAGCAGTCTGAAGCCCTGGCTGGAGCTGGACTCGTTGAGGGGCAACGAGATAGCTGTGAGGATCCTGAACTGGCAGCAGGAGAAACTGGAGACTCTAGGTCAGATTGTTGAACTGCTCCTAGAGAGGAAGAACCGAGTTTGGGCTCGTGTCCTCATCCATCTACTGTCTGACTGTCTGGAAACAAATCCCAAACTGAACAACTGGGCTTGTCAGCTCAATGATGCAGGTCAGTATTGATCATGTGTGATGATCTGAACAGCTTTAATGTATTACAGTTTAAATGATTATTTGTATAATAACCAAAAAGACGTGATATAAAACGCAGTGAGGTGTAAAGATCAGTACAGTTAAGTCGAATATGGTAATGTCGTACTTTGAAGTTCATCTAAGTGATGACTTGGAGGGGACATACCATGCTTTTTGTGATTTTCTGTAATTTATATAGTGTTATGATGTTGGATGTCTATGTCAAACCACGGACAGAGGTCCAAAACTTGTGGCAAACATATGAAAAAGCCTGAGCTGGCAAAAACCAATCATATCGGGCAGCTGACCAATCATAATATAGTAGGCTCATCGGGAGGGAGGGGTTAAAGAGACAGGAGCTAAAATGGCTTGTTACTGAGGGGCTGCATATCGACTATAATATAAACAAGGTATTGCAGTAGTGCCACAGAATATAAATGAAGGAAGTGTTTATGAGAAGTGCTCTTTAGTCTCGAAATAAATACATTTTGCACACAGAATTGAAATAAAAATTTTACATCAGTGCCCCAGTGTGAATCCTGACCAAATGCCTGCTGCTCTCTTAGGTCTGAATGCTGCCAAATCCTTCATTGACCGCAATGCCGATCACCTGGAGCAGCTGGATCTGGCTCTTTTGCTCAACTTTGGCCCATTGCAGGAGTTGATTATAGAGAAACTTGGTACAAGGCCTGAACTTTTTTCAAGCATTGGCTTGACTGTGACTGAATACCTAAAACAGGCCACACCACATGACATGAGACTGTTTATCTGGACCCTAGAGGAGCATAGGGATATGTATGAGTTGTGCCACACCATACTGGATGAGTATTTTGATATGATGGGTACGTATTTTGAACTTTTATAACCTTTGATTTGTCCTTTTTTTTGTCCCAACTTTGTGATTTGATTCCAGTTCTTTTGTATTTTCAGATGGACATTGTTCAGTCCTAAAAAAGTCTGATGAAAATGAAAATGTAAGTCATTAGAAACTGAAGCATGGTGACTATAAATGACCGATATACAGGATAGAAGTTTGTTGTTGCATTAACTAAACTAAACACTTGTTTTCATTGCAGAATTCTCTGATGAAGGCTAAGAGTCGTGGCCGGAAAAAGAAACAGAAAGAGCCAAAGGTCAGGAGTTGTGTTGATAGTTGTTGCATAAAAAGCTAATTAAATGCCAAGACTGCTGTCTTCTGAGATTACTCCCAGTGTTGCAGATATTCATACTTGAATATTATATTGGTTATTACTGACTAACTAATTAATTGGCTAAAGGGATGCTCCTTCCACAGGGTAATGGAGTAGAGGAAGTGTATGAATTCGAATAAATGACCTACAGACTACAGACTTAGACTTTAAACATCAAAATTAAAACATGTTGCACAACTGAAGAACGCCAAACTTCACGTCTTCTCCTGTCTCGCCTTTATCAGGAAAACTATTAATGTTAATAATCTACTCTTTACTTTTTTTGACTTGGTTTCCTTTTTGTCTTTTGTTTTTTGTTTATTGTTGTTTATATTGAATTATTAATTTGAATAAATAAAAAAGACAAAGAATAACAACAAATCCTACGCATGGTTTGGTAATTTTTAATATTAATTAATAGTCCAAATACCAATCAGCATATTTTTTGAATTGATAAATCGTGTAAGCTCTATTAAAAGAACCTGGTTTTATATCATCCCTCTGAAGTTTGTCCTCTTCTATTCCTCTCAGGGGGTTATTGTTTTGTCTGGGATGAGAGGTTTGACTCCAAGAGACGATAGGGACCAAGACATTTTTGAAGAAGACTCTTTGTAAGTTGCACCATCCACATGGACACACATAGCTCGTCTCCTGGAGGTCTGTAACCGTTCTGTAATGTTGAGCTTTCTTTCTGTCAACAGATCATTCCTTCATCCTGTTGATTCGTTCAGCGTACCTAGTTACCTTCGAGAGCAAGTGGACAATTTTGAAGAGCTGTACAACAGCACCAGGCACCAAGATCACTTTAAAAAAATTTTGGACAACAACCCTGACCAAACAAAAGAGACCTTGTATGAGTAAGTTCAAGTTACATATTCATATTTACTTGAATAATTAATCCTGGACTGTTTTCATGTGTGTCATATGAGGAGAGGGAAGTAATATTGATGTTAATTACTGTGCTCAAGTAAACCCTTTAGAGATGATTATGATAAAGATATGAACCTCATGGCACTTTTATTTCTTTGGCAACTTTATTTTTCATTGAAGCTGTCATATACTTGGCTGCTGCATTCATAATAGACCTTGGCACAAAGGGTTAAAAAAAAAAGAGAAAATGGCTCCATCAGCTCGAAAATGCACAAATTTATGCTATAGCAGCCACAGGATAAAAAAATGTGGTTTTAATGGGTTTCAGTGTGCCCTAAAAGGGCAACAACATGCTGAAGTTAGTATTGTTTCTACACAGCTTATTATAGACTTAATGTACGATCTATGGTTGGATTTCTAAAATGTGTTTAAAAAAACACAAAAAACCTTTTTGCTAAATATCATGAGTACAGCATAATCACAGCCAAAATTACCAAAAAGGTCACTAGTGACAAACAAAGGTTAAATATTATGCCTGCAGGAGACAGTAATGTACCTGATTGCGGGCTGTCAGGAGATGTCACACACTCAGTGGGATTGTTGTGACAGTGGAAGCTCATTGACTCATTATGAGCAAATGTCGTACTGAAAAATGTAACAAATTATCTTTAATTGGTTAATCCATCTCTCTTCTCTCTGTTCCTTGTCCAAGTCCAGGTTGCATCATTTTGATTGATTATATAATTAGGAATAATTGTGACATTCTGCTGAGAAGTGATAATATTCAATCTTTATTCAATGTTGTCTCTGTTTTTTATCATAGTTTCATACTTTGGCCACTGTGATCATTAAAAAGACATGAAATTGAATTCTTTGTGGTATTAAAAACTGTTTAATAGTATCTTACCTAATTTTATGTCTCTCTCTCTTGTTCTGTAGCTATTTTGCTCAGATCTTGGAAGAGCATGGCCCCTTGGTTGCTGAGGACCCCCTGCTGGTGGGTGAAGTTGAAAATTTCCCTCCTGTGGCTCAGTTGAAGATCCAAGAAACGGGCAGCTTTGAGAACTTCCTCCTCGAGTCTCTTCGCTTCATAAAGATAGGGAGGTGTATCGGTCTGGCTAAGCACGCCGTTTGCCTACAGCAGGCTGAACATGGATCCAGCCTGGATGACCTGGATGACTTAGGGGATCCTGACACAAACTCTTCACCTGCTGATCTGCTTGCAGCTTGTGATCCAGAGATCACGAACTATCTGAACAATTATTCATCTGCAGAGACTGAAGTCTATCCTGTCCTCCCAAATCCATATGCATTTAGCTCTGCTTTTGATCCCTTATCCGTTTGGACTAACAGCAAAGACCTTGACAGTCAACAGCATGGTGTTTACTTACCTAATGTTTATAAGATGCTATATCCCTCTGGCAGTGAGGTAGATGTTGGTGTTTGGGAAACAGATTCATCTTCTGGGGGAATTGCTTCAGTGACGAGTGAGGAACGCTTTTTGATGAAAGATGAAGCAGTGCAGGTTGATACCAACATCTAATCAGATTATTAAATAAATCAGATGGAGCATGTGGATACATAAATGCATGCAGAAATTATGTGTTAACTGTTTGTTTTGCCTTCTCTTAGACGTGTCCAGAGACCATGAGGAGTGTAGCGGTGAATACAGAGCCTCATGAGCCTTTTGAGAAGGGTCATGTGAGTCTTTTAGTTTCATGTATTATCAATTCACTTTTGAAAAGTAATCACCAAGAGCACAACATGTTGATGATATTGTGGTCTTGTTCATTCCTCCAGGGTGACATCCACAAAAAAGAAAAGAGCAACAAAGAGTTGAAGGAGAAGATCAATGAAATGACAAATGGCAGTAACAAAGTCAATCTTAGGCACAAAGAAGAGATCAACTCAATCGAGGAAGAGACACGAAAGATCAATGTCAACATTCAAGTAGGTTCATGAGAGATGCACCAGAATGATCAAGTTTCTTGACTTTTGTTTGTTTTATTGTTATTAAATGCTGCAATTATCAGTCAGTTGACAGAAGATTGATCACAAACTATTTTGATAACTGTCTATTCATTTTGAGTATTTTTTTTGTGCTGCAGCCCTAAATGTCACGTGTATTTTATTCTGTCTGGTCTTTGTATGTTGTTTAATAATTCATGATTTTGTGTGCTATAGTATTTAAATAAACATCATTATTATTTATTTTGTTAAGGTGACCAATAAGGAGCTGTCACTGCTCCAGCAGAAGTTGGAGGAGGAGGTGAGGAAGGACCAGAAGGAGAAGAAAGCCAACCAGGAGATGCTGAAGTCCATAAAGCTGGCGATAGAAAAGTTGGTGGAGGAGCGAGGGAGGTATGGAAAAACATGAATTAAACTAATTGAATATTTTCTAATATTGTGGTTGGTCTTGAATCATTCAATTATCTATGTTTGTAGAGATGACTGAAGAAACCTTAAATTGATCTCTAACAATTCTTCTATATGTGTGTTACTGTTTAGTCTCACCCAAAACATCAAAGCAAAGAAAACCAGTTATGAAGCCAAGCGGAGTAATTTCTCAGAGCTGAGGTAAGGTGTGAAAGTGGTGATTGTTAACAAAACATTAACTAAGTGCTCCAGAGGTTTAACATCTACCTTATTCTTCTTTCAGCAATCAGATAGCTGCTGAGAAGATGAGTCTGGTGGACGAGATCAAGCGACGTAGAGTCTTGTTCAAATCGGCCATCAAGAGATCTCGTACAGCTCAGGTAGGTCCAAGATCTCAACCCTAATCTGTCAGTTTATGTTAGCAAATGTCTTAAAGAGTATGTTTTTATATTTGTCTTTTTCAAGTTCAGCTGAAGGTAATTTGAGGCTTGAACAGTCTTCGTTAGAGACATCAAGTGGATTCTTTTCAAGTTATAAAAGTGACCTGAACAATGTCAAACTGATGCAGAGCAATGAAAGATAATGTTGTAAAAATGTGGACTGATGAAGACATCATATTATTAGACACTAATTCAACCAAAAATATCAATGAAATTGTCCACAATGAAATAAAAAGAGATATTTATCAGTAACAATCGAAATGTTCTTTATCGGTGCTCATTCACATATACTAAATGACTAAAGAAATGTTTGTTCCAGCTTTTCTGTAATCAGGTTGTTAAATAAATGTAAAATGTATTTTTTTTATTTTAAAACTTGAGTAAATCACATGACCCTGCTTGCTTTGCTCCTCCAGCTGTTGATCATGGAGAGCAGCCGGGATCAGGGACTGTACGGCCTCTACAGAGATCTGGCAGATGGCAAAGCTTTACTGACCAAACTGGATGAAATGGTACACAGGTAAGT
The DNA here is from genome assembly GCF_027409825.1 of Scomber japonicus. Lineage (NCBI taxonomy): Eukaryota > Metazoa > Chordata > Actinopteri > Scombriformes > Scombridae > Scomber > Scomber japonicus. The sequence continues at coordinate 9,373,663 of NC_070590.1, read as the reverse complement.
GAAGTGCTTCTTATCATCTTGTCAGACCACAGATGAACCAGTTGGTGTCAGATTAACATGTGTCAATATTCATCTTTGCAGATTTCCATCTCAAGAACTTGAAAGTACAAGAAAGAGTTGTAGAGGCAACGTCCAAGATGTTGAAAAGAAAATCACCACTGCTGAGGTACATGAATCATACCACAGTATTATTATTATTATTATTATTATTATTATTATTATTATTATTATTATTATTATTATTATTATTATTATTTAATTAATGTATTTTTTGTACACTGTATCTTTACACAAGTTTCATTCGTGCGCACAAGATAAAAATAAAATATATACATATTGTCATGGTTACAGACTCGACAGCTGAAAATAACCTAATATTTTAATGTTCAGGACTACAGTATTAATGATCCATGTTGAGTTGATCGCCTTATATATAATGTTTGTTTAAATGAATAAAACTTGTCTGTTCACAGACGCAGTACAAGGAGCACATGGAAAAAGTGAAGAATGGCATTAAGCCACTTTCAGTCAACAACACCAAACAGCCTGTACCGTCAGTTAAACCGGTAAGACATCTGGTGGTGGTTGTGGGGGGGTTGCACTAACCAAAGTCAATCCGCTTTAGGTGCACCATGATGGTGTATGGCTGTAGTAGCTTTTTGACTGCAAAGAAGGAAGACTGTAAATTTCTGTTGGACTTAAAATAATACATTTACAATAAATGACAACATTTATATATTTCTACCTAATTCAACTCTTTCCTGTCTTGTTGCAGCTATCGGTGGCAGCCAAAGAGGTTACTCCTCCGTCTTCAGCAGCGGCCTCTAACAGATCTTCCCCACTCATCCAGCAGTCGGCTCTAGCTGCAGCTGAGGCACCCACCGCTCCACCTCAGAAGCAACACAAACATCCGACCAGGACACCGGAGCCTCCACACAGCACTGTGTTTGACAAGGCCATGGAGCGTCTGTCCACCATGTTCCCCGACTATACAAGGTAACACTGGACCAATGAGACCAGCTTATAGACACTCCATCAGCTATTAAATAAAGCAAAGTTATTGCCTTTTTTCTAGGGTATCTTTATTTCCATTTTTTCCTGCTTTATTAAAATGTTGATGTAGAAGAATACATTTAAATAAATCAGGAGGAAACGCCACAGCCTTTTAATATTTCCTCATACACAACAGTCGTGTCAATATAATTAATTTACTGTGTGTTCAGGTCGGACTTGATGAAGTTTGCTCAAGAGCTGCGTTCATCCAGCGGGGGAAGTCTTAACAGCATGACGTTGGAGGGAGTGGTCGGTGGAGTGACGCAGCTAATCCTGGACCATCAGGTAGGTGTGACCCAAACCTGATGTGGATAGTTGAAATTTTAAAAAGAGAGATTCAGTCTGAAATAGACTTGGTTTTAGAGAGAGAACACAAACACTGGCAGCAGTAGGATACATGATGGTCAACCGAGCAGTTGTAGATGTAACTGTTCCTTCTTCACTTCACAGTTCATACTCCGTCTTGCCTCACAAAAAAAATCAACAACATTTTTCCCTGTGAGGACTGTTAGGTCATTTTCCATTTTAGATGCCTCATATTAGGATACATAGGGTCAAACATGGGCCTTAAGGTCACAGTAGAAACAGCATTAAATCTCAGCAGAGAGACACTGTCTTCTGTCCTTGAGACGCTGAACAGCTGTGTGTGTTGTTTTGGCGAAAGCAGGACTCACTCTAATAATGACGAGGCAGCGTTGTCATGGTAACCAAGGTCAGAGGATATGAATGTCTGACTTCCTAGACCCACGGATAGATATAACCAACCAATAGGCTAATTCTATGTGCTGTAGATGCATTGAGTTTGACCATTTATGGGCATAGAGTATCTTTGAAGGCTTAAAGAAGATCCACGGAGGACTGTTCTCTCTGAATCGAGGCGGCATCATGCACAGAAGCATGTATTGATAATTCCTTCATTCTCATTGGCCAAGCTTCAATAAATATTTTCCGCATAAGACAATATGAGCTCCTGTGCACTTTCTCCACTCGTGAGTTAAGGACTGATGAACAAATTCTCTGTAACCACAACTCACCATATCATCAGAGCTGACAGTATAAGACAAGGTGACACACAGAAATCGAAATTACCATATCTGATTAGGCAGAATACGAAATATTGTCCTGAATATAAGCAACACTTGGTTTTAAAAAAATGTTTGTAAGATATAACACTGTTTCAGACTAATTATTCTGGGCAAGATCCTAGAGAGAGATCCTATCAGTTTTAGGAGAGTGTTGAGTGTGTTGATCATTGAGTAATCATTGAAGCCCTTTCTCTTTTAAACACAGATTTTCATTTAAGCAGAATGTAAATTTAAAATTTGTCTAGTTTGTCTAAAAGTTAAATACCGTACTCAAAATCTCCTGTCTCCTTTTCAGACTTTTTTTGAGCTCTTCTTTGTAAAGTTGTCTAACTTCTGCTTTATAATTGCTGCTTCATAGAGGATTTAATCGTTCCTCGGTCTGTTTCTGCAGTCATTGCAGATGCGACATTTTCAACAAAGTTTTAGTGATTTATGTATGTATGTGTGTATGTATATTCTGTAGCAACAAAATATGTTACATAAGCCTTTAGAAACCTCTGCAGGTTAAACTACACAAACTACAAACACACAAACAAACTAACTAGCCTTGTAACATATAAACAACCTTACCTTAAACATTAAACAATACTCATAAAGAATATTTGATATTGTGAACACATAAATGTCTATTCCTCGGTTATTATATGATCTCTACTCTTTCAGATGTCATTTTGACCTGTCCTGCTCAGGTCTCAGATAGAAAAGACCTGAGTCACTTGTCATCTAGAAACAATCTTATTGGTTGTTTTTTTTTCCTCTCAGGAGAAGCTCATTTCTGCCAGATCCAACGCCATGGGGCGTGGGAGTCCAGCTCATAGAGCTACGCCCCCTTTGGTAAACCAGCCCCCGGTCTGGCAGCAACTTGGACACCACAAAGTCACACACTTTGACGCAGTAAGTCCTAAAGATCTATTAGTATAAACTGCATCTGCAGTCTGAAGCTTTGTTGATTTTAAAGGGAAAGTTTTCTGGTTCAGGGTTGTAGCCATTTTTTAAATGCATGTTTGAATGAACTGTTTCGCCCATGATATGTCAAAAATGTGATAAATAAATTACCATTAGATACTTATTCAAACATCTTTCTTCTTTTTTTTTTTTTAATCAATCGGGCAACAATAGCAAGATACACGAAAAGAAGATGGAATACAAAATAAGCACAAAATAGACAATATTTTCCATTTAAGGGACATTTTTTGCACTTAAAGGCACATGTAGCGTTCATTTTTAAACAGGCCTGTTGCCAGATCTGCTGCTGTGGTCTCAAAACTGGAAAATCTTTGAACTCTTAACACCTGCAATCCACCAGTTAACAGTTGAATATAGATGTATAATATATACTGTATATACTCAATATGTATTGTGGTGATCTCTGCAGTTGAACATGGAGGATCCCTGCATCATTTGTCACGATGACATGAGTCCAGATGACATGTGTGTGCTGGAGTGCAGACACAGCTTCCACAAAGAGGTGAGGATGAAAACTGCGGAGGACGATTTTGTTCTTTGTTGTCCATTTTGAATAATGTGAAATTGGCTTAATAGACCATTTCAAAACTGTATCATTCAGTTTAAAACTGGAGTGAAGGACTTCTGTCTCCACCTTCTGGCAGTAATAGTAAACCACAGGGAGCAGAGGAGAGGAGTGTGATCATAAATGCAGCAAAACACAGTAGAGACTCTCACACCGAGCTGAAATGAAACAAGTGCACATACATTTGGTAAATAATATAAATAAAGAGACTCTGTACTGTGTTCTGCTGTCATTTATAGTCAACACCTTCTTGCTTCTCTCATCTTTCTTAGCGTGTGTGAAGCTGAGAGATACAGACATCAGTGAAGAATTGACCATGACTAAACTTATGTTACTCAAAGTGCAATAAGAGCTTTGTGAATAAAAAACCAAGAAGAGTAATTTATCAATATAATCTGCACAAACTGGACAGACTCCAAAAGTTGAAAATACTGTAAAAAGTGTGATTTGTGTCCCAATGAAATAAATAATAGAGTATAATATGAAATGATAGATGTTTTTCTATGGTTGTATTATATATATATAACCCAATATACAAGCTTGTGAAAACAGAAGCAAACAGGACTCAAAGGCTCACTGCCTAAACTTTACTTTGTGGTTCAGGGTCATATTTGACCCAATTTTACATCTGAGAGTAGTACAAACACTTTTATTTTTTGCATTCAATTTGATGTGCTCTCCTAATTTGACCTAAAATATACAAAAATATGACCACTTTTATACTTTAAAAACATTTTTGTAGAGACTGTTTGGCCAATATTTCTTTAAAACATTTAAAAGAAAAATCATTCAAACATATTGTTGGATTCTTCACATTTAATATAATTCATTGAAATAATTTTGTTCTCCTGTTTTATGTAACAATGGACAAAAAACTGAATAAACTCTGCTCTCTGAAAAGAGGATTAATCACTGAGTTTGAATAGAGACTAATTATGAAGGTAGAATATGAACAGTATGTAAGAGTTCAATAGTTCCACTTTTCTATCAAGAAAAGTTGCAATAAACATATGAAGTCTTAGATTGGATGTGAGGACTGTGGCAGCAGTTGTTGAGCTGCTGCAGAGTTTTAATGTTCAGCTTTTTGTCGTGTTTGTTTTCAGTGTATAAAGTCATGGCTGAAGGAGCAGAGCACCTGTCCCACCTGCAGAGATCACACCTTGCTGCCTGATGACTTTCCCGTGCTGCCCGGCAGGAAACGCCAAGCACCGTAATGTCTTAATCATGTTCTCTCCCTAATCTTTACTACTTTATCATCTTTTATATTTTATCATTTTGTTTTTTGATTTTTATTTAATCAATTATATAATTAAATGTTTAAAAAAATTGTTGACTTGAGTTTTTGAATCATTAGTTTCAGATGTGCAGGGAGGAATCATACCATTTAATATTGTAAGGCAATAAAATTGTCCTTGAGTTTGAGTTTGTTGGACGGTCATCTGTCACATCTTAAATTAAAGATTAGAAATTTCTGAAAGCCAATGCTGTTTAATGTCTTTACTGCCTTGAAGCTCATCAATTTGTTGTTTGTACTGTCACAGTAAAAAATACACTCTACATTACACAAAGCTCATTATACAGAATTTAATTTGCTTTACTGGTCCTTAAACTTTACAAAGTGCTTCACATGTCATATAAAATGCAAATATGTAATACACAATTTTTTAAAAAAAAGTGACATTTATTACAGTAAATCAAAGTAATAAACTATTAAACACTTTGTCATATTCATTATATTCATCAGCTTTTATGAAGGAAACCTGACAAGGCTTTTTAAGTCACATAATCCATTTCCCATCAGTGACACTAGGTTAGCATTATAATTATTATTCTGGCTTCAAAAATCAGTTCAGATGTCGACAGATAAACAGCACAGATGTGTTTGTGATTTATAAGTGCGTTGCAGAGAAGGTGAAAACTTAACAGGCCTCCAGTGAACTTATCTCAGCTATGATGTGACGTTCGGGTTCAGACCCTGCACAGCTTCAGAGGGAAGTTCTCTGTGATCAGATGATCGTCATGAAGCACTATGACAACGTTGACTTCAAACTCTAAAAAAGGGCAGAAGCAAACATACCGTCACATCATGAGAGAAGTGGAGATCCACACTGGGTAGAAATAATATTGAGGGAGGGATGATGGAAGTAAACAACAAGCTAAACTTGCAATGAAGCTAAAAATTCTCTGTAGATTCATCACTATTTTGCCATTACACATTATCATTTGATATGTTTGTTAATAAAAATAATATTGATTATAACCGCTTTAAAGGCCGACACACAGATACAATACTACACATCAATGGTAAACATTATCTATGCACTACTGTAAGTCTGGGAAGAAAAACTGAGAAAACTAATTTATTGCTGAAATGAAAAAAACTATTGAAGAGTACTTAAAGCAGGCTGGAGGGTTTTACTGACCGACTTTGAAGTTGGTGGTCTCCAGAGTGGGGCAGGTGAACAGTCTGGGGAACACCATGTAGATGGGAATTGGGAGGCCGTGGCAAACGTCACCTTCGGCTATCTGGATGTTCTGGATCTCAGTGGCGTCTCTGGCGTAACCTTCAGCACAACCTGAGACGCAGAAAACATTTATGAAACCATCAACTCTGCCGCAACAAAATAAAAGGTTATTTAAATCAGCTGAAAGTACAAACTTACCGCAGGTCTCCACTCGTACCAGCTGCAGCTCGATACTCTTGATTGGAACGTCTGAATTCTCCACCACCAGCTCGCCCGTCAACGGCTGGCTGATCACACAGTTGGTGGCGTCTAAATGGCCTTTGATCAGAAACTTTGGCAGTGAACTCCGCTGAAGAAAAAAAAAAGTTTGTGCTCTCAGTGTAGCTTCAATTTAAACAAAAAGAAGGAGTAAAATGACATTAAGTGAAAGTGGTTTTCTCACCTCACGGATGTTCTGCAGGGTGTCTGGAGTAATGGAGAAGTTGACTGGGGTCGGAACTACTTTTGCTTTCTGCGGCTGAAAATCAAATAGAGCGACAGATTCAACACAGTTCAATAATGACAAACATGATGATGGCTGTGCTCCTCACACCGCAGGACATTTTTTTATCCAAACTGTGATCAGGTTGACAAGAGGGGGCACAAACTAAACTACACAACTGATCTCAGGCAGGATGCACTCATTGCATATTCCAGGATTGGCCAGTTTCTCCAGGTGCAGATATGATGCCTCCTCTTACCAAAAAGCAGAGATTTAAAAAAACTAAAAAAAGGGGGGGGGCTATAAAATCAAATGTCTTGTTTTATCTAGGCCAACAGTCCACAATCCAAAGATATTTAATGTTTTATCACAGAGGACTAAAGAAACCAGAAAATATTAATATATATAATATATTTGGTAGTTGGTAACTAATCAATTAATAATTTCCCAACATCATCTACATTAAAGGCACATTTGAAGGGGATTTTTTAGTACCCAGTACAAACAGGAGGAAAACCACTTTCACTGTTCATATGGACACCTGACTGCTGTTTTAAGACACTTTCAAAAATTGTGAATTTATCCTTTAAATATCATTTTATATTAAAACATTCAAAAATTAATCTATGATATCTATATTTTGTATTGCAGAGATATCTACTGAAGTTAGCATGCTGAACAGCTAGTCCCAGCCTATCCTGTCTCATACTACTCAAGACATGAAGAGGTGGCTCCTACGAGTGCTATAATCCTGTAGCCTCCAAGCTATGGTGGAAAAAAAGCTTTAAACTATCTTATTTATGTTATCAGAAAAGTTCCTCTAAATCCACCCTGTTTCTCCTACCTGACAGTGCACGATGAACTCACAGTTCCTGCTCAGGTCTTTGGCCAGCAGGGAACGCTTCATATCACAGCGGAGTGTGTACTGGGGAGACAAACATATTAAAGGTTTAATGATATGTATGACAACATTTTGATCTGTAACATGGGACAGGAGCTCCACTTTTGAGCTTAGATAGGTCATGGATTCATAGTCATAGATTTTGTTATTCAGATAAACACCATTTAACTTCAACCCATTTTGTACAAATTCAGAATATGTAATATTAAGTTCAAATTGATCGAATTAAGCTTTATAAATTGACAAATAATTTAAAATAATGAAATACAAATGCAACAACAAGGTGCTGGGTTTAATTCATCCACTGGTTAGGTCTGTATGTGATCTTAACTCCACACAGTCAGGTGTTTGACTCAGGTATCCATTAAGAGTATTTTCTTACTCCCCAATATCTTAATAAGAGCATGTGTCTAACATAAGACTCTGTGGCTCTGACTCACCTGGATGTTGACAAAGACGCCATGGTAGGTTTCATAAAGCACTTTGTTGCCTTTTGTCAGCAGAGGGAACTCAAAGGGGATCTCAGTCTTGCCTCCTGGGATCTTTCCTGCCTTGGCCACCTCGATGTTACAGCTGATCAGTTGGATGGGCTGCAACATGTGACAGCAGGGTCAGAGAGTGAGTGGTCTGACTCATCTGAGCAACAGTTCATTAGTGTTACCGTATGTAGATGTTTTAAATATCAAATCATGCTGCCAGCCAGGTGTGTATAGGTCAAATATTTGTGGTCAGAATAAGACTGAAAAGGACTGAAGGCTCATAGGCTGATAATCCTCCTCCCCATCCAACAAGGTCTACAGAGGATTCATCATGCTATCACCATGAGCTCCTATCATGGATACAAACACCCAAACTAACAGTGCATTCAGGCTATTTGATATAATTTCTTTAGCATTACCTCTCTGCCAACATCTTTGTATTCAGTCTCTCTTAGCTGATGATATGAAACAGCCAAAGTCTAAGTAACCTTTGTGTCCTGCAGGCAAAATTGAATCACCAACTATTAAAACCCATCTGTTCAGGTAGCATGTGGTATTTTATGTTTTAACTTGGCATTTACCTCTGTTCCGTTTGTATATTTTATCTGGTGTCTTAGTTTTTATTTATTTAGATTTTATATGATTGTATATTATTTTATCTATTTTGAATGTGAAGCACTGTATAAATAAACTTTGCTTACTAATCAATGGCTGAAGACCATTTCAAGTTGCCTGCCCATAGGGAAAAGCTGACATGAGATATTAAAACAATTGGTCAACTAACTGAGTCATTGATTCAGCACTCCGAGATTTACTTCTTTTTGCCAAACTGTATTCTGTTATATATACACACTTCTATTCTGCCCTAATGTTGTCAAATCCTACAACCTCTGTTTAATGCATCAAACTAATTTCTCTGAGGATCAAATCATTTGGGCAGTATCCATATGGAATGCCAATTATTCAACAGCAGATGACTTATTGCTCATAGAGGAACTGAGCAGAGCAGCTGAGTGTTTTGCGGTTTACCTTGACAGAGTTGTAGAAAGCCTCGAAGACACCAACGCTCTTGGAGCTCAGCTGCAGGTTGACCAGTCCCTCCATGCTCAGAGAGATGCCGTGATGCTGCATCGCCTCCTTACATGCCAGTACAATGACGCCGGCCACCGTTTCCTGCACACACACACATTTTTATGACTCTGCAACTCTATAATATAATTACTCTAGCATCATTCTGGTTTATTTAATCTTCTATGATAGTAAACTCAATAGATTTGGGTTTTGGACTATTGGGACTTTTAAGGTTGCATCCTGGACTTTCATAAATAGTGACTTTTTTATTTCCACCTTAGATAAAATGATAAATCAAGGAAATAATCGTTAGTTGCAGCCCTAAACCAAAACATGCTTAGTTTAATGACACTTATTGGAGGCTGTGACACATCATGGTTAAAAGAAAATCAAGTGTGTGACCATCCCTTGTTTTAATGTATTTAATGTGTCTTTTGTAGCTGTCATTACTCCTGCCCAGGGACTACTGCTGAAAATGAACCAAGATGGCTAAACTGGCACATTTACAGAAATGTTTATTAATGTGGATTGTCCCTGTAACTTTAAACTGATAGATAGATAGATAGATAGATAGATAGATAGATAGATAGAATTTGAGCATTTTTTCTTTTTAAAAAAAGACAAAGCAATTAATCAATTATCAAAATAGTTTAATTTAATTTCCTCTCGCTCGACTAATCACTTAATTGACTAATCGTTTTAGCTTTGGTAGCAGCAATAGCAGTTCTCATTGCAATAGTAGCACTGTGTACAAATGATAGCAGAAGTGGTATCATTACATGTACTGTAAATGCCATTTCATATGTTTTTATTACGGTCACATGCTGGATTTTAGTGTTGTTAATATAATTGTTGCCTCCTGAGATTTTAATGTACACAGAGGCATACAGTTTGATAGTTTTGACAGCAGAAGCTAACAAACAGCCTGTCAGTGTTTGGTTCTTCCTGCAACGCACAATCACACGGTCACGGTTTTTATTGTAACACCACGCTGATCAGCTGCCGGTCATGTGCTCAGATGATGATGCATCGTAGCTAGTTTAAGTGTTCATTATTCTATATTTTAGTGTTGGTTACTTTAAAAACAAATACATGAAGATGAGCTACACAGAAGCGGCTCGTTAGCTCAGCTGTTAACATTACTCACCCCTTCATGATAAACTTTGTTCGCTCTTTTCAGTCTTATATCCAAAGTGACACTCATCTCTGACCACCACTCATCAGACAGGCGGTCCAATCAACTGCTGCAAAGCTACCTCATACACAAAACTAACTAACTAACTAGTTTTTTAACATCTACTCGATGGTTTGTGTTTAGCATGTAGCAGCAACAGTACGAGTTCCGGTTCCTATAATTCAGAATAAAAGCGGAATCTCAGCCTGGTGTGGATCCTTCAGAGTAAAAGCATAATTTCCACAAAGTCAAAGAGAAACTTTGGATTTCTTTTTTCAACCTGGACCTCATTTCCTTATCCTTTTGTGCCCACATGACTAATAGGGACAACATTTTTTGGAAATTTCCACAACTGCTGTCCCCATTAGTTGCATGGACACATAAAGATAGGAAAATAGGATTTGGTTTTAAAAATACACAAGTTGAAGACTTGACATTTTTACACCATTACCTATATAAGATGCATCTTCTCATTCATCCCTGATAGTGTCAAGCTATGCACATTTTTAGTTTTGTGATATCTGTCTCTATGTTTTCTGGCCCCAAACTGATAAATGGTGGTGAATACAATTTCATTAGCGGTTCCCAGAACATAAATAAGATAGGTGATTTTCTCACTACTTATCTAGCTATACCTATGTATCTGTCCAAGACTTTATAATTAATTGATTAAAACAATGACACATTTAGTAATCTGCATAGTCTTTAGTTTGGTTCAGTCAGGCATAACAACCCTCTTTTTTTATACTAAAACGTCAATAAAACTTAGCTTCAGCCAGGATAATAGTTTGTTTCCACAAAATAAACAAAGTTCAATCTTTTTGGACTCTAGGTTTGTATATTTATGTTCTTCATAAATAATGTCTAATTATAAGGATTATGAGGATAGGATAAAGTAAATTAAATAGTGTGTAGTTCATAGAGTTAATGGTAATAACAACAGTTGGAGCCTGTTATATAACTAACAGATTGTATATGCTCTGACATCAGCAATGCAAACGTCAGATTATTATTATTATCATTATTATTATTATTATTATTATTTGAAGCCAATCGTTTTTACTAAGTACCTTTTGAGCAAAAAGTTACGTCTTTGTTTCTGCAAAAGAGCAGTTATGCTTTGGATTTAAACATTGTTTTGAGCAGATACAGTAGGCTGCAGCTCACTTGTTGTCACAACAAAAGCTGACAGCTTCAGACAACCGAGATAGAAGAGCTGCCAGTTGAACCTGTTGCCCTTCAAATGGCTCTGTCCATTAATCTTTCGATCCATTGTGTTTAACCGCTTATTCCTGTGCAGGGTTGCTGCTGACTGTGGCCTTTAGCATGCACTGGGAGAAAAAAAGTGAACACAAGACTTTAATGTTTACTCAAGAAACATTTATTTACAAAAAAACTGATAAATTTGTATTAGCCTTTAAAGTCTACATTATATACCCCCATATACCACCATAATTACCTGTTAGTCTGCTAATAGTTTGAAACTAAACAAGCTTAATAGTACAAGTTCTGTAACAGTGAATCACCCCACCTGTAGATGTGTAGCAAAATAACGAACATAGACTCAGATTCATACTTCTTTACTCCAGGTAAAGAGTTGATGATTGATCTGAGTTTAAAAAATGTTCATACAACCAAAATTATTCAACCTTCGTCCAGCAAAATACATTTTACAAACTCTGTGTATCACAATGTTTGGTTTGATACTGCCAGAAATACATAATTCATTCTGATTATCAGTCTGATATTCTGCATTTGCTTTTTGCCAACTGACTATTTTTACTTCATTTTTATCATGTACATATAGATTCTTTGATATTCTCTTATTTTCCCTGCATACACCTTTGAGTTATTATGGTTATATTTGTATATATTTATTTAAATGTTTTATTTTCATAGTTGCTCTATAGCTTTATGTATATTTGCTCAGCTGTTACTGTTGTTGCAATTTCATTTCACTGCTGCTGAACTTGTGCATTTGACAAATAAATCTCTTCAATCATGAACCTGTCCAAAGTTAAAACAACATTACTCATTATATCTTTATTACTTAATTGTTTCCTGACCAACAATCACTGAGTACAATGTCCCAAACGCCCAGCTCTGTCCTCCTACACTCAGCTAAACAAATCATATTTGACTCATCTCACTTCTTTCTAAAGAATAGCTTAGGAAATATGCTTATTGACTTTCTATTTTTGATTGCAAGCAAGGATATAATCATCTAATTTAGAGGTATTGGTAGCTGGGTTTGGCTTTTTCCTTTTCCCTGAGTTTACTGGCTGTTAGCTCTTACTCGAGCAGTATCAATCCTCTTGTTTAACTCTCTTATTTCCATCTTTGTCTTTATTCGGCACAAAATATCATCCACTTCTGGACTCATTCAAAATTGTATTAAAATTCATGATGGAATGATTATATGAATAAATGCAATGACCAGAAAAAATTCAATATCATGTCAGGTTTTCAAGTCTGTTGGAAAATTTGATTCACAAAAACAGAAAGTCATTGTGCTGCTATGAAAAATTGAGTAAATACATTTTCACAGCAACAGCTCAAACCACATTTGTACCACCTGTTATTTTATCTCCTTCCTTGCTGTACCTCAGCCTCTATTACCTTTTATTGTCTTATCCATATATTGGTTTTATTGATTTATTTATTTGTTATCTGTTTTTATTGATCTTATATTTGACTTCGTCCTTGAGTTCTGACTTTGTCGTTTGCATTTAGAGCCCTTTGAGCTGCAATCTTTGTATATTTATGTAACGTGATATACAAACAATATTAATCATTATTAAGATATAGGGCTTGGAGACCCCAAGAATAAACTGCTATGAGAAACAATCATCACAACAAAATGTGAACTTATTTCTACTCAAACACTATTAGTTATGTAATCTGCAAAAAAAGGTAACTTATTATTATTATTTTAGGAAAGTTAAAGTTCATTTGCATATTGTGTAAAACAAAAAATATAAACTTTCTTTAATATATTTTGCAGCCTTCAACATGACTGTGTGCTTGTGTGACACAGTCTCCCCCCACAAATCCACCTGATAGTGTGTGATACTTCAAATTAGGACCCCTGACAAACAAGAACTCAATAAATAGCTCCATATATTAAAACTGATTTGCAGAATTGGGTGGTTTTTTTCTGGGGTTCCCCAGAATATTACATTGATATTTTTAAAATTCACAAATTAAAACAGAAACAGAAAACAGTGATATGAAGTCATTAGGAACAAACTGATTGACAAAGTCACGAAAAAGTGGAAGACAGAGTAAAGCACGTGAGAGCTATGACAAAAAGTCTACCTCTAGGGTTTGGGGTACCCCAGTCGGTAAGATTAAGGTTATAAAACATTTATCCTCTACTTGTTTTTATAATCATTTTCCAGTTTTAGCTTCTCTGCACTTTCGTTGAGGAAGGCTGCATCGTTGCTCACTTGCACCTTGTCAAAGAAGTTGAAATCTGCCACATAACGGCCGCTGGTAGTGCTGAACAGCACCGGCTTGAACTCATAACCCCAGAGGATCTCCTGAGGAATGTAGGAGGTGCGACTTTGGCACGTGGCCGCCGTCGACTCCATTGTGGCATTGAGAGTCACCAGCAGCTCAAACTCACGAGTCTGAAGGTTTTCTGCAGTCAATCCTGCCAGCGGGCTGTGCTCATCCAGGACATGGTAGAAGGTGAGCGGGAGGATGAGGAAGGGGCATTCTCCACTGGAGTCCATGGAGAAATCAACAGAGCTCTGGTGGATTTGAGTCTTCTCACCCTCCTCTGTCACATTGGAGTGAAGGAGCTTTCCTGTGAGCTGACACTGGATCAGAAGACTCTTCCTCATGTTGGCCACCCTCACCATCAGACACAACTTGCCTTGGTGCAAGCAGACCACCGCAGACTGGCTGAACTTGATGGTCTCTGCTCGCTTCTTGGGCCGAGCCAGTTTGGCCAGAAAGGCGCCAGTGACAAAGATCTCAGCCAGGCCGGTGATGACGAGCTGAGCCACCAGAGTGAAGATAGCCAGGGGACACTCCTCTGAGATATAACGAAAACCATAGCCAATGGTGGTCTGTGACTCCAGGGAGAACAGGAAGGCCCCAGTGAGCGTTTCCACGTTCATCACACAGGGCGTGTGATTGGAGTTCAGACCAATCTCAAGGTCCCCATTGCCCATGCCAATGAAGTAAAAGATGACGCCAAAGATGAACCAAGTCATGACAAAGGTGGAGGCAAACAGAGTGAGCTTATAGCGCCATTTCATGTCCACCACAGTGGTCCAGATGTCGTGCAGGTACAGCTTGACCATACCTTCCACGTTATCAATCCGCACATTGTTGTGGCCGTCTTTGGACACAATCCTTCGCTGGACTGACTTCCTGATGGCCATGTTGCTCTGGGTCAAATAAAACTCACAGTGATGTCTGAGCTCTAGTTTGACATTCCTAAAGGAAGGACTGACAAAGGACAGAAAAAGATATAATTAATATTTCACCTGGGACTATATGAATTCCACAGTAAACATATAAAACAATAATTTAAACTCAAAAGCGTCATCTAAGGTGTCAGCACATCCACAGTATTTTTCTCAACTTCCTCTTGTAGTCTAGTCACAGATAGTTTTGATTTTATTTCTCCAGTTTTTGCACTGTTCACTGTGTGGATATTACAGGGACACACATTCTCAAAAGAACAAAAACTTCTGACTAGTTTTTTCAAATTAAATTTTTTTTCAATGCTGTGATCAACACAAATTAAATCTCTCTCACCTCAGAGATTGCATTTAGGTAGGCAACAATCATCTGTACAGCTAGATCCCACTAGAAGTAAGCTAGAACAATTATAGTCAGATCTATTGGTTAAGGTGCTTATTGCTCAATGCCACCTCTGTGGTAATAATGACTCAGAGTGAATTAACTCCAATTTGAAAGTATTCCTGTAACATTGCTGAAAACTAGTGTTTTAGATTTTGATATAATGTATGAAAACTAATTTGCAGAGACTAGAAACTTCCTCGAGGTAGATGTGGACTTGATTTAAGACATTGAACAATATCTTTGCTTCTTTATTGTTGTTAAAGTTACTGCAGTTTGATATGAAAAATCTACACAGCATTACCATGCAAAAGTTTAAAAAACACAGGAGAACAGTTCAAATTAAAAACACAATGGGATTTTATGAGAAATCCCCTTTAAGTTGTTTTTTTAACTGGAACTAAACTGGAAACCAGTAGCTACCTGTAGAATAGTTTCAAAGAAAAAAGTCAATTCTCGCGGCCACTTATCACCTCTGCATTGATTTATTATAAAAAGCCAATGGTTCAGTCACAAAGACCTTTCTCAAGACCCAAGACTTCTAACATCGAATCTTTTTAATGAATCAATGCAGAGGTGATAAGTAACTTTTTTCTTTGTTATTGGATCTTCAGGTGAATTGATTCCCTGCACCACAAAAGACAAAGCAAGAGGTTTGTGTTACATTTAACTGCTATCTTTACTACAGTGACAGGAGAACTCAAATCCTGAATGTAGCATTACCACAACAATAAAAATAATAACCCATTACAAGTAAAAGTCTCCACTTTTTCCTTCAGTGAAACTAAACAGGTATTAAAGTTCAAAAGTGCAGGACTGGCTCCTTTAATAAGTTAAATTAGTGATGTGTTTAACTGTGAGGAGCCTGATCTGACTACTTAATTATACTGCAAGTACAGTTTTGCATTCATATGGTTACTGTTACACACTAAAATCCTAATTTTCCTGAATTAACAGTTGAAGTTTTCATGCTGTTATACAGGCTGAGAGAGAAGTATATCTTCAATGAAAAATGTGGCACAGGAAATACTTCAGTGTCAAATCTGCAAGTGTCAGTTCTACAAAATTAACAGCTATTGTCTATGGCTGTCAGTTAAATACAAGTTAAACATTTTAATCAATGAAATTACAAATTCTCTGAAGTAAAGGTGGATATGAGTATATTTAGTTATTTCTTTGAGGCTAAAACGTGCAAAAACTTTGGTATATTCCTTTAAAGTTGATCAAGATTTGTCCTCTGAAGGGGACAAAAAGTAGAGCAGAGCAACATAATAAGAAAAATACGACATATGATAAGATATTTCATAAGATTCAATTCAGTGTCTACATAACACATTGATATTACAGATTTCTTATCGCAGTTAATATGACTAATGCAAAGTTGAACGTTAACCTTGCAGTAAACCATTGCAGGATCACGATAACACTTGTTTTAACTTTAAATAATCATTGATTCTCTGATAAATCTGACAAGTGTACTCACGTCCTGTTATGCTGCCTTGTTGAATGGTTTCAGGTGTTTTCCACTTGTCTCAAACACAATTGGTAAGATGAAGCTGTCAGAGAACATCTAGTTCAGTGTCTTCTTTCTCCTATTGTCCTTGCATTGTGAACACTGAACTTTGGCACACTGGTATTCAACGTTAGATCAGAGATGAGGGACAAAGCTCTAAATGTGGGTTGGCTTTTATCCCTCCCGCCTCTTCTACCTGTCCACAGGTGGGAACAACAACACAGACCTTTAAGGTTGTTTTTCTCCTTTTATGGTTGTTGCTGCTTTAAACACGCCCAGATTTACTGATTCAAGTGCCAAATAATGGTTCTCTGAAGGACATTATGGATTACTGGGATACTGTTGGTGTCAGTATATATAAGTATATGTTGGTCTGAATTTAGGTCGTATGCTGTAACTTGAACTGGAAATTAATTTATTTTAAAGAAATTGCATGTATAAGTATTTGGATCTTGAAATGTCTGAGTGGCAGTAAAAGCTGTAGTTCAAGATTTCAAAGGAAACAAAGTTGAAGCACTGAAAGAAGTGGCAGCAAAAATGATGCAGAAAGGAGTTGAATTTTCAGTTTTAGTGGGCTTTCAGAATTAGTTATAAAATTAGTTGTAAATTGTTAGTAAGGTAGAAGATACGTCATACATACCCAAGCAAAGCTGACCGTCTGGCAACAGGCAGTGGACAGGGGACAAAGTAATTAGTATATGAGGAAAAACTGAAAGCAGATGTCAGATGAGGTGTTATTTTAGTATAACCAGTGAAAGAAATTGAAAGTAATTGTTTGAGAAGGTAAGATGACATGTTAGCTGAACACAGCACTGTCATCAAAATGTAAAAATCAATTGAAGATTAAGAAATGAACTGTGCAGAGTCTCTTTCACAGCCCTTGTGACATCTATGACAGAAACAGTTGAAAAGCTGCTCCACTTTATTTTATTGCTTTTTATTGGCTTTTTCCCTCTGTGGTGTCTCAGGTCTTCGGTACTTGTTTATCTGACTTTGTCCTCGCTGGTTTGTTGATTTTCACTTGTCAACCTTTCAATGTTATTTTTAATTTTACATTGAATAGTGAATTCTTTCGCTAATGTAAAGGATTTTGTATCTGTGAAAGCTGCCACACAAATAAACGTATACTTTATGTATGTTTCTTTAAGTCTGGACCAATGGTTGTTTAACTGTATGACCTTGAATCACAGTACTTAGTTTTGTTATTAACCTTGTTGCTATTACCCACATTCCTGAAGGCTAGGTGTTTATGTATGTGTCTGTGTGTGAGTGAGTGTGTGTGTCACTAAGGTTTTAGATCACCAAGGGATTTCCTTGTTCCTTACAGGATCAAGAGTGTGACTGGTGTCATAAAAATGCAGATGAGTGACAGAAAGTAGGTTACATACTGATCTGTTTCTACCATCCAGCAGTAAAGTTAACTCAACCTGTTGATCTTCACCTGTTGTGACATTGACATCATAAATGAAAGGAGGAAAGGAATTAGTTTTAACAAGTTGTTGAAACACTGCAAAAAAACCTGATCGAGAATAAAAGCAGACTAAAGAAAAATCAATATCAGTATTTGAGGTAATTTTTTTGCCTGACAGGTGGAATAATGGGTAGGTTATGAGACAATTTCCCTCTGTGCACAAACATGTAAAATACCCTCCAACACTCCTACATAGGAGTGAGACACCAAGACTGAAAGACACACTAAACAACAATTAACAAACTAGACATTAAGCAGGTGAAGCAAAACACAAAACTGCACCTGAGCTTTAGTATTTAGTTCACACTGGATATAATGAGAGGCTGTCTGACTCCTGTCCAAGGCTACACTGACACTCTTCTGCACTGATATATGAAACAGGGAAGCAAACTGTAAAATATTAAAGAAAAAAACTCCCAGAAAGCCTGAGGTGACAGCCCCCAACCAAAAACTGTGCATGTTGCGAGCGTAGCGGCCATGTTACATCATTACCTCTGTGTCATGGTTGTATAAAGAGCTGTAGGTCAGCAGAGAGACCACAGCGGACAGCATGAAGCTCTGCATGCACACAAAATCTGTCAATGCTGCACCTTTCTGCAGGGTAGAGCAGATGTGTTTATATGTGCTTTAAAACATAGGTGCCATTAAAACAACGAGAAGTATAATGCAATGCATGTTGCTTCAAAAAACTACCTGTGAAACTTGAGGCTTTTCTCCCTTTCAGAGGATTTACGTCTAATATTTCCTTAGTTTTGAACTTTATCCCTTTATTCTAACTTAAGAATAAAGATGAAGAAAACCCTTTTGTACTCTATAGTGTTAGTGTGTTCTTTGTTCTGCTGCCTTTTGATTCTTAATTTACTGTTTCCACACCAACCTACTTGAATCATTTCCCTGACAGCATTTTAACGTAATAGTCATATGAAGTGAAGATAATAACAGAAGAACAACAGAAATGAATACTTTGATTTTTACAGTTTGTTCATATTTATACAGTTTTTATACACTCTTAACTTTATAAATAATAATATCTGACACAGAATCACCAACCGCTATTTTTATTTACAGAAAAACAAAGAACATGTTCCACTCCAGCTCTCAGTGTGTAAGTATGTTTATAGGACCAATGTGTGAGATTTAGTGGCATCTAGCAGAACTGACTTGGCAGAAATGGAATATAATACTCATAAGTATATTTCAATTAGTGTTTAATCACCTGAAAATAAGAGTCATTGTGTTTTTGTTACCTCAGAGTGAACCCGTTATATCAACATCATTATACACCGCCATGTTTCTACAGTGGTCATTACCAGACAAACCAAACACTGACTCTAGATAAGGCCGTTCAATTTTTTCACAAGCTTAATGTACACTGTAGGGTCTCCCACACACTTGGAAGGGGAGGTTGATTGGGAGGGATATTCAGCTGGCTGCAGCCTGCAACCTCACCACCAGATGCCACTAAATCTTACACACTGGTTCTAGTAACCAGTGTTACAGTAGGATGTGGATCAATGATGCATTTCATATAATAGTGTGCCTTTGTGCACATGATACAAAATATACACAAGTTCAGCCTAATAATCACCTTCTGCTTTAATGGCTGCTTAAGTGCACTGCTGCCGACATTTCTTTGTAAAATTATCAAAAATTATGAGAAGGTCATAATTGCTCTAATGTGCCACGACTGTAACTTGAAGGAGTCACACTCATATCAAACATTTCCACCAAGATGAGGAAGAGGAAGGAGAAACAGGAAAGGAAAAATACATGGTCCCAAACAAACTGCTTCTAGTGCCAGTCACCATCTTTAACCCGTCTTACAGTAGGTCTATTGTTCTGTGCAACTTAAATTCAGCAGATGGACATGGCCTTTGATGAAAAGCGTAATGTGGGTGTTTGGCCCAAAATCCCTGATGCACCAAACAGACAACAAAGACCTTGTACTGACAATAAATAACCGTTGTCTCACTCAAAACTCTACAGCTGACAGCCGGCCAGAATACACATTCATTTTGAACCTGCAAGAGGAAATAACTTCACAATCATTTACATACCTGATGAAACTACTTAATCTTATCTTTGGCTTTAGATACAACCTTACAAGTCTACAGTCACATAGCTAACACAGTCTGCCATCATGCTCACAATGTTAAAATGCTGTTAATCAGCAGGTACGATGTTTATCATGGTCACCATCTTAGTTTGGTGTGTTAGCATGAAAATATTTACTTATTAGCACTAAACACAAAGGGCAGCTGAAAATGATTGTGTTTGTGTTTGCAGGTCATTGAAGAAACTGAAATTTTAGCCAAGTATTAGTTATTACAACTAATAGTCTAGGCACCATGAATGTGTAACAGTTTCATGGCAATCCATCCAATAGTTGTTAAGATATTTTAGCCTGGACAGAAGTGGTGGACTGACCAACATCACCCTTCCTAGATCCATGCCAACATCATGTTGATGTCTTCTGCTTGTGGAGTAGACGTTAAGACACTAAATAGGTGAAATCACCTCCTGGCTGGAGCTCGTCAGACAGCTCTTTCTGTCACGAACTTCCTCTGACACTGACTTAACTTGATCAATCTATCAGTTGCCAACAAGGGATCACAAGAATCAACAGTCAGACAAAGACGCTTACAATGTCCCAGCAGAGCCTAAACCAGGATCTTAGCAGTCTGTTATAGGCTATGATGTGAATTTCACCCTTAAATCCTCAAGCATACTTAGAACAAAGGCTATACTGGTGACTTTGCTATTCTCAGAGTTACAAATGTAAAGTTTAACCTCAGGATGGCACTACAGGATGGATTGCTGCTCTGGGAATCATGAAAATGTTCAGTAAACAGAAAAGTCAGGAGGTCATCAAAATCAATAGGATTCAGTCTGTGGGGACCATGTTTATCCATGTGCAGCCATTCGTTTCTAACACACTTGGGGAGATTTTGACATTGAAGCGAGACAAGATGTCTGGGGGGAGGGTCACGGACTGACCCTGCTGCGGGCAAGGCAACAAAAAAAATCCACATTTTCTCAGCCTGTGTCAGGAGGTGTAAACAAATACGACTGAGTGCAGGAAAGTTAAGTCCTTCAGTAAAAGGATTAAAGTTCACTGTGGAGGAGGGTTAGCAGTCGTGGCCTTCAGGATACCTCGCAGCACCTTGTAGTTGTTGAGGGGCTGGTTCTCTTTGGGGGGGTAACAGGGGCCGCGATCTGTCAAGTAGGAATAGGGGAACCGCAGCACCCAGAGACCATCAGGAGGCAACACTAAGTCTGTCTGCTCCGGGTGGAAAACTGGGCAGGGAGGAGGACCAGGCTGAACCTGAAAACAAACAAACAACAGACATTACTGATGATGCCACTAGATAGGATGCTGTTATGTGATGATGTCACGGTTCATGTTGTCATTCATATTTACTCATACATTTGTAATTTGGGTGAAGTGACCCTTTTTAGATACATTTAGGGGAACAAGACAATGATCCACCACCCCAAATACATATATAGGCATGTGGACAACTATTTAGGTTTAGTTTCGGAAGTGTGTGGATAACCTCCAAAAATAAGGAGGGCAGCCTGAAAAGCCAAAACCGGGACAAAACCAATGTCTCCACCATGTACTGCTG
The DNA here is from genome assembly GCF_027409825.1 of Scomber japonicus. Taxonomy (NCBI): domain Eukaryota; kingdom Metazoa; phylum Chordata; class Actinopteri; order Scombriformes; family Scombridae; genus Scomber; species Scomber japonicus. The sequence goes on along the minus strand of NC_070590.1, from coordinate 9,351,992 downwards.
CTTTTTTGCTGTGAGTGCAGGATAAATACTAAAGGTGACATAGCTTTAGATAACATTTTTTTATAAGATCGTCTTTCACCTGTTTTTTGGGGTCAGATGACACTGCTGTTAACAGAGATTCTGTTAAGAAAAATCAAACTTAAACTGTTTAAGTGACTCATCCCATCCAGCTATTTTTTCCTACCAATGATTTCACTGTATTAACTTGAATCTGTGTTGCAGCTGACCTGTTTGTTGTATTAATAAGGCTGCAATAAGATCCCAGTGCCGTATCATTAAATCTAAATCATTAATGAAGTAACCACTGCTATACCCCATGCATAAATTGCACAGAGCCCCTCTACCAGTTTGGAGACACACATATTGATCCTGCTGCTGTGAGCTATTCAAGAAAATCAATGAAACATATATTTGTTTAGTCAGCATGAGACAAGAGTCTGAAAGTGGATGTTTCCCGCCAAATGACTGAGAGCTGGCAACGCTGTGATACTGAGGGAGATGAAGCTGAGCTCCTTTGGGTTCTGGCCCAATTTAACTTCTGTTTTTAAGTGATGAAGGAAGCCAACAGCATTACTGTCTCCAACAAACAGCACTAATGATAAATGCAAAATAAATGTAAAAACTCCCATGAGGTCTCGACCGCAATCTATAGAGACTCATTACTGCTGAAATTATGAGCCGCTCATACATAATTAGCTAAATTGCTGACTAGTTCTTCTCTGCTTGACTTTGCAATACTTGTAACTTGAAAAGAAAGAAGATAAATTTGATCAAATGTGGATTAAATGGAGAAAATGTATAACCCTGACGTGAACAGATGTTCAAAGACTACCGCTCTGTTTTGAATTCTTGTGCATGTATGTATAAAAATAGCGGAAAGGGCTTTTTGTATAAATATCGCACATTTTTGAACATTCTTTGATATTGTCTTTTCCAAATAACAATAATATTATAAGGAGTAGGGGTTAGTTTCGGTTGCTTACCTGAGGGTTGAGTGTAACCTCCAGCTGGGCGTCAGGCACGACAATAAAAAGGCGAGTCAGCTGGGCGTAGTGAGCCTTCAGGCCACGGCCCTGGGAAGGAGAGGGGATGTACAGCGGCATGTCTGTATTTAGCACCCTGGTAGCGGGATCCTTGGCACCCCCCGGCCCCAACACCTTCACTATTTTATCAGGCCCGGAGCTGATGAAGCGTCGTCCTCTGCTGTCTTCATACTCAAAACCCACAAAAACCCGAGCCATGTCGTCCCTCCTGCGACTCCTGCCGAGCCCTCCGGTGCTCCCTCGCTTCCCCACGAGGCTCTTGTTGGGGGCTGGCCATGAGGAGGTGCTTCCATCAAGAGGCTCTCCCAGTCCTGTATCCTCCTCTGACCGAGAGCGGATCACCAAGTCCCATGGCAATAAGAAGGAAGACCCGGGTAGGAAACCTGGCTGCTCCAGACCAGTGTGGCAGTTGTAGGACTTGGCCGGGCCCAGTTTGACCAATGACCAGCTGGAGAACTTGGGGAGCAGGCCTTTGGGGCAGCCAGAGTGCATCATACCAGGGAGATACTCCACAGTGGAGGGCTGACGGTCGACGAGACTTGGCCTCTTCTGCTGAACTTGAGTTTCAGTCCCCTCCCCGTCCCCGTAAGGCCCCAGGCTGTCAGTGGACTGGCCCAGACTGAGAGCCAGGCTGAGGCTGGTGTCTCCAGGTGTGTGGCTCTGGGCAGTGCTTGGCTCCTTCAACCTCTCTGCCTCACCAGAGCCCGAGGCCTCAGATGGGAGTCGCTGGGCTTGGTTGGAGGCCGGGGCTGGGTCTGGAGTACTGGGCTGGAACACCGGGAACTCAATCCTCTCCAGCTTCCCGCAGCATTTCTCCTCCAGCATCTGTTCAGGAAGAGCACTGTTATAGAGCATGTCTAACAGAAATAGTTTACCTGTGGAAAAACCTGTATTAGCACGACTATAATGATCGCCCAGCTGCTTTTGACTTTTCTATCATAAAAGTGAAATAATACCTTTGAAACAGAATGTAAATCCCACACTTATGTGATGTTAGCTTGTCTATCAGTCACATAATCACACTCTCTGCTGTCAGGCTCTTGGAGGCGGTCTAAATTACTTTCTCTGCCAGCAGACTGTCTGTTTTTTTGAACTCTTCATCATTTGTGACTGCAGTAATTTCATTTCTGCAGTAAAGACATCAGAAGACATTTTCGACTGGTGTTCACTAGTCATGAATTTATTTCCTCTGTGGCAGAAAAACACAAGCCTTCAGAAATTCCTGCAGATTAAACTGAGCTAACAAAAACACTTTTAGGGCTAACTGACTCTACAAGACTCACTGTAAACAATGTAAGACGACCCAAGCTTTTTAAAATGTCACTTTAAGAATAAAAAAACATCTTATATTCAGGCCAATACGGATTTTAAAGCAGGGTTATGTAATGTGACAATGTTTACTGTGAAAATGTTTCTATTGTGTTTATAAAATGGTAGCTCTTTAATATCGCTCAGTGTATCAGGCCATTGTGAGAGTCTTCTTTTATGGAAATATTGGATTTACATGATATTTGCATCAATGGGGTGCCTTGATTTGTATCATGTATCAAATTAATATACTGCAGCTCTATAAACAAAGAAAAGAGTGCCCGAAACACACTTCTGCTGCTTTAACTGACAGGTGATCTCCAGGAAGTGCAGAAAGTACGAAAAATTAGACAAACAGAAGAGTCACGTTGGCATTGTATGAGTTGCACATGTGATATCTGACAACAGTCAAGAGAGGAGAGAGTCATGTGATTGCTCACCTGGTAGAAGTCATGGTTAGCCGCCTGGATGTCGAACGGATCCTCACGAGGAGCCTGTTTCCTCCCACAGTTACACGAACTGGTGGAGCGCCCCCTACTGTTGTGGTTCAGGATGGGAGGGTTGCGATCCATGTCCGGCTTCTCTCCTACAGAAATGAGAGGCAGAATTGATGTGTCTGTGTTACTGATTCTCTCCTCACTTCCTTTGAATATATGTAAATACAATATTCAAATAGAAACATGAATACACAGAGAACTGCCTCTGTTTGTTCATAAAAGACGTTTTCTATTTTCTCTCTCTGTGTTTTGTGTTCATTAGAATTAGAAAGAAGCACAGTGTTACACCCATCAAGGTTATGTGTCAGCTACTACTGTGTTTTACTCAGTGTATGTTTGCCTGAAGCTAATTGAAATTAAATGTTGATTAGGGCTGCAACCAATGGTTATTTTCATTATCAATTAATCTGGTAATTATTTTCTCGATTAATTCATTAGTTGTTTTTATCTATAAAATGTCAGAAAATGGTGAAAAATGTCAATCACTGTTTCCCAAAGCGACATCCCCAAATGTCTTATTTTGTCCTGACCAACAGTCCACAACCCAAAGATATTCAGAATGTCATAGAGGACTAAAGAAATTAGAAAATATTGCCTATTAAGAAGCTGGAACCAGATAATTGGGACATATTCTTCTTTAAAAAATAACTCAAAATGATCATTCTATTACCAAAATAGTTGACAATTAATTTTCTATTATGTAGTCGACTTATTGTTGAAGCTTTACTGTTAAAAGAAACATGATTTTAGAAGATTTTAGTGTGCAAATGCTTCTTTTATATTTAATTTTACATTTCACTACCCATACATATTAAATTGACCAGATGCAGTACAGCAGAGAGACAGAAAGCAGTGTGTTCACCTGGCTGAGGCAGAAGGTGGAACTTGTGAACGCAGTGTTGGTCAGTGAGGCTTCGCTCCTCGCAGAGTTGGTGGCCATTGCTCCAGAACTTGTAGCAGTCCTCATGAACCTGCAGGGCGTAGCGCTGGAAAGCCACACCACGGGCGTGCTGGCTGTACACTCGCAGTGCTTGCGCCAGCTGGTTTTTGTGCACCGTTGTGGTGTAGTTATGTGGAAGGTTGGACTGGTAAGCGCTGTGAGCCAGTGGCAGAGCTTTCTGGCACCTGTTCTCAGAGAACTTTGTGTCGGCATCAAGAAAGCCCTCCAAAACCTTCAGCTGGCTTTGCACTTTCACGACAAGCTCAGATATTTCTTCCTCTGTGTTGTTAATAAGGACTTGGTGGAGTCTGGATGCCACCTGAACCCATTTGGAATACGTTGGTAGCTCAAAGTGTGAAGGTTGTGGGTTGCGGCCAACACTATCGTCAAAGCCTTTCTTGGTGAGCACGAGCTCTACATGCTGCCAGAGGAATTCCTTCAAGCTGCAGTCCACCAGCTGACCGCCCATTGACATGCTGCCTGTGTCACCGATGAAGCTGGGCTGCCGAGCAGAACGTCGCATCTGCTGGTAACGTCTCGGCCCGGACACCAACGTGGTAGAATCTTGGTCACACAAGATGCAGTTGGATCTCAGCTGGCCAAGCAAGGCCCCCACAGGATCCTCTTCTACCGCTGGGATCACGTAAACAAACGCTTGGTTGGCGGGCACGGTGAACAAGCAGTTGCTACTTTGGTTGGTCAGAACTCGGCTTTTACGAAAGATACGATAAATTTGGTCCTCCAGGGCGTGCTGCAGCCTCCTCCTGGGTGAGTGCTTTTTGGGCTTGTCAGGGTTTCCTCCAGACTCTGAACCGTTTCCAGAGACCTTCAGAGTAACAAACAGAAAAGACGTTAATATGAAACTCGCTGACTAGTCTATTGTGTGACGACTTAATGCATACGCTGCAGTTTATGTAATAATATCTTCGGGCACATTCAGGGCTGCGACTTACAGTATGTGACAAGATTCTGCTGTGCTGTGTGTTATAAGATATAAACAAATATTCTCGTCTGTCAGCTCGGTTTAATTCTTATTCTCTCTACACACGTCATATATTTTTTCACTACCACGTAACAACACAAGCGGGACCTAATTAACACAGTATTGGACACTGCAGAAAAGAGTGTAGTGTCGACTCAGGAACAACAGTTGCTTGATACTTGAACTCTGACCCACAAGCACAGCGAGTATCAGCCAACAAGCACTTTAAAAAGTAGTAAGGTAGCAGCACAAAGCTCTTTAGGACCTTTTTTTCCCACAAGATGACACTCTGTAGGAAATTGTTACGTTATGTATGTTTGGATCTATATATTATGTGACAACTGCTTTTGCTTTAACTACATGATGTGCATGATTGTGTGTTTTTAAGAGTTGCACCGAGACAATTTCCAATCAGCTGTGTCGACGTGGCAAAGTTTTGAACTGACTGTGGTGTTACCTACATTTATATATAAATACAGTACCAGTGACATTACAGTGAGGAAATCCTCTTTAATTGCCCCTATGGGATCTGGAGGTCCCCAGACCCCAGGTTGAGAACTGCTAGTTTAAACACCCTCTTAGTTTAGTAATTGTTGATCCTGTGCCTCTCTCTCCCCTCTCCCTCTCCCCTCTCAACCCCAACCAGTCAAGACAATACCCCCCAACTTAGAGCCTGGTTCTGCTTGAGGTTCCTTCCCGTTTGTTGCTGTTGCCAAGTGTTCATTCATTTAAAGAGTATGGTCTAGATCTGCTCTATAAGAAAAGTGCCTTGAGATAACTTTTGTTGTAATTTGGCGCATTATTAATAAAAACTGATTGATAGAAAATTGAACACAGTATCTGTGGGCTTTGGGGGCCCCTGGGTGTCTGGGGGCCCCTGTCAAAAGGGTAGAAAACATGTACACCTGCTTATAACTTGTAATGTGAATATTTCAGGACATTAAATTAGAAACTCCACCTTCAGAGTCCCGTTCATCTGGAAGACGAAGAGCAGGCGGGGAGGGCAGGGCCGACAGTTCAGCTTCCACTCTTTGGACACCGGGCAGTCTTTGATGGCAGCCCGGATCAGAGGCAGGACCTTCTGCCGCAAGGCGTCCAGTGCTCTGAAGAGCCGGTCGTAGCTCACATCAAAAGTCTGGTTTGGATGGACGAGCAGGAGGACGTGGCACACCGAGAACATGTAGAGCAGGTGGAGGCAATGCTGTCGGTCCAGGCCTTTCCAGAAGTCGTGGGCGTCGGAGTGGCTGGTACCGGCGCTCAGAGACCGGCAGGCCCGCAGGAGCTGGCGGCTGTCGCACACGGAGGAGAGCAGCAGGTACAACACACGGTCCTCCTGGCTGTACAGAGCCTGGATGTGGCTGCTGCAGTCCGCGGAGCCGCCGTCCTCCTCCTCTGCAACCCCAAACAGGGTGAAGATGTGTTTGTCCGCCAGGCTGTTGATCAGAGACTCCTTCAGCGGGCCCGCCTGCATGTTGCTCTTGCCGAAAATACCGACCACACACAGGCCCTCGTCCCGGTACGCAGAGTCCTCCTGGAGGTCCGCCTGAAGCAGATCCCCTACACTCACGGGGACAGACATGTTTGCTTCCTTCATGATGGAAAAAAAAACAGGGGCCTGAAAACAACGACGCACCAAGCCTGCTTCCTGGTCCGTACACTAAAATGTCCGACATGCAATATTTACCCATGTATTTACCTCATCAAGTGGCATAGATATTTATGATCAAGTGGTGGAACTGGAGGACAGGTGCATTTAAATGTTCAAGTCTTGTCTTAAAAAAATAAGTAAATTCAAGTCTCAGTTAAAATGAACATTTCTCTTCATCCACCTCTGCATAGTTTTGTTTTGATCTGTTTTGTTTGATTTATTTGTTGTTGTTTTGTTTTTTGTTTTTTTCCTCTGTAAAGCGTCCTTGGGTTTGTGAAAGGCGCTATATAAATAAGCTTATCTTTATTATTATTAAAACAACACTCAGGTGCCCAAATGAACTGTGAAACATGTTTTTCTTTATTTAATTATTCCTCTTGTTCATAATACACAATGTAAGTGATGAAGGACAAAATCCACAGTCCTCCTTCTGTGCAAACATATATTTAAAATATATTTCCAAAGCTCAAATGAAGCTTTAGTCATCTAAATGAGTCAAATGAAGTAGATATAATTCAACGTTACAGTCTTTTCAGTGCCAAAGTTTCTCTTTTTGCCACTATACTTATACACTACACAAAGAGGGTGTGATGCTAAAAATACTGTAAATGTGGCAGATATCCACCTTGATTTGACTAACTCAGACTGTTGAAGCCTCATCTAAGTTTCATATCAGCAAGCAGAACAATACAGTCAGTCTCCACAATTTTGCATAAACCCACAACACAAAAACATCCACACTCCCTACAAAGTATTTAAAGTTTTAAAATACAAAATGTGCAATGGCATGTATATACTGTATCTATACATGTAGATATACATACACATCATTTGTTATTGTTAAATATCATTTTAAGCAGACTATACTTTATGTACATTTACCCGTACAATACTAAAGTATTATTAATGCATTTATTTCAATGCCAGATGATTGATAATTTATACTTTAGTTTTATGCTGTTTATTATACAATTTAAAACTGTAATACACACAATTGAACTCAAGTTTTATGATTTTTTAAAAACTTTTATATTGATACTACTAAGATGTCAACATTTCAGTCTCTTTTTGCTCCTTCATTGAGAAATTTAGCTTTTTTCATCAAGAGAGCAAGAACAGATCTAATTTCAAGAATTTGCAAAAGGTAACTGAGTATATTTTATATGGAAAAACACATCAGACCAAAACATAGTATTTATATATGCCGTCATGTCTGGGGAGGTCTTTCATTTTTATCAATCTGTATCTTTTAAACCAGAGGCCTCTTTCTGCTATTACACAGTTTACTTTAAGTTCTTTCCAGCAGGACAAAAAAACAAGGTTAAAAACAACTGGAAGAATGAGGGCAGACTCACCTTCAAAAGCTCCATGTTCATCTGAGGAAAAAAAAACAGGTAATAGGAACAGGATCAGTTCCTGCACATACACCTGCAGACTGTTGAGAAATGTCCCTCCAGACATGTTTTAAGATATAAAGATGTCTACTTTGAATAATAATTTATGTTTAATGTTTCTTTCACAAAACAGTGCAATTACTTCTTAAAATTCAATTTACTCCTTCTCCCGCATTGAAAAATATAAATGCACTGTGTATGTAGAGGCCTATGTTGCTACATCACTGCAAGTTGAATATTGGATCATGACTGACCAACTAGTTGTGATGTCATGAATCTTGCCTGTACACTCACCACTTAAACTTGGTTGTTTAGTGAGCATGAAACTCTCTTCCTTCAGCAGATGTGAAAACAGCCTTTGAGTCTCAAACGCTGCAACTAATGATAATTAATAAATGTTCAAATTATCCAATATTTCACCAAAAATCAAAGATTTTAGAAATAGTCAAAAAACAAAACAGATTTGTGAATCACAACTTTGTTTTTTTCTTATTTCCTCGCCCATTAATCACCTCACGACCCCTCAGATTTATTTGCTGACCCTTTCGAGGAGCCCAACCCCTAGGTTGGGAACCACTGGACTAAACTAATCGAACTGTATATAGTAGTTAAAACTAACTCCACCTCCAGCAGCTACAACAGTATGAATCAATCAATCAGTCAATCTTTATTTATATAGCGCCAAATCACAACAAAAGTCATCTCAGGGCACTTGCATATAGAGCAGGTCTACACGTACTCTTTACTTTAATTTAAAGAGACTCAACATTCCCACATGAGCAAGTAACATGCTGCTCTAACACTTATGTCTCAGTATTAATAATCTAATGATGTCATATATAATAATATATCAGTCAGATGGACTAAACCACTACTTTTACTGTAATACTCATAACTACTTTTTCCTGCTAATACTGTATGTACTTTTATTTAAGTAGGATTTTTCATGCAGGCCTTTTTGTTGTAATGGGTTGTATCCGTACTGTTACTTAAATAAAGGATCTGAGTGCTTCTTCCACCACTGTCAGTATTACCGTGTCATTGAAAATAATGAGAGTCAAACATCCAGAGGAGGTAACATTCTTGAGTGGAGGGGGACTTTAAATATGTTAAAATTAGCTACACAGTATACTGTGTAAATATAGGTTATATCTGAATAAAGGAAAAAGTTTGGACGTCTAAATAATTTCCAGATACTGTATGTGTGACCAGAAAAATGGGAAAAAAGAAAAGGAAAAAACAGCAGTAGCATCACATCTACATACACATTCATTTGATGAGATGTTTCAAGCCATCATGTTCCTCATCATTTATTCAAGATGTTCAACACTACACCAAAAAGCCTTTAAAAAAAAACTATAATCACCACATTAACAGTGTGTGTACTTAGGTATACCACACAACTCTACTGAAAACAGTCAAAAAACAGTAGTATATAAACAAGTATGAAGAACAAACAGAGGACACAAAATGTCAGGGAATTCAATTATGACAAAAAAATGGTGAGGGCATAGTGCAAGAAGCTTTTTACGATCAATAAAAATCAAATAATACGCATGAAGAGGGATAAATAAATAAGTGGTACAGTAAATATTAATATTTAAGTGTCATTAGTTGGATGGTGGTGGTGTACTTTCGTGCATTATTTTGAAAAGTGTCTCCCTCCCTTGTGTATGTTAATGGAGTGGACAAAATATTAGGAACACCATTCAATACAATGCACCTCAGTGCACCTCCATGACCCACTACGACCTCAATAATAAACATAAAGTAGAATCATCACCTTCCTGACACTCTCAAAAAAACTGTAAATATGTACGCTTCATAAACGTTGAACTTATTTTAATCAATTATTAGATTGTACTGGTGCTCCTAATGAAGTGGCTGGCGAGTGTAGATGTTTATAATTTTAGATCTTTCTGTAGAGTTACAGATAAGTTTTCTGAAAAAAAAACAACAACAGTTGAGTTGATGGTCTAATTTTTCGGCTTATGAAAGGTCATAACCCACCAAAAAGTCTAATTAAAATAAAGTCCTCAAAAACTCACTGACCTCTTTATTGCGTACATCTGTGCAATCTAAAGCAATCCAATACAAGAGCACTGCTTTAAATTGTAAATGTATGATACTATATTATTATACATTTTCCATTTATGTTAACATTGTCAGGAAGGTGATGATTCTACTTTATGTTTATTATTGAGGTCGTAGTGGGTGATGGAGGTGTACTAGGGTGCACTATTGACTGGTGGTCCTAATATTTTTGTCCACTCTATTAATATACATGATTCAGGCAAAATATGAGGAACACCAGACAATATAATGCACCCCAGTACGCCACCACCACTTAGTGCTACCTCAGTAATAAATATGGAGAGGAATTATCACTTTATTGACAATATCAACAAAAAATAAGCTTCAAAAAAGTATAATTTATGGCAGAGTTGTTGTATTGGATTGAATTAGATTGCACAGGTGTATCCAATGAAGTGACAGGTGACAATCACCTATTACTAATTATGCATTATTTCACTTATACATTTATCATAAAGTTTTACATGTTCAGTTCTGTTGCAAGCGTCATCTTTCTTCATCTCTCTTCATCTTCATCTTTGTCGTGTCCACAAAAACCTCTGACGTCAGAGGAGCGGAGGCAGTGCTGCGTGCGCGTTCATGACCTAAATGTGAACCGTCCTCTCTGACGTCACCGCCCCTCTGATCATCCGAAATCCCTGATAACGCGATGCGCGCTCCCGCTCTGCTCTGTTCTGAATGGGGGCTCAGTCCAGCCTCAGTAGTATATCCGCTCCTCCAGCCCGGTCTGCTGCTCTCAGACGCACCGGTCTCAAACAGCCTCCGCTCCTCCGGTAGTCCACATTCATTCAGGTAGTCCGGACCCGCACTGACAGTCCAACCACTCAGCTTCTGACTCTTCTTTCTCAGCCTGACAAGTTAGTGTACTGACGGGTGGAGCTGTCTCTGTCTGTCCAGGAATGAGAAATGATGGCCGGCTCTGCAGCAGAGGAGAAAAACTTCCGACGGTTCCTGGAGCTCCTTCTCCGGGAGATGAGAATGCCTCTGCAGGAGACCGACCCGGTGCCGACGCGCCCCTTGTCGGACCTGGTGACCGAGGACGAGGTGGAGGGGGAATGCCTCGACCTGTGTCTCCAGTTCCTCTACAAATAGTTAAGTGTCCTCTTTCTGTTGTGGCATGTTGTTGTTTCCGTGCGTCAGTGCATATAGTGAACTCACTGAAGCACATAAATGTCTGTGTGGTTAAAGTCATGGAGGGTTTTTTTGTATGGAGCTTTGTGGAGGTGAGCAGGCAGCGACCTCGGCTGGGTCCGGATCAGATGAGCCGGGATGCCCGCTACCTCATGCCATGCTGGGTGTGTCCAACATCAAGTTTATACTTAGAGAAATGTTTGCTGAATTAAAAACTTAAGCTGACATCTGTGCATTACATATGTGCATCGTCTCAGATTTCGTTGCACAAATTTGCGCCAGCAGTGACAGCGCTGGAGGTCTACAAAAAGGTGAACCCCTGGTTTTGCGTAATAGCAGGACGTCATCATGGTGTAGGAGGGGGAGGAAGCCATCGCCATCACTGCTGAGCGCATCTTCATGCAGGCTAAAAATAGCCTCATCGGTTACGTTATTAGCCTCAATCGTCAGACAGATCGCTGCACTCTGAAATAAAAAGGCAGGTGTAATTGTCACAAATGCTGCGTTTTGGGAAATAACTGTAAAGCTGCTGTTTGTGGTTTTCATTTTGCTGTTTTTAACCCAAATCTTATTTAAAGGGGCTGCAAAGGAATGAAGACATTTTCATCAAGAGAGGGAACTCCACGCATTTCAGATTAAGATTCATTTCATTCTTTGTTCCAAAAGGAAGAAAACAACACAGACCACACAACAGATTAAACACAACAACAAAATTAATTAATTGCAGTTGAAAACATGAATTTTATAAAAGAAAAACTAATAAATACGTCCAAGCCAGGGACGGGGGGACTAGGATGTACAAGGACTATCTCCCTCTGTAAAGTACGTTCAGTGTTTGGATGGAAAGAGGGATAAAGGAATTTTTGTACTGCTGTTTAAAAGCTATGGGAGTGCTGAAGCGCCTGCCAGATGGTAAAAGCGTATACTCTCCATGCAGGGGGGTGACTTTTGTCTTGATAAATGTTAATTGCTTTGTTTAACACCTGCTTATTATAAAATTCTGCAAAGCTGCTAAACTCCACTCCCACTATTTTGCTGGCCACCTTCACAATCTTTAACAGCTGAATCCATACTGAACAATGAGAAATGATATGATATGTATGTGTGCTTCATTTTATTTGACATCCATTGAATAAAATCCCTCAGAATCTTGAGATGTGGATGAACTTGTCAGAAACTTGTCAGAAACACATATTGTATGTAAAGATGGATGAAGTCTGGCATGACATCACCTTTGGTTTGGATTGGAGCCGGTCTGAAGCCTTGGCCCGATCCCAATGTCCACACTCACGGACTAACAGAGGTATGTTCCTGCTAAGTCTGCGAAAGGCTTAGGGCTGTCCCCACTGTCAAATCATGAAGTGCATCAGGGCTCCCTCACAGACCTTTTGAGCCCTTTATAGACACTTTCTGTTAGTCTGCATTTGTGCAGACTATGCCTGAGGGTATTACCCCAAGTTCACAGTGCTGTGATGTTTGATACGCGGATACCAAGGGAACAATTGTATACCATTTTGAGCCTTTGCAGCCTCTTGCACTTAAGTGCTTAGCAGGTCCGTGAGGGTTCAGGGCTAAGGGGGATATTTGGTGTAGGCCCTCGAGTTGCTGCTTACGGTCAGTGCCATCTTTTCTGTTTGGAGTCAGGACCTTCAAAAGAAGAGGTGTGGGGTGTTTCCTTTCATGCTGTGGAACACGGACCAAAGTTAACGCTAACTTAGCGTGAAAACTGAGTGGTGCAGACTTGTGCTAATATGATATATCGTTATCAAGTAACATTAAACTTACCAAAATATTGAGATAATAATCCGGTTCAGTGCAAACTTTGGAGCCGGGGAGCAAATTGTCAGCCCATATCTTATTAACGGAACAATCATTTCAAGCAGAGATTTTAGAGGGCCTGAATTTAGAGATTTAAAGGGACCATAAAGACTGACTTTTATTTAAGTTAACCCTTTTTGAATGGGAGTCTATTGGAGCTAGGGATTTTTTGGAGCCAGCATCTAGCGACCATCAGTGATACTGCTTTTTAAGGGACATCTGCATTGGCTTCAAATTCAAACTGAGGTTGTTGCCGCTTGGTCAGAAACAGTAAAACTGAGACGAGTCGGGCTGAGAGAGCTCTGCGCCTGGCCTGGTTTAGAATCCAAAATAGGTGCAGAAACTGTGCTGGGAAGAGCAGGGTGGAAGGACTCATCTAGGGCACAGAATGGCAAGGGGACCGCCTGCATGTATGTCTGAAAATGACTTTACTGAGTGGCCAGTTTGCACATGTGTCAGACCCTGTAGGCACATTATGCTCGTCACGGTAAAAGGACAGGTTCAAAATGTTCTGTCTTAAAACAGCTGTCAGGTGTCCATATGAACAGTGAAAATGGTTTCCTCATTCCTCCTGTTCATACTGACCATTAAAAGATCCCCTTCCAGTAAGTTTTAAATGTAGGCCTAAGTGATGGGGCCAAATCCATAGTCTGTCCAGATGTGTAATTTTCCGCAAAACTCCATTTAAATCTTTACAGAAACTTCTATGAAGCTTCAGCAACCTGAATTAGTCATATCAAGTGGATATCTGCCACATTTACAGTATTTTTAGTGTCAAATGTTGAGCTTTGGTGGAAGTATGAGCAACAAAAAGACTTTGGCATTGAAAAGACTAACATTGAAAGATATCTATTTGATTTGACTCATTTGGACAGTTGAAACATGATTTTGGTCCCCATCAGTTAAATTGTACGTGCATTATTAAGAGATCTAATGGTCAGTATGAACAGGAGAAGAAAAAACTGTTTCAATAATCATTTGGGCTCCTGACTATTGTTTCAAGACAGTCTTGAAAATTTGTCAAACCAGACCTTTAAGAATACACTTCAGCTGTGTTGGAGAGCATACTGTATGTTGGTGGCAGGATGGGCACGTGCAGTCAGTCGTGCTGTCAGGTGTTTTCACTGATGACATAAGAAACTGGAGAGCAGGATGTGGTCACATATTTTACCTGTTGGAGCAACCACATCCAAATCAGCAGCAGTTCACTCCACGTTCATAATGTCTTTGTCACGGTGTCTTGTTTGTTTAGCTCTTGACTGCTTGCCCTCTCACTACACTCTTGATTAGATTAGATTAGATTGATTAATTGATTGGGTACCAGCTATTAAATTAATCTCCAGTTATTTTGATAATTGATTAATCATTTTGAGTCATTTTTAAGAAGACAATTTCTGCAGCCTTCTATGATAATAAACTAAGTAGCTTTGGGTTGTGGACTGTTAGTTGGGATAAAATAAGAAATTCAAGGATGTCGTCTTTGGCTTTATGAAACACTTATTGACATTTTTGACTATTTTCTGTAGATTAATCAAGAAAATAATGGACAGATGAAAATAATTATTACATGCAGCCCAAATCCACTATTATATAACATCATGAAAGGGGCCATTTTCCCAATAAATACTTTTACTTTTCGTATTTTAAATACATTTTATGAGAACATGTATGCAATTGCATATATATTATGCAGGTTCTTTACTTGTAAATGAGTATTTTGCTTTGTCATATTTCTACATTGCTGTGAGTAAAGGATTAATACTTTTTCACCACGGCTGGAAAATATAAACAAATATCTAATGATGTCTTTTAATTACTATGTGCACTCCCTCATAATTACAAACCTTCTGATGTAGAGCAAAGCTAAAAGAAACAAAACAGAAATGTGTGATTGCATGACGACTGGGTTTATTTGAGCTCTCCAAAACGAATGAGAGCAGTCAGGTTGGTGTGTGATTCCTAATGTACAGTAAGTGTTGCTCCTACTCCTGACCAAGTTTGGCTGAAAGTCCGTCCAATCTGGCTTTGAGAAACAGCCAAATTTACCAAAATAACTCTAGCTCACTGCCTTAGCTTGCAGTGTGAAATATCTGTCATTCTCTCTCCTTTCTGGCCCGAGGTGTTGTCTTATACAGTACATTTGACCTGTTGGAGCTTGTTGGAGTCTATGAATCATTCGCTGGCTCCTCTTCATGTGGAAGTTTATCTTAGGAGATCCTACCAGGAGCTAGTACGGCCCAGATTATTTCAAGGTCAAGAGGGGCGCTCATATTTGCTGTGTTATGTGCAGAGTTAACAGAGTTTTCGAGCTACCTATTGAATCAGGATCCAGTGTTGAATCCCTTATTGGCTCTTATTCAACATTTGCAAGTAACTACAGTATAAAGTATAAAGCTACAACTCAGGGACATACAATTACCTTATTTTGGCATAGAAAGCATAAACACAACCATTACAATGGCAGTTACGACTCGATGAGCAGCATAACATATGAAACGGTATCTGGTGCATTCAGATAACAGCTGTATCCTGCTGTACTTCAAGAGCTCACTCCAAACAGTGAAGGCCTTTCCACTGGGAGATTGTGAAATTAAACAGCCTTTTTTTGTCTACTACGACATACATATCTGCTCTGTAAATCACTCGTCCTGTGTTCTCCTTTGAGAAACAAGATCTGAAGCAAAAAGGGAGAATTTTCTATGTTAAATTCTTTGATTTCATGATATGCCCCTGAGATAACCCCCCCCCCCCCCAAAAAAACCAAAACAAAACTCATCCACTTATATAAACTGGAGTCCTTATTTTTACAGAAAATCTTTAATAAAGGGTACAGGATACAGAGCAGATGGAAATATGAAAATGATAAGAGATTCGTTTGTGTGGCAGCTTAACAAATCTGGGTATTTTGCCAACCAGTGTGGGAAACTTTACCCAATATGGTTGCTGGAGGGTCACCAAAATCAGGAGGAATCATCTTGTGATTCATTCATTTTTGCATCACGTTTTATTCCAATCTCCAACTCACAACTCAACATGGCAGACAGGCTTTGGTCCTATTACTTCAGCAACTGATCTCACAGATTTCAATGCTGTCTCAGTTCAAGTGTTTTAATGACTAAAATGATCGCAGTTTTTTGGTCGCTGTCAAACGTGCAGACTCCTTTCCTTGTCGAGGAGTGACAAGGAAAACAGATCATGTATCAACTCTCATTGATAGCTGACACTCGATCTCATGTATCACCATTAACATCATCTGCTGCCAGTTGATGCTGCGTTCTTTGTGAATTTGAGCTCACAGTCTGCAGTGAGAACACACATGTGCCAAGGTCTGGTCTGTGTGTTTGTTTGACACCTCTGTACATCATATACATCAGTTGTCATAGCAACAGCCCAGGCATCCTTGCACAGAATAATGATGGTGTTTTGTCGTCAGTCTGAATAAAGCAGCAGGTTAGCCATGTTTCAGTTAGGCGTCTTTATATGTGGCAGTTTGATAACAGTGCTTTTTACAACACAAACTGTCCAGTAGATTCCTGTTTTTTATTTGGATAAGTTTAATAAGTGAACAGCGCATATATGCTGTCCTACTTGTAGTGCTTACTGCTCAATAGTTAGGCAACATTTATTCTGTGATACTGATTATTATTTAAATCTGTCAGACATTATTGTCATGATAAATTGTTTATGAAATAGTACATACAATGTTAGATAATAGTGATTTTATAAAGATAATAGTTACAATTTTCCACAGCCCAAGGGGATGTCTTCAAGCGTCTTGTATTGTCTAACCAAGCCAAAGATATTCAGTGTAGAGTTATATAAAACAGAGAAAAGCAGCAAATCTTTGCCTTTGAGAAGCTGGAACCAGCAAATAGTTGGCAGTTTTGCTTAAGGGATGACTAAAACGATTAATTATCAAATTAGTTGGTGATGAATTTTGTGTTGACCAACAAACCGCCACAGCTCTACTTGTGACCCATTTTAATTATAAAGATATTAATAAGTGCAGAATTAAGTCAGCACATATATTTAATCAAAGAATGAGTAAACAAGATTGTGATGACTTTGACTATTTTGACTATAAACTATTAAGGTCCAATATCCCGACAGTAATAAAACAGGATAGTGAAGTTGGTTATCTGAGGTTAAATGTCAGATTTAGAGGCGTTAGTTGAATCAGGTTTTGTTCGTGTTGAAATGAAAACCTGCAGACACGTGGGCCTCAGTGGTAACTTCTGGCAAAACCTGCTGCAGGTCTTAAAACAGACTGATGGTATGTGTGTGTGTGTGCTTGTGTGGTCGCCAGCATCCTACATGGCTGTCTACTGTAGCTGTGCGGTGAGTGTAATGATAGTTGGAGGCAGCAGCTCTGGTGATTCATCCTAAAGTGTCATTAGTTTGTCTCTGGGTTGAACAGCTAATAATAGACTTCTGCAAGAAGAGAGATCCCCACTGTGTGTGTGAGTGTGTGTTAATAGGGGGCGGGTGAAGCACTTGGTATGCTAGAACGAGTTCGGGGGTGTGTGTGCACAGAGCTTATGTGTGTGTGTGTGTTTAAAATGATGCCAGTTAGGTTTTAATCCATTTTCCTTCAGGCAGCTGGGAGTCACATCTGAAAAAATGAGGATGCAGTCTACTTCTCCTGAACACACTGTGCTTTGGAAAGTGAGGTGTGAAGTGTTTACTGTGTGAATAAAACAAGAAGACATACATGATTTAAAGGATATAGCATGCTTTTGGGGTTTTCTGTTATTTATATGTTGTCATGATGTTGGATATCTCTATGAAACATCCTCAAAGTTCCTAACCTTGGTAAAAATGCTGCCTTCAAGTCAAAACACAGAGCATTAACCTGCTCTGAACTCTTTATTTGCACCATTTTTATTACCATGATGACAAGCTGATGAGGCTTAATTTTTTTCACGTGTTGTTTGCGTTGTCTACTCACATTTTTTGGATCAGATTTCAGCTCGAACATGTGAAGTGAACATTGAGAAGCTGATATTTCAAGCAAAGAAAAAGTAGTTAATTTCTACAACTATAGCTTGTTGACGCAGCCTCTGGAGCTAGCCAGCTTTTGAGGGCTGGCCAATAAGAACAGAGTGGGGTCATTGGGAGGGGGATCTTAAAGAGACAGGATCTAAAATGGCCTGTTTCAGACAGATGTTGAACTGAAGGGCTGCGTAAAGTGTTAAGTATAAGTTAAATAAATAGTTTGTTTTTTACTTAAAAAAATTGTCTTTAAAACCCCACCTTTAAGTGTATTTTGAGGCGTCCTGGTTGCCAAGGCGATTAAGATAATGACCGTGAAGTTGCAACATCCCAGGTTTGAGCCTGGCGATGGACTTTTGTTGCATTTCATCCTTCATTTTTCTCCCCTCAGTTTTGTCACCTCTAAGCTGTTCCCTGTCTACTAAAGGGAAAATATAATTTGGCTTTCAGGGAGCTTTGTGTTTGAACATGAACCAAATAGTCATCCTGGAGATGAAATATACAATAAATCAAACACACTATTTGTTCCTCCAGAGTTAAGACTCTTGGCAGTCGGTTGACATCTCTGACTGTTTGCACTGACTGCTGATGAATTGATGATGACTTGAAGAGCAGTGGGAGGACACAAACACACACACACACACACACACACACACACACACACACACACACACACACACACACACACACTGTGAGCTGATAAATAGTAATTGAGGGGAGAGCCTTGCTAGACCTCATTAAACAGAAATGTCTCCCACAGCTGTAAAGATCTAGGGGGTAGATCCGGCTTCCTCCTGTACACGACACTCTCACACGTACACACACTCACACGTATACATGCGCGCACACACACACACACACACACACACACACACACACATACACACACACAATTAGAAGAGTAGGTGGTGTTGGATAAGCTGCTGGTGACAGATGTATTAGGCAGACAGTAAAACTGCGACATCACTAAAGACTGTGGATATCACATCATGACTACCATCTTACCACAGTATTACAGAGCTGCTGGTTTCGTTCTTGTTCCCCATTTTTCTTATTTCCATGACTATTTGTTACTGGCCTTCATTTGTTCATTATATGAGACTATGGCTGGCATGGAATATTGATTTAATAACAGTTATCAAAAATCTATATTGCTTTTTAATAATTGTGTCAAGAATCTTTGAGTATCTTGAAAAGAACTCTATAAATTATTATTATTTTTAAATTACCTCATGATTGTTTTTCATGTTTAAAAATACATTCAAGTTGTTAATTTGTAAATTAAACAAAAGATGACATCAAAGTCACATTTTAATCTAAATGTAATGTTAAGCATTCTCGTAATGTTTTATTAAGAATTTAGAACAGAAACAAGAAGTCAATTTATTAATAGTCGACTGATAGACAATTAATCTGCAGCTATTTTGATAAAAGTTTTCAGTTTCACAAATGTGCATTTTTGCTGATTTTCTTCATCATAGATTATTGAAAATGTAATTTAATTTGGCATTATGTGAATTTGTGTTGTACTGATCCAGCTTCAACCTTGATCCATGGTGGTTACTGTTTAGAGTAACCGTGTGGTTGGTTAGCTTTCCTGCTGGTCTGTGTCGTTTATTATATCCATAATTGCCTTTTCACCTCCTTGTCAGGGAGTGATGAACCTGTTCTTCACTTCCTGCATGGTGCATTTGAGGTCCTGGCAGGGGTGAAGTGGTAAAACATTAATTAGTTGGGCTTGCCTGTTTAGAAGCAGCAGGTGTACTTATTCTACTGTCACTGCTACTGTTACTGTGGATAAGTGGCACCCAGGTGATAGTTGTGATAAGTGTAGCTGTCAGTTCAGCACCATGGACAGCAACTCACAGCTGTTCGGTCACGCCCATGTTCACCTCATGTTAAGTCTGCGGGAAATATGAGCGTCCAACTGGAAGAAACTGAGTCATGTTACCATCCGTGTGGAAAACACAAGTGTGACAATTCATTTCATCACTGATTCTGAAAACAAGCAAACATGGCAGTGAATTCAGTAATGTCATGTAAGGTATTCAAATAAATACTCATCAATTTTTTTGATATGAATCCAAATTAATTTAGTATTTATTTAATCCTGAACGTTATTATGCACCGTTTTCTTTTATTATCTGACCTTGTGTTGCATATCATTGTTTCTGCCATTGCACCTACCAAACATGTTTGGTTTGATGCATAGCAGGGTATTTAGTCCTTCTATTTATAGAAGGACTATATTAAACTGAATTTAATAGAAGTATACTTCCATATTTTAACATAACTAATGAACTTTAAGTGTGCTATTTTGTGCACTATACACTGTATATTAACAATATATAACTAGTCCAATAAAAAAATATGATAAATTAAAGCAAATCGGCATGTTCTGTTTGTGTCCATTTGTTCTCTTCATAGACTTTTATTAGAGTCATACTGCAGCTAATTGCTAATGTCTGATAGCTAATTAGCAAATCAGAAGTAAAACATTGATCAGCTTAAGAATGTACATGCAAGTATTAAGAGTATTAAGAGCAAACAGTTGGCTTAGATGTAACATTACTGCTACCAAAATATTGTTAGTTGTTGACAAGTAAGCTGCAGTTATTAGTACAAGTTAGTTAACACCATGTCTTAACTGTCAATCAAATAAACATTAGCCAGCCTGCTCCTTTCTGATGTCTTACATTTTTACTTCATTTTAGAAATAGAAAACTAATTTAATAACCATACTTTGACAAAGATAGAATCACTCTGATTGACTACATAAAGGATTAATTTGGTGAGTATACCCGTGTGGTACACCCTACCTTGCCTGCACTGACAGCTTTCACCCTGTTACACTTTTATGAAATTCAATATCAACCACATCAACATTCAGCGATTGGCATACCTCAGCTTCTGACTGGACAAACCTTTATAGCCGTGTCCTCTGGTTCAAGGACAAACTTGCTTTGTCTGAAACAAGCAAACCCCTCCAGGGCTTTATTAATGAGGACTTCCCTCAGGCCATACTGCAGAAGTAGGATGCTGCACAGGAGAAAGGAAACATTGCCAATACAGGAGCGTGTAGCAGAGTTAATGTCCACCTGCCCACACACTCTTATCACTCCTACACTCCAGGGAATGTTTTCACACATAGTCAAAATGACTGACCTATTCATTTGTACAAACATGGAGCATTGTGTGCAGATTAATGATCATTTAATTTCTGAGCAGTGAATATATTTTAAGCAGTAGCATTAAATGTGATGACAATCAGAAACACTGTAGGAAATAAAGACGCGGATTAATGATGGAATACATAATAACTCATGGAAATTTAATTCACTCTGTGCGCTATGAAGTGATTATAATCCTTTCCAGAGTACACATACATATGCATTTTGTCCTCTTACGCCAATTTTAATCAAAGCCCCAAATATTTGTTTTGTAGCACAGTTTTTGGTGCTACAGTAATTAAGGTCAAATCCAAGCAGGCAGCTTTTATTTTAAGGTGTACTTCTGTTTTTGTATGCTGGGAGGGTGACTTCTAGAAAGTTTCTCAGCTGAGATTTGGATTGGAGTAATCGATTTTCTATTTCTAATTTTCTAATCTGCTCATTTTGGTTTCAACACAGGTTTCAACACATCCAAAATATTGGATAATAATACTATTTAAAAGAAAAGGGGACATGAGCACAGTCAGACTCAATCTTATAAACCAGATGATAATTAGATCCAAAATGCGGTTGACCTGAACAGACCTACAAACTAATGTAAAACTCATAGAAGTTAATTACAATTTTTTAATATGCTTCAACTAATTCTGATTAATACTTGAAAGTCCTATTTCCATCTACATCGCTAACCATAGACAAAGATGGATATAAAGATGGACGTAGCGAGGTGTGACATGATAGCTAATTGTCACTGTCATTTTCCAACATAAGGAGTGCGGGGTCTGTTCTTTCACACTCTGGAAACATACCCCACTATCTCGGATATAATGCTAGTTACTACTCAGAACAATTAGCAGTGCTTGCTTGGGCTAACATTAGCCACTTAAATTATGCTATTGACTGGAAGTGTGTAGTCTAGTGTGTAGTCTAGTGTGGATTGAGTAATTGAAACAATAATTACTTGTTATATTAAATATGCACTTAGTATTTTTCGAGAGAAGTTGATATGTTTAAATGGGAGTCGCTTGGCACCGACAGCAAATCATACTGTAGCCAACTAAACTGTTGACAGAAAAAAAGATCCAACCTATTTAATATCTGTGAATTAAGTTCCAAATTAAGTCACTTGGTGAAGTAAGTAATTTAATAGCATAAATATTTTTATACAAGTGACTGATTTTCCTGAAATATTTTCTTGTGTTGACGATGTACAACATGATCAGAGCTGATACTAGTCCACTGAGATCCATTTGTGGCAAATTGATACACAGATCTAAGACCTGTGGCAGTAAAACAAGACCCTACTTGACCCGATTAGACTGTATAATATTGTATATGGTATAATTTGGAAGATTCTCTACTGCACGGGCATAGACATCTGTTTTCAGGCCAAAATGTATGACCAACTAACATGTTTGTTCCGATAAGAGTGCCAACTGGACATGTGTAGAATACGTTGATGTATGCATACGTCTGATGAAGTATATAATGATCTATGTGAGTCTCTGCTGTCCACATCTGTTTTGGAGCTTATTAGAGACCTAAAAGTAAGAAAAGTGCAATGTGCATTGATTATAGTCATTGTTGATCACTGGATTGAGGTTTATGTAATTGTTCTCATTCAGTCAAGTGCAAACAAACGGCCATATTCTCTGCTTGGAAGCTGCAAGGGTTTTCATCCTTTCCGCTGCATCAGACACTACTCCTGTTGGGCTGGGTGTCTGCAGAGAGAGGGGTGGGATCTAAGGGAGGGAGGGTGTTTCCTTGAATTTTTTTAGGGGGCTTTTATTAGAGCGTCGACAGAAGAGAGATGACAGGAAACGAAGGGAGAGACAGATAGGGAATGACATGCAACAAAGGTCCCCGTCGTTGTGGGACACTGTGGCTCATAGTAAGCACCTTAAGCCCTGTGCTTTTCATTTAATAAAAGACGTCCATTAGCCTTCAACCAGCTGGATGAAACTGTATTCACGGAGCAGGCTCTTGAGCATGTGTGACAATATGTTCCCCTTTCTGCTTTAATTAGAACATCAAAGGTCACAACCAGACCCAGCAGGTGCTTCAATATCAATGTACTGCAATGTCATAGAGGAATGAGATGTGTGTATTACCATGGCAATGATCCAGAATAAAGCTGCAGTCCGGCGCTCAAAATGGATCTTATCTGCAGTGAGCAAACGTTAGAAAATTTTGTCACTTTACAGCAGACAAATCAGACCATCCTCTGAAGTCCCACATGGACTGTCTCAGAATGAAGTGACCTCCTTTTGAGCTGAACTAGTTTCAGAACCTGAAACAATGGCTGCAGCTCTTGTTGCATTCAACGTATATGAAAACAACATCATTCACATCCACTGCTCTTGTGGTACCTCTCCCCTCATGATAAAGCATTACTGTGAGCAGGCTGAGCTTTAAATGAAAGTCAACATACGCTTCCACAGCGTTTGTGTGGAATTTTGTGAAAGTCCTAGATTTTCACACCACCATCTGTCCTGTCTACTGGCTTTTCACTGTTTAATCAGAGCAATATGAAGCCAGGAGATCTGATCCCCCTGGAGATATACATCCTCTGAGGCTTCTGGGAAGTTACTGTATGGCTTTCTAGAGCACTTCAGAAAATTGTTTGAGGCCTCGAAACCCTCAGTTTATTCATAAGGGTTTTTCTGTGACCTTGAGGCATCCTGTCTTGGGAAAAACTGGGCTTACTAATAACAGATGCTGTAATATTTTGAAAGACCATTATCAGGGACACAAAGAAATCCATGTTGGAAACAATATGAGAGTGTCTGGTGCTTATCCAGCAAGCTTTGGGTGTACTACATTTATACATCCTCGTCCTTGGCATGCCACTTTTTTTATCCATGCAACTTCCTCTTCTATAGCTCCGGTCGGGATATCCCAGCCTTTGAAATTAGTCGCAGGAGTAATCCCTTAATCAGAGTGTCTCGGTGGGATTACCACAGAGGGCAGCCTCAGTTACTGCCCTCCACCACCACTGGCAATTGTTGAGCCATCAGTATTTAATTTACATAACATTCTCCAGCAAGCGCTCCCATGATACAGTAATAATAAGCAATATCTCTTTATTGACCTTGCCCAGCTGTAATGCTAGTGTAATAAACTATTTGTTTTGTGTCATTAAACTATTAGAATAGAATTCGTTTGCAACATCCTTTATAATGGTAAGCAAAAACAGGCCTACAAATTGCACTTAGCAGAACAAAACTGAATAACTGACTCCTTAGAGAGTCCAAAGCTCAACAAGACTTTTTTGAGCAACCAAAATGTTACAATTTATTTTCATGAACTGAAAACACACTGGAATAACGATGGCTATGGCCAAGTCTACACTCATTGAACGTGGGATTAGGCCATGGTTAACTTACCTAACCAACTTTGTGGCTGTGGTAACTTGTCTGTGATGCCACCCACCTGTAAGTCAAAGCAACCACACCCTTAATTATGCATTACTTTAAGCCTTAATAAAATTGAAATGGGTGAATTATGTAAAAATCCCCCATACGTTGTCATGAAAGGAAAATTGGTTATCAAGACCAAGACCATCTTTTGTATAAATATGTTTATTTCTGGCGTAAAGTTGGACATTTTTACATGGTGGTCTATAAGGATTGACTCACTTTTAGAGCCAGCCTCAAGTGGCCATTTGAGGAACTGCAGTTTTTGGCAGTTCACCACGATGGCTTTATTTTTCAGCCCGATGTTATTTATATTTTACTTTGTCCATATCTAATACCAACACAGATAATATTCACCTATGTTATGAAACTTGGCACTCAATATGTTTGCATCTGGTTGGATACTAACTGCATTTCATCATACTGATACTTATTGCATGCAGTGACAGTAAAGTTGAATCTGGTATCTATCCTACATTAGTTTGCCAACTAGGGCTGGGCGATATAGATCAAATCAAATATCACAATATTTTTGAACAAATACCTCGACATCGATATCAAATTTGTTGCTTGGTCAATTGGTGCTTTCATAAATTATTTACACAATGAGATTTTTTATAAATAATCATCAGTAATTTGGTAGTGGGTAGGCAAAGGCAAATAATAACAGTCTGGTAAGTTCTGAAAATTACATCAAATTACTATAATGCAGTCTTTAAAACAAGGAAGACTTCTTCCGTATCTCAATATTACGATATCCAAATTCAAAAGACGATATCTAGTCTCATAACCCAGTATCGATATAATATCGACATATTGCCCAGCCCTTATGCCAACACGCTGATCTAAAAAGGCAAACATAAGTATGTATGTTAATATTGTCATTGTGAAGTGAATTAATGAAACACTGTGCTTAAATAGTCTTAGTCTTGTTGATTATTAATATTGATGTGGTAAATATAATAGTACTTTTCATGGCTGTGACGTTGCTCTCATCAGTTAGGCTGTTCTTTCAGCTCTCAGATTTTAACGGATGTACAGATGTTTAGTCGGGTGTTCAGTGATTTGACTGGTAAGTTAAGACCGTCCCAGCATGCACTGGGGAGAAGGCAGGAAAACACACGGGACAGTCCATCACAGCACTGAGACGTACTCACAGTCACAGGTGTTTTAGTCTCCTGTTCACCAGAGACGTAGAAAGAAAGCAGAGCGCCCTGAGGCAAACCATGCAAATACGGAGAGAACATGCAAACTCCACACAGACAAGAACGGGAATTACTAGAGCCTTTTTGTCAAGTGATACAAGCTATTGTGCTGCTTCAATAAAACAAAGTTTCAGTGAACAAATCAACATGTTAATTCTCTGCTTTTACATATCAGGATCTGCTTGTAAAACATAATCTTGCATGTCAGGACCAAAAGAATAATCTATTGATTGAGAAAACAATCCACAGATTTATCGATAGTAGAGATAATTGTTAGTTGCAGCCCTAATCTTATTTTATTCCATTTTTATTGACTAAAATATTTCTTTTTATTGTGTTTTAAAATGTTCTTCTAATGTATCCCTTGCACCTCTTCACCTTTGCAATGTCACTGTGTTTGAAAGTTCCTATAAAAATAAAGTTTTATGTGATAACGCCTAAAGTCCAGTGAGTATTTTGACAGTTACTCATTTTTTGTTCTTCAGGTTCTTTGCTTCAGTACATTCAATTTGAAATAAATATGGACACTACATTAAAGTGCCAAGTCTCAGCTTTAACTTGTATAGGTTCACGTCAGTGTTGATATAACTGTGGGTGAGATATGGCATTTCCAAAGTATTGTTTGAACCCCTAAACTTTGGGCACTATATGTTGAAAGGGACGTAAACCCTTGGCACTTTTATGTAGTATAATTTATTTTATTTTAAATTGAATGTGCTTAAGCGCAGAGCCCCAATAACAAAATATGTGTAACTGTCCAAACATTTAGTGTCTGGACTGTGTTGGCTATAGAATTTGGTAATTTGTTATGTGTATTGCACATAAAACAGTGAGACATGTTTAATCAGATTTTGACATTTAAAAAAATATTTAAACCATTTTATTTACAGCATGGCAAGAATCTGTGCATACTTTTTTGGTACCATTTAAAAGAGGACAAGTACAAAGTGTACAGCTGAGAAGCATTAAAGTTTAATGTTATGTTGTATTAATTATTGCAAAGAATATTTATTGCCTCTCTAATAAGTGAAACAGTGAAGGCTGACGGTAAGATACCAGTGAGCAACGGCAGCAGCAGCAGCAGCAGCGGCAGATTTTTACTTACAGTCGAGTTTTATAGTGTTGCAGTCAGTTTTGGTTCATGGGTCGTAACACTGGACTGTAAAGAATAGAGAATCATAGTCTT
Organism: Scomber japonicus; assembly: GCF_027409825.1. Classification (NCBI taxonomy): domain Eukaryota; kingdom Metazoa; phylum Chordata; class Actinopteri; order Scombriformes; family Scombridae; genus Scomber; species Scomber japonicus. Next base: position 9,325,168 of record NC_070590.1, on the reverse strand, counting down.
TCCAGCAGTGGCTCACATCGATGCCTCTAAAACAGGCGCCTTAATTAATTTCAGCTCTGGAGAGGCCCCATTTTTGGAAGTGCAATGACCTTCAAAAGTGTGCAGTGTCCTCCTTTCCTTCTCACAGCATTATGGATAGACACTTTTGCAGAAGCTTTCCCTGCTTGCTGCTGCTGCCCCAGACTGCTTCTTTGTTCACACAAGGTGCCCATAATTCAAATGATGAGTCATATGTTTGTGGCAGATGACCTGAATGCAAAGCAGTCTCGCACACGTTAAAGTGCAGAATCTCTACTTGCCTGACCTTGAAAAATACATTTAAAGCTGCTGAATAGGGAAGCGAGGAGCAAATACTGTGAAGCCCATACTGTACATACAGTCACCAATTAATCTAAATGAGCAGCTGGAGAAAGAGATACATGTCAGAAAGTGTGATTTTATTATTTGGTTTTAATCAAAAAGACTTACTGATTATTAAACTGCAATTAAACACATTTGAGACTTCATTGTATATTAATGTAAGGCTGCATACGGAACATTAATGGGGTCATAATTTAAAGATTTAAAGTGGACCTAAATTACCATGTGACCCAGTTTTATCAAAATAAAAAAGTGTACATAAAAGTCTGTGTGGTTAAAAGTTCCACTGTCTCTTGGGCAAATGTTTTCTTTCTTTTTTTTCTTTTTACAGCATTTTAACTAAAAAAACTGACAACATGCTGATGATTTAGGTAGTATGTGGTATGAGAATGTTTTATGTATGGAGAAAAATAATGATTAATCTTTTAGTATGTTAAAATGTCACAAAACAATGAAAAATGTCATCATCATTGGTTCCCAGAGCTGAAGCTGATGTCTTCACGTTGCTGAATTTCCAGGCGGCTGATATATGGAGTTTATTTTGTGAAAAGTTGAGATTTTGACCTGAAGTGGCCTCAAGAGGAAAATGTGAGTCCAAAAGGGAAAAATATAACCAATTGGAGTACTTTAATGTGCTCTGTAACCTTTATTACTTATTAATTACGAGCGTATTAGTTGTGCTCAAGTGGAAATTTTGACCTGATTGCATCAAGGAAAATGTCAGGGGTTGGATTGATTCCTCGTGGACCGTAAACACCCACGGCTAGTTTTCAATATTGTAATATTGCTCTTCATGCGAACAGCACAAGCTTAGAAGACATGAACATTTACAATGTCTTCTCTAAATACAACAAAATGACTATTATGCATTTTTATCAAAACTAAATTAAAACTAAATTAACGCCAGATGCCAAAATTAACACTGATCAAGGCTAAGAGTTTCCTGACCTGTGTTTGTATCCTGAAGTCATTTAAAACTGTGAATAAAGCAGGTTCAGAGCATAAAGCCAGACTGAAACGTCTCTGAAACACTACTGAGAAGATTATGTAAGAAGTGAGCTGCTTAAATATTTCAATGATTTTAATTACAAAGTAAGGACTTTAAATTTAAGTTTGATAAGTGTTGTGAGGTTGAGGTTGCATTTATTTAGGAGATGTTTCACAACAGCTGTTTTCACAACTAGCTGCCACGCCAGTGTGCACAGAACAGTTCACAATCACAGGCATTTCATCTTCTAAGCAATTTAATACTCTGTTAAAACAGATGGTCGGGATAGGATCAAGCAAGCATGCTGAGGCTTGAAATGAAAATGTCTCTTTTGACTGTCTTGAAATGGTCCGCTGTGTTGTTGAGAAGGATGGAAATGTTTGACTGTTCTGGTGTCCTGGGTTATGTCACAGCATATCAAGGTATGATAAATGATAAATGAGTCAATTTCATAGGAAGGTATGGCTTCCTTTTTCCCAACATAGCAGCAGCAGAGTGGATGAATAGGCGGAAGGGAGGACAGTACTTGAACAAACAAATCTCTAAAAGGATAAGTCTGGTGATATTTGGTATTTAAAAAAAAAAACTCAATAAACCCCATTAAAACACCAAAACCAACAATGATTTGATCCCACTTACATGTTGTGTGAAAGCCTGAAAGAGCTCATCACACTGTGCTACAGAGCTCCACACACCAATCTGGTGTTAATAGCGTGCCGTATCAACGCCTGAAAATAGTCCTCTAACAAAAACACTTTTTACTCCTATTTAGGAAGTTGCTGTGCTTGTTTTAAAGAGGCATATCATGTAAAAAAAATGCTCCCTGCGAGTCAAAGGCCAGGTTTCAACATGCTCTGAATGTTCCTCCACAAAAAACAAAAAAACTGCTTGTTCTTGTCTAAACATTGAGTGAACAACAAGGCATATTTTTGAGAAAGGTTATGGTTTGAAGATGGCTTTACATTGCTACAGTACAAATATAAATGGGGTTTTGAAACAAGGTTTCTAACTTCTGGGACAGAATTTGAAAGTTCAGGCGTTACTGAGGCTCTCTATTATCCTTTCAGCTCTACAAAATATTTTAGCATCTTTCGACTCTGTTACCACTACAGAGAAAAACTCAACAAACCCACTGACCAGCACCAGACCAAGTTAGCTGTTTCAGTCTTTATGTTGTGCTATGCTAAATGATTCAGCACTACTTAAGACAGAGGCATTTTTTGGCCATTTTAGGGCTGCAACTACTTAGTATTTCTTATTATTGATTCATCTATCAATAATTTTCCCTATAAATATCAGAAAATTGTGAAAAATGTTGATCACTGTTTCCCAAAGTTTAAGATGATGTGATCAAATGTCTTTCTTTGTCCACAACCTAAGCAAATATTGATATTAAATAGTAAAACTAGCAAAAGAAAATAATGTCAAAATCTAGTCTAAATAAAGCAGATATATAGAATAATCAAAACTCAAAACATTACTAATTACTACATCGACAAATAAACCTTTAAATATCTTCTATGTGTATCAACCTCTTGGTAAGCAGGTGTACTGTAGTTCCCAGAATATTACAATTATTCCTTTAAACAGCAGGAACTCAATCTGGAAATAAAGAAATAAGCCTTAAGCTAAAAGAAACATATTGTAAAGAGCAGGAGTTTCAGAGTGGAGAGTTCGCAGACAAACAGCTGTTACTGTTAATTTGACAATGTTTTGTCTTAATGGAGTCAGCACTGCAACTGTGAGAAATCAGTCAACTCATTAAGACTTTCTCAAGATGTGGCGACAAAGGCAACAAGAACATTTTATTGCTCACATTACTCACTCAGACAGCTTTATTGATTATGTGCAAATTGGTTCGATTAAAAAGGAGCTTCCAGATATAGTTCAGGTCCGGGCACGGTGTGGTGTGGCTCCTCTATAGGCTGATGATCCAGCTGGTGGATTACATAATACTGCCTTAAGGCTTTATGCAGAGCAGAGCTGGGTCTGCTCAAAAACCTCAGAGGGAATTACATGCAAGTTCCCCCAGTTTATCTGTGGAGGCTTATCTGGGAGCTGACAACAGATACACAAACCTCTCAAACACAGGACACATGCAGAGCTCAATTGCCTACACAAAAGTCCCACATGTAGGTTGTTAAAGGAGTTTTCTGTCCGTAGAGGTTTTTCTAATTTTATGACAGATTAGACACGCCTCTCTGCAGCCAACATTGTGCACTTAAGTAAGTGGAACATGCATACAGCAGCACTCGGTGACGTCAGCAGTCAGTATTGCTCCATCATTTCCACGCTGTTAGAAGTGCATAGTGTTACATCAGCAGAGCACCGAAAAACATCCAGAGGTGTACTTAAGGTTATAAAGGTAAAACTGCTGAGAGGGCAGAGCAGCACCCACTTTTTTGTTGACATCTGCTGGTCTTTAAAGCTGTCGGCTTATCACACTGTTCAGATTTTCACTGTGTTTTAAATGTGTTGGTTAGAGAGACGACACAACCGCCTTTTGTTCCACAGCCATGCACTAAAACACATGTCATGATGGTAATGGCTCATTTCATGTTCATGCTCAATGTTGTTGTGTTTATATAAAAACAGTCATTTTGTGAGCTGTACTGAGTCGATATCAGATAACATCATGTGAGGTGTAGTTATTAAAGAATAATTAGAAAGATACAGAATCCTTAAAATGGTAATAACTGCTGTTAAATCTTGATTAAAGTGACACAGCGCCACACATTTAGATACAGATATACTATAGATATAGGTACATCAGAGGAAAAAAGCGGATGAAATATATAGAGCTGCTACGATGAGTCGATCGACAGAAAACATTTTTTATAACGGATTAATAGTTTTCAGTAAACTAAATATCTTTAAATAAATAACTTAAATAATGAGTTAGAGACTGTTGAACAGTGAAAAAGAAGACATTTGAGGATATCAATATAAGGTTTGATCTAAATTCTAAAGACCAAATGACTAATCGAGAAAATAACCAGCAGATTAATCAGTAATGATATGTGTTAGTTGCAGTCTTGGAAATATAATTGATTTTTCTTCTTTTTTTTAAATTCTGGCTTGGGGATGAAATTGGAAAATGTGCTAATTTGCAAACACTGGCATACTTATAGTGATTTACTGTAGATTTTTGTCCCTGTAGAATATATTAAATTAAACATATACTTTTTTTTGATTTTCTGTTATTCATACACTGTTATAGAAATGTTTCCTGCAAGTCAAAACACAGGGCTTTACTTGCTATAAAAGTTTTGTTTGTGATGTTTTTTCTATTTTTCTACCTTGCCAATGAGCTGACGTTAGCTCATCACACATACCCACGGCTGTCTCTGCAGCCTTTGTTTGTTGCTAAGCTTGTTGCTAAAGCTTTTCCTTGTGTTGTTTGCGTTGTCCACCCACGTATTTTCAACCAGATTTATAGACATATTTGAGAAGTTGACATTTCAAGTAAAGAACAAAAAATAGTGAAATCCTACTATTATAGCATGATTTGATGAATTATCCTCCAGAGCCAGCAGATATCTACAGAGGGGCGGTGACCGAGAGCTAGCCAATCAGAATAAAGTGGGCTCTTCGGGAAGGGGGAGGAAAGAGAGACAGGAACTAAATCTGCCCGTTTCACAAAGAGGATGACAGGTTAATTTTTTTTTACTGTAAATCATGCAAAGATATTCCAGAATATATACGTGCAAATGTGCATGATACGCCTCCTTTACTGATCGCCATGACCATGACATGATATCAAAGCTACAATAAGATCATTTCACTACATTTTGCAGCTTCTGAAATACTGAATAGGGGAAAAAGGAACAAAGGTTTTTACCCTTAGTTGAACTCAAAAAGATGTCATGAAGACCTTTTAAAAAAAACATTTCCAGCAGTTCAGATGCAGCATCCTTGTTTCCCTGCCACTCATCATTAGGTGCCAGAAAGCCCTGCAACAGACTAAAGCGCCACATGGTGTGTGTGTATGTACTATAGTGACAAATGAATTCATCAAAGTCATTTAAAAAGCCTTCTTTAAGTAGAAGCAACAGTAAAATGCCACGATTTAGGGTTACTGGCGCTCCGTGAATCATGTAATCCTGTTATGGCCTCTTGAAAATAGTGTGTTCACATAATAGCAGCTCTTAGAAACACAGTAATTGATCTCTCGACTAGATTTTTGAAATTTTTATAAAAGACAAAAACAAACCAAAGGCTGGAAATAGGCAGAGGATTTTCTCTCTATTCCTAGATAAGCTTTGGTGTCTTCCAGGTTTTAATGAGGGATGCCCGGTACAAGGGAGCGATGCCCAAAACAAACAGATCAATAGAGTGGAGCGACTTCCAGTGGATCTACACTCTCACCTCCACTTGGCTCAGAAAAGGCTCAATATTTAGGATAATGAAGTGGGAGCTTGTTCTGCGGGTTTGGCAGCAGGGCGACTGACACCATTGACTGTCAGTCACTTGCTTCTGCGTTGCCATGGAAACAACCTTGTTGCTCCACTCCGGGGCTAAATCTGTAGAAAAGAACCAGCTTGTAGAAAAGCAAATGTAGAAAGAAAGAAAGGAAAAAAAAAGAAAAAAACATGGCTGCGTGCATGAGTCATCTGCTAACACATACACGCAGAGCTCTCCAGTTTTATCACTGTGAGCAGCCTGTCAAAGCTCCCTGCATGATTGTAGCTAAACACAGCCACAGCAGAGACCACACGAGAGAACAAAAGCGGCACCAGACTGCGGTAAGGACCGAGCATTGGGGAAGGAAGTAATCACCTCTGAGTCAAACATAACGCTATATTAAACTCCAAATGTTTCCAACAGTCAGGATGAGGTCAAACGTCACATGTCAGCTAATGCCGTATCAAGGTGAAAATGTGACATTAAATGTGTTAAATAATCGTAAATTGGATTAAAAATATTTATCTTTCTTAAATAATAATAATAATCAGTATTATTATCTTATTTAATGTATGATGTGGCAGTAACGGTATCTTTGTGTTAAGGTTCATTGAAAGTAGATGTTTATTTTTATTTCACAGATTAAAATCGTAACTTTAACAAACTCAATTAAAAAAACCCAAAACAAAATAGTTTCATATCGTGTCAGACTCTTGTTGCTACTTGCTGTGGAGACTGAGTGCGCATTGACTAATTACTAGGGGTACACTCAGCTCACGAGACGAGACACGATATTGGGTTCACGAGATTGAGACGAGACAAGATTTTAACTATATTTATAGATGGATAATTTTGCTATTTATGGAAATAACAACCATAAATACAAAAGTTAGATACAATCACGAATACCAAAGTATCCTATTATCAAAAATTATAATATATTGCTAATAAAAAAACCACAGAAATAAAAGTAAATTGCACAACATATAAATTGTGTTATAATTTGGTAGTGTGACTCATTTTACTTTTGGCATCATTAGGCTTCCACAGCTGCGCTAGATTCCTCCGCTCCTCTTACCTCAGGCTCAGTGTAGAGACCTGAGGTCAACTTACCACTGCTCCTCTCTTCATCTCATACTTCTGTTCTGACTGAGATCTTCTCAGCTGGTGGAAGCTGTAACAATGTTAATGATCCACACATGACAATATAAAAAGAAGACATGAAGTGCGAATGAGCGATAGAAAACCGATCGTCTTTCTTTTCTTTTTTTCTTTGGTGCGCCCCTTAATTATAGCTTCGCGAGACAAAATTCACTTCGACGAGAAATATGGTCGCGTTTTCACGTGGCATGAGATCTCGTCACACCCCTACTCATGTCAGTCTTTAATTGAAAGAAAAGTTTTCAAATTAACTCTGAAAACAGTGAACTTAAAATGAATAAAATTTTCACTACAATTTTCACTACAGCAGACATGAGTCAAACTTGTCTATGTTTTTGTGTTATTGTTTTTTTTTATTAGTTTTATTGAGGTTGGTTACCGTGACAACTACAACTTCATGCACGTTGTATGTTGAAACAAGTGAATAAAACTTTTTGCAGGTTTGATTGGGAGGGAACTGAACACCAAACACAAACTATAGCTATAAGAAAAAGAAAACCGAAGATGCAAACACTCTCTAGCTAGTGTGTCCAAGCTGCCTGTAGATGTTGCTATATAATATATGCAGGTACTTATATATGAACCAGTTTGTACTTAACAAAGTCACCAGCCATGAACAACATATCCCAAAACAGAAACAGCAACACCTGTATGATTGAGACAATGTAATACAAAGCAGAGAGGGTCAGATTCTCTAAATTTTGGGTCTCTTTATGTTTTTCTGTGTTATTTCTGCTGTACATTTGTTATTTTCATACAATCAACAATCCATATGACACAAGAAAAGCCACAGAGTACACAGTAAGCTACATTTTAAAATAAAGCTTGGCAACATTTACAAAGAGACTGAGCATTGTGTGATATAGCAGCTCTTTTACTTCCCTATGAAGTCATGATTTTGATGGCCAGTTTACCCAGCTGCACCAGTGCTGTGCTGGCAGGGTTTATCTACTGTAAGCAGTCGTGTTGTTGCAGTGTGATGGTGTGAACTGAGATTAAGCTCTCCTTTAATCCTCCTCCGCTCCACATGACCTCACTGTGATGCACAAGCAATAAGGAGCTGTCATTGGTGCACCACGTGTTCTCCTGTGTGACCTACAGCCAATCAGAGCTCCTTAGCTCAGCATCCACCCCCAGTGGGCCACCAGTGGTGGAACGAGCGAGGAGAAAGAGAGGGGGTATAGTGTGTTTCTATGAATGGAAACATGGAGGAGAGGACACTGGTGACGAAGAAACCCAAATACCCTAAACCCCGAACACCACCTTTGATTTTTTCTTTTTCTTTAGCTCTTCTTTTTTCAGTGTGTCTGCTTTTCCACACAGGATGTACTATAAGTATATAGTAAATAACCTATTTTTTGCCTTAACTCTTTGTGAATAAAACAGAATTGGTAAACGAGGTGTATGTTTCTGCTGATGGAGAATACTGCAGAGGTCTAACCATTGAAAAACAACTGATTAAATGTATTTTAAAAATGTGGGATTGACAAAACATTTATCAACATGATGCTCTGATATAAGCATCTCAACATGTGTGCACTCACTAAACTGTCCAGACAATATCTTTATTGAAGGACAGGTTCACATTTTTCAATTATGTCTTAAAGGACCACATTTTATCTGTATCTATCAGAATTAGGGATATAGTGTGAAAAATAGATATTTTTCTTCATAATGTTCTCTGTGTCTTTGGGGGCGGCTTCTTTCAGACATAAGCTGAACTGACGTGCTGCATAAAGGGCCAATTTAGGAGTTTTTTTGATCTGTAAATCATGCAAAAATATTCCAGTTGAGCCCCAGAATATAAATATAGACCTGGAAATGAGCATGATACATCCCCCATGAATGAGGCCACTCTGATAAAGCAGCTCTTTTGAGTTTATGGAATAAAGTCTGCATTGCACGGGTTTTTATGCACGTTTGCTGCCTGCAGTTATCAAGACTGTTACCATGTTAGCTACATGGTGGGCTGGATTTCTAGTGCCTGACTCACAATGGTTGCAACAAAAGATAAAATAATTTTCACTGATAACTAGTCAGAGTTGTAAAATCCTGTCTCCTAGTATTATAATCAATCAATCAATCAATCAATCAATCAATCAATCAATCTTTATTTGTATAGCACCAAATCACAACAAGGTTGTCATGTTGAGCTTTGGGAAACAGTGATGGACATGTTTTAACAGTTTTTGGTCATTTTAGATTTAATTAATTGAATGATTCAAAATGTGCACCTGTTCTTTAACCTTAACAAAATGTAAGATAATGTAATAACAGCTTACATAAAGGTACTTGCATAGTGTAGCGTAAGTCACCTGACCTACTGTAATGGTGGCACCAGACCAAGACGTCTGTGACTTCGCAATTAGATTTGCTACATAATTTGTCTTGATAAAGTCTTCATATTCTGTGATCTGCCCTTCAAGAAAGAGAACAAGATATTTCACTGTCACAGACACATTTTCAAGGAGGAGGATTACCCAGGAGGTTTCTATGGTTACAGCTTTATGGGGGCATGATTTAACTACTCTGTTCCTGATGTCTCTAGCCCTTGACCCAGTTTGAGAACAAAATCAAGGACCTGGCGAAGAAGAAGTTTAAGGGAAGAGAGGAAATATAAGACTAGACATCGGTCCAGATGACCCTCATCTATGATGTTGATTGAAAACTAAAATCCAACAGTAGATGTAGTTTCAATTTTTCCTCTTTTAACAAGAATAATCCCAACATACTGCTACAGGCAATTTGGGCCATCCCACTTTTTTCAACTGGAGATTTTCCACTTCTAAAATAACTGAACAGCAGCACAGAGTGCTCTCAACGTGTCAAAAAAGAACAGGTATTATGTAGTAAATTATATTACACGTATTTGAAATAACTAAATGTCATCTTTGATCAACCCCATCAACAAAAAAGGAACATTGATATTTGATGATTCTGCGAAAGCTTGGATCATGTTGAACGTTTTTGCTGACATATTAAAATTTTGTGCTGTTGACATTATGTGCAACTACCGTATAGTTTAAGTCAGGGAAATTAGTTATGACTAAGGTGTGGTTAGGGTTAAGCAATTAAAACACTTGGTTATAGATAATTTACGGTTAAAAATAGCCATCCATCTCTCTGATCTTTGCTTGATATTCACATATTTCTACCTCGCCAAGTAGAGGATACACTACTTCCTGCTCTGGCATTAAACATTTGCGGCAGATGTAAATAATAGGTGTGCTATCGTCCAAATGAAACACAACTTTCAGGGATACAATATCACATATTAATGCCAGGTGTAACTTCCTTAATGTTGATCACTGACTGACTCTAGAAACAAAACGATGCCATGGAAAATACGTCACAAATTATCTGGATTTATTTTATCCGGTGTCAGGATGGAAGTGAGTAATGGGCTTTGTTATACATTAATCTATTCCTGTAAGATGATCGTCAGTAAAGTTATTTGTAGGTCCTGTGGTTGCCATGGAGAGCTAGACGAATATGTCGGTCCCCTGTGTGTGGTCCCTGCGGTGTTGTAAATGTAACTTTGCATTTTATCTGAACTTTCTCAGACACCACAACCTATCGAGAGAACAGAGGAAAAGAAAGAAGAGAGGCAGACGCAGATTTTAACATTGAGGATATGAAAAGATATGAAAAGTAGTTCATTGTAGACTACAGTGAAAGTAAAGAGGATGCTTCACAGAAGAGCAAATATATTGAATTAACAGATTTCACACATTTACTCTGGTGCTGTGAAAAAAAGTAACACATCAAATGCAATAAAAAGCACAGCAACATATAGGTGTTGTTTTTAGTCTGCTTTTAAACTGTATTCACTTTGGCGCCAGTCCATATATGACAAATCATCTCAGATGTTTTAAATATGAAACAAGGCTGTGTAGATATGCTTCATAGAGAAAAAACTGTGTTATCAAATCCTATTAGCGGAAGAAAAAGTCAGATACTTTACTTTAGTAAAAGTGGTAATACCTCACGGTAAAAGTACTCAACAACTAGTAAATCTCCAGAATTTTAAAACTTGCGTATAGCAGCTATAATGATTATTTTTCTAATATCAATGTATCAAATGACAATGTGTAATGCGTTACGCGTGGCTCATAGTAAATTATCAGCAACTCTGCAGCTACTTTTGGCTTTGTGGAGCTTTTTAGCGAGTTTCAGCTCATTGTTGAGCTGTCCGGCTGCAACCTCACTGTTTTGGTTCACTCTCATCACTCCCATAGTGTTATTTTCACTATTTCACTACCTGCTCAACACCAAAATGCAAACAAACTCAGTACACGACTCGCTGGTGAATATTGTGGAACATTTAGCAGCTAGAAGAGAGCCAGAAATTTCCCTCAGGAGTCAATAGAGTCCAAAAACAGAGCTAAAAGAGAGTGAATATTGGACTTAGCCAGAAACATGACTCTAAATAATGTTGCTCTGTAACTGTTAGAAGTATAAGTAACATTTTGAAGTACATCAGCATATAGCACTTATTGCAGTTATGTTATGAAATCAGTAAATGCAGGTTTGACTTCCGAGGTACCAATAAAATGTACTTAAAGTAGCATATCAAAAGTGAAAGTAGTCATTAGGCAGCAGAATGACTCCTGTCAGAGAGTGATTATTATTACTGTTGCTTTACTGAATATGCTGCATTTTATGTGGTTCCTACAGTGATGCAACTTTTAAGCTATATTTATTAGCTGTTAGGATCATTTACTGCTAAGTAAATCACATATTTATTATATAAAAACCTTGATCTTCACATTGAAAAACTACATTGTAGCTGTAAAATACATGTAGTGTAAATTGTCAATAAATGAGTACCTCAAAATTCAAAAAGATTCAAAAAGAAGTCAACACAGAGATCGAAGGACTGTTGTGATATGACCACATTTTGTTAAAATATTCTGACGCTATATGCAGTATATGTGTAAACACAAACATCTCTTGTATTTGTAGAAAGGCTACACGTCTGTGCACATTTTGGAAATTAACTTTGGAAATGAGCCTTTGGATAATCTGTGTAAATGAGCTCTGCTGCCTCTGTTCGAAAGAGAACTGCTGAATTCATTAAAGATGCTGAAGCTGGCTACTGTTGTCTTGGGTTTTCATTTATTAAACGTATCATTTTACATAAGAGCCACAGAGGGGCCTTTCACACTTAATACACAGTGTTTATTGTAGATTATGTCCCAGTGTTGAACTCAGCCAACCAGGATTCAGTTATTTTAAATTGTACTTTTCACACGAGTTCAGTTCAGGTTTATATTCAACTTAATTTGAGTGAGCTGGAGAGCATCCAGAAGTTGAGTTACTATGGTTACCTGCATCTGGAGGTGGCCTAGTTATCTGGTGACTCATGTACAGCAAGTCTTCAGTCCTTCAAACGACCCCTCCTCCTCCTCCTCCTCCTCCTCCTCCTCCGCCCACCCAGCTCTCATTAACCTTAAGAAGAGACACACCTCCTCCACCACAGAAGCAGCACAGTCTGACCAGATGTAGTGATTTACCACTGCACTTATTATTTTGATGTTCGTCCAGATAAAAACTGGCTCCAGTTCACTCCAGATGAAATCTGTGGCTCTACGGGAAGTCTGAAGCAGTTTAAAATGAATTCAGTGTAAAAGTTTACAATGTAATCTACAGCGATCAGTGTACGTATTGTGATTGTTTCATCATTCAGTGAAAATCTGCTGTATTCTTCACCCCACACTTTTTGTGCATGTTGTATTGATCTTGAATGTTGCCTGTATGATAAATGAGATCTGCAAATATTTTATTTTTCTGATTTATATTTTTTGTTGCATTAACAAAGAATCTATGGCAAGAGAATTTCACAAAACGTGTAAAAGTATAAAAATATAGATATGAGAAAAAAACCTTCTCATTATCAATTGATCTGCAGATTATTTTCTTGATAAACTGATCAATTAGTCTATGAAATCTTAAATAGTGAAAAAACTGCATTCACGGTTTCTCAGAGGCCATGGTATATGTATAACATGGTGTTATGTCTGAGGAAGAGTGTAAAATGTTATGATATTCAATGTGGAACTTATAATTGTCACACTTGAAAAGCCATGACCATCAAATGTTTGGCATTTTTGCTGGAAAATTACTGAAATGATTATGAAATTTTCAGCATAGTCAATTAAATTTGCAATTAATTAAATTGCTACTTTTTTCTTTTTTTTACAATTAATTTTCAAAGCAACCATGAATATACATCCATGGCAATCCATCCAATAGTCGTTGAAATTAATTCAAACTCACACCTGTCAACCTCATAGTGGAGCTAGAGGGAAAGTCAATAGGATTCATCCTCTGGGGAACATGAAAGCCTGAAATATCATGACATTTCACACCAATACATACAATAATTGTTGATATAATTCAGTTTGCAGTGGTGGATCGATGGTGCCATCTCCAGAGCCGTGTAGCTAGCATGGCTATAAATAAACTTGCCAGAGCTCTCTGATAGACAAACAATGTAATTATGACACTTTCTAAACTGTCTTAATTTACAGTATACACTGCTGATAAAGCTCTAACAGCGGATACATCATCAACAGTACATTAAAATCACACCTATATTTTACTTTCAGACAAATGAATTGGCTATGTGATAGAGGATATTGTTGACCTCTGCAGAGGAACATTGGAATATTTTTCTTTCTTGATTTAATTCATAACTGTGTCGTCTCTCCTCACCACAGTAACTGCCCATGCTCCCTGGCTGCAGCCCTGGCCAGAGCCACAGCAGACAGCATGCTGCAGACTGACCTCTCCATCCATCACCTCAATAAGACTGTGGAAGATGGAGCTGACCCATTACCACGTGAGTCTCTGGGGAGCCCACGAGACTGCTCTCTCCCTCTCTCTCTCTCTCTCTCTCTCTCTCTCTCTCTCTCTCTCTCTCTCTCTCTCTATCTCTCTCTATCTCTCTCTCTCTCTCACACACACAGATATATACAGAGTTACAGACAAATTAGGTCTCTCTATCACTTCATCCCACACACATACACAGCCATATAACCACCAGGGCTTTGTCCCAGTTCTCCCACGCAAAGCTGCATTAAGTGGTATTTGACCACTAGAGGGCAGAAAGTAGACTGAAAAACATACATCTGTGAGCCAGGACACATTATATCCACCATACTACAAACCAAGAGATTTTTATTATATATGCTTTGTCTGGTCATAATCCCATTATAGTGATAGTCTAATGTAAGTCACAGGAATAATGTTAATCTGTGCATTATAAATGCATCAAACCTACATATTAAAGGATTTTTTAAGTCGTCAGATTCTCAAATGAACACTGAAAAATATTTTTCTTGCTGTAATCATCCCTGTTGTTCATACTGACCATTAGGAGATCCCCTCCAAATGCACTTACAATATAAGTACCACAATCATAATATGAGGTTTAAGATTGCTGAGTTGGTCAAATAAAGTGGACATCTTCCCCAGTTATAGTTTGTTTTGTATAATAATCCCTCTTTGTGTCTCTTGTGTTTTCCTGGTCAGCTTCAGTGGAAGTATAGTTACAAAAAGAGAGGGAATATAGCACTAAAAAGACTGACTTTGAAAAATATTCAGTGAATGAGTATACACAGGAGGAATGATTACAGCAATGAAAACATGTGTCAGTGCTCATTTGGGCAACCCAACTGTTGTTTTAGGACATAATAGAAATATTGTGACCCTATACTCTAAGTTTAAATTTAAAGTTTAGTTTAAAGGACATTGACTGAAGAGTTAAGCCACTCTTAACTCTTCTACCTACAGAAACCAGGTTCAGAAACCTGAATATGTTGTTTAACATGATCAATGCACATCTGAGATACTCCAAAACCCAAGGTTTTCTTAATAGCTTTTCACAGAGCTAAATGACCTAAATATGGACGTTCTCCTCACATGATAGCAAATGTCTTGTCTTATATCTCACCCAAAGTTATCACAGCATCAAACTTTTTGCAATCTGGATAACATCTAGTGAGTCAAGTATGGCTTACTAGATTTTAATTTTGATGGGCTTGTATTGAAGCTCACCCTGGTCTGCACCTCGTTGCATTCGCCCCCTCAAAGTCAGAACTTCTTGTGTTGCATAACAGCAGATCACATCCTGTTTGATGTTGCCTCACTGCACTCTGCTGTTCATATTTTCTTCGGGGTTTTGCAAGGTGTTATGGGTAGACCTCAAAGCCAGCTGCAGTGCTAAAACATCTTCACTTGGAGCAAGATGGAGGAGGGGGCTAAACAGTACTGGGTCACTGATGGATTTGCAAGAAAGTGGAGGATTCAGGGTGAAGGGAGGAAATGGGACACAGCATTAGCTACTCTCTCTGTCTCACCTATTTGAGTAGAGTGAGAGAAAAGACAGCAGCGAAGGCAGGATAGACTGTTACACCTGCAGCTATAACATTAGTAGGTCAAGCCTAGAAACGCAGCCTTCATCTTGGTTATTACAGAGAGCTGAAGCCTGTTCCACTAACTTCTATCAGTGCAATCACTCAATGAACTTTTCTTTCATTTGCCTCTCTGAAAAAGTAAAACAGGTCCCCGAGGGTTTACTATCCACAAGAGCTTCATTTTCACAGGGGATGGGAACAAAGTTGACTTTTGACACAGCAGAATTGTTTAACTAAAAGTTTTACTGTCTTAGTTTGATTTGACTTGAATAAACATCTCTAAACATTGTTTTCTTACTGTCCAGCTGCCAAAATCCAGTTGAGAGAAGAGAGGCGTTAATAAAAATGCTGATATCAGTCGCTTTTTGCACTCACAATTTTAAAAGCAGCAGTTTTTCTCACTTTCTTTCATTGTGGCCCCCACACACTCTGAAACCAAACCTCAACACACTGTCAAGCAGAATTTGAGCAATTTATTAACATTCATACAGTTACAGTTACCAGTATGTGGCATGTTCCAGTGTGGCAGTGTATTTATTATACACATCATAACTTTTTTCCCTTAGCCTTGATTTCCACCCACACTCTCCTCTCCTCTGACAGCCATGTCTGGTGTAACCATGGCAACTCAACCAGCCTCACTCAATGTAACCTGCAAAGGTGTTGAATTTGTGGGAAATGGTGTTTGTTAGAGGCGACTAGAAACTGGAAAATGTAATATGCAATATAATATATTTTTAAAATTCTTGAGTGAACTGCACATGTTCTTACTGCTTTACAGTCTGCACTTGTTTTTAACTATCTTAAATAAACCGGCACTGTATTTATTAAAAGTTATTAAAGTCAAAGTGTGATAAACTTAAAGGAATTTAACAAACAGTCACAGTCATCAAATGCAAACTGTAAAGCTGCAGTGATTAGTTGATTGTTTTGCAACTTTTTTTTGGAATAGTTATTTACAGAGTATTTTTTATTTCAGCTTCTCACATGTAGGCCTATGGATTTGCTGCTTTTCTCTCTTATGCCATTGTAAAATATTTAAGGGTTTCAGACTTTGAAATGACTGACCAGACACAAAATTATTTTATAATTATGGATTAATTAACGAGAAAATAACCTGCAGATTCAGAGCAATAAAGTAAATAATCAGTTGCTGCAGACCCAGAAAGATAAAAATATCTTTCCTTCATTGAAATAAATAATAATATTAATTGTGAATACATTTCGACATACAATATCTCAAGAGGGGCTTTAGAGCTACTATGAGGTGATGGAACATACAGCTAAAGTGTTTTATACAGAGTGGTTTGGAGAGTTTTCTGTGGATGTTTTGATTTTTTTTTTTTAAACCTTCAGTCTAAGAATAGATGGATTCTTATTGCCACTCCTGTCAATCTAGACAGGCTACATCTGTTATCCTCCACAAAGGAGTGAGTTACAAACTTCAACTTCTACAGGGATGAGTATTCAGTGGAGTTTTCCTTTAAACTCTGACTGAAGCTTACCTGCGGGTTGGAGAAAGCACTTGTGCTCTCTGTTTTAAATACCATTTACAATAAAGAATCCCTCACACTGGCATATTCTTTGTGTGTGTGTGTTAGAGATGGACTCTGTGAAGTTTGCCCGGCTGGTGTTTAACAGACTGTTTGAGATGTGCTGCCTCTGGATGAAGGAGCTGCCCTTCCGCCGCCGTCCACAGCCATACTACGAAACCTCCATCCACGCCATCAAGAACATGAGGCGCAAGATGGAGGACAAGCACATTATCATCCCTGATTTCAACACACTCTTCAACCTTCAGGTTGTCCTACTACTGGTCTATAAAGCATTAAATGGTCCGGCCCTAAATACATTTCTGATTTGCTTTATGTTACAAAGTATCCAGACCCCTCAGGGGATCTGGGACAGGTTTACTCATTGTTTCCAGGATCAGAGCCATGCAAGGTGAAGCAGCTTTTAGTGTCTATGCTCTCCACCTGCGGAACAAAACTTCCTGAATATCAGAGATTTGCAACTTTCCAATAAATTAAATGTGTAACTTATTTTTAATCTTTAACTATTTATTTGCTGTTTTTAGTTTGTAATTGTCTATGCCCCTGTAAAGAACTTTGTGTCTGAATGAAGCTATAAAAAACTGCCTTGTAGTTTCAGGTAGCTACAAGTTGCCCAGAGGCGATCATTCATACAGCCTTTGAAATTATCTTCCAAGTTTGTTAGCTGGACCCCTCAAATTCAGATCTCTTTAATGTAACTTAATACTTAAAACAGTCTGCAGTCTTCGCTCATGACTGACTGACTATATTTGTTTCTCAGGATCTGGAAGAACAGGCTTTCTTTGCTGTGTTTGACGGGCATGGCGGTGTGGATGCTGCCAATTATGCCGCTAACCACCTCCATGTCAACTTAGTGCATCAGGAATCCTTCAGCCAGGACCCATCAGATGCACTCTGCAGAGCCTTCAAAGTGACTGATGAACGCTTCGTAAAGAAGGCCGCACGAGAAGTAATCATACCTACTATTAATACTACTGATATTTTTTACTGCTGATACATATTACTAATACTTTTCCTACTACCACTTCTACTACTGATGCTACCATTATTGCTGCTATTACTACAATTATTATTGCTACTAACTACTTATGCTAGTGTAATCATATTGCTACCACAACTACTACTACTATTACTACCAGTATTACTACTACTGATGCTTTTACTGCTAATACATACTACCGTACCTACCACCACTACTTATACTACTGTAGCCTATCCATTATTGCTACTACAGCTACTACTACTTACACTACTGCTAAAATCATTGCTGCTACTACTATTAGTACTATTAATTAATAAAAATAATATTGCTGTCATTATTGCTGCAACTACTACTAATGCACAAATACTAGATAACTGCTACTGCCATAGTACTAATACCACCACAAATGCTATTATTGCTACCTTACTGCTACAGACACTGCTAAAACCACTTTTGCTGCAACTTCTAAAACAGCTGTCACTGTCTTCACCACTACTAATGTAATATCACAATAGCATATGTAGAAAAACTATATTTGCTTGTCTATGTGAATTAACTGCCTGTTTACACATTATAAAGGCTGGAGTTACAGATTAGATGGAGAGATTATTTTATATGAGTAGTCGTGACAATGTTTCTGCTAGTTTTTTGGTCTTTTGTTGATCCTGACCCAGTAAAACAGGGAGGCAGTGTCTGTTTAATGTAGTTGTGGTGCAGCTGCTGCTTACTGAGTGGTGAATACATACTGTAACATGTGTCTTTGGCAGCACCTGCGTTGTGGCACAACAGGCGTGGTGACGTTCCTGCGGGGCCGGACGTTGTATGTGGCCTGGCTGGGAGACTCGCAGGTCATTCTGGTCAGGAAAGGACAGGTTGTGGAGCTGATGAAACCACATAAACCAGACAGAGAGGTAACACACATACATCTTCAAACACAATTAACCAATCTACCACTTCCACTACATAAATACTTGATTAAGACAATGAACCAAAGGTGAAACTGGATTTCAGTGGATTGTGCATCAGTTTATTCACAATTTTGCTGTATAGAAAGGATTTCAACATCCCCAAGAAGGTTGGAATGATTTGCAGAAAATATATAATTTAAATTTTTCTAACTAATATTGTGATTGCAATTTAAAATGGAATTATTTTCTGTAAATTAAACTACAGGGCTGTACTTGTCTACATAGCTTCTTTTGTTACCATTTGATGGAGTGAGGCTAGCTATTTTATGCTGTTTCCAGCTTGTTTAACAGGCAGATATGAGATTGGTGTGATTGGATATGACATCAATGCCCATTATAATACAAGAACCAAATTATCAATAAAATGACCTTTAAAAATCTGACAGTTTAGTTTTACTGTGACATGGGAGAAAAATGTTATACTTTAAAACTGTGTCTACAACTGCTTCCTACGTACGTACACTTATTGTGGGTAAAATTAATCAATAAGCTGCTTTTTGATAAACAACGGTAGCATTGTGTACTAACCACATTTCACACATTTTCTCGCATATTTTCAATCGAAAGTATTAATATATTGTTATAAGAGTGGAATATTAGTATGGCATTTACATAACATCCACCTTCAATCTTTCAAAAGAGAGAATAGAAGAAATTTGGATGGAGTATCACTTTAAGTGCGCGGCAGAAGCGGGTGATGCACTGCACTGAGTCATAAGCTGCAGGGGATGTCAGCATGAAATTGTTATGTACCATGTGACAGTCACCACCATGAATCAACATTAAAGCCAACTGTGCTTCATGCCTGTTTGCAGGATGAGAAGCAGAGGATTGAAGCTCTGGGAGGCTGCGTGATCTGGTTCGGCACATGGAGGGTTAATGGCAGTCTGTCTGTATCCAGAGCGATAGGTAAACTACCACATACCCATACACTCGACTGTTATATGTGGACTTTCTGTGTTTATTAAGACAAAGACCCATCTGTCCCTAACAAGAAAAAATTTAAAAATATGAAGTCAAACTCAAAACAAATGGACATTTTTACTGCTGAAACAAAAGAATCCACCCACACATAAATTCAAGTGAAAGCTGGCATGAGCAGGAACAAATAGACTAATCTTTTACGTGTGTTGACAGGCGACTCAGAGCACAAGCCCTACATCTGTGGTGATGCAGACCATAGCACCTTCCCACTGGACGGCTCAGAAGACTACTTGATTCTGGCCTGTGATGGCTTCTGGGACACAGTGAATCCAGATGAGGCGGTGCGGGTGGTCAGTGACCACCTCCTGGAGAATACCGGAGATACCACTATGGTAGCCCACAAGCTGGTGGCCTCAGCCCGAGATGCGGGCTCTAGTGATAACATCACTGTCATAGTGGTCTTCCTGAGGGACCCACGCTCACCACCACCCACCAGCACCGACGATGATGAGGAGGGCGCGATGGAGCGAGAAGTGGAGGAGGAGCAGGTAGCAGAGGTTGAAGAGGAGGAACAGGAAGAGGAAGAGGAGGAGGAAGAGGCAGTCAGGGTACAGCGCGATGGTCGAGAGGGAGGCAGCAATGCAGACATCGGGGGGAAAAGTCGTGGCGGTTGGCCCCTGCAGCAATGCTCCGCCCCCGCTGACCTCGGCTATGAAGACCGAACGGACTCGTTCACGGACAGAACTAGCCTCAGCCTTCTGGGGCCGTCGTTGGAGGGCCGCATCTCCCTGACCCGGGGCTTACAGCAGCCCTGCTTCAATTTCAGCCCTGATCTCTTCACAGCCTCTCACATCTACCAAGAGAATCGCCCCCTGAGGCGCAGGTCCTGTATCCCTTTTCAGGAGTCCAGCATTGCTGGCTTCACGGACCCACTGTGGCCCCAGACAGCCACGCTGTTCGGCCAGGCAGTGAGACGAAGCCGTAGAGTTGAGTATGGTAGTCGCCGGTGGAGCCGGAGGTGGCCAGGCAGATCCAGGGAGATGCTAGGCCTGTTACCCTCTGGCCACTTGCTGCCCCACACGCAGCGCTGCTCCAACTGGAGGCCTGGAGTGGCTGTGCCTCAACTGCCCCACGATGCCACCATCTGAAGAGGTGACCCTAACCAGACCATCTCCTTCATTTATTCAGTCCTGCTCCCTGCCCCTCATCCCACCCACCCACCTCTGCCTTCAACAACACGTCTTTCTTTGATAGTAGGTAGTTGTGGCTCCTGAAGTCGTTACGTGATCATTGAATCTCTGTTGGAAGAGTGGTGCTCTCTGTTCTAAGCTGAAATGTTTCCAAATGTAAGCTGGCCCACTAAACACAAGCCTCGCTCCTTAATGCTGTAGGTAAAGCGCAAAACTTAATCCCCCTACTTTATGACCAGTGATCAGTCAATATGAAGCCAGAGCTGGAGATACAGGTTGATCAAATGTGTTCTGACTGAATATGAAATTAATCTAGACAAGAACAGACACAGTTTGCTGTAGGCAGTGCAAAACATTTGAAAGATGTTGGCTCTTATTTAAAGCTGTGTGATTCCACTTCATGAACAAGGAAAAGGAAGAGAGTTTAGAGGCCAATAAAAGAAAGGTCAATTTTAGAATCAGTGCCTGGACTCTGAGCTGCCACAAACACACAAGTCTACTGCACACGCTTTCAAGTGTGTGTTGTTAGAAAGCTGGAGCAGAAGTCTTTGTTGGACTGTAATAGCTCTCCGGCACTAAACAATGCATATATTAAATGAGATCACTTCGCATTCAGTCTGAATACAATTTGTTTACACTGTTTAATTTATGCTCAGTCGCTCCACACCCTTGGCAGTATCTCTCGTAGGAAATTGTGAATTTAGGACAGGAAGCAAAAGTCTAACATATTTGTTGCTCATGGGTGCATGCAGAAGGAAAGAAACTATTTTGAACATCAATATGTGTACAGAGGGTATCATGTTCACACTAACAAGTTGATTGTTATGGGATTTTTGAGGGCAGGTAATATTAATATTTTTTAAGTTAGATAATCCAAAAGTGCCCCAAAAAATGCCCAAACCTTGGCCACAAAGTTGTATTGTCTAAAACGTCATTGTAGGCTGTAGAAATAATATTTCCCCTCAAAGGAACTAAGGGACCAAACTATGAAAAACAACCATAATCATCACTTAAATACACCATCTAACACATTTTTTTGTGCATCCATGAAAGCAAGGGCAGCTTTCAAATCATACTAGACTGAAAGAGACCAACTGTGTGATCATTCCACATCTCTTTTCTTTCTATTTAGTGACACCTGGGTATAAATGCAGAGTGAGGTGACACATACTGTATCTTTTGTCTTGAGACAGCTGTCGTGAACCGTCGAGCGATCGAGCATTAAATTAAGCTCTAATGGCTTAGCTTAGCCCTTTGTCCCTTCAGCAATCCTATGGTGGCAGATGAATGAAGTTCAGCCAGAACAATTGTTGCTCCTGCTTTCTGGGACTGAAGGCACATGCTGTTCTGCCCCCTCTCATACAGTCAGTGACCCAGCCATTATCCATCCGCAGTTTGTCTACATAAAAGCACTTTTACATCGGATTATAAAAGATTATCAGTCACTTACCTGAATAAATGCTTCATGTAGTCCAGTATTCCAGATGGGGATATACTCCTGTGGTAATGGGGTTTTTTTGGGTAAGGTGAGGGGGTATTTAAAATATATATTTTTGTTATAGTTGTTTGGCCACCTAGTTATTGCTAGTAGTCTATTTACTTTGACACAAAACCTATTCAACAGAAGTATTTTAGCAGGCTTGATGAGTGCACAACCATTTTTTTTGGGCCAGGATAGTTGAAAGATGCAGAACACGTGCCTTCCATATGTGTTGCTAAAGCCTACTTCCTTGACACTGATAGGCCTACTTACTAATTACCAATATATCGTCATTAAGGACAACTATGGCGTGTGCTATGTGCCACTTTAAAGGAATAGTTTGACATTTTTGGGTA
This sequence comes from Scomber japonicus, assembly GCF_027409825.1. Taxonomy (NCBI): domain Eukaryota; kingdom Metazoa; phylum Chordata; class Actinopteri; order Scombriformes; family Scombridae; genus Scomber; species Scomber japonicus. Next base: position 9,302,382 of record NC_070590.1, on the reverse strand, counting down.
TACTTACTTTCATTTTTCTTGTTGAGAGTTAGATGAGAAAATTGGTAACACTCATGTATGTGCTAAATATGAAGCTCAAACAGCAGATAGTTAGCTTTTGAGTAATGTTTTTTAAGAAAAAAGTGCCCAAATTCTTTTTTTCCAGCCTACAAAATGTAAATATTTTCAGGTTTAGATAGTCTTTCGTAAGAGTAAATTGAATATTTCGGTTTGTTTACATGTTGGGACATGTCAGGTTGCATCTTGGGCTATTGTAAATGGTGGTCCACATTTTTTCACAATTTTTTGACATTAAGTAGACCAAACAACTAATTGATCAATAGAGAAAGTAATTGACAGATTAATCGATAATGAACATAATCATTCGTTGCAGCCCTATGAATGACGAAGTTATGAGCTTTAGTGCTGTTAGGTGCTTTTTTAAAAGTCAAGTCTTATTGCTAAGCTAACCTAATTGTCTGCTGGCTGTATTTTCATAATAGCATAGCCTACAGATGTGAGAGTGGTATCAATCTTCTCATTTAACTCGTGCCCAAAATGTCAAACTATTCTTTTAAGATTCATAACCCTTCAAACACCACAAAGAGCGCACCAATCTGCACATTTTTGTGCCTCAGTAGCTTGAGGAAAGAGAGCAGAGATTTCTATCTGTAAATATCCACAACAGTACAACAGAGCAAAAATCCCAGTCATCACCAACTGCAAGATAGCCTCCATTGTCAGAGTAATCCCCTGAGGCTGGCTCCCACGGCCCCACAGCACCTTTATAATTGGATCTTTCTGTGATCTGATCTAGATTCTGCAATGGAGAGCCCCCTCTCAGCTGTCTAACACACTGCTGACAGTGCTGCACTTCAGTTATGTTAGCAAGTCGTAGGAATGGTCAAAGTCAGTCTTTTATGCTACCTTGTGAAAGACTGCACACAACTACAACACACAGCAAAGAAATAATAGCCAGTTTTCTATCGATATTCATTGGTTTTATATATCTACACCAAATATAATAGGTAGTCCAATCTATAGAGTACCTTAATTATAATTAACAAACAAATACATAACCATTAAGTTATAATTTTCCTACTAATTTAGTTGCCTATATAATGAATCTATGATGAAAAGTTTCATATAAGATTTATATTAATTCGTTTCTGAATAGGCTATATATAGCACCCAGTTAACTTGGTAAGACTGATCTGTCATTTTCTTTCCAGTACACACTATAGCATTACTCTAACCATATTTGATGACTATAAACTAACTATATCACACAATTACTATGAAAACTTTTATGAAAATCACATTAACCACATTAACCCCCTTTAACTCTGATTGTTACTTTCACTAACTACTAAAAACGCCCCTGATCACATTAACATGCTTAAATGCCTTTTGTTGCTGCCATGTTTTTAATTTGCTGTGGGAACAACTGAGTGTTCGCTGAGCCTCCCTTAGTTAAGCTTTCTGTTCACAAATTAACACATACTGTTCACAGGTTTACAGTGATAAAAATCTCAGTAATGTTTTAAAGCAAGGTCTCCATAATTTCACGCAAAGCAGGCTTCTTAATTCTGATAATTAAGAAAATAGCTAGAACTAATAAAATTGTCCAGAGACATTTGCAATATCAAGGAAGATTGTATTAGCTCTCTATTGGCTTCGGAAGTAATGTTACATTTGCATTACCATGGTAGGTTTGCACCATGTAATCCATTCTTCACAATTTTCTCTCAAGTTTCTTGATTTTGGAAAATAAAAAAATAAAATCATGACCCTCCAATCTCTTAAAATACTTGCTGTAGTAAGCTATAGCACAAATATAGGACAGCTGTGCTTAGTTACGGTTGCTAAGCTATGATTGAGCTATCGTTACTCAGGAAAGGCTGGGGTTTAGCGAACAGTCAGTTGAACACACTAGTAATCCCCTAACATTTTAGCACCGCTTCCCATTCTTTGATTGATGCAGTGAATTTCCAAATGTCAGGATGTTATAGTGAAGACCAGGATCTGTTAATCGTGCCTCCACTTTCCTGGCCCAGTCACTGGTTTATGAAACACCCTCCAAGGTGTGATATCAAAAAGAGGTGATTTACCAGACGACCAGTACCGGTTAGATATCCCTGATACTGAGGGCCATATCACCTCCCCTTTCTGGAGTGAGCAAGTCCCACCCACTGCTCCTGTGGACTGACTATAATAAAGAGTCCAACTATTGCTATATCAGACTGTCGGTGGAGCAGAATGTACCTCATGTATCAGAGTTTCCTCAGAGACTTGGGGAAATCGGACGACACAAGGTGTTTTTCTTTACTTCTTTTTTTTTTGGTTTGTTTTTTTGGGGGGAGGGGGATTCTTCCTTCCAGGGGCATCTGGCTATGAGGAATGTACTGTCAAGACACTCAGCTCAACAAACTAAAGCCAGTGGATCCCTTTGTGGAAGCGAGTATCACTGCAGTCATTGTCTCGGGGACGAAGACAGATGAGATGTGTGAAGTATCAGAACAGGCCTTCTGTCACATCTCCAGCTTTTAGAGCCATCTGCTCGGGTTCTGACAGCCAACCAAGCCACATATCCTCCTCATTCCCCAAATCTGTCCCTCATTGGGCAAAAAAAAAAAAAAAAAAAAAAATCACTCTCATTTCAAATATTCCCGTAGGCATGGATGTGTATATTATGAGTACTAATTGTGAGTTGAGCGAGTGCTGGAGGAGTGTACATATAATAGTTCTGTCATGTAAATCAATGGTTTTATTCCATGCTCCATGAGGCCCGACAGTTGGGTCAGATATTGACTTGAAACAGTCAGATGTTGGGCTGTCCAAATATCCTACCACCAGACTAATGGAGGTGAGGTTATTGAACAGCGTGAGGGGCATCAGCCTGTAAACCCTGCCAGCTGCTAAAGTTCATCAAGGTGTTAAACCAGTCTGGCTTTGACTGGAGAGGTGTAGTGTCCTAGCTGCTGTTTCATCCCGCTTTCTCACCCTGATATGAATAAAAACCAGGGGATAACATACATAAAAGATGTTAATAATCAACATTAAATACTATATCTCCAATCTGCTTCATCTCAAAATCTTTATCTGTATCAGCCTTAAAAAAAACAAAAAACAAAAACATCTTGCCAATTAAATTGTATCAGTAGTTTGTAGGTTTTCATTCCACTCCAACTCTACAGGTGTTAGATGATTAGCACAGCGTTCATTAGAGAGGAGGAATACATGAGGAGTTTGGGCCTCAATTTAGAGCCACTGTGCAAGTCTTTTAAATCACAGGTTAGATATTTTAAGACTGATCACACAGAACAGGAAACTCCACAGAAGCAGAGCTGCCACAGTTATCGAAAAACATTTCTATCAAGATCTTGTTATGATGGCAAAGTTGTCTCTTTAAAGTTAAATACAGCTTTAGAAATGAATAATAAAGAGAAGCTAAAACTCTCTTAATCTAATCCAAACCACCTGCTCACACAATTGGGATAAGTCAAAGATGTTCTGAAACAACCTATTGTTGTTTGAGTTATGATTTTTGTCTCTGAGAAGCAAGAGTGGAAGAAGCATGAATTTGTTATAGTGTCAGGAAACCTCACAGAGGTCAAGGAGTATGGTTGAATAAACTGAGAAAATTTGATGCTCAATATCTCTATTTCCGTCCCATCTCCTAACAGTTACCATCGCTTTTTTTTAAACCAAATTACGATTTTTCCCTCATTCCTTAAAAACCTCAAAATATTTCCACCAGATTTATTGCCAATCCATCCAATAAGGTATTTCAGTCTAGACCAAAGTGGTGAACCGAAACAACATTCCCATGGCTAGTGTTCAAATATATCTCGTAAACTTCATGGTGTCTGAACAAAACGTCTCTCATTACAACAAGATTTAAGTTCTTCTTACAATTAGAGGCTTTGTCATTATAACAAGATGTCGTAGATACATTTCTATTATATTACATTTCGTGATTTTAAATGGTGGCAGTTTTGTGCTGCTGTGAAAAAACTGCTCTGTACCGAGTGAAACTTTGAAGCTTGTCGTACTCGTGGCCACACCTCAGAGCAGCTGTGTGGTGCAACAGTAGTTTTCTGTCCCCTGTGATTCACTGTTGATTTAGCCTTTTTTAAATCACTGAAGTAGTTTCACCACAGACCGTCAGCGATGATGCGAAGCTCAGCGCTATGCTGATGCTCTTGAGGGAGAGAGATACCACAGTGACAAGAATCAATAGGTTGAATTCACCAAATCTCTGTGGACTAGCTGTACAATGTTACTCATCATATTGAAAATCGTCAGATGTTGTCACTGTATGAGCAATAAAAGAAGTTTACCATCATTCCTTGTGGTAAATCCTCTCCCTAAGCTCAAGAAACCCACATTTCCGTCTGTCGCTCACGCACTGCTTGCACTACAGGTTCCTCTGAGTCGGATGTTTCCCTTCCCCTGATGACGAAAACAAGCAGAAGTTCAGCTCTGCTCTCCCATAATCACTGTCTAACTATAGGGCACTCCATGAATCTGCACTGTGTGTCTATGTACACAACAAAGCTTTTTATTTTTCTCTGTAAGCAATAATAACGTTGCATTAAAAGCTCTCTGAGGGTTTGTCTTTTGCTGAAGAGTGCAAAAGAAATGTAGTCCTGTCAGCCATACTTGAAAGGTCACAAAGGATAAACGCTGAGTTCCTGAAGTGAATTTCCCATTCATTTTTCCCATAGAGAGGAGGATGTGATTCATAATATGCTGCCTGTGTTAAGGTAACACACTCCTACACCTCCTGGAAGTGTTTGCAGGATAAGTCCGATTTCAATCTCTAGATCAGATGTCGGCAGGTGTTTTTGAGTTAAAATAATAAACAGACATTATCTGAATGTCCATGGAAAAATGAATGTGAAGCTTTCTTTTTCAAAATAGGAGCTGTGATAAAGGAGGCAGGACATTTTAGTTGTACTGGCATTCCTCAGCAGTTTGGACATCTGTGTACATTTGAAAAGATTGCCCGGAGCTGGGACTTGGATCTCTGCACTCTGTTCAAATGTAGGCCAGTGGCTAATGTGGATGAAGAGGGGATAAGATCACTCTTGTCCTCCAGGCTTGAAGACAAACCCTATGATTGGCTCTTCTTCAACATGCAGGTTAGATTAAAAAAAAACAACAAAAAACAGTAAAACACATGTTGAGTACCTGTATTATCTGTGTTCCTGTAGTATATAAATTTGTGTGCTGTAACTGGTGACTAACTATCATGTATATAAAGATTAGACCAAGTGTTTGGCTGGTGCATTTTCTTTCCTGGAGAGTTTTGCTTATCTTATCTGATCTTTGTCAGTTTAGTTTCTTCCCTCAGGTGATGTCTGTGCTCCTGATTAGCTCCGCAGCGTTTGATCTGCTCCTGACGTCAATCCTGCTCCATTTAATTAGATGGGATCCTTTCAGTCAACTCTGTACACCTGTGTCGTGGTGAAAAGTGCCTGGACACTTACACACATTAAAATATAGCTTGTGTACAATTAATTTATATGTATTATTGCTTAATTATACAATCAGTTGTTACGATAGAAGAACTACTCGACACATGGTCCCACTTTTTAGTTTTAGAAAATAAATCTGGTTTTTGGATTCCACATCCCTAAAAAGTACAAAGCAACATCCTGTTTGCACCGATCTGACATATAAAAACATAAATCAACTCTTAGAGGTGAGGAGAGACCTATTTCATTCTTTCTGACCACCACAAACAAAAACAGGTACATACGATCCCTCAAACTTTCACATGTAACTCTTACAAGTAACACAATTATTGAGTCAGATGATGAGACAATAAACGTGTAGTCAGACAGTCAGAAATTTTGTGAAAACATTTATGCCAGAATACCTGAACCATTTTGAAGGTAAAACCAAAAGTGAGGGCAGTTTGAGAATCCCTCGTTACACAGGAAAACAACGGCGAGCTGGACGTCGGTCTGTAAACTGTAATAAATGTTTGTAAAAGACAGCTTGGGTAATAATTTTAGTTTTCACTGCCATCTTCTCTTCTAAATACAATTGACGTGCACAAGGACTCAATTGCATATAAAATGTGAGTTACCTGTCTGATCATCTGACAGTTTCTTGATCCGTTTTTAGTGATGTCATCATTACGGATGAATTAAAAGTAGAAAAATATAGCAAAACTTTAATAAATCTAAATTATCCTTTAAAGGGGCATGTTTTCTGATTGACAGATAGCTCAGCCTGCCTCAGCTCTAACCCTTTGCCCAAATTAGGATTTTCTGGCTCCAGAAACTGATAGTTTGGCTCTGGTTCGTTTTCCCCATACCAAGGTGAAAACACTATAAGTTCACCAACTTATCCACTGATTCAGACTTGAGCAAACAACCTATATATTTGAAAACACCACTCCAGACACCTTTAATAGGTAACATCAAAATGTACTCCAACTCTGGTTTTTCCTACAATCTAAAGTTAAAAGTGAGTAATCTGTGCGAGACCGAGATATAAGGTTAGCTCACCAACGCATTAATCCACCTTGGTCAAAGGTTATGAAAATTACGCTGCAGATGGATCAACAGGAAGTGATTTTTGTGTCGTCCCAGCAGTGAAAATGAGGGGAACCGTACAAAATGTTTTCATGTAGCAGAGTGAGATGCCAGAAGCTGCTCAGAGGAGTGATGTGATGCTGTAACAGGGCTTTCATGTGGAACAGTGGTGTCTGCTGTTACATAAACAGCTTTACAAAAGTGAGCAGTCCTCCACATTCTTTCTATAAAAAGACTCATCATTTCACCCCACTCCTAATCTGGCTTTATTTTATCCATTCCAGCAGTTTGGGCTTTTAGGAGAACAGGGGGATGAAATTCAGAGAGGAGGAAAGAACAGACTCGATAGTATATCCAAAGTTTGTTCCTCAATTAATGTTTTGACAAACACTTGGGCGGACTTATTCGCACAGTGAAATCACTTTGACAGATTGATGACTGGCTTCTTCCTGACTGGTATATGTTGGGTGACATCCAGCCTCCTCCTCGTGAGACTTGTGGGCTGCATTTGGTTCCACATTAGCATAGCGTCTTTCCTTGGTGTGACGCCTTCAGTGAGCCGCTGGCAGTTGTGTAAAGTAACTAAAGTACATTTACGCAAGTCCTGCATTTACATTCATATTTCCTTTTTATGCTACTTTATATTTCCACTACACTACATTTCAGAGGGAAATACTGTACTTTCTACTCCTCTACATTTATTTGACAGCTTCAGTTATTTATCAGAGGAAGATTTGGCACAATAGATAATATAACAAGCTTTTAAAATAGAACACATTGTTAAATATGGAGGGGATGAAAATATGGACCTCACATCTTCAATAGCAGGTGCCCCAGATAAGAGTAGAGGCTGTACAGGCAGCCGAAATCTCGCCTTAGTTATCATTTGATCTTCCAAACATGTTATAATGGACCACTGTTCCCTGATCCCAGTGTTGATGAACACAGTAATCACAACCAACAGATGATGGTCAAAATCGGGCTAAAATTTGAATAAACTGGCATTATCCTTTAATCTTGGGCAAACCTTGTTGTGCAAATCTTTATAGCCAGACATTACTGTTCTAACTTTGCTTTAAACATCTGATCAAAAATCTAAAGTAATGGGAGACAGAAGACATGAGAATGTGGTTATTTTTTCAAGATCATAAAACATTTTATTTATTACACAAAAATGAAATGTACACATTTAATTATGAACAGTGCATTCTGGGACATTTAAAATAAAAGCAGCTTTTGACACAACAAGCACAAATAAGAGAAAAAAGGTTAATAAATGGTGAGAAAGTCTGGCTGCTGTTTCTATGCCCTGATCAACTATAAAAGAGGAAATGTCGAGTCAAAAAGATGAACACATTTCAAACATCAACTTCACTCTGATGGATGATTGAAGTTGGACTCAACATGTCTCTGTGCAGTCTATGTGCTGTTTTCACTGCAAGTTCAGACCAAATTTCTCTCTTAACAACTGAAAAAGACATGCTTCTTCCTTGAATCCAGCCAATAAAGCCATGCGCTTTCAGGCACATGTACAGCTCACTGTACACTGGTAACAATGCAGCTATGCAGCAAGCTCCAAAAACTATATGAACCAAGATATTTACAATGTAAACTAATGACTGTAGAAGTGTACAATAATGTTATTTCTTTGATTAAAAAAAATGAGAGGCGTTTATAATAAATATTGCTCAATAAAGAGGAATGGAAAGGATCCACTTACAAAGTGCAGAAAAAACTTTGCATTTTGCACTTCTGTTCAACCTCATTAGTTCAAACACAAAAAGTCAGTGTGTGTGTTTTCTCCCAATAATTTGTGATGTTTTCCTTCAGCCTTTGACTTGTGTTTGCTGTGTTTCGAGGAAGAATTGAGGTGGAAAATAATATGCCCATGAAGAAAAGCAAGTGGAGCAGTGAGCAACTCTTGTACAGCCTTCAGCAAAGAGCATGTTACATAATTACATCGATTGTTAAACTTATGCTGTCAAGTTCTCTGAAAATTAAAAAAAAAAAAACAACCTTCAATGCACCTCAGTATCAATTTCAAAGGGTTAGTTCACCCCAATGATAAAAAGACAACTTCACACTTGCTTCCAGCAGTCTCTAACCATGCAGATAGTTTTTGGTTAGTGTGTCCAGGTATGTAGATATCCGTCTTTGAGATTTCTGTCTCTACTCCAATACAGTGGAGCAAAATGGAACTGCAGTTCCTGCAGTTTTTTTGTTAATAGCGAAGAAATAACTGGAAACCAGTAGCTGTCATTCAAGTAACAGTAGGGTCTAAATAGTAGATGTAGTGATAATTTCCACCGACTTTGGTCGGATTGATAAGCACTGGTGAACCCTTGTTTTTAAATGTCAGCTTTCTGAAGAGAAGAAGAAACTGCAGGTAATAGTCACTGTTACAATAGTGGTTGACTTTTCAGTTGTGTAGTGCATTAACTGAAGTGCAGAAATTCTCAGTCGTTCTATTATTGTATTAGTGGCCTGAGCCAGCGATGTCCGAGCTTTTTCTATACCATCAGCTGTGTGAGCAGGAATACCTGCTTGGACATCATTATGGAGTCAGATATGCAGCATGCTTCAAAGTTTCAGCCCACAGACATCAGAGTGAAGCAGCAGTTTTATAATGTGATTTAGTGTTCATTTAGCCTTTTTTAAATGTCAAAGACAGATAGATTGTGGTTGCTGCTGTGACTGTTATTAAAAGTGAAGACATTTACATAAATTACCAGGAAACCCAATCGGGCACTAAAGGTTTGATTCACCTAAGGAAAACAAGAAGTATTGAATTCATGCAGTTGACAAGCTGCAGTGACACTATAACTGAGTGTTTGAGGCATGAAGAAAGTCTTTTTAGCACCAAGGGGAAGCGCAGGGACGTGGCTGAAAAAAGTCGAGTGGGAGTCTAGACCAAAACTCAGACAGACTGAAGTGAATATCAACAGCAGGCGGTTATAAAACACAAGCTCTTATAGACAACATGTACAGTGTGACAGTAAATCCTGTTTGACGTGTCAGACTTACAAAAGCATTTACAAACTGAGAAAGTAGCAGATTTGTGTTGGAAGTTAGTAAAGTGACTAAATGCCCTGTAGTCCAGGTAAATTGTAATGGTTCAGACGTATCTACAGTTTTTATGCCCTCATTCAGTCATTGCACAAATGGCTGTGGCAGCCATGTTTTCCTCTAAAATATATTTACTGAACTGACCATGAACAAAGGTAAACTATGTGCATCCCTATATGTCGAGTGTGGAAAGAACTGTATCAAAGAGTTATGCTAAAAGTCCAGTTTTCAAAGTCAAATTGAAATGTTGGTTCTTGAAAGGGGCAGTTTCATTGTATTCACACAATATTTAAGATGTTGATATTATTTGGTCATGTGAACAGTCAAATTTTTTTTTACCACCACCTTTCTAAACATTTGTGTCATGATCCAATTCTGAAAATATTCAGGACACCAGAAGAAATGTTTCTGTTTGTGTATGAGCATTGTCTTCATTTTGAGTTTATGCATAACAAGCAGTTTCTACTCTACAGATCTGTGTAACTAGCATGTGCGTTGTCTCCGGTCGTTATTGCATCACTGTGACCGATGACGACAAAGCAGCGGGGTTGTCGGGTCACCTGGGAATCACCTGTCAGCGGGCAGGCTCATGTCATCAGACAGAAGCTGCTCACCTGGAAGAACGAAGAGGAGAAATGACTCGACTGTAGTGATGTTGCCATTTTATCGACACATACTGAAATGTGTGTACAGCTGACACTCATTTGTTACCATCATTTTACACTTTTAGGTTCCGTAGTAGTAACCCAATAATGTGATTTTTTTTCAGTTCTTACAGGACAAATTGTTGCCTCTGTATTTTCAGTTAAAGTGTCTTTAATCAATGTTTTTATAGTGAACATCGATTGCATGATTACTCGTATATGAAAGTTGCATGGCATCAGGTTGTAGTTTGGCAAAAGTAGAGTCTGGTTCAACTTTTTGCTGGTACAAATTAGAGGGCCGCGTTTTTTCATGCCGAGCTCCTGTCAGTCTGAACGCCCCCCAAAATATTGCATTATTGTTTTACTCCTTGATTCAGTCACTGACCACCTGAGGTGTTCTCCTTTATGATTTGAACTTAACATTTTTGATTTGATACATTCCTATATGAGCTACATCTTTTGTCAATAATCAGTATACATGTCGCTTGCATGTCGTCAGTACATGACAAGTAACTTTCAAGAAATTACAGAAATCCCGGTGCTGCCATGACAGTAATGACAATTGTGTACTATGAGTTCATTACAAGTTATGTTATGCTTGGGTCTAAAACAGTCTTGGTCACACTCTGTGTCAAACTGTAGGATACCAATTTTGAAGCATTTCAGATGGTACAATGAATGCCTCATGAACCATGCATTAAAATGCAAATAAACTAAAAATATGGATGCAAGCAGACTCATGTCACCCATCTGCATCACAATTTTTTTCTAAATTGCCTGTTTGTGGATCCAGGACCACCATTACTGACTGACAACAAAAGATGGACTTCATGTGTGTTGGTTACCTGTACAGGGTGGAGTCTGGTTGTCGTAGCGAGAATTGTTGCTCTGCAGAGCCTCATCCTCGCTGTCACTGTCACTGCTTGTTGCTGCTCCCAGGACAGATGGCGGCTGGTCTATAAACCAGACAAGACTAGATCAGATCAGACCTGCATAAACTTTTTTTCATTTTAAATATACTGTATAGCTATTTCAAGTTTTATACAAAACTGAAATAAAATACGGACCTAGAACTTAAGTGTGTTTTGTTTATAACAATAGGATTCAAGTCAACTGAGTTCAGAGAAGACTACATTATTTTACAATTTCCTCTTTTGCATGGTTTGTCAACAGTTATCAAGAAAATTCAGTGTCGGTTGAACAAAAATATTTAGAGTGTCTTGTTTTCTTTCGCTCTCACACACACAAACATTTTTACAATTTGCTAAGCGGCAGAGATTTTTTCCTTATGTGGGGAGTGATGCTCATAATATACAAACAGGGAAACACAAACTCCTGAGGGTGTCGGTTAGAACATAAACTGACCTTCATTTGATTGTGGCTGTGTAGAGGATCCCTCCAGCAAGGACTGATGGGAGTTTCCTGAGCTTTCCGAGTCACAGTCCAACATGGCTGACCTGCAGTGGGAAGACATAGAAAAGGTTAAGAAACAAAGAGTTTTCTGCTGTGGTTCAAGGACTGCAATGTTCTGATTTAGCTACATTTTTCTGTATATCAGTCGTACCCTAAAGTCCTGCTGCCACAGTTTTTGCTGGCAGTAATGTAGCTTGGTCCTCCCAAGGTGAAGATGTCGTCTCTGGGCCCCGAGGCTCCGTACATCTGCTGCTCCACTGAGTACTGCTGCTTGGAGATGGACGCCTGCTCTGACGAGGAGCTGCCAAGAGACACGAGGGGGGCCGGGATGCCTTCTGCCTTCAGCACTCCTGGAGCAAAAACACGAGCAAAGTCACACAATAAAATGAAACGGGTCTTGTTTTGTTATTGCTGTTTTTCAATTCAGTCAAGACTGACATGCCAAGGAGACTAAATAAGTTGGCAGTTGCTATTTTTTTCAGACATGGCAGCCTGCCGTTTTCTGCAAAAAGTATTTTGGAGTTTAAGAACCAAATAATTTTGTCAGGAGTTGAAAAAGACCAAAAACTGAGCTTAGAGGAGAGCCAATATTAGGAACACGTGTCCATAACGATAATGTTGATTTTATGGATGCGTCAAGAAGCAATACTGACCTTCTGTACCTCCCAGCCCCTCTTTAGGATGCAGACTGTGTTCTGCCGCTGCCTCTGCTCCTCTCAGGTCCTTCTCCATCTCTTCTGGACTCCTCCGCTTCACAACCTGAGAGCTGCTGCTGTCCAGGACAGGAGACTTCCTGGCTGCACATCGGAAAAAAAAGACACGCATATATAAATACTGCATGTTATTATCTCACATCCCTGGAACACATACCGGTAACTGGATTAAAATGTCAACAATCACTGGTTGTTGTGAGATGAAAAAAGATGATATTGACTATTCCAGATTGAGTCCTGTGAGTCTGATCTTTTGTATTGTCATCTTAAAACTGTCATTGAAGAAGGTCCTGCTATTTGGCTGAGGTTTATATTGAATTAAATGGACATCGAGACAGCTCTGGGTAAGGCTGTGCCAGACAAACAAACAAGGATAAATAAATAAATGGCAATCTGTGTCATTTTTCAACCAAAGTATGAACTGGTCTCCAAAGCTGGAGTCTGGAAAACGTCCACTGTAGACTAAGAGCTAAGAGCAAATACTGACCTCCCATTTTTCTTTGAAGGAAAAAAATGCGTATTATGTAGGAATATACGACGAAGAGAAAAACTTATTTTGGTTTCAACTGACAGAGTCATGTGAATTTTCACATGGATCAGTTTCAGTCTTTGTCCTTAGAAAAAAAAAAAAAAAATTACCAGACTTATGGAGGCTCCCTCACTAGGGGTACCTACTGCAGATAACGAAAACTGTTTCTGTGTTTGTGTTCACCATTATTAGCACTGGCAGTGTAGCGAAGCTCACCAGGGCGGCAGGGTCTGGATCGGGCTACAGCTGCTCTCCCCAGCAGGTCCAGCTCACCGGCCTTACAACAAGCTGACAGCTCTGGATCAGCATGGTGAGACAGCACCTCCTCCACACTGAAAGCCCCTGATGGGCCAGGCCTGGGCTCTCCAGCCGCCCGAGCCTCCAGCACTTGACTCTTGACATCAGACATCTTACTGCGGACCTCAGCCATCTGGGCCTTGAGGCGGATTAGTACCCCAGAGTCTGGAGCCGATCGTCGCACCACCTGAGGCCGCCGCTCTCGTTCTTTTCTGGAGTGAGGATTGGCTGGAAAAGACAAAAAAGGAAATGGAGGAAGGAAATTGAGAAACCGTTCACCATTTAGGCATTTCAAACTGGAAACATACACAATTATTTTCAAGTGTCTTGCTCAAAGACACATGGCTTTTAAAATTAACTAAAAGTACATCAAATGCCATAAAATAAAGAAATCTGTCAGAATTTGGTTATAAGGTGATCTCTCTAACCATGAGCCATGCTGCCATCTAGCTATAATCATCATTACATCAAACAAAATTCTGTTTTTTCTACATTCAATATATTTTAATACAATTTTAACATATTTACTTCAATACATCAAATGTTTTGCTTGGGTTTAAGTCTTTTCATGTCTGTGTTAATGTAATACTGATTTGCCAATATGTACATGGAAATAGATCTTTAGAGCTGTAATGGCAAAAGGGCAAAAATGCCAAACATTTGATGGTTTCAGATTAGAAAAAAGTTGCAGCACTATAGGTCTCTGTTGCTGAAACAGGTCCCACTCTTACTCCATACTGAGCCTGACGCTATGTCCCCTCAGACTGAGACTACACTGTAAGAGATGAAAGACAAATCCACAGCTCTTGTTCCAGTTTAGCTGAAGCTGATATAAAACTTAACCAGTCTGAGTTAACTCAATTGAGTTGTATCTTCCAAAACCACAGTGTATTTAGTATAAAAATAAAATTCACTTTTTGTCCTGAGTATTCAGAGTTCAGCTTGAATGACTTGGTGTTAGTGAGCCTGGTGTGTTTACAGACCTTGGCTGTGCAGGAGGGACACAGGAGGCCGAGGTTGAAGGCCCCACAGAGACTCCACGCTGCTACGCTCCTTCAGATCCAGCAGCTGGATCAGGATGACTGGGTCGATCTCCAGGAGGCTGTTGTTGCCTGGCCCAACAGCACCACCAACCGCTGCTCCGCTACCGCTGCCACTACGACCAGAGGCAGCACTGCGATGTAACGAACGTAAAGTGGAGCTGGAGCCACCTGCAGATCAGGCAGAAGAGAGTGTTCAGATACAGATCTTTGTCCACTTAATTGAACTGTAGTTGCTGAAGAAATCCAGCAGAATAAATGATCACACACAATGCTGTTCCTTTTTAAAAGGTAAAGACATGGTGGTCAAAAATAAGCGATTTCAACTGGTGAATAAAATATGAATTTATACTGACCTGATTTAATATTTGCTCATTGTTGTATAATTGATTTCTTTGAACAGATTTTCTGTTTGCAGCTTTTAATTATTTCAGGTTTAAAATCTACAAATTGTTACTTAAAAGCACTAAAGACACATCAAAAATATGTATTAAACTTATAATGTGATTAACTGTGTATCCATGTAAATGTATTGTAAATAAAACGTAATCTCCCGGCTGCCAGGATCATTTTCTGTAGATGTTTTCCCCACTAAAATTATGTATTAATAATTATTAGGTTTCATGATTTCAACTGCCATTGCAAGGCTTAACTAGTTTTTTTTTATTGCATCAAAACAAAACTTAATTACACAAAAGTCATTAAACTGAGAAAAAGCAACATTTGTTTTCATAGTAAGCTTTCTGGACTTGGCATTCAAGCATCACAATAAAAATGTTTTACACGTCATTTAATTGTTTTACATTGTCAAGTCTGGTTCATATTATTCAGATCCTCTTTTGATGTGTTGGATGAGATGGTTGTAAATTATTGTGTGTTAATCCAACTTTCTGACACCTATTTCACGTTGAGATTTTGGCTAAGGCTCCCCCATAAGTGAGATAATATGAACATAATGGAGAAAAAAAAGGAAAAAAACAACATTTTGCTGAGCTTGACTCTGATATCTAACAGAGTGAACACACAGTCCCCCACACATGTACACATACAGACACTGAGTGTTTCTATATCAGCACCCTGCAAGGGGTTCAGCGCACCAACAATGACTCATCCTCTTCATGCCTTTCAACACCAACACAGTCAAACACACTGAGGCAGCTGCTTTGAGACCCACCATCATTTCACCGTGTTCTTGCTTGTGCAGGTATCCAACAACACAAATAGACGTGATTCTGTAAAAACTCGAGTAGTGGCTGAGGCTTTTATTTGGCTTGACTGAAGAGAGAGCAAGGCCTTTATCTGAGGCAGGTAGTTAAATATTTGATGCTGCCAGCTTTAAAAATGTGAGGATTTGTACTTTTACTTTGCTGCTGGTCAAAAAAAGCAATTTGAAGACATCACATTGGGCTCTGGAAAACTGTGATGGAATTTTTTTGTTCCTGATTTTAAAGACTAAATGATTTATTGATACATTTAAAAAATAATAAAATTGGCAGATTAAACAGTGATGAAAATAATCATTAGTTTCAGCCATACTGCTGTTCAGTGTTAAAACTGAATCAAATTAAAACACTTACAACAGTTCTCGGAAATAATCCTTCAACTCCCTGAAATATTTTATTTCAAATAACTACCAGAACAGTTTGTACTAGTTGATTTGGGTCCCAGCACAGTGGGAGGAGGAACTAAGGATACATCGTATGAACACCATCCAATCAGGGTAAATTCCCCATAATACTTAAAAATGTTTTGTGCCCAATAGAGTACATCATACTCAATCAGTTTCAGCTAAAATGGGATTGGACGACACTAATAGATTCATCTTGAACCTGAGAATCCATTAAAAAACGAATTATACTTTCATGTGTCACGTTTCAGGATTAATGAGCCAAAATGAACATTAATCAACAGTGATGGCACAAAAAAAGTTATTACTCAAGGCCTTATTATAGTATTATAGTGTACTCTAGTTCACATACAGATGTATGTGGTCACTGCATGGTAATACATTTTAGGCTGTACGCAGACATCCATGGGGTATGCCCAGACATTTAAGGACATGAGCAGGTGACATAATTTATGTCCTGCAGGTTGTTTTAGTTCTGTGGACACATCAAGTATGATTTGAGCTTCATTTTTCAGCCTGTCGACAAACTTTCCACCAAATTACATTGAAAGCTTTATGAGATACACTATCTGCTAACAAACACAGATCTCTGCAAAGGTCAGCAAGTGAACCTCCTACACAACACAGGGCAGAATTCTCATCTGTTTTGATTTGGAGAATTAATTTTGAAGAATAACTTCATATTAATGCATGAATCATACCTGTGGCTCCAGCCAAGTCATCAGGAAGCTCTCCTTCTTCTGTCTCCAGGTTTCCAATGAAGTCTACGTCATTCTCTCCCGACCTGTGCAAACAAAAAGTAAAAGTTTATTCTAAGTACTTTAGGTGGAAATGAAGCTTCATATTAAAGTAATTGCATAAGAAGTGATAATTTGAACAGGAGGAATGATTACAGCCACCAGTAATTCCTTCAATGTACAAACTGTTTCGGCATATACTGGTGACATGAAAAAAAACCTTCAGTCCTACTAGAAAATTGACATCAAGGCTTCAGTGTGCCTCAGAAAAAAGTGCTTGTTTGCTTGTCTAATGTCCTCTAAAGCTCTCTTGCCAGCAGCATAGTCAGAGAGGGGGAACAACTGGCCAACAGCCTCTTAACACAGCCATGTGGAGGTGTGAAAGTACGCTTGAATTTCTCTCTCAGGCTCTCTTTTTTATTCTTCACACAACTACTTATTTCAAGCACTTTTCACGCTTACAACCGTGTACAATACCATGAATGTCTTCAGGGAGAGACTGTTAAATGTGCGTTGTTATCAACATTTGTACAATTAATCATGTTGAGACTAGAAAGATGCACAAAACGTTCCTTTGAGTGTGGCTATTCAGAATAGACATGGACATTTTTTATGAGAAAAGTGATCAGACGACATGCTGAACAATCTAATTTGTTTGAAGCAAAGTGAAAAATGAGTTTGATTTCTGGATTTGAACACTACGTCACATTAGGAGATGAATGTGAGCAATTATACTCACATGGTTTCTTCATCTATGTCATTCTCCTCGGTGTTGCTGGTAGCGGTGGAGCTCCCTGAGGTGCTGCTGCCATCCAGTGGGTTCACCTCCTCCTCTGTTAAACAGTCCACCTCCAAGTCTCCATCAGACAGCTCCTGATCAACACAGAGACACCATCGCCATGACATCACAATCATGCTTTGTAAGAAAGATATCCATTTACCCATTTCTTTTGGACGTCAGGTTAAAAAAAAAAAAAAAAAAAACTTCAGTGCAGCGACTCAAGTCAATCCACAGGACCAGGGTCAGGGTAAATAAAGGCTTAAAATAAAAAAACATCAACATAAGCCAAAAAAAACATTCAATTGTTTATATATTCCATAAAAAACATCATATTTCACTCACTTTAAACACTGGAACCACAGAACAGCTTCAACAAGTAAATAGCAGCCAGCAGTAATTATAGATCTCTCATAATTATGAGATAAGAATTTGTGGTTACGAGAACTTTTTCATGTGACTACAAGAACATGTCTCCAATTTTTGTCTTTTGGTGAATGTAGCTAATTTAAACTCTATGAATGACAATAATTTTGCACACTGTTGGTCAAAAAGCATTTTGATCATTTAATTCACTCTGAGGATGAATACAAGCTGTTAAAAGACTGTCTAAACCATCCACAACATATTAAAACTAAACTGCAAGTATCTGCAGTTTTGTACAAAACACTGTGGAAGTAAAGCTGTGATGGAGGATATATATTCTGAAAGCAAAGCAATAAATATGGAAGCAGATTGTGCCTACAGATCCTCAACAGGAAATTATTTGAAGAGGATATTCTTAAGTTTACATAAATCAACCATAAGTTCTGTGACACCTCTATATTGCCTCTACAGGGGAACAGTTCCTTGTTTTGTTTTTTCTCACTCCATATGCACCAAGAAGCAATAAGCTGTCAGTGCATTAAAGTTAAAAAAACAGAAGAAAAGAAGAAAAGTCTGACATAATAAAATATATTCCATCCTTACATTAGAGTCATCGTGCTGGGTCCTCTCCTCTTCTTCACCTTTTTTAGTGTTGATCAAAGTGGTCTGAATGTCGTCATCACTCTTCACTGAGCGAGGGTCCCGTTCAGAGGCTGTGGTGCCTGCAGCAAGCCTCAGGTCAGGTGGCGAGGAGCTGCGTGATGTCTGACGCCGAAACAGCTCGATAGCCAGCCGCTGAAAGAAATATTGTGATTCAGTCAGGAAGATTGATACATTTGTTACAGCTAGATGCAAACGTATTCAATTTAATGATTTACATTGTGGGGACTAAAAGGGACTTTCCTGCAGTTGCCACCATAAAAAGGAAGGCAAGTCTCCAAAATGTGGCAGTGAAAACAGACGTCAATGAAAAAAGGAACGCCTACACACTGACTCCAAACTACAAATACATTCTGTAGCTTGGAGTCAGTGTACAGGCACTCTTATGTTCATTGATGCTGCTTTTTGAATAACACTGCACCTACGTAATGTGCGTAATGTCTCACACACACACACACACACACACACACACACACACACACACACACACACACACACCTCTTTTAGGTTGTTGATCTGCTGGATGTAGCCGCTCTGAGCTGACTCCAGCTGGCTGATGTACCAGTACTGGTCTCGACACTTCTGGAAGAAGGTGGGTGATCGAACTTGGTAGCTGTGCAGCACATACATGAAAATGAATAACATTCTGTCACTATATGACAACAGACTTGCTAGGATTGTTTTTATAAAATCAGTGTTTTTTGTGTATGAGTGTGTGTGTGTGTGTGTGTGTGTGTGTGTGGTCTGTCACAGGCTACTTTTGGGACAAATTTCATAGTTAGGACCAGTTCGAGACTGTTTGTCCAATTGGGGAAAAGCTGATTTTTGGGTCAGTGGTTGAGTTTAGGGAAAGTCTAGGAAATGAAAGTCTATGTGATGTCCCCAACAGTTACCATGGTCTGATATGTATGTATGTGTTTGTGTGACAGCCCACCGGAGGACCAGTGTGTCGGTCTGCATGTTCAGGTAGCCCTCGCTGGCTAGTAGGTCCAATCTGAAGAAGCGGTTGTAGCCCCAACATTCTCCGACCTCAAAGTCTGAGGCAAACTCCCGAATTATGTTCTTGGTTGGGTCACTGGAGGCCTGATGGACCATCTCCACACGATACTCATACCTACACAGAACCAAGACAAAATGATTACACAAGAAAATACACAATGAGAGAGTGTGGCGAGATGGTATGCAGGAGTTTTAGGTGGTTAGTTATATTTTAACAAATATAAAAAAATGATCATACTGTTACTAGATGTAGCTTGTTTTTAAACTTTAATATCGGACTGACTTTGAACTAATATACAAAATCTTCAAGTTGTCAAAGCATTTAAAATCTGATTATTTAACCTCAGACCCTAACTGTGAAGATAAAGGAGAAATACAGAAGGACATTGGTAGAGAAAGGTGAAGGCAAGGTGAAGAGAGAACAGCCAGCAAAGGAAAGATTTACTGAAACTTAAGTTTATAAAGAATAAAATGGGATTGATTAAGAAATAAACATACTTTGATGTTTCAGGCAGTCCAGCAGACAGTTCCAGAAACACAGACAGGTAGTTTCCACGAACCACACCGTTACCATCCTGAGAAAAACAAAAAATAAGAGTTATTAACACAGAGACATGGTTTAGGAAAGTTTTTAGACATGACGCCTACAGTCAGACTGAGTGTTGCATGAAACTTTTTTAACCGATACACTGAACTCCCTAGTTTGAAACAAGACATTTGTATGGAAATACACTGTGATGAAACGATGAAAAATAATGCACCATAATGTTGATGCTAAAGCTCATTCTAAGCAGTGAGCCAGGTGTGTAAACAGAAAACAGACTCACTGGGTAGACTTTAAGCCTCCAGCAGAGCCCAGATATCTGTAGAGGAGGGCTGTACACCGGATCTGCCCGCTGCCTCAAAGTGCTGCAGACACACAAACGCATATCTTAAATCAGATGCACACAGTTGATGAGAATGCAAATAATACAGATGCGTTGTTTTTTCAGTTATGGTTTAATGCAACTTAACACAGGACTTACCTGAAGTTGACGAGGACAAAGGTGCTGGAGTCATAAGCAGGAACCAGCTCACTGAAAGCACACAGAGGAAGGGTATTCATTTTAAATATTCTCTATTTCCAGCTTTTCAAATGTGAATATTTACCCATCACAGATTTAATCTTTTTTTAGTTGTGTATTCGAGAAAAACAACAGATTTTGGGGAAATGTGATTGTCATTTTTACAATTTTGAAACATTTTATAGCCTAAATAATCAATCAAAAGAATCATCTGATATTTTATTACATCCCTAAAATACTGAGCAGTTTACCTGGTGAAGTCAGGAGGAACCGGCGTAGTGACAAAGGACTGCATGGGTTTCCGATGGACTTGCTGGAACATGAGCAGGATCTCTGGGCTCTTTGAGATCAATTCACTCTTACTGCAAGAGTGAAGCTGTTCAACACACACAAACAGCAAAATAATCATGTTGTGGCCACAAACATTCAGCTAAAACATTAATGATGTTGATTTGACCTGAATACATTGTTTCAGTTTCTGTCATAAATATAGAAGGTGTGTGGATTTCATCCACTGGTATGAATATACAATCCAGAAAAAGTTTTGAATCTATTCATAAGATTATATTTAAAGGGGATGTATAATGCACATTTTAGGTCTATATTTCTATTCTGAAGCCCCACTGGAATATATTTGCATGTTTTCCAGTTAAAAACTATTTATCTTATACTGGCTCTTAATGCAGCCCCTCAGTACAGCCTCTGTCTGAAACGGACCATTTTAACTCCTGTTTACCAGAAGCTGCATCATGGAAGAGTTCCTCAGGTACTCAACAGTAGTGGTCACTTTTTCTTTTCTTTTTTCCCCCAATTGATATGGAAACTTCTCAAATACATTTGTACATGTTTGAGATTAAATCCAATCTGATTTATGCAGGTGGACAATGCAAACAAACCCTGGAAAAACAGTTTTGATCTAACACACCAAAAAAAAAACTTAAATAAAGCACAACTAAATGAATGGAAGCTTTGAACTGCTGTAGACAACCAACCTGATGCTCCACCTCCTGCAGGAGAGACTCCAGCAGTTCCGTCTCCTGGGTCAAGGACGTCTTCTGGCCTGGTGAGGGGTAAAGCGTTTCTATTTTCAGTGCACTTGTGCTGAACGTCAGCCCTGATGGAGGCTGGTAAGTGTGCGTGGGTGGGTGTGTTTGTGGGTGCTGAGTGCATGTGTTCACTCAGTCCAGATAAATATTTCATATGTGTTATTACTCGTAGCTCTACCGTGAGATCTATAAAAAGGAGCTCCTTGCTGCTTTCAGCAAGAGAGTCTGAATATTTTGTTAGTTTAAGGTCTCAACCTTTAGACTCATTGTAATGCCAGTTAGGTGGTCTAACAGCAACAAGGATTCGTTTAAATTAAACATAGAACTAACTGTAAACCCAGAGTTTACTTAAAATGAACTGTATTGCACTAAAGTTAAATCTTGTTGTATATGTAGTAAGCATGAAATTATTAATCACTGGCAAAAAGTTGACCCCTAAATGCAACCGTCCCTACATGCAGAGCACTTTACAGTTTACATGAATGTCTTAGAAACTCAGAATCAACACAGCTGTAGAGTGACAGCGACGTGTCGAGTCGTCCTACCCATGAGGGTGATGAGTTTGTTCTTCAGCTGGTTGTCCAGACGAGCAATCATCATTTCCACAGCGTTTCGGATCTCTCTGACCCTCTCGTCCTTCGCTCCTCTGACAGCCTCCACATTCCTCTCCTGACACACGTACACAAACACACATATCTATATTTTAGTGGAGCAACAAAATCCATTTAAATTGTTCAACTTCATTTAACAGACATCAGTTTTCAACTAAAATACTGACATGTTAGTGCCATCTAGTGGATGTAAGCAACAAGAAAAACACCTTGTAAAAAAAACTTGTAAAAATATATATTTTTACATGGAACTAATTTATCACTAATGCATTTCTTAAATAATGTATTAAAATGTCCTCTACTTAGTTCCTTAATGCTAACATAAGTGAAGTGCTGGTTGGGTGATTGTCTCTTCAGGACTTAAATAAATACCTAAATACTGACAATGGTCAGCACTGGAGCGAAGTTCTACCCTGCTTCTCAATAATCTGATATAATTTATGGTACATTTTTAATAAATGGGACTGGCTGATAGTTTGATGATTATGATGATTATTATTTACAGACCAAGAAATATATTTAATATTTCTCTCTATACATTTAACCCAGCTGCTTTTGTTGCCATTTCCTGTACCGGTATTTAATTGAGCTGCCTTTGAAGTGTTACAGAAATGCTACCAGCTCTGATCCAGTAAAATTCCAGACATGTTTTAAGATGTTTATAAAATGTGCTACTTTGAATAATAATTTGAATCTGACATGTTTTTTTACACAAAAAAGTCCAATTATCTTGTTTAAATCCTTAAAATGAAATCTACTCCTCAAAAACATCATCCAGAATCTATAAATATGCAAATATTTCTCACTTCAGAAATTGAACTGTTGGACACAAGTTGTCTCCAACTTCACTGTAAAGTCTATTCTTAGTGTTCGTGCACTGGAGACTTCAAGTTTCCACATCGCAGTTGTAAAAGTTAAATATTGGAATAGGATTGGCTTCTAAACTATTTGTTAGAGTTCATTGACTGAGAAGAGTGAATATATGTGGCTGCTGGTCTTTAAGATTTGTGTATTTCTAGTTTAAAAAGAGGACATTTTGGCCTTGTGATGTTGTAGAAACGGTCTTATGTGTCACTTGTGTATCTGATCTGAGGCTCAGAGCAGTCCTCACCACTTCCTGCACCAGACTGATAAGCTCCATGAGGCGACGGCGGAGCTTGCCGACCTCTTCCTTCACTTTGGTCACATGTTGCTCATAGATCTCCACCAGAGGCTTGAAGGTGTGGCCGCCATGCTGGAGACAACAGAGAGGAGAACACATTCAGTCACATTAAATAATCCTTTACCTAACTCAAATGAGGCTATATGTATTAAATTAACACACTTATACACTTATACTCTGTGGTAAGATGTTTACTGTACATGAATATTATGGGTTATTCTGATGTAACTGCACGACTTCAGTTCAAGCTGTCGTGTAAAAATAGAAGATGTGAAAAATTACCATGCCACCCCACAGAGCACACTGGTGACAGATGCATTTCTTACAGGTCCAACAGAAAACACTCAGCTTCTCATGGTGGTTCTCACATCTGCAGAAGAAACAAATCAGACAAAGAAAAAAAGGTTTATGGAGGGTTTTTCTAAATTTCTCATATCCCATTTTGTGCCAATTGAAAGTATAAAAACTTACAATGTTTACAAATGTAGGAGACAGAAGTGGACGGTAATGAATATGTGAATATGGTTAAAGAGGGTAAAGAGGAAGAAGGAAGTGGAAAGTGGTAGAGGAGAAGCGGGAGGAAAACAAGTAATATGTAATGAACAGTAGGAAAATTTTTGCCAAAATCTGCTCCTGATACCCAATAAAAAATGCATGTGGGAATTCAGGATTTCTAATGAGGTTTAATGCTTATGATAAAAAACTGTTACAGATATATTCTGACTTTGAAATTCCATTATTACGGACAAATAACCATATAAACCTTTCAACTGCTAGCTTACAGACCAGGTACAGGTTAAAATTCTGTTTCCAGAGAGGACAACTTTCATGCTTCAGGAATGAGCTCCTCTTTACAGCGGTACTGTTTGGACATGATCAGATGACTGGTTGCGTTTTTCTAACTCAAAGATGGTTTATTATTAAGGAAATTGTTTTTCTACTACCACGTAAACTAACAAATATAAAAGAAAAAGTTAGAATAAATATCCTCTTTTAAATTAATTATCTGCAAGTCTGTGGTTAAAATCAGATTTCATATTTGGCGAGAAATAACATAAAAGAGTTTGATATCTTCTCTGCAAGTAATAATTTTCAAAGCAGCCCTAATGAAGTCGAGGGTGGAGGACAGGAAGCGTAGGAGTAGCAGGAGGTGCTCACTTGTCCTTGTCGTTGTCCTCGTGCTTGGTGAGGCTGCAGAGCTGCAGGGTGTCTAGCTGCTGGGTAACCTCCTCCGCCCAGCGACAGTTGACCAGCTCCCTCAGCTGCAGCGGAGCCCTGTGTGTTACCACACACACACACACAGACACACAGACACAGACACAGACACACACACACACACACACACACACACACACACACACACACACACACACACACACTTTAATATATTACCATATATCCCACACCTTACACCATAACACATACTAAATGAAACACACTCTAATCATAATAATAAATCAAGATTTCTTAACATTGTTAACAACACCAGGTGTGTGTTTGGTAGATTATAAAATAAAACATGACACACACTAAAATACACAAAATGCAAATATGACTTTTTCAAAATCAGTTCACCCTATACAGTAAATACACACAATCAGTACCTGATGTTTGGTGCAGATTCTAAAGCATGAGTTTTTATGTACATTTTTTAAAATGTTTTTGTACAAACGTGTTTTATTTTCATTTTACAATATAAGCCAAACTTTTAAAATGCATTATGCAAATGCAGTGTTTTGTTGTCCTAACACATACAAAAACTCACCGTCAATAAAAACAAATGAATGACCAATTATTTTGAGCTGACTTTAAATATCATGACAGCTTACAGCTGTCTTATAAATTGTCCCCTGAAACTGTATCCTAACAACATTTAACTAGCAGCTACAAGTGCACTCAATATTTTACAGTAGTAGCAATGTCTACTGCTACTGTCTCTTATTGTAATCTACATTGCATTACAGAAAAAGGGTCACAAATTATTATAGTACTCCTCTCTTTAAATTTCAAACCCTAACCCTAACAACAGCCAGTTGCTGAAATGGCACTTATTCAGAA
Organism: Scomber japonicus; assembly: GCF_027409825.1. Lineage (NCBI taxonomy): Eukaryota > Metazoa > Chordata > Actinopteri > Scombriformes > Scombridae > Scomber > Scomber japonicus. Next base: position 9,277,042 of record NC_070590.1, on the reverse strand, counting down.
GCTGTTTGCCTGTTTAATTCATTTACATCAGTAGTGTCTGAATTATTGTTGTCCACAGGATAATGGAGTGGTAAAAATCAGTACTCACAGCATCCCTATGAGAGAACACTATTTTTAAATTCATTTTTCCCTTTTACTTTTTTTTTGTTTTAATATGGTTGCTGTATGTTTTTATCTCTTGTTTAAGTCCTCAGTCTGGTTCTGTTATGTCCTGAGGTTTTTTGTTTTGTTTTATGTCTCTAAATTATTGAATCTCGAAAGATGTGACTGAATGTCATGTGTCATGTAATGTGTGCATGTAAAGTTACACAGTTTGAACATTGATAGATATCGTTTTGTGTCTTCGCCAGTGTGCAGTGTCAGTAACTTACCGACAATGTGGACACTGGGCTCTCTGCTCCGTCAACCAGCGCTGTCAAACAAGAGATTCCAGTTTAATGACAACTGCTTCTGAACACAACCAGTACAAACATGCTGTCAATAAAATACATGACTCTGTTCAGACTGTAAATACTCAATATTTGTATTTAGTTAGTAAATCCCATTAAAAGACCATCTTGTTAGTTGATTTTGAGTCGATACTACATACACTGTTCTGCTAGACCATCAAATTTATATAAATCCACAACTGAATAGTGTCAAACAAATGCTCTATTAACTCTGTTTGGACAACATTTTAAGGACATCGTGGTTTAGAAGTCAGTGATGGTTCATTGAAAATAATTACATAAGAGAAATGTAGGACTCAGAGCCTGTCTCATACTCGGGACTAAAAGTCAGGGTATATTTACATCCGTCAGTTCGTTTTTGACCTTTTTTTTTTTTAACTGCAGCACTAAAATAAATCCCTGACCCCTAAAGAAGAACTGCTGTGTAACCTTTTTGCTCTGTCTGAATGCTTTTCACAAACCTCTATCATGTTGACTTTTGCTCCAATTGATTGACCCTCTTTAGATTATTAGACTGCACAGGCAAGCACATTTTGAGCTTTCCTTGACCTTGAAAAAATAACCTTGAATCTGGCCTGTTCTCCCAAATCTGACAGAGTAACGCAGGCGATCAAAATGTATTTTGTGTTTTAATACCAGATATTGCTACTAATATCAGAATACAGAGCGGTGCAGTGAGGGGAATATTTTCCAGTCCACCCTGCCTGGTGTTAACAGCCTTACTCGTATGCAGCTGAAGCAGCAGAGTTTGGAGCAGTGCGGGCAGAGACGAGCATCCCTCAGTTTCTCCATACAAATGAAGCAACGAAACACCTCGGCGATGCTCTACACAGGGATAGAGGAAAGATGACAGTTAGAAACTATTGTCAGCCTCAGAAATGACCAGAGAGATAAATCAACTCCACAGAGACACACTGAGAATAAACTGAACACCATAGGTTTTTCAAAGTAAAGCAGGTTTACTGCAGAGCTTTTGTACTGGATTATGTTGAATTGTACATTTGTAACTAATAAACTGACTAAAAGTAAAATAGGTCAAATAATGTATATTGCTTCTGTTGTTGTGGCTGTTCAATGAAGACATTAGACAACCTGTAAGCTGTAATCACGTCACAGCAGAAAAAGGAGATTCCTGTGCTTCATGTGCAGCTTTCCTAAGTTATGAAGCTTTTATAAAAGATTATGATTTATACTGCTTAGAGAAGATGTTTCAGAGCTTGCATGTTCTTAGCCTTTCACTAACTCAACAATCTGAAACAGTCTCAAACTGACTCAACACTTGATACACTGTCCGGCCTTCAGGCTGTCACTCACTGGGCTGCTGTCCTAATACTGGTGCTAAACATGAGGGAGGTAAATAATGAAATGAAGGATCTGACATGTGTGATACGTACCTCAACACTCTGTTCATCCATTTCAGCCAGTTTGAGTTCTTGATCTTAGCAACAAATCAAAGAGGTTGTAGCCAGAGGTCTAAAAAGAAAGGTAACATTAAACACGCCGATGTTAAATGTGCTTTATGATTAAATATTCTAGGATGCACAACCCTGAATTTAAATTAATTTTCCATAACAAACCAGAGAGCTTCTTCAGGCTTATAACAGCTGCTTTTTCATTGAAGTGGCAACAAAATGCAGATATTTCAAACCAATCCTCACTTTCAGCTGCATTTACATGTGATGATTCTTTGAAAACAATAAAAGACTCATAAATTACTGACCAGTACAGGACTTAGAAATGTTCATATTTAGGAGTGTAAAAAGCTTGATATTGATATATTGGGTGGTATTCATTTTCTTTAAACATCCCATAAAGTAAATAAGCATTTTCTTTATGGTCTCCTTAATATTGTTTGACAATAACCACCATGAAATGTACCGGGCAGGACATTTTAAAGTTGGAAAAAAATACTTTGTGAGGAGTTGTTAGATGATTATTGTGAGAGGAAAGAAGACAAAACAAATATCTGATACACAAATTTGTTTTCAGTTTCTGGATTTTTTTCTGTAAACTTTGATTTTTGGTGAAATATTGGATCAGTTGAACATTAACTGAAATTAAATCATTATATACATATATAGTCGGTTCTTGAAATTGATGAGTTGAAAGCAGGAAAAATGTTAAAAAGGGAGAGTGAAAGGATCTGAGCAAATTTGGAACTTTGACAAGGGCCAAATTGTGATGGCAGGATGAAGAGAAGAATCTCCAACACAGCAGGTCGTGTGGAGTCTGCCTGGTACATCAGTAACTACCAAATGTAGTCCAAGGAAGGACAATTGATGACCCTTGACAAACTTTGGGTCCGGGCATTCATGTGGGTGTTACTTTGACATGAACCACTAAAATATTGTTGCAGACCAAGTGCACTCCTTCATGGCAGCAGTATTACCATGAAGGGGTGCAGCATGTATCTATTGGAGTCTATGACGAGTCAGAGGTGTTTTGGTGGCATGAAGGGAGCCTACACAATATTAGGCAGGTGGTTTTAATGTTAAGGGAAAAATAACTATTTGGTGGAGCTGTTAACAACTCATTTAGATCTGAAAGGCGACCCAGACACGACTTTTTGTCAAAAGCCAATATATGGACATATAAAAACATAATTATATACAAATGAACCCTTGCAGCCATCCACTGTGTCAAATATTAATCTGAAAAGTAACTTAAGCTGTCAAATAAATGTAGTGGAGTAGAAAGTACAATATTTCCCTCTGAAATGTAGTGGAGTTGAAGTAGGGTGGATTAGGGTAATGTGGGACATTGACTAAAGTGGGACAACTAAGCTCCAGTGCATTCATCTCATTTTTTCTATTCAATTATTTTAAAGCTAACTAGTGCCTACTGTGTATGTTATATTGTTCAGTCTACTGTTCCAGCTTACAAAATCCACAAATTCTGCAACTTTTAACTTCAATATCCAAAAACTGTCTTCTAATTTAACACGGAAACATTTTTCATAATGATGTTAGGTGTTTATATAATTTGATTCAGATGTAAATAGGGCAAACAAGTCAGAATTGCCAAAAGTGTCCCACATTACCCTTATCCACCCTATGAAGTAACATCAAATGGAAATACTCAAGTATAGTACAAGTACCTCAAAACTGTATTGAAGTACAGTACTTGAGTAAATGTACTTTCCACCAGTGTTACCATGCTTTGTTGTAAAAAATAAAAGATACATTTGTATGCACAGATAATGTCACATAAAGAGCTACATAATACAGTTTTGCTTGTCTAGCGGTCTTGTTTGTTTGCTTACAGCCGACAGAAAAAAGGCCGAGCATCAGCAGCCACACTGACAGCTAACATGTCCCGCAGCAGACATGACAGGAGCTTCAAGTTTACTGTCTGTTAATATTATACATGAGCCGGATAAACAGGAGCAACCTCAACAACAAAAACTAACATTACAATAAATATGTAGCTGTTATGTAGAGATGTGAGGCTAGCTAGCTGGCTTTACTCACCTCCCAGAGACGACTCGGCTTCGTCAGTCACACCTGATAAACTGAGGGGGGAAATGGGCTAAATTATCTACATCGTATGCCTTAGCGTACAGCAGGTGTTATCTCCGCTTGTTTATCTACCATTAAACATAAGAAAACGTCCCACTTCAATTGTATAAACGCGGAAAAACACTAGAAATGCTCCACAGGGGATGGAAAAAAATGCCCTAAATTAAAGATGTAGCGCTGTCTGTCCCCTAGCAATATCCAATCAAATGGCTGCTTTTCTTCTTCTCTTCTCTTTTTATTGTCTCATGTTTCTCACACAGTTTAATGTGTAGCGGTGACACCTGGTGGACAGAGTGTTTAATGCAGATCCTGAGCTCCAGCAAAACTGTTTGTCCCCCCCCTCGCGTTGAAAGCTTTGACGTTTTTTTAAAGGGGCAGATTTTGTGATTTGGGGGCCCTAGGCTGTCTTGCTTTATATTTACTCAAAGCCTTTTTTCTTAAGTAAAACTATTATATACAGTGCTAGGCCTATCTGGATATGTGTAGCACAGGGCACACAAAAACAGGGCACCTGGAAGAGATAACTCAGAATGTCTGACATTATAAAGTCGTACATTTGTGAGAAAAATGAACTTTGGATGGCCACACATTCATTTTCAGGGCTGCACAGTATTTTGTTGTTGCTGTTGTTGTTGTTATTCTTGTTGTTGTTGTTGTTGTTGTTGCTGTTGCACAAGAGGAACTTAGACCGGCCCTAAAAATCACCTCTTGGAACTAAAAGTTACATGCTTGCTTGAGTGAGGCTGTCCCTCATAGAAGACTGGGCCATGATCAAATTCCTGCTGTCCTGGTCCACCACACCCCAAGTGCTATTCTTAGAGTTGGGGGGCAGCATACTTCCCCCCTGACCGCCACAGCTAGATAGCCCTAGCCTGGCCAGTCAGATATGAAGTTCCTGGTCTCACTGCTCCTTCTTGCTATGTCGAGGTACCCTAAATACCAGGCTTAACCTGTCTAACCCACCGGGACCAGCCATGACAGAACTGCCTTCCCGGCTACTGCAGGGTCAAGGAGGGACCAGTGCCAGCCATGATGTACACTGCCCCCTGTTCCCCAGGAAACCCAGATGTCTCCCTCAGGAATAACAGGACCAGCCACATCAGAACGGTGCCTACCCCAAAGGGAGGAAGGACCGGGGTCAGCTGTGATCAAGCACTGCAGAAATTGCCATTATACTCACTGTTAAGCCGCCATGGCTCAGGATGGATAGAGGAGAAAAAAGAGACACAAACAAAAAAGAAACCACAAATAACAGCAAAAGTGTTTAAATGTATAAATAGTATCAATTTGCAAACACAAGTTAACAGTTCTCAGTGAAATGATGCTGGAGACACAGAAGTAAATATTCAAACTGGAGTATTCAGTGTTGCTAGCTGGTTCTGGCTTTGATCCTGGCCGTGCCTGCTGGTTATGAGCAGACACTTTGCAGGTCACATAAATCAGACATTTTTTTATTAGGGTTGAGAAACCCAAACAAAATAATCAGTTTTCAAGCAATCAATCAATCATTATTTATGTAGCGTCAAATCACAACAAAAGTCATCTCAAGGCACTTTACACATATAGCAGATCTAGACCATACTCTTTAAAGAGACCCAACATTCCCACATGAGGCAAGGAAAAACTCCCTCAGGCAGAACCGGGCTCGAAGTGGGTGACCATCTGCCTTAAATGGGTGGGGTTGAGAGAGAGAGAGCGAGAGAGAAAGAGAGAGAGTGAGAGAGAGAGAGAGAGAGAGAGAGAGAGAGAGAGAGAGAGAGAGAGAGAGAGAAGCACATTGAGAATCGAAGGTTCAGGACAGGAACCGGTCATCCCGATGCTCCCAGGCTACCTGTGAGACGAGAGAGCACAGAGAACTCCAAGGAAGAAGTTTAAGTTAGTGAATGCATTAATAGTACATGAATGTAAATGGATAGAGAGAGGGAGGAGGAGAGAGGAGCTCAGTGCATCATGGGAAGTCCCCAGGCAGTCCAAACCTATAGCAGCCTAAACTAGGAGTTGGTCCAAGGCAAGCCTGGCCTGCCCTAAGGTAGGTCACACACTAGTACTAGAATAAGATTATCTATCCACACAGTACAAGCAGCAATATATGTATTTCTTCACAAAGATGAAAAGCAAAACAAAATTAATTTTGCTTACCTACAGTACTTGCAGCAGGCAGCAACCTCACCTCTCCCAATTGACAGACTCCAGCTCCATTATATAGGGCCTATACACAATTGAACCATATCTCTCTCGGGGGTGTCTCAGAAATATAACAAGTAAATGACAAAGTTACTTGTATGAGTTAACACAGTATTTGTACAAACATGATTTTAAATATTCCTCTCCGATTTGCCAAGATATAAATATGAAAGTTATGATCAACAAAACATTTATTCCACAACAGATGGCTTAGAGACCATTTTTTAAGGAGTATAATGGAAGTGAGTGTATGTAGATGCGTATGATGTGTGATGCGAAAAGTGAAGAGTATGTGTGGCCATTCTGTTCAAGCAGCAAAGTCTCTGTATTTTTACTTTATAACATATTTAAACCCAAATGAAAAGTACTGATCAGTTCTTCCACAGCAGGCATAATACATGACAAGCAATGTCTGGCAGTGTTGCAAAGTGAGTCTATGTGATTTTTTTGGCAGAATGAAACACCTTTTCTTCCGATATTATATTTTTTCAAATTTGTGACTTTACAATGTTGGATAATATCCACTTTTTTCTTGTAAATTTACATTTTAATCTGAGAAAGAGTTTTTCTTGAAAATTGCTTCCCTCCTCCAGGTCAGTATTTTTAATATGGCCCTATACGCTGTTGTACTCAGTTGCACATTTGCACATCATCAAGGTTCAATTAACCTTGTTAGAGTGGGCACCCTCATTCCAGTTTGTAAACTAGTACTCATATCAGTCAGAAATATAAATGGGCATGGGTTGACCTCAAGCCTGAGGTAGGACGAGCGGGGGATTCACTGAATTAGTATTGTAGCTTATGCAAAGATTAAAATTAGTCACAGCACCAAATAAATCACATTTTCTAAGTGTGTTGATCTATTTGAGTGTTTGTGTGAGGCAGGGTTGGGAGCCAACGGGAGCATAAAGAGGACCGAGCTACCATGTAACCGGAAAAATCACACCTGATGATCACTAAAACATTATAATCAAACATTATTTTATTATCGCTGATAATACTGTTTTCAGGACAATGACTGTTATTTACATAAACGGGAAAAATAGGCAGAAAAACAAAGCATTTTCCCAACAGAACTGCGCATCAAAACATGAATTGCGAAACAATGACTGCACTTCCTCACAAAGCCACTTTGAGGTGCTGTTTGCACCAGATATTTATTCAAAGCGCGCAAATCGCAGATGAACACTGTTTTAAACTGAAGCATTAGAAGGAGGTGATCAATACCCACAAAAACATCCACAAAATATATTTTATTTCTATAAATTTTAGTTGTAGATTGGCAATCATGCCACCGCTGCTGCTGCTGCCAAAGGGATCTGCAAGTCTGGAAAATTATGTCTTTAAGAAGCAGGCTTTAGCATAACAGTTATCACTAGCACTGTAGAGGTCACCATCTCTGTTACCCTTCCAGATGCTGCTGAGTATGGGAGCTCGACCACCACACACCCGGACCCAGATTTACCTGCTAATGTTACAGCTAACATGAACTTTGCTGATATGGAGGTTGTCGGCTCAGCTACCGACCTTACCTGCAAAAAGTTAAGGGTGGTTTTTATTTTTTTATTAGGCTCATGCAGTGGTGTATGCTGTCATACCTTTCATATTTAAACAAACAAAAATAAAATATTTTGTCATGATATACTTCATATCATATGGCCTAATTGTGCGCTGTTGCATGAGTTGGACTCAATTCAATGACATTTTTCTCTCTCTATCTCTCTCTCTCTCCATACATTCTTATTTAAATGAGCAAAAATAAAATATTTCTTGTAGCAATGTACTTGATACGGCCTAATGGTCTAATTGTGGGCTATTGTGTGTCTAAATGTTGGGCCAAGTTATGCCCAATGAAATCACTCTCTGTGTGTGGTGTCGTAATAATTTTTGACTTCATATTTCAGTATTGTAATTAAATGTTACAGTGATCTACATGATACAATGTAATCAGTAATATTGCATCATATTTTATTTGTTTTATGTTGTGAGTAAAATATGGATCTGCAACATAGCCAGTAACATTTATCTGTCAAGTAAAGACAGAGTGTTGTGGTGCAATGTTTTCCTCTGAAGTAGAAGTGTCCAGTTGCATTTTTTAGTGGTTTGGAGGCATGTTGGAGGTTATTTCATTTCAGTGAGTTACAGTATAATAAATAAGAACATAACACATTTTTCAGCTCTTCTGAGCCCTTTTAGTTGCCCACCTTGTGTAATGTTAAAGTCCACCCCTGACTTTTTATACAAACCTTTACTGAACATGTTCCTTTTTGTAAAATAAAAGGGAGGTGAGGATAATCAACCTGTTCATTATATGATCATTTTGACTTACTATCTCAAAATCAGTGAGAGCAAGTTTGGCAAGATACCCAGCTCCCTTCACCACTAACAGACACTGAGCTATCTCAGGTGGCGGGAATAATACAAACAGAGAGAGAGAGACACACACAGACACACACACACTGTCAATGTGCAGTAACCTCATTGTTGTTTTATGCAAACAGTCTGAAGCTGGATAGGACGCACAGAGGCCTATGCAAATCAGCCTATCAGGCAGTGCAGGGTGTACTGCAGAGGTGAACGTTTCTCCACTTAGGAAAATGCCGATGAGCAGCTGTGGATTTCCAAACTTTTTATTCCAACACTAGCTTCTTTTTGAATAATCAGAAGGACACACGGCAGCTGGAGCAGCACAAACTGTTTACCTGAGGTGAGTCACTCCACCAGCAGAGGCTCATCTGTGCCTTTTTCCCTTCATTATTTCATGTCTCACCTGAAGTTTTAATTGGAGTTTGTGTGCTTGTGTGCATGCTTCAGATGACTGTGAGAGCTGGGCTGAGGTCTGGTAGTGCTTTATGAATATTATAACTAGTAATCACAGAGGAGTGTGTACAGTTTGTGCGGTGTTGTGGAGGGGAGGGCGCATTAGAATAAACTCAAGATCATTTTCCTGGGTGGCCTGAGTGCTTCATTGTCCTGGTAAAGTTACAATCCTGTAGGAAAATCAGCTATATTTATCATTACAGATATTAAGATGAGCGCAGACACAGTGGAGCAGTCGGAGGCTGCAGCTGAACAGGCAGGTAAGAATATTTCACCCCGCTGAATCAAGTTGAACAGATGTGACTCAGGACAGATCTATGTTTATTCTGTAACTGTTACTGATGCTGGAGTTCAAGAGAAAGTGTTTGTTTATCGTCATATCTTATCTATCTGAACAAGACCTGTATTATAGGAGGATTTCTATCTTAATTGTCACTTTTAATGTAAAAAAAATGTTGGATTATCTAAGAAATGTAATTTAAAGCTGTGTTCACAGACTTTTGACCTCTTAAATATGAGAATATATTTGGATTTTGTGTCTGATATATATCAGTTTAAACTTTAATCTTTAAACTTTTACTTCACACTTTTTATTTCAGTATAATCTGACTTTTTGAGGTTTTATTGCTGCTCAACAATGCTATTATTTCAATTAGGTGTATTTATTAGCATTTTTTTCTGAATCCACCATACACAGCACACTTTGAAAGTCACTCATTATTCTTCATACTGATCCACATGATGCCTGATGGGTTACAAAAAAAGCCAAACAAGCAACATCTTCACCTGCTGCTGTTTCGTGAGGAGCTGTGTGTGTGCATGCCTATGTGTGTGTGTGTGTGGGTGTGTGTGGGTACCAGGTATTCCTCACATTGTGGGGACGTGAATCTGTTTACATAGTCATTTCGTGGGGGACTCTCCTCCCTTATGAGGACAGCATATGTAAACCTTAATGTAAATCATTCATTTTAAGGTGAAGACTGGGTTTAAAGTTATGGTTAATTTGGAGTTATGTTATGGTTAGGGTCAGACAGGTGGTGGTTATGGTTAAAGTTGGGATAAGTCTCCAGGAAATGAACATAAGCCAATGTAATGTCCTCTGAAGTGATGGAAACACAACTTTGTGTGTGTGTGTGTGTAGGTGTGTGTGCATGAGCTTGGTGGCAGTTGGTTGCTATACCAGGATGCACCAGAGGCTGTTTGCTGAGAAATGCAGCCTACCCGGGGGCTGAGGATAGCAACCAGAGTGCAAAACAAAACCAGGAACCAGCAAACAGAAAATGTGGAACTTTTTATTTAAACAATAGCTGCATGCATGAGAGAAGTGAATGGCTTATTTCTGTGGAAGTGTTAAATGTCTATGTTTTTGTCAATATACAGTCATTTAGGTACTTTTTGTTATTATGTGCTGTCATTCAGTTGCTTCACCCAAATTTAAAATATATATCCACACTAAAAATCACTGGGTTCAAATTTTGCCCAGTTTGGGTCAATATAGCACCAACACAATACTGAGTTAGTTACCCAAAAAGCCAGTCAACACCTTGTGTATCTTTTGAATGTCATATGCACATATTTGTGTAAAAGAAACAATAACTTTGTGACAATTGTTAGTTTAATCATAATGTTATTAAGTTTATTTAGCAGGGACAATGGGCAGTCATTGATTGTCTCACAGTTAATGAGCAAAGTGTGTGTAACACTGGGTCAAAATAACATATTGCTAAAGTTAAAGGACCAGTGTGTAAGATTAGTGGCATCAAGTGGGACAAATTTGGTAGAAACACAATATAATATTTCTAAGTGCATAATCCCATGAAAATATGAATTGTTGTGTTTTTATTACCTTAGAATGAGCCCTTTATATCTATACAGGAGGAGGGTCCTCTTCCACAGAGCCCACCAAACACTGGTTCTGGACAGGGCCTTTTGTGTTTTTCATGAGTTTCATGGCCACCCTTGTTTCTCCTACATGTTTGAAAGGAAAGGGTGAGGGAGAGAGACATTCATTTGGTTGTAATCTGCAACTTCATCACTGATGTGACTAAATCTAACAAACCCAAAGTTGATTTGGTGCCATATTGACCCAAACTGGGTAATATTTTAACCCAGACTTAGTGTATTTTCTCATTTGATTTCTAACTGCAAGCAAATATTTTTGGTTTGTCCAGGCTTGTAAAGGTGAAAGGAATTTGCTGTGTCACTCTGAATATATATAAAAAAACAAAAAAAAAACATTCACACATCAATATGTCTTCTACAATCAAAGGAGAAGTAAAAAGTATAAAAACACTTGACGTGTGTTCCGTGGATTACCCAAATTAACAGTGACATTGTCTCTGAAATTACATTTTTCTGTTTATTTTTAAATGTAGTTTTTAAATAATGTGAAAATAGTGTGAATCACTTCCATTGTGTTTTTGTGGAGACAGAAATCTAATAGACATATTTTTCAAAACTATCAGCATGGATAGATGCCACTCGAGGAAAATCAGACAATATGTTGTTGTTGTTGTTGTTGTTATTGCTTTGTAATTTGGGTAAATAAATCCTTTAACTATTAAACCACTGATGTGTTTTAAAATTAGGTGATATTTTCTCTGGGCACTGAGACAATGAATTCCCACAAAATACTGACTATTAGAACAACATTTTGAATATGTAGTGTTCATATTTACAGCTCGCTTTGTGCAAACCTACAAATTATATAATACAATTTGTTATTGTTGTTGCTAAATACATTTAGAGGGAAACCTAATTGCTACCTTGATTATGTTCAGCGCAGGTTTTTTTCAAATGGTTTTTGGGGTAGATGATAAACATACAAGGTGCAGGACTTTGACACCAGAGACAGAGGTTTGTATCCTGAGTCTCGTGTGTGAGTTGGGTTAGGAAACAAAATCACTTTGGTTAATGTTGAAAATAGATTTTGTTTTTGTACAGTGAACATGTCTTGACTTGTGCTTCATTTTCTTACCAATATTTTACTAAAACCACAACATTTTTCATCATGATTTTGATTATTTGTCTTTTTCTGGTATAGTTTTGTCCTTTTCCTTTTAGTTAAAAACCTTTACTTTATGAAAAACCAGACATTCAATAGATCAATGACAGTGTTTTTTAGGGGGCATGACCTATTGGGCTTACACACTGTGAATTTAGTATAAGCAGTTTCGCATAGAAAAACATGATAAAACATATGCTACATAAAAACTAAATGAGATAAAGAGTAAAAGATGAGAAACATACAGGCCAAGTCAAGGTTATATAAAACAGAAACAACTGTGAACAACATTTAAAGGTGTTTAATGAAGGGAGTGCTTCAATGATAATGATAATTTAGAGTTAATTTCATGCCCCATGTGCATAAAAGGCAAAACAAGTTTTACCAAGCTCCCAGTGCACCCTAGGGACATTTAAAGGATCATATTAGGAGATTAAATATTTATTTTCTTCCACATTGGAATAATTTTGAATTTTCAATAAAAACAGTCATAGCCTGAAGTGAAGCCTGGCTGAGGTGATACTAGAGCTCTGTCTTTATATTGGCTGTTTGCTGGTTCTGAGTTATGACTGGAAAAGGAGCAAAATGAAATATTCTTAAAGAATTTATGGAGAAAATCTGGATTTCGGTCATTGTGTAAAAAAAGAAGAAGAAATCAGTTTCTTTTTCGTATGTGAATATTTTCTGATTTCTATGATACTGAATATTTTTCGGTTATGAACTGTTGGTCACTTTTGGTTTTGGTAAACAGTGATAAACATTTTTCACAATTTTATAGATTAAGTTGATTAATGGAAAAACTAAGATACAGATTAATTGATAAAGCCCTTGTGGAGAAACAGCTCGGGCAGATCTCATAAACCATGGAGACAATTGTTACTCTCTCTCATTGAGTTTTTTTTCTACATTCAGACCATTTTATTTCTTTATTGGACATAAGTGGGAGAGATGATAGGAAATGTGAGGGGAGCAAGAGAGATGGAGATGCCAGTTATCAAAGGCTCCCAGCTGCACTTAAAACATAAAGTTAATGGTTGTGGTTGTCTTAACATGCCCTTCTTGCTGAAGTTTAGAGATCATAGTGCAGATATAGACTGGAAATATTGACTCAGGGACATTACAATTCTATGTTATGTGTCTAGGCTACCAAACCCCCTCACTTTGTGAAGTTGAAATAACAATTTCAGTTTGAATACCAACCTCAAAGTTTGTGACTTCCATTTGGGTGCATATTTCATCATACCTGTTAGTACAAAATAGAAATGTACACTGATGTATTGTATACCAATTCCAAACACATTATACTATGACACTTATTAAACAGTACATACAATATACCAATAGTATCTGGTACAGAATTGGGACATAGCTTCAATATTCATGCTGCACAAATGTAATTTGGCCTCATATTCAGGCCTCAAGACTAACTGAAGTCAAATAAATTATTATTTCCCGAGGGGATGAGATCGTTCCACTTGTTCTGAGAGCAGTTTATAATAATTCACTTGCAGTCTGTTCACTTTTTAGTACATCATTTTAGGACCAACAGATCGAGACAAAACACTGGTTACGATTGTTTTTTTTGACTGCAGTGACATACTTACAGTACAGTATGTATAGCGTGTGTTTGTGTGTGTGTGTGTGTGTGTGTGTGTGTGTGTGTGCGTGTGTGTGTGTGTTTTTTTTATGGTATTCAGTCAAAGTGCAGAGCTCCAAACACAGGCTTCCTGCGCTCAGAGGAGCTGATTTGCATGTCTTGGTCATTTCCATACTGGAAGTTTGGCTGTGAAGCTGGTTGTGCTGTCCCGCTGGGGCAGTGACTAGTGGGCTGGTGGTGGGGGGAGGGTTGGGTTGAGGAGTGAGGGGGTTTATAGGTGTATTTGCATCGTGTGTCTCCAGCAGCTCACTGCTTCTCATCACACACACAGTCCCAAAGGCCCCATTTGACATTCAAATGATGTGAGCTTATCCAGCACACCTTTGAACTCTTCTCTATCAACTCTTTCTCTGTCCTCTTGTGTGCTACCTGCTGTACACATAACTTCTTGAAAAGACTTTTCAGAAGTGTGTTTTTTTGTGAACACAGCTCTGCGTGTGAGCAGTCAGCAAACAGCGCAGAGAAAAACTGCTCAGCACACCGCTGTGAAAAAGTCAGCTTTACTTTCAGCGGCAGTGCTTGTACATTTTTAATTCAAGTTTAATGAAATTGTACTTACCTGAGAACCTTTAAGCAGCAAAAAGAGAAATATTCAGTGGAGTACAAAATAAAATATTCAGTACAAAAAAATCACTGATATCATTTCTCATGTACACTTGTCAACACTGGTTGAATGCTAACAGACTTCATATTTGTTACTATGTGATTTCTACTTTCACTTTGAAGAAGTTGAAAGCCATAAAAAACACATTTTAAACTCTGAAACTCTATTTTTTCATTTTGTCATTTAGAGCAAAACGGACTCGACTTCAATCGACAAGTGAGTAACAAAGTTCTTCATAACAAATTCCTGTGAATGAGGATTAGATGAATAAGGTCTCTGTCATCAGGAGGATTTGGGCTGTTTTGTTTAACGTGTTGTAAATTTTTCCTCTTAGCTAACATGCTTAGACTCGATAAAGTTTGCATCTAGATCAGTGGATTAAACAGGTGTTATGTAGATGCTTCCATTACATATTTTAAGGGAAACTAACCTAACCCACATCTTAATCTTTTAAACATTTAATAAAAGCAGGAGCATCAAGAGAAAGCAAAGACTTAAACAAACCACCAGGATCCTGCTATTAGAGCTGAGATCTAACTGCTGCAGGAGGTTTATATGATAAGGCAGATGTTACTCTACATTTTTCTTACTGTCAACAGTTATCATGCAAAGACCAAAACGAACACTGTGTTAGACTCCCCCGGCCTGTTCATGGCAGTGAGCCCATAAGCCTATCGGTTTCTACATAGGACGAATCTTTAAAACACGGTCACAAATATATATTTACGCTTTTAAAAAAGGCTCAGTAATTTCCTAAAACAGGTGGCCACTGCAGTTTTTAGCAAACCTATCCCAGGTAGGAGTGCATTTGTTGGGGACTATTTTCAGCTGTGGATTAATACACAGTTGGTGCTCTTGTTCAGTGGCTCCACAGTTTTTAGAAGCATGAAATGGTCAAATTATTCAGTATTTTACAATAAAAGGCAAAGATTAAAGAATAATAAAAGTATTTCCTGTGTTGTCAGTTATCTCATGGCTCCTCAGTTTGGGATCCACTCTTGTGATTTCTGAGGCAGCTGAATTAAATAAACTAAATGTCACCTGGTGCAACACTGCACTGCACTGCATTTGGTTTTTAATAGCTTTTGAACAATAATCGAGCCTCAATGCACAGGGGACTAAGATGTAAAACACTATTTTTTGTTAGCAGGACCAATTTTTTGTTGGTTTTGGTTTTTCATGAGATTTGATGATATTAAGACATATGGAGAATATCACCAGACTTCTTGAACCCTTTGACAAACCTGGTTTCAAAGGACTCAAGCAGCTCTGTTAGCCTAGAGCTGCATGAGTGGTACTGAGTGTACTATCAGTATTATTGACTATCACTTTTCTTGAGACTTAAGCTTCAACAGACTTTAAGATGGCTAACATCCTCAGGATATACTACATGCTCTCCCCGCAGATGTCAACAATGACTGCCATCGCTTTAAAACACCTCAAATAGTTTGCAGCTATTTGGATACTTCTCCAAACACTTTTTTGGCAGGGGAGGACCTTTCTTTCAGTGCTCATGTTTTCAGGAAGTGCACTGGCTTTCAGTGGGGTGGGGGGTGGGGGGTGGGGGTTATTTGCATACTGGCTTGCCCTAAGGGAAGGGAGAGAGCCTATCACTCTTTGTATCATGTTTAGTGACCAAACTGGTCCTGGAGCAAGTGTACACGGGTGTGTGTGTGCGTGCGTGCGTGTGTGTGTGTGCTGTCTCCCCACACAGCACACACACAGAGAGGCACATATAAACATGAACCCATTTACCTTTGAAATTATGTACAGACAAGGTTTCCCATCCTCTCAGTTTGACAAGAAAAACCTGATCCATTTAAAAAAAAATTTATCTAACTGGAGTGTGTGCTTTTTGGTTATGCTTTCCATGTCTCAGATAAAAACAGAGGACATCAACGACTCACCCCATTCCGCCTCCGCACTGAAGACATGTCATCTGACGCAGAGCTCTCCATTGCCTGGAGGTCAGCTGACTGGGGTAGGACATAGACTCACTCGATATCTACATTTTAAATACCATTTAAAGAGGAACTCCAGTGGTAATGTTTTATTTTAAAGGAAAGGTTGAACATTTTTCAAAAAATATGTCTAAAAGTTTATCTGAAGATAATATGAGGCTTCGGCCAACTGAGTTAGTCAAATAAAGTGGATGTCTTCCACAGTTAATCTTTTTAGGAAAGAAAAGTCTCTCTTTGTGTCTCAACGTGCAATGTTTTCCTGTTCAGCTGAAGTGGAAGGCTCATAACAAAAAGAGGGTACTAAAAAGACAGTAACGTTGAAATATATCTACTTGATTTGACTACTTTGGATGACTGAAACTTCATGTTATCTTCAAATAAACTTTTTAATACACGTTGGCACAGAAGGACTGTGGATTTTGTCCCCCCAAGATTTACATTGTAAGTGAATTATGACAAATGCAGTATGAACAGGAAGAATCATTACAGCAAGAAAAAAACATGTTAATGTTCATATTGTCACCTGACTAAAAAATGTTGATGTAGCATTTATGAGCAACACACTATATGTAGTTATGAGCAGCCATGAGGACATTTTGAAGTAATTATTAATATACAATATTTAACAAGCATTATAACTTCTCCCTTATAGACATATTTTATTTACAACCGTGTTTTACTATACTGTTATTCATTATCTCTTTACACACCAGAATCTACTTAAGATGCCCACAGGAGGAGTTATTGACAAATACATTAACAGACACTTCTAACTTCTAACAACTACATCAAGAACTTGTGTTATCGGCAAAATTTCCCTCAAATATGAAGAGAAAAATAAATTCTAAGTAATTGGTTTAAATAAGTACATTTTATGGTGTGTGTTTTATGTTCCAGGAGCTCACCTCTCTCCACACCATGCAGCAGCTGGTTCTGATGCCCCCGTCTCACCTGTCGTCTCCTTCCCCGTTCCTGCTCTCCCAGAGTCCCACCAGCCACCAAGGTAGAGTCTTAAACATCCACCGATGCTCTAAATGTGCATGAACTCATGCTTTAGCCATTTTGAAAAAGTCAGTTGAATTAAAAGTTGCAGCCATAAAAAAACAGACACATGGCATCTTATATTTATGTGACATTTTTACTAACTTAAAAGCTAAAAGAGAAAAGTAAGATCAGGGCTCAAAATGATGACAAAAAGATACCAGCAGTGTCCTTATTAGAGTGTATATTTTAATTTATTTAACTGGTCAACAAGAACTGGCACTGGTTGAATCGTGATGGTGCTACATCATGCAGAATAAAGCAGAAATGCATATCCATATTAGGGAGTATTACTTAAATAATTATATAAATATTATAAAAAAGATTGAATTGACAAGATCTGATATCTTCATAAAGGAAAAGTCTTGTTGTCGCAAACAAATTATTGGTTAATAATCTGCTGTTTTTCGTTGCAGCCCTTCTGCAGCAGAACTTACTGTCCCTCCCTAGCCAGAGTCAAACTAGTCTCCTTCAGCATCAACCTGGACTTGCTCTGACTCCGCAGGTAAATTAAGACCACTTCCTGTCTACACACACACACACACACATCGGTATAAATTATAATACACCAAGAACAATGTTCAGGCAAAAGCATGGAAGAAGAAGACTTCTTATTCACAAACATGGATGTGAATGAGCTTTTGGTGTTTTCTGAGAAGGAAATGCTTTCAGCACATTTGTTAAGCAAATACATTGTGGTAAAGGTGTGGTTAGTCAATGAAAACACCTGGCTACAGTTAGGAGAGACTGATTTTTAAAGAAAGTTTTTTTTGTTGTTGCTCTTATTTTAATTAGTTGTCTGTAATGGAATCTAAACCCCAGTCTCTATTGTGAAGGTTGGAAGGGCTCCACACTTCTTAATTTTCTGTCTCACTACATAAAGGACACAATGCATTATCACAAAATGTAATGCAGAATGAATTTTGTAGAGAGAAGAAAAGCCAAAAAAGGTGAATATTGGAGTTATAATGGAAAGATGAAACACAACTCCAAATGGTGACAATGTTGCTCTGTAACTGCTAGATGTGGAAATTGTTTGCTAACAATGTCATATGTTAGTGTTGTGTTGTGTGGCCAATAAGACATTTGTGAAGTGTCCAGAAACATGACATCAAATTAACTCCTAATGTTGCTCCATATTTTCTGGACATGTGTAAGCAAACGTTTGCTCACTTGTTAACTTAAAATGTCATGATGTTAATTGCAGTTTAAAGATGAAATTAGGGTATAGTAGGGCATACTTGTACTATTAGTACACATGGTGAGTACAAACATTTACTTGCTAGAAAGAGGGTTATACCTGTACAGGACCATTGCCTGCTCCAGTGGTAAGCTTTGTTCTGCCAGCAGTACATTCAGCTCTTTGTACAAATGCAGCACTGCCAGCCACAGAAATAAGGTTGCTGCAAGTCAACAGCAGCACAGAAAAATGAACTTAGAATTAATGAATTTAGATAAGTAAACATTGATTACTGCAGACACATAATGGTCATTTTTGTTATGCAAGACAGTAAAAACCTCATTGCCTCTTTTATTTCAGTTGGAAACTGAGGATTATTTCTGTGATGTATTTCTGATCCAGGCCATGAGTCGCTCAGGTCTGGCAGGACCGTCTATGGAGAACCACATGGACATGTCCCATCTGCAGATGCCCAAACACATGGCAGTACCAGCACAGGAGGAGCCCAGTGATCTGGAGGAACTGGAGCAGTTTGCCAAAGCATTTAAACAAAGACGCATCAAACTGGGCTTCACTCAGGTACTGAAGAGGACCAACACCACTAAGTTTTCCTTGCAGGACATTTACTTTCACACCTAAGAAGTCTTTATATCCTGTATCTTCCAGGTTGCTCTATGAGGTCGGATTCATAGTTTGTTCTGGAGCCTTAAAATAACTTATATGCAGTGCTCAAGGGTGTTTTCACATCTGCACATTTTAGTCCAGTTAAATTGAAATCTGGTTCTTTTTCCCCTCGAAGCAATTCACTCTGTGTGTTTCAAAACAACCACACTGAGACCCTTTAGAGGAGGTGGTCTTGCCCCAAATTGGCAATTACTAGGATTTTACTTTACATTGTAAACTGTTGTACTTTTACAATATCATATTCTCTACTAATACTGTCTTAAACATTTGTTACTGCTTTTCCCTAAAAACTTTGGTTAATCCTGTAGACATACTCAAAAGATTCAGTGCTGCTTAAAAGTTTATGAACACTTAACAATTTTCTCTATTTCTGCATAAATATGACCTGAAACGTGATTAGATTTTTACATACGTCCTATAACTAGATAAAGGGAACCCAATTAAACAAATGAGACAAAAACATTCAGTGTATTTATTTATTAATTGATTTATTTAATTTTTATCTTTCCTATTTGTGTGAGGCAAAAGTATGTGAACCCTTGCTTTCAGTAACTGGTGTGATCATCTTTTACAGCAATAACTTCAACAAAACATTTCTGGTAACTGTTTATCAGCCCTACACGTCAGCTTGGAAGAATTTTGGCCCAGGCCTCCCTACAGAACAAACGTTGGTGGGCTTCTTGGCATGAACTGCATGCTACAATTCCTTCCACAGTATTTCTGTAGAATTAAGGTCATGACTTTGACTCAGCTATTCCAAAACATTAACTTTCTTTTGCTCTAACCATCCTTTGGTGACCCATTTTTTCTGTTAGCATAAGTTCATGGATGGATATCTTGACATTTTTTCTGTAGAATTTGCTGGTGCAGCTCAAAACTGAAAGCTCCATCAATGCTTGCAATCCATCCTGGTCCAGACACAGCAAAGCAGGCCCAAACCAGGATACTATTACCACCATGTTTCACAGATGGGATGAGAGTCTTATGTTGTAATGTAGTGTTTGCTCACTGCCAAACAAAACGCTTCTCATTCAAGCCAAAAAGTTTGATTTTGGTCTCATCTGTCCACAGAACATTTTTCCAGTCGCCCTCTGGCTGATCTACATAGTCTTGAGCAAACGGCAGCAATGTCCTTTTTGGATAGTAGTGGCTTTCTCTTTGCAACTATGTTACACCCACCATACACACCATTGACATTCAGTGTTCTCCTGATGTTGGACCCATGAACATTGACTGTAGTCACTGCAATAAAGGCCTTAGGTTCCCTAGATGTTAGCCTGGAGTCCCTTGTGACCTCCCAGGCTATTACATGCATTGCTCTTTGTGTGATCTTTCTTGTCCAACCACTTCTTCAGAGGGTAACAGTGATGTTGACCCTGGAAAAACCAGCAAATTAACCTTAAGATTCTTTCCCTTTCATCAAATTAGGTAATTGTGTTTTATGCTTGCATCTACTTTGACTTTTGCATCAGAGAGTGATTAATGTGTTATTGGTGCTCTGTTGCAGGGAGATGTGGGCCTTGCGATGGGAAAACTGTACGGCAATGACTTCAGCCAGACCACAATCTCTCGTTTTGAGGCTCTCAACCTCAGCTTCAAAAACATGTGCAAGCTCAAACCTCTGCTGGAGAAATGGCTGAGTGACGCAGGTACAACACAGGAACTGCCATTTCATTTTTTAATTACCACTTATTATTCTGGTTTGATGTGAGAAGGGATTGCGGAAAATGTAAAATCCAAAAAGTTGTTTGAAGAAGTGTTTTTAAACTCTTTCTTTTTGCTGTAATTCAAAGTATTTTCCACAATGTATTTAAATACCACAGAAAAAATGTACATCTTACTATCAGTATCAGTTATAAAATGACAACATAGGTGTATGTGTGCATACACTGAGTGAGTTTTGCATTAGCAGGTTATCAGCACTGACTGAGATGGTTAGTGTGTTTCCAATAATCCCAATAAACCAATTATATTTTTATATTTTGTTCATATGTAACTTTTTTTGGTTAGAATTTTGGTTAAAAGTGTCTTTTTTAAGTTAGGCAGGTAAAACCACCTTGTTGAAGAAATAGTATGGCAGTTTGGGAAATACCCTTATTTGCTTGCTTTCTAATACTTCTATGAGAAGTATGCAAACTGTGAAGCATCAGCCAAGAGACAGTAAGCTTAGCATAAAGACTGAAGACAGAGAGAAACAGCTAGTCTGGCTGTGTTCAAAGGTTAAAAAACGTGCCTATCAGCACCTCTAAAACCTACTAATTAAAATGTTCTCTTGTTTAACTCCTATTAATGTAAAGTGTAAAGCGGTCGACAGGTTGTGGTTTTAAGAGGGGTTATGTAGGTTTCTACTTCCTGGAGACTTAGCTGGTTGCCTGGCAACCTCACTGACGACAATACTCCAGGTTTAGTGGTACAGGTGAGGTAAGCAGGTTTTCCTACCTATTGACAAAGCCAGGTAGTTTTCCCCCCGATAGTTTTCATGCTACACCAAGGTAACTGGCTTCTGGCTTTAGCTTCATATTAACATAATTACAGACACGAGAGTGGTATCAATTTACCTAACAATTTATCTAACTTCTTCAGCAAATAGTGCCAATTTTCTGCAAAAAGTAAATGATTGTATTTCCCAAAAATATCAAACCTTTTCCTTAAACACTTTAATAAATAGCACAGATACACAGAGGTCCGTTTTTTAACTGCTTGTTATGGCTGAATGGGAGTCAAACTAAAGTCTTGCTAATGCTAACTGCTACCTGATATTATTGCTGTTTAAAAGTGATGATGAATGTCCATGTAATATTTGTTTCTACATTAGAGAACTCACCTTCCGACTCAATGAGCAACCCTATCTCTCTGCCGCCCCTGATGGAGGGCTACGGACGCAAACGGAAAAAGAGAACGAGCATCGAAACAAACATCAAGATGACTCTGGAGAAACGTTTCCTTGATGTGAGCTCAAGATTGATTCAATATAAAACCATTAAAAAAAAAAATCTAGTTTATCTTAAAACATCGAGACAACATTAAATATGATTTTAGTAATTGTGAGCACATTAGCATGCTGATGGTAGCATTAAGTACAGTCTCACAGAGTTGCTAGTGTGGCCATCTTTGTCATGTCAGACAATTTCAAATTATACTGCATGTATAGGCTTTAAATCTACATGTACCAAATGTTTCCTTACACATTACAAGTGATCTGTTTAAACCATTATTAAACATGTTACAGACTCACAGAGCATTGTTTCTATTCAAGAGTGAACATTGTTCCTCGTTTACAAACCATTTATAAACTTAACCATTAATATAGAAATGCCTTAAAAGTGCTCGTATAAATGTTTTTTCATTAGATAAAATAGTTTAAATTTTCATTTTTTGAAGACCATAATAATCTTAATCGTAGCGATGAAAATAAGACAATTATCAACAACTCTGTAGCTCTTGACGGAGCTTTATAGCGAGTTTTAGCGCAACTGTTTTGGTTCACTCTCAGTGCTATCATATAGTATAATATTCACTCTATGGTGAATGTAAGTTTACATGTCAATGTTGTGTTCACAACTTGCATCTACTGCCCCCAAGTGGCCAACACATCAGTTAATGCAGGTTTAAAGATTTCAAATGCTGATATTTGAAGGAGGATATGAAATTATTTTCTTTTTGTTTTTGTTTTCAGAACCCCAAGCCCAACTCTGAGGAGATAACTCTGATCTCAGAGCAGCTATCCATGGAGAAGGAGGTGGTTCGAGTT
The DNA here is from genome assembly GCF_027409825.1 of Scomber japonicus. Classification (NCBI taxonomy): domain Eukaryota; kingdom Metazoa; phylum Chordata; class Actinopteri; order Scombriformes; family Scombridae; genus Scomber; species Scomber japonicus. The sequence goes on along the minus strand of NC_070590.1, from coordinate 9,254,189 downwards.
TGGTTCTGTAATCGGCGTCAGAAGGAGAAGAGGATCTACTGCCCAGTGGCCAATTTACCGGTCAAATCACACAGCTACAACTCCAGAATGGTTAGCCACAATAACAATCTACTAGTAACTCTTGAAAGAAATCATTGAAAATGTAAAAGAGAGAGTTTATGCAGTTTTTGCAAGTGATCAGTTTCTTAGCAAACAACAAGTTTATTGCACACTTAAGATAGAAAAGTAAAAAATGATCATGATAAATGATTATTTATGTCATTGCAGCTGAAGAATAAACAGACCATGTAACATTAAACCATCATCAGTCTTATTAAATAAATACACAATTTTCCATCCTTTAGTGTGTGAAAGATTTACTTGATTTACTAATGAAATTATTAAACTGCAAATACAGCTTATTTAAGAGATTTTTGGTTACACAGCAACTATATGCTTTAGGTCTGATGTAAAGTTGGCTTTATCTGATTCATTTTCACACTTTTCAGGCATCAGCTTCCAGATCCTACAGCCCTTTGGCTTCAGGCGGAGGCAAGTACTGTTTCCTCATTTAAGTACTGATAATGAGAGGTGGAATACGTATTTAGATCCAATAGAGCAATGTAAGAATACTCCATTACAAAACTGTACTTAAATTAACATATGACACTTCATCGCTGCTTAAATCAGAATTGGATTTTTCCTAGTATCACTACATAGTGTGAGTGCTGCTGTGGATGATCCATGTATGTGCCTATATGTTGGTTTCTACATGTTTATGTTTATTCGATAACATGTTGGCCTTTTTCCTTCCAGTTTCATCAAATTCCTCTCCAAACAGCATAAGCCGTGAAGCTTCTCCCAACGGTCTGTCCACAGCCTCTGCCTCTTTAACGTCACAGGTCAACCCAGCTTCCTACAGCTCACCGGGGTATGAAACCTTCTTTTCTCTCACAGTTTATTTTTACAATTCTGTAAAAGCAAACAAGATATGACATGTTAAATAGTGAACAAAATGATAAATAGTGAACATTAGAGGTGACATAGATGTAATTTTTAATTTTAGAGCCAGGCTAGCTGCTTTCCCCTGCTTCCAGTTTGTATACTAATCTATGCTAACAGACTAACATGAGATTAATATCAATTTTCTCATTTTATCTCACTGAAATATTTCATCTGACATAAGCAAAAGCTGCATTAACAACTTATAGGTTATAGGTGGTAGGATTAGTTTGATTTATGCTTCAGTGAATCTTTCAAAACTGTCATGACAGCTGTTGATGTATCACTGTGGATGTATTGTACGATAACTGGGTACTGGACTCAAAAGATGGCACCTATTCATGCATGAGCCAAATAAGTTTCTAGCTTCAAGGTTGTGCGGACCACTGTAAATACAGAGTAGTGTTTCTCACAGACTTTACATCAGGATGACATCATCACACACTTTAAAATATCTGTTTTAGGCTCGAGGAAAGTTTTACAAATATGAAATCCTTTTTTTCAGTTGGGTGTCCATAGACGTCTCATGCTTATTTGCTTCCTGGCAGAGAGTTAGATGAGACCAAATGAGCAAGAAAGCAAATAAGCATATTTCTCAAATTTGCAAACTATTCCTCTAAATTAATTATCAAGACTTTAATTTCTGAATAAAGCAAAACTTTCTGTTACTTTTATCTGTTTAAGTAATAATCCTGTGATCCTCCCTTTGGCCTTTCAGGTCCTGGTATCGCACGTGGAATGCTGCTGCATATCACCACTGAGAAACATCAACTGTATCATATGAAGCCTTTGAAGATTGTTTTGTTTGAGAAGGATGTACATTGAAGATGTGACTGAGTCACACAATATTCCTGTAATGAGGGTTGTAATTATTACAGGCCAAACCTTAGACAAACTTGTAAGACATAACAACAGCACAAGTGGAAGACTTTAAGACACCACAGTGCTGTCAGCACTCACGCAACTCCTAACTGCCTCGAGCTATTTGATTTGTCTTCATGTGATGCTCTACTCTGCTTAGGTCTGCTGCAAAGATGAAGAATTCACAGAAAAAAACATACACAAGACAGATATCATGTCCACGTTTGTCATTATTTGAGCCAAAACGCTTATGCCTTGAATTTATAACTGTCAAGTTTAAAATGATCTGTTTGAATGTAGGATTCAGGTCCAGATTCATTGAGATTGTGCTACAAGCTCTTCCTTTTGAAGAGCAGTGATCTTGGTTGTTGCTGTTATTGTATTGTTTTATGTTGATAGAATAGTTAGTGTTGTGTTAGTGAATTTGATGCGATCTTACATTGCGTACTGCTGGCCTGTCTAAATAAATATGCAGTCAAAACGAGGGGATTTCACAGACTTTTCTTCTTAATGTTCATAATTGGTTCAAAAGGGCCATGGTTATTGTTATATCTTTAAAGGATAATAAAAAACAAACTCCTGCACATTGTGTCTTATGCCTCTCCGACCTTCTTCAGGTGTATAGGAGATACATCTGGTGGAGGTAGGGACAGTTTTTCTCATTTTTTTCAAGTTACTTTCCTCTGACGTATCTGTTGGAAAATCAGGTGTGCAGAGATTTTTGGTTTTTACCATTTTACAATTATTTAAAGGATCATTTTGTTTATTACAGCTTGGGTCTTATTACTGTAGTTTTGTCCATGATTCCTACCATTATCAATATTGTTGTATTCTGCAGGAGGCAACAAACACGATTTGCTTGTAAATAACTATGCTGCCATATTATCTAAAAAATTCAACTTTATCAAACTGAAAATGAGTACTCCTGAAATATTTGAAAAAAAGAAAAATTCATTGCTATGTCAATTAAAATGAAAAACTTTGGGGAATTTTTGGTTCTTTATTCACTAAGTGAGACTTATATTTAAGCTCTAACTGGTCTGGGAAAATAATAATGAAAATAATCCATCATTGCACTAGAAAACACCAGAAGTAGAGTAGATTAAAGTTGAAGAAGTAAATTGAACTGTGAACTGTGATGGATGTTTACAACAGACTGTTCACCTTTATTTTTTTTCCAAATAAGTTTGACTCACCTTGATTTGTTTACAACCTGTTTAATTATATGTCCCTGATCTTATTATTACCCTTATCACAATTCTTATATTATTTTTCATATATGACGAATTAAACTACAAAAACTGTTCCAAAATGGAATAAAATGGAATTATTACACACAAGTCCTTACAAGGCCTGAAAACAATTTTCTCTATCAGCTTCTTACTATAAGTGATACAATTCTACATTCTACTATTAAATTGTTTGCAACAGTTAAAACAGTTGTGGTCATTTCACATGATTGACTGATTTATTTGTAATTTTGTCCTGAAGTAGGCATTGCCTGCCTGTAAAATGTTGATGTCATGCTCCAATGGACCAATCAAAATCAAATCTGATCAAACCACACAGAAGACTGGCTTTGGATATATTGAAATACTTAAAATGTGAAACAATGCATGAATTTCTGCCATCATGTGTTAAGTTCTCAGTATGTTTCAAATGAACTAGTTTATATAGCATGTTGTCCGACAATGCCTAAAGTCTCATTTTATAGCTGACTAATGGGGAGGAAAGCCTGCTGTCGTAAAATATCTTTTATGTCTCTATGTAGTCTTCAGGTGATAAATCCTACAAATGAGAAGAAAAATTTAATTTTGTGCAAACATCCTCTTATGCTTCAAAGCAACAACTTGGGCACAATCAACCTTCCAGAAATGTTCAACCCTAACTCAAAAATGCAAAAGCACTTCAGACAAATGTAGTAAAAGCTTTTTGTTGCCATCAATGGCTTCCCCATTCAATATGATATATGTATAACAAGCTACCAGGCCTTGAATCGGAAAAACTGGGCATTGTTTCAGAAATTAACTACTTTGTTGAGTGCCTGCATTGTTGCAGTGCTCCAACAGGCACCTCACTTGAAGCATACTGAGGCCTTGAAATGTTACTTTGTCTGAATATGTTACTACTGTAGTAGTTTCAGATTGAACCAGGTTATAAACTGTAAGATAAATGAAATTTGACAATTGTTGTTCACACGTGTCATGACTGCTGGAGTGTGTTTTCATCCAGTGTTTGCTGCACCAGTTCATTTGTTTGAGACTTGTTTATTTTGTCTCTTATTTCCTGCTGTTGGTCCTGTTTATCAGACACTCATATAAGTGCATAACGACTTTTCTTTGTTAGGTTGTGTAACGCATTAAAAAAAAAAAATAATAATAATAATAATATATATATATATATATATATATATATGTATATATATATGTGTGTGTGTGTGTCCATTGTATATTTCATTTCATTTTAGAGAAGTGTCTTGCAGCGGTATGAAACTCTGAGCTAAATAACTCATGGCTTCAACTATTTTATAAAGGTAACCACTACAATTATAAATACAGTGAGTAACATGACGTTTTTGATGGAAACTGTGCCATATGATCTTCTGAGTCTCAGGGAATCAGTTCTCTTTACCTCTCTCTCTTCAAGAACCCATGTTAACTTTGATTTTATGTAATTAAAAGTGATGATGGTTATACTAATTTCAACCAGTTATTTCTAAATGTGTTTTCTTGGATTCATGTCTTGGGTTTTTTTGTGTTCCTGTTGTCTGACAGTGAACAAGCATTGAATAGCAAGATGTTAAGTTGGGACTCTCATCAAGAGGTCTGTTTTTTTCTCATATCCCATATGTAGATTATTTTGCTAACCACGTATAATTTCATCAATAAAGTTGTCATAGATGAAATATGACAAAAAAAAACAAAAAAAATGTATAATTTTGCTAGTTAAATATTCTTTAAAGACTAAATCATCATGTTATCAAATCTGGAAACAGCAGCACATCCAAACTGCATGGACCTGAAATGGTGTATAGCGTGAGAATGTGGTATCCAAGGAGACAGAAAAAGACAAAATTAGGAAAATGGATAGTATGTACACTTTAATGATAAAAGAATAATACAACAAACAAGTCAGAATGAGTAGATTAGTCATAAAAAAAGCGTTGTCTTAATAAAGATATAATTGTCTCTGTTTTACAATAAGAAGAAGGCTTGAATCGTCAGTTTAGTGCCTTGAATCTTCCCTGATCCATTCGACCATGATGGAAAGACGCTGTCCACGGTAAGGTGAGGTCAGTTGTCATTGTTTCCCTCTTTGATGTGTGGTTCCCAGTTTTTAAGTGGTGTATTTCAGAATTCTTTGAACCTGGAATTAAAAAGGTAAATAAAAAGTTACAGTTTGTTTGTTAATTAATATTAGACGTATATATCCTGCTTATAATGTTCAGTATTTGTTCATAACTGATGATTTTAAGAGCGAGTTAGACGAAAGGATGAATATAGTTAGAGGAATATATATATATATATATATATATATGTTCATCTCTCAGTCAGAAAATCAATAAGCATATTTCCTAAGGTTGTACTAACCCTTAAATTAATTCATTCTAAGTTGCATACCTTAAAAGATAGGATCAGGTGCCAAAATGAGCACTGAAACATGTTTTGTTGCTGTAATCATTACTTCTGTTTATACTGCCCATTAGAAGATCCCTTTATAATGTACTAATATGAGTGATGGGAGAAAAAAAAATCCAGTTTATGTAAAGCTTCAGCCATTCAAATTAATCAGGTAAATATCTCTCAGTTACAGTCTTTTCGTGCACAATTCCCTCTTTTGTTATTATACTCCTACTGCAGCTTAAGAGGAAAACTGTCTGTTGTTGTCTGAGACACAAACAGGGAAATTTTAACGAAAAGAAATGTAACTGTGTAAGATATCCACTTTATTTGACTAACTCAAACTGCTAAAGTCTCATATTATCTTCTGATAAACTTTTAAATACATTTTTGCACAGAAGGAGGACTGTGGATGTTGTCCTTGAAACTGTAATTTAAGGCATGTGTGCTTCAAACAAAGTGTCAAATCTAGCAGCGTCACAAACATCCTTTCCGATGGCAGATTTAGGATGGGCACTGAGTGTAGGGTATGTGTCTTTTTTACCTTTTCATAACAGGCAATCTGACTGGCATTCAGTATTTTTTTGGTAGTCATCACATCCTTACTAGTAGTTTTAAACATGGTTTTATAGATTTATAATTTTCATAATGATGTGATATTTTGGTTTTGTACCAGCTGAAAAATACATCTAAACCTAGATCTAAATGATTAGGCTGAATACAATAGTCAAAGTTTCTGTATCTTTGAGACGAGCATCAGTCTCACCCTCTGGCACGAGGTTGACGTCCACACCAGCCCTGAGCCTCCTTGAAAACGAGCCTGGACAAAAACTGAAGACAAACAAACAACAGTGGTTACAAAACTACAAGAACATTGTCATGAGTCAAGACAATTCAATAATACAAAACATGACAAATAATGTTCTAATTGTGCTGAGTTGTACTGTAAGAGACTAAATAGATGTAGTAGTTTGTCTGACCGTGCAGGCCAAGATGTCGGCAGAGATGAGCATGTAGAAGACGTTGTTCCAGCCAGTGGGAGAGATCACACCGGCAAGCAGAGGACCCAACGCAGCGCCTACAGAGAACACACAAACATTAATGCACTGAAACCTCCGTTGTTAAGTAGAGCAACATAAACAAGTTTCAAACTTTTAGAGCTTTAAAGGCATTTGCCAAAAAATGTCTTACTTGTGTTGAGTGTGTTGTACTGTATTATATGCTGGGCAGGTTGTATAATGATTCAAGAAGGTTTAATGGAGTAATGTAGAAGAAAACATCAACGAAAAGATGCTGGATCTCTACAGTTCAGACACTTCATACATACCTATTGAGCCGGTCCCGTCAATAATTGCCGTCACTGTTGACAATGCCCTTGAGTTTCCTCTCAGACTCTCATGTGTTCCCTGTTGAAAAAAAGACATCATGTAAATAATCGGTCCTGAGTCAAAGAAGCAGGGAAATACACAGAGAGAAGGAGAAGAAAAGGGCAGAGATAAAGAAAACTAAACCAATTGTTATTTTAACTGTGTGTTGCACTTACAGGATATAGCTGGAGGTTTTCCATTCTTTTCTTATTGTCAACAAATCTAATTTGTAGAGCCAAACCAACAATTAACTGATCCTATTTACAAGTACTGTGTGTTTATCCAAAGTCTGATATGTTGTATTCCTCTGTGTTGTAGACATCCAGAAACACGGTTCTGTTTACAGAGGTTCTCTAGCTGTTTGTGCTACATAACACAACCACTTGACTTTGTACTTAAGTTATTTGAGAAATTTCTCATGTACAAGTCGGTGCAACGTTTCACTTGTACACAGTTCTAGGAATCTCACTCCTGAAGGTTACCATCTTATGAGCTGTTTCTAAACAAGCATTCTTTCTTCATGGACAAAGGAAGGAAGGAAGCCAGTGCAACAATGTTTTCTATAGTGTTTGCACAACAGAGTCCTATGGCACAGAGGAATCAGGCTTTGGATAAACAAACAATAATAATATAGTAAGTAAGATCAATTAATTGTTGGTTTGTCTCTGCACATGAGACTTGCCAACCAAATCCTTTATTTGTGTGTTTATGTGTGTTCTACACACTGAGCAGTTTTAAACCATAATCTGAGTTTTACTTTAAGTAGGTTATTGACAAATTACTTGAGTACTTTAAACCTCTTCCTACCGCTGAGAAACATACCAGACCATTCATATCTGTCCCTAAAATGTATCTATGCAAGTACAGAGAAGGATATTTATTGTAATGCAAAGCGTGTATTAGGTAAGCATAGCAGGGATGGATGGCAGCGACATAAAGCAGAGGGTTGAGTTTCTTGTGGTGCATCAGGTCTTACCAGGTCAGCAGATACAGCAGTAGTGATCAGGGCGTATGGTCCGTTCACCAGGCCTCCACATACCAGCAGCATAGCTACATACAGAAATAAAAAAACTGTAAGTAAAACCAACTTCGTATTCATAAAACTCAACGTAGTTAAAACACTGTTCAAGTAATTAAACCACGGTCAAATGTATTTCTGATGACTTGGGTCTTGATGATTAAATATATAATAAAACATTGGTTTGCCAAATAGTCAACTCTGACTGTCCCAAATATCACAGACCAAGACAGAAATGCTGTCTGTGCAGAGGTTTTCCTCAAACATCCCCACCTGCAGATGTGTGTGTATTCATTGGGTTGTATGTAGTGAGATTGGAAGTAACTGTTATTATTGTATGTGACTTATGGTAGTTAAATGCTGTTTGACCATCCTTCATAAAGATTAAAATTTGTGTTTTCCAGCTCAGTCTTTATGCCCAATTTAAGATCTGAGTTTACATGCAAACCTTTTATCACTGAAATAAACCATTTTGGAAGTTTACAAGGCAGATTATGAAAAGGTAATAATGAAAGTTAAAAACACAGTAAATAAATCTTACCAATTGTAGTGCCAAGGCTCCTTTGCCCGATGTAATTATAGAGGAAAAGCTGCAACATGGGGAAAAAAAATTAGCAGATGAAGATTCACAGTTTCATACAGAGAATATCAATGACATGAAACTTGTTTTTGACAGAATGCTGCATCATTCAGAAAATGTATTACTAAACTGTAACCAAGCCTTTGAGATACAGAAACATTTAAAGCTTATCCACAGCCAGTTTCAATTTCATATTGACTTTTCACCCAAATCTACATGTAAAATAATAACACATAACAGAAACACGTTCTGTTGTTGCTGTTTTAGGAAATCACTTTGGCTTTTTTCATGAATCAAACTATATATATTTTAAGATTCACGTCTCCATAGGAAAAAATGAGACACATAGACTGGGTAGGGAAGTTGAAGATTACTGAAAGAGCAATGAACACATTGTTGGTTTTGGTCTTTTCATGGTAGAAGTCTAAACACATATCATTTGGGATCAAGCTGAGGAGCAAATGATAAAGAAGAGTATCTGTTGTCAATATATAATCTGATGTATGAGGTGACACTCACCATAGGGGCAGCAAGAAGTAACATGATACCGCAAGTCGTTGCTCTCCCACCAGTATAGTCTGACACGACGCCTGCCATGATGCCTCCTGTAGACACAGCACACAATCAGTCAGGTAAAAGCATTATGACAGTTTCAGGAATAAAACAAAAAAAAAAATACAACACTAATATAACACCAGATGTTAGTAGGACATTTTTATCCTGTAATGACAACTCATTGATTAGGCATATTTTTAATATCAACCATCCTGTTTTCAGCCTCCCTGGGATGCTGCTGTAATCCTTGCAATATGTTTTAATTACAGGTTTCTATAGTGACAGGCAGTTATGCTCCAGGGTATCGCAACAATAACTTCAAAGTCAGTCTGACCTCTTTTGAAGTTTAGCTGCCTGACACCCTCCTGGCAAGTGAAAACATCTAAGGTTAAGTCGCTGGAAGCAAAGAAATGTTGTCTTGAAAACTGAAAATCTAATTATGACATTTTTTGTCACTACTGAAATGTAAAAGTTTGGCATGTCAGGATAGACCCTTTCTGGCTGAGATAGATGAGAAAGTTGATACCACTTTAATAACTGCATCTGGTGAACTTAGTATAAAGGCTGGAAACAGGTGGAAAACAGCAACCCTGGCTCTCTCCAGCAGTAACAAAATCTGCCTAAAGGCACCTCTAAAGCTGACAAATTTATATAGTATATCTCCTTTGTTTAATCTGTACACGAACAGACATGTAAAATTGACACATTATAGTTTTACGAGTTGGTTGCGTGTCAAACTTTTTCTTAGCCAAGCCATAAACTGTCTGTGGTTTTAGCCACTTACCTGGCAAGTGTTCAGAGACAAATAATCCCTGGTAAAACGGCAGTGATGTTTTTATGCTCCAGTTTTTGTACATTTTTTGTAGTTCATGTTTTCAGTCCCGCTGAACATTTCAAGGGTAATTTAAAGTGGTGCAATTTCAAAATCTTGATTTTACTTTATTTTTTACAAATTCAGACAGCAAATCCAAATATGTAATATCTATATTAAAAAATATATATATTCAAATTGCTCAAACTGTCAAATTCTGATCTAAAAATGGAATTACTAAAACCAGATTGGTAAACTTCAGTTCAAACTTCAACATCCACTTGAATTTGTGAACCAGCATATTTAATACCAGCAAAATTCTAATGAAGGCCTCTCTTTGCTTCCATAGAGACTAAAACATCCACTGCCACGATTATTGACTTCTACATGAGTTATCTGAGGTATCTCCATCTACTTCTTCCATCATAAAAAGGTTGGAAAATCAAATTAAATCAAATCAATGAAATTATGTGATATGACTTATCAGTTGATGCTCAAATCTTACCCACGATTCCTCCTACATCAAATAGCGTCGACATGTCTCCGGCTTCCTTTGCATCAAAATGTGCTGAAAATAAAAGAAAAACATGAATTTATCTTTAAATTATGTCGTTATAACTGTATCACTTAAGTACATAAATGTAAAAAAATAAAGCATGTGTGTGAATACTGACCAACGTTTGAGATGTAGAGAGGAAGCCAATACAGGAAAGTATAGCTGACCAGCTTGGCGAACAGCAGACAGAGCGAGAACTCCACCACTCCCTTTGACAGACATTTAAAAAGATGAAAAGCACTTAAGAAACGTTTCACCATCTCAAAGTCTCATTAACACTGTGCTGTAACTCAAAATTCACTTTCTGAGACACAGCAAGTGTACACAAACCCATTCAAAATGTGATTTTATATAAGAGGAGTAGCGCTGGACATCATTTTAAATGCTTTGATATGCCATGGTATAACACACCTCCCAATGTGAAATTAGTTAACATGAACACAATTTCAGCCAGAGTGAATGGAGCCAAACAGAGTGCTAATTCTGATGATTATTCGACACATATGATTTCTATTTCTTTCAGCTTTAAATGCTCAGGTTTGTTTTTCCTTGACACTGCAACATGCCACACTAATTAAATACTCAAAAGCAAATGTACAAAGTGAACATATGTGACTGATTGATCATCACTGACACATGCTGAGCTGAATCAAACAGTCCTCATTATTAAATATGTGGCCTGTGCTGGTCTTTTGCTCTGAAGGTTACTGCTACATTTATTACAAAATGTGATCCTTTCCTTTCTGACTGTAGTGGGAATGGTTTTGATTTGATGAAACTCTGAGTATAGTGTCTCAGAAAGCTGAATTTGAATGAACTGAATTCATTTTACACAAAACAATTAATCTTTGTTAAAAATCTGTAACAGTAAAGTGTGTGTATTTTAGCATTTTTATAGCATATTTCAAATAGCTATTGCTGCATGAGTTAAACTTGAACAATCCTGATGACACTGTGACCACTAGATGGTGCTAGATTATCAATGATCAAATCCTACATGTAGCAGCAAAATCACCTTTCAAACACATTTTATACATGAAATATAACTTCCCTTTCCACTGGCACAAATATCTGATACACAATCATACAAACATGTAATTTCCATAGTTTAAAAGCAGTTGTTCCCACTCACAGGTATACTGAGAGCCCCGCAGAAGCTTATAGCCTCAGCGTGCTCCTCGACAATCTCCTGAGGCTCGGTGGTGATGGAACCGTTGACGGCGTGAGACGAGTTCTGCAAGAGAGGCTCTGTCTCAGTGCTCTCCTGATCACCCTAACACACAAACACAGGCATGCATGACCCACAACCAGTCCTGTAATGAATGTACAGGAATTAATGAATGATTCAGTTTTTTACTCACGTGGTGCTGAGGAGGAGTGCAGTTGACGTCTTCAGGTTCTGAAACACAGAGGAAAGGGGAGACTCAGAAATGTCTTTATACAGCAATTTATAATTTAAAGACAAAGGAAATGTGATCATAAAAACAACATGTAAAAAAGGCAGATGTGGAATATTTCCCCCTGCTTTAAGTTTTTGACCTAACTATGTTAAACATGTCCAGACCTGCCCCTGTACTGAGAGATTACTGACTGGGTAAAAACAGGGAAAAAGTCTATTTCCCCACAATGTCACAGTTCCTTTCTGACACTGCAGAGTTGTCTCTCCTCTCCTGACTCTGACTTCATGAAGTAATGAAGCAAAACCATTTCCAAGATTTAACTATGTCAGAGTTGTGTGTGTGTGTGTGTGTGTGTGTGTGTGTGTGTGTGTGTGTCTTGGTTGAACAGAAACTGACTCTCAACCAGGAAGAAGAAGCACAAGATCCCAGTGCAGGCGATGATGAGGCCTGGCACGATGAAAGACATCCCCCATGCTGAGGAGACGAAGACACCTGCGATGAGGGAACCCAAGATGTTTCCTACTGAAGTGTGAGAGTTCCACACACCCATGATGAACCCTCGCCTGAAGATCAAAACACAAGCACACAACAACCATGAGTGATCTCTCCACACTGCTGCTCCTATTGTAGGTCAACGAGCTGTCAAGTCATTGCTTCAAAAACATGACTTTGGTTGGTAAAAGCTCTTAAATAGGTTTTTACACTTTAGACCTTTTGTATTCTGTATATTCTATGTATCTGTATACTACAATATGTTCAGGGATGCACACTGACAACAGTCACGTTAAAGGAACAGTTCAACATTTAAATGCATCTGTGCATTAAGTACGGAGCTTGAATTTAGATGTGGTTATCTTATCTTAGACTGAAGACTAGAAGCAGGGGAAAAAAGCTAGTATCTTGTTTAATTTGTAGGCAAAAATGTAGCATGTAACACCAAACAGTAACACCGAGCAGAAAATTTGGTTTTGGTCTCTGTAGGCACAATGGTACCAATCCTAGTACCTTGTGGTCAATGTGAGCATCACTACTGCACTGTTTTTCAACAAGAAGTAGTTTTGATATTTCTGTGTAAAAGTTTAACAAACAAGATACAACATGTTAATTAGTGAGCTTTAGAGGTGTTGGAAGGTATACCTGAACTTTGGACATAGCGAGGGTCATATCAGGCAATATCAATATTTTCATCTTACTCTCAGAAAGAAGAGAAATTGATCTTATTTCACAAAATGTTGAACTATTCTTTTTGCCAACTTTTATATGTATTTCAGCACACACAGAAAAAAAACAAGTAACTTGCTGCATTTTACAGCAACCAGGTTACTACGATGTGACTAGCTGTTTTCTTTTGTTTCCTTGACTGCAGATGAGGCACTGAAAAGGGTGTATTATTTTTATGATGTTTGCCTAAGTTTCAGGAACCAGTTTGACCTGTTTTTGAGCTTCCAAGCATATGCAAATGTGCAGTTTACATTCAGGATGTAGATTTCAGGTGAGTGGTCTTAAGTAAATCAAAGCTTGCTTGGTCTCACTGTGCTCTCAAAACAAGACACAGTGTCTGTGGTGTGTCAGCAGCATCTGATACTACACAGTCAGCAAGACTGCACCACCAGTACACGGCCTGCAGTACTCACTTCCCCTTTCCGAACCAGTTGCCGACACAAGCCACCACTGCTGGCCATCCGGTGGTCTGCATCAGTCCGTTCATGACCTGCAGAGTGGAACAAATCGAGAGAGACCAGACAATGTTAACTGAGTGCATCACAGCCTCATAACACTGGTGCAACCCTAAAAAACATATATGCACATAAAGGAGGGTGAGAGAACACCAGTGTGAAGAAGTGCTTTCAACATTCCCACATCACACGCGCCTGTAGTAATGTGACACTGTGTGAGTCATGTGATACGTGTGAGTAAAGCCTGACTAAGCCACCATGAGATCTCCACATTTTGAAAGGGATGAGATTATAAATGAGGTCCTTACTGACCCATAGAGTCCACCGTGATCAAACCTGTAAGGAGTTGATATTGTTGTTAATGAACATGTTGAAGAAGTGGGCCTTTTTTAATAGTTGCATGTAGGTGCTTCAGCTTTTAAAAAGTTTTTTTTTCTTACAACTGTCAAAATTATAGACCTAATCAGATTTATAGTGGCAAAATCGTTCTGATCTTTCTCTCTTGTTTGCCATAGGTTGTGAATTTACTTGAGGAATTTGACTGCTGGGAGGAGTCATGTGATTGTGGGAAGCTCATCTGACACTTCAGAGCTGCAAAACAGCTTTTCATTCATCTAAACTACAAACTATCCAACATGCAGCTTTCTAGCAGACTTCAAACCAGTATTTTCAGACTCATAAAAAACAGAAAAACATAATCACAAAATCATTTTTGTTCAATGATGTGTTTTTGATGTAATACAACTTTTACACAACTACAGTCTCTGCATGGTGAGTGTGATTCTCATTATAAAGTCAAGACAGCAATACAGTCTGATTTTCAGTGTGTTAAACAAAACAATACCATGGGTTATAAAGACCCTGAGTGTGCCTCCATTCATTTCCTATAATGCTGAGCAACCAGCTAAATCTAGCCAGTGCGTGTTGCTATGGCTGAAGTTTTTATGGTGAGTCAGCTTGTAAGGTATCTGCTTCCCTCTTTTCTCTACTAATGTGATTTTGCTGTATGCAGTAGTTCTGTCAGGGAAAATGGATGCCAGGTTGCAGAGAAAGCAACCCGATAATAAGTTACCTCCGGGCTGTTTACAACCAGTCAGTGAGCAAAACCTGTTTGTGTGAGCTGCAGCCTGTTGTATCTTTACCTGGATGACGGCGTAGTACCACAAAGAATGAATGTTCCAGTAGAAACCAAGGCCAAACAGACATGTGAACAATCCACTCATCAGCATCCCAAAACTCAGGTAGTACCGCAAAGGCAGGCGCTCTCCAAATATCCCACTGTGAACACAAGGAATAATAAAGACTCAATATGACACAAACATTCAGACAAAAACTTAACAAAATCATCCAGCAGCCGCAAATACAAACCTGAAAAACATGCCGATGGCATAGGCAACCAGGAAGGAGTTATCCAAGACCCCAAATAGGGTTTGATAGTTGTCCTGGTCTACAGAGATGACACAGATGAGACTATTATCTTTCTATGAAACACTTTACAGTAAGAGCTATACAGCATTAAGGATGTAAGCACTCGTTTGTGTTTGCTGAAAGGCATGACTTAGCGGAGGAAAGACGGTGCTCTCTCAAAAGTAAGTGCATCAATAAGACAATTAATCAACATACACAAAAAGCAATATACTATTAACAAATACGAATACCGAATCAGATTAGATTTACTCATTTACACTCATATCACAATATATCATTAAATACTGTCTGCATAATATACTAATTAGTGAATTATGGATGGCACCAAGTGAAAGACTTACCAAAGGGTGCCCAGTCACACCAGGTGGCATTATTGGTTATGTTAAGATCTGGTGGCCGAATAACAGTGGAGCAGTTTTTGTGCAGTTCACTCTGAGTATCGGTGAGAAAAACACAAGAAGCAGATGAAATAACCTTGACAAAACTCTCAGACACAACAGAATACAAGATTAGAAAGACTACGAGGAAACAAGGGAAAGTTTTAAATTCATGCTTTCATATTGATATTATTATAGAGAGGTTGCAGGAACTTGTGATTAGAATCAAATGTTTGTCTAGCTCCCTGAATAAGAAATTTGATTCACATTTTTTCCATTAATTTATATTCATTGATGAGGATAAAAGATGATGAAGTTCGACTGAAGCTAACTGAGACTCTCAGGGAGTTTCTTGATCGCATGTTATATTCAAACTATGCAAAATATCTCAGCACCTCAGCAACAAGAAGATAAGAGAGACATTTTTGTCTTTTTCATGGCTTCCAAACTTACATAAAGGAACTCTGATGAGTCTTTTAAAAGGCATTTGACCTCTAAGCCACACTTATCAAGCTCCTGCAAAAACCCTCTAACACCTGTAGATAAAAATGAACTGAATTGACGCGGTCACCTTTACAATGCTGATAGGTTTCCGTGAGAGATGGTAGGCAGTGTAGAAGAGGAAGGTGAGGAAAAGAATAAAACTTCGATACCTGCAGAGGAGACGTTAAAACACACACAGTTCAGCAAAGTTATTCTGATTTACAGGAACACTTCAATGTATTTTAATACTGGTTATTCAGAATATTTTCTTATTTTGTACATTGCGAAAACAGAATAATAATATTAGTAACATATTTATGCCTAAATTATACATCTGATATCATTATTATAAGGTGGCACATGTAATCACATCTACCTGATGGTAATAAACTATGATGGCATGTTAGAAACATCAAGCTTTCATGATAATAATACAGTTTCTTTCTATAAACAGCAGTCCAATACGCCAACACACCATCTTACATTATCAACTTTACAAAAATAGGATTTACTACAGGGTTGTTGAGTTGGATTGCATTAAATTGTACAGGTGAACCTAATAAAAAGGTAGGTCACACCCTGTTTGTTATAATTAAAGGAGATAAAACTTTATTGACTGCTCACATGAAAATGTGCCTTGCGTCATATGTTCCAACAATCATTACAATAAAATAAAACCACATAAAAGGACATTTCTATGATCACCCTCCAGCGATGTAATTAAATCCTGAGAAAACACATTCATTCACACAGTCATTCACCTGTCCACCTTCACCTGTCCCTTGTTATGCACACACACACATCCTACATCCAAAATGTGATTTTATTGTTAGCAGAAAGTGGGGAGTAAAAAAAAACATTTTGTGAAGATCATGTACAGAGTCACATGCAACATTAAGGCACACCCAAGTGTACTAACACTGCCATGTGAGCCCCCTCCAGCTGTTCATTATGTTTGTTTTTTTATCACTTAGTCTCAATTCATGGCGGGACACTGTGAGAAAGAGTTTCAATTAACATGAACTATTGATCACTATCAAGTTTTAAACGACAAACAGACAGCTGGTAAAGTGTTTAGATGTGTAAAACTCCTGTTACAACATGGTCTGTCTTAGTATGAAAAATAAACTGTAGAGACATGGATGTTCTTGTTTAGGAATACACTCATTTATAAGATATTCTATTGCATCTCCACTAAGGCTGGAAAGATTAGTCAATTAATTGATTAGTTGACAGACAATAACTCTGCAACTATTTTGATAACCGAGCAATCTTTTCAGTCAATTTCTCAGCAAAAAAAGCAAACATTTGCTGATTCCAGTTTCTTAAATGAGATGTTTTTTTCCAGTCCAACATTATTAAAATGATTAGTATAGTATAGTATTTGTGTTTTTGGTGGTTGGTTGAACAAAAAGGGCGATCACTTTAGGCTCTGGAAAAAACTATACTCTCATTTCTAACAGATTTTCTAACTTTACAATCGGTTAGTCAAGAGGATAAGCTGTTACAGCTACATCAAGAAGTATCTCATATTCTTATTATTCTGACTGACAAGATACAAAACTGTTATTTGAACAGTAATAAAATCACAATTAGTAGACATATTATTTATTCGTTTGCACTTTTATGTTTTCTTGCATGTGGGAATGGGCTTGCATACTAAATGGTGGAACATTAAGGTCTTCAATGCTGTAATATTATTTTTTCCACACATTTGTTTTGCGTGTTAAGTGTGAATTAAAAAAATAGTGACTTTTGTCGACAGTGTGAAAGCATACTAGAAACTGAGATGTAATAACAATAGCATGCCCCTTGTCTTGTGAAATTCCTGAAATACTGCGAAGCTATCGACTCGTTTCGGGGTCAAATCTGTGTCAATAAGAGAGGAAGCTCTGAAATGACATCTCTTTAAATGGAGTTTGGCATGGCTTCACATTTTTATAATAAAAATAGCAATAATATCACCGACTCATAAAAAAAGCAGAGATTATAATTGTGTCACAGATATTGAGTTATAAATAATTGGCTAATTACACAATTAATCAATTGGGTTTTACTAACCTTACTACGGACTACCACAATGCATGTTTATTGATGTGTTTAGGCCAATCATTTACAGCAGGGAGATAAAGATAAGGTCTCAGTGGTAATGAGGCTGCCATTAACTCCTTTATACTTTGGAAATGTGGAGGAACAATAGGAATAATGGAAACTTACCAACTATCTCGAGAAAAAGACGTGATAAGACGTATGCCGGGAGCCTGGGATGCCTTCATTTTTGGACCAAAACGTTGTAAAACTTCACAGAGAAAAAACTTAAAAACTGGTTTCAGGCATTTTACTTGTATCCGACTAACTTTGTGTGCTTGTATCCGACTAACTTTAGATGTAGAAGCAGGAGAAGATAACCCACTGCTTATTAATGGTTAGTATGAATAGATAGATATGGATGATAGACACGCTTACTTGATTTTGTAGTACCGAGAATAATTTAAAACGTTAAAAGCCGGTTAAATAAAGGTAAAAAAGCAGACGCTAGCTACTATGGGAGTAAAGCAGTTTCGGTTTTGAAGCGTCCTGTTCGGAGACACAGTCCGTAAACATCCAGCACTTCTCCATACTGTGAGGCTGTGGGGTTAAATACGGCGGTCAGGAGAGCCAACCTTCCTCTGTGCAGCCGCGATAGGCCGTCAGAGTAAAAAAAAGTATACAAAAATAAAAAAAGGCGTCAAATATGAATGGAAAAGTGATGACAATATTAGCGTTTAAGGTAAGTGTTATTCCACGAGATTTTCCAGACGGAGCCTCTCTTGGACCACGTGGCTCCTCCCCTTCATGACGTCACTTCCGGAAACAGATGATGGAGTCCAGCAGTGCTCTGTGTCCCACATGTAAACTGATAGGTTTATCATAGGTTTCTTATAGACAGTCTATGGGTTTATCTCGTTGTTCTCTTTTTTCTTTATTAAACATAAACAATATATACAAACCAAATCTGTTTCTGCCATGGAAGTCACATGAAGTTTTTTTTTTTTTTCAAACAGTTTGTTTTCATTGCCTTACTGTTTTTAATGTTCTTAACTGTGGTGCCATTTTTTTAGATTTAGTTCTTGAGCAAAGTGACCAAAGTTTGGCTTGGAGTCAGTCCATTTCTTCTATGTAAATGGAATTTTCCCAGCAACAGAATTAACTGTACAAGATAAACAAATGTTATGTCTTTCTGTTCATTTTCATAATGTAAAAAAGCATCTCTATCTCTGAGATGAAATGTCTTATTAGTTTTTCTCATCATAACATTTTGTACATCTACCCAAAATATTTTAGCTATTATCTGCAGCTTTGAGCGTTTTTTTAAATGATCAATACAGTACATGAAAGAGTATTTTCTAAATTTTAATCAATCTCCTTAGATTATTATAATTTTTTATTATTAAGTTTTACAATCATAAATGTAAACTGCCAAAGGTTAAATTTCACTTGAATGTTTTCTAGCTATATTGCGCTATATAAATAAATTTAGACTTCGAGAAGGACCCCACTTTACATCTGCCTCCACAATTGACAGGAAGTCATGTCTTCTTTGCGTGTTTATTACCCCGTAAAGTAGCAGACGAAGAAAGCTGAATTAATTCGATTCGGACAACAGATTAATAAATTGATTTAAAACATTACATGGCACATTTAAAATAACCGCCAACTTTCCAAAGACTTAGTGAATGAACTTTATAGTGGCCCATTTAAAAAAATCTTTAAATTACTAAGTCTCAGTTTTACATATTGTATAAAGTCTTTAAAAGAGTCAATTTAATTAAATATATGTATGAAATGATGATTTCCTGTCAGTTGTGGAGGTCGAGGTAAAGATGTCTGCGTCTACGTTCGCCATCTTGTCTGCAGTTTGGTACCCTTGGAAAAGTCATGCGCTATTTGTTTCCACTTACTTTTTAATGATTAATATTGACCTCTGGCATGTTTGAAGTTTTATTTCAGTTTGTTTGTCTTTTTATTTGCTTTTATGTATGTGTGTTTGTATATATGTTCAGATTAAATTGATGAACAGTTATTTGTATTGTATTGTGAAAATAAATGTAGAATATTAAAGTTTTACTGTGCTAGGTCACCCATCACCATGAACATCAAGTCTACTTTACTTATTTGTTTATTTTTTTATCATTTACAGTTTTGTGGTAATGGAATTGACTGTAATTGAATACTACTGAATTACCATGCAATAAAATAAGATAAATGAGCTACAACAATTTAGAAAACTAATTTAAGTATCTCACAGATAATTCAATTTGAAAGATAAATACATGCACCTTATGCAGGAAGATATTATAACAGATTACAGTTGTTTATACAATTAAAATCCAGCCCTGAAAGTTGACCTGAGCTAAAATAGAAGATCAGATCCCTACATTATGGTGAGCGATCACAAAACAGATTCACCAGCTCAATACTCAAAAACACAATTACAAATGTATAGACTTCCCTGATGCTTTATTAATCATGTAAAACCACTACATTAATTACATATAGAGAGAAATTAATTAATAAATAATGTCTGTAATAATAATAACGATAACTATGATAACAATATACCAGGTAAAGTCCAGTGTGGTTTTATAAATATAAAAGGCTCAGTTTCAACAATAGCAGAACATGACAGAGTCTGCAGCTATACCAGTAGCTCTGTAAGGCTGCACTGAGGCATAGTGGTGCTTTAAGCTAAATTGGCAATCCAACAACATTTGAACTGATATTTCACTCTAAACCCAAAAATGCAAAAGTTTGTGCAGATTCATTGTAGATGTTGAAATATATCACCAATGTTGAAATCATTCATGTTAAAAATCTGCTGACTTGTTGACAGTGGTAGATGAAAAGTCTGGAGGATAAACATGTCCTGGACGTATCTTTAAGGAGGACGTACAGGGACAAAACTTGTATGACTCTTGTCGTCCGACTCTGGGTTTGACAATTTACTCTGTATTTCAAAACATGTCAGACTTCTCCTTTAGAAAGCAAACAGCAAGGAGCCTGTTTCTTCCAGACAATCTCCACTGCAGCTCATCATCTTCATTTATTGTAAATCCAAACTGAACATTGCTGAATGTAGCGCCTGGGCGTATGCTGTGGGAAACACAAATATTACCATTAACAGTATTTTTTTTAAATCACCTCATTTATAGTTCCACTGGGGCTTAATGGGAGTGTGTGTGTGGAGAGCAAGGCAAGTTGCAGTGAATACCTTTGGGATTGTTGTGGAAGACACAGTTGTTGGCACATGTGTCGGGGTGGGAGTCCCAGAAAGAGGACGCACAGCAGCAAAGAGGAGGGAGCTCCAGCTTCTCCTGAGACAGACGCTGCTTCATCTGTGCTCTCAGAGCCTCAATGAACCTGCAGAGAGTTGAGCTGTACATCAGTTTGTTTCATCAGGCAGCTTCAGCTTCAGTAAATCGTTTACTTTTCCAGAGTGTGAACGTTTGGTTTGTTTGGTCCTGATTAAGGAAATAAATGATAAACTGTTACTTTTTAGTTGTGGTCTGTTTCATATTCACACTGAGCTGTAAAACTTAAAGTCATATGGACTTTTGGTGATGCAGCAATGCTACATGGATCCACATGTGGAAATTAAATGAAGCTGATACGTTTATTTATCCCCTCTGATGCTCATAAAGAGCTCCTGAAGAAATAATTGATTATGAGCACCATTAGTTGAGGCTGTAACTTTCATATTGTACATTAATTTTTTAGGCAAGGCAAGGTAGTTTTATTTATATAGCGCATTTCATACACAATGGCAATTCAATGTGCTTTAACCTTACCTCAATATTCCTCTGTGGTCGCTTTATTTCACTTTCACTATATCACAGTTCAGTTTTGGTCAATTAATCTCTGTAAATTACCTTGCAGCTACTTTTCCTTTCTCCTGTTTTTTCCTCCTCTCTAGCTCCACCGCTCGCTCCTCCTCCTCAATCTTCAGTCGCTCCAGAATCAGCAACTCTCTCTCCTCCAGCTTCTGTCGGGCATCTGCGAGCTGCCGTGCTCTCTCCAACTTTCTTTCTTCCTCCTGACGAATCTGTTCTTTCTCTGCTTTGATCCTTTAATTTAGAAGGGGAAATATATATATATTCATTTAGAATTATGTAAAATATAAACTAAGCACAGATTTATTATCTTAAATATAGTTTAATATTTCATGTAGTCATTATTGCTGCTTTACATTTGCTACTTGTTTTTAAATGTGTTCAAAATGGTTTAAATTCATGCTTATTTCTGCGTTTTAACTTATTGAACGGTTTGAGCTGCATTTTGTGGATGAGAGGTAATATATAAAAAAAGTTTATTAAGGTAATAGAACCACAAAGAAGCAGAATATTGAACAATACTAATCTATGAATGTTTCTGTAGCTGAATTGAAGCTGCTGTTTTTCATGTGCACATTATACACAACAAATAAGAGGAACTGATGCAGATGAAAATTCTGTGGTTGCGCCACCTTGCCGTCCTCTTCAGGTGTTTCCTGTGTTGTTTGTTCTCTTTCACTTGCTCTCTTTCGATGTTCATGTATAGACGGCGGTGCATCAGGAACTGTGACTGACGCTGCAGAGAGAGACGTGCTGTTAGTGACGCATGATCTGACAAACTATGATCTTCAAGCTGCTTCATGTCCCCTCAGGAGTCAAAGGTTCATGCTCATGTGTGATGTCTACCTGTCTTTTCAGTTCTTCTTGTTCAGCCAGGGGCCACAGGACCGGAGGGTCTCTGAGGCTGGACTTAAAACGAGGATCAGGTTGTGATCGGCCAGTATCCCACAACTCACGTTCACTCACCTGAAATATATAGAAGAGAGTAAGTAAGGTTACTCACAAGTTATCAGTTCTTCTAAGTAAGATCACTGTGCTTTCCTTCACTGCCTTCATGTTGAATTCCACAGTCATCTTTAAGAGGACATAAAGACACACTGTTAGTGTAGTTAAGAGTTCAGAGTTTAGATGCCTGACTGCAGTTTCCTGCCAGACAGTGCAGAGCTATGTAAAACATGTTTTAAATAGAAAGTTAAGGTTAAGATTATGGCTGCAGCCATAATTGTGGGTTGGAACAGTCAGTCCTTGTAAAGAAGTAAGAATTTATGTCAGGTGGAGCTGCCAAAACTATCATTCATCTGTATTAACTATAAACATATAACTCAAAACAAATTATTGGCAAAGTGTCAATCCATTTACTATCACACAGCTAAATAATCACTCATACAAAAGAGTATTTTTTAGAAGTTGCATGATAAAATCAATTTAGAGAACACACAATTATATCTGAAATGCCTAAAATCCACATTTTTCACAGGGAAAAAAAATCTGGATAAAAGGTCAGCACGTAGATAGAAGAAGCCAGGCATAAACTGCTCTGCTGTTCCTTGTTCGCAGCCTGGACATGTGAATCATAATGCATTAAAGGAACATGGAAGTTGTACAGATATATTTATCATTAACTCAGTACACTTCATTCATGTCACCAGTCATATGGTGAAGTGTACCTACACAGTAGTTTCCTACTGGTATTTACACCCTGTCAGCTGCTTTGCATCACAGTCATTAAGTTTTGAATGTTTGGGTTTATGAGCTGATGAGGGCCACTGTTAGACACTGTAGATTTTTGTGATGCTCTACTACACATGTTACTCATGTTACGCCTTAAGTGGTAATATACATGTTGTAGTTTTAGATTTTAGAGTAAAATTTGTCAATTTTTTGCTGCTGGTTGTTAATACATGGCAGATATCTGTGTATGCAGTAAATGGATAAAGAAGAAAGTCAGTGTTGGGACACCGTCAAAGAATAAATTAACAATGTAAAACCAAAAAGTGAATTTGAAGAAATTCATTTTTAGATTTTTTTCATTCATTTCCATTTGAAATGATTATGATGTGTCACCCAAGTCCCATAATGCTTTGGGTGATGTAAACAGGGAGTATAAAGTGCCATGGAGCCCACCTACACCTGAGCCCTATTTTTTCACCTTTTGTTTGCATATGAGGGAAGATCTGAAGTTAAACAGCCAGCTTATTTCTATATGACATCATGGGTAATGTTCACATCAAAGAAATATATCTGTGACTGAAATATGATTCTGAAGAGAATATATGAATGTTATGAATGAATATATGTTTGAGACAAACTGAGTAAATCAAGTGGGGAAGAAAAACAAGAAAACGCCTTTTACTACAAAAATTTGAATGCCTTTCACATCTTTTCAAACTGCTATAGGGATATATTATATTTGGTAAATCCCCATTTGACACACAATGCAATTGCAGTGAAATGAATCTATTGACTAAGATGGTAATCATGTACATGCCATGCATCCTAAATGACTGAGTTTATAAAGAAAACTTTAATTCAGTAGGTCATTAACACAGCACACATACCAAACTGTGATGAAAGGTGCCGCTGCTGATATTCTGCTGAACAAGGGGACATTCATGTTGACTAGAGAAGAGTAGATCATCTCCCTCTTCTTCCTCCTCATCGTCTTCCACTTCCTGCTCTGCTCTTGGCACATGAGATTTATCTTTCTGTTTGGTGCAGAGGAAAATTGTTTTCATTAAACCATCAACAATTATAGGAACTATGTGCTTTTAAAAGAGGAACAATTGTGAGCCACAGATACTCACATGTCTGTTTGGAGAGATGTTCCACTCGCCTCCAGGAAGATCTGACGTCACTTCCCCTTGTGGGATCATCCGGCAGGCAGCCAGTCTGAGTCTCACCTGCCTCATGCCTTCACTTGGCTGAAAAATCATGGAAATAAATAAATGTATCATTGTCACATTATTTTATCACTCACACAAGGAAACAATGCAGTCATCCTGACAGCCAGGAACAACACACTGTTTCCACCCGACAAACTAATGAAGACAACATAACCTAAACGGACTTCTGTACATTACAAGGGGACAATAGAGGACATGTTTGAGAAAGCAGTATAGTCTCTGAAGTCCTTCTGGGTCCCAGACTTTTGAGAGTAGAAACCAATGTTGATATATAAAGGACAGGTACACAAATGTTCAAGTCTGTCATAAAACAACAGTCCAAAAACTGGGTTCTTAAATGAACACTGAAACTGTGAAATATTGTGATATTGATTTCAGACACATTTTCCATTGTTGATCCTTTTTTAAAACAACTTTCTAATGAAATATGGGGTACCAACAAACAAAACATGAGATTAGTTTGCAAACATTTATAATTCATTATTTTCTCATGCTCCTATGGCTTTTCTGTGCAATAGTAACAATTCCCACCTCCTGTGAGCTCCTCTCCATCATCCTAGAAAGGTGTTCCTCCCTCTGAGGAGAGGCAAACATCAGCTTTTCACTAGCAGAAACATGCTGAGTCCAGTCCTGACGCTGCTGTGGGATTCTCCGATCAGGTTTAATCTGATCACACACAGTTTTACAATGAGGGTGTCACTCAGGCAGGAGCAACAGGCAACGAGAGGGCTCAGGCTCACTTTTCCATCATCGGTGATGGAAAAGTGAGCCTGAGCCCTCTCGTTGCCTGTGCTGCTGTTGAATATGTACAGCCTAAACAAGTAGCCAATAAATTAAATTAATCAGTTGAACAATTTTGATAATTTATTACCTAACTCATTTATAAAGGAAAAAATGCCTAACACTGTTTGGTAAGAATCTTCCAATTATGATGATTTGTTGCTTTTGTTGCTTAAATGTAATATCTCATAGTTTTTAAGATTTTTACACACACACACACACACAGACACACACATATATATATATATATATATATATATATATGTATATATATATACACATAAATAAATTATTAATCACATGAAATTGCAGATAGATTGTTGGATAAATAAAATACTCAGTTGCAGTTCTAGTTTCATGTTGTGCCTAACACTATCTCATTACACTACACTATTCATACTTCACAGACAGTCAAAATAACATTATCTTTACCACTGAGTCTGTTTTTGGAAACTGCTGTCTCTTCTTGCTGACTTGTGCCACACGGTGGCGCACTTCATCTTGAAATCTTCGCAGGCTCTCTTCATTCTCCCTCTTCTTCTCTGCCTGGAGCTCATCAGTTAGCAAAGCCAGCTCCTGAGCCAAGAAAAGAGAAGACTGTTTGGACGACTTCAGGTAAAGAGAGACCAATATTGTAACAGATTTCAGCTTCCTGTGCAGACTGAGCAGCCTTTTAACCCCTTTAAATGCAGTTTCCCACATTTTTCCTTAAGTCACTTTAAAGTTGTTAAAATCATGTCATCTCACGCTACATGACAGTATCATATGTTGTCTAGCATGTTGCCCCTAAGATGAGTGAAATATTCAAACTCAAGACTTAACAGTTTTTATGACTGCATCACTCCACAAAAATGAGAAATCCTTGAAGGCTACTTATGATTTCATATAAGTTTAAAATGTTTAATATGTTTGGAATATTTGGGATCTCAATTAAACCTTAACATAGAGGTCTGTAGTTTTAAACATTGAGTAAATACTGACAGCATCACCAGCAGATCACTAACTCGATATGACAAAGGTCAGAATCTCACCAAAGATCAAAGATTACAGAAAAAGTCCAACAACTGAAACAGATATGTGTATCTGAATTTTGTTTTTTCTTCTTTCCTTTCCCATTAATCATCTCATGACCCCAGGGGTCATGAGATGATTGCCCCACCCCTAGGTTGGGAACCACTGGACTAAACTAGCTAACTGTATATAAAAAACTAGCTCCACCTCCAGCAGCTACAACAGTAACATGCTGCTCGAACACTGATGCTTCACTATTAATAATCCAATGATGTTATATATAATAATATATCAGCCAAACCACTACTTTTACTGCAATATTTAACTACATCGAGCTCATGATACTTATTTACTTTTACTGTAATACTTTAACTACATCAAACTCACAATACTTATGTACTTTTACTGTAATAGTTTAACTACATCACTTATAATACTTATGTACTTTTACTGTAGTATGATTTTCGTGCAGGATCTTTACTTTCAGAGTATTGTGACATTGCTGTAGTACTTTCCCTTCAATAAATGATCTGAGGTACTTCATCCTTAGTGACAGGCTGCAGGTTAGCTGATGATCAGTCACTCACAGACGGATGCTCCGGGATGTCTTCTCCGCCCTCCACCCAGGCTCCCACCGCCACCACCGCCTGGTTCCTCTCGGCCAGCACCTTGTTGGCTCCTCGGGGCTTCATGCTCCGGCTGACTTCAACTTTCCTCCTGCCGGCTGTCGACGTTATAACCCGGCTGGCACTCATCACCGGCGGCCTCTATACAGGCCTAACGCAAAGTTTAAGTGTAGTGCTGCTAATTCACTGCTAAATACATATCTTCTCCCATCCAGTTTGGAGTGATAATAGATTCACGACAGCATTATTAACGATTGTATCAGCACGATATGTTGCTTTGCTGCTTATATGGACGATAAGAAAAGGAAACAACAGAATAAAATCCCAGTTACTTCGCCTGTGAACAGTAAACAGCAACAGGCTTGTTTGATTTTCGCCCAATTTTCTTCTTTTTGTTTCTGAGGTAGATCAAACTGTTCACTGTCACATTACTGCCCCCTGTCGGACAGGAGGAGACACTGTGAATAACAATCAGAGCCCAGAGATAGATTTGTTTCTTGATGTATTGTTAATTAATGTCAGCATTTATAAAGTGCTGTGCTTTCTCTATTTGACAATGCAATTTGATCCTTATTTGATTTAGTATAGCACCTTTCACAGCGTAAGGTTTTCACAAGTAATATGCTTTGAAAAAAAGAAAGCAAATAAAAATGAAAAAAAGGCACATAACTTAAAAAAGAAAAAAAAAACGGATGGATGTTTTAGTCCACTTAAATATTTATTTAATATAGTTAGGAACATATAATGAATTCCTTTATGATTATATTGAATGGGCAACTATTATTCATTTATTTGTGAATCAGACTTTTCCCGTTTTCCTTGATTTCCATTTCTTTAATGTTGATGTTGATATGTAGGACTTTAATATAAGATTGTGATTTGAATTAAAATGGACAGTGCACAAGAGACATATTTGTGTTGTTTAAAAAAAATAAAAAATAAAAAACAACAAAGAAGTACTAAAAGTGTTAATAAAAAAAAAAGATAATGACTAATAAAAGTGAAAATGTACACATGAAGGACAGATACATAAATGAATCTATCCATGCATAATTGGAACATTAATTGCATTAAAAGTGCCACTTTTCCTTTCTTAGATTATTTGTTTCTGCAGTATCATCAATAGTTTCACACACAGCTGACTAGAGATCAGTGGGAGCATGAACACAACTAAAATATACAGTATGTACACTGGTAAAATCACCATTTATAAGCTGAATTTATCATTGAATATCACTCACAGGCAACACATTTTCATTTGCAAATGAAAAAGTGATTTCCTCAAACAGTAGGATGCTGCCATTTTTAGTCAATGTTAATTAAACAGGAGTCAAGACTATTTTCAGCTGTGGATAAGTAGACATTTGTTGGTCTATAGAGTATTTGCAATAGCAGGGCAGTGTAAATGGGAATTAAGCAAAGTGAACTTTAGTTTATGGTAATAAAAAGGAGCATGTATGAATGTTTTAATACAACAGTGTGACTCATTTAAGTGTTTTTAATAGTCTTTGGACAACAACTAAGCTCAAGCTGGCACAAAGGAATACACTATATTAAGCTTTGGAGGAGGATGTGAACAGACAGTACTTGTTCGCAGGATCCAATCACTGTTTGTATTATGGTGTTTTCATGATATTTGCTGGCAATAAGAATAATATGTGAAATAAACAGACTGGTCCTCTGATGTGATAATATATCAGTCCAAAAAGAATGGTCCTGTATGCAGTGCAGAGGAAACTTAAATTCATATTTAGTAACATTTATGAAAAAGAAACTGAAACAAATGTTGGTTTTGCAGGTATTTGCTCATAAACCAATCAAGGTATTGGGATGAATTGAACTTTCAACCTGCTGGTGGTGCTAGAGACAAAGTAAGGGGATCAACAAAGTTATTACATCTCATCCTCTGGGCAATAACAACACCTGGAGTAAATTTCATGGCAGTACTTGCATATTTTACTGTATTTCATTCTGGACAAAAGTAACAAACTGACCCACCGAATCATAAAACTACTGACATTTAAACAAAGGTTTCCTGAGTTTTATTATTTACCTTAGGCACCAATAATGAATGTACCAAATTTCATGGCATATAATTTAATATTTTAAAATATTTCACAGTTGGACGAAGCCAGACATTAACATCCCTTTAAAAATGCAACTTTTATTCAGGAGGCATGAGCATGTGAACAGATGCCATGATGTGAATTTTAAATAATAGGACATTTGGATTTATGTCAATGCTAATATATTAAACTTGCACATGAACTCTACTAACATCTGTGCATCCTGGAACATTAGCTGACAACTTGCTATCCTGTAATTTTTGTAAGGACGCACACATCTATGAAGAGAAATGAGACAAAAAGTTTACAGAGGTATGATGTATAATGCAGGAGCACTGTCGACCTCTCTCAGCATACATTTGATTAATTCATAAATTAATAAATTCCAAACTTAAGGGGCACAGGCACTCATATAAAGTAAATCATTAGACTACACAGGTTTTCTTTACTTTTTTTTAATTAAAAAAATGACAGTATTTTATACAGGAAAATAGAACTAGATCTCACAGCAAGGTGAGCAAAATGGTCATTTTTCAGATATAAAGATTACTCTGAATGTCAGTGCTTCTGACAAACTTGCGGAGGACGTCTGTGCTCGGAGATGGGTCCAACTGAGGAGAGAAGTAGGAGATTGAAATTTTTAGAAAAACCAGGAAAACTATTTAGATGTATCTTAAAAGCTGTGTAACAAGCCCCTTGTTTATTTACTCTGAATCCCTGTCGCCATGTTGAGTGACGTTGAAATGTGAAAAGTAGCAGTATAAAAAGGTACGTATTGTAATGAAACTACTGATGAATATTGCAATCATTCGCTGATAATGCCGTCTCCTCATCAACATTAACTGATACATAACAAGAGGTAATGGCCGCTTTCAGGCAGTTAGACTTCCTTCATAATTCATCTTTCAGTCATACCGGTGGAGTCTGCAGACGAGAGCAAGTGTGCCCCATTTGAAATATTCCGCTCCCCTCGGACCCCGACCCTCATTAATGTGAGTTATGGTGCCACATAATATCAAATGCCAAGGGGAAGTGAAGGAGGGCAGGACAAATGATTATTGAAACACACTTTGTGTCAAAGTTTGTTGCGGTTCTCACTACAACTCAGTCTGTGGTGACCAGTAACACATTACTTTGATCCACGAACATTACAGTAATATAATTTCTTTCTTCAGTAATGAGTAGTGTAAGGGATTAAAATGTGAAATTCAGCAATTACATTATAGTTAACAATCCTGGTAATGCTCCATTAATTTAACTGTTACTTGTTGGTCGGAGTGGTTTCTGTCTTACTGTAATTAACATCAAAAGCCAGCTTATTCAAGATTTATTTAATATTAAAGACATTTTATTTCCATTTGCATACACACAAGTTAAATGCACATAATTAATTACAATAAATTAAAGTTAGACTAGTAAAAGCTCTGAAAGGCATTTACATTAGCCACAGACACACATACATTCAGAAGTTACGTGGCACCAGTTTAGGCCAGAATCAGAGGGTGTGTGAATCGTACAGCTGAGGTCTCTTTGCAGTAACTAAGGCTACGCTAACTGTCGGATGGTCAAATCCCTCCAAACTGTCTTCTGCCTGCTTGTTTTTTTATTTCTTTGTGTGTTTAATACAAAAGATGCAGAGTGTGGGTGTGAAGGATTTTTAGTTGCTTAAAGGCAACTTTGACACCTCTGACGGCTGAGTAATAAAAGTAACTCATTACTGTTTTTGCTGTGTAATGAGTAATCTCATTAGTTTTACGATGAATAATGCGTAATTAGTAACACCAGTGATGTCATAGTGAGTGTTTTTTCCCGCCAGCTGTCAACAGCTGCTGTCACATCACACTGTGACGCTGCCAGACTGAGCGCTGACAAATCTTTCAGGACGCCCATTCATTCATTGTGTATTATTTCATTTTTAGAAATCGGACAAACTTTAAATGAGAGGGGCATCTGCTCTCGTCTACTCTGTGACCAGTCTGACCTTTCCAAACCCCGCTCAGATATAAAAAGAAAAGACACTTACCCGTATGGACTTGCCAAGCTTGGTTAGTGCAGGCTTGTAGGTCTCCATGGTGACAGAGTCGGGGCCTATGACATCACTGTAACACTGGTAAACAACAGTGGCGATGCGGTGAACCTGGCAGTGGTTCAGTACTGATGAAAAAGCACAAAGAAGAAGAACGTAAGATTATTTTATGATTACCCAATGAAAGGGGCAGTTTGACATGAGGTGTGTGACCCGTCATTCCTCAGTGACACGGATTACATCTCTGATGTCACGTGTTTGCTTGTGTCTGCGGTCCTGTTTTGATGTCCTTAACTGCCCCCGGCACCAAAATGACCACATCAGGATGCAGGACTGTGCGCTCGGTGAGTGGAGTGGGACCTAATGGCACCACATTTCATTCATTTGGCAGATGCTTTTGCACAAAGTGACTTACATTTATTCCCCACGTGCTCACGTCGGGTTCAGTCTCTTGCTCAAGGACACTTCAACACAAGGCGGTCCATACAATGGAAGTCGGGATAACACAAGTCTCGCCTAACACATCTTAAACTTTACATTCTTTCATTTAACATCATTTCATGTTGTCTCATCACTGATTAGGAGACTTCAACTGCGCAATTGCTGTGTTTACGTTTATTCATTCACAATCAACAAGGAGCAAAAGGTTTGTTTAAGAACCAAGAAGAAAAATTTTATTTTCAACTTTCTTCCAGTTGTCCACATTATCAACACAAACTGACCAATCACTGCTCTTGTGGTGGTTTCTACGACTTTTGTTAGAAAAGTTGAGAAGTTGGTTATGATGCACTGAATTTACAAGGTCCAGTAATCCAACAACTCCTGCAGAAACTGTCAGAAGAGTAAATTATAATTGACCAGTCTGTTAGTGGAGGTGTATGTGGTTGTTTTTATTTTTGTAGTTCAACTTTTAAGGGCATCAAATCGTTTTAAGCTCATTGCCTTAAAAACTCTGAAGTGGGACCTAAAGGATTAATACTTGTCGGATATTCTTTTCTATGCAACACTGACTTGTCTAGTCTTTTCAGAAGTTGACTTATTTTGTGACTGAAAATCAAGCCTAGGAAAACCTGAACAACATGCATGTGTATTATTTATCTGATTCTATTATTGATACTGTTTTGCACAAATCTTGTAAATAATATGTAATAAACTGGTCTACTAGTTTAAATCATATAAATACAACCGCACTTGCAATTCTTCTGAACAACTGCATTTAGATATTTTCCTGAAATATGTGAAATATGTACATTTTATAAAGAAAAGCAAGTCATGCTTACTGCAAAACTTATACATATATATATATAGAACCTCTCTATATATTATCTACAATTATTTAATTGTAACTCAAATTTACTATAGAAAACTTTTTCTTGGTGAAGTTTAATGTGAATGCTTCTTTTCTAACCTGCAAGGATGAAGCTGCCGTTCTCCAGGAGTACATCAAATCTCAAGAGGCGTTATTCTACTAAACATGCAGAGCAGTATGCAGCGAAGGAGGAAAGACAGAGTTTTGTATGGTGGAGAGAGGATAGAACATCTAGTCCATTGACATCCAAATCATTTGGAGGTGTAGTCGTACCTGCAGCTGGAATCCCAGTAAGTATGTTGGGCTGCTCCAGTGACTGGCAGACAGGCTGGCCTCTGAATGCACTGGTGTGGAGAGAGCGCAGGAAGGGTATGGAGTTGTTGCTCAGATAGTCTGCTGCTTTGTAATCTGCCACAGAGCTGTCTGACAGCACCGTCACATTCAGTTCTCTGTGCTGCAGACAGTCGAACACCTACAACAGAAAAAAAAAACAAGATAGCATCACTTTATCATGCTGATCATTCTGAAATATACCTGCATGTTTGACTCACACTGCTGTAATCTCAAAAAATCTGCTGTATACTATATACAAAAACACAAAAATCAGATTATGTAAGTGACATTGACCATTACTTTCAACAGACATCAGCAAGTCCTCCTGTCACTATGTTGTTGTTCTTCATCAATGTCAAAAAACAAACCTGTGCAAGGTTGTAAATCTGCTATCTGTTTGCAGGCTGAGGAAGGACAGCTGCTCTAAACATCTGTGCTTTCCACAATAATCCAATCACTGTCCATCCAACTGATTTACTTCAATAAATGTACCTTTTCTGTCCACTGGAACAACTGGTCTTCTGCAATGTAGCAGGTCAACTGGCATATCAAAACCTTCAGAAAAAGGAAAGAGAGAAATTTATGCAACATTTGTGGATTCAAAGTATTGTATATTTGAAGAGTTACTTAAAGATGGGAGGCATGTTTATGAAAGTATATTAAAAAAAGAAACAACAACAAGACTAAGAATTTTGAATGTCCTTTTTGCAGGTATTAAGTCATAAACCAATGAATTGGGACAGTTTGAAATTGTGAACTGTTGGTGGCGCTAGAGGAAACATCAGGGAATCAACATTATTAGTATCAACCTCTGGGCACCATATTTCATGGCAGTCCTTCCCACAGTTGATGAGATTTCATTCAAAAGTGACCAAACAGTGCACCAACTCAAATCATTAAGCTACTGACATTTAAATAAAGGTTGTATTTCCTTTTTATTAAAAAATGACAATATTTAACTAAAGCTAAATATATAGACAATATATTCACTTTATTCTGAATGAGGAGGACTTTCGTGCTCCGAGGCAGGACTGGGATGGATATACATGTATTTTCCCAGCAGTAGTCCAACCAGCGCGAATATTGCTCCAACAGCTTGGTATTATCCTGACCTTGATGTGTCTTTGTCTGTTTGTTTGGTACTTTCATGCTCAGTGCAGCACACAAGAGGTTACTTTAAAGGAGGCAGCACAGAGAGAGGTGTTTGGATTTTGATGAAAAAATTAGCTAAAGCTGAACTGAAAATGACAGATCTATGAATGTTGTGATTGTGTAAACGAACATTCACTGAATACGTAAAAAGAAAAGCTAGACAACTATGGAATAAAGCTGAAAACTGTAAATAAAGACTTTTAATTCAACACTCGAGCGCCTGGTGAATAAAACGTGTACAATATGCACTATAAACACAGCATCCCTGATTCAATTATGCCTCAGGACCTTTGTTACAGGTCACTCCCACCTCCTCTCTGCCTCCATTTTCTGTCACCTCTCTACTGTCCACTGTCAATACAGAAAAAAATAAAATACTCTCTCACCTGTATATGCTTTTAAATCAGCATAAAAATGTGTATAACTGATATGTAATTGATGACCGTTCCAGTATCTGTTCCCCGCAGCTGCTTTATACTGTATAAAAACCTTTACCTTCAGTTAATTAAATCCCTGCAGCCATCTGAAGGCAGCAGGACTGATACTACATGTGTGATAAATCTGCAGCTTCCTCAGGGAGCGCGGCGCTATCACACACAGTCGTTCACTATGTTTATCTTGATTAAATCATGTGCAAATGACAACAGGCTGATACAAAAATCACCACACACACACCTTCACACACAGCAGATGGGTCTGTTGTAACTCAGCACTCTGACAGTTTATGTAAGAGACGCTGGATTAGCAGTGGCGCATTAATCCTGCATGTCACAGCCTCCTTTCTAACTTTTGTAGTTACAAAAGTGATGCGTTCTGTTTTATTCTTGAAATGTTGAAAATGCTACTGTATAAAAAGTGGCCAACTACAATGCAAGTAAAAGGGAATGATAACTGAAAATTAACCGTTTTGATTGTTTGCGTTTTTACTTTCTATTTTTACCAAAAGTATCAGCATTCCTGATCTTCCTGCATTTATCTATTCAGGTTTTCACTTTGATTTGTCTCCTGTTTGCAACTTGAAAATCAGTGGCAAACTCTTCAAAGTGAAACATTTGCTTTACAATAACAGCGCTGTCGACATTTTGAAGGGATTCTCAGGTGTTTCTCCGCAGTGTATCACTCACTGATGGGTTGTCCTTTTGTCTGTAGAAGACACATCCCGACTCGTCGCTGGTTTGCCCGGTTACAACGCGGCTCCTCTCGTTCCACACTGACGCGTGTCCAACCGTGTCCCAGTTTGCAGAGGTCAGAACACACACTGACAGAAACCCTGCGAACACAGAACCTCTCAGTATTCAACAACAGCTCACATGTGACAGGAGTTATATTAGTTTTCATTTATCATGTTGAAATTATTCAGTGCATGTAGGTACAGCGTGTTCTACTTTTAAGTTTAATGGATTAGTGTTTCATATCCTACAACCAATTCTAAGTTTTCATCAAAGAAAGGGAACGAGCCTAGAGGATGAAAGATGATCTGAGTAGATACAAGAAGAGCTACTGTTTTAAAGCTATTGACCTTTTCTCACAGCGGACATCGAGGCAGGTGTAAGTACCATCATTAATAATGGCTGGATGCATCACATTTACAGCAGGTGTTCCAGTATCACAGGCCGTTAGTTTAATGACGAAACTAAATGTAATGGAGCTGTTGTTAGTGTTGCTGATAACAGCTGTGCGTAAGCCAGACCTGTGTTTCTATAAATGTGCATCGACAAAGTA
Organism: Scomber japonicus; assembly: GCF_027409825.1. NCBI lineage: Eukaryota > Metazoa > Chordata > Actinopteri > Scombriformes > Scombridae > Scomber > Scomber japonicus. Next base: position 9,218,678 of record NC_070590.1, on the reverse strand, counting down.
AATCCAGTAAATCCTCTGCACCAACTGTGCAAATTATCACCACAGAAAAAACCCTGGGTGTCCTTACACAAGGGAAACATAAAAAAAAAAACAGCTCAAAGGAATGATTTTACATTTTCGAACAGCTTAACCAACATGAACAGCAATGTAGTACAAAACCTCCTGTAAATTCTCAATTTCACATTTATGTTCACTTAAAAAATGAGAAACAAGGTGTTAATTTCATTAAGCTAGCTCACTAACTTTGTGTTTGTTTGGTGCACGCTCTGGGCGAGTGGGTTTACTGCTTGATCGGTATCAGAGTTAAGCGGATCGAGTTTCAGCCACATGTGACTAATCCACAATTAAGTTTAAAGTTTCTTGCTCAGTGCTGTCAAATAATTCAGTGTTTAATCAGTTGCTGGACATTCAGTCATGCTCAGGTTTTAGTGCCATAGCAAATCCTGGATTTAAGTTGTTTTATGTAAAAATGATCACAATGAGTTCCACGTAGTGAGGTGTTGACTGATTTTAAGATTTGGAAAAAGAGAGGGCTTGTATTGGATCAATATTCTGCATTGGTGGATACAAGGACAGCAGCTAAAGGTTATTTTCACTACCAATTAATCTGCCCATTTATTTTCTCAAACAAAATCAGAGAATAGTAAAAAAATGCTCATCATCATAATTGCCTTGAGTCCAAAGTGACGTCTTCAAATGTCTTATTTTGTTGGACCAACAGTCCAAAACACAAAGACATCAATTTAAAATGATATAAAAACAGAGAAATGCTTAAAATCTCCAAATTTGAGAAGCTGGAAACAGCAAATATTTGTCATTTTTGCTTAAAGTGGAAACAGACATCTTTTTGCCTTCCACCTCCGCAAAAGCATTTCCAAATGGTATTATTGTTTGCGTTGCTATCAAAAAGATAACCGGAACGCCTTCCATCTTCCTCAGAGCATAACTCTGTGAAGAAATGATCAACACCATTTTGGAAATAAGAGAGAAGAAAGAAGTGTGTTCACTGAAGAGGTAAATTGAAATTGTCACAATTTTATATTGAATTTGGGGACAGGAAAAAGCTTTTGTAATGATGTGCATTGCATAGTAACACAGTTTGACAAATGTTGTGTCAGGGTGGAATAATGTTAGGAGAAAACATTTGAAGGAAAAGTGTGTTTCTTCGTTGATTTAGTTTAGAATGGAGACATGAAAGCAGATAGAAATTCTTTACTGTGTTGAGAAAAATGAAGAGAAAGAAACTGCATAACAGAGACATTGATAACATATTTTTCTGTCTCTTGAGTTTCATATAAACTAATAGATCATCCCAAATAGATACTGATCCTTTACTCTATGGCTGTCGGGCTTGTAGCTTAGCAGTATGTTGTGTTGTTCGCTCCATTTGTCTCACTGAACAAAACACATTAATACTCTAATGTATTTAATGTTTCTGTTTTAGCTTATAACAAACAGCATTTCCTACAAGCCCATCAATGATCGCAGATTAAATGTCACCAGCTCCGCAGAGAGAGGCCCGTTTACTCAAATATTTTTTGACAGGAAAGAAAATGGAAAACACAACAGGAAACACTTCAAATCTGAATATCAAGGTTTTTTTGTAGTACCAGGACTCAAAATTAACACCAGCCAAAATCTGGTAAAATATCCAAATGGCTGACAGACTTTCTTCACTCATTAGCCCCAAAAAAACGATGCTAATCTATTGATTGGCTGGTAAAATTTGAACATTAACAAACCATTTGGCCGTTGGACAAAAAAGTTAATTTTGAATCTTGGCAGATACTAATTTATATTCGTGTTAATTACGTGTTTAAATGTGTAGTTTAAATCTGGTTAAAAAAAGTGTGCTGCTTTGTAGAGATTATTATATCCAGTTTGCTCATTACTGAGCTTATTATCTCAAAAAGCCAAAGTAATTATGTTCTTGGAAATTGACTGCCTTATTTCTGAGCAGTCGCTGGACTTTATGTTCCAATTCCCCCAAGGGGATCATTAAAAGCTCAATTTGATCTGTAATAATATTGGGTGTGCTCTTAGAAAGGTTCGTATGCATACAGAAGAGTTGTGACTCTGGGAAACGGCTGGCAGCCCGTTACTTACTGGCAGCGTTGTGTCCCACAGCGAGGACAAAGTCTGAACACTGCAGCTTGTTTCCAGACCTCAGCGACTCAGAGACTTCAGGAATCCATTGCAGATGTACCTCCCTGATGAAAAGTGAGGAAGGTTAGAAAAGGAGGAAAAGCTTTGGAAGACACTTTATTATCTAAATTAGCACAAAATAATTATTATATCTGTCAGACTTTTAAATGGCTGGTGATCAACACCAACTGTCACACCAGCTGCTGCACTGAGCTCTTACATACCAGCGCATATTATTTAGTCTGTCAGCCACTCAAAACTGTACACGAGCTTTCAAAATTACACACTTCAGCGTATTCGAGAGCATCTGTAGAGCACTCCTAGCACCTGCAGACATGTGGGATGCAAGTAAGTACCTGCAGCTAGCCAAGAGGACAGACGCACAGACAGGCCATGACGCAAAAGGATCTGAACTGTGAGCCATTTTCAAGAGTAACCACCATTACCTCCTTAAGTATTTCCATGTAGGTCTCTGATTTCAAAGATTTTTGTGGCTTTGCAGCTTTTCCTCATATTTTATTATCAAAACAGTCTACTCAAATAAACCTGTGTTGCCACACTTTAGAAGCCTTCCTTCAAAAGTGTATTGTACTTTGGTACACTTTTTCATTGAGTAATTTCATGATTACGTTCTTGATAAATCAGTTAACAGTTTTCTAAATAAAATGTCAGAAAATTGTGAAAAATATCATATATATACAATCATGTATGACTAAAAGTTTATTTAGTCTTGTGTGACAGTAAACTGAGTATCTTTGGTTTGTGGACTGTTGGTCAAGACAAAACAAGACATATCAGGAGATCAGTCCTGCATTTACAGTCTCTTATGTGTGAAGTAGTGCTTCTATATTATAAGATTTTGCAATACCAACATATCTGGCATATAAATAGTGTCTGGTATATTTACATGAAAAACTAAATTGTATACATCCTTATAATACGAGTGTGAGGGGGCTGCTATGCTCTATCAATCATCGGACACACACACTCCCTGCACAATAACTGCAAGAGCTAACCTTTTATAATCTGGGTTATTACTGCTACTAGCTGCCATTTTTCACTTATGTTTCATGTGTCTTATGTAAGCTAGAGCTGAGAGATGTCTGCACAGGTTGTGGCCAGTGGTGAAGGAAGTATTAAGATTATTAAAAAAAGTACAGATACAGGTACATTACAAGTAAGAGTGCTACAAGAAAAATCTTACTTAAGTAAAAGTAAGTATATATTAAGTATTATGAACTTGATGTAGTTAAAGTATTACAGTAAAAGTACATAAGTATTATGAGCTTCATGTAGTTAAAGTATTGCAGTAAAAGTAGTGGTTTGGCTGATATATTATAATATATGACATAATTCAATTATTATACTGAGACATCAGTGTTAGAGCAGCATGTTACCGTTGTAGCTGCTGGAGGCAGAGCTAGTTTACACTACTTTACATTAGGGCTGGGCGATTACGGCAAAAATCAAAATCACGATTAATTTAACTTTTAACCTTGATTATCATTAATGAACGATTATCTCCACCCTTGATGAACAATTATGTATTTTCACAGTTTCTTTTGTTTTGTATTTTACACTGCCCTCACACGATATTTTCTGATATTTCCACACATGAATATCTTTAGGTTGTGAAAATAATGATGTTGTAAGCTGTGATGCTGTGGTTAATGTCTAGTTTAGGCACAAAACCCACTTGATTAGAACTATAAAAAGATCATGGTTTGGGTTAAAATGATGACTGGAGACAAGTCCTTTCCAATTCCTTAAAGATATGCAACCTTTATTGTCATGGCAACAGTGAACACCACGATGTGAGGGGTGGTGAGATGATTAATGGGAGAGGAAAGAAGAAAAAACAGAATTCAGATGCACAGATCTGTCATCTTGTGGACTTTTTCTTTAATTTTTGGTGAAATATTGGATCATTTGAACATTAAGTGAAATGAAACCATGTGAGAAGTTCAGAGGGAAAAATCACTATTTGGTGGAGCCAACTCAGACATTTTAAATTTGACCCCGACCACGCACTGCTTTTTAGACGTCAACCAATACTGGTTGTGACATGTGGCAAAAACTATAACTAAATAAAAAAACTACATTAAATTGGACATGCGAGGATGAGAGCCACATACGTAATTGCCTTTTAAAACTAATTTTACTGAATTTTAGGAGTTTGATTTATTTTAAATACTGAAAATGTTCATGTTTAAGTTACAATGAGGTTTCTATTTAATGAATGTGAAACTAGTTTATAATTAAGCTCTCACTAACTCTTCAGTCTGTCACATGTATCTAAATCATGCTCTGAAAATTATTAAGTAATGTGGTATTACTTGATAGAGTGTATTTTATGAAGTAACATTAATAATAACACTTCCATGCTTTCTGCCTAATCATTTTCAGTGTCCATGCTAGTTACCTTTAGCTAACATTATTTACCTCTTTTCCTCCAGTTCTCTGCGGATTTGTTCATCTTCTTCGTTTTCCTCGAGCTCCTCCTCATCTTCCTCCACAGCCCGAGAGTACACGGACAAAACTTCACCGAAAAACGTGGCCATAATCGCTGTATTTCCAGATAAAAACGAAAGTTTGACTAGTAGCAGCTCAGCTCAGACCATAACAGCAGCTATGACTGCTTCCGCCTATGAGCTTCTTCTTCTTCTTCTCTTAGAGGCGGTTTTCATCCACAATGGTGCATTACTGCCTCTACTGGATTGAAAATAGCAGTCAATCTAAATTATAATATGTAACATTAAAATAAATAAATACCCCTCATAATCAAATGAACAACATGACTACAAACATATCTATGCACGGACATTGCTTAATAATACTTCATGTTAACTTAAAGGGTGGATTGCTGTATTTTTAAAATCTGGCCAACAACAATATGAGGTGTGAGCCGCTTCAAATGTTTCTCATGTCTAGCTCTACATTTCAGCTCAGAAAGAAATTTACTGTAGGGCCTACAGGGAAAAATAAAGACACATTTTTTCCCTGTCTGACTTATTTTCTCGATTAATTGTCTATGAACTGTCAAAAAGGAGTAAAAAAAGAACAACAAAAAACAAAAGCAAACTCCCCAGAGCCCAAAGTTGTCCTTGAATTGCTTGTTTCATCCAGCAGTCAAAAACCCATAAATATCTAATTAACTATAATTTATGATACAAATGTGCAACAAACCCTCATATCTGAGAAGGTGGAACCATCAAATATTTGGCGTTTTTTGCTTTAAAAAATCAATCAACACATTTTCGTTGTAAATGTATTAACTGACTTATCATTGCAACTCTAAGGTTAACTGTGAGTGTATTTTTGTGCAGAAAAAGGATTGCATATTTTGTGCGTCATTACTCACACTGGAGGCTCATGAGGCAAGGATCTTTTCAAGGCTAGTATTGAGGGGAGGAATGTTGGCAGAAATCAATATTTCATTGAACGTACACATGTGAGTATTGTATCAAGGCACACTTGGAAAAAATGTGAACCTCTTCTTCAAACATTTCTTTCCTGTAATAAAAAATCCAAACAAATCTGACTAAATATTTCAAATGCACAGAAATACCTTCAACCAAGCAGCTCAAACACGCTGTTGCACACAGACAAGTGCAACATAAGTTGCTGCCCACGATCCCAGTAGGAAGCTCAAAGCCCAGGGCTGCATGCATGAGTACTGCCTGTCCAACATATTTCTGCCTGAGCTGCTAACTTAAATCAATGAATGATTTAAAGCTGTTGCTCTCCAGTGGATACACATGGCCTATGGTTATACAATGCATAGGGGCTCCGATATGACTAACAATTAATGTAAGAATGCTTGATGTGCTATATTTGGCCCTTGTGCCAATCAAGGTTAAACTTGACACACCACATGACTCCACCAGCATCTTGGTGGTAATACATAATTAACATGAGTGGAGAGAAGCAGGAAAACATAATTTCTAAAGGGTGCTGGCAGATCGTTCCCAGTTGTGCAGCTAGCCGGAAACATAAGCCAAATCATGTTAGGCGTAATTGGCCTCAAGTTGACTGCAGGACATCTATCCTTTCCATTGTATTGTATAAGTCATTTTCCTATAAGCTGTGCCTTGGGAGATGAGGGACAGACACAAATGTGATGACATCAGCACAGCCATAAAAAATTGTCACAAGAAAACGTCTAGTGTTGGAAAGATAAATTGGATTGCAGGGCAATGCCTGGAGTAGAATAGAGAGTAAGCTCTATTACCAGTGCAGTGTAATAATGTAGGAGAAGAGGCCATAAAGTAACAGCAGAGAGGTTTCCTGTCACAAAATGGAGCAACATGCTACGAGGAAGCTTCAGGCTGCTGTTAATATAATTGATAGTAGAAAGAGGGAGGGAGGGAGAGTGGGAGGGATGTTCTGCAGCTTAACAAACACTAAAGCTGCTCGGCCAAAGACAATAAGAGGGAAAATGGTATGTCAACACATTACTGACCATTAAAACAGGGCAGTCAGAGGACAAAAAACATCCAGAGTGAGTCTGTCCAATCAAGCGTAGTAGATCTCTCTTATTGGTTGGACTGCCATGCTGGTAGGTAGGGACGTGCACAGACATTTTGTAAATGGCCTATAGTTATATTCTGGGTCTCTACTGGAAAATATTTGCATGAGTTACAGTTCAACAAACCCCTTATTTATCTCATATTGACTGCAGCTCCTCAGTTCAACCTCTGTCTGTGTGACGGCCCTGGGCCTCCATAGTAAAGGGGATAGTCTGCCTTGCTTCCTGTTCTCCTGTTTTTTCTCTCTTCCTTAGATGGTCTGGTCCCTCCCTCCTCGTCAAGGATTGAGATCACCTGTAGGAGCCTTATTTAAGCCCAGGAAAGCAAAGATGGCTCTCTCTCACACTCTGGCCCTCCTGGAAGGCTGGTGCCTTTCAGGCACTTCATTTTTGGTTTTGATTTTGATTGTAGCTTTGGTTCATGTTAGTTTAACTTTAAACTCTTGGTTGATTGTTTGTTACTTTAAATAAATTACTTTATTAATTTTGAACTCTCGCCGTGTGGTTCTCCCTGTTTGTTGTGCTCTCCAACGAGCTGGGCATAACAAGTGGGGGCTCGTCTAGTTAGAACCTGGAAAAGGTTATAGTTTGGGTAAGTTTGAGCAGTTGGCTCGGGTTGGGAGACCCACTGGAGGAGTTCATTTTGATTAGGTTGAACAGGTAGAGTTTGAGACTGTTCTAGTTGTCCATGTGATCGGTGTAGCCAGCATAATGGTAAGTTTGGGTTATGCACAGGCATTTTAGATCCTGTCTCTCTGATGACCCCCCTCTGTCCTGACTGTTCAGCTTCAGGAAGCTGACTATGTAAAGAAAGAATAGTGGTCAGATTTCACTTCTTTGTCTCATTCTTTACTCTAAAAACAAACTTTTCAAATACATCTGTACATGTTTGAGCCAAAATCCAATTTGAAATATGCAAGTGGACAATGTGAACAACCCGAAGGACAACTTAAGCAACAAAGCCTAAAAAATGGACTGACATTTATGGACTTGTGTGAAGAGCGTCATCGTGAGGAGGAAGTAGAGATAACTTTGTAAGTGGAGTGTTCAGAGCTGGTTGAAGTTGTGGTTTTACATACCTTTATCTCAAGTTGTGTAACTTCGACTGTGTTTAACATCCAATATCATGTCGGTTTAAAAATGATAACATAGGATCACAAAAGTCATAATATGTCTCCTTTAAACATATGATAAAGGACTAGTTTGATATTTTGAGGAAAATGATTATTCGCTGTCTAAAAATTTTCGACACCACTCAGACTAGAACGGTGACAACAAACCTGCAGACGGTCACTGTGACCACCCATGAAGACATTTTTTATGATGATTATGATAATGGAACAAGATTATCATCCATTTGGAGTAATATTCACTCTCTTTTAGCTCTATTTTTGCCTTCTATCAACTCCTGAGGAAAATATCTGACTCTGCTAAATGCTACACTATGTTCAGCTAGTTGCAAACTGTGTCTGTTTGTCATTTTGGTGCTGAGCAGATACCTTTTTTTCAGCAATTGTTTGGTGTAATGAACACAGCAGCTAGGGGATACTAGCACAACTTTAGGTTTTAAATGAGGAGTGAATTTAGACACCCAGTATACAGTGTGTTTATCAAAAAACAGTGGTTCTCTGTTGAAGAGGGTTCAGAGTCTTGTATTGTGTTTTTATTGTATAATTGTCAGGATATTCCCTCATCACAGCAATATGTATAAAGAATTACCAATAAATAAGACCTTCTTTGTCTACTTTCTTATAAAATCTGCACCCTTGTGTATCATTTAAGATGCTGGGATATTCCTGTAATCTCCATGTTGTAAAATATATTTATTCTTTTAACAACCTGCAAGTGTTTCGTGTGCTTTGTTCAGTTTCAGATGAATTTGTGGCAGTTTTCTACAACAACATGAGTTAAAACTTGTTTTGTGACAGGTTGGAGTGTTTCAATTTACAGCTGGCTATCTCATGCACTGCAAAGCAGTGAAACAGCGTCTAATATACCACCAGCGAGTACATTCACCAAGGGGCAATTTAGAGTGTTTGCTCCAGCTGAGCTGCGTGTCTGCGGACTGTGGGTGGAAAGTGGAGTGCATGGAGGAATCCCACGCAGACACACGGAGAACATGAAAACCCCACACAGCGAGGATCAGTTGCTTAGGAACAGAATTGTTCATCAACTGTGGGTGTGATCACTTCTGAACAAGGTGTGGGTTTTTTTTCATGTGAACTTATGTGTGAATGCGAACAGCGCTCTGATAATGCTCATTGTGCTGGAGGTGGGTGGAAAAGGTGATAATGTGTCATCTACCAGCTGAGAAAAAGATCGATATAATAACCTCAGTGAGCAAATTATGATGATTATATAAATTCCGGGTTTAACAAAAATATATAAACAAGATTTTTTTTTTTCAGCAGGAAACTGTTAGAAAATATAACGGATGCAGAGATTCAGGCCTCGATTTACAGCAGGTGAAATCTCACTGGGCCTGTCCTGCTTAAACCTGATGGTTTATAAAACTGTCAACACATAAAAAAGCTTCCAAAGCAGCTGTAAGAAATATGTTCTGTCTGCCTTCACTGACTGCCAACCCGTCGCTGACTACACTTGGTTTATGTTTCAGAACAACCTTACTGTATTTTACCTAGTCTGATACTGCATCCCGCTTTTGGGTCCTCTGAGAAATATACAGATGTGTCATAGAGTGCTCGATGCCTGGACAAATCTGCAGGAGATTTTCAGGGATGATTTATTGCAAAAGAGGACTGGAGGTGTGATGTGGACAAGAACTTGTGGCTGAATGCAAAGCAGGGTTGAGTAGCACTGCTGTGTATTTTATCTGTATAAGTGGTTATCCATCCATTGTGCTGTTTATACATTGTTTTGCACCTCATCTGAAACACTTAAAAAAACGTATCTATAAAATACATCTCTAATTTAAAATGCTTTTCTGTAAGATACTACAGTTCTTGCAGTAAAGCAGTCAATATGCTTCAAATAATGTGCTTGTGGGATCATCTTAAAGTGTTTGAACCCCATCTCCCCTACTCTACCATGTCAAAATGTAATAGGAGGAGCATTCATAACTACAGTTCTACTTCACAAAATTAGATATAAGTATACATTTCAATATGATTCATTTCCACAAGATAATGAGGTGCAATTAATGTCAGAGCAGTAAGTTTTTCTCGCTGTAATTATTCCTTTTGTTCAAACTGACCTTTAGAAAATCTATTTCTCACATGCTTTCATTGTGATGGGTTACAAAATCCATAGTTTTTCTTTTGAGCGAAAATATATTCAAAAGTTTATCTTAAGATGAGTTGTCAGCCAACCAAATTAGTCAAATCAAGTGGATATCTAAAAGTGAAAGTCTTTTTAGTACAACATATACTCTTTGTGCGTCCTGTTGAGCTGCATTGGAAAGACTGCAACAAAAAGAGGTTGAAGTCTGACGGTTGAAGTCTGATATCAGCTCCAGATAAACTTTTGAATACATTTTGGCATTAAATGAGGACTGTGGATTTTGTCCCCCATTATTTACATTGCTGCATTAAAAATGGATCTCTCAATGGTCAGTATGAACGGGAGGAATGTTTACAGCAAGCAAAACCCTATTTTGGCATTCATTTGGGCTCCTATTACTGTACTTTGAGACAGATTTGAAAAATTGTGCACCTATTCTTTAAATCTGAACCATTCTTTAACATAATGACATTTTTTTTTCAATTTTTTAAAGTAATAATTTCTCCAGTTTGGTCTAATCATGTTTTAAGTGGACCTTGAATATGTATATATTCAGTGGAGGTGTCCCAATGCAACATCCAGAGGTCAGTTTAGCTGTCATTATCATCTCTGTCCAGGCAAAATGCCAGAATAATAATGGTATTTTAATGATAACTATATTCTTTCAAGTCATTTACCCTCATTTACAAAAGGAACAAACAAGGGAAGGTTTCACCCCCGAATGCAAAAATGTAAAAACCCTTATGTAATAAATGCTCACATGCTGTCAGAGACTAAAGCTTGATGACAGTATCATCATTAAGAAAAAAAAGGAAAAATCAATTTGTGGAGGAAATTTCCTCTCTGCATGCATATGAGCCTCATTCATTCTTTCCTAAAGCCATTTCTGTTGTGCACAAAAGCAAAGTTGGTGTGTGTCTCGTTGTCTGCATGTGTTTGAGTGTGTGTGTGCATGCTTGAGTGCACGTATGGTAAACTGGCTTTTGTGCAATTCATTAGAAATTCTGCTGACAGAGACTTGCAGTGAAAGCAGTAGTGTGTGCGTGGAGGGAATATCAAGAGGATTGCTCCTGCCTGGAGATGGCCTGCAGCTTTAAAGATATCGGCTCCTTCATATGAAGACACATAACATCACACTTACACACACACACACACACACTGAGTGAACAGAAATGTGTACATCGATAAACGTTCAGCTTTCAGACTCCCAAGCCTTTCTCATTATAGTCAGATTAACACAAGCTGCAGTCAGAGTGGTACCATGGTGCTGAAGGAGAACAGTGTGGCTCAATAATAGTCAGACACATAATGTACTGTGTCGAACACAGAGAGAAAAATGTAGTTTCAGTCATACTTTAGGTTTACAATGAAACTGTCAATGAACAGTATAATCTTTACCTTGGAAGTTTGAAGAACCATGTAGAGATATATAAACAGTCAAAGCTGCTTTAGTATTTTTTATTTTTTAGTATTTTTATACTCACAATCGAATGACCGTGTGTGTGTGTGTGTGTGAAAGGAGTCACTTGTCATGATGAATCCATGAATTATCCAAAAAGTCCTCCATAATAAACGACCAAATGTGTACAACCAAAAAACACTTGGTTAGGTTAAAGGAAAGATTATGGTTTTTGGTTATAATTATCATTTTGTTAGAGGGCTGGATTTGTGGAAAACAAGAAATTTAACTTTAGAGTGGATCAGTGTGATGGTGGGTGCCCTCCTGTGCAGTAAAATTACTAAATTCTATCTTTCTTCCATTTAAATTATTTGAAATGTTGAAGTTCATGCCTCAAGATCGAGTGGTGTTAAGATGGTACCCATACGTCACACCAGAGAGTTAAATCAAAACTCCTCTCTCTACTACAGTGGTTGTACATGTAATTAGTGTTTATGTAGTTGGTATTTGCATTTCGGCTGGATGATAACAAAAGCAAGTCACAGATGTAGACAAACACACATGAAGCACACAGGTAGGATGAAGGCAAATGTATTAAAGGAAGGATCAGGCACAGGCTTACACGTTGGTAATGGGATGGCAGAGTACATCCAAGAAGACAGGGAACAGATGGCATGATATAAAGGTTATAAGCAACATTGGCAATCTGGCAAATGACTGCTCAACTGGTATAAATACTGTGGGCTAATGGAGTAATGAGGAGCAGGTGTGCAAGTGGGTGGAGACAGCAAGAGGAAAGATCCCTAACTAGAGCAACAAAAGCTCCAATACCATACACCATACAGTAGCCTACATACCACATACCAGGATGAAATCAAAGGAAATGGTCAATCATTGAGTGAGAAAGATTTGGTCTGGATAAAAGGCTGAGTATGTGATGGAGGTGATTTTTCAGACTTTTAAAAAGTCCTTTTTAAAGTCCTTTTTTAAAAATGGGACTTTTTCAATGGAATTCAGTGCAGGTAAGGGTTTTGTGGAGGACTCACATACAAAACAGTATGTATTAGGTGTTGCATCAAACTGAAGTAAATGATTTTGAGAGATGACTTTTGTGGGTGTACCCTCATTGATCCCTACCCACTTTAAACTAGAACTTTAAGCAAGAAAACAGTGTGTAGAGGTGTAAAAGTAGGCAGGAAATTAACTTCTTTCTCGCACTCTTTTTATTCATTCTTCACAAATCTGTCACTCTTCATCTGCACCAGAGTACAACACCATGAATGCCTCTGAGGAGACACTATCTGAACGTGTGCACTGTTATCCCCTTTTGTACAATTAATTACATCAAGACAAAAGAATAATTTGTTTGAAGCATGCTGAGACATTGATAGCGACTCTACTCTTAGGTTCAAGGGTTTCATTTAACCTGCCACAGCTGCAGAATAAAACGCACAAAGAAAATACAGAAACCTGTTATCAGTTTTTTTTAAAGGATTTGGCTGGCTGAAATTTAAAAAATGCAGCACAAACTCAGGAGTTTGTGATATGTAGCACAACTAGCTACTGAACTACTCTCTGGAGATTGAAAATGTGATTGCTGTTATAAGTCTTTACACAAATAAACATGACTGTAATCTTCAAGGGAGAAGGAACATGTCACCCAGTGTAGTGGAGTGGCTTGTTGATGTGTTTTTAATAGTTTATAGGCAACATGGAACGTCTGTGGCACAGATAAAAAAGATATATCAGGCTTTGGATATTCACACAATACTTCTAAGGATGAGTTCATTGCTGGTTTGACTCTGCACATGAGATTTGTTGACAATAATAAACATTTTTTAAAAAGCCAGCCATATCCTTTAATATCTTTCTGAGTTCATTTTGACCTCCTGAGTCCAACATTCATTATTTAAGAGTCATGAAAATGAGTAAGAGTGGTGCTCTGTGGTTGTGCTGTCGTTGGGTCCCTGGTCTAATGTGGGTCAGTTTGATCTGGGCTGCTGAGTGAACCTGTATGAATATTAAAATAAGTGATATAATCGCTCTCCGTTTAACAGCCTTCAAACATATGCCGAGCTTTAAACTGTGCATGAATAGTTGTATAAATCTTTCAGTATGCACTCATCTACAGTGAGTTCATCATCCAGGGACCCTCGCTCCCTCCATGGCCATTCATTTTTCATGGAGACCTGCTGGCGATGTCCACGAGTACGACTGGGAAATTACTGTGAGAATCTCAAACCAATCGTGATCGTAATATGAACAAGCACTGAGGCCTTTATCTGATTAATGCAAAAATCCACTTTGATATCTGTAAATATAATCTGTAGATACAGATTATACTGCATTGTCATCTGCTTAGACTTAGTCATAATGCTAAATATTTTGAATTTGTAGATTACTATTATAAAAAACAAACCTATATTTTTTAATATTAAGACATATCCTCTTAATAAAAAAGTGGCGCACCTAAATTCTAAAAAAGCACTGTCTGAAATCAGAAATGATTGAATTAAGGCATAACATGATTAGATTTATGACAATTGATGCATGAATTAACAATTTATAACATCTCAGATAAAAAGTGCACGGCTGCAATATAATAATTCCCCAAGACCCAGTGCATCTGGCTAAACTTGACATAAGAAAAACACCTGGACCAGAAAACCCCCCAAAACTATTTATTAGAGAAAAATATGTACTTTTAAACATACACAAGTCAAAGGTTTAGACACACTTTTTCAATTCAAGTAAATGGGAAACTTTTAACTGCTGTATACCCAATGGAATGTAATGCATCATGGGGTAAATATGTCACCAGCACACTCAAACATCATTTACTTTTTAAATGATACTTAACATGCATGAATTGTACACACTATATGATGCAGCTCATCTGTGACACCAAGAAACTTTGATAGAGACGAGTCATAAAAACGCAAAATATATACGAAATCACATATATCTGTGTGCAGAATCAGTTGCAGTGGTGTATAGATACTGTATATTTCCACTCAGTAGGTCAAGGTGTGGCCTCGTTCTATGGAGACGTCTCCTCGCTTTGTTCTCCTTTATCCACTCTTCTATATTTGGAGTCTGTGTCACACAGCCTGCAGTGATCTTCCAGTGCGAGAGGAGCTGAGCTCAGGTTGGTTGCGGTCTAAATTGCTCTTTATTAGGGGAGCTATTTGTTAAAGATGAACTCTCCCTGCACCAAAAGTTAAAGCGAGCATGCAACACAAATATGATTCAAGAAAACATGATTTAAAACTACTTTGGAACATTTACTTCATTCCGCACCACATTTCATGACTGTACTAAATCTATAAAGATCACTGGGACGAAATTGATTTGTGTTTTTCACTGCATCTGGAAGAAATCATGAGGATGAGACTGTGTGAAGTCTCTTAAAAAATTGGTACTTTTTCCATCGGAGTTCAATAAAGACAAAGGTTGTGCGAATATGAAATTACATTACTGTATCAAACTGATGCCAGATAATCCTGAGATATCAGTCTTTTAGATGAATCCTCATGGGTCCCTATACCCTTTTCAACATGTACATAAATATACTTTGATGTTACCAAACACATAATTCACAATGCATCTGAAACTATGTCCACACAGACGTGTAGGTGTGATTTCTAAAAATATAAGCTTTGTACAAACTTTTCTTCTCTAAGATGCAGTACAAATGCAGCATACCTCCTACACTTAGCTAGGACATTATTTAAACCCCCACATAATCAGGCTTAAACGCTTCAAATCATATGTTTGCAGCATTTGGCTGACCACACCCTAAGGAATGCCAATGGTTACTGATCAGGGTCTAAAATTGAAACAGTTTCTCCTCTGTGTTTATTATTTGACTCTGTGACTTAATGAGAATGTAATAGAGATAAAGGGGAGCCACTCAGTGTTGGTAATACAAGGACTTCATTTGAAGGGAAAAAACACCCCTGCCAGCTGACTGGTATACGGGACCTTTAATGCAGCTGCAGCTCTTCATTCAGATGCTGAGTGGAGCAGCAGATGACCGGAGGAGGGACACTCTTCGAGGATAACCAGACCACAGCTCTGCTCTAATTGCATTTTTGAAAACAAAAAACAAAAACCGAACACACTTCCATGAAGGATTTTCCCGTTACTTATAGTATTTAGCTGCAGGAAATTGCTGTTCTCGCTGCAGACTGAGCGGATTGCGGCAATCACAGCGTCCTGGATGATCGGAGCTCAGCAGCAGCATCACATTGTATGAAATGCGTCACCGCGATCCAGTTTTCCCATTTACACAAATCGGCTCTCCACTCACGGACTGATCCCTGTACTGACTGTTTCACCAGGTAAGGAATTTCCTCTCTTTATTTAAATGTAGGCTATAGAGGCATGAGATGGAAAAGATGTAGGCCAAGATATTCTCTGCGTAAAGCTGACAATCTTGTCCTATTCGTGTCTGCGTGCAGTGCAGGAGAGGATGGCTTCTATTAGGCTAAATCTTTAGGCCTTTACATTACAATAGACGATGCCATGTCCCGACTTCCACCCCATCTTACATTCTTGACCGCTGTCCCGTTTTTAAAATGATCAGCCGCCTATTCTGTATTATGGATTCGCAGGTTTTTCTAACATAGTGTGAGATTGAGCGCACAGGGCATTATTGATGGTTTCAGACTGGTTTTTATTAATGTAGTTTAGGCCAGTTATGAGGGGTTGGTGGGCGGGTTACAGATAGGCAGTCTCCTCTAGAGCTCAATGAGCGGGTCTCATGTGTCGTCTTTTCGGTGCAGGTAACCACATGCGCGGGCCGGTGTCACCACGCTGAGCCCGGAGAGCACGAAGGGTACTGGGGTCAGAGAGACAAGAGTGGCCGGGAAAGGTGGACCGGATGACAGCCAGAACCTCTGAGGCGTCGGGACTGTCGGTGCCGCTGCACCGCTGTCACGGGGTTCTCCAGGCCAATAACGGAACCTGCGTGGAGAAGCTCAGCATCTTTCCGCCGTTCTCCTCCACCCTCGCACTCCTCGTGCTGGTGGCTGTGCTCGTGGGGATCATCCTCGTTTCCCTGGCAACGTTCCACTTCCACAAGAGGAAGCTTCGGAATAGGAAGATCCAGCGCGCGCAGGAGGAATACGAGCGCGACAGTCGCAGCCCCGTGCGCGCTGGGGCGAGCGGGGAGCCCGCGAGGCCGTGCGTCATCGTCCGACCGGCGAGATGCGAGGAGAAGCTCTCGTGCCAGAGCACGGAGAGCGGGGACGTCACCGAACCGGCGCTGCACGAGGCGGTTCCTCTTGACTGTTAACTTGGTGCAACTTCAGGGAACGAGACTGTGGAAATAACAGGAAAAGCAATAAGGCACAAAGAACTCCCACATCCATCTCTGCTGCTTGTAGACTTAGAAACAGTAGGAACATAAATGCAGAATACTGAGCAGAATAGTAGGCCTAGAGGTAACACTAGTACTACAGTGGCACATAGGTTAGCTATGTGGACACACACCTTAACACAGTAGTATAACCGGTAAATTCCTTATGGATCTGTATAAAGTATTTGCCTGCTTTGACTTTTGGACCTCTCCCTCTTCCCCAGCCTAAAACGTTGTTTAAACGTGGAATATGTTTAAACTTTAAATCCTCCCCGTGATGAGACACACGGTTGTGTTAAATTATTTATAGTTGGTGACACAACACAGACCATAATGGCTCGCAGATCTTCCTTAAGCATGTCCTCTGACACACTACCAGTAGTTAGACTATAATGGATGTTGTGGTGCTGTTAGGCAGTGCAAAGCTGCACATAGGCTATAGAAAATGGCTTATTTGTTTGCATAGTATTTTTCCTTCAATTAAGTGACTTAGCATATTTGCATAAAGTACTCTGTCCTCCAATGTCTGTTAGACATCTGTAGGTAGCTCTAGTTAGCCTCACAGGATGCAAGACTTTTGCTGTAGTTATGCACATAAGAAATTTTCTTTCATGTGTCAGGTAGTAGGAGTTTTAGCGCTAATATAGTATTTTCATTTTTGAGTATTTATAATGTATTCTCTGACATGTAATAAATTGAGAATCCTTCCAACAGAGTGTTTCAGCTCAAGACGGTCTTATTATGTTTTGTTTTTTGGTCCTTCATATTGTATCATAATGGGCCTAATAGAAATTCAGTGTCATTTATTATATGAATTCACTGTAAATGTATGCCATTATGAGAGCTGGAATGTTTTACAGTAACACCATCTTTCTGGAGTTCATGTAATCTGCCTTATCAAAGGAAAATATGTAATATTCAAAGTTTATAAATAAATGCTTAAAAGTTATGTTAATTCTTTGAATGTGTCAGTTATCTTGGAAACTTGTAGCCTGTTGATTATTATCTAACAAGCCTGAATGTTGCTACTCAGTATCAACTGGTAAATATTCCCATCATTCACTCATTATAATACAGTCAAGGTGACAAGCTGAGACAAACATAAATGACCTTCCCAATGTATATCTGTAGAATTTACACAGCAAGGACCCTATAGCATAAAGAACCATATCACTGCATACACAATTGTGGCATATAGGACCTTGTAAATTACAGCCATGTCCCTCGAATACATAATCAGATCCACTGCATATAGAACAAGGTCTGCTGCATATAGACTCCGTCCATGTTTCACTGTGATTTATTGACATGAAGGTTATCCACAGAAGTAGTCTTAATCTCAACATATCTGTGTAATGGCGCCACAGCATGTCTCATTGGAGGTCAGTGGAAGTGAATCAGCATCAGTCAGTCTGTTGGCCCAGTACCAGGACACCATGTTCCTAATTGTCCCAAGCAAAAAAGACCTGGAAATATGAAGAAGTCTTTGGCAATGCTCCAGCCCTGGAAGATGCACTGAGAGACTGCTTGTCTATCTTATCTCATTGGCATAAGTGCAACAGAATGGAATGATTTATCTTGGGAGGGAAAATGGAAGTAAGTCAATGAAAGATGACTAATGCATTTTACATTTAAACATATGTTCCCCCCCAGAACTATATATATATATATATATATTACATATTGGAACCAAGAACCTCATAAATGTTTCACCATAAAAAGTAATAGGTTTTAATAGAATAACACTCTGTAATGACATAGCAATAGATTTATTGTAATTGATCAAATTCAAAGCAACTGAGATTAGGTAAGTATGTAGAAGCCATGAGATAATTTTAACCATCCTATGCATATACACATCTGAATGGGCCGTGAGTGACTTTTCTACTAAAGGTGGAGTTAAATTTTATTCAAAAGGGAGTGAAACACCTCTTCAAATTTACAGTATGGTCGGACGAGGGATGAAGATTCAAGATTCAAGAAACTTTATTGTCTGTTGCATAACAGAAATTCCTATTTCACTTGGCTCAATCAAAGATAAGGTAGACAAATGTAACAATAACAAAACAGAAAAAGTGAAACAGTTAAAACAATAAAGTAAAACATCACAGTAAAGTAAGTGACACATGCAAACATCAATTCAGATGTGAATGTATCTGTATGTGCCTAGTTTGATCTATGTAGGGCAGAAATAGGTGAGGGTGAAGGACATTTTAAAGGTATTCCTTTGACCACCTGGTTTTCAGTGTCAAAGAATGGATGTGAGAGACAAGGAATGGGTGCATGTCAATAGTGTGAAGATAGATATTAGGCAGGGAGGTCAGTGGCTAGAAATCAATGGAGGTCAGTGGAAATGAATGGATGAGAGTCGGTGGTGGTCAGTAGCTGGGGACTGAATGCGGTCTGTGGTTAGGAATCGATGGAGGTCAGGGAATAGGGGTTGATGGGGTCAGTGACTAGGAATCAACAAGGTCTATTTTTCTTGACAATAACTTTTATCTTAATCCACTTGTATAATTGCATTGCTGTCAGGTGGAAACCTTGTAACTCCATATTTCGTTTTGGACATACTACACAGCAGTGATAACATCAAAGGAATGGGGTAAAGCTTTGTGTCGTAGCCTATTTCTATTGAGCCTGACAAAAAAACCCGAACAAACAAGCAAAAAACAAAACAAAGCTGACACATATATTTTTTCTCCCATCTTTGAGGGGCCCTTTCTGTTCAGGGGCCCCTGGGCACTTGCCCAGATTGCCCGTATGGTAAATCCAGCCATGGCTGTTACTTATTGTCACACATAAAGACCTACGTTGGGAAGAGAGAGACACAGACAGAGACTTTTACGTGATTTAAGTTTGCTCTGGGAATAGCCTAGTTATTGTGTATAGTTTAATTTAGAATTAATGAGGCCAGTTTTCAGGGTTTTGTTGTCCCAAGAGGTCTGCTCCTCAGTGCAGCACACAGACTTAGTTGGACAGTGAGTGGATTAGGTCCACTGAGGCTGTTTATTATAGCAGGATTGTTCGGTGCATTGTCTAAGACTGAAGACAGCTGGTGTTCATTTAACTTAGAAACATTAGGGGTACAGTGGACAAAATAAATGTAGTCTTTTTCTCTGGGTAACTTTTGAGTGTTTATCTGCCAGCAGCAGGGCCTATGGCAATGTTTGTTGAACAATTACAATTACTGGGATTGGTAATGGGTGTTTATGGTTCTCAAAATATAGTCTGTAATAACTTTGATTACTCCTCAGTCTTTGCTGTGGTGCCACCATCATGCCAAAATGTCCATATGCACAGAAGAAATATCAAGATCCAAATGTATGAATGCCATAGTGTTTAAACATGTACAGTGTGTTCCATAATGGGTGAACCCTCTCCATTATGGACCCATCCTCAATCTAAAGTGACATTTTTGCACACAAAATATCTCATAATCTAATAGGAAAAGTTGCCAAGAGAATAAATCCAATATTGAAACTTGTGCCTTTTCCTCAAGTGCCACCCTCTAGACATAATTGACATTTTAGTACTGCTATATGTAAAGCTCTAAGAGGTATAACCACTAACTTCTCAAAGGCTTTATTTAAACTTTTTAACCGTGTGTCTGTACTTTGGTTTTGTGTCATGGTCTCAGTTGTGAAATATTTTTTCAATTTAATGTTGAACATAGACAAAAAAATGTCTCCAGTCTTCCAGACAGCCATTAATTTCCTTTTATTTCTGCAGAGTTTGAAGATCAATTTACAGACACTTGAAACTGGAGTTGGCAGTCCTTGTGATATGGTTCGCCTCTCAGTTCTCTTTGGTGAACACTTGCTTTGGAAATGGATTACATTATTATAAAATATGCAGACTGAGTTTTTAAGACAGCGAAAAACATGGTTACAAAGAATCCCTCCAGATATGTTTAAAGACTGAATAAATCATTGTGTCTGATGTGGTTATTCCACAAAAAAGTTTGGTAAATGGACTGCAAATTAACTTAAACTTAAAATTAATTCTATCCCTTCTTGTTTATTGAAAAATGCAGAATATATGAATAGGTAAATATGGTCATTTCAAACATTTTCCTGCTGAATACAAGATTTCTACTCCTTCATGTACAGTATATACAGTAGTGAATGTGCACTGTGGAGTCTTCAAGTTTCCACATCATGCTTGTGTATTTTGGAGTATTCAGATCCTTTACTTAAGTAAATGTACCAATACAGGAATTTAAAAATACCCAATTACAAGGAAGTCCTTCATGAAAAAATAATACGTAAATGAGAGTACATAAGTATTAGCAGAAAAATGTAAAACTGCAGATATATCATTCTGCACAGTGATGCTCAAACATCCTGGGACTAGACAAAGACACATTTTTGACTGGAGGAAGTTGTGGGTTGTGAGTTGTGGTAAAAATCAACTCAGGCTATTCCTACAAGACCTCACAAATAAGCTATTGGGTGCACTGATTAGTGGGTTTCCTGTTGCACTCAACATAAAGCTAACACCCTGCCAGCAGCCAGACAACCTCCCTGCTGTAGAGCATCAGTGACAAAGGGCCACATGTGAACAATAGCAAATATGGGTAACAACAAAAATCTGAAAGCATAAACACTCCACAACCCACTGAATCATAGATATGAAATTGTTAAAAATCACAGTCCACATTTTCCGGGATAAACCCAAAAATCTAAAATATTTCACAAAGAGAAGGGATGCAGTCAGTTACAGCTGTCTCACTGATGAGGCTTTGCCCTCGACTTTACAGCCTATTCTGATTATTCCTCTGAGCTGCATTAGTAGATTGGTCCTGTGATCCATAGTTCAACTCAGAGTGATGACAAGTGGCAGTTCACTGTCAGGAGGAGAGGACACCGCTGCTCCTATTCTCACCCCTGCTGTCAGGGTTTGAGGTGGATGATTTGTCACCACTGTCTGTTTATACGCCTCATTACCACAGGTTCAGGTTGCAGCTGTGAAGGTACCAAACAACTACAAAAGCACTAATTTGAAGGAGAAAGAATGAATAGCAGAACACAACTCTTTAGTCCTACCACTTGGTGCATACACAGTTGTTCAGCCCGTGATGTTCATATACCTAATTTAGGCTAGGACCATGATTGACACAGTTAATCATATAGGACATATAGAGATTTATTTTAAAGAAGCTCGTTGAATTAAATGGAAATTATAGGGGTGACTGAAAGATGATGACTAAAAAGACTAACTTTGGAGATGCATAAGATAGATAGAAGAGGACCACATTCTCATGTGGCTGCTGCTCTGATTCATGTCTACAAACAAAACAATCAGAAAACAACATGAATGACAGAGAATACACTAGCCAGCATGACATTTTGTCCATGCACTAATGAAGTTTAGAGGGAAAACACACTCCATGGCCTCCATGGCACACAAACATCAAAACAATAGAGGTGAAATGAAAAAGAAGTTTGTGACTCACTTTAATATACTTATTTTCTATTAATTTCATTGTGCTATGATTCATCACACAGTCAGTTCACAATCTACAGTCTGGCACAGACTGTGACCAATATTTTATTACAGGGATCTTGCACAATGTGACAAGCTCAAGATAGTTAAGGTAGTTAAGAACCACTTCTCATGGTCTTCTTCAGCTAACAGAGTTGGTCCGGTTGCCATTATGTAACGTAAAGTAAGGAGTATGGGTCATGTGGTAACAATGGTTGTACATGAGAAGATTGTTACCTCTGTAACCGTGTACCCCATGATCGCTCTCTAGCCATCCGCTGACTGCTGGTTGATGACCTTTGACCACTTCTCAGTTGATGCTGAGGTTTTTTGTCTGGTGTTTGCAGATAGCTGGTGCCATCTTTCCAGTTTTAATTCAGTCTCTTTTTTGTGTCGCTGATCCAGTGTCCACTACAGTTGTTGCATGTGATGTTCAACAATACTCTGGTCTTCCTTTGCGGGTCGAGTCTTGTCTTCGGTGTCCCAGCTGAGATTTTAAGTTGTTAAATTGTTTTCAAGATCAGGACATTTGCACCTGACACCAAAGATTGTCTTTAAAAGAGGACAGAGCTCATGTAGTAGGCAATTTGAATGAAAACTCATTTAAGTCATTACAGCTCCTGGTTCTGTCTCATTTGTCCTGGTTTAACCATTTTTGTGTTTTAATATCATCAATACATGATTTATGTTCATCCTATTTGGGATTACAAACACAGCACTATGTACTTTGAGTACAGGACCAACCGACAAACATCATGTTTCTTGGATATAAAATGGTTCCTGTTGACACACACTACTGAAGTCTGCGGCAGTAAAGAGGGGCTTTAAATTGAGATTACTGATGGATGGGGCTGCTGCCTGCCTGACAGTCCTGTAGATTTATGGAAGTATGGCTTCATGTCCTGTACAGTAATCCATTTGTGAGACACTACATCATTTTTCTGACAGCTGGATTAGGTTTCTGTGTGATCGCTCACCTTAGTTTATAGCACAAAGGGTTGAAACATCAAATCCTGTGCAGATGCGGTTGCAGTTTGCCTTATAAAAATGTTATGTAATTGCATGTCAGTGGGTTTCAGACACAGGCCCCTCGGATCTCTTGGAGAGGTAAAATCCTAAAACAAATAGACTTGGAACACCTAGAAAAGTAATTTTGGTCAGTAACATTCTCACTTAAAGAGATCTGATATTTGAAATATGTCTTGTCAGAAAGTACCACGAAAAGACCAAAACCAAGAGTGCATTGCTTGCACTAAAAAGTATTACCTGTGTAGCCAAAGTCTGATGAATATTTTTTATTTGTGCCATTTATTACCATTGTTGTGGTAAAAAAACTATTAAAACATGTAAATGAGCCACACTGGTGCATGGAAGCAGCATCGATCTTCTCATCTAACTCTCAGCAGGGAAGTGATTAAAATTTCCCAAAATGTCAAACTATTATTTTAAACAATTACCGGTAGTTTAATGAATGAATAACTACTGTGAAAAAGTTTTAGACACTTTAGATGCTTATCTTCCTCTCCATTATGCAGTACCACTAGGGAAGCATCTGATCGGTCCTAAATATATCCTGCAGCATAACAAACATGTATAAAAAACTATCTTCGGCAAAAAGAAGAACAAGGAGAGTTGCAACAGATGGTTTGGCCCCCACTGAGCCCTGATCTCAGCATCATGGGAGTCAGACTGGGATTACATGAAGAGACAGAAGCAGCTGAGAAGCTGAAATCAACAGAAGAAATTTGGGAAGTTCTCCAAAATGTTTGGAACCAACCTGCCAAGTACCTTGAAAAACTGGCATTATATTTAAAGCGTCCTGACTTTACTTTTAGTGCCTAAAACTTTTTCACAACACTGTTTGTAAAAGCCAAATATTTACACAGCTCGAGAGACAATTTGGATTTATTCCCTCAGTATTTTAAACATCCTGACGAAAGCAGGCGTTTTATTAACCTACTGTAAGATTGACAGCTTGAATGTCTCCATCAGAAAAAGTGAAAGTGAAGAGCATCATATTCATTGGGAAAACATTAAATGATCTGAAGTGATACTGAAAGGCAGAGCTTCATCCTACGTCAAACAGTTTTATAATCTGCCTGTTGGTCGGATGAAGCTGTGAGACCAGATTATAAAAGGGAGCTGTGACAGGAAATTTTACATTTCACACATTTCTTATTAATGTTGCATGAAGCCATTCTGAAGTGGGAGTGGAGTTGGATTTGCAGGAAGAGAAAACAATTTATTGTTGTAGACATTTTTTTCTAATCGATAGCATTCACATATTAGAAAAAATAACCTTTCTTAACTAACTTTCACCACATGTAAAGTTTTCAGTATGGAAATCTCTCATGCTGAAATTTACCAAGATATCGTCAATCAGCAGCCATGTAAACTGCGTGGACAGTAGAAAAACTAACTGACTCTAAAAGACAATCAACAAAAGTTTCTTTGTGTCCATTTAAATAGCAAGCATCCACTTTATATTTTCCCTCCTCCCTCTATCTTCTGTTTGGGCTTCTTCTTCTTGGCTGGCTTGCTGTCAGACTGTGTCTTGCTCTTTTTGGCTGGGTTGGGATGTGGAGCCGCTGCACCATCGGCCGGTCGTTTCAGTTTCATTTTCTTGTCTTTTTTCTTTTTGGCTTGTCCTTTCGCTTCCTCTGGTTTGTTTGTGGGGGTCGAGTTGTTCCCCGCAGGTTCTAAAACAGGCTTATTGCGCTTCTTCCGCTTTTTCGTCTCAGGTAGAAAACCTTTCTTCTTCTTGGGAGCTTGTTGTTGGTCGGCTTCCTTGTCAGGCTTTGTCTTTTCAACTTTGGGCTTCCTGTGAATGTGAACATCAAAACATGCAAGGTCAACATGATGGCTTTAATACACTGTCCCCCCAAAAATCCACCTTGCCCTGCCCAATCCACCCAGCCCTGTGATAAATAACACCTTAGTGAAGCTCATGTTGGTAGAGATCGATTAGAAGTTATGAACATAATAGATTCGATTAGATATCTTTATTGTCATACAAGTACAACAAAATTTAGTTTGTGACTCTCATACACAAGTAGAAGGACAGTCGGTAAAGAATATAATACACTATTCAAATGCAACAGTAAGATTACTGACCAGTGTACTTGTATACGTGAACTGACTAAAAACAAACTAAACAGTCTAAAAAGGAAATAATCTAAAACCACCTACATAAACAGAGCCACTGCTCAATGTGCACTGTCATTAGTAGAAAGACAATAGCAGCCTTGAAAATTAAATAAATACAAACAATTGTAGACATAATGGCATAAGTTAAGACAAAGAAATAAGTGGTTCACATTTCAGCAACTACGTATCTCTACTTATTGATAATATTATTTTGTCTAAAAGTAAATAAACTTAATACTGATTTACATATTCGAAACAACACAGAAGCGATTTGCTCCCCTGAACTTCAAACCTTTCAGTTTTCAGAGCTTGTTTGTAGTGTTAAAACTCAAATATCTCTGTGAGTGTTCTTCAGCCAGTGTCGGTGTGTTACTGCTTGTGGCGAGCACAGCAGACCCTGTGCTAATTATTACTGGTGTAATGACAATACACTGGTGCTGCTAATAGAGTTTTATATTAACTGTACACTGCTGCAACATAATGGGGAAATATTGACTGTGTTTACACACTTAGATTACCGGTTTATTATCAGCTTTCTGCAGTAGTCGTGTTTCTTCAATGTCATGTAAACGATAAACCTGATTTATAAACCTGATTCATGTAATGAGGATAGGGAATTGGAGAAACCTGATTTCCCCAGGTAGATATCTCTTGCAGAAATCAGATTTCTTGGCCATGTATAAAAGTAACTGGGTTTCTAATCATCTTTTTACAAGTGAGCATGTGCACACAGACAAAGAAGATACTCAGCAAGCAGGATCATGTATCATAACACTTAAAATACATGAGGCATGTGTCCAAAATTATGAGGACATCTGCTTACTGACATGTTGCATGAATAGAAGGATTTACATTCACAATGTCTGAGAAACAGACAACAACTCACATGACTCCAAAGTGTTTCATCACGGCCCAGTAGGTGTCTTCTAGCTTGCCGGTCTTATTGAAGGTGATGACGCTGGTCAGGGACTGCAGGACCGTTTTAAGGGGCTCCAGGTCTACAGTCAGTTTCTAAACAGTGCAGAAAGCAAGAAGAAGAGACTGAGCACCTCAATCGAGACCATGTCAACAGTTTCCCCCTCACACTGACACTCATAGCCGACCTACCTGCAGGTGGACGATCTTCACTAGGAACTGACAGAGCTCCAAGATTTTCACCACTTTCTCCTTCACCATTTTGCTCTCAGTTTGACCAACAGCCTGAAGACACTGCGCGAAGGGGACAAAGAAGTCATTTTTGGGCCACAGCTGACCATTAAGGCCACCTTAGATGAGGGTAACTAACCAGCTTAGCAGTGTTTTTTGTGGGGATTCACTGATCCACTTGACTGATATTGCTGCCAAAACCATTTAAATTAAATATTTTTTTCCCGCTATGTTACTGTAGTAAGCTAATAAAAAAAAAAAAAAAAAAAAAACCTAGAAAGCAGCCGTGTGTTAAAACAATGCAAGGGACTGTGTTGGTGGATGCATGTTGTTTGAGGTACTGGTGAGACAATTAACTGCAACAGGAAGTCTAGTTGGAGCTACAGTTTAAAAGCTCATCAGAGAGGATTTTATACCTGGAAAGTTATCACAGCGGCAGAAATTGTATATTTTGTTGTGACGATTGGGAGGTGAACAGTATAATACAGCTTTCAGGTAACATTAAGTAATCCAAAAGCAATGTGTGCACGAATATACAGTACCAGTCAAAAGTTTGGACTCATTTTTTCCATTCATATCAATGAGAAAGTGTGTGTATGTAATAAAAACGTGAGCCTGATTAAACTGCTGCTGCTGCTGCTGAAGAAGCTGTGAGAGTGAAGCAAAACAGTAACGCTGCAGCTAAACAATGAGCAGGCCATTATTTTTTACACTCATACAGTCATTCATAATTCAGGATTTACACTGCAGCCTTGATGCAACACCCCCTGACATTTCCATAATTTTTAAATACTTTCATATAATGTATAAACCTGTTGTAATGTGTTCATGTCATTTTACTGAAGTTGTACAGTGTCGGTTCCACAACAGGTGGAAACTGAAAACCATCTTGTTCAATACATTTGCATAAAACTGTTTTTGTACCATTTGGTAAAATTCAGATATTACTCAAACAACTGATAGAATTTCTTGATTTCCTGTGTTTAGATGCATCTCACGTTCAGTGGTGACATTGTGATGAAACACAGGGTTGTCTGTGTTGACTTACCGTTGCCAGCTGACCTGCAACCTTTACAAAGAGCTCCGTCCACAGATCGCCGCTCAACAGCTGCTGAACCTCCCTGCTCTGCATTGCCCTCAACACCAACATACATGCTAGACCCTGTGCACACAAAACAACGTCCATTAACAGAAATTCTACTATACACATGAACTTCACAGTATAAAGAGCTGAAAATAACCAAATATCTAGAAGAGTGAAAGAAAAGCTAAGCAAGGAAACCTTATTGTCACATGCAGTGAAAACAATTAGTGAAATTTTCAAAAGCTTGACACACCAACTTTGCTGATAAAAACTATTTGACCTATTAATACTGATTATATTGATTTAAGCTAATCACAGACATGTAGGTGACATAAAATGAAGTGATCCCACATTTTGACCATGTACAAAAAGCCTCTTTATCAGTTGGAGATTTCATAACACATTTTTGTTTTAAAAATAAAGTTAAAAGGTATAATATGCAGGATTTGTTGGCTGATCTTTGTCAATACAACATTAAAAAACAAAAACAAAAAAAATTGCTGATTTGTATACGGAATCAGTTGGCAAATAAAATTAACTTCAGGTTTTATTTCCTTTACTTATTCTTCTCTTGTTTGCCAGAAATTGGGCTACATAACTGCTCCTGAAGCTAACGCTCCAAAATCTTTACCTGCTGGTGTTCTCTGACCCCAAATGTGATGTGCTGCACAGCTGTATCCAACAGGTTGACACACAAAACCTGGAAAAAAACAATAGCTGTGTTGAAAACTGCCAACAGAGGACATTAACTTCTGGCTTCATGTTGATGTGAACCACCATCAGATGTGTAAAAGTACTCACAGGGAATCTGTTGAACAAGTCGGTGAACATCTGAGCAGTCATAGGGCTCTTTCTCCGGCTCATGAAGGAGCTCAGAGCATTTCGGAAGATTGTGGAGACCCGATCCACATCCACGTTCCCCATGAACTTCAACTGCAGAAACAAACACCCACCATGAGAGAGAACAACATCAGAGATGTATTCTATGTTCTGTGATTACAGGTGTGACTATATGTTACTGTTTAAGTGTGATCAAAGGGACGTCTTTTTGACAGAAGACATTTTGACATTTCGCAGAACACAGGTGACAGGTAACAAACTAATTAACACAAGTTTCTGTTTCAAACCAATTGTTTCAGCTCTTGAACAGAGTAACCCAGTAAAAACACCAGACCACAGCTGGAACTGATTCAGTGCAAAGCTGGACATAATATGGGAAATGCAATGGTAACAATTATGTACCATGTAAATAATTAATTAGATGTCCATCTGTCTCATGACCAACTTTAAGATCTATGAGTACAAGAAGATGTCATTTTTTTTAGAGAAATATCTATTTAAGTGCTGTTTCAGCCACAATGAGCTTCTGTGCCAGCAACACTTTACATACTCGCCTAATTAGGCTACGAACTGATCGATTCTTGTGATCACAACCACACCGTCCAACAATCTAAACACAACTCCCACTGTGAGGAGGTTAAGAGAGGAGAAATCAAACAGCGGATGAACACAGAAGTGACAGATGAATCAGTGTGTGGTAAACATACGTCGATTGCTGCGGCTGTCGGCTCCTCTTTGGTCTCAGCAGGAGGAGCTCCTCGGAGCACTTTCACCACGTACAGAGAGGCACTGGAAGGACATTTCAACATGAGGAAAAGGCTTTGGCCAACTCACAACAGACTAAAATTAAATGTAGGGTCGAGCTCGACACATTCATTTCTGACCTAGAGGAGTCAGTGTGGCTGTCTGAGAATAACAGAAAGCAACAAGAAAGCAAGTGCATCTCGAGCATGAACCAGGTGTTTCTAATAGCGTACTGGCCCAAATATAAATCATGCAAGAATATTTTCACGGAGGCTCAGAGTCAGATTCAGAAAATCCTCTTAACTGCTAACACACATCAACCTGTCAATGAGTAGAGCAGGTGTGTTATATAAGGTAGTATTTATTCACAAGAAATTCACTAAAGAGTAAAAAGAAGTTCTGTTGTCAGAAATCAACAGATGAAAAGAAATTTAGTGGATGTGACAGACAAAAACAAAACAGTTAAATGCAAAAAAATGCCCCATTAAAACAAAGTGTCTTTTCAGTTAAATAGGTGCAGATCAAATGGATGTAACAGTCAGGGAGATGGACGACAGAATAAATTGATGTTACTCTGTCAGGCGTTATAAAAGAGGACATTTATTCAAGCAGCAAACAGCAGCCTGCTGAAACACTGTGAGGCAACTGCCGTGATGGGAGTATTTTTCTAACAGCTACTAAATAGTATAAGATGTCGTGCCAAATACCAGAAAACGCTGCTGCCAAATCCCTCAGCATTTACCAAGTAACATATACTAATCAAATATATTTCCTTTGTGTGACAACTTCTCATTTTCAATGCTCCTGGGTTTAGATTATTTAAGCTGGCTCCTCCTTTCTGTCTCTGTTTATCCTTCAGAACATCACAAATCCATACAACATTTCAATGGTTTAAAGAATACAGATGCATTTATACTTTTTCTTTAGCTCTAAATAAACTATTATTTAAAATACTTTAAATCTTGTGTGATCCCTTCTCCTTGTATAGCTCACAAATTCTGGGCTGTGACATTTATATCAGTATTTTCTCCTGTTGTACTGTATATGACACCTGCCTGTGTGCTCACTTACAAGCATGCATATTTCATTTGACAGAATAAAAAATCTTAGGTTTTACTTGGCAGCTTTTTTCTGAGCTATGAACTGCATCTCACAGTCTTATATTTAACGGTTTTAATTCCTCATATTCTCGGTTTGCATGTTCTAGTAATGAAATCGTCAGTCATGTTATGTGTAATGTCCTCTATTTGCTTTATATTCATTTTAATTGTATTTTCTGTCTGTGTATGAGATCCATTTTCCCCACATGATTAACAAAGCTCATTTACTCCTCGTTACTTCTAAATTCACATCTAATATGGAGTGTGAGAGTTTGACATCGTTTTCTCTTCAGATCAGTCATTAAGCAGAAAGTTCTACCTGAAGTAATAGAGGCAGACGGAGGAGTCGGACAGTTTCTGGGTTTTAGTCATCAGTTTGTCCAGCAGGTCATGGAGCTCCCCCTGTCTGTCACCAGCAGTCCTGCAGTAAACCTTGGACCTACAGAGCTGGTTCCTGCAAAAATCACACAAGTATTCATCATGTATTCACTCAAAGTAAAAAAAAAAAAAAAAAAAACTTTTCACAGTGTCTGTTAGGTGCTCTCTGGTGAATAAAACCACTCAAACCAAACACAATCATGCTTATTACCAGACATGTCAATCACAAAAACAAACACTAATACAGTAAATCATGATGGTCCACGCCTCAGGTGTGTTACCTGAAGATATCTGCAGCTCTGCGGAGGAAGTCCTGCTCCTGTTGGTGGCTGTCGGAGCTCATTCCTTTGTCGATAATGCTGAGCAGAGGCTCCACCAAACCCAACACAAGAGGACTGCCCGCCTGCCGAGCCACGAACACCTCGATCAGGTCCAACACCTACAGTGAGTGGAAAAGCCAAACAAAGGAGAGAGACAGCTTTAGAGTTGGTGGGAATTGTTTTTTCATGGTTTTAATGGAGGTAAGCTAGCAGTTTCCCCCTGAGTGTCTGCTTCTAGTCTAAGATTATTGTATCAGTTTACCTCCTTTTTCATTTTATCTGCTTTAGACACTGTGATACTTGCATTGGACAGCTGTGTCATGTATACTGTATCTGTTCCTATTAAATAAAACATAATAATTATAAGATAAACACGTCCTGGATCTTAATACTAGACACAAATGAAAGTGTTCTCATCTGACTCCTGGTAAAATGTGTGAGACTATGTCCTTATAAGACCACAGACTGAGGACGAGGTACCTTGATCTTAAAGTCTCGAACCAGCATTTTCTCTTTCTGTATTTTGGTCTTTTCGTCCTTCTTGGCCAAGGCCTTTTTCTTCTGTTCTGAGAACAACGATGCCAGGCTCTTATCCAGCTCCATCATGGCTTCATCATCCATATCTTCATCACTGCTGCCGTCCTCCTCTGCGGCCTGAACATACAGCACAATTGGAGGACAAGAATGTATCTCCAAATACCACTGTAAAGATATTAATCTTGCTAAATTCATGACATGCCGGCCTGAAAACTTGAAGAGAGGTTAGAGAGAGCTACATGTGAAAAAATGTATTATTAATGTATAAAAAAAGACTAAAAATAGCAACCAATATCAGTATACTAACTGATGTTTACCAAGTACAATGTTCAACATGTTCTCCAAAATAATTCACTATGTTAACATGAAAACATTTAATAATTAGCATTAAACATAAGGTACAGCTGTGGCTGAGGGAACTGTCAATGATTTTCAGGTATTTAGTTGAAAAACAAAGTATTGGTAAGACACTGTTTCATATGATGATGGTGCTATATTAAAAGTTAGTTATCATAATTTATCTTTATGGGGACATGAAAGTCTGCACCACATCTCATTGTAATCAATCTAATGGGTGTTGAAATATTACACTCAAAATCATTGTATGGGTATCATACATTTCTATACAAAATTTCATCTTAATCCATTCAATAGTTGTTGAGATATTTCTGTCTGAACCAAAGTGGTGCACAGACATTGCCACCCTTTGAGCCCCATATGGAAAGTTATTTTAAAAAAATCGTGTTTGTTTCAGTTCACAGAGCCAAAGGTGGGTTTAGCTGGTTCAGGTTTTTGTTCACACTTGTTGCTCTGTCCCCAAAAGGCCAAATGGAAAGGATAATGAATGCAGTTTTAAACGATCATTAATTTAAAACACTAGACACTGAGACCAGGAGGGGCTGAAAACCTGAACACCCACCAAAGCATTCTGCTGCTGCAGGACCTTCATCAGCTCCAGACGGAAGTTTTGGTCCACCTCTCCTTCCTCCTCTAGTTCATCATCGTCATCATCATCCTCCTCCTCTTCCTCTTCCGCCTCCATTGCTTCACCATCTGCATCTTCATCCTCATCATCTGATTCGTCTGACTTGTCAACCTGACAAAACCATAAACACGTTATGAAGATATCAGTTAAGTGTTCATTTTTTAAAACAAAAAAACCCCCAAAACAATCAACTGTAGCATACAGACCTGTATGTTTAATATATTCAGTAAATAAAAGGAAAACCAGAAGTGTCAAATATTACAAGATATTGATAAGTCGATAAGATGATGTTACTGATGAGACGATAAAAAGGACTAACCTCCATGTCTTCGTCATCTTCATCTTCCTCTGATTTCTTCTGGGTTTTGTCAATCTCGTCAGTGACGAACACGGCAGAATCCTCCTCGTCATCCTTTTCTGAGTCCAGGACCTGCACAAAGCCCGGCACATAGTCATTAAAATCCCTTATAAAGCTAGTCGTGCAATACTAATGACTGAAGTAACTGTGAAAATCATTAGAGATTAATTATTTATTAGAGTTGACAGAACACTGTCGGAGCAGTTTGCAGACAAGATAATGATTCATCCACTGAGTAGCTCTTGCTAAGAAGTACACAGCCCAGCTATCTTAGGAAACAACTAAATCTTTTTTAAAGGCTAAACAAAATATTTGTGACCTGATTTTAAAGATTTTCGTGTTTTGGTTAAACTTCTTTAACTATGATCTAGTGTAACTTGTTTATCTGATATTAAACCCAGCGTTTTGGGGTATTTTTGCCCCATTGTTCAGTATAATTTTTGCAGACTGTCACCACAGCCTCCTTAGTCTTTTGGCTGCTTGCATTTGCCCATGCCGATTACCTGCTGCCAAACCCAGCTTTGATTCAAGTAATTAAGTGTTTTGCATTTAACTATTTTGATCCTGATTCTTGCTTTGTTGTCCACATGCATGTGACAGATACCTCAAATTCACTATTAGAAGGGAGACTGGTTTAAATGTTTAAATAAAGTCCTGCCAGGCCAATCCAACCAAGATGTATGTGTTTTATTGTCTTATGCTTGTTATCACCTGACTGAAATTCTTTATTTAGGACAAGAACACAATTTCCATGACAACTGAGCAAATTCACTCTACTGATAAAGGCCACAAGACAAAAAAACAAAACAAAAACCATTGTGATAAGAGTTGCTTGTCAAACTTTGAGCCAATCTGTTATCATATAATGATGATTACAGGTCTACAGATCAAACTTACACACTACACATTGTAAAAACTGATTCACGGATGGTGTCAAAATCTACCTCTTTACCATTTTGACAACGACTGATCTTTATGTACGTTACTTACGTCTAAGATGGCGGTGAGGGCGGCTGCAGTAACATGGGGGCAGATGGAAGAGAAGACGGTCCTGCAGACCTGTCTGATATGTCGACTCGGCTGGGACAGAAGGGACAACAAGATGTCCACCATCACCTCCACCCACTCAGGCTCCTCCTCCTGCTCTGTGGATACACCAGGAGAAACGCACATTTCATATTAAAGCTAGATATTTTTGGCTGCTTGGAGTCACCAGAATACACTGTAAACACAACATACAGTTGTTGTGGTGAATGTGCTAGCAAATAGTTGCCAATTTACACTCCTTTTAGCTCTGTTTTGGTCTCCACCAACTTCAGGGGTAGAATATTTGGCTCCTGAGCTATGGAAATATTCCACTCTGTTCACCAGCTAGTTGCAAACTTTGTCAGTCTGTCACTTGGTAGCATACTGTGTGTTCATCAGAGCTTTTACTGAAACAGTTGCCGGGTGTGTCTACAGAAAACACTAAGAGAGCACTAAAAGTCAAGTTATGGGCTGTAAAAAACTACGAACTGAGAGAAACTGAAACAATCCATTCAATCCAGCTCCATTTGCTGATTGAAGACAGTCTGTTTTTTTGCTGCTTAGTTTCTTCTTTCAGTTTTACACTGTACAGTTGTGTTGAAAGGTTTTATATTATGAGCAACAATAAAAGGTTCAAATCAAATCTATGCCAAAACATTTGCAAAGTGGTGAAAAAGATCAGAATGACAATGTTGATTTTAGATTTCCAGTTTGGACCAGTCACTTCCTGTGTGGCGGAGGATAAATAAATAAATAAATAAATACATAAATAGCCCACCAGTGACTGAACTAAAATGAAAAAAAAAGGTCTGTCACATCTCAGTTTGTGGAGATGTACTGATAATCTCTTCTACAAACACATTTTGTGATTTAGATGAGTAAAAATAAATCCTGTAGATCGTGGCTTTAACGGAATAGTTCAACATTTATTACATTTCTGTTGCCTCACCTTGTTTCTTCTTTTTCTTCTTGACCTTCTTCTCCTGGGCTTTGTCCATACAGCTCTGCAGGTCCTTCAAGACGTCAACTAGCTCTTCAGGAGCCTTCAACCACAAACACATTTACGACAGCGTTCAGAACAGAGACAATTATCCTTCTCTTTCTAACAAGGCTCATTTCTGTACAATGTTTTGTTTCCAATGGTTTTTGTTAGTTTTTGTTAACAGTATTCTTTAAGAAAAAGACAATAAGATAAATACAATAATAATGCAACATCATTGCATTATTGCTCTGGAATTGAGACAGTATACCATACCTTGAAGAGATGCATGCCGACCAACAGGAAGAGCTGCTGGAAAGCACTCCACTCTGCACTTTGGCCTTTCTTTGCTTTCTTCTTCAAGCTCTCCACTGACTCGAGCATGCTGGGGGAAACACATGTAGAGTCAGAGCTGTAAAACATGTTCACACCTCGTTTCACACCTGCTCTGCACCTACAGAGGTGCTTCTCATTAAACAGATACACTGGTGTCGCAGCGGCATGTAAAAAAGTATGCTCATCAACACCTATAATGTTGTACAATTTACATGATGCATCCTGAACTTGTTAAAGCTGTGAGAAAACAGAAATGTAAGAATCACTTTTGTGAGTTCAGTGTTATTATAATAAAGAAAATACAGCAAAATCTATGATATACAAGATATAACTAATAATAATTATTTAAAATAATCCTTTAATGGATAAAACCCCCCCAAAAAAACTAAATTCATAAAGAGGCTCTAAAAAAAGAAGAGCAACATTTAATCTGCATCCTTTCATCTTGATCCTGTTCTGGACATGGATCACAGATACTCTGAGGAGGATCCTCTTGTCCTACCTGTCCCAGGCCTGTCTTTGCTCAGCGCTGAAGGACTGGCTACTCTGGACGTGTTTTGGCTGGCTGAGCAGGACTTGGGCGTACTGGACCAGGTGGTAGATCCACATGGTGCCGTCGGCTGTTACACCCAGCGCTCGCTTTTGATTGACAGTCGCCGCCCCCTCGGCCGAGTTCTCAATGAGAGGCAGGTGGTGCATGGACATGAGGAGCCTGGATGATGGACAAACAGAAGTCAGTCATAAGACACCTGAACAGCTTTTGGTGAAAACAGGGACGTCAGATTTGTGTTCTTTTCTGGTTTGTTTTATCTTTAGATGTGAACAGACTGGTTTCCTGATTTAAACTGATGGTATCAGTTGCGGATTATCATTAGACTTTTGAACTGTTAAATCAGTCAAACTCTGTCTCTTTGCACAATGACTGTAATTAATGAGAGGCAGCCACCAGTGATTAAAGCAACTGGTCACCACAAAGCTTTTGGATTCGTGGGGAATTATGTTTGCTAAAGGGAGCTGAAAAACAGAAAAGCTAAATAAACAGAGACATAATATTGTTTGTTAAAAAAAATCTACCGTCCTCATCTGGACATCTGGAGTGAACCACAGAGCAAAAACATCAATGTGACTTTGAATTACTACTGAAACAGAACCCAGAAGTTCATGTTTTACTTCAGATCTCTATCAAAACATCTTACCACTGAAAATAGACAGACACATTTTTTCTAAATATATGGAAAGTGGCTCTATTGCTGCATTCACATAGTATCCAAGTTTAACTTCCAAATCCTTTTCAGTAAGCTCTGATATATCTAATTTAGTGCTAAATATGCAGTGCCTGAACATCTATCAAATAGGGATGCCTCACATCAGCCAAAGTCTACTGTGTCCATTGATTAACTGTCTTGAGTTGTTTTATGATGTAAACATTTTCAAATCAGAAAACATGGGAATC
Source organism: Scomber japonicus (assembly GCF_027409825.1). Taxonomy (NCBI): domain Eukaryota; kingdom Metazoa; phylum Chordata; class Actinopteri; order Scombriformes; family Scombridae; genus Scomber; species Scomber japonicus. Next base: position 9,182,087 of record NC_070590.1, on the reverse strand, counting down.
TTTCAGATCTATTTCATATGACAAGAAAGCAGCGTAAGTCAGACAGAGGTCACTGAGTCGTTCCTAGTTTACAGTACTTTGCTAGGAATAAACAACTCTGGCTGTAATCAGTGGTTGATATTCACCAAGCAGCTGTCTACGATCAGTAGAAAAGATTACAGCTCACCCAAAGAAAGAATTGACAAGCACTCCTCTGGTTTTATCATCCAGTGGGACGGAAAGTTTCCCCGCTGTCTCTGGGATGTCTTTAGTCGGCTTCTTGGTGCTGAAGAAAGCATGGAAAAAGACGAACCTGGAAAAGACACAGCACAACAACAGCTGATGGTTTCTCCTCATCAAACACTGAGCAGTTTATATCGTTCAACTAAATGCAGGTCTGACCTGGCCACATCCATGATGAGGTCCTCCTGCTTCTTCACCTGGTGGTTGTCAATGATCGAGGACAGCCGAGCAATAATCCACTTCCTCAGGCGGAATATGGAGTTCTCCTTTCTGAGGAGGTAAAGTCGACAATCAATAGAATCCTCCATTTCAGGATCAGGACTGACAGGTAAACATGCTTTTAAACATACAACAGGTGTATACACTCACTGAGCTTCCTGATTGTCTTTCTGCTTGCGAGTGCTGAAGTCCAGGAGCTTGTCCAGCTGAGGCTGCAAGAACATGGTCTTCAGCCACTCCACGTAGCTCTGCAGAGCTGCTGGCTGGAGGTGCTGCACCACCTTCCACACCGATGGCACCACAGGGTAACCCTGGTTGGTCAGTGAAGAGAAGGCCACCATCACTGCCAGCTGTTTGTCAGAGTCCTGACAGTTCTGCAAGAAGTCCGACACATAGACGTCCATCTCTGGGGCCAGCTTGAAGCGGTCTGGTTTCTGAGTGAAAAAGAAAGGGCAAGACCTAAATCAGTCTGCTTTTAATGAATAAAACTAACCACTGGAATTAGTGGTTAGTGGTTGAATTTGAGGCAAAAAAAGACATAGAGGAACATGTTTTCACATACTTCCAGAGGTATCTAGTCACTTAGAGCTACACTGCAAATTGCTAGACTGGCCATCGGGAGCAATTTGGGTTTCATTGTCTTGTTCAAAGACACTTCATTAAGTGGACAGGAGGATCCAGGGATCTAGCCGATTGATTCACAACCTGTAACCAAACACACCTTTCTGCGTGAAAAATGCTAGTGTGTTCTTTAAAGAATCACTTTTTGTTTCCCAACTTTCCATGAAATGCAGCCACATCCAATGTGCATTAGGGGGGCGTAACTGGATTTGGATATCAAAAGTTTCTTAATGTTTTCTGGAGAAATCAAAGTCACTATCTGGTGTTTTTCCCAACAATTATTTTTAATTTTGATGAGCATTTTTTTCCCCCTGACACCTACAAATAACATCAACTCTGTTGTTGTTTGATGTAAACTGCTATTAATGACAGTCGACTAAGCAGGACCACTAACCTGAGCAGACACCACATGTTCCCCGTAGTGCATCATCACCTCTCCAGACAAAACCTCCTTCAGCTGGTCTATAGACAGGAGAGGCAGGGCGCTGCCCAGCAGACGGAAACTCAGGTAGCTGCACACAAAGAGGACGACACCAAGAAACATGTTAACTCAAACTAGGACTGAACAATATGAAAAATAAACAAATGGGTGACTAATTAAAGGAAAAAGGTAAACAAATGAATGGAGCTAATACAGATGCTTCCATACAGAGTAGAACACCTATGGGAGATTTTAGGATTAATATTCTAAGGCTCTTGTTTCTTTTCCTCTCAGAAGGCCTTTCTCCCTGCAAGGACTCACTGAGTTGGTCCCGGCTGCTCCTTAAACATGCTGTCAACGATGGCTTTATTCCAGAAGAGCTGGAAGCTGTCTTCCCTCAGAGAGAGCTTCAATAGGTCCAGGACCACTGCTGGGAGAACACACTCCTTCTTCACTGAGCGGGCCGCCATCTTCAACACCTCTGTCAGCCTGCCAGAAAACATCACAAGCTCTTTAGCTGTTCCACACAGCTGCTGCCAATTAGCAGATGCAGGAAAAGAAACTGGAAACAACTGATGAAATGTGTGGCTGTGCCAATTAGAGAAAGACTGATAAAAATCTATATTTGAGAGTTTTAAAACTGATATATTGGCAGACGATGAAGTTACATAAAGCCACACAAAGCCAGACCTAAAAGGAAAACCCAATAAGCCAGTTACAGACTTACTTGGGGATGTTGTCAGCGTTGATGATGGTTGACGAGCCCAGCAGCTTCTTGAGTTTCTTGGGTTTGAGGGTTTGTGGGAAGCGCTGCAGTGCTACCAGCAGCAGCTGCAGCTGCTCTGGAGTCCTGAAGGCTGATGCCAGGTCAGTCTGCAGAGCGCCCAGCAGAACCTCCTCAAAAACCTCCTCTGGAATCTGATGGACGGACCAGCATCATACACGTTAGTTTGAGGTGATGTCATCAGCAATCATTTCTTTCCACAGGTGATTTTATCAACAAATCATGCTCTTACTCATTAATAAATATAAAAGTCTGGTTGAAATAAAATTATCTATCAAACTTAAATTAATTGTAGGATTCAAGTGAAAGATAAAACCAAAAATATTTGCGTATGGTTATGGCTATAATAGTAATAGTGAGATGGCCTTTGTATAATAAGAGGTACAACGGAGCAGCTCACCTCATTTAGGATGTCCATCATGGTCTTAGTGGGCAGGTCCTTCAGGTGTTGTCTGTGCTCGCTGAGGCTCTGGAGGAGCTGCACACATCCCAGCACCACCTGTGGCTCCTGCCGAGACACAACACCACATTATACTGCAGTTCACACACACATTAACCTGATTCATACATTATAAATGACACTGTGATATTAGACAGGGGGTGTATTAATTTGCTTGGAGAAAAAATGACTGCTGTACCCCTGAAGCCCAATCAAGGTGTTTATTTGTAAATCACATAAGTCTCAACTGGCTAAGGAGCTTCATTAAATATTTGTGGAGGCGGAATTGCTTCATATCTACAGCACTACATATAGTAAGGTTCAACCATTTTTCACTATTTTCAAACATTTTATAGACAAAATCCATTAATCAATTAATCCTAATAAGTTTTGATATCTGATAAAGCTTCAAAGTCATTTTTTGTTTTGTTTTACTTAAACTGGATTCAAATGCCTTTTTTTATGCTGAGCTGGAAAAATTAGATCACTTCACATGCAGTACAGCATGTGACTGCTGTATCAACACAGACTTAGAAAAAACTCTGAACCTATCCTTTAAAATGCTGAGTCATGGTGAAACTACTTACTTTTGAGAGGCGGCCAGACTGATGAAGAGCGAGGACGCCAAACAAATTCCCAAACATAGCATTTCTGACAAGTTTCTGAAAGACAAGAGAAAACCTTCAGATTCTCAGATCTCATTCATGAAGCGTTTGGAGCTGTTAGACAGAACATCAAACGCACCTTTTTCACTTTCTGCAAATTGTGCTTTTCTTTGATTCTGTCGAGTATATCCTGCAGAGAGACATCTTCAAAGGCACTCAAGACCTGAAAAAATCAAAACAAAAAAACGACTCATGTCATGTTAAATCCAACATTTTCATCATTTCATGCTTGGACTCAGATATCTAAAAATAGTTTTACTAATTAAAACTAAATTACTTCAGAAATTTCCGACCAGTATGTGTAATAAGCCAAATGACAATATCTGAAATATCTTAAAAAGGTATTCTTACAAGATTATGTTTGTAGCTCCTGCTATTCATTGCTCATCTTGTTTAAACAGCAGACACAAATGTCATATCTCTTTTGTTTCATTGAAAGTGTAATATGGCTCTCATGCTCTGTTCAAAATCACATCTTGTCTATTACACTTTAAACTAATCTTTTAAAGAGTTAGGTCCATGATATGTACCGAGCAGGACATTTTAGAGTTGAAAAATAAACCTGTCAAAAAATATAAAACTGTTTCTAAATTATCTAAAATGTTATGTCCTGTTATATTTTGTATTAAGTAACATACTGTATATTTGTCAGTTAGGCTTGAAGAAGACTGCTCAACAGATGTTTTCGACACCTTACTTCCCAATATTAAAACTGAGGCCTCATTGTGTCACCCTCGTATCCGAGAGGTGTCTCACTGGTTTTAAATGAGGGTTGTGTTTCTCAATCTGCCACTAAATGTAAAAACAGAGCTGTACACTGTTTAATAGTGATTAATATTATATGCTTAATTGAACAAAATAACAATAATCACAGCAGACAGTAGGAGTGTGGTCCGTTACATCACAGTCTCAGATTGAATCCATCCACACAAATGTAATACTAAAAGTCGCCCAGCAGATGTCACCATTTGACTATAACATATTTCAACACATTTTCAGTGAATTTGCTTCTTATTTATTCAGTGTTTTCAGTATTTCCCCCATGGAAGAGCCACTTAAGCACATATTGATATTTGGATCATTTTTTCTGTTATAATCACAAGCTATACGTTTTAACATTATTTAAATTCATGCAACAGTTAATCCACAGTATATCAAGTATATTATGAAGAGGGTTATAGGTGTATATACTTGCCATTTTTATAATTTTGTATGATAGAATGCAATAATATATAATTTTGTTGGTTGCAACAGTTGATTGAGCCATCCTAAATGAATCAACCCTCAAACCTGAAATGTAATCATAGCTAGTCAACTTGTTTTGAGTCTTGTCCACTCACCTGTCCCAGAGCCAGACTGAATCCAGGTCTTGCCGCCTCTCGTGTGTGAGCCAGACCATCCACCAGCCTTTTAAAGGTGTATTCCAACTCATCTGCCTGCAGTAAACAGAGCGATGGAGAAAAAGTACCACAGTATTACACACAGCTGCACATTGCTGCAGGAGAGTCTTTTTTCTTTTGGGAACACTGTTTGTTGTGACATACAATTTCAATTAGGGGATAGAATTCACATTTCAGATAGTTTAGAGACTTTCAAACTTCCCTTGCAATTCAGAATGTGTCTCTAACATGTTTAACAACATGTTAGAGACGCATTCTGTTCATGTAGAAGATTAAAAAATGAAACTCAACAAATGTCTCCAGCATGATCTCTTATGTCAGCAGTGATTTGTGTTATTCTTCGTTTATACACTAGCACAACTTGTATCTAGAAACCATAACGCAATCTGTTTTTGTGCATTACATACAAGTGGTAAAGATTGCACAAAAAGTTTGGGTTAAATTGATTTTGTTTTTGACCAGATATCATGACACAAAGTGATCTCTACAAAACAGTTGAGCAGACCTACAAAGGGTTAATAATGTACTGTATTAAATATACTTATACTTCACTATGTCCAATTATCATGCTTTAATTGTGCTACTTTAAGTGTATTTGCTGTCTTTTTCTTTTTGTTTGTGTGTATTTATGTATGATTGTTAATTTATGACTTTTTGTTAGATGGTTGTTTTGGTTAACGTCATTATACTTATTTACAGCTGATACAACTTCTGTACTTTAAAAAGACCTGAACATTTCTTCCAGTTCTGATTTAATACAACATTTCAGTTTTTAAACGTGTCTGTAAACATGTCTGAATCTCAATCTCTCAGTTAGTGAGCCTGACTCTATCTCACCTGGTTGTTGGTTTTCAGGTACTGAATGAGGCTTTCTACCGCCTTCAGCCGGACCTCCTGGTCCGGTTTGGCAAAGTCCCAGAAGAAGTCGAGGAAGACCCGGTTCTGCTGTAGAATCCCGGCCGGGCGGACCGGCTGGGCTGTTTTCACTGAAAGCTCCTCCACCATCTCTACAGACATCTGCACACAGTAACACCACCACTGCCCATGCTGCAGGAAAACGTGCCTCTGTGCGCACACACTGTTTCCGGGTCAGCGCTCATCTGCGCTTCATCGCCATCTGTTGGTGGGAAGAGTGAACAGCCTGGGCCATCAGGAGACTGCCATGCCGGACTTCACCCATGGATGTGTTAAGAGAGCTCTTATAATACATCCAGACTTCACCAGACTTCACTCGAATAATTACTCATAATCCTACAGCAATGGGCTATAAAATGACAACATATACTGTATATTGTTTTACAGTATATATTGTATATGTCAACAAAAAAAATAACAACCTACAAAGCAGTATACATTATGGGTAGCCTACATAATAAGACTAAAGGTAAATACTACTACTAATGATAATAATAATATATACTATGTAAATATTTGCTTTTGATCATTATTTTCACTTTTGTTGTGATGTTGTGAGTTGTGATGTGGTGAATAAAATAAGATAATAGCCTAATATATTTTTACACATATACTTTTTTAATTAGCAAAAAACAAAACAAACCTATGTATATATATATATAAAAAACCTACAAAGCAGTATACATTATGGGTAAACATATTCATATACAGAAGAGTAAATGTAAATGTAGATGCTACTACAACTACTACTACTACTAGTAATAATAATAATAATAATAATAATAATGTATACATTTTTACATTTGATCACTATTTTCACTTTTGTTGTGATGTTGTGAGGTATTATAAATAAGATATTATAATAAATAAGATAAGATAAGATACAATCCTTTATTAGAAATTTACATTATTGCAGCAAGTCAGTTGATAAAAATAGAAAGAGCAGCAATAAAAAGAATAAAGAACAATAAATGGTAAGTAAGTACAAAAGCAATAAAAACAATTGTATTAAAATATAGTAAAAAAAATATATAGTAAAAAAAATAGTAACATTATGTACAAGAATAATAGTGTGATATTGTAATTTCACAGATATGCACAGTGGAACTGAAAGTAAAGTATACCTGAAATACTGATAATGCACTGTAGTGTACATTAAAAAGGTGCAGTTCGTCAAATTGTCCAGGTTGGGGGTGTGTGTGGTTTACTGGGAGCAGTGCTGATCGTACAGTTTAACAGCTGCAGGGAGCAAGAACCTGTGATATCCCTCCTTCACACACTTGGGTGAAAGTCTGTAACTGAAGGATCTCTCCAGTGCGGTCAGAGTGTCTCTCATGGGGTGGGAGTCGTTACTCATCAGTAATCATTCTCCTTTCTCTCACCACCTCCACTAGGTCGAGGTTGAGGTCGAAATAATGTCCTATAGGTAAAATAATTTTTACCGTTTTTTTTTCCCGTCCACAATGTAAAGGTGCTAAATTGAGGATTTAATGTTAATATAATATTATTTTGACCAGATTTGTTGAGTGTAAAGCATTTACATTCACTGAGCCTCCCCTGAAATTGTTTGGAGGCCCTTTGGGGACACCTGCCTCCCACTTTGAAAACATCTGCTAGCTCACAAAGAGCCCATCACCATTCTTGGCTTTCCTCACATTATGCAACACTTCACTCATCACTTCCTCTTTCTGCTCCTCATCTTTATATTTGATCAACAAGCCACGAAACAATGACACCAGACTAACTTTTATAATTTCTTTGAACTTCAAAATGTTAACTAATTCTCAACAACCATCTTCACACTACCCTACCTTTTTCTCTTCCATCCAAACTACTATTTACATAACTATGTATAATGACTTATTTATTTTTCTGTACTTTCATTTACATCCATATCATTCACGCCCACCCTCATCATCACAATTCCCTGACATCCTTAATCCCGTCAGATTTGTTTATGCAAAATACACTGACGTCCACTTCCCAAAACCATGTGCCAGTTTGCAGTTATCCAGGTTATAATGCAAAACATAAAATATTTATTATGAGTATAGGGTGTATGAATGTAAACGGGGGCAAAATGAAGAACAAGGTGATAGAATAATGTTAAAAATGTGTTGTAAAGAAAGTTTTCACATAGTATAATATTTTGATTTAAATGTTTCCTCAGTTATTTCAAACACATTTCATGGTTGGTGGCTCTTAAAAGAGCCTTTGTGTTTTCAGAGCAGCAGACAGTTTAAGCTCTCTCTCCACGGATGCGGCGGGCCAGCTGGATGTCTTTGGTAAAAAGGTACTGAGAAAGAAAAGGGCTGCCTCTGACTAACATGACAGATAATATGTATGTAATAATCTGCATGCCTGTGTTTAATACATAATTTCACTTTACTGACTAAAATAGTCAAACTTCAAACTATTTGAGTCAGTAATATGGAGACACTATATTAATGGTTAAAACATAATTATTGGGATCATGCTCTTAAGGTGAGATGTGGGTGGCTCTTAAAAGAGCCTTTGTTCAGGTTGAGGGGTTCAGACTGATGACAGCTCACTTCTTCTTGGGTGCTGCCTTCTTGGCTTTGGGCTTGGCCACCTTCTTTGCGGGAGCCTTCTTGGCTGCGGGAGCCTTCTTGACCACTTTCTTGGGACTTTTGGCGGCCTTCTTGGGGCTCTTGGCGGCCTTCTTGGGGCTCTTGGCTGCTTTCTTGGCCGCTGCGGGCTTCTTCACCTTCTTTGGGGATTTCTTGGCGGCTGCTGCCTTCTTGGCTGCTGTCTTGGGCTTCTTAGCCGCTGCGGGTTTCTTGGCGGCGGGCTTCTTAGCTTTAGGAGCAGCTTTCTTCACGGCCGTCTTCTTGGGCTTAGTCTCCACCTTCTTGCTCATCTTGAAAGAGCCGGAGGCTCCGGTTCCCTTGGTCTGGACCAGAGTCCCCTTGGTCACCAGGCTCTTGACGGCGGTCTTGACGCGGGCCTTGTTCTTGTCCACATCGTAACCTCCGGCAGCCAAAGCCTTCTTCAGAGCGGCCAGAGACACGCCGCTTCGCTCCTTGGAGGCAGACACGGTTTTAACGATCAGCTCGCTGACGCTGGGGCCGGTCTTCTTGGGCTTTGCTGCCTTCTTCTTGGCGGCTTTCGCCGGGGCGGCTGCGGGAGCTGGAGCCACTTCTGCCATTGTTTTCTCAGAGTTTGGATCCTATGTAAATCACACAGAGTCTGAATAGACTAGTGGAGAGTCTGAGGCAGGAGGCTGCACTTAAACACACCATGAGAACCGTGGAGACTCAGTCCCGCTGCTGGCTCCGGAGAGCAGGGTGAATGTCTGACACTTGTGTTTTCTAGTAGTAAGAAAAGAGGAAAAAATAAGTGTGGGACAAGTCCCGAAGGCTGACAGGGAAGACAGCAGATAGCGGACATGTTTGTCTTCATATTGAAGTCACGTAGAGCTCTGATGCTCTCTGCATTTTGTTCGTGGAGCAAACAAACATCACCTGTTCACCGCCGCGGACAGCACTGCGCAGCGACTTTTCTCTCTCATTTCTCTCCTAAAATGCTGTAAAATACATCCGAGCTCCACCAAACGTAGTTTTCCAGCTGGCTTACATGTTTGTTCACAGAGCCAACGCAAAAACAACCATCTGTTGATGATCATTTTATAATAAAATGAAGCTTTTCTGGTAGCAGCAAACACACTGATCAGGCTGACGATTCTTAGTCAGCCTTAATGTCGGAGCTGCTCTTTGGCTGTGAACATTTCTTCTGTTATCCTGAGGATTATTTTTAATATAAATAAACGACTTTTTAGACTTATTTACATTTGTAATATTAATGAACACGACAAATAAATGGCAGCACATGTGTCCAGTCAGTATGTTATTAGCTAACAAATACAATGTCCACTGATGCTCCATAAATGCATCATTGGTAAACTTAATTTAATGATTACTTATTAAAAGTATCAGTTACAATATGTATTAATTTATGTCTGTGTGTGTTCTGTTGTTGACCCTATCAAATTCAATACTAGTGTTTTACACACTATGTATAAACTATAATAACACTGACAGTTGTCATAAACATTTTCATTTTAATTTACTGTGTGAAAGGTAGGTTTCTGTTCCCCTGAGTTATGATTATTACATCATGAGGTATTTTATATAACATAACTAAAAGTCTTTTTTAAAGATTTTGTTCCAAAATCTTGTATTATCTCATTTTACAGTCAATGAAAGGACAATTGGACTCTAGTGTCTTTATGCATGTTCTTATTTCATACATATCTCAATGGAAACATTATGCCCAAGTGGGAAATTATATTTACAATATTTAATGCCCACACCCCCAAAATATTTACTCCTCATCCAAATAAACACATCTAGAAAGTTCCTGTTAACTAAGGTGTCCAGTAATTTTATGATTTCCATGAACATGACTCTGGAGCAGCAGAGCGATTTACAATCGAAAATCACATGTATAACCCAGAATCACAGGTTCCTGGTGGGTTTATATTCTGCTCCTTACACTGAAGTTAGGTACTTCAGTCTAGTTTGGTGTGAGCACGATGGTTAAAAGTGTAAATCATTTTAAGTGTACTCATTCTGAAATCATAATTGCCATTATCTTGTCCCCATTGCCTTAAATGTTGTAGTCATCCTTTATATTGCTTAGTCATATCAGCAACATCTTAACATACATAAAATGTAACAGTGGCATACTACCCATATTAAGCATTAAGGTTAAATTATGCGACTTCACAGAAAAAGGGTCGACCAGATTAAATTTTGGCACAGCCAGTTCTCCTGTAATTAAAGCGTTTTAAAAAAAAAAGTGGACAGTAAATTAATTGTTTTGAACATTAATTTAAATAGATTTAAAGACAACGATGAAGGCAGGCAGTTGTATCATGTGATTTTTCAGGAGTGATTGCTCTCAAGTGAAACTGTGGGTGGTCCTGAAAAGGACCTTTGGGTTATTGGGTACAGACAACAGGTTTACTTGGAGCTGGTGTACTTGGTGACAGCCTTGGTGCCCTCAGACACAGCGTGCTTGGCCAGCTCACCGGGCAGGAGCAGACGGACGGCGGTCTGGATCTCCCTGGAGGTGATGGTGGAGCGTTTGTTGTAGTGAGCCAGACGGGAAGCCTCACCGGCGATGCGCTCAAAGATGTCTCCAACAAAGGAGTTCATGATGCCCATGGCCTTGGAGGAGATACCGGTATCAGGGTGGACCTGCTTCAGCACCTTGTACACGTAGATGGCATAGCTCTCCTTCCTTGTCTTTCTCCTCTTCTTGCCGCCTTTCCCGGCGGTCTTGGTGACGGCTTTCTTGGAGCCCTTCTTGGGCGCTGACTTTGCTGGTTCAGGCATTTCGAGCAACTGATATGTTAATGGGAGCAACTTTGCTTATATAGAGTCTATGCAAATGCACTGTGCGGTCCCCCTCCCGTGATTGGCTGAGCTGGCAATGACGTTAAAGAGTTGTCAAGGCTGATAAACCCATGTTTCCATGGAAACACTGTTTTGGTCAACAGGAACATCAAAGATAAATAGTAATTCAAGCGGCTCTCTCACAGAAGAACAATGTATGAGGCAATAAAGAAACTTACGCATATTTTAAGTGAGACATTATAGTTTATAAAAGTATTTGAATGTTTTCACTGTAAAGACAAAGGTTGTTAAAGATTATAATGAACCATTTAATCTATCTGATTTCACTCGTAGACAAACACTTTCATCACGTGATAACAATCAAAGGCTGCTCAGACTGATCCAAAGATCACCATGATGAATATATGATACACACATTTTATAACTATAATAGATATAGTTACAATAACTACTATTATAACTATTATCTATTTGTTGCACTACATTTATTCATATTCACACACAGTATTGAAGCGTGAACCAAACAGGCTCCATTCTGGTCCCCGTCATTCCTTCATAACTACTATAAACAACACTAAAACATTTTAAATAAAAAATAGACTTGACAGATCAGAATCACTAATGTTTGACTAAAATATTGAAGTCTAGAAATCAGAAAAAGGTAGTTTAACTCAGTGAACTCAGCCATCAAAGCTTTTAAACTGAGCTCTGATTACAGCTTTCAACACAAATGGTTTGCAAACTGTTCAAATAGACAAAAGGATCAGTTGGTCCTGTATGCTGCTCAGTTAACGTCTTTGCTAGACAGTTTCAATATATTTTCGACACAAGCACTGTGCATATAATGTGGAACTTTGGAAACCTGGTGTCATTAATGTGGATAAAACAACGGAACTGGTACTCTCCACAAAACTGGATTTGATCATTAAGTCAATTTTGCTCATTTGTAAGTCTGTTGAATCTGTGGATAACTTTAAGTATCTTGGTACAGTTCTGGACTCTCAAATGACCTCTGTAAAAACTAAAAATATTCTTTAAAAATGTTTACAATGACTCTATCTTCTGAAATAGATCTGCAGCTCCTATGTCAGCCAGAAGATATTAGAAATTGTGTACAAATAGTCTTGTAAGGAGTGTTCTAACCTCTCATCTCCCAGCCTGGTACGGTCATCTAACTCTTTTAAGATTGTAGTCTTGACCAGTAAAATAATTGGTTCACCTCAAATCTCTTTAAACCAGGTTTTCACTGAGAGGAGGAGAAACAAAGCCAGGTGCATTGTCGCTTAAATTTCATTTTCTCATTTTCTCTCTGGCCAATTTGAGGTTTTGAGCTCTGGGAGGCGCTACATACTTCCTTTGGCAACCATAATTATAATTCTTTATCAGCAGATGGTACGGGTGATGACATAGATGAGTGGATGTTATCTGGAAACAATTAAACAAACGGTCTACATTAATCACCATGGCAACATTCATAAACAATTTAACTGGAGGCTATCTTATAAATCATAAACATTCAAAAAACATAAAAACAGAATTCAATACACATTACAATGCCTCTCTAAACAATATATTAGCATGTTACTATGAAAAATAAGTTTGTTGTTGTTGTTTCCTTCCTGTCTGGTTAATATGTTGCACTGTATGAAGCCCTCAACAAACTTAAGTTCCGCCCTCAGTCTTTCTAACAAGGAGAGATACTGTTTCTTTTCAATACATGACTAATGATATATTAGCAGGATAAGATGGGTGAAGATACTCCCAGTAATACATTTTTCTATGTACTAATTGTTTGAATGTGATTTTATTGTGTACAGTATCATTTTTTGTCAACATTTCTATGTTTAAAGACAGGAATCACTAAAATATTGTAGATTAGTCTTTTTTTATCTGAATGCTAGTTGTAGCTTATTGTTAAAAGACAATAAGCTTTCATATGTAATTTCTAGTTCAGGTGAAGATAATTACCTGAACACACACTTAATACAGACCGTCCTCCAACATTAAGCCGGCATGTTATTAAATAACCTATTGTTGATAATGGATCAATTGAAACATATGATCCAATACTGTTCATTTTATATTTTTTTATGATTTATTTGTAAGTTTTAAAATAAAAATCTGAATGAATGTGAGTGCAAAGCTTTCAAGTTGCCATTGCACACATGAGCAGTGAAGTCCTCCAGCAGAACTATGGACTTGCTGGACTGTGCCTCCTCCAGAGCTCCTCCCAAAGACTTCATAGAGGCCAGATACTCCAAACTGCTGTTTGGCACATACACCCAACTATATCTAGTTGGGCTTGTTTCTACAAGACTGTGGTATTTAACTTCACTAATAAAGATAGCATGAACCCCAAGCCATAATTGGCAACACTGCACATCATAATCATTTATTGCAATCATAGCATTTATTAATTCATTTTCCATACCACTTATTCTACAGAGGGTTACAGAGGGCTGTAGGCAATCCTAGCTGTCAATGGACGAGCAATTAACGGCAAATTAGTTCCTAAAACTTCATTAAATACATGTACAAAATTGTTACCTTTCTACTTATAAAAAAATAATATACAGTGCATCCAGGAAAAGTATTCACATCCCTTCACTTTACCCACATTTTGTTATGTTACAGCCTTATTCCAAAATGTATTACATTTTTTCTCATCTACAGACAATACCCCATAATGACAAAGCCAAAAGGTTTTTTAGACATTTTTGCAAATGTATTAAAAATAAAGAACTGAAATATTGCATGCTCTATTGCATGTATTAATATTCACACCCTTTACTCAGTACTTTGTTGTTCTCTTTGTTTTCTTTGAAGGTTTTGTTTTTCTTCTGTCAATATGGGGTTGGTGTGATTTACCAAAAAGCTCTAATTTAGTTTCATCTGTCCAAAGCACATTTTTTCAAAAGGACTGTGGCTTGTCAACATGCATTTTAGGATTTTAGGTGTCTCTCTCTTAGAAGTGGGGTGTTCTACCATGGATATCATTTTCATTCATACAGTGAAACAATTGTACCTTGAATTTGAAGACTAGCTTGGATCTGTAGTTTTCCTTGCTTTTTTCTTGACCATTCAAGCCCTCTTTCTGTTCAACTTCAACTTCTGTTCAATTTTCCTCTTGCGACTACATCCAGAGATGTTGGCTACAGCTCTAGGGGCCTTTAAACGTCTTAATAATATTGTCAAAGGTGGTCACAGTAACATCAATGTCTTTACAGATAGTCTTGTAAGCTTTACATTGACCATGCTTGACTATTAGCTTTTTTCTAATGTCTAACAACTTTTTAGTTTTCTTTCTGTTTTTCATGTTTAGTGTGGTAAAAAAATAGCAGAGTGAGTAATTGCAATGACTTTTAAAATGACTCAGCTTTTGGCAACATATGTTCTTTTGTATAGTGTCCCTGAGAAAGCTTTTTATCCCGCACTATTTTTCTAATCAGAAGATTTTCTATGGATGTCAATGCTAGATCATTATTTAAGATTGTCTTTAAAAAAGGCTTTCTGAGACTTTAGAAAGAAATTGTAACCTGAACATCAGTGAAAGTTATTTTCTTCAGAGTAAAAATGTAGCTACCTTCTACCTCACTCCAACAGACAGCTGTGATGAATGCATTTCTTAATTAGTATATTAACAATAACTAATAAACATTAAACGACAGTATGATACAAATATAATCCCAGTTGCATAAAACAGTGTTGTTGTTTATTTATATTAAAAATAATCCTCAGGATAACAGAAGAAATGTTCACAGCCAAAGAGCAGCTCCGACATTAAGGCTGACTAAGAATCGTCAGCCCGATCAGTGTGTTTGCTGCTACCAGAAAAGCTTCATTTTATTATAAAATGATCATCAACATATGGTTGTTTTTACTTTGACTCTGTGAACAAACATGTAAGCCAGCTAGAAAACTACGTTTGGTGGAGCTCGGATGTATTTTACAGCATTTTAGGAGAGAAATGAGAGAGAAAAGTCGCTGCGCAGTGCTGTCCGCGGCGGTGAACAGGTGATGTTTGTTTGCGCCACAGACAAAATACAGAGAGCATCAGAGCTCTACGTGACTTCAATATGAAGACAAACATGTCCGCTATCTGCTGTCTTCCCTGTCAGCCTTCAGTACTTGTCCCACACTTATTTTTTCCTCTTTTCTTA
The DNA here is from genome assembly GCF_027409825.1 of Scomber japonicus. Taxonomy (NCBI): domain Eukaryota; kingdom Metazoa; phylum Chordata; class Actinopteri; order Scombriformes; family Scombridae; genus Scomber; species Scomber japonicus. The sequence goes on along the minus strand of NC_070590.1, from coordinate 9,166,860 downwards.
CTACTAGAAAACACAAGTGTCAGACATTCACCCTGCTCTCCGGAGCCAGCAGCGGGACTGAGTCTCCACGGTTCTCATGGTGTGTTTAAGTGCAGCCTCCTGCCTCAGACTCTCCATTAGTCTATTCAGACTCTGTGTGATTTACATAGGATCCAAACTCTGAGAAAACAATGGCAGAAGTGGCTCCAGCTCCCGCAGCCGCCCCGGCGAAAGCCGCCAAGAAGAAGGCAGCAAAGCCCAAGAAGACCGGCCCCAGCGTCAGCGAGCTGATCGTTAAAACCGTGTCCGCCTCCAAGGAGCGAAGCGGCGTGTCTCTGGCCGCTCTGAAGAAAGCTTTGGCTGCCGGAGGTTACGATGTGGACAAGAACAAGGCCCGCGTCAAGACCGCCGTCAAGAGCCTGGTGACCAAGGGGACTCTGGTCCAGACCAAGGGAACCGGAGCCTCCGGCTCTTTCAAGATGAGCAAGAAGGTGGAGACTAAGCCCAAGAAGACGGCCGTGAAGAAAGCTGCTCCTAAAGCTAAGAAGCCCGCCGCCAAGAAACCCGCAGCGGCTAAGAAGCCCAAGACAGCAGCCAAGAAGGCAGCAGCCGCCAAGAAATCCCCAAAGAAGGTGAAGAAGCCCGCAGCGGCCAAGAAAGCAGCCAAGAGCCCCAAGAAGGCCGCCAAGAGCCCCAAGAAGGCCGCCAAAAGTCCCAAGAAAGTGGTCAAGAAGGCTCCCGCAGCCAAGAAGGCTCCCGCAAAGAAGGTGGCCAAGCCCAAAGCCAAGAAGGCAGCACCCAAGAAGAAGTGAGCTGTCAACAGTCTGAACCCCTCAACCTGAACAAAGGCTCTTTTAAGAGCCACCCACCTCTCACCTTAAGAGCATTATCCCAATAATTATGTTTTAACCATTAATATAGTGTCTCCATATTACTGACTCAAATAGTTTGAAGTTTGACTATTTTAGTCAGTAAAGTGAAATTATGTATTAAACACAGGCATGCAGATTATTACATACATATTATCTGACATGTTAGTCAGATGCAGCCCTTTTCTTTCTCAGTACCTTTTTATAGGTGGTATGTAAACATGGTAAGTGACTGCAGTTATTTGTGCTGTCAGCTCAGTCATATTCTGTTATCTCAGTATACTCAGATCATATTTTACATTTACATAATAAATTAATACTAAGGTGTCAGTATGATCTGCAGTAAGTAGCACAAATACAGAATATATGTAAATGCAATACAATGACAGCCATTTTACTATAACATGATTAATATTTAATAATGAACATCTCAACTATAGTTGATTTGGAAAGAAATCAGAAAGATTTCCCTTTGATGTGTTTTACAGCCCCTCAGAATGTTGAACCTTATTGATTCTTGTGACTACTTTTCTATCTACTCACTGTTTACTACATCTGCAATTTTAATCATTTTACCTTTTAATTAGTTTTTATCAGAATACTTTTCAGATCCTTTTGAGGGCTGAATAACTATTAGTAATTAAAATTAATGATAAGTATAATAAATAATGATGTCTGAATTCCATACATGATAATGTACAGAATAACCACAACAGGGAAATTCACATGTGACAGCAGTAAACATAAGCAAAAAACAGAACAAACAGAAACCCTTAAACATATACAATAGACAAACAAACAGTCAAAACTGGTGCTAACTGAGACAAACAAGCCTACTAAATGTACTGAAAATAAACAGTTTGTTAAATATGAAATATATATGGTGATGAGTGGTGTAATTGAGAATATAAACTATAACATGTTCAGGTTGTGCTGGTGTTGTACAGTCTGACAGCGTTTGGAATGAAAGACCTGCGAGTCTCTCCTTCTTACACCGTGGGTATAACAGTTTGAAGCTGAAGTAGCTACTCGGGGACCCCACAGTGTCATATGGGGGTGAGAGGTGTTGCCCATGTTGGATGTCAGCTTTACTAACATCCTCCTCTCACCCACCTCCTCTAGGGAGTACAGCGGACAGTCCAGAACAGAGCTCACTCTCCTGACCAGTTAGTTGAGTCTCTTCCTGTCCCTGTCCGTGCTGCCCCCTCTCCAGCAGATCACAGTGTAAAAGATGGCCGAAGATCCCGCACTATTTTTCTAATCAGAAGATTTTCTATGGATGTCAATGCTAGATCATTTTTTAAGATTGTCTTTAAAAAGGCTTTTTGAGACTTTAGAAAGAAATTCTAATCTAATTTCTTAATTAGTATATTAACAATAACTAATAAACATTAAACGACAGTATGATACAAATATAATCCCAGTTGCAGAATACAGTGTTGTTGTTTATTTATATTAAAAATAATCCTCAGGATAACAGAAGAAATGTTCACAGCCAAAGAGCAGCTCCGACATTAAGGCTGACTAAGAATCGTCAGCCCGATCAGTGTGTTTGCTGCTACCAGAAAAGCTTCATTTTATTATAAAATGATCAGCAACATATGGTTGTTTTTACGTTGGCTCTGTGAACAAACATGTAAGCTGTGGTGGAATTTAAGATGTATGCTCTTATTTTGAAGGTCTATCTTGGTTAGGAACAGGATGTTACTTGGAGCGTTAGCTTGACTTCGGACTGAACATAAGATGTGAGTGTTTGAGAGCTGTTCAATAAAAGAAGATAAAAAGTCTCGTCTGTTAAGATTTATATGTATGTTTATCTGTATTTTGAAAGTATGTACATGTAGTATATGCAAATCTCCTATTCTATACACCTTGCAATAGAGGAGATTGTGGAATTTTAAAAATAAAAAAGACAAACCCTGGCTAACTTTCATACAGTTAGCTTTTATACTGGCTGATATATTGAATCAAAAACAGGATATTCTCGTTGGGTGCCTCAAGTGTTAAATCACTGCTTTCCAATTACAGCCACATAGATAAATAATGTTGATGACTATTTCAGCCTAAAGCTCAAACAATTGATGCAGAAATTGTTGCAAATTCACTTCTTCGTACCAATCAGTGGATTTTTGTGATGTCAGGATCATCATTGCATTCAAACTTCATAGTCTGGCAGCAACACTTTATGGCCAACAGTGCATCTGGTTTGATGCCTCCTGAGAGCTTTTACACGTTCCTGTGTTTTAGAGCATGATGAAACAGTACATTTTAATACAATAAAATTAGATTGCCATTATTGAAATTCACATCTCAAGTATAAAATGTAGAGACTCACTGTATTTGGGTTAAACACTTATTTCTGCCTCGACTCAACGCTAATTTACAAGGAATAAAGCTCTTTGGTGAAGTTGTGGGTGGTCCTGAAAAGGACCTTTGAGTTGTTGGTTACAGACAACAGGTTTACTTGGAGCTGGTGTACTTGGTGACAGCCTTGGTGCCCTCAGACACAGCGTGCTTGGCCAGCTCACCGGGCAGGAGCAGACGGACGGCGGTCTGGATCTCCCTGGAGGTGATGGTGGAGCGCTTGTTGTAGTGAGCAAGACGGGAAGCCTCACCGGCGATGCGCTCAAAGATGTCTCCAACAAAGGAGTTCATGATGCCCATGGCCTTGGAGGAGATACCGGTATCAGGGTGGACCTGCTTCAGTACCTTGTACACGTAGATGGCGTAGCTCTCCTTCCTTGTCTTTCTCTTCTTCTTGCCGGTCTTGGTGGCTTTAGACACGGCCTTCTTGGAGCCCTTCTTGGGTGCTTTGACTGGATCAGGCATTTTCGCTGGTTTGATTTCCACAAACGAATACTTGCACTAAACCCAACCAGTTATTATATATCCATCTGATGTAAATGTTACTGCGCTGTTACTCGCACAGGATTGGTTGACATCTTGAGCATGCGCAATATAATACACCGTCCCCCACTTCAAGGAGAGACCTGACCGCCTTTTTACTTACAGTGCCCCTCAGAGTCTTCACTATAATATAGTGTTTTGTAATATTGTATTTAGATGTACGTTTGTTATCAAAAATGTATGTGTCTGTTTTGATATGAATTACACCATTTCAATTTTCCATGAAACCTTTTGCCTACTAATAATAATACTACTATTAACATGAAAGGACTAAGAAAGCCAGTAGAAGTTTCCTGTGAGCCTATGAGCAAGACACTCTACAAATATAAATCTGTTCACCTTTATTAAGTATTGTGCAGACGTCTACAGCTGTTAAACGTGTGTAGATGTCACTTCATGATGCTTCAGAGAAGATACTTCAATTCTGAAAAAACATGTAATTGATTCTTCTCCCCCTACATCCCTCCAACTACTATTAATTGAATAGTCAACTAGTGCTTACTTTGTTTTCAACTTGCAACAAAAAGTATCAGAGTCCAAAAAGAAATACAAAAATGTTGCAGAACTTTTTAGTAATCAGATGTATTTTTGACAGGGTTTTTTCCCCACATTGTCAAAACTTGATACCGACTTAATTATGCAAAATAAGTATTTAATATATACGTTCACACCTACACCTTATGTAAACCGCGATAACACAGCTCTTAGAAGTAGGTGGTTAGTCTTTAATGTGACTGCAGCGTACCGTGGGATGTGGAATCACATCATCTCGCAATATACAACGGTTTTATTTGTACCATCTGATCTACTTAAGTAGGTTAATTAATGGATTGAACTGTGTTTGCAAGGCATGTGTTAAATGGTCACTCACTAGTCGACCTCTTTACCTCTGTTATCTCTTCAGTGTGTTGAATATTTAATAGCGAGTTATTTCAACGAGTACTATTAATACACAACAGGACAACTCTCAGAGGAAGTGGGTGGCTCTTAAAAGAGCCTTTGGGTTTCAGTATCAGTGGATCAGGTTTAACCTCCGAAGCCGTACAGAGTGCGGCCTTGTCTCTTCAGAGCATAAACCACATCCATAGCGGTCACGGTCTTCCTCTTGGCGTGCTCGGTGTAAGTGACGGCATCACGGATCACGTTCTCCAGGAACACCTTCAACACACCGCGGGTCTCCTCGTAAATCAGACCGGAGATACGCTTCACACCACCACGGCGAGCCAGACGGCGGATGGCGGGTTTGGTGATTCCCTGGATGTTATCACGGAGAACTTTACGGTGACGCTTGGCGCCTCCTTTACCGAGTCCCTTACCTCCCTTTCCTCTGCCGCTCATTTTGACTGCTCTTTACTCGAACGAGAGAAAAGTCGATTATGAGACTGTTCCTCTGAGCTTCTGTATTTAGAGCGTGTCTGCGGACGTAAAAGAGGACATGTGGCGCGACCATTGCTGGGCGCATGTCACCCCCCTCGTATTTCCTGTCTTTCTACTGTCAAATAAAGGCGTCTATGCCAGAAAAAATCTTAAACAAACAAACAAACAAAAAAAAAGATTAATCATAGGATTGGACGAAAGGAAAGCATTTGATCTTAATTAACGAGAATATATGTGGGAAATTTTAACATATGTGCCTCCTTGTGCCTCACATTTCATTTGAGTTCCTTAGGGACAAAAATGTCCTTTTAAAAGGACTGCCATAATATTATAAATGAATATTTCTACTTTGAATTAATATATTTTTAACCAACATCAGTCTTAATAATAAAAAAACAAATATTAATTTGTTTTCAGGATTTTAACCAGTTTGTTTACATAATGCAACTTTTTTGTGGTGGTTGTGTGTGTGTGTGTGTGTGAGAGAGATTTAGACCTAATGCTGTGAATGCAGACCTGTAAGACTATCTATTTGTATCTGCACATACACACATTTATGTATACACACACTCACACACGCACATTCATTTTTTTAACTGAATATGATTAAAAACGATGATAGGTTGAGTGACATCAGAACCAGCATTGGGAGCCGGGTTGTGTTAGCATATGCTGATGATGAAAGTGTTGTAATTAAAAAACAAAATTAAGTCAATATATTAAACAAACATCTTCAGCTGTATGAGGAAGCAAAGTTTAACCATAATTAAACCCTTGGTCAATGTCCAACATAGAAATTATATCAATATTTTAGGTAACAAAAACTGTGCCAGTGAGGAAAGAGAGAGATTTCACAGGTTAACTTTTGGTTGAAAACCGACTCTCAGCTGTAGTATTTATATTGTTCTTGCTGGACATGAAAAGAAGCTAAATATGACGCTCCTCTCATATCAGACTATATAATATTGCTTGTTATACAAGTGATTATAGACAACTATAATTGCAAACATGTAATGATGGTTAAGTGAGGCATACAATTTAAAATTAGCACTTACCCAGTCGTTAATTATGGTTGCTAAAACAGAGCTGTTTTTCTGAGCTGAGTGTATTTTAATTGTAATATAGGTTTACTGTAATGTGTAACTGCTTGTTAGGAAAGGATAACAAAAGTAAATTCAATGATGAAGAAATAGCAGCAGAAATGAGGGATCAGGCTATTCATTACCTCACTGAAACATTTAAAGATTTATTTACGACTCAACACATCTGTTTAAAAAAAAAAAACTTGTTCAGCTTCCAGTTTCAAAACTACAGGATGGTGACTCAAAATGACACATTTGGAGCTTCAAAATGGGACTTCACAAACCAATGGATGACATCACAGTGGCTACCTCCATTACTTTTATACAGTCTTGAAAAAGAATAAATAAATAAAGACAAATATTTATTGCTCAGAGCTTACACTGACAATATTATCATAATTATAAAATATAGCCAGAGATGGATGTTTTAACTAATCCATGAATTTTATATAAAAATGCATCTTTAAAAACATAAATAAATCACTTTAGATCTGAGCAGAAAGTGACATAAAATACATTAATATTCAAGTCAAACAAGAAATCGAAATTTTTGTTCTCAACATTTGTAACATTTGATGTAGTGATGTGGATATTCAGGGGGTGATAATACATGTTGTGTAGTCTAGTTTTTATTTTACCGTATTTAAAAGTAGGTTGGAAGTATCAAAATTAAATGTTGCGTTTTATTATGAAATCTCTCACAAAGCGGAAGCCTTGTAGTAAAAAAAGAGAAAAAAGACACGAGCTCTTCTCTGATTGGGGGATCGTAGTTACCGCTCACTCTGACCAATGAGCGAGCACTGGCTGCCGTATAAACACGGTTCAATACAGTTCAAGATTTTATTCTATCTTGACTCCGAGATAAACAAAAAACATGTCTGGACGTGGTAAAGGCGCTGGTAAGGCAAGAGCAAAGGCAAAGACCCGCTCCTCCAGAGCTGGGCTCCAGTTCCCTGTTGGTCGTGTCCACAGGCATCTGAGGAAGGGCAACTATGCCCAGCGTGTCGGTGCCGGTGCCCCCGTCTATCTGGCGGCTGTGCTGGAGTACCTGACCGCTGAGATCCTGGAGCTGGCTGGAAACGCTGCCAGAGACAACAAGAAGACCAGGATCATCCCCCGTCACTTGCAGCTGGCTGTCCGCAACGACGAGGAGCTCAACAAGCTGTTGGGTGGAGTGACCATCGCTCAGGGTGGTGTGCTGCCCAACATCCAGGCTGTGCTGCTGCCCAAGAAGACCGAGAAACCCGCCAAGAAGTAAATTTCAGGCCTCGGTCCTCAACAACACAACGGCTCTTTTAAGAGCCACCCACTTCTCTATAAAGACCTCACATCCTCATTTTTAAACAATTATGTGTACCATGTCAACATAATGAACCGTATGTGGTTCATTTTGCAGCAAGTGATTAAAACGATAATTATAACAATTATCAAATGTCATTTTACAAAACTGCTAATATTCTTTTGCCGATATATTAGACCCACATCACCGAAGTGTTTAAAAGCTAACATCGAGTCTAACTTGCTCCTGTGCACATAATCTCGATGTAATAGTTTTTCTATTCCATGAAGCAGTTTCAAATAGGATTCCCTGTTTTAATAGAGCGTCTTCTTACATCCTTGCTGTTTAACGCAAATTTAACTGGTCGATGTTCTGATAAGTGGCATTGCTTTTTATTAACGAGCTCACATGCTCTTGTTTCTATTAGCCTTACATTATTGCTCATGATTTATTACTGGCGGGACGCTAATTTGACAGCTAATCTTGTTGGTAATTAAACAGGACTTGCAATAGTCTGTTTCAGGTGTTTGAACTTGTATATGATGCAACTGATACCTCAAACTAGTATTAGTTACAGATAGGGACATATTGCTTTTTACTAAAAGTTGGTGGCTCTTAAAAGAGCCTTTGTTGTGTTTTCAGAGCAGCAGACAGTTTAAGCTCTCTCTCCACGGATGCGGCGGGCCAGCTGGATGTCTTTGGGCATGATGGTGACCCTCTTGGCGTGGATGGCGCACAGGTTGGTGTCCTCGAACAGGCCGACCAGGTAAGCCTCGCTGGCCTCCTGCAGAGCCATGACAGCGGAGCTCTGGAAGCGCAGGTCGGTCTTGAAGTCCTGAGCGATCTCTCTGACCAGGCGCTGGAAGGGCAGCTTGCGGATCAGCAGCTCGGTGGATTTCTGATAACGACGAATCTCTCTGAGAGCCACGGTACCGGGCCTGTAACGATGGGGCTTTTTCACTCCACCGGTGGCCGGGGCACTCTTACGGGCAGCCTTGGTGGCCAGCTGCTTCCTGGGGGCTTTGCCTCCGGTAGACTTACGAGCGGTCTGCTTGGTTCTTGCCATTTTTCTCTATCTTCTGTTACAACAGTAAAACAAAGGATACCGCTCTGCTTTGCGCTGCAGCTTTATAAAGGATCTGCCGACGTCACGGCGCCGCTCATTGGTCCAGACCAGGAGGAGCGCGCGCTGCAGCTCATCTTGCTATTGGATAAAACAAATTTAACAAACAAAACCCCGCCTCCTCCTCGGCTGACTGCCAGATGAGAGAAGACAAGCAAGACAAAGTTATATTCACGATTTATCATTCTTTCGGAATTAATCTTTCCAATAATTTCTTCTTAAATGTAACTGTATGTTTACACAATTTCCCCACTTTTCTACTTCAGTCCAAGGCCCTTTTTTATTCTATCCTCCCATAGCATCCTACTTCAGCACTTTGCATACTTACTTCCTGGAATATGTAACCATCTCACAATTGTCTTCTGTGATTTATTTATTTATTTATTTATTTTTTGCATTTGTATGTCATATAAGCTACTGGTCCTTAATTTCCGTTGGGATGAATGAAGCTGTCTGTCTGTCTGTCTGTCTTCATAAAACAGTACTATACCAAAAAATATAAAGCTATACAAAGAATAACAGAAAGATAAATGTTTAAAAAACGAGAAGAAAAAAAAGAAAAAGTAAACAAGATAAAAAAATAAAAATAAGAACACAATACAATCAAACATTAATGTGAATACAAATGGTTGGATGGTAGCTGAGTGAGTCTCTCTCACATTATCGGCAGATATATTACATTATTGGCTGCTTCATGGCTCATACCTCATTTTGTATTCTAATCCCTCTCATACTGGTTTGGGAAATTGCACACATAAATGCTATTGGCAGACTTCACAAGCAGACATGTTTGTTCAAGTTATCAACTGGAATCAAGTGGATTGGGGACGTACCCTCAGTCACACATGCAATATGGGATACAAACCTAAAACCCTGTGGAAGGGGAAAAGAGGTAACATGTGTCGAATGGTTTGAAGAACTGGGCAATTTCAGATACTGCTTCTGAGCGGTATGATATTATCTGTTATTAATATCCCCAGAGCAGCCATCTGTCAGGCGTATGCAATAATCATTGTGTATTTTTGTGCGGCAGTAGCTTTTACTTGTGTAGACCAAACCCTTGTGTACCATTCTGTTATGAAAAATAATTTCACTTGGTGGCTCAATCAATGCAGAGAGGAAGGCATTCTGCTCATTCTCTGTGACTTGTTTGACTCTCCCATCATCTAAAACTATTGTGTCCTGGTAGCAAATATATTTCAGTTGTATTTCTTGAATGTTGACTGGTTTTGTAAGGGGATGATTCTCTGCAATGGGATTGGCTGTATATGTCTCTTTTTTGTCAGGTTTTATTTGTCAACTAGGTCTTTTGTCAAAGTATGGGTCATTTGGGCTTGAGTGGACTTTTTCAAGATGATTACAGAAGAGTGTGGCTTTTTCTTTGTTGTCACTGATGATTATTCCGGAGGATTTGATTGGTGGTGTGTTATTGTTTTTTGGATCTCCATTTAGGCTCTTTATTTTTTGCCAGAAGGTCTGGGGATTTGTATCCTGGTTGAGTTTTCTGTAGCATGTGTTCCGAGTTTTCTTGCTTGTATTTTAATAATGCTTTGGAGTCTGTTTATTTCTGTTTTTGTTTGGGGGGACCTGAATCTCTTCGCAGCTTCCTCTTATGTTTTGTGAATTGGAGAGTGTCTGTATCGGTGTTTTAGCAGGATTTTGGCATATTGTTTCCTCTCTGGCTCGGTGAGAAGTTGCCTAAACAGCGTTACTTGTTGGTCCAGACCTTGGGGGGTGTTTATCAGGATAGTTTTCTTTCTATATTTGATCTGTATATTTCCCACTCTGCTGTTTTGTAATACTTCTTCCTTGGGGTTGCTTGTAGATGAAAGGAGAATGTGGTGAGAACAGGTAGGTGGTAGCTGGATTTGTGGTGGAGAACTTATGGAGTTTTGAAGCCAGATCAGGGGAGCATGGGATCAAGTCCAGAATGTCTGTGCTGCCTGTTTGGGTGGATATATAGGTGGGTTTGTTTGTGTTGATGATGCGTGTTGGACAACAAGTTGTCCTGTTGTGTTAAGCTACATATTTGAACATTAACTTGAATATGCTTAAAATTTGTCCTCAAAGCCTTCTATCAAAACATATCTAACTTGCTTTAAAGTAAAGACAGTGTTTGTGAATAAAATCCATGACACATGTCATGTTACAGAATATCATAAAGACCACAACAAGAAGGTTAATTCAAATATAACTAGATATGGTTAACACTGAGTTTAAAGAGCCTCATAGCTCAGTGTAAAGCTTTCATGGATCAGTTCACTGAATTAATTAAAAGGTCATTTTTTTCTGATTATATAATATTTTAGGTAAACATCAGTGATTCAGATTTATTGTGTGTATTAGTTCATAATAAACCTTTCATCTATTTATTCTTAATCTTAAGTACTCTCTGTAGTAGTTATTAAGAGATGACTAGGAGCAGAGTGGAGTCTGTTTGGTTCACACTTCAGTATGGTGTTCGAATGAGTGCAGATAAACAAATATATGTAATATAATGTGTATATATTATATCACATTCATCATGGTGATCTCTGGATCAGCCGTTAATGTTTAACATGTGATGAAAGTGTTGTTATATTTGTGTTTGTGATCAGACAGATTAACTGTTTCATTGCAAACACCCACAAATTCACCTGAGGGTATTATTCCTTGATTTTCTGCCTGACTGTTTATGTAATGTTCCCTCTATGTGTTTTACTTTGAAAGTCTTAACTTAGATAAACTCCAAACTCCTTTTCAAGAGCCAGGAAGTGAGTGTGCTTGCTCCTTTATTGACTTTGTACACAGCAGATAAGTCCGGATGACAGCACTGAATTGGAGTGAAACCAGAAAAGAAAGATACAAAAAATGACTTGATGGACTGCTATATTAATAACAGGTAAGTATTAACTGCTCAATGTTATCATTGTAACCTACTAAGTATACAACAGGTAAGTATAACGACCAACATCAATGTAGATCAGGAAATCAGGTCATTAACATATAAGTATATGATGGTACAGTTGTCTTACAGGCTAAAACACATTATGCTGCTACTTTCATACAAACTTGTCAGTAAACTATTCAAGGTATTCTCTTGTATTTTAATGAGCAATATTAAACATTGAGTGACTATATCCAGAGATCGCTACAACTTACAGGAAACAGCTACTGTACCAGTGCATCGCACATGCCTGTTTATTTCTGCCAGTTATATATAATATAATATATAATATGTGCAACATGAACATCAGATAGTCCTGTAACTATTTACCTTTTTAATGGTTAATATGGATTGGTAACACATGCCACTGTCACATGTTATTATAGTATGGTTTATGTATGTACAGTATGTAACTTCAGTATAAGGAGTTAGCAGAACATAAACGTGATTTTGGATTATAAACAGCTCAGCTGCTCAAAAATCTTCAACACATCATCTGTTACAGTCACCCACTGCCTTTGAAGAACAAGCCATCCAAAATATAGCAACAGCAAAGTATAACTGACATATAATGAAAGCTATATTAGTGAAATGTGTACATAAAAGAACAGTTCACACTTATTACACAATGGTGTGTTTCACATTTCTCAACAGAAATGTTGATCACTATGTAAATAGTGTAGTAGAGTCATGTTCATAAAAACAATGTTCAAAGATAATTAAAGGACACCTCAGTTCACAGGAACTTTCTAAATGTGTTTCTTTGGATGAGAAGTAAAGCAGTGTTTGAGAGTAAGTTAATTTTGTAATTCCTCACCAACGCACTACATATAGTGTTATATTTACATTATGCATTAATGGAGCAAGACAGACCATATTACTGTTTATTACAAATAAAAAATATGAATAACACACAAGTAACACTGACTGTAGATAACATTGTTGTTGATTATGGATATTAAAAATAATCCTCATAACAGAAGAAATGTCATCACCTCATCAACATCCACCTTCGACATGAAGTCTGACTAAACCGAATAGTCAGCCTGATCAGTGTGTTTGCTGCTACCAGAAAAGCTTCATTTTATTATGAAATGATCATCAACAGATGGTTGTTTTTACGTTGGCTCTGTGAACAAACATGTAAGCCAGCTGGAAAACTACGTTTGGTGGAGCTCGGATGTATTTTACAGCATTTTAGGAGAGAAATGCGAGCGAAAAGTCGCTGCACAGTGCTGTCCGAGGCGGTGAACAGGTGATGTTTGTTTGCTCCACAAACAAAATGCAGAGAGCATCAGAGCTCTACGTGACTTCATTATGAAGACAAACATGTCCGCTATCTCCTGTCTTGCCTGTCAGCCTTCGGGACTTGTCCCACACTTATTTTTTCCTCTTTTCTTACTACTAGAAAACACAAGTGTCAGACATTCACCCTGCTCTCCGAAGCCAGCAGCGGGACTGAGTCTCCACGGTTCTCATGGTGTGTTTAAGTGCAGCCTCCTGCCTCAGACTCTCCATTAGTCTATTCAGACTCTGTGTGATTTACATAGGATCCAAACTCTGAGAAAACAATGGCAGAAGTGGCTCCAGCTCCCGCAGCCGCCCCGGCGAAAGCCGCCAAGAAGAAGGCAGCAAAGCCCAAGAAGACCGGCCCCAGCGTCAGCGAGCTGATCGTTAAAACCGTGTCCGCCTCCAAGGAGCGAAGCGGCGTGTCTCTGGCCGCTCTGAAGAAGGCTTTGGCTGCCGGAGGTTACGATGTGGACAAGAACAAGGCCCGCGTCAAGACCGCCGTTAAGAGCCTGGTGACCAAGGGGACTCTGGTCCAGACCAAGGGAACCGGAGCCTCCGGCTCTTTCAAGATGAGCAAGAAGGTGGAGCCCAAGAAGACGGCCGTGAAGAAAGCTGCTCCTAAAGCTAAGAAGCCCGCCGCCAAGAAACCCGCAGCGGCTAAGAAGCCCAAGACAGCAGCCAAGAAGTCAGCAGCCGCCAAGAAATCCCCTAAGAAGGTGAAGAAGCCCGCAGCGGCCAAGAAAGCAGCCAAGAGCCCCAAGAAGGCCGCCAAGAGCCCCAAGAAAGTGGTCAAGAAGGCTCCCGCAGCCAAGAAGGCTCCCGCAAAGAAGGTGGCCAAGCCCAAAGCCAAGAAGGCAGCACCCAAGAAGAAGTGAGCTGTCATCAGTCTGAACCCCTCAACCTGATAAAAAGGCTCTTTTAAGAGCCACCCACATCTCACCTTAAGAGCATGATCCCAATAATTATGTTTTAACCATTAAATATATCTGTAAATTACCTACACAAATAGCTTGAATTTTGACTATTTTAGTCAGTAATGTGTATGTTAAATACAGTATACAGTATGTATAAGTATGTACTATAATACAGTATGATCTGCAGTAAATAGAACAAATACAGATTAGGTTTGTGCACAAAGCATAATTAATCTGCATTGTTTACATATTAAATGAAACATTTTTGGGGGTATAACAACAAATAGCCTGAATAATTAAGATCATTCTATAATATGCTGTTTAAAAAACCCCCACAAATGAAGATAAATAATATACATTTCATTTAGATTCAACATCCAATCAAATTATTAACTTTATTGATCTGTGTTTTTTTATTTGTTAAATATATATATTCCATAATATTTTCAAATAAGCTAAATGTATTGATCCCACAGTGGGGACAATCCATTGCTACAGCAGTTTTTTCAGTTTTTTAATTTTATTGTTATATATATATATATATATATATAAAATTAAAAATACTGAAAAAAAGGACCATTGTAGCAAAGCATTGTACAGTCTGGCTGCAGTTGGAATGAAGGACCTGCGGAAGCGCTCCTTCTTACAGGGTTAGTGTGCATTAATCCGTCGCCGAAGGAGCTGCTTAAGGCCCTCACAGTCATGATGGAGGACAGTTTGGCCAAAACCCTCCTCTCTCCCACCACCTCTATGTGATCCAGGGGGCAGCCACAGACTGAGCTGGCTCTTTTAATCAGTCTGTTGAGTCTGTTCTTGTCTCGCTCAGAACATCCCCCTACCCAACACACCACTGCATATGAGAACACAGATGCCACCACAGAGTCGAAGAAGGTTCTCAGCAGTCGCCTGCACACACCAAACGTTGCAAGCCTCCTCAGCAGGTGTATCATTATTTTCCCCAATTGGTTAATTCTCCCATCAATACTCTTATGAATATAATTAAAGTCAGATCAGTTAATAAAGAAAAATTAAGAAATATGTTTTACAAAACCACATTTACAATCTTTTAATTATTTAAAAGGCCAGTACTTACACATCCTTTTGACCTAGCTTCTTTATCATTTCATTACAGGTCACCTTTTACATGGTGCTAGCAGAACAAGGAAACAACAGATGTTTTAAAGCCAATTTTAACATCTACAGGAGTGTTTGCTGCTTCAAACAGTTCTTTGGGTGGGTTGCTGTAACATTACACAAGCACTGAGTGCTTTATTTTCTCCAGTTCCTATTGTGATAAATTCATCCTAAATAGAAGATTATTATTGTAATTGTGGGATATGTCTTACTTGTGATGAGTGAGTTTATTGTTTGTTTATTGTGTATTGTCTGTCACTGTAGACTGAGTCACTGCACCACTCTCATCCTCCTGGTGGGAAAACATTATCAGCGTTAACAAAACTACACCCCTCCTCTTGAAGACAAAACGGGCAGACAGGACAGTTAAATTGTCTGATAAAGCGCCTGTGTGTGGTTTCTCACCTCAGACAGGTGAGTGAACTTCCTTTCCAATACAATTGGTCATTTCCACAGGTTGTTGATGTTGTTTGAGACAGGTAGTGAACGGGCTGTTTCTGTGGAGTGGCTGTGGTGAAGCGGCAGCGGCAGCAGCAGCAGCAACGATTACATTGGTCTGTCTGAGACACAAAACTCTATGGCAATGCATTGTGGGTAAGCAGCCAGGCCAGGGAAGCACTTGAGGAGACAGCTGAAGTCAAAAAGAGGAGAAGTGAGACAATATCATCCATTTAATATCAATCAGTCAATCATTACGCCCAATCACCTAGCACACTTTATGTAATGGAGAACGGGGACGACAATTAGGCACTGTAAAAGTCCCAAGCAACACCATAACAGAGGGTGAAGATATGAATAACAGCTCACTAAGTCCCAAAGCTTATGACAAATACGTTTGGAGAGAGTAAGACATGTGGCAGCATGAATGACTCTCCATTGGAAATAATGCATGAGAAAATGTATACAGTGAAGTGTACACAGATCATGGTCTGGACTTTGACAGGTGCCTCCTCAATGTCAGTGGTAAGATGATTCACTAAAACTCAGAAAGCATTTTTAATGCAGTGTGAAGTGTCACAAGTAGGAGAGTTGAATGTTGGGATAACAGAATTTCTGGAATAAAAGTGCAATTATTCATGATGTTTTGTCTTTAACAGTAGCTGCTGATCAGCTGAAACCTCAGAAACCTACTGTGAGACCACCACCAGAGTCTCTGGGAAGGATCAACCTCTAGATTGGACTGATATCAGCTGTAGTCGCCTGTCTGTGCTCGACTCCGTTCTAAACCTTCTCATTAGCAACACCATGTGGCCTATATCTTTTTAAAAATATATATTTAAATACATTATATCTTGGCATATGTAGGCCTACGTGTGATATAATTCACCTCTAAAGGTTTTATTAAAAAAAAAAAAAAAAAGATTGAAATATTAAGCTGAAATGTCACTTTTATTATGAAAACCCCTTTCAAAGCGGAAGCTTTGCAGTAAATACCGGAAACAAACAGGAGCTCTTCTCTGATTGGGGGATTGTAGTCACCGCTCACTCTGACCAATGAGCGAGCGCTGGCTGCCATATAAAGCCGGTTCATACAGCGATAATATATTCATTTATTTCTACAAGATAAATTAGAAACATGTCTGGACGTGGTAAAGGCGCTGGTAAGGCAAGAGCAAAGGCAAAGACCCGCTCCTCCAGAGCTGGGCTCCAGTTCCCAGTCGGTCGTGTCCACAGGCATCTGAGGAAGGGCAACTATGCTCAGCGTGTCGGTGCCGGTGCCCCCGTCTATCTGGCGGCTGTGCTGGAGTACCTGACCGCTGAGATCCTGGAGCTGGCTGGAAACGCTGCCAGAGACAACAAGAAGACCAGGATCATCCCCCGTCACTTGCAGCTAGCTGTCCGTAACGACGAGGAGCTCAACAAGCTGTTGGGTGGAGTGACCATCGCTCAGGGTGGTGTGCTGCCCAACATCCAGGCTGTGCTGCTGCCCAAGAAGACCGAGAAACCCGCCAAGAAGTAAATTTCAGGCCTCGGTCCTCAACAACACAACGGCTCTTTTAAGAGCCACCCACTTCTCTATAAAGACCTCACGTCCTCATTTATAAACACAATCATGTGTACTATGTACTGTAAAACATGATTTTCACCCTTGCTATTTTTGCTGAGTGTAGTTTTGACCTACATTATCTTCAGCCTTGCTGTAGCTATTCCAGTATAGTCACATTAAATTTCTGACCACTACAAATACGCCCCTACATACTTGTAGTCTTGTGACGCGAGTTAAGACCCTGATTAAAGTGACGTTTGTTTACAATAACTAAAATAAGAAACTAGTCATGCTTGTAGGGTCACGTTTCACAAGAATACGAACATTTTGGAGCTAATCCAACATTCATGACGTTAATGACTGATAGCTCATAAGTAAAATAGCTAATTAACTGTAGTAAATAGATATAATGCTTTTTATTAAAAGTTGGTGGCTCTTAAAAGAGCCTTTGTTGTGTTTTCAGAGCAGCAGACAGTTTTAAGCTCTCTCTCCACGGATGCGGCGGGCCAGCTGGATGTCTTTGGGCATGATGGTGACCCTCTTGGCGTGGATGGCGCACAGGTTGGTGTCCTCGAACAGGCCGACCAGGTAAGCCTCGCTGGCCTCCTGCAGAGCCATGACAGCGGAGCTCTGGAAGCGCAGGTCGGTCTTGAAGTCCTGAGCGATCTCTCTGACCAGGCGCTGGAAAGGCAGCTTGCGGATCAGCAGCTCGGTGGATTTCTGGTAACGACGAATCTCTCTAAGAGCCACGGTACCGGGCCTGTAACGATGGGGCTTCTTCACTCCGCCGGTGGCCGGGGCACTCTTACGGGCAGCTTTGGTGGCCAGCTGCTTCCTGGGGGCTTTGCCTCCGGTGGATTTACGAGCGGTCTGTTTAGTTCTTGCCATTTTTCTCTATCTTCTGTTACAACCATACAACAGTAAAACAAAGGATACCGCTCTGCGGTGAGCTGCAGCTTTATAAAGGATCTGCCGGAGTCACGGCGCCGCTCATTGGTCCAGGCCAGGAGGAGCGCGCGCTGCAGCTCATCTATCTTGCTATTGGATAAAAAAAACAAAACAACAACAAACAAAACCCCGCCTCTTCATCAACTGACTGCCAGATGAGAGAAGGAAAGCAAGGCAATAAAGTTATATTCACCATTTATCATTCTATCAGAATGAATCTTTTCAGTAATTTCTTCTTAAATGTAACTATATGTTTATACTATTTCCTCACTTTTTTTACTTGAGTCCAGGGCCCTTTTTTCTTCTATCCTCCCATAGCGTCCTACTTCACCACTTCCACTATTCCTGTAATATGTAACCATCTTACAACTGTCTTCTATTAAGTTTAATTTAGGTTTTTTTTTTTGCATTTTTTTATGTGTGCGTCATATAAGCTACTGGATGCCTTAATTTCTTTCAGGATGATATCTAGTCATGAATATCTACCTTTGTAAAACAGTACCATACCAAAAGTGTAAATTTGCTTTATAAATGACAATCAATTTCAAAATGTTCACATGGATGATCCTCATACACCACCCTCTATACTCCTTTAATTAACCATACATGATCACTGTAAAAGCCCCCCAATAGTGATGAACATGTTCAGCAGTAAGAGAAGAAAGTTTGAGAGGATGATGGCTGCAGCAGCTGTTAATGCAGTTTGTGCAACAAACAAACCAATTTCTGAAATTAAACCATGATGACACATGGAGGTAAAGAAGCACTTTACTGGACAAATTCAGACTGGATTAATGGAGGCATACGGACACTGACGCTCACTGCTTGATATTTTGTTAAGCATCTATTATAAATGGACACATACGTACATGACTGCTGAGACCGTAGACTCACTCAGTATCTAAAATATAACAAACAAAGAATTACTTTATATTAATCCAAAATCCAGCATACAGGTGGTGAAGATATGTGCTGCTGAGGTGACTGGAGAATGCAGAATTTATAATGAAGGCACAGAGGCAATACAATACTACAGAGAGAATAGAAAAGGCAAAACCTCAGCTTGTCTTTTAATGTTTTTTTATTTAATTGTTTGTTGAAGTCATTGTGCTTTACCCTTGGCTTTATTTATTTATTTGAAAAATGTAAATGCAACCTTACACTGTCTTGTCATTTATTTGTGATTGGGATGCTCTGATAAACATTCAATAAAGAAGAAGAAAAAGCAGTTAGTAGAAACTAGTCTAGAAAATGTCAGCAAACAATGAACAAAAAGAAGAAACTGGAGATAAATCAACTTCTGTCATATCAAAGTAAACACTGACATGGTTTACAGCCAAAATACATTTATGATCTGCTGCTACATTATATAAAAAGTACTAAACTAAAACACATATTCTATATTTTATAGGCTTCGCCCCATAGACATATGTACATAGACGCCTCACTGAGCGGGTTAGCCTGTTGCTGCGATTTGTCAGTGTGTCCGCCATATTAGATGTGGCTGATCTGCCCCGTGAACTAATGCAAGTTAATGGAGTAAACTTTATAAAGCGCTTTTCTACAAACTGCTTTAAGTTAATAGCTCTCATTCACCCATCCGCACATACTCTAATACATTTGGGAAACAGATAGCAAAACCAACATATATAACATTATCTGATGATTATAAATGTAAATGTTAATATTTTTCCAGTGTTTACAGCTACCAGAGTATGTAACATTGTTACTGTGATGACACATAGAAGTTAAATATTGACTGTGTGTTTATAATAACCAGGTCCTGACCTGTAGATGTGACATATGTGGGTTTTCTGAATATAAAGCACTAACATTTACATGTAATGGCTGTGATCTGCTTTATTTTCTTTTAGTAGTGAAATGATGAACTCCATGACAGAAAATGATAGACCCTTGTTTTATTGTAATAAAATTTCATGGCTCAAAAAAAGTAAACAAAAAGAGAGAGTTATTTCCAAATGGCACAGCGTGTTGACAAAAACAAGAGACAAGAAGTACAAATGCAAAAATAGACTGATGAGCAGACAGTGGGCAAAACAGAAGGTCTGAAAGATCAATTAATATTTATATAGCGCCAAATCACAAGTCATCTCAAGGCACTTTACACATAGAGCAGGTCTAGACTACCATAAAAAAATATTATAAATTAATATAATTTTCTACTTTCAATGAATTATCTCCCATAGAGATAAATACAACAAAATGATGGTATTAATTTTAAGCCCTGGATGATTGATTGAAATCAAAAATATATTAAAAAGAATGTTCTTAGGCATAGGCATGAACACAGCCCAAATTATCAAGAAAATAAAAAATGAAAGCCAGAAATGTCCTTACTGAGGCACAAGGGTTAAATGAAAGAGACCCAACATTCCCACATGGGCAGCACTTACCGACAGCTGCAGGAACCCCCCCCCCCCCCCCCTTTAATAGAAAGAAACCTCAGGCAGGACTGCGCTCTAAGTGAGTAGCCATCTGCCTCGACCTGTTGGGCGAGAGCAAGAGAGAAAGGTGAGGAGAGAGAAGCACATCGAAGAAGATGCGGACAGAACAACAAAAACACCATTAAAAGAACAAGAACAAAAACATTTAATTAATAAATAAATAAAATACAGAACTTATTCATATAGTCATCATCACCATAATACATTACATATATCTATACAGATAACAATGGTGATAATACTAATAACAGTCACAATAGCAGTAGTAATAATGATAATTAATAGTGTAATTAACAAAATGCTAATAGTATTATAATTCAATGAAACTGAAAGTGTGCCAGTGGTGCAAAATAAATCTTCACGACTGCGCATGCGCACAGGGATATAGCCAGGCTCTCTGCATATCTTGAAAACCCTGAAGCATCTTTTGTTCTTCAAAAAACACCTGACTTTAACTTACAAGAGTTATACAATGTTAAATAATTCCTACATTTAAGCACATAAAAACAAAAAAAACTGAAAGTATACAACGCAGCACAAAACACAAACAAATCAACAATACAAGTAACAGTAATTATCCATTCATTAATTTGTTCTTTTTTGGCTGTTTATCCATATCCATGTCATGGTTAAGGAGTAATTGCAGTATACTTCCAGGAGGTAATTGTGTTGATTAATCAATTAATTAATTAATTAATTAATTAATGTGTAATGAATTTTAATTCACATTTATTTCTTTTGGCACTTCATACATAATCATTATTTGGTCTGACACTTGAACTGATGATTAAAATGTATTGAAATTCCAAACCAACATAGAATAGAGTACAAAACACAAAACAATAAATACATACCTTACCATAACATAACTGAATAAAACATCTGGTAAGAAATTAAATGAAGACACAAATGATATGTTAATATTACAGGGTTACAGGAATATTAATCCGTGTTTTGTAATCTACTTTTTATTTGACCTTATTTAAAAGTAGGTCGGAAGTATCACAAATAAATGTTGCGTTTTATTATGAAATCTCTCACAAAGCGGAAGCCTTGTAGTAAAAAAAACAGAAAAAAGACACGAGCTCTTCTCTGATTGGGGGATTGTAGTTACCGCTCACTCTGACCAATGAGCGAGCACTGGCTGCCGTATAAACACGGTTCAATACAGTTCAAGATTTTATTCTATCTTGACTCCGAGATAAACAAGAAACATGTCTGGACGTGGTAAAGGCGCTGGTAAGGCAAGAGCAAAGGCAAAGACCCGCTCCTCCAGAGCTGGGCTCCAGTTCCCTGTCGGTCGTGTCCACAGGCATCTGAGGAAGGGCAACTATGCCCAGCGTGTCGGTGCCGGTGCCCCCGTCTATCTGGCGGCTGTGCTGGAGTACCTGACCGCTGAGATCCTGGAGCTGGCTGGAAACGCTGCCAGAGACAACAAGAAGACCAGGATCATCCCCCGTCACTTGCAGCTGGCTGTCCGCAACGACGAGGAGCTCAACAAGCTGTTGGGTGGAGTGACCATTGCTCAGGGTGGTGTGCTGCCCAACATCCAGGCTGTGCTGCTGCCTAAGAAGACCGAGAAACCTGCCAAAAAGTAAATTTCAGGCCTCGGTCCTCAACAACACAACGGCTCTTTTAAGAGCCACCCACTTCTCTATAAAGACCTCACATCCTTATGTTTGTAATAGTTACAATATAATAAATGAAAACAAGCTTGTTGCCATCAATATCGGTGTATAAATGATAACCATTTAAAACTAGGTATCAGTATTCATTAACTGTCAAATCAACACACAACGTCAAAGGGCAGATAATGAAAGTTGGTAACGCTACAACTGTCTATAACAAACTTAGTCAAGCAAAGACATCCATATTTTCTAAAACTGAATAGTTAAACTTTGAAACTAGAAGATTTATGCTGAAGTTATGCATTAACTTATTAATTGATTATTTTATTGAGTGCATTATTGGTACATAGATGAAATATACCTCAAATTACAGAATGACTCACATTAATGTAACTGTAGGAGTCCAAATAAGAATGTAACCAATGTTATGAATAAAATTAATCAACATTGAAAAGTAAATACCATACTAAATTGTAGTTAATTGTAGAAATCATTTTCTCATTCTTATAACAATGGTTATCATGTACGGAATTGACAATGATTTATAATGCTTGTTATCAGTAATTATAATTACTTAGAGCTCACATCCTCATGTCTCAAATACATTTATTGTATACAAACACTGATTGGAAACGTGTAGTTTGTGTTGCCAGTTATGCAAGTTCTTAAACAAAAACAAGTCAAATGTGGACAGTTTAACTTTATGGTCTTTTGTCGCTATACTGTAGGCCTACATCAGGTGTCATCAAAACTAACGGGTATTTGCTCTTGTGTAAGCAAGTGATAGTTGCTTTATACAATACATTTATAAGATTCATGTCATGAATATTTAAACAGGACGTGTAGTATTCCCTGTTTTAATAACAAGGAATCTTTACATTGTGGTCATTTATAACGCAACTGAGAATATAAATAGTTATTGTTTAAGTGAATGGGACATATTGCTTTTTACTAAAAGTTGGTGGCTCTTAAAAGAGCCTTTGTTGTGTTTTCAGAGCAGCAGACAGTTTAAGCTCTCTCTCCACGGATGCGGCGGGCCAGCTGGATGTCTTTGGGCATGATGGTGACCCTCTTGGCGTGGATGGCGCACAGGTTGGTGTCCTCGAACAGGCCGACTAGGTAAGCCTCGCTGGCCTCCTGCAGAGCCATGACAGCGGAGCTCTGGAAGCGCAGGTCGGTCTTGAAGTCCTGAGCGATCTCTCTGACCAGGCGCTGGAAGGGCAGCTTGCGGATCAGCAGCTCGGTGGATTTCTGATAACGACGAATCTCTCTGAGAGCCACGGTACCGGGCCTGTAACGATGGGGCTTTTTTACTCCGCCGGTGGCCGGGGCACTCTTACGGGCAGCCTTGGTGGCCAGCTGCTTCCTGGGGGCTTTGCCTCCGGTGGATTTACGAGCGGTCTGCTTGGTTCTTGCCATTTTTCTCTATCTTCTGTTACAACAGTAAAACAAAGGATACCGCTCCGCTTTGCGCTGCAGCTTTATAAAGGATCTGCCGACGTCACGGCGCCGCTCATTGGTCCAGGCCAGGAGGAGCGCGCGCTGCAGCTCATCTTGCTATTGGATAAGAAATTCAAATAAAACCCCGCCTCCTCATCAGCTGACTGCCAGCTCCGGATGAGAGAAGAACACAAAAAAAGTTTAAGATTTATCATATTATCTGAATTCAATTTTCAATTTTCAATTTTTTGCTGGGGCCAGGCATGATTTTTATTTTTTATTTTTGTAGGTCAACAACTGTTCCTTTGACCTGAATTTTTTTTTGTTTTGCCTTTTGTTCAAAAAAGTTCAAAAAAAAAATCATAGTCCTCTACTGTTCACCAGCTGTTTCTCGTGTTTGGTCATTTCTTCAATTCTTCAGTAGGTTTCCGCATCTTAGACCCCAAGATGAGTCCCAACAAGACTGGACCACTGCATGCCACCATTCAAACAGTATCTGGGGTAATGGCATGTAGCCACAAATTCAGACCATTATTCTATGTTTTCGTATTTGACATACCATTTTATCATGGTTGTGACTCCTTAAGTGTACAGGTTAGACAAGGTCATAGAGTGTAAACCAGTTCTGGGTAAGTCTGAGAGCTAACTGTGGCTCCCACTCAAGTGTCATTATTCCATGTGGTAGGTGGGCCAGAATTCAAATGCACAGTGGCCCACATTTGGGTGAGTGCTGATTTATTTGGTCTCTTTGGTTGTGGCCCACTTCTGGCAAACAATTGTGGACCACCCTAGTACCATCATTCCATGTTGTATGTGGGCCGGATGAACATGTCAGGTGTGGGCCAGATATGGACCAAAAGAGTTTTATACAGTGGCCCACATTCGGTTGAGTACTGGTTTATTTGGTCTGTTTTTGGTTGACATCTGGCATTGTGATGGCTTGGTTATGGCCCACTTTTGGCAAACATGAGCGGACCGCCCAAGTGCCATCATTCCATGCGGTATGTGGGCCGGATGAACATGTCATGAAGAAAGTAGTTATGGCTAGTTTCTGGGGTCACAAAGATCAATCGTTTTGCTCCAAAAAACAATTTGTGTTCAAAAGAGTAACACATTTGCATCACAAAATTGTTGTACGTAAAAAAGTCAGACCTCACAATCACCTGGCACTTTTTCCCTCCCTTCGTATCACTACGCGCTTCCGCCTGTTGACAGCTGGGCACTTTCATGTGCATATGGACGATATTAAGCAGGTTACTCGGTCATGGATGGTCAGGTGGTTCAGGGGCTTTGGCCAGCTGTAGAAACAATGATATGGGGGTGGTACCTGTTAATGTGAATTTTATTATAGCTTTCTGGAGAGCAGCAGTGCTTGTTGCTGTCCTCAAATATATCCATACTGTGGCGTCTTTGTTTTATGGTTTGGATGCCTGTTATTGTATGTATGTAAATATTGCTAATGTAAAATGTGAGTCTGTGTGTCAGTTTTAGTGCTTTGTTCTGTATTGTTTGCAGGTGTTGTATCCGAATGTCAGAAATGGTGATCCAGGCAAGGAGAGTATTAGTAATAGTGGTCGGATGACAAGTAGATTTGATGTAGAGGGTCATTGACTATGCTTTCCACAGAGGACTTAGTTTAGTTTACTCCAGGTTATTCATGTGTTTTGTCCAGGTCATTTTGTTTTAGAACGTTAAATTTAGGGAACTTTCTGGTTGTATATTGTATACGTTAATACTGTTGTTGAACTGGAGGTGTGGGATTTGAGTTAAGAGGATGCATTGTGTTTTGGCAGGGTTCAATCAATTAAAAAGAAAGAGATCACACTGGTCTGTGCAAAGTGGGCGGAGCTGCTGAGTTTAACACCGCCCAGCAAAGTTCGCGCTACATGTCCTCTTTTACGTCCGCAGACACGCTTTAAATACAGAAGCTCAGAAAAGAAGTCTCATATTCGACTATTCTCTTTTTGAGGGAAGATCAGTCAAAATGAGCGGCAGAGGAAAGGGAGGTAAGGGACTCGGTAAAGGAGGCGCCAAGCGTCACCGTAAAGTCCTCCGTGATAACATCCAGGGAATCACCAAACCCGCCATCCGCCGTCTGGCTCGCCGTGGTGGTGTGAAGCGTATCTCCGGTCTAATCTATGAGGAGACTCGCGGTGTGCTGAAGGTGTTCCTGGAGAACGTGATCCGTGATGCCGTCACTTATACCGAGCATGCTAAGAGGAAGACCGTGACCGCTATGGATGTGGTTTATGCTCTGAAGAGACAAGGCCGCACTCTGTACGGCTTCGGAGGTTAACTTCATCCATTGATACTAAACCCAAAGGCTCTTTTAAGAGCCACCCACTCCCTCTGAGAGTTGTCCTTTTTTTTTTATAACCATCTTATGTCATATGAACATACAATGTGCATGTATGTGAGTGACATGTTGCCTTTTGCATAACACTTATACTTACATGACCCCTTCTCTCAAAACTGACATGAAGGTGACTTGTATATCACACTAATCAAATACCTGCCACCTTAATAAATCAAAATGGTAATTGATGGCTGTATAGTACTTGGAGAGATGCAGGAAGAGAACAATCAATTGTAGCGAATTGAGACCACCCACCTCCTTAAAAGCGGTTTCCTAAAGTTAATGCCAGGGCTTATGTTAAATTGTGAGTATACAAATTACTGCTAGTATAATAAATTCTCTTTGAAGCTATATTCAAAATTATACTACCAAGTGGTGTGTAAGTAATGTTTTTTAAGGCACTATTCCTTATTGCATAATGGAGTTTTATACATTTATGAGCTTATCTGTATGTGTTTGTGGACATTCTGGTACTTTCATTTCCTATGTCACAAGACACAACTACTATTGTGCTTTCATAATTATTCAGGGGTGAATCTAGGATCAGACCATTAAGGGTCAGTTCCTAATTATAATTTGACATACAATGGTGTAAAAAAATAATAATAATGAGAACGTTTTTTATGGGTGCTGATCTGTTATTATTCATTATATCAGTATTACTATTAGGCTAAATGTTTATGAAAAATTATGTAACTTGTATCAAACCAGACATTTATAAATTCCGGATTTTAACTGAATGAAAATTATAAATAATAAAATGAATATTGGACCAGCATATTACAAACAGTGAAGACTCCTCAATACGAGGGGCTCTTTAAGTAAAAAGGCGGTCAGATCTCTCCTTGAAGGTAGGGCCGGTGTCTTGTACTGCGCATGCTCAAGATTTCAACCAATCCTGTGCGAGTAACAGCGCAGTAACATTTACATCAGATGGATATATAATGACTGGTTGGGTTTAGTGCAAGTATTCGTTTGTGGAAATCAAACCAGCGAAAATGCCTGATCCAGTCAAAGCACCCAAGAAGGGCTCCAAGAAGGCCGTGTCTAAAGCCACCAAGACCGGCAAGAAGAAGAGAAAGACAAGGAAGGAGAGCTACGCCATCTACGTGTACAAGGTACTGAAGCAGGTCCACCCTGATACCGGTATCTCCTCCAAGGCCATGGGCATCATGAACTCCTTTGTTGGAGACATCTTTGAGCGCATCGCCGGTGAGGCTTCCCGTCTTGCTCACTACAACAAGCGCTCCACCATCACCTCCAGGGAGATCCAGACCGCCGTCCGTCTGCTCCTGCCCGGTGAGCTGGCCAAACACGCTGTGTCTGAGGGCACCAAGGCTGTCACCAAGTACACCAGCTCCAAGTAAACCTGTTGTCTGTAACCAACAACCCAAAGGTCCTTTTCAGGACCACCCACAACTTCACCAAAGAGCTTTATTCTTTATAAAATGTGTAAAGGTAAAATTTCTCTTGATTCATGTGTATCTAATAAATGAAGTATACTTAATTCTCTGGGATAGTATGTTTAAAATAAGGGCATATATGCCAAAAGGAGTTGCTGCTTAATTTCACTGAAATATTATATAATTACTTGTATATAGGCTTACTTCAGCCATCACACACATCTGACTTGTGGTTCAGAGTAACTATATGGTCACAGCAGGCCACCACAGCTAACCCCCAGAGCTGTGAGGGTTAGAGAGTACTGTGAAGATATCAAGACAAAAATACAAGGTCTTGATTAGCTGAGGTCAGCAGCTTCTGCTGGCAGTAAAATACATCTGGAAAATCATATGTGTGAAACAGTCAGACATTGTGTCTAATCCCATGAACAGGATGTCAGTAATACAATTTAAAGCTGCATTTTTGTAAATACAGTGGAGTAATGGCAACTAGGGGCCTGTACCACAAAACAGGGTTTGGGGTTAAGGAGGTACCTTCAGATTTAACTCT
Source organism: Scomber japonicus (assembly GCF_027409825.1). NCBI lineage: Eukaryota > Metazoa > Chordata > Actinopteri > Scombriformes > Scombridae > Scomber > Scomber japonicus. The sequence goes on along the minus strand of NC_070590.1, from coordinate 9,139,203 downwards.
GGGTTGTCTGGGATTAGATCACACCCCCAACACTGATCTAATAGTTTGCCTTTTTGTTTGCTCATTTTGAATCATCAGCAGTTTTAGTTTATTCTGAAGTTATTTTGATTTACCAGACGATGAGTATTGTACATAGGTGAAATGTACCTTAAATTGTATAATGACCCACATGAATGTAACTAAGTCCAAATAAGAATAATATAATATGTAATGTTATGAATAAAATGAGTCATCAACATTGAAAAGTAAATACCATACTAAGTCTTGAGTCTTGTGTAGAAATCATATTGGCTCATTATCTTATAACAATGGTTATTCTGTACATTACCATGTATGGAATTCAGATATATTTATTATACTCATTATCATTCATTATAATCATCAGTAATTATTAACCTGGAAATTTACTCCAGCCCTCAAAAGATCTGAAAATTATTCTGATAAAAAAAACTAATTAAAAGTATGATTAAAATGGCAGATTTGGAAAACAGTGGGTAATTGTATCACAGGAATCATAATGTTCAACATTTTGATGAGCCACGCTGTTAAAAACATCAAAAGGAAATATTTCTGATTTGTTACAACATCAGTTATAGTTATGATGTTGATCTAACATATTAATCATGTTATGTTAATATGGCTTTTCTCATTATGGTACATTAACAGTTCAGTGTGATCTTGAGTGATTTTCTGTGCGGCTCATTGCAGAGCATGCTGACAGCTTTGACCATATTTGTAAAACTGACATTTACATAATAAATGAATACTGATATTCTGAGATGACAGTATATGACTGAGCAGACAGTATATAAATAAGTGCAGTCCCTTATCATTTTTCGCTCCCTCTGACATGTCAGTAAATATTTATTTTTAACTAAGAAATCCATATTTCGTCATATATTTGTGTAGTAAATTTCAAGACACTATGCGTAAACCATGTTATAATTGCAATCATCATCATTAGATGAGAGGTGGGTGGCTCTGAATAGTGTTAGGGTGGTGTATAATAATAACTCCAGTCACAATTTTTCCACATGACCTGCCAAGCAGCTGTCATCAGTGTCATGTAGATAATATTATATTTAATATGAGTACACTTTACAGAATGAAGGGACATGGCACAATTATATATTATATTAATAGAAAACACTACATGGTTGCAACACAATGCACTTAGGATAATGCTCTTTAGGTGAGATGTGGGTGGCTCTTAAAAGAGCCTTTGTTCAGGTTGAGGGATTCAAACTGATGACAGCTCACTTCTTCTTGGGTGCTGCCTTCTTGGCTTTGGGCTTGGCCACCTTCTTTGCGGGAGCCTTCTTTGCTGCGGGAGCCTTCTTGACCACTTTCTTGGGGCTCTTGGCGGCCTTCTTGGGGCTCTTGGCTGCTTTCTTGGCCGCTGCGGGCTTCTTCACCTTCTTTGGGGATTTCTTGGCGGCTGCTGCCTTCTTGGCTGCTGTCTTGGGCTTCTTAGCCGCTGCGGGTTTCTTGGCGGCGGGCTTCTTAGCTTTAGGAGCAGCTTTCTTCACGGCCGTCTTCTTGGGCTTAGTCTCCACCTTCTTGCTCATCTTGAAAGAGCCGGAGGCTCCGGTTCCCTTGGTCTGGACCAGAGTCCCCTTGGTCACCAGGCTCTTAACGGCGGTCTTGACGCGGGCCTTGTTCTTGTCCACATCGTAACCTCCGGCAGCCAAAGCCTTCTTCAGAGCGGCCAGAGACACGCCGCTTCGCTCCTTGGAGGCGGACACGGTTTTAACGATCAGCTCGCTGACGCTGGGGCCGGTCTTCTTGGGCTTTGCTGCCTTCTTCTTGGCGGCTTTCGCCGGGGCGGCTGCGGGAGCTGGAGCCACTTCTGCCATTGTTTTCTCAGAGTTTGGATCCTATGTAAATCACACAGAGTCTGAATAGACTAGTGGAGAGTCTGAGGCAGGAGGCTGCACTTAAACACACCATGAGAACCGTGGAGACTCAGTCCCGCTGCTGGCTCCGGAGAGCAGGGTGAATGTCTGACACTTGTGTTTTCTAGTAGTAAGAAAAGAGGAAAAAATAAGTGTGGGACAAGTCCCGAAGGCTGACAGGGAAGACAGCAGATAGCGGACATGTTTGCCTTCATAATGAAGTCACGTAGAGCTCTGATGCTCTCTGTATTTTGTTTGTGGAGCAAACAAACATCACCTGTTCACCGCCGCGGACAGCACTGCGCAGCGACTTTTCTCTCTCATTTCTCTCCTAAAATGCTGTAAAATACATCCGAGCTCCACCAAAAGCAGTTTTCCAGCTGGCTTACATGTTTGTTCACAGAGTCAACGTAAAAACAACCATCTGTTGATGATCTTTTTGCAACAAAATGAAGCTTTTCTGGTAGCAGCAAACACACTGATCAGGCTGACTATTCGGTTTAGTCAGACTTTATGTCAGAGCTGATCTGTAGCTGTGAACATGACTTTTTATGTTATTAGTTACTGTTAATATATGAATTAACCAATGACCGTTGTCTGTAGGAGTGAGGTATATACATTGTTATGCTGACTGAAGAAAATAACTTTCATTGACATTCAGGTAATAATTTCCTTATAATGTCTCAAAGTATTTTTAATGCGCATCTTAGAAATTATCTGACATTGACATCCATAGAAAATTTAGTAAACTTTCTAAGGGCGACTATACAAAAGAACTATTTTACAACTATTTTACCACTAATTTATATGTTTTAAGAAGTCATGAGTATTTTTGCAATGTATAAATGATGTCAAGTCATTTTTTTGTCTATCAATATTTGTTTATGTCCACTACAATAAACATTTTCTGTGAAATGCCATGTATTAAAATGTATAACAATTAATTGTAAATGCACTATGTAGCAGTGAGAAATTTAAATATGAAATTAAAGGCATTTTTAAGATCATAACTATTATTTTTGAATGTTGGTTAACTTGAAGAAGAAAAATAAATTGAACAGACAGATTATTGAATAGTCAAGAAAGAACCATGGAAAACTGCAGTACAGATCCAAACTGGCCTTCAAGTTCAAGGAACAATTCTTTCACCGTCTGAACATCTATGGAGAAAATTGAAACCTGCAGTTGGGAGATGGTACTCATCAGACCTGAGTGAATTGGAGTGGTTTTCTCACACAGAGTTACAGAAAGCACCTGATTGAAGTTATTGTCTCAAAAGTCTTTGCTAGAAAAATATTAACTTAAGGGTTCAAATATGTTTGGTCATGCAAATTGTATTAATAATATGTTGTGTTATAAATACAAAAAAAAGTTTGTTATATTCAATGTGAAATAAAGAATGATGGATAATATATTAATTAATAATTAATTAATAAATAGTATTAATTTGCTGTTAATTGCTCACCCAATGGCAGCTGGATTGCCTATCTCGCCCAATGGCAGCTGGATTGCCTATAGCTCCCCTGTAACCCTCTGTAGGATAAGTGGTATGGAAAATGAATGAATGAATACTATGATTGCATTAAGTTATTGTGATGTGCAGTGTTGCCAGTTATGGCTTGGGGTGTTTGAAAGCTTCACACTCACATTCATTGACATTTTTATTTTAAAAACATAGGACATGCTACAATCAATCACAAAAAAACTACACAAAATTAACAGTATTGGATAATATGTTTCAACTGATCCATTATTAGTAATTATTTTTTTAATAACATGCCAGGCAGGCTAAGTACAATGTTGGGGGATGGTCCATGTATTACATGTTTGTTCAGGTAATAATCTTCCCCTGAACTAGGAATTACATAGGTATATGAAAGTACATAAAGTCAGTTTCTCCGACAACCCTACTGAATAATATATTATAATAACTACAATCTACAATAATTGAATCATTCCTGACTTTAAAACACATACATGTTGACAAAAAAAAATGATACTGTACACACTAAAATCACATTCAAACAATTAGTAAATAGACAAAGTTATTACTGGGAGCAATAGTTACCCATTTAATTCCATTATATCATTAATCATGTATTGAAAAGAAACTAACTCTCCCTGTCAGAAAGACTGAGGGCAGAATTTAAGTTTGTTGTTGTTTCCTTCATGTCCGATTAATATGTTAAACTCTATGAAGCTGGTTATTATCATTTTTACTGATGTGCAACTTTGAATGATAAGTAAATTATATTAAGTTATGTTTTACTGATTGGTTGTTTTGAGTGGCGTCATTGGGCGTATTTGAGCTCTGCCGCTCATTTCCACAGATCTTTACTCAAAAAGAGAAAAGTCGAATATGAGACTTAAAGGATTTCACAAGATAGAGTCATTTGTGATGCAGACAGTCTTGGAATTTTATGGAACTCGATATGTATATGAAAAATGAAACATTTCAGTCCAAGTGCACCATATAAGACTTATTTAACTTGAGCTTTTATTTAGGAGAGTAATGAATGGAAAGTGGAGATAGTCAAGAGAGAGATATTAATAATATGTAATGGTGGCCTAAAACATTTACACAGTAAAGTATCTCTGTTAAATCTGTCCAAAAAGTGGAAAAGCAATTTCTCAGTTTTTGTTAGCTGTTTGTGAAATTAAACGTTCATATCCTGTGCATCTCCTGGGGGCTAAGCCCTCCCTGTCTTTAAAACCTAGTGACGCCCCTGGTTTCTTTAATAACAACCTGCTTATTGACTGATATCAAATTGACTGTATTTCGGGAAGTTGGCTATTAAGTTATGACCCCTGCTCTGGGTGGGCGGAGCTGCTGAGTTTAACACCGCCCAGTAAAGTTTGCGTCACCTGTCTTCTTTGACGTCCGCAGACACGCTTTAAATACAGAAACTCAGAAAAACAGTCTCATATTCGACTATTCTCTTTTTGAGTAAAGATCAGTCAAAATGAGCGGCAGAGGAAAGGGAGGTAAGGGACTCGGTAAAGGAGGCGCTAAGCGTCACCGTAAAGTCCTCCGTGATAACATCCAGGGAATCACCAAACCCGCCATCCGCCGTCTGGCTCGCCGTGGTGGTGTGAAGCGTATCTCCGGTCTGATATACGAGGAGACCCGCGGTGTGTTGAAGGTGTTCCTGGAGAACGTGATCCGTGATGCCGTCACTTACACCGAGCACGCCAAGAGGAAGACCGTGACCGCTATGGATGTGGTTTATGCTCTGAAGAGACAAGGCCGCACTCTGTACGGCTTCGGAGGTTAAACCTGATCCACTGATACTGAAACCCAAAGGCTCTTTTAAGAGCCACCCACTTCCTCTGAGAGTTGTCCTCTTATCACCGTTTCATATGTGAACATAGAAGCAAGTGTAAGTTTAAATGAATGTCCTTGAGTGACATCTGTTAAATGCTGTGTGTGGACTTTGAGGAAGAGACAATGGGACATGAGGAAGAAAACCGGAAAGTGTGTTAACCACTCAAAGCAAACGGAGACATGGGATGGGTTACAGTGTGTTCACATTATCTGCAACTACTTAAAAAATAACTGACTCAATTTATTATATTTTGCTTCCTGCCACATGTTAGATAATCAAAATAATCTGACAGCATATTTCTCATACTGGATATTCTGAGATGGCTAACATTACAGATCTTAAAGTCTTTATTGCATCATATACTGTCAATTTCATGCATGTTTGGACTCCAGGAAGACTGACTGCAGCTCATGGGAATCATAATAAACACAGTAAGGCCAGTAACAAAACTGATTCAAATATGATTCTTATTTTAATTTTCCCCAGCTGTATTAAAAAAAAATATATATATATATATATATATATATATATATATATATATATATATATATATATATATATATATATATATATATATATATATATATATGATTAATGCCCAGTTTAAAAAGCCTCTTAGCTCAGTGTAAAGCTTTCATGGATGAGTTCACTGAATTAAGGAGTCTCCTTTCCGATTCTATAATGTTGTAGGTAAACATCAGTGATTCTGATTTATTGTGTGTATTAGTTCATAATAAACATCAGTGATTCTGATTTATTGTGTGTATTAGTTCATAATAAACTATCTATTATTATCTATCTATTTATACTAAATCATAAGTACTGTCTGTAGTGGTTAAGAGATGACAGCAGAGTGGAGTCTGTTTGGTTCACACTTCAGTACAGTGTGTGACTATGAGTGCAGATAAACAAATAGATGTAATCAAATGTGTGTATATTGTGCTTGTAAAGCAATTTACATTTTAATCTTTCATTTGCACTCTATGTCCTTTTAATATTTTTACATCTAATTTATTAGTTTATGCTGCAATCTTATATTTAATGCTCTATTCTAGCATTTTATTTCTCACTTTCTGTTTCTCTGTACTTTGTTTTTATTATGTGGGGGGGGGGGGTAATTGTTTATGTAAAGCACATTGAGTTGCCATTGTGTATGACATGCACCTTGCCTATTATATTAAATCATATTCATCATGCTGATCTCTGGACCAGTCTGAGCAGCCGTTGATGTTTATCATGTGATGAAAGTGTTGTTATATTTGTGTCCAGAGTGAGATCAGACAGACTAACTGTTTCATTAAAAACACCCACAAATTTACCTGATGATATTATTCCTTGATTTTCTGCCTGACTGTTTCTGTAAAGTCACAAAGGTATTCTCATATGTATTTGATGACCACAATTAAAAATTAAGTGAATGTTATATTATACATCATATACATATTATACAGATCTCAACTACAACTTACAGGAAACAACTACTGTAACAGTGCATTGCACATGCCTGTTTAATTTCTGCCAGTTAATATGTGCACATGAAAATCAGATACAAATATTGTATTTATCTTGTGAATATTAAAATATGACTGACCTATAATGAAAGCTATATTTGTGAAATGTGTACATAAAAGAACAGTTAACACTTATTACACAATGGTGTGTTTCACATTTCTCAACAGAAATGCTGAACACTATGTAAATGTCTGGTAGAGTCAAGCAATGTTCAAAGATAATTAATGCACACCTCAGTTCACAGGAACTTTCTAGATGTGTTTCTTTGGATGAGAAGTAAAACAGTGTTTGGGAGTAAGTTAATTTTGTAAGTAAGTTAATTTTGTAAATATAATTCCCCTGAAAAGGGAAAACAGTCTTACATATAGACACTACAGAAGCTAACTGTCCTTAAATTGGCTGTGAAATTAAAGACAACATTGCTAAAATGACTTCACTGTTTAGCTATTACTATATAAACTAATAATATAATGGAATTAATCATAACTGGATGTAACACAAAATGTTACACCTGTGCCCCAAGTCACTTTCATAAGAGTATCTGTAAAACACAAGTACTGAATTTCATTGAGTCAACAACACCAGAATACACACACACACACACACACACACACACACACACACACACACACACACACACAAACAAATACATGAATAAATATTGTAAATGAAATGATTTTGAAATCATTCAATTATGTTAAAGTTAAACAATTATGCATTAAGGAGCAACAATGAACAGGTTATATGTTACAGATTGACTGACATAACGTATTACTGTGCTGTAATGTATTTGTCAGTGTTCCTGTTTATTGCAAATAAAACAATAAACAAGAAGTGTAACACACATTGCACTGACTGTAGATAACATTGTTTTTGATTATGGATATTAAAAATAATCCTCATGATAACAAAAGAAATGTTCACAGCTACAGATCAGCTCTGACAGGAAGTCTGACTAAACCGAATAGTCAGCCCGATCAGTGTGTTTGCTGCTACCAGAAAAGCTTCATTTTGTTACAAAATGATCATCAACAGATGGTTGTTTTTACTTTGACTCTGTGAACAAACATGTAAGCCAGCTGGAAAACTGCTTTTGGTGGAGCTCGGATGTATTTTACAGCATTTTAGGAGAGAAATGAGAGAGAAAAGTCGCTGCGCAGTGCTGTCCGCGGCGGTGAACAGGTGATGTTTGTTTGCTCCACAAACAAAATACAGAGAGCATCAGAGCTCTACGTGACTTCAATATGAAGACAAACATGTCCGCTATCTGCTGTCTTCCCTGTCAGCCTTCAGTACTTGTCCCACACTTATTTTTTCCTCTTTTCTTACTACTAGAAAACACAAGTGTCAGACATTCACCCTGCTCTCCGGAGCCAGCAGCGGGACTGAGTCTCCACGGTTCTCATGGTGTGTTTAAGTGCAGCCTCCTGCCTCAGACTCTCCACTAGTCTATTCAGACTCTGTGTGATTTACATAGGATCCAAACTCTGAGAAAACAATGGCAGAAGTGGCTCCAGCTCCCGCAGCCGCCCCGGCGAAAGCCGCCAAGAAGAAGGCAGCAAAGCCCAAGAAGACCGGCCCCAGCGTCAGCGAGCTGATCGTTAAAACCGTGTCCGCCTCCAAGGAGCGAAGCGGCGTGTCTCTGGCCGCTCTGAAGAAGGCTTTGGCTGCCGGAGGTTACGATGTGGACAAGAACAAGGCCCGCGTCAAGACCGCCGTTAAGAGCCTGGTGACCAAGGGGACTCTGGTCCAGACCAAGGGAACCGGAGCCTCCGGCTCTTTCAAGATGAGCAAGAAGGTGGAGACTAAGCCCAAGAAGACGGCCGTGAAGAAAGCTGCTCCTAAAGCTAAGAAGCCCGCCGCCAAGAAACCCGCAGCGGCTAAGAAGCCCAAGACAGCAGCCAAGAAGGCAGCAGCCGCCAAGAAATCCCCTAAGAAGGTGAAGAAGCCCGCAGCGGCCAAGAAAGCAGCTAAGAGCCCCAAGAAGGCCGCCAAGAGCCCCAAGAAAGTGGTCAAGAAGGCTCCCGCAGCAAAGAAGGCTCCCGCAAAGAAGGTGGCCAAGCCCAAAGCCAAGAAGGCAGCACCCAAGAAGAAGTGAGCTGTCAACAGTCTGAACCCCTCAACCTGAACAAAGGCTCTTTTAAGAGCCACCCACATCTCACCTAAAGAGCATTATCCTAATAATTATGTTTTATCCATTAATATAGTGTCTCTATATTACTGACTAGTTTGAACTTTGATTATTTTAGTCAGTAAAGTGAAATTATGTATACAATTAAACACACAGGTGCATTACATATTATCTGACATGTTAGTCAGATGCAGCCCTTTTCCTTCTCAGTACCTTTTTATAGGTGGTATGTAAACATGGTAAGTGACTGCAGTTATTTGTGCTGTCAGCTCAGTCATATTCTGTTATCTCAGTATACTCAGATCATATTTTACATTTACATAATAAATTAATACTAAGGTGTCAGTATGATCTGCAGTAAGTAGCACAAATACAGAATATATGTAAATACAATACAATGACGATGGCCATTTTACTATAACATGATTAATATTTAATAATTAATGAACATCTCAACTATAGTTGATTTGGAAACAAATCAACCATTGATGTGTTTTACAGTGTAGCCCCTCAAAATGTTGAAATACATTTGAAATATATATGGTGATGAGTGGTGTAATTGAGAAAATAAACTATAACATGTTCAGGTTGTGCTGGTGTTGTACAGTCTGACAGCGTTTGGAATGAAAGACCTGCGAGTCTCTCCTTACACCGTGGGTATAACAGTTTGAAGCTGAAGTAGCTACTCGGGGACCCCACAGTGTCATATGGGGGTGAGAGGTGTTGCCCATGTTGGATGTCAGCTTTACTAACATCCTCCTCTCACCCACCTCCTCTAGGGAGTACAGCGGACAGTCCAGAACAGAGCTCACTCTCCTGACCAGTTAGTTGAGTCTCTTCCTGTCCCTGTCCGTGCTGGCCCCTCTCCAGTAGACCACAGCGTAAACGATGGCCGAAGCAACCACAGAGTCATAAAAAGTCCTGAGGAGAGCCCTGCACACTACACACGAATAATCTCAGTCTCCTGGAGGCATCTCTGGCCCTTCTTGTATAGAGCGAGGGTGTTGTCAGTCTAGTCCAGCTTGTTGTTAAGGTGAACACCCAGGATTTTGTAGTTCTTCACTACCTCAATGTCCGAACCCTGGATGTTCACCAGTGTGAAGTGGGATGTTTTTCTCCTGAAATCGCTCATCATCTCCTTCGTCTTGCTGGCGTTAAGCTGAAGCTGGTTGAGCTCACACCAGCTGACAAAGTCCCTGATGACCTCCCTATATTCCAGTTCATTCCCCTCAGAAACACATCCAACAATGGCTGTGTCAATCAGAGAGAGTACCTCTTATAGGTGGTTATATGGACAAGTGATAAGTGACAGCAGTTATTTATGTGCTGCCTGCTCAGTCATATTCATCTTAATATGGATCATATTTGTAATTGGATATTTACATAATAAATTAATAATAAGGTGTCAGTGTGATCTGCAGTAAGTAGAACAAATACAGAATATCACTCAAGATCTGTAAATGCAATAAAATGTCAAAGCCATTTTAATATAATGCCATTATGATTAATATTTAATCATTAATGAACATCACAACTATAACTGATTTGGAAAACAAATCAGAAATATTTCCTCTTGATGTGTTTTAGAGTGTAGCCCCTCAAAATGTTGAACCTTATGATTTTTCTGTGATTTCAAGTACTCACTGTTTTCAAAATCTGCCAATTTTAATAATTTTACTTTTAATTCGTTTTTATCAGAATACTTTTCAGATCCTTGAGTGCTGGGGCTAATTTTCCTACTATAAGTAATTATAATTACTGATAACAAGTATAAAAATCATTTTGTCTGAATTCCATACATGATAATACACAGAATAACCATTGTTATAAGATAATGAGAAAATATGATTTCTACAATTAACAATTTAGTATGGCATTTACTTTTCAATGTTGATTCATTTTATTCATAACATTAATGATTACATTATTCCTATTTGGACTTCTACAGTTACATTAATGTGAATCATTCTGTAATTTGAGGTATATTTCATCCATGTACCAATAATGCACTCTCAATTAAATAATCAAGTTAATAATAAGTTAATGCATAACTTCAGCGTAAATCTTCTAGTTACAAAGTTTAACCATTCACAGTATTGGGGAATATGGATGTTTTTTGCTGACTAAATTTAAATTACAAACAGTAGTAGTGTTACCAACTTTTATTATCTTCCCTTTGACTAACATACAATATTAAGAGGTTGTGTGTTGATTATATTGATGTGTTTTTCATGATCAACACATAGTAATGAATACTGATAGCTAGTTTTAAAATGGTAATCATTTATACACTGATATTGCTGGCAACAAACCGTTTAATTCATCATTATAAGTGTTACAAGACCATGTGTTACAAAACATGAGGATGTGAGGTCTTTATAGAGAAGTTGGTGGCTCTTAAAAGAGCCGTTGTGTTGTTGAGGACCGAGGCCTAAAATTTACTTCTTGGCGGGTTTCTCGGTCTTCTTGGGCAGCAGCACAGCCTGGATGTTGGGCAGCACACCACCCTGAGCGATGGTCACTCCACCCAACAGCTTGTTGAGCTCCTCGTCGTTGCGGACAGCTAGCTGCAAGTGACGGGGGATGATCCTGGTCTTCTTGTTGTCTCTGGCAGCGTTTCCAGCCAGCTCAAGGATCTCAGCGGTCAGGTACTCCAGCACAGCCGCCAGATAGACGGGGGCACCGGCACCGACACGCTGGGCATAGTTGCCCTTCCTCAGATGCCTGTGGACACGACCGACAGGGAACTGGAGCCCGGCTCTGGAGGAGCGGGTCTTTGCCTTAGCGCGGGCCTTGCCTCCGGTTTTGCCTCTTCCGCTCATTGTAAGCTTCTTCTCGAGAGGTTAAACTCAGAGAAAATGTGATCAGCTCTGTGAAAACTTCGTTTATATCTCCGCCAATGCGCGGGAGGCTTCGAGCCAGACCAACCAGAAATTACGCTCTAGTTACGGGGGACCAGCTCTCATTTTGGCGGACCTTTTCAAAGGACTTTTGTCCAATAAGCAGCGGAGTGTCAGCCTCCTGTAGGCGGTGCTGAGCTGCAGGAGGAGCCGCTCACCAATGAGGATCCGGAGGTGTGAAGTAGCGTCAGAGTTACGCAGCAGCTCCGACACTTTAAGAGCAGCGTGTCTCCTCTTCTCCGTAATAATTTCTCCTGATCAAAGAAACAAACAAAAATGGCAAGAACTAAGCAGACCGCTCGTAAGTCTACCGGAGGCAAAGCCCCCAGGAAGCAGCTGGCCACCAAAGCTGCCCGTAAGAGCGCCCCGGCCACCGGCGGAGTGAAGAAGCCCCATCGTTACAGGCCCGGTACCGTGGCTCTCAGAGAGATTCGTCGTTATCAGAAATCCACCGAGCTGCTGATCCGCAAGCTGCCCTTCCAGCGCCTGGTCAGAGAGATCGCTCAGGACTTCAAGACCGACCTGCGCTTCCAGAGCTCCGCTGTCATGGCTCTGCAGGAGGCCAGCGAGGCTTACCTGGTCGGCCTGTTCGAGGACACCAACCTGTGCGCCATCCACGCCAAGAGGGTCACCATCATGCCCAAAGACATCCAGCTGGCCCGCCGCATCCGTGGAGAGAGAGCTTAAACTGTCTGCTGCTCTGAAAACACAACAAAGGCTCTTTTAAGAGCCACCAACCCTCATTAAAGAGCGTTTTCCTCTGCGTATTATAGAGGATGTCTGCAAGTCTGTTTACAATCTTAAAAATCTCATTACAAAAGCAACTCATGAGATATGTTAATCAAATTTGTTGTACTCAGTGGCTCAAAAGTTTTCAATCATATTGCAATTGTGTATCTAACAGAGATATGGGACATCAACAACCTAAAGATCACTGATGTTATTGCCACCATTGATGAGGCTATGCTACAGTGAACATGGAAATAAATTGAGTACTGTCCAGATCAAACACCCAGCGCCTGTAGGGAAGGATTGCTGTGCCTGGTGAAGTGCATATAACTTTAGTTGTCCATCATGCCCTACACTGTTATGTATTACTATTATGCGCTTCAACTATTTCAGTGAATGATGTCAAACCAACAGTATAACATACAGAGTAATATCCCTCATGTGTACCACAAGGATTATTTTTTAAATATATATTTGTCAATTTTTACAATTTAAAAAAATATGAATAAAATTATGCTTTTCTGCACTTTTTCAGCGATTACTCTCAATATGTACTTATTGAAACTTTTTGTCAGGTTTCCTGACAAGTTCTGAAATTGGAGGTTATTTATTTATTGTAGGCCTATGTAAAAAATTGACGAAAAGATATATTTGAAAAAGAAGCCTGGTTGCACATGAGGGATATTAGTCTGAATGTCATACATTTGGTTTGACATCATTCACTCAAATGGCTGAAGCGCATAATAGGTTTGTATTTTGAAAATCAAATGAATGCTGAATATTAAACTTGAAACTTGATTTTCACTTGAAAATCATTTTGTACCTTTTGTACAGGATGTCATCGGGGACATCTAAAGGATTGCATCTCCCTAAAAACTCTTTGGATGGATCTGTGAAGTTGGTCTTATGTAGTTTGAAGCTTGGATTTTCAATGCATTGTGTTTTCAATATATAAAATAAAAAGGAATGTAAAACAGTCAACAACTATGTTCTTGTACTTGCTTTTCACCCATAAATTAATCTCAAATGGTCAAAGAACCATGTTTTATGAAACATTTAGAAGAGGTTCTTTAATAAACCAGAACAACAGAAAACTTTCCTGAAAATGGTTCCACAAAGTTCTCTGGAAACCATTTAAGAACAGTTTTTTGATGGTTCTTTGTTGCACTTTTTGCTAAATGGTCCTTTGTTTCACCAAAAAAGATTACATTATGGCATCACTCCAAAGAACAATTTTTGGTTCCATTTAGCACTTTCATTTTTCTGGGTGTAGCAAAAAGTATGCCTCCAACAAACACACACAAAAAAGGCAAGGTCACTGCAATTCTGGTGTAATAAATGATCTTGAAAAAATACATGTAAAAATAGAAATAAAAAATCAGGAAACCATAGCAATTTCAAGAAAACAACAGAGCCACAGTGAGATATCCACTCTCTCCAACAAGTTGAAGTATAAATGTCTTTGCTATAAACTACACAACAAAAGTTCTGTCCTTGACAAGGGATGAGAACAGCCGCCTCACAGCTAAAAAAATTGCAAAAAATAAAAAGAGGGAAGATAAAGAAACAGAAAAGGTTCTTAAACGACACCATTACAAAAATACCTTGAGAGTCCTGACTGCAGGATCTTATATTATTTGTTCTGCTGTATGCAGGCAGTCTAGCTATCCGTTTCAGATATAATCTTGCCTTTGCACATTCACTCTCTTTGGGGGGACTGACTTTGAGAAAATATTTGAGTCAATATGCCGTGACTCAAACTCAAAAGGACTGCATGTACAATAAATGCCCCCAACTGCAAAAATAAAGACTTGTTGTAAGTGATGGGGATTTGCAAGCAAGACTTTGTTTTCACACACTGGACAACAGAGACTGCTCTGAGAGAAAAAAAAAACAAGGAGGACGAAAAAGATAGTCTGTCAAAATCACAGTGAAAAAGAGGACAGAGATGACTTTGCAGAACCTACTTGAGCTCTTCCAGTGTCAATTTAAGGACGATTTATGCTTCTACGTAGCCTTCATGATGTAAAGACGTCGTGCACCTTTCAAAGTTCTGCGTCTCTCCATCGCATCATGTTTTGTCGCGGTTCAATCAACCTGAATTGTTATCGGTCTCTAGTCCCTTCCCAGGTATGACAGACAATTTCACACTTTATTTTCTGTGTCATGGCCACTTCTTATTTTTTCCCTATAAAGTAGTATTTAAAAAAAAACTTGCTCCACAGCAGATTTAGTTTATTTCAAGTGAAACTGTGCTTGAAACAAGTGAAAGTTGTTTAAAACAAGTTACTTTTTTGGTGATGAGTCTTATTTTAAGTGTAATGATTTATTTTGTCTAGAAGATTTGGAGTTTCTGCAGTGTTTTGTTTTAATGCACATGATTGTCACACAACATTATCTACCAAGCAAACAAATCACAGCCCTTGCAGTCTGCGTTGCCTTGACAGTTACATTTCTGGGGAGGTGCACGTCAGGGGACTGCGTAGGGGGGTCACGCAGACACAGTTCTGCGTAGGTATGCTGTCGGCTTGACGTCGACCCAACGTAGAAGCATAAATCAGCCTTTAAATTTCACTACTACTGGGATTGAAGAGGATCATGACAGAAGTATTGCATGTGCATTTTGCAGTGTAGCAGCAGCGTGTGGTCAGAATGTGTCCATTTAGTGTAAAAGACTAAATACAGACATGAGTCTTTTCACTGCAGACACAGATGCATTATGCATGTTAACGTGCAAATATAACCACAGATCCCAGATTCATTGCATAGAGCATGAACAATATACAATAGAGTAGATACATCAAGTACCATTTCTGTAGGAAAAAACATTGAAAAATTGATACCAAAACACATGGTCATGGTTATAAAATTGCCAGTGCCTATAAACAGCAATTGAGTCATGGAAAGTAAACATTAAGGGGGAGAAAAAAAAAACACTGTAGTGTACTCCTCAATAACAGTTATTGTAGGAAACACTCAACTAGAAGTGGAATCTTTACTGCATCTCTACATTTAAACTGATCAGAGTAGTCAATTAATCCCTGATAAAACAAAACCAAAACACTAATATTTCACAAGGAATAAAGCTCTTTGGTGAAGTTGTGGGTGGTCCTGAAAAGGACCTTTGGGTTGTTGGTTACAGACAACAGGTTTACTTGGAGCTGGTGTACTTGGTGACAGCCTTGGTGCCCTCAGACACAGCGTGTTTGGCCAGCTCACCGGGCAGGAGCAGACGGACGGCGGTCTGGATCTCCCTGGAGGTGATGGTGGAGCGTTTGTTGTAGTGAGCAAGACGGGAAGCCTCACCGGCGATGCGCTCAAAGATGTCTCCAACAAAGGAGTTCATGATGCCCATGGCCTTGGAGGAGATACCGGTATCAGGGTGGACCTGCTTCAGTACCTTGTACACGTAGATGGCGTAGCTCTCCTTCCTTGTCTTTCTCTTCTTCTTGCCGGTCTTGGTGGCTTTAGACACGGCCTTCTTGGAGCCCTTCTTGGGTGCTTTGACTGGATCAGGCATTTTCGCTGGTTTAATTTCCACAAACGAATACTTGCACTAAACCCAACCAGTCATTATATATCCATCTGATGTAAATGTTACTGCGCTGTTACTCGCACAGGATTGGTTGACATCTTGAGCATGCGCAGTACAAGAGACCGGCCCTACCTTCAAGGAGAGATCTGACCGCCTTTTTACTTAAAGAGCCCTTCATCTGAGGAGTCTTCACTGTTTATAATATACTGTTCAAAACCCCACAAAAGATAACTAAACATATATTTTGATTAAGCTTCCCTCAAACCAAGAAGGTTTATTGATCTGTTTTTTAATCCATGGATATAATTCATTTCATCTATCCTTAATCCAGTTTTTGGTACTATTCTCTTTGGAGCTTGTAATAAGTTAAAAGTGAATTTAATTAATATTCTGTATTGCTTTCACATGCTGGGCCCAGCTGACATGTGGACATTGTGTTTCTATGTTCTCCACAAAAATAATTATGAGTAAATCCCAACTCCTTTACTTGATCTTTCCTTACTCCTGTGTTGAACCAGTAGCTGTTCTGGTCCAACATTTTACATGATTTCCATTCAGTTATAAGAGTCTGAAATTCATGAGTGTCCAGTTTGATACAAATTACACCATTTCTCAGAAACATTTAGCCTAATAGTAATAATGTAATGAATAATAACAGAGGGGATTTTAGACATGTTTAAGGTCATGCACCCTTAAAATATATATACACACACACTTGCAGGAGCTTAGCCCCCTAAAAGGTTTGATCCTAGATTCACCCCTGAATAATTATGAAAGCACTCTGCCAGTAGAAATGGTTCCTGTACACTGTATAATACAGAATACAGGGTTTTAATTCATGTTATTTAACCAGTAGTTCAAAGTCAAAAGTCCAAATAATACATACAGATCGGCTTACAAGTGTATAAATGTTTAATTATGCAATAAGGAATAGTGCCTTAAGAACCATCATTTACACACAATATGTACTTTGTAGAATCAATTACACTAGCAGCAGTTTGTAGACTTAACATTTACCTATAAACAGCAATAACTTTAGGGTACAGCTCTTAGAGGGGGCTGGTGGTCACAATTTACTATTCATTGAATGGACCATTTTTTTTTTTCTTAAATCAAGACTAGACAAACACTTCTATCATATACAGGCAGGTGTTGTAGATGAGTTTTGTAATCCCTTTACTCTTTTGAGAAAAGGGACTAGGCAAACCATCTAAAAACAGAAAGTAGTATTTTATTGATTATTATGTGCATTCATTCAAGCTTGCTTCTATGTTCACATGATATGAAACAATGACACAGGACAACTCTCAGAGGAAGTGGGTGGCTCTTAAAAGAGCCTTTGATTTTAGTATCAATGGATGAAGTTAACCTCCGAAGCCGTACAGAGTGCGGCCTTGTCTCTTCAGAGCATAAACCACATCCATAGCGGTCACGGTCTTCCTCTTAGCATGCTCGGTGTAAGTGACGGCATCACGGATCACGTTCTCCAGGAACACCTTCAGCACACCGCGAGTCTCCTCATAGATCAGACCGGAGATACGCTTCACACCACCACGGCGAGCCAGACGGCGGATGGCGGGTTTGGTGATTCCCTGGATGTTATCACGGAGGACTTTACGGTGACGCTTAGCGCCTCCTTTACCGAGTCCCTTACCTCCCTTTCCTCTGCCGCTCATTTTAACTGTTGTTCACTCAACAAGAGAAAAGTCGAATATGAGACTTCCTTTCTGAGCGTCTGTATTTAAATCGTGTCTACGGACGTAAAAGAGGACATGTAGCGCGAACTTTGCTGGGCGGTGTTAAACTCAGCAGCTCCGCCCACTTTGCACAGACCAGTGTGATCTCTTTCTTTTTAATTGATTGAACCCTGCAAGAACACAATGCATCCTCTTCACTCAAATCCGACACCTCCAGTTCATTTTTCTTCTTCCACCAAGCAGTGTCATATATTCCTTTTTGATTGATTGAACTCTGTCCAAGTCCTCTCTCCTCAAAACCAACACCTCCAACAACAATATTAACTCAAGATTATATAGACAACGTTATATGGACTGATGGGAAGATTTTTGAGAGCCGGGATGTTGTAAGAGCAGGGCAACATCGTGTCTCCAGCGACCCCATGGCTCCTGGCATGATCGGCGAGATGCACAAGGTAGACCGAGGAGCCCATCAGCTAGTGCCAAGGGCCCACGTGCTGCCTGCACCTGGTCCAACCCAATCACCTCACAAGCAGGTTCTGACATGATTTGGTGGAAGTCTGTTTTTCTCCAGTATCTGCCGGACACAAAGGCTCTTTTCAGAGCCACCTACCTGTTGTTAAAGATCAGTTTCCGTCCAAAGAACTTGCCCTTGTCTCCACTGAGCTTTCGGCCAGTTTGTGTCAATACACATTTACCCCACCCTCAGGGTTCCTCTGCAGTGCACACACTGCAGACTGTTTCATTTATTGGTGTTCTTTTCCCATGTTAGATTCACACCTGTGCCTTCCTGGTTGTCAAGCTGACCCTACGCAAACTGGAGCCCAATTCATTTATTTTCCATAAACTGACAATTTGGCAATGCATTCAGTTTTGATAGAAAATACACTTCATTCCTTACAGCAGTGGGATATAGGGTATTTATGTATATGCCCACTCACTGTCCTTTTGTTGGAAGTTACTCATAGTGAATGTTACCAAAGCACCCTCAGATTTTGTCAGTACTACACCCTTAGTAGTGGATTTATTTGTGATGTTTGTACTGTAACTTGTTTCATTTTAAGCGTAACATAATAGCTGTTATGAATGGATACAACCGTTAATGACAGTAACATAGCTCCTAATTAGATTCTATTATTAGATTCAGATTTAGACTACTAAGACTATGTCAGCACATTGGCTGAAATTGTAAGGGTTATTTATTGTTGGTAGTTGTTGATGATTCTTTTTACATTTGTCAAGTGTAATTTTGTGGGTTATTGTTTGTCCAATGATTCAGCAAAACTAGCGAGCATATGTAAGCGTCTGTGATCACTCTTACCATAGCAACAGTAAAAAGTGACAGCTGTGCCAACAGGATGTGAATATCATCAAACACCACTCTAAATACTGACAACACATATTGTAATTAGTAGCACAGAGTGATTTAGTAGTGATAGCAGTTAGTAAATCATTAGGAAATAATTAATTTATAATATATTTTATAATAATATATAATTATAAACATTTTAATTGTATGAGCGTATTGTTTATTATAATGCCATGTTATTCCATATAATCAATTTTAATGGAATTATTTACAGAATATATGTAATTTTAGGTGGGATATTTGTTTTGATACAATAGTGTACATTGTTCTGAGTCAGATCAGTTGGCAGTTCTATTTCGTATAGGCTACGCCCTCTAAGAGCTATCGCTATTGGGTTTATCCCTCGTGCGCATGCGCAGTCCTGCGTAAAAATAGTCAACGCCCACCTACAGGGGGCCCCACTATACACGGTGTATAAATACCCGCGTTAACATACAATCAGCTCCCATTTTCTTTCAGCCACCAAGCTGCAAGTTTCCTGAAGAGTAAAATTCCTAAAGAGTAAAATTCCTAAGACAAGAGTAAGAAAACTTACCATGTCAAAGCTGGAGTCCCCCGCGGGGGAGGACAGGCCGTGTCCGTCCTGCTCAGATGGCCGGCTCCTCCACTCCGACCTCCACACCCGCTGCGAGGTCTGCCTGGGAGCCCAGCACGCTGGCCTGGCCCTCACCCCACGGTCCTCCTGTCCCTACTGCGCACTCCTCCCTCCAGCGGAGAGGCAAAGGCGGTTGGACTTTTTTACCACCACGGCGGACGACGTCTGGCCTATACGAGAGTCTTACTCCGTGGAGGAGGCCCTGGATGTCTTAGACCCGCCCGACATATCGGACTCAGACGAGTCCTCCCACGCCGGCTTTCCTCCCCTCTTCCAGTTGGAAGAGCTGGAGCAGGCCGAGGGAGGGTGTGAGCCTGGGAGCCCCTCCCCTCCCACCACCACCGCCCTGCCATCGATCGGGGGATTGGTGAAGGAGTTGCCAGACATCATAGGGAAAGCGGCCGCTTGCCGGGACCTGCTGGTCCCGCCAGCTCAAGAAGCCGCTCCAGCAGACGAGATGTGCGGTGGCTTTCCCCTCGCTCAGCAGAGCAGGCGAGACGCCGTATGGCCTCGTTTCCCGCCCATCCGGAAATACCAGGAGGGCGCGGCAACAGACCCGAAGGTCCTGAAGGCACCGATAGCCACATTCGTGCCCATCACGAAGGTCGCCGACTTCACTGACCGAGGGTTCCCCGCTGTACCGCCGTTGGAGGAAAACCTCACAACCTTCTTCGGCGTCGGTCGGGGCAGTACGGCAGCCGGACGGCGGCCCTTACTGACGTCCTCCAGGGACCAGTTCATCGCCAGGCAGGCGGATCGTATTCACCAGTGCGCCTTTCAGGCTTCTGCTGCGGCGAACAACATGGCTCTGCTGTGGTCCAGCGTCCTCAAGATCACGGCGGACCCGCTGATGCACCCTGAGCTGGCCACGGAGCTGACCAACTCGGCCAACGCTGCCCTCACCCTCTGCGCCTGCTCCGCTGCCTACATGTGTGTTATTGGGAATGTTGTCAGTAATGCTGCCAAGCAAAAATGTTTTGAAATAAAACAAAAACATCTTCCCCTAAAGAGCAACATCCTACCAAGTAAACAACTTACACCTGCCTCTGCTGATGCAGCTGTAGTTACGCACGTGTTCCCCACAAAAGGCGAGCCAGCTCTCCCTAACCTGCCGGTTAACGGACAGCTCGGCCTCCAAGTTTTGAAGCACTACACATCCTCTGTTTGTCAACATAGAGCACATGCTTCTAACCCGGGTGATAATGAACCCACGAGGGCCGCACATGCGCCTCGTGTGGGCAGCATACTCGCCCCTTCGCCTGTAAACAGCGGCTCCTCCCTTTCATCAGAGAGTGAGAGCGCTGTCAATGTCACTGCTGTTAATGCGACTAACATAGCTCCAGGTCAACCCTCCGCTGCAACGCAGCTCTCGGGGGTTCCTTCTCAGCCCTTTTGCCAGCAGCCCCCCATGGGTCACTACTGGGGTTTCCCCGCCCCGAGTGACGGCGGCGAGGGCTCTGTCGCAGCTCGTTCTCATGTCAACGACAGCAAAGCAGGAAAATGTACGCCCGCTCTCCGAGCGCTTCTCGGTGTGGCAGCGTGTTTGCACAATGGACAGATGGATGAGCACGCTGATAAACAGGGTTACACCCTGCAATTTGCCTCCCCACCTCCCCGCTTCAACGGGATTGTGGAGACGGTACTGTCGTCACAGGACCAGCGCCTAGCTCTCCAGTCAGAATTACAGGAACTCTTGGTGAAAAATGCAATCTCCAAAGTTCCTCGCGGGGAGGAAAATCGGGGTTTTTACTCCCGTTATTTTCTGGTTCCCAAGAAAACAGGGGGGATGAGGCCCATTCTAGATCTATCCCTGTTCAACAGATCAATAATGGTCCGACCCTTCCACATGCTGACGATCAAGAGAGTGCTAGAATGCGTGCGTCCCGGAGATTACTGTGTGTCAGTGGATCTGAAAGACGCATATTTTCACATTCCCATCATTCCGAAGCACAGACAGTTCCTGCGCTTCTCATTCCAGGGGATCCAGTATCAGTACAACCGCCTGCCGTTCGGTTATTCACTGGCCCCTCGCACTTTCTCAAAATGTGTGGAAACAGCTCTGCGGCCGTTACACCAAAAGGGAATGAGAGTGCTTTTTTATTTGGACATCTACTGTTGTTGGCTCGCTCCGAGGAGGAAGCCCTGGTGCAAACGACAGAATTAATGTCGCATCTGTCAAAACTGGGCTTCACGATAAACTGGGAGAAAAGCTCTCTCCTCCCCTCCCAGTCTGTCACATATCTGGGGGTAGATTTGGACTCCGTCAGCATGACAGCGCGGCTGTCACAGCAGCGAGTGGCTGCTCTGACAGCTCTGTTGCAGCGTGTCGCGCCTCACAGGGTGGTGACAGCGCTGTCTCTCATGCGGCTCCTCCACATGAGACGCTTGCAGAGATGGTTCATACGCCTACGCGTCGACCCCGTGCGTCACCGGAGAAGAATGAACTGTCCATGGTGCTGATAGCTCCAGAGCGCACGAGTGCGTCATGGTTTCCGTGTCTGCGACCGCTAGTGTGGGGCCGGCCCTGGGAGCTGCTGTGGCGCGGGGACGCGCTCTCACAGGCAGGAGGGGCGATCAGGAGTTACCCAGTGCTGGGTCAACGGCTATGGGCCTGGCCGCTGAACGGGAACGCTTAGAGAGGTTGGGCCTCTCTCAGGCTGTGGTGCGCACAATCCAGGGCGCACGCGCTGCGTCCCCTAGAGCGTCTTATGCGGTAAAGTGGGCAGCTTTCCAGCGCTGGTGCGTGGGAAAAAACTTAGATCCCACTGCGTGTCCTCTGCCTCATGTACTTTCTTTCCTGCAAACCTTGGTTGACAGGAATCTGGCTTTCAGCACGGTTAAAACTTACGCTGCGGCTGTTTCATCCTGCCACGAAGGTTTTGGTGACAGATCAGTTTACAGTCATCCGCTGTTGAAGCGTTTTCTGAGAGGTGTGCGGAGGGATCGACCTGTGTCTCGCTCCTTTACTCCTCAGTGGGATTTGGCGTTGGTTTTACGCGCGCTGATTAAACCTCCTTTTGAACCGCTGGATCAGGTTCCGCTCAAGTTTCTGTCCATTAAGGCGGCCCTGCTTTTGGCTCTGACGTCTGCGAAAAGAGTCAGTGATTTATCCGCTCTTTCTGTGGCCCCATCGTGCCTCAGAATACAAGGGGATGGCAGCTCAGCTGTCCTACGTCCGAACCCTTCTTTTACCCCTAAAAGCATCACCAGCTCGTTCAGATCGAGAGTGATAACGCTGGAGGGGTTCTTCCCCCCTCCTCACAGATCAGAGGAAGAAGCCATGTCTCATCTGCTCTGTCCAGTGCGTGCGCTATCATGTTATGTGGCGCGCACGGCTTCTTCACGCCGTTCTCAGCGTTTGTTTGTTCATTACAGAGATCATTCTAAGGGACTTCCTCTGTCTGCACAGCGCCTGTCACACTGGCTGTGTGAGGCGGTTACACAGGCTTATCTTGCTTCCGGATCGGACCCCCCGGAGAGCATCAGGGCGCATTCCACCAGGGGAATCGCGTCCTCCACAGCTTCACATGGAGGAATGACAGTGGAAGACATATGCACGGCGGCGTCTTGGTCTTCCCCCTGTTCTTTTATTCGTTTTTATCTGCGGGATGTGTCCCAGTTCTCCATGACTCACTCTGTGAGTGTTCTGACGGAGTGATTGTTATTATTCTCGCCTCTTGTTTGCTCCTCTGCTGCAATGCGAGATTTATTCATTCCTCATGTTTTTACTTCGCTTCTGTTCTTCATGTGGACTGTTACAGTGCGTAACACTCGTCTCCATTCATCACAGCAGGCTTGCTTTTCCCCAACTGCTTCTCCTCAGTACGTGCTGAGGGATGTGGATTGCGTCATTACGCACGGCGTTGGGCATGAATGGAGCTGTGGTTATGTTACGTGGCGGATTGTTTTGTGCTTGTGGTACTTTATGGACCCAGTGTGGCATAGACTATATCCTGCTACGCCCTTATCCCAATAGCGATAGCTCTTAGAGGGCGTAGCCTATACGAAATAGAACGTTAGTTACGTATTGTAACTCTAGATTCTATGAGTATAGGCGCAGCCCTCTAAGATCGGGGCCCCACTGGTTCCTTGTGGCTAAAAGAAAGCCCTTTTTTGGGAGCTGATTGTATGTTAACGCGGGTATTTATACACTGTGTATAGTGGGGCCCCCTGTAGGTGGTCGTTGACTATTCTTACTCAGGACTGCGCATGCGCGCGAGGGATAAACCCAATAGCGATAGCTCTTAGAGGGCTGCGCCTATACTCATAGAATCTAGAGTTACAATACGTAACTAACGTTACACACAGTAAAGCCAATGAAGTCGAGCCACCATTTGTTTTCATTCAATTTTTCAGGATAAAAAGATAAAAAAATATGATTTATAAAACCACATTCACAGTTTTTTAAAATTATCCCAAAGGCCTGTACTTGGACTGGAAAGTCCTTGGTTGGGAAGAGGCCCTCATAGTGTGATTTATAATGACAGTAGGCGCCAGCAAGTCTTGCTGAGCTAAGCACTTATTTGGGGGCATAGAGGTGTGGTTTTGAACATATATGTCTGTGTTGGAGTGTTAGGGTTGGATGCAACAACAACACACATTCATAGATTAGGGTGGAGATAAAGGTGGAGTTTGAAGAACACTGGAGGAATTTGTTGTATTTTTAAACCAATGAACAAAGACGAAGACTTTAGTTCTATATCGTATAGGCTTCGCCCTCTAAGAGCTGTCGCTATTGGGTTTATCCCCGCGCGCATGCGCAGTCGTGAAGATTTCTTTCGCGCCACTGTGCTTCCGCACAGTTGCCCCTCTATGGTCCGCATCCAAGGTATATAATACCGGCGAGACCATAGAACTGCTCCCCATTTTTCTTCAGCGCCTGAACGATGCAGTCAGCTTCAAGCAAGAAGACTCAGCGCCCCAGCGGAGTTATCCGCCTGTGCCCATCCTGCCAACGGAGGTACATCATGGGCTTCGACCTCCACCCTCGCTGTGAGGACTGCCTCGGTGCCGAGCACGCCGGGCTGGCCCTCACGCCGCAGGCCACCTGCGCCTTCTGCGCTCGTTTGCCTGTCGACGAGCTGAGACGGAGAGCTGACGGCTTTCTGTCTCAGGTTCTGGAAGGTGAGGGAGACGGCAGCTGGGGTGACCGTGCCACTTTCTCTCTTGAGGAAGCCATGGTCATCCTCGATCAGGCGGAAGCCATGGTCATCCTCGATCAGGCGGATAGGCGCGGGGAACCCGTGGCAGGGAATGAGTCCACTGGCTCAGCTCCCTCCATTCACGGTTCCCCTCCCGGCTCTCCCCTCTCCCTACTGGGAGATCTGGAGGTCAACGACAACGAGGACGAGGGAGCCCCGCCCGGGCGGCCATCTCCCTCATCACTACAACCTGCCGGTCATTTCCCGGCAAAAGCACTCCTACAGGACCTGCCGAGCATCATCCGGAGGGCGGCGGATTTAAAGAACATCCCCATGCCGGAAGAGCCTCCGGCACCTGTCCGTGGCATCCTGGGGGGGGGGACGTTTATGACCTGGAGCCAGCTCGGAAGCAGCCCCCTGTGTGGCCTCAGGTGGCGGAGCTCCGGCCATTCATGGACCAGGCCTATGCCGAGCCCGGGAAACTGAAGGCGCACAAATGTGTCACAAATGTGTCACAAATGTTCACTCACGCTCCACAGACTCCTGCACGCCCGCTTTCAGAGCGCTGCTCAGCGTGGCGAAGCCTGCTCTCCATGAACAGCTGGATGGACAGACTGATCACACGGGGCTACACTCTCCAGTTCGCCGGTCCTCCCCCTCCATTCAACGGAGTGTTGGAGACTGTCATAACGTCCCAAACAGAGACAGCCGCCCTGGTGGCGCCGGAGCGCACAGGCGCATCCTGGTTTCCACTCATGATACAGCTGTTGGCCGGGAAGCCATGGCAACTTCCGTGGCGCAGGGACGCGCTCTCGCAGCTGAGCGGTGCGATCCTTCACTTCCCAGTGATAGGCCAGCGGCTGAGGGCTTGGCCCCTGAGAGGGAGCGGCTAGAGAGGTTAGGCCTGCCCCCTGCAGTGGTCCGTACCATCCAAGGGGCGAGAGCTCCTTCCACTACGGCCTGTTACGCGGCTAAATGGTCCGCCTTCCAGCGCTGGTGTGTGGAGAGGCACATCGATCCTACCTCGTGCGCTCTGCCTCAGGTACTAACATTTCTCCAATTGTTAGTAGAGAGGAATTTGGCTCTGTCTACAGTCAAGACATATGCCGCGGCTATCTCTTCCTGCCATGAGGGTTTTGGAGAGAGATCGGTTTTTGCGCACCCGCTAGTTAAGCGTTTTCTCAAAGGAGTCAGGCGCCAGAGACCTGTCACGCGCCCCATGGCTCCTCAGTGGGATTTACCCCTGTTGTTGCACGCTCTAGGAGAACATCCCTACGAGCCCCTTCCACACATCTCTCTCAAACATCTGTCTTTGAAGACTGCACTCCTCTTAGTGCTGTCCTCGGCTAAGAGAGTGAGTGATTTATGCGCACTCTCTGTCTCTCCGTCCTGTCTCATCATCAGAGCAGATGAGAGTGCAGCTACTCTGAAACCGAATCCCACATATATGCCCAAGATCATTACTAGCTCTTTTAGATCGAGAGTTATTTCCTTGGAAGGTTTCTTTCCCCCTCCACACGTGAGTGAGAGAGAAGAAGCGTTACATCGACTCTGTCCGGTGCGCGCACTGTCTCAGTACGTGGCGCGCACAGCAAGCATCAGACGAACTCAGCAACTGTTTGTGCATTATAGAGAGCACTCGCAGGGTGCACCCCTGACGAAGCAGCGCCTGGCTCATTGGCTGTGTGACGCCATCTCTCAGGCATATGTAGCGCTAGGCAGGGATCCCCCACCTGGTATTCATGCGCATTCAACCAGAGCTCTGTCCTCCTCCACAGCCCTCCTGAGAGGAGTGTCTGTGACAGATATATGTACAGCGGCTTCTTGGGCATCACCGTGCCCTTTTATCCGGTTCTACCTACGCGACATGTCTGAGACTTCTCTGTCTCATTCAGTGTTAAGTGTGGCCGACAATCAGTGAGATAATTGCATTTTTCTCATGCATTATTCCAATCGAGTCACTCATGAGCCTAGCTGCCACATGCTTGACTCTCTCTCTCTCTCTCCACCTTATTTGTACGAGCTTTGGGACTGTCACAATGCGTAACTGTCGTCCCTGCATCCTCGCACTTCATAAGCTCGCCGTGCGTAAAATGCGCTTAACACGCCCTTGTGCATGCTCCTATATTCACTCCATCGTGACTTAGTGAGCGGTTATTTACATCTTCACCCTCTGTTATGGTGCTGCTCGGGACTGTTACAGTGCGTAATTGTCGTCCCCGCTCTCCATTACATAAGGTGTGCTAGGCGATTGGGTGTACTGTTCCTCAGTGTGATCACTCACCCAATAGTTTGAATGAAGGATCCTTCATTTTTCTAACATGTACCTGGCACTGAGGGGGTTATGCTGGTGTGTGTACAGTGCTTTCGAACTGTGGTGGCACAGTGGGGCATTGACTACATCAGCTTCGCCCTTAACCCAATAGCGACAGCTCTTAGAGGGCGAAGCCTATACGATATAGAACGTTGGTTACGTATTGTAACCCCAGATTCTATGAGTATAGGCGTAGCCCTCTAAGACCCAGGCCCCACTGCCCCACCACGGTCAGATGAAGAAAAAGGCTGGCTTATTGGGAGCAGTTCTATGGTCTCGCCGGTATTATATACCTTGGATGCGGACCATAGAGGGGCAACTGTGCGGAAGCACAGTGGCGCGAAAGAAATCTTCACGACTGCGCATGCGCGCGGGGATAAACCCAATAGCGACAGCTCTTAGAGGGCTACGCCTATACTCATAGAATCTGGGGTTACAATACGTAACCAACGTCGTTCCGGGTGGCTCAGGGTCTTATTGATGCTGTGAAGTTTGTCTTTAGCACAATAAAAGTTTTTGCACCAGTTTCAATGTTTCCCCAGGTGATTTCTTCTTGGCTGTTTGGACTTAAATTTTTGAGATGTGTGCTCAGCTGACATAAGGATTTAAAACATTACAGACGCAGCACCGGCAATCCAATTCTCTATCAGCCCTGCAGCGACAGCAGCAACCTGAGCCTCAGCATCCCTCCCATAAATCTGATGCTCAACCATCCTCCAAGCAGCTGACCCTATCTGAGTCTCTTCAACAACTGAAGACGGATTGTCCTATTCCATCTGAAAGACGGTCCTCCGCCTCTGAGCATGCCCAACTCCCGAAGGTGCAGCCATCATCAGACGGACCCTATCCAACTTTGAAGCTTTCGCCCTCTCTGCCTGTGGACCTCTTTTCATTATCAGGTGAGGAGAGCTTCAAATGCAAGTAATTGCAGTTATGCAGATGACACACAGATATACCTAGCACTGTCCCCAGATGACTACAGTCCAATACAGTCATTGTGTCACTGTTTAGTTCCTTCAATTAAATCAGGACAAAACTGAGGTCATTGTTTTTGGCAATAAAGAGAAGAGGATTGCTGTCAGTAAACATCTCGAGTCACTCTCTCTAAAAACTAGGGACCAAGTCCGAAACCTTGGCGTGCTGATAGACTCAGATCTGACCTTCAGCAGTCATATCAAATCAATCACCAAAACAGCGTTCTATCAGCTTAAGAACATATCCAGAGTGAAGGGTTTTATGTCTCAAACAGACCAGGAGAAGTTGATTCATGCTTTCATCTCAAGTAGACTCGACTACTGTAACGGTTTTCTGACTGGACTCCCACAAAAAAACATTAAACAGCTGCAGCTCATTCAGAACGCTGCAGCTCGAGTTTTAACCAGAACAAAGAAATCAGAGCACATTACTACAGTTCTAAAGTCTTTACACTGGCTCCCAGTCAGCTATAGAATAGACTTTAAAGTTATGCTACTGGTCTACAAATCACTGAATGGTTTAGGTCCAGAATACATGAATGACATGTTAGTAAAATATAAACCCAGTGGAGCTCTGAGATCTACTGACTCAGGTCAGATAGTTGAGCCCAGAGTTCAAACTAAACATGGTGAAGCAGCTTTTAGCTGTAATGCTGCACACAACTGGAACAAACTACCAGCAGAACTGAAATCAGCCCCAACTGTGAACACTTTTAAATCCAGGTTAAACACATTTCTCTTCTCCTGTGCTTATGATTGAGCTCTTTTAAAGCACTTTACATTTTAATCTTTAATTTGCACTCTATGCCCTTTTAATGATTGTAAAGCTAATTTATAATTGTATGCTGCAATCTTATATTTAATGCTCAATTCTAGCATTTTATGTATGCCTTTCTATTTTTCTGTACTTTGTTTTTATTATGGGGGGTGGGGGGTTAATTGTATGTTTTAATGTTTCTGTTTTATGGAAAGCACATTGAGTTGTCATTGTGTATGAACTGCGCTATGTAAATAAAACTGCCTTGCCTTGCCTAATGATGGAGATACATATAGTGAAGTGAGTGATGAAGATGATAATGATCAGCATTATTAGAGTGTGAGCGAAAGTCCAAGTTCTGAATTCAGGCCCGAGTCAGTAGCACTACTCTCCCTGTTATCTGATGCTGATTCAAGTCCCGCCTGAAAATAATTCAGGCCCCTTTTCTGTCGCCCATTCAATAAGCCTATGTCACACTTCCTGTTTCCGGAATGTTATAAATCGCTGATCGGTGCGCTCCCACTTCGGGTAGTGAAGTTGTTGTTTTATTGTTTTTATTACAAATATTATATGTAAACTTTGAGTGCCACTGTACTGCTGCCTGGATGAGTACATGATTTATTTCCAGTGTTCAAAAGTCACCCTGATCATATTCTGGTTTTGATAACTGCGCTAACACTAACTAAATTACTTTTACTTTTGCAGTATTAGGTACATCTTACTAGTCAGTATCAAGTGTGACAGGAGATGTAAGCAGAGAGTAGCACACAGAGCACAAGGCCGTAGCAACATGCACTACACTACAGCACTTTACACACATACCCTGTGTTAGCACACAACACAGTGCGCGCGCACACGCACACACACACACACCTGCCTGCATTTTAGCAGTAAGAGTGTCAATATATTGAAGTTGTTATATTATTTTCATGTAGCCTTGAACTTTTGCATTGTTTAATCTGCTGAGTATACGGGAAATTACTGTGATAATTAAAGGGAACAATGTTGCACTAATTAATAAGGGTTTTTATAAGTGATAAGAAGTGAATGCTTGTATCGTCTTAGCCATAGTCACACCACTGTACCAAAAAAACACAATGTAACTTGAAGTGGAAAAATACGGAGCGTGAAAAGATGACCTTTAATGTGTTCTCAGCAAGTATGTGAAAGTAGGATATTCTATATCGTATAGGCTTCGCCCTCTAAGAGCTGTCGCTATTGGGTTTATCAACGCGCGCATGCGCAGTCGTGAAGATTTCTTTCGCGCCCATAGAACTGCTCCCCTTTTTTCTTCAGCGCCTGAAGAATGCAGTCGACTTCGAGCAACAAGAGTAAGACTCAGCTCCCCAACGGAGTGGTCCGTCTTTAAATAATGTTTTGTCTTTATGTAAAGCACATTGAGTTGCCTTGTTATGAAATGCGCTATATAAATAAAGATGCCTTGCCATGTCTAGTATAAAGTTTAACAAAATAATAATAATAATAATAATAATAAGGAAGAAAGAGAAAGACAAGGACAAGCTAGATACATTTCTCTAAATAGTTCTTGTACAAGAGCATGAATGAAATACAGCGAATGAGAGAGTGAGCAAACCTAGCTTTGTACAAGGGGAAAAAAATGTTACCTGTGCTAATGCAACCCAATTTATGTTTCAGTTGCTGAGGTTAAAACACGGAGCATGTCTCTCAGGACATAGTTTACCACTCTGCTGAGACCCCAACGTGGAGGCGGGGAAAAGGCCCTCACTTCGAAACAGAAGTGGATCCTGAGAACTCTGGTTCTATTTCGTATACGCTACGCCCTCTAAGGGCTATCGCTATTGGGTTTATCCCTCGTGCCCCTGCGCAGTCCTGAGTAAAAATAGTCAACGCCCACCCACAGGGGGCCCCACTCTACACGATGTATAAATACGCGCGTTAACATACAATCAACTCCCATTTTCTTTCAGCCACCAACCTGCAAGTTCCTAAAGAGTAAAATTCCTACAAGAGTAAGAAGACATGTCGAAGTTGGAGTCCTCCGCGGCGGAGGACAGGCCGTGTCCGTCCTGCCCAGATGGCCGGCTCCTCTACTCTGACCTCCACACACCCGCTGCGAGGTCTACCTTGGGAGCCCAGCACGCTGGCCTGGCTCTCACCCCACAGTCTTCCTGTCCGTACTGTGCGCTCCTTCCTCCCGCAGAGAGGCAACAGCGGGTGGACTTTTTCACCACAGCAGCGGACGACATCTGGCCTCTGCGAGAGTCTTACTCCGTAGAGGAAGCCCTGGATGTCTTGGACCTGTCTGACGTGTTGGACTCGGACAAGTCCTCCCACGCCGGCTTTCCTCCCCTCTTCCAGTCGGAAGAGATGGAGCAGGCCGAGGGAGGGTGTGAGCCTGGGATCCCCTCCTCTCCCACCACCGCCCTGCCATCGATCGGAGGATTGGTCAAGGAGTTGCCCGAAATCATAAAAAAAGCGGCCGCTCGCCAGGACCTACTGGTCCCGCCGGCTCAAGAAGGCGCTCCGTCAGACGAAATGTGCCTTGGTTTTCCCCTTGCTCAGCAGAGCAGGCGAGACGCCGTATGGGCTCGTTTCGCGCCCATCCGGAAGTACCAGGAGGGCGCGGCAACAGACCCGATGGTCCTGAAGGCGCCAATAGCTACATTTGTGCCCATCACAAAAGTCGCTGACTTCAGCAACCGAGGGTTACCTGCCTTCGAGGAGAACCCTATCTGTTTTTCTCCTGCGTGTTATTAGTGTGATATGCGTTTACTAGTTTTGCAGTTTACTAGTAAAATTTGTTAAACAACTTTTTGCTTCCAGCTACTCATTATTGTGACTGTGAAATACAAAGGCCTATATTAAATGTGCATTTGGCAAATTCTAGTAGCCTATATTAAAAAATAACAAATTCAATATTTGGATATTTTTTAAAAAAATTTTAAAAAAGTGTATTTTTCACAAGAACAAAAACAGGACAATGTCTGTAGGGTCCTCAGCCTCTTGAGCAGTGAGCTTGTAGAGTGTATATAGGGCTGAAGTGGTTAATATGTTTTGTGATAAATCTACAAAGTAACTTGTAGAGATGCACCGATCCAGTTTTCTCCAATTCGATACCTATACCTGGACTGAGCGTATCGGCCGATACCGATACTACTGTTGAATGAATGAACCGTATACCTTGCCATATGAGTGAAGGCATCAGGCTTGACATAAACATTTAGCCTTGGTAAAGGTAACAAATTAACACAGTAACAGATATAAATGTACTTATTATTTATTAACAAATAAAGTGTACACTAGCAGCAAAAATAAACAAATAACACTTCCATGTAAAGTGCACTGCAAACAGATTTTAAAATGTAATGTAATATAAAATATAGCAGCTGCCTGAAACCCAACAAACAATGGCTTAATTAACTTGTTCAAAAATACAAAATAAACAGAAGTAGCCTAACACTTCCAAAACATTTAGAAAATCAAAATCAAAACAGGTAACTAACTTCAATAAAATGTAAGCATTTCGTGCTCACACCTGACCTGACCTGCTCAAAATACAGTACTCACTTCAGGAGCAATGGCAGGTTTTTTCTCATGAAAATAAGCATGTCTGCTCTCTCTGGTGTCAGTCAAATCCAAAACAATAAACTCCATAAACTTCTGTTATGTTGGTTTCTCCCGTCTTTGCAGTGCATCCACCAAAGTTAGCTGCTTAGTTGTACCAAAGTCCTTCTAAGGCAAGTCGTCTCACTCAGCAGCAAAATTGGCCACGCCTCCGGGCAGCTATTTGGCCATAGGAAGACCAACCGGCTATCTAAATGAATAGGGAGAGTGCTGTATCTCCATTTTCCGAGGTCTAAGGGACATAAAAAAACACGTTTTCAAATCACGATGAAAATCAAACTATAATCGCTGAAAGGGTTTGATGGTTTGGTATCAAATTAACGTTTTAAAAGCCTTTTTCCTTACAGGCAATCTTGGACTGCGCATGCGCAATACTTCACGACAGTCTTCATTTACGGCAGGCACTGACAGCAAGACGTCATCGCACGCTCACAGCAGAGACAGGAGTTTGCTCACAGTCAACTTTCCCAGATCATGCCACAATTTTGGATAGCATTAAAAAATATATGTACACAAAGTAGTATAAACTGCTGATCATGTGTTTTGAAATGTCTCTGTTGAAAATGACTTCCAAGTGTCGCAAAAAAACGTGACCGCGTAGGACCAGCAAAATGATTGGAGCAACGGCACCAGAAGAGGCGGGACATGTGCAAACACCGGCCATCTTGACGTTACGAAGTTTCCCTATGCATTTCAATGGGCGATTTTTTCAGTGATATGTCTCCTCTTATTATAATGTCTCTGGTTGTACTCTCTGCCGGCTTTACTCGGAGCTCCGCGTGCCCTTTAGCATGGTGCTTTTGGAGGTGCTTATTTAAGTTTGTGGTGTCGAATTTACCAACTTTATCAATACCCCTCGCAACTTTCACGTTGCAGATATTGCATGTTGCAGTCGGACTTGTTGGCATATCAAGTTTGAAATGTTTCCAAATAGCAGATTTGGCTCGGTCCGGCGCTTGCTCCATGTTGCTCTGTGTTTGCTCTAGAGGTTAACTCGGGTACAAAATGAGAGACCCGAACCCTAACGGACACGGAGAATTTCTTCAAAGATCCGAGTGGTTCTGACATTTTAAAAAAATTACGTGCCCGAACCCGAACGGATCCGAGGAAATTCGTTCCGAGATCCAAGTACTTCCGAGATAATTTATGCCCGACCCCGTAAAAAGGATGAATAATTGTTGTAACTGTACCTTGTATGAAATCATTTCAGTTTTGTGTGACACCCATAGCTCTTCAAATCATGAATTTACCACCCTTTTCAAAAACAAATGCGCAAATAGCGCAAAATTTAAGGAAACCCTATTTTTAAATAAATGAATGTGCAGACTATAACTAATAATAGATTACACTGTATTGTATTTCATGTAGTTAACCTAGACAGACGATTACTTTGATCATCAAAGTCATCTTTATTGACTAAACATTAATATTTTATCTGGCCGTGATCTGACTGACCCGAGTCAGATCCGTACTCGGTGTCTCTCGGGTTTTCTCGGTTTTACACATTTTAGCGAACAGATCCGAGACCCGAGGTTCTAAAATCCAATCCGACCCGGACCCTAGTTGACTACAGAAAAAATGGATTTGGACCCGTATGGGTTTCGGGTCGGGGCCGGGTAATTTTGGTCGGCCCGATCCGAGTTAACCTCTCGTTTGCTCATCACTAGCTGCTGTGCGTGCTCTGCGTGATGACGTAACTGGCGTTACAAACATAGAATTGAAGTGGCTAGATCGCTATCATGATCGCTATAACTGTATTGCTGTGTATGATATTAATAAAAAAGCAATGACTGGATCGGAATGCTGGATCAGCCTCATTCATCCGATATCCGATCCAGCTAATTAGTCAATATCGGGTGCATCTGTAGTAACTAGTAGCTAAAGTTATCAAATGTTAGCTACTTTACACCACTGCGCTTGAGTGAATTTGGTCAGGCACTTCCCAAGTCAGCTAAATCTAGTGACGGGTCCTTCAGGCAGTCATTTTTTTTGTGTTCCCAGCAGAGCGATAGATAGAACAAAGTGCCCATAGGACTCCATTGTAAAACATGGCAGAGAGAACTTCCGGGTTATGGAGCCCTCAATAGTTCCAAACATTCCTCCCATGGCGTCGGATCCCGCTGAGTTCAATGGCCGCAAGGCGAGAAACTCCTGAGGTAAGGTGATGAAATATCGACCAATTTTAAGTCTTTACATGTGTTCATTATATCAGAGGTCCTTTATTATGTAGATATCAAAACATTTGTGTATGTTCAGAATGTAATTGGGGTTTTTTTTTGAGTCAGGAATTATGATTGATTTCCAGCCATTGCCTGCTAGTTCGTTAGCTCGACGTCACCAGCTGTGGAAGTTTAGCACCGTTTAGCACCTAACATTTGTGGTGTTCCTGTTTGATTAATGAATCAGTTAGACAGAGTTTTTTGAAAACCTCTGAAATACCTCTCAGGGCTGTTTTAATGCTGACTTGCTATTCTTCAACCAGGCATCTCAGACCATCATTGGGTCCTTCACTAAATATGTAAATGGCAGATAAGATTAGAATAATAACAATAAGAATAACTTTATTCAATTGTCTTTCAGCTCATTTATTATTTGCAAAAGAATTAAAAAGCCTGATGGTTGTAGGTATGTAGGATCTTCTGTATCTCTCTGTCCTGCGTCAAAGAAAGAAGAGCCGTCCACCGCTGTTTTTTTTTTGTTCCATGAAGGTGTTATGGATTGGATGAACATAAAATGTTTAACAACCATCATTTATCATCACTGTCCAATGTAAGGGAATATTCACAAATAGCCTACATTAATCTCATGTGGCTACATAAGAGCATTGCACCAGATTACAGTTTAGTTGCTAATTTATCTGCAGTCTATGAAGCAAAGCTTTCCGTCCAAAAAAAAAACAAAAACAAAAAAAACAGAAAAACTTGTCAAACTACACTTTTAGTTGTCTGTCAGCCAGTCCTGAAGGCACACCAGTGTGCTGCTGATCTATGGTAACAAGTTGTGATGATTGAAGACACCGGAGCGGAGACGGATTCAGAGCTGAGACTTGGAAAGAAGTACGAGTGTCGAAACATCAAAGGTAACATTAATATTAGCTTTTTTCGTTGGCTGGCAATGCTTTGAGCATATTTAGCCTGGTTATGAACTGTCTTTTAGTCAATGAACGTTAGCCTTATAAGCCTGTAAACGCATAGCCCTCATGTGTCATGATGTGTTTTGAGCTAACATTACATGTTGTTAGCTAGTAAAGAGGAACTAATGTGCAAGTCTGGTTGCATTTCTGCTGTTTTGATAATGCTCCTCTCCTCCATGTGCATTTGTTACGCGTGTGTATTTGTGTCTTCACCGGCATAAAATAAAAGTTTGCCGGTTACGGTGCGAGTTTGTGTCACGGTGCGCAGAGAGGAGAGCTGGTGGCTATGTTGCTACCTTGTTCTTAGACAAGACTATGCTTGTATAGTCTAGTCATGTCAATATCATGTAATATTTGAATTCCAGGTGGAGTATGGCTGCAAGAAAACCTGTGCAAGTGCTCAAGAAAGCAAGAGGACTGCACAGGAAGAGGAGAAGGAAGCACAGCAGAGACATGCAGCTAAGCAAAGAAATGCTGCTAGACGTAAGGCCCTAGAAGTGCTCCAAGGGAAGGCAAAGAAGAAGCACTGATGGATACTACATCAAGCAAAGGAATGCTGCTAGAAAGAAAAAGAAAAAAATTAAGACACAATTGGCACATGATACTTAGCAGCACATCACAAAATCACAAAAAATAAATGAACAAATGTAAATGTCTGTGCACCCTGGCAGAGGGAGTTGTGGCACATGTTGCTAGCAATTTTTCCCCACTGTTAAATAGAAAGCCCTAGTACATATTTTTTATGAAACGATTAAACACAATTTATTACTTAACCTGTGTATGTCTCTTATTGATTTGGTAGGCCTCTTAGGTGTCTAAGAATATAAGTTTTTCTAGTTTAACAAGTTTGTATTGTTTAATATATCTACCATGCTGATCAAAGTAAAATTAGGCAGACTAGGGATGTTTTTTCTCAATATTGAGGAGAAGACATTTGAATTTACCTCTGTCTCCTCGGCTATAAATGCACACCTTGGCTGTCGACCGCGGAACTCTCTCTTTTTTTGAGCTTTTCCTGTTTGCATCCCTGGGCCTGGGATCAGTTCACTTTCCAGGTTGCAGATCTGGTTCAGACCGGATATGTAAACATCCTTTGTACGTGCCTATTTGTGTCTGCTAATTTTCCGGATACAGTCGGCTGGTTCTACATAGGATTGCATAACTGAGCAGTAAATAGCATTTTCTGCTCTGCCTCACATTGTACTATATATTAAACCAAATGGACCCTGTGAAAATTTAAATGTGCTCATTCATAATCAAGCAATGAAACTCAAATGTGTTTTCTGTATGTGTGTGTGTGTGTGTGTGTGTGTGTGTGTATGTGTGGACCCATCCAGACCCAGTGAGCAGTTACCTGCATTTGAGGAGAACTAAATAAGTACACAAACAACACACACACTTTGCATTTATTGTCACTTGTTACAGCAGCGGTCTTCCACCGAAATATTGTAGAGCAATGGTTCCCAAACTTTTTAGGCCGTGACCCCACGAAATAACCCATCACATAGGCATTGCTTCATATGCAAACTTTCAATCTGTTTGAGGCTTTAGTGGTTAAATGGCATATTTATGTCTAATTGTCCTTAAACGGATATGAACCAATCCCCGGGACGCACACACTCCAACACATGTTTTATCGTCAACATGTGAAAAGGTCTTTTCATGATGCGTTTGTTGAAAACGGAGAGATCGAGTATCGGTCTCATCCCTCCCGTTTTCTTGGGAACAAGGAAGTAGCGAGAGTAAAAACCCTCGCTCTCCTCGCCGGGGGGAATTGGAGAAATTGCCCCCTTTTTCACGAGCTCTGTCAACTCTGTGGTCAGAGCGGCTGTCTCCGTTTGGGACGTCATGACAGTCTCCAACACTCCGTTGAATGGAGGGGGAGGACCGGCGAACTGGAGAGTGTAGCCCCGTGTGATCAGTCTGTCCATCCAGCTGTTCATGGAGAGCAGGCTTCGCCACACTGAGCAGCGCTCTGAAAGCGGGCGTGCAGGTGTCTGGAGCGTGAGTGAACATTTGTGACAGCCAATGTAAAGCCCTCACCGCCGCTGTGCGAGTCGTATGATCGCTCAGCACAGCCCATCGGAGGGCCGGCACGAAAGGGCTGTGGAGCAGGATGCGAGACGGTGTGTATGTCCGCATCCGTGCACTCATGCTCTATGTCTGAATCATGCCAAGGTAAAAAAAAACCCTAACTCGCACCGATGGGTGGGAAGTAGGGAGGCCGTAGAGAGGCAGTGAATATGTGAGGGGAATATCATTATCAACACCATCATCATCATCGTCACAATCAATATCATCATGTAAATCACTGTAAAAAACATGAGAGAGTGATCGTACAGCCTCAGCGTGTGCATGCATTGCTGAGGTAACCCGAGGGTGGGGGAAATGTGTACAAACAGTGGCTGAATGCTCAGCGGAGACGGGGGCCAGCTGTTTGGTAGGAAACTGCTCTATCAGGACAGGTGGATGGCTCTGAAAAGAGCCGTTGTGTCCGGCAGATCCCGGAGAGAAACACATTTCCCCCGCATCATGTCAGTACCGCGGCTGCTTGCGGGGAGGCTCGCCCAGTGGCGGGTTGGACCAGGTGCAGGCAGGGCGTCGGCCCCTGGCTGGAGGGCGGCGAGAGCCTCGATGCGGTGGCGGCGGAGGAAGGGTGGGCCGAGGAGCAGCGGCAGCACTGGCTGCCGGGCGCCTCGGTCTGCCTTGCGCATCCCGCCGGTCACGCCAGGAGACATGGGAACGCTGGGGACGTGGCGTAGCCTTGCTCCAGGACGTGTGTTTTTTCACCCTGTCAGCCTCTTCCGCCTGCCAAAGAAGGTAGCCTTTGGCAGCAGGATGGTGGCCAGACTCTCCTCCAGCGGTGGGACAGAAGGAAAACCGCCCTCGGTGTCCCCCTGGACTCTGGTGAAGGGGTCATAACGTGACACCGGCGCCTTCAGTTTCCCGGGCTCGGCATAGGCCTGGTCCATGAATGGCCGGAGCTCCGCCACCTGAGGCCACACGGGGCTGCTTCCGAGCTGGCTCCAGATCATAGACGTCCCCCCCAAGGATGCCACGGATAGGTGCAGGAGGCTCTTCCGGCATGGGGACGTTCTTAAAATCCGCCGCCATCCTAATGATGCTCGGCAGGTCCTGCAGGAGCGCTTTTGCCGGGAAATGACCTCCCTCGTCCTCGTCCTCGTTGACCTCCATATCTCCCAGTAGGGAGAGGGGAGAGCCGGGAGGGGAACCGCAAATGGAGGGAGCTGAGCCAGTGGACTCATTCCCTGCCACGGGTTCCCCGCGCCTATCCGCCTGATCTAGGATGACCATGGCTTCCTCAAGAGAGAAAGTGGCACAGTCACCCCAGCTGCCATCTCCCTCACTTCCCAGAACCTGAGACAAAAAGCCGTCCGCAGGCAAACGAGCGCAGAAGGCGCAGGTGGCCTGCGGCGTGAGGGCCAGCCCGGCGTGCTCAGCACCGAGGCAGGCCTCACAGCGAGGGTGGAGGTCGAAGCCCATGATGTACCTCCGCTGGCAGGATGGGCACAGGCGGATCACTCCGTCGGGGCGCTTAGTCTTCTTGCTTGAAGCTGACTGCATTCTTCAGGCGCTGAAGAAAAATGGGGAGCAGTTCTATGGTCTTGCCGGTATTATATACCTTGGATGCAGACCTTAGAGGGGCAACTGTGCGGAAGCACATTGGCGCGAAAGAAATCTTCACGACTGCGCATGCGCGCGGGGATAAACCCAATAGTGACAGCTCTTAGAGGGCGAAGCAAGGCATTGTGGCCTTGACTTGCCAAAAGATCCAAGAACCCTTATGTCTGTAAAACTGTGAGGTCAAAGAAATGGAAGATGGACGCTACTACTGTTTTGGAGTTACAAATGCTATTACTTCACAGCTATCTCGTGAATCACCTCCTGTAGTAGACACTCCAGGTCAACATTGATGGCTTATCCCTCTCCAAAAGCTCGAAAAATGAGTTGTGGCCTATTTTGGCCAAGATTAAAGAAATTCCAATATCTGATGTATTTATCATTGGTCTCTATGCAGGCCCCACAAATCCCCCGTCTGTTGGTGAATACTTGAATGATTTTATTCAGGACCTTAAGCTAATAACTTCAGAGGGTTTAGATTATAATGGGAGACATTATAATGTCACTCTTCCAGATGCCTTCATCTGTGATGCACCTGCCCATGCCTTCTTACAGTTTTTCTCTATTGCTTAAACACGTTTCACGATACTGCCCTCACTTTTCACAAACCTCTAAACACAAAACACTAGCTACGTACACTAAACCTCACAGTTTCTTTTCAAAACCAACCCATCACACCAAAACAGATGCTCATATGCTCAAAAGCAAACTCATCACACCAAAACAGATGATCATATGCTCAAAAGCAAACTCATCACACCAAAACAGATGCTCATATGCTCAAAAGCAAACTCTGACACCAAAATACCACTCAAGGCCTGCAAAAATGTAAACACTACTGAGCATCATTAACCACATTACCAAAAAAATTGAAAACACAATTTTCACAGTGTGAGACTGTTCTTTTTACAGTTTCACAACTGCCAGGATGCATTTGAGCAACCCTTATTTATTCTCAAATATGTTTTGGGCATTTACTATAGATTTGTGCATTTCATGGGAATAGTTACATAATGCAGAAAATGCAGTAATATCACAACTCAATGCAAAAATGAGTCATGTCATGCCGTGGACAATGACGTGGTCAATGACTGTTGCTCTCATTTCATCTGTAATGAAAATGCGTTGTCTTGCTTGCCCTCCTTCTCCTCTCCCTCCTTGGCCTGCTCCTCTTTGGACTGCTTCTCGCCCTCTTTGGCCCACTCCTCGGCCCGCTCCTCTCCCTCCTCGACCTGCTCCTCTCCCTCCTCGGCCTGCTCCTCTCCCTCCTTGACCTGCTCCTCTCCCTCCTTGGCCTGCTCCTCTTTGGACTGCTTCTCGCCCTCTTTGGCCCACTCCTCGGCCCGTTCCTCTCCCTCCTTGACCTGCTCCTCTCCCTCCTCGGCCTGCTCCTCTCCCTCCTTGGCCTGCTCCTCTCCCTCCTCGGCCTGCTCCTCTCCCTCCTTGACCTGCTCCTCTCCCTCCTCGGCCCGCTCTTCTGCCTCCTCTGACACAAACTCCTCTCCCTCCTCTGACACGAACTCCTCTTCTTCTGTCTTGATCATCCATTTTTGTTTTTGAACCTTCAGCAAACTGCACCGACTTATATAGGTGCGGTCACATCATTTGCAATAGGTGTTTTCAATTATGAGTCGTGGTGTTTACTGATTGACACCAGGTATGTTCATTGTGTTCAAGTTTTGCTGATTGTGGGTAGCATTTTGCATCACATGTGCTTCACAATGCATATTGGAGCAGAGTTATATGCAAAATGTGTTTTAGCACGGCAAAATGTGTTTAGAGTTTTGAGAA
Source organism: Scomber japonicus (assembly GCF_027409825.1). Lineage (NCBI taxonomy): Eukaryota > Metazoa > Chordata > Actinopteri > Scombriformes > Scombridae > Scomber > Scomber japonicus. The sequence goes on along the minus strand of NC_070590.1, from coordinate 9,098,156 downwards.
AAAGGGGATGGGTTTTGTGAACAGTGTCTACAGGTGAATTGTGTTTGTGGTTGTGGCAAAAGGGGGGTAGTTTTACTAAATGTGTTTAGGCAACTGGTCATTTGGTTTAGAGTACTGGGTTTTGTGTTTTGGCAATAGAGAAAAACTGTAAAAGGTATCAAGGGCCATACAGGCTACAGTGCCTGTGAGCGCTGTGTAGAGCACAGGGTTTATCTAAATGGCAAGGTTGTTTTTCCTGACTTGAATGAACCACTCAGAACTAATATAACATTTGAAAGTAGGTGTGATGAGGGACATCACCATTGTGACTCACATTTAGAAGTTGGGAATATGGATGGTTTCAAGTTTTGTACTTGACTACATGCATTTAGTTTGCTTGGGAAATGTTAGGAGACAGAAGTCTGTGGAGCCATGGGCCATTAAAGTGTCGGCTTTCATCGTCCACCATCACAACTATCTCGAGCCACTTGGAATCAATTAGAGAATATTGTCACAAACTGGGCCAGTTAGTGGCAAAAAGGTCCACACATAAAATACCAAATCAAAATTAATTTATTATTAAATCATTTTAACTTGAAATTAAATAAGGGTTAAAATAGTCAAATAGAAATCAGATCATACTAAGCAATATAAGATAAACTTATAAAATAACCCAAAAGTATGTGTGAAATGTTATGTTAAGGGTCAGTCATGTGTGCAGTGTATGGATGAGTGAAGTATGTTGTGTGAAGTGTTGAATGCAATAGGCAGTGATACTTAGTTCCACATGGCAGGTGGAAGCCTGAAATAAAGTCTCAGTCTGGAGGCAGCAAGAGAGTGAACAAATGTTTAGACAGCCCTTAAATCCCCAGTTCCCCATACACCCACAGGTGAGGCAAATTGGCCCGACGACCTGTCCCAACCTCCACCCAGGGAAGTCACACAGCCAATGAACAGACAGAGGGGCAGGCCGTCACAATATATCCTGAGGAATTTTTGGGGAAAACTATGGTCGCTTAGTGAATATTTGTAATATTGCTTTATGTTAGTTATTTTGTTTCATATATTGATCTCAAGTAATTCAGTTAAAAACATTATGTAGCAGATTTGTTTTGTTAAAGAGACCATCACTAAGGAGGTGAGGGAGGCAAAAATGTTTTTGGTCCAGATTGACACCACTCAGGACATTGCAGCAAAAGAGCAAGGTTTTGGAAGGCTTGACGGTGCCATGATTGTCAACCTATTGTTGACACTAGAAAAAAAGTCGGACAGACAAAACCATGAATTCTACTGCAAGAACCAAGGCCAGAGGTTATATTGAGGGGCTCCTTCGATACGAGACCATTGTCACCGCCCAGATTTTTGAGCACACGTCACCTCTCTCAAAATATCTTCATACAAGTGGGATGGACCTCCTTACTGCACACTGTCTGATAGAGGGCACTGAGGATGGACTGAAGAAGTGTTTGAGGGACTTCAGTGGTGTTAAAAAAGCTGCAGACCAATTTCTGGATTGGGCCAATAGTGAGCTGCTGGAGAAGGAGGACTGTGAGATGGAGGTTGAGATGGCACTACCTGAAAAACAGGTGAAGAAAAAGGTGGTCCTGCCAGGAGAACAGGCACAAGATGAGCCTTTAACAGAAGCAGAGAGAGACTTTGAGGTAAACGTTCACAACATCATAATGGACACAGTTGTTCAAAGTATTCATCACCGCTTTGCGGCCAGCGGAAAGCTTTGTGCAGACTTTACCCTGTCTTGATCGGAAAAAAATTCTCTGCAATCAGGGAAAGGGGACTTCCTGGGTCAGCCATGCAAAATCTCAGTGATTGCCAGTTGATATTTGATACCAGCGCCACTGCAGACACCTTGCAAGCTGAGCGTTAGTTACGTATTGTAACTTCAGATTCTATGAGTATAGGTGCAGCCCTCTAAGAGCTATCGCTATTGGGTTTATCCCACGCGCACCTGTGCAGTCCTGAGTAAAAATAGTCAACGCCCACCCACGGGGGGCCCCACCCCACAGTGTATAAACAGGTAGGTGGAGAGTACATGGTGAGGACCTCTACAGAGCTTAATCACCTGAAGACTTAGAGGATAGTCATAAAGAGCAATGCGATGATGAAGAGAATTGGTGAATGTGAGGTGCTGTATTTGTAAAAATTGTATAATTTGTGTGCACCCCACCTTGACACAATACAACCTTCTCACTGATGCATATCATAATTGGACTAGCCTACACATTTCTTTTAACATTATCCACCACCAAAGTGATAGAAGTGAGAGAAGCTTTTTGACGCTGAAATTCATAAAGAACAGACTCAGCAGCAAAATTGCCCAGGAACACTTGGAGCCATTTATGCTCATGGCAATTGAAAAAAACATTCTGATGTCCCTGGACACTGATGGTGTGATAAACAAGGTTGCAGAGAGTGATCAGAGAGTGAAAGTGATCTTCTCAGACGACAGCTCATGTTTAAAGGCAGGTTTGATTTTATTTCTCAGTGACAGTGTAATGTGACTAATGTAAAAGCATCATAGTTAAGAAATATTGTAAAGAACATGAAGAGAAGCATAGCAGTTTTTTAGCAATTGTCAACAACTAATCCATGCACATCCATTATTTTTCCTGTCAATGTTTTTCAGGCCAATACTACTCATTTCCCTCATCTGTCTCTTAATGGACACTAGACACACATTACTAATCAATAATTATGCTAATTAATCAATAATTATGACTAAACGGTAACTTTTACAGCTGGGCAACCGGCAGAAATGGATTCCCCACTAAAAAATCATATAGAAACAATGCATAAAGTGCTTTTCCTCAAAAATGCCTACTGTGTTTTTTTCTAAGGGGCTTTTTCAATTTTCGGTCCTGACTACACTGTTCACTGTGCCCCTAAGGAATGGACACACATGTTTTCTTTATTTAGATGTCTTTATATATATATATATATATATATATATATATATATATACATATATATGTTTTCCTCTGTTACAGAGTTCAGGTGTCTGGAATAATCTGAAAGCTGTTTTCGGAGACAAAACACCTCTAATAGAAAATATTCTTAAAGATATCTGACACCAAACATCCCTTATATTATTATTTTATATATTGTATTATTTATTTATTTTTTATTATCTTACTTCATTATGAGTTATGCCTTCTCCTGTCACCCCAGCACATCTCTTCACCACATGTGTGCTGGATTTTGGATTGATATAAATGATTACAGTGTTTATTAGATACTGTGTATGGTCTCAGCAGTCATGTATGTGTCCACTTAAAATAGATGCTTAACAAAATATCAAGCAGTGAGCTTCACTGTCCCTATGCCTACAATGGTCCATAGTCTGAATTTGTGCAGCAAAGTGCTTCTTGGCCTCCATGTCTGACCACGGTTTAATTTCAGAAATTGTTTTGTTTGTTAGGGAAAAATGCTTGTGCAGTTTTGTAAGTCTGATTATTCTGATGCATGCATGTGTGCATATACTTTTGGTATGAGTCTTGTGTACCTTTTTATGAGGATAGATAGATAGATAGATAGATAGATAGATAGATAGATAGATAGATAGATAGATAGATAGATACTTCATTCATCCCACAGGAAATTAAGGCATCCAATAGTTTTTTTATGACACACACACAAATGCAAAAACAAAACACTCACAGAAGACAATTGTGAGATGCTTACAGATTACAGGAAGTATGCATGATGTAAACCTATAGTTACATTTAAGAATAAATGATTGAAATCTTGATGAGATTTAAAGTTTCATTCAGATAAAATAGTGTTCTTTGTTTTCTTCTCTCATCCAGAGCTGGCAGTCAGCTGATGAGGAGGCGGGGTTTAGTTTGAATTTCTTATCCAATAGCAAGATGAGCTGCAGCGCGCGCTCCTCCTGGCCTGGACCAATGAGCGGCGCCGTGACTCCGGCAGATCCTTTATAAAGCTGCAGCTCACCGCAGAGCGGTATCCTTTGTTTTACTGTTGAAACAGTAGACTGAGAAGAGAAAAATGGCAAGAACCAAGCAGACCGCTCGTAAGTCTACCGGAGGCAAAGCCCCCAGGAAGCAGCTGGCCACCAAGGCTGCCCGTAAGAGTGCCCCGGCCACCGGTGGAGTGAAAAAGCCCCATCGTTACAGGCCCGGTACCGTGGCTCTCAGAGAGATTCGTCGTTACCAGAAATCCACCGAGCTGCTGATCCGCAAGCTGCCCTTCCAGCGCCTGGTCAGAGAGATCGCTCAGGACTTCAAGACCGACCTGCGCTTCCAGAGCTCCGCTGTCATGGCTCTGCAGGAGGCCAGCGAGGCTTACCTGGTCGGCCTGTTCGAGGACACCAACCTGTGCGCCATCCACGCCAAGAGGGTCACCATCATGCCCAAAGACATCCAGCTGGCCCGCCGCATCCGTGGAGAGAGAGCTTAAACTGTCTGCTGCTCTGAAAACACAAAGGCTCTTTTAAGAGCCACCAACCTTTAGTAAAAAGCATTATCTCTATTTACTACAGTTCATAATTATAAATTTCACTTTTTATGAACTAGTCAATCCTTAACGTCATGAACATTGGGTTATAGATGCAAAATGTCAATATTCTGATGAATTGAGTAACTTGTCACGATTGTATAGTCTTGTTTCACCAGAACGTTTATTGTAAACCAACTTTTTATTCTGTGACAGACATGTCATAAGAACAACTTTTAACGTAGTGTTCATGACCACGAACACATGGTTCATGGTAACTGAAACTTGAGTCAAAGACTGACCAGCTGAAGCTAAACAGCCTCTTAAACTTTAGATCACTTTTCATGCAAGGAATGTAGCTCAGGAAATTGACTAATGTTTCAGATGAATGTCTTAAAATTCACTGAGCCCACAATGTATATTAGTCGACTTGCAAGTTTGTATTTGAGTTATAGGGACAATAGAAATTAAGGCTGCAGCTAATGTGGATCCTAAAACTAATCTCAACATTAAGTGGGAAGGGTAATTAATCATGATCATTTACAGTACATGTACAACTGATAAACATGAGGATGTGAGCTCTTTATAGAGAAGTGGGTGGCTCTTAAAAGAGCCTTTGTGTTGTTGAAGAAGAGGGCCTGAAATTTACTTCTTGGCGGTTTTCTCGGTCTTCTTGGGCAGCAGCACAGCCTGGATGTTGGGCAGCACACCACCCTGAGCGATGGTCACTCCACCCAACAGCTTGTTGAGCTCCTCGTCGTTGCGGACAGCCAGCTGCAAGTGACGGGGGATGATCCTGGTCTTCTTGTTGTCTCTGGCAGCGTTTCCAGCCAGCTCCAGGATCTCAGCGGTCAGGTACTCCAGCACAGCCGCCAGATAGACGGGGGCACCGGCACCGACACGCTGGGCATAGTTGCCCTTCCTCAGATGCCTGTGGACACGACCGACAGGGAACTGGAGCCCAGCTCTGGAGGAGCGGGTCTTTGCCTTTGCTCTTGCCTTACCAGCGCCTTTACCACGTCCAGACATGTTTCTTATTTATCTTGCAGATAAAAGTGAATAAACGTTTCTTTGTATGAACCGGCTTTATATGGCAGCCAGCGCTCGCTCATTGGTCAGATTGATCGGTGACTACGATCCCCCAATCAGAGAAGAGCTCGTGTCTGTTTCCGGTATTTACTACAAGGCTTCCGCTTTGAAAGGGGTTTTCATAATAAAAGTTCATCGTAATACTTTCAATCTTTTTTTTTTAAATAAAACCTTTAGTAGTGATAAAGTATATCACACGTAGGCATATCATGTATTGCGAATATATAATGTGATAAGAAATGTCTATTTAAAAAAAAAAAAGGTTAAGAACAGTCTGAAGGCAAACGTTAGTTATTGTAACTCCAGATTCTATGAGTATAAGCATGGCTGTCACTATTGAGTTTATATACCCATGTGCATGCACAGTTGTGAAGGTTGTATTTCGTGCCACACAGATTCAGATTCATTTCATTCTTTGTCCCAAAAGGGCACTTGGTTTGCAGCAGGAATCGTTAGTTACGTATTGTAACCATAAATTGTATAAAAGAAATGGACGTAACATCTGTGACTTCAACCATTGGTTTGTGGACTGCTGCCCGGAAGCCAATAGTTTTGGATCTGGGCAGCGCCATTTTGAAAATTTCAGGTGCAAGCCGGAAAAAAAAACACAGATTCTACTTATGTGGGCATGAGGCGGGGTCATGGGCGGAGCGGGAGGTTGCAATAGGTTGCAAGGGCTGGATCTCGAGGACATAGGGCAATAGACCTGTCAATCACGATGTAGCCACGCCCTAATGCATACCCTGCTTTATTGTCAAATATAAAATCAGGGAGGCCAAAATTTCACAAATGAACATCAGACTCCATTGAAGAAGGCTTTAAACTAACGATTGAGACCATAAACACATTTTGTAAACGTTTATTGAGGTTAGAAATCAAGTAAGAAGTTGGTGAATTCTCCATTGACTTGTATAGAGACGGAAGTCCTGTTGACACCGAAAAGGTCGCCCCCTGGTTGCCTTTTGATAGAATGCAGTTCTAAGTTACTTCCGCGTTGGCCTCATTTCAGAGGACCGGAACAACCTGATTGTAACTCCAGATTCTATGAGTATAGGCGCAGCCCTCTAAGAGCTATCGCTGTTGGGTTTATCCGTCGCGCACCTTCGCAGTCCTGAGAAAAAAAAATCAACACCCACCCACGGGGGCCCCACCTACACAATGCATAAATACCCGTGTTAACATACAATCGGCTCCCACATAGAGGCTTTTCTTTTAGCCACAAGGAACCAGTGGGGCCCATGGCTTAGAGGGCTGCGCCTGTACTCATAGAATCTGGAGTTACAATATGTAACCAACGTTCTATTTCGTATAGGCTACGCCCTCTAAGAGCTATCGTTGTTGGGATAAGGATGTAGCAGGATATAGTCTATGCCACACTTACATTGGTTCCATACAGTACCACAAGCACAGACATACCCGCCACTTAAAATAACCACAGCGCCATCCATGCCCAACGCCGTGCGTAATGAAGCAGTCCACATTCCTCAGAATGTAATGAGGAGAAAGGAAGTTGGGGAAAAATCAAAGATGCTGCAGTACAGTAAAGGTGATACATGATACAATAATGAATGAAAAAAGGAGCAATAATTGACAAATTAACACTTTCCTTAATTGCAATCATTTAATAAGTTCTGTGAATGTTTTCACTCAGATTAAAGATGAAGGTCATCAAATATGTTAGTGATGCTGAAAATGTATTTGATTATTTAGATTTATGGATATTACAGAAAATGTGTAAACTAACCAGAGACACAGGAGATGAGCAGAAGGATCCTGCAGTTCATCTTCTCCCTGTGAGGAGACAGATGAGAGGAGCCATGAACACATGAGGTCAAAGTTTAGCCATTAGGTGTGAGAGGGAAAATCTACAGCATCAAACCTGGATTGTCATGTCAGAAACAATGTGGACTACAACCACAGACACATTAGTCATTTATATTGTAAATTACAGAAATATACAATTTTTCTCTGAATACATTTAACACTAAAAAATATTCAGTTTCTCAAGTGCAGTCATGTATTTTGTCACAAGATGGCGCCAAAAGACTTTTCAATAGTGAAAGTTTGTCACAGCACCTACACATTACAGTGAAACTAAAAAACATCTACAAATATGCAGATAAAATATAACTATAATTATTTTAATAATGCTTCATGTCTCTATATGCCAACAATGATGAATCCTGATCATCCTTTATGTGGATGAACAGAGTACGTTATCCTCAGGTTTGTCTGCATCAGAGATAGCGATACAAAAGATCAATTTCTGAATGGAGGGCTAAAATCAGATAAAAGATATTTTCTGAGTCTTGCCCACATCTTCAATTTCAACTCTGAAGTAAATCCTCTCACTGAACAGTTGTGTTTTCTGCATGTGCACACCTACTTCTCTTCTTATGCACAGTTGAAATCTAATAAACAGGTCTGTTGTGGTGTGATTTTTTTACTAATACATAAAACTGCTTGATGGGGGACAGTAAACTAAATAATTAGAATGCAAATAACAGTGAGCTGACCACAGACAGAAAGTCAGAGTTGAGGTTTGATGCTAGATTGTCCCTTTCAAATCTGTGATGACTGAACTTTGACCTCATGTCTTCATGAGTCCTCTCTTCTGTCTCCTCTCACAGGGAGAAGATGATCTGCAAGATCCTTCTGGTCATCAGCCTGACCTCCTGTGTCTCTGGTTTGTTTACAACTTTGCTGTATAACAATAAATATACATAATAAAACAAATTTTCAGCCTCACTGCAAACATTGAGAGAATTTAAAAGTTGTAAACTGTGTTATTGCAGTTAGGGAACGTGTTCTTTATTCAGGGATTGCTCTCTTTTTTAGTAATTTTTGTATCATGCATCAACGTTTCTGTACTGCAGATTATTTGAACTATTTAGTTTTGCAGTCTCGGTTCTCAGCTTGTCTGGTCCTCTCTTTACCCTCCCGGTCTCTTCAACAGGACAGGAGCATTTATAGCGAAAGTGACACAGACTTCCTATCCACTTTGTTGTGGTAGAATTTCACTCATTATATGTATTGTTATTATTTCATACTTGGTTTAGCAATATAAACATAGGTTTCCCATGACAATAAAGCCCCTTTATACTTCATGGAAAGTTGTAGCATACTCTCGCGATATGTATCGAGATCAGGCCACGTAACGTATCATAGAGGAAGGAAGCTTGTTTTATTTATCGGGCACAATAATGGCTGCTACTCAACGACTCTGTCTTTTTCTGCGCCATCCACTCGACATTGGAGGGTCACGGATGTGTCTATCATCCCTTTGAAGCCGTCATTACCGCCGGTGAGATAAATAAATCAGATTAAACTGTGTTAGTCGTCAACTGGCATTTTCTTGTCCTTCAGCCGCGACAGGTTCCGCTATTTATCGCCCTCGGGCTGCTGCCAACTGCGGTTAAAAATGGTTTAATTTTAGCATCGTAACGCTACTCTGTTTATATCTGTAAATGTTAAACGCGACTTTTGACATTTTTAAAATGTGTAGCAGCCATTCGTCAATTCGGGACGAGTTCAATACACCAAGCAGCTCCTTTTTACGTGAAACAACACGAAATTGTGGCTCAGTGTTGGCCACAATTTTCCACCCTATGTCATGATGTCTTTCCCATATATAAATGCAGATGTCAATTTAGTCATTATTCTTACTCAAACACTTGCCAGCTGAACTGTTTTTGATATCCATGTCCCCACTAATCACTCAGATATCTTCCTCTTGATACAAAATCAGGATTAACTGGGCCTGCACAGCATATCTACACATGCCGCAGAGCATGACCGGATGTTAATTGCTTAATTGTACCATGCAGTGCACCTGTGTGGAAGTCTTTGTCTTATGTTTATCCATTCGTTTATGCACGTATTTCCTTTCAATTTGGCACCTGTCTGTATTTTACTACTCTACGTGTGTGTATGTGTGTGTTTAATGAATCTGGGTGTCCTCACAAGTATAGATCTATTTCTAGACGTACATTGAAATTGAAATTATGCTTGCTCCAATCTTTAGCATCTCTTGTTCCCACAAGACCAAATGTAAGCATTTATTTAGCAGTAGGCACCGGTGGGCTGTCTGTGATGCAGCGCTCCTGCTGCTGTAACAGAGGTTATGTAATCCAGTTTCTCTGCCATCATCCTTTTGAATAATCCTGCAGTCATCTGCTGGTTATAACAGAGGATGAGCGGTGTTTGTCGCACATGTCCATTAGATGTTTTTATCTCTTTCTTGTGAATCTTGTTCCCTTCTCACATCTCACTGTAGCCGAATGTTTTCTTTACAGTATGTTAATTTGTAGAAATTACCTAAAATGAAACTTCTTCTTAAACCCTGCCAGTTCAGTATTACCAATGCATACGACTACAAGTACTGTTTAAACTAGGGCCGCATCTAACATTTACTCTTAATTATAGGATAATCTGCTGATTATTTTCTCAATTGAATAGTTTGCTTCAATAAATGTCAGAAAATAGAGGGGAAAATCCGTTTACAGTCACATAAAACAAAAATAAACTGTAAAATCTCACAATTTAGAAGCAGGAATGAGGGAATTTGTTGACCTTTTGTTTAAAACATGACTTAAATGATCAAGCAGTTATCAAAATAGTTCATCAACAAAGTTTATATCAAATGTGTCTCTACTGATGGAATAATGTAGTCAGTGCATGCCATGATAAGTTTGACTATTTCATCCAAATTTGGCAACGCTCATTGTTTCAAGTGAGTTTGACTGTGAAGGCACAAATGGATAAAGATTCACAGTTTCTTGTACAGTCTGAATGAAAGTGTATTTACTTCTTACAGATTAAATTTAAGTTATTTTTCTCAAGAGAATTTAACTAAACTTGCCAAATGTGTATTTATTTTTTTAAACATTATAGTTTACATAATATATTTGTGAAATTAAGTTTTTAAAGACAAAAAGTCAAAAGGAAAAGTGAAAGCATCTCTTCTCTGAAGTCAGTAAAACAAGGATCTGCCCCATCTCCTTTATTTTACATTATTTAATTTTAGATGTTTTGTATCTCACTTACATTGGTCTCAATTGTGTCTTTGTAGTTTGATCTGTGTTCCTTTTTCTTTATGTTTTCACTTGTTCTGTCTTATTATCAGCTTGTGAAGCACTTTGAACTACTTTAAACTGTATGAAAGTTGCCATATAAAAGAAGTCGGATTGACTGATTATTTAATGGATGAAATTGTCTCACTGCTCCTCTTTTTGACTTTTCTCCTCAGTTGCTTCTCTGGCCTGGCTGCTTACCCAGAATGCATTGTCAGAGGGTTTTGTGTGTCTCAGACAGACCAATGTAACCGTCGCTGCTGCCGCTGCCGCTTCACCACAGGCACTCCACTCCACAGCAACACAGCAGAAAGGTATGAGCCCGTTCACTACCTGTCTCATATGACTGTGTCTCTTTCACATCACTGCTGTAATATGAGGTGGGAAGAAAACAGGGTAGCAGACTTTGTTTCATTATATTGTTACCTGTTAATTACCTTTGTAAGCATATATATAATAATGCAGACTTCTCTCTCTTGTCTATTTTTGTCCAGGTCCTTTCCTGGTTGATCTTTTTTCATTATCTTGCTGAAATCATGTCTGGCCCAGGCGACTTACCAGGTGAGCATTTCCTATTGTGTTGCACTTTTGGTCTGTGGCTGTCTTCCACTGCGGTTCCAGTGAGGATAAATCTTACTTGCCATAGCACACAACAATATTTTATTTAAAACAGCGTAGGCTTGCAACTAATGATATAAAATGTCAAAAAGGGGAGATAATGTCAATCATTGTTGTCCAAAACCCAACATGTCGTCCTCGGATGTCTTCCTTGGTCCCAATGAAACAGTCCACAAACTGAAAAATATTCAGTTTACGGTCATAGGACTAAATAAACCAGAAAATATTCACATTCCAGAAGCTGGAACCTGAAATTTTTGGGCTTTCAAAAAACATTTTTATTAAAAAACAATGAATCTATTATCTAAATAGTTGACAATTAATTTAATAGTTGGCAACTAACTGATTAATTGACTAAATGCTGCAGATCTACAACAGGTATTTTATGTGTGAGTGTAATGTTCAGGCGTCCACATACTTTTGGCAAAGTAGTCTGTGATCTGAAGGCTGAATATTCAAAATGACGCTCTGTTTCTGATAAATGATTCCAGTTATTTTTTTTTTGTTTTTGTGTTGTTTGTAAATCTACACCAACGCTTTCATTAAGTTTTATTTGGGTCAAGTATTTTGTTTTCAACTATTTTCAGAAAACCTTGGCAGATGGTGAAAACTCACTTGCCTCACATATATAACAGCGGATTACACAGATTGTTTTGTCTCCAACACGGGACACATCTGCAAATTTTACACAGCGAGTCACACAGAACCACACATTGACAATGAATACCTATTTATAGTTGTAACTGCAACCTGAACTGAACAAGAACAAAAAGATTAGTCTTGTGTTTGTTGGAATGCAGCATGAAATTAGAGCCGTGGGCGTCAGCAGCCATTTTATAACAGTAAGCGAAAATACTTCAATAATAAATGTACTAATGCAGCATGTTCCAAGTCTCAGTTATGCTAAGTAATATGTTTTTGCTCTTCAGGTTTGTTCTTTCCTCAGTTATAGTTTATTACATGTGTTGTAATATCCTTATTTTAGTCTTATTCTGGGTGATATATAAATATAATTAATATCTCGTAGACAATATCGTCCAGGTTTCTAATATGATGATGTCTTAATACACAAACACAGAAATGAGATGCATACAAAAATAACTATCATACTAGTGTGCATGTCAACATACTCAATAACTAATTTGACATCATGGATGATGTGTTACAAACAAAATGAGGAGAAAGCTGTTGTTTAAGCCTGTGTTGTTGTTGTTTGTGTGCACAGCCATTGAAGGTTCTGGGATGGGCGGGATGAGGCTCCCCATCGGGATGACCCGACGTGCCCTCAGCTATGACGATAACCTGGAGGCCCCCATGTCCACGCCACCCCATGACATCAACATCAACAACCTGTGGAGACGACCAATTGTACCAGAAAGGAAGTTTACACACCTGGCTGAGGTGAGAAATCACACGCAGGCGCTTTATCGGACAATTTTACTGTCCTGACTGCCTGTTTTGACATCAAAATGAGGGGTGTAGTTTATATTAACGTTGATAATGTTTTTCCCACCAGGAGGATGAGAGTGGTGCAGTGACTCAGTCTACAGTGCCAGACAATGCCCCCTCCAGGTCACCAGGTGTAGTGAAAGCCAAGGCCTCCTCCATCATCATAAACTCACTCATCACAAGTAAGATATATCCCACAATGACAATAATAATCTTCTATTTAGGATAAATTTATCCCGATAAGACATGGAGAAAATATAGGAGTTGTGTAATGTTACAGCAACGCATGCAAAGATACGTTTCAAGCAGCAAACACTCCTGTAGACGTTAAAGCTGGCTTTAAAACTTATGTTGTTTCCTTGTCCTCCGAGCAACATGACAAGGGTTACCTGTAAAGAATGACAAAGAAGCCGTTTTCAGTGTATTCATTTATTAGTTTACTGAGCAGGGACAGTGTACATTAATGAAAGAATTACTTCAATAATGTCATAGTTGGCCAAAAGGATGTGGATTTTTTGACATGTCTTTGTTTCTAACATGTTAAGATTACAGAAGATGAATGCATAGAAGCTGTATAGTCATTTTAAACATTTGATTTAAAGATTGTGTCTCTGTCTTGCATTTTTCAGAGCAAACTCATGATAGTATGTACAAGTTTGAGCAGAAGGTGGGGTTAACCGATGCCAGCTACACTCCCCACAAAGGCCTGACCGCTGAGGAGACACGACACCTCCACCGCATGCCCGACTCCTTCCAGGTTCAGCTACACACTGGTCAATAAAACATGATCCAGGAGACTAATCAGATACCAAAACACTGCACAGCGGGTTATAATACTGCGAAAGCAAGATTTCCCTTTGTCATGGCAGCAATTATTTGCTCTTTCATCTCAACTATCACCATATGGAGTAGAAAGCTAACTCCCATGTAGGGCTGCAACTAATAACTATGTTCATTAATGATGAATCTGTCTATTATTTTCTTGAATAATCAATTAGTTGTTTGGTCTATTAAATGTCCATAGAGTCCATGTCCATATCCATAGAGGATTAAAGAAACCAAAAACAATTCACCTTTTAGAAGATGGAATATTTTTCTTAAAAAATGACTCAAAAACAGATCAGATAAGCAATTAATTGACTAATTGTTGCAGCTCAACATCAACATAGCCTTAGTCTTAAAAATGTGAGCCCCATATTTGAGTAGAGGACTGTTTATTATGGCAAGCACTATGATTAGTAAAACCCACTATCAGATGTTATCCTTTGGATTAGGCCTGCAAGTAATGATTATTTTCATTATTTTATTTTCTCGATCAATCGTTTAGTCTACAAACATTCAAAAGCCCACAGTAATGTCTTCAATTTGCTTGTTTTGTCTAACAGTCCAAAACCTTAAAATATAAAATTCACTTCCATATATGACGAAGCAAAAAAGCAAATTGTCTCATATGGAAAGTTGGAATCAGAAAATATTTGGCATTTTAGCTTGAAAATTATTAAAACAGTTGTTCAATTATCAAGCAGTTCTGTTGATCAACTAACTGATGTAAGTAATGCTAAAATAAATATATATAATACATATAATATCCAATAAATACCTTATTGCATTATGTTAAAATTAGCAGTGGTTTTGGTCCATAAAAGTAAAAAATGCCTCCACCTTTGACATCTTTGATTTTTGATTGTCTTTTTTGAAGCAACACTGAATCATGTGACTTTTTTGCTCAGAAAATGCAGATCCAGAGCATGGAGGTCAAAGAAGAGCGGCAGAATTCCTCCGCCCAGTCCACTCCATCCAACACACCACACAGCTCCCCAAAACAAAAGCGCAGGTATGAACACACACACACACACACACACACACACACACACACACACACACACACACACACTCACACACTGTCTTTTCAATATCCCATGGTCTAAATTCAGATTGAGCCAGTCTACCCTACCAAAACATCAACAAGGTATCATTTGTTTGTTGTTTACACACTATTTGGATGTTTGTGCAGGAGCTGGTTCAACAGCACAAATTCAGACATCAGCATGAGTTCCTCCAACAGCAGTGTGGACATGGGAGGAGGAGACATGGCAGCAGCAGGAGGAGTTGGAGGTGTGGTGGAACGGTGGGGTGTGTTTGGGCCGCGTCCGTTTGTTCAGAAGTCCACCTCTGACCTGGGATCCGACAATACGGCTGGAGGTAAACAGCAGCGCCTCAGTGGTCGTGTTAGACTTTGTCATTTTGATGGACAGGGTCAAAACTCCATCATCTATTATTATCCGTCATTTTAATTTTTTAATGATTTCACAGCTTTTGTATATATATATATATATATATTTGGCACAGCTGCAACCCTTTGTGACCCGTAGTGGTTCCAGACTCGCTCTAAAGCATCCAGTCTGTAGCTCTTCAACACACTGTCAGCACCTGGATAGTGAGATGTGTTAAGTCCATTGTTGAGGTCAGAAATGATGTCCATTACCTCTGTGATGGTTTGCGTGTCTGCCTGAGTGAGCGTGATACCACATAACTTCCCATCATGTAAAACTTCACTTAATGCCATCTCTACCTCACCTGGAGCATTAATCAAGTCCCCTCTGGACACACATTATCAGTTGTTGCTTGCATCATCCACGACAACAGTCCCTCTTTTTTCCACCTCATTTATCAACAACTTCATAATTATTGGGCTTTCTAAAGAAACTTCGTACATTCAGCTGCTGTGACATTTTGCTATTATTGTTTGTAGCGATGGCTAAATCCACCTAAAATAACAGATCATGCATGTGAAACTAAAGACAAAACAAGATAATAGCTAATTAATATGCACATTCACCACTTACTGGACTGGGGAGTGAATATCTTTTAAGTCACGTTTTATCACCCTCAATAACCTGTCAAAAAATAATGGGGCCAAGCTAGGATCCAAGATATTATTAGAAAGTCAAGAATTTGGTTAATTGGTTGTCAGCAGGATTTCCGTGGCCCATTTTTCGCTCAACAAAGAACAAACAAACCAAACACAAACAGGAGTGGACTAGTTTCTTTTTGTACAAGCCTCAACAGAAACTTGGTGAAAGGTGATTTTTGGGGGGTTTTGAATGACCTTCAGACTGACAGTAAACACTGAGTAACACAGCAAAAATCTCTGCCTGTTATTGGCTTTAGAAAATATAGAGGCCTGTTGACCTGGGGATATAAAACTAATCGTAATGGTTTAAAATCAGATCTCCGGCTGCTGAGGAACTACATTTTCACAGGTTCAATTCTTAGCAGATTGTCACATGCGGAATAATTCAGTCTTTTTGGAAACTATTAAAATCTTTTTTCCAGGATGACTTTAGGTAGGTAAATGTGTGGATGTTTTGAGTGGAGTTAAGTGGCTGCGAATGTTGTTTCACTTAGCTTTTTATCTCTATCTGAAAAAAGTTTTTTTTTTTTTTTTTTTTTACAAACCCAACAAATGGTTGTCTTGTGCAATGTAGAAAAATTACTGTAGGTTGTCAGACTGTCTTTGAAGGTTTCTTATGGACATTTATGTTAACATGTATGAAATCAATTGTATTTCAGTGACACTTAAAATAGAGGCTGCTGCAAGAGTTCCTTACTTTAACTTGAAACTCAAAAGTATTTGTATTTGAATAGGCAGAAAATATTTGAGATGTTGAGTTTAATTAAGGGCACTTTATTAAACTTAAAAATTGTTGGAACTTATTTTTCCTAAACATTGTCAAAAGTAGAAAAAGAGGGAGAGAGAGGAGTTAAGTGCTGTGGGAGACCCTGAGTGTGTTGAACCATTCAGTATCAAGATATACTTGATTTCTCCCGATGGACTCTGCACCGTAGTTCCTCAATAAGTTAACAATAAACAGCTCAGAGCAGCACAAGCATCAAGACCACATAAAAGTCACTGCACGTAGAAAAGATAAACATTAAACCAGCAGCATAAAAAACAGGAAAACAATAGACAATGGCAGTAAATGTTGAACCTGCAGTAGGTTACAAGTCATAGTCCACACCCATACACTCTCCGTTTGGCTCAAGATCACAAGTTCACAAGTCCAAGGGGCTTTATAATGTGCAAAAGCTAATCTCCTTAGATGCTTGGGTTGGAAAAGGCCGTCTACACACACACACACACACACACACACACACACACACACACACACACACACACACACACACACACACACACACACACACACACACACACACACATTAATAAGGAATAAAAAGAAAGAGAATCAGGAAACAGTGACGCAGGGCGGTTCCCTCTTCCAGAAAGAACAGACAGACTGGATAGAAGCAGCTGCAGCAGTATTACAATATGGAGAAACAGATGGAGTACCAGAGTTAAAATGGTAAATAGATAAAAAGGAAATTTAATTAATTTAGTTTAAGTGTAATATTTACTTAAATATTAGGCAGAGTAAGTTTCTCAAAAAGCTGAAGCTGATCTCTGATATACCTTTAGGGCTGGGTCCCGAACTTTTATACCAGCCATCTTCAACTCATTCCACAAAGGGCCATGTGGCTGCAGGTTTTCATTCCAACCAGGAGCACACCTGGCTCAATTCATTTAATCAGCTGAACTCACTCTTCAGTCAGCTGATTGGTGTGCATGTGTGCTCCTGCTTGGTTGGAATGAAAACCTGCAGCCACATGGCCCTTTGTGGAATGAGTTGAAGATGGCTGTTTTATACTTTCATTCGTCATTTGGTACCAAATTTCGATAAAGGAGTGTAGCTGTCTGGAACATCCAGCTGTAGCTTCTAAACATAAACAGCAATAGCAGAGGCAGCAACATTGTCTAGAGTGGCTTCATCAGTCAGTGAACTGCTGTCACTGATGAAACCTCTGTAGGCGGTGCTGCTGCCTCCACTTGCTATGTTTTGAGGTATCAACCTAGCTAACTTAGCAGTCACGGACAATGAACTAAAGCAAAGTGATAAAACCATTAATTGGCTGTACAGAGACACTCAACACACTTTCTCTTTAAAACGTTCCGGTGTTAAAACTAGTGAGTTTTGCTGGTTGGTGAGTTTTAAATTGAGTTTTAATATCATTACAGTCAAAGTTCATACAGGATCCCACCTACAGACTTCATTAGCTTACATTATGGGTTGAATTGTTTGTTGTGTTAAGATAAGCTAGATGGAGTCTCTAGTGTGAAAGTCATTTTAATAAATAGCTTTATGTTTTTTGGGTTGTGAAACTATTCTTTTTTTTTTTTTTAAATGCCAAAAACCAGAGAAATAAAACCAAAGATTTGTACTGTAATGTAACTCGAAATCGAAAAAAATATCATTCTTGAACTGGAATTGAAGTCAAGTTATCGGCACCAGTATCAAAACATTTTGAAAGATACCTAGTTCTATATTCTACAGACTAACTGGATGTAAACAGATCAACAGTGGAGGTAAAAACATATTAGATGCTATCAGAAATCTGCAAGCTGGTTTTGTAGTTTTCTTTTTTTTCTGTCTAAATATGAGAATTAATTTCCTTTTTCTCTTTTTCCAGCAGGATTTGCGCTGCAGGCGTACCGTGGTGCCCAGAAGCCATCGCCCATGGAGGTAATGAAGACACAGACCACACGGCTGGTTGACAATACTGCTGATCAGAAGGCATGCCCCCCCAAAATGGAGATTCCCACAGTGGAGGGTCGGAGGCAGGGAGCGCGACCACACAAGCTCAAGCCCAGAGACATGAACATCCTGACGCCCTCTGGCTTCTAGAAGAACACATGACATCTGTCAACGCTGCAGACACTGAAGGTCCCATTAAATGAAAACTTATGTGTTGTTAACATCTGTTCCTGCACTAACTGTCACACAGTCTCCTAGGATGAGAATTCAATCTGGTCATGTGATCATAGAGTCAACTGCAAATATGAATCCTACAAGTGTACTTTTGCTGTTTTTTAATAATTTAGATTTATTTCAACTTGGGTCTTATTTTTGTGTTTTTATCCATAATTTATGTCAATAATAACAACATTAATAACAACATTAATAGTAACATTACGCTCAAGTAATTGTCATGACTGACATCTGGGAGAGTGGCGACATTTGTAAAAAGACGTTTGGGACAAGTTGTGAACAGTCCTCTCACGTTAGACAAACTCAGCTGCAAGAGAAAACAAAGTTAAACTTTAAGATAATTGATTGACTGTAAATGTTAATGACAATTTACTATGGATGGATTATAGGATCTGGACACTGGACCCAAAGATAGAGCCTATACACTTGAAAGAAAATTGTTCGCCTGGTGCTTGAGCCAAATAATGTTTTCTAGCTTCCACATTGTGTAGCTGACTGAATATTCGCAATAGCGTTTCCCCCTTTGGCCCGTGCATGCATTTCCTCTTGGCCTTTAGACTTTACATTGGACATCAATGTAAAGGGAACATTTTATACATTTGTAATACAGAGTAATAATTGACTTTGTTTGCGGTTTGATGTGCTCTGTCAACAGTTTTATAGATGTCTCTTTTATAATGTAGGTCTATGAGGGGGGAAAAATTGCTTTTTGGACCACAGTGGATATTTTTGCTGCAATAATGTGAGTGGCCACTGGGGGAAAATGTCAGAAAGGCCAAGTGGCTTCGCTGTATCCAACTCTCTTTATTAATCCAGGCCGACTATAGTTGTGTACACACAGTACCTCCAAACAAAGTGGTTTAGATAATCTAAACTGTAGTCTATATGGTGTTTTTTTTGCCCTGTCAAGCTGTGTTGTTGTTACTATGTCCAAACCCACTAAAAATAAAACCCAAGTTGTAATTTATTTCAAACTAACTGTTGCTAGCAGCAGTGACGTATATCATGTTAGGTTTGAGTTTGGATGTCAGTTTGCTAAAACATCACTTAACTAACGCTGACAAAGGCTCTTGCCCCAACACACCATTACAGGTGGAATTGTGTCACATTGATAAAGGAAATTACAGTCTCAGTCATTTCATGGGACCTTCAAACAGCAGCTCCATAATTCAAATAACCTCTGTACTGTCCATCCTCTTTGCCACTGAAACAATTCTGAAAAAGCAAATTTCCCATCCAAGGCATTTATTGTTTTGCTTGGCTGTAAAAATCAAACTCTTGACATTTCTCTTGTCCTGAAGCCTCTCTAACTGTTACACCACACGTGGGCTCAGGCCAACATATTCAGCATGAATCAACTCCTAAGTCTCAATAACATGGAGGGCTACTGACATTTACTGATTGATTTGAAGAACTTTGCACTGCCTGAGGTGAAGATGATGGTGATGCTAGTTGACTATAGTCCCTCTTGAATGCACTTAATCCCCACCATACCCATCACACTAACTAACTTGATTATCCAACCCTTCCCATTTTAAACAGTCCTACGGATGCAAAAGATACAAGAAAACTTCCTCTGCTTCAGTGTTAAGTCTTTATATTCCGTTTGTCTCTAAAGAATGTTTCATTTATTTTCTTAAAGGGACATTTCACTAAGCAGGGTGAGAAGAATAAGTCTAAGCAATTCCTCATGTGATGTTTAATAAGAATCAAACCAACAGAACAAAAGCAAAACTCAAAATTGTAAAAAAGAAAAAACAGTTGTCTCAGGAAACTTTTGAAAGTTGGCAGGCTCCTGCTCACTGAAACGTTCCACTTATTTGTTTAATGCTACCCTTTTTATTTAGATGTTTTAATGTAAAGATGAAGAATTTTTTTTCTTTGTTTATTTTTTATCTGCTAACTGTAGCAACAGATTGTGTTCCATTTGGGGGGTCGGGGGAAATTGCCTGCCTGGTGTGGGTATGTGTATATGAAGAAATGTTAAAATCAGAGCTACATGTGACAAAGACTCACACACTGACATGATGTAAAAAAAAATAGGAAAATATAAAGAATGGAAAAGAAGAAGAGAGAGAATTTAGTCGGTTATTGTTGTTTTTGTTTTTACCAGAAGTCAAATATGAAGAATTTCTAGTCCTTCTTTAGTTTTGGTGCTTAACAGCATCCTGCAGAAACCTTGTGTCACTCATAAAAAATCTTTTCATTGATGTGCTTTTGCATTTTCACAAATAAAGGTAAATAATTAGTTGTCACATTGCAAGGAAACATTCAGCATCCCTCAGAAAGGACATCACCATATAGTAACCCAGGAAATAACAGAAAATCTAGGGTTTTATTTAAACTGTGGCATGTTTTCTGTCTCAGTGATGTCAGACATTTCTACAGTGGTGTTTACATGGTTTCTGTAAGATGTATGTGTGTGTGTGTGTGTGTGTGTTTCTGTTAAATGAAAAGTAGCACCTGTCTGATTATGAATATTATTATTGCACTTTTATTATTAAATGGAAACAGTCTTCGCTGGTAAACCAAAACAACAACAAAAAAAGATTTCATATGTATTCGGTGGAAAGATTTGTCTATTTATGGAGTGAAAATTTCAAGTCCAAGTCCTTTGCCATCTGTAACTCTGTAGTGTTGATCAGGTGCTCAATTCATTGCCATACTGTGAGAAACTTCTCGAAGCTGGACACCACGTAAAACTTGCAGCTGTAAAGATCAAACGATGACTGTTTCTGTTTCATAGTTTGTGTTCACAAGTGCTCTGTGTTTAAAGTGTGACACTGTACCCTTTAAATCTCTCCCTGGTTGAATCTTCTCTGTATGTTGATGTGATTCTGTAGTACAGATTGACTGAATTATGTTTCTGATTAATTTGTTCAATATGTTTTGTCTAGTTGATGGTTTAGAGATATCTTGCTGGATTTGTATGGTCACCAGACAGTTTATTTTTCTTTGCCAAAACAGTTTGAGAATAAATGTCACATTCTCATCACAAAACAAGAGTCAGTATTTCATTATTTTTGGTATGAAAGGTGTGAAAGCCATTTGAATTTATTGCAATACAAATATGTTGTTCTGTAGTAATTTACATCACAGTTCTCATTTTTTCTGGCAAACATTGTTACAAGTAATTTAGGAATACAGAACAAAATTAAGTTTATCCTAAAGAAAGAGTCACTGTTAAACAAACTCCTCATTTTCCGCAACTAAAGATATATAATGTTTTTAATGCATCTGATTGGCTGATATTGGCTTGTTGGTCCTTTGACATCATGTCGATCCATTCCTCCCGAATCTTGGTTACATTTAACAGACGTTTGAGGACAAACAAAATAAAAATCAGTCCTTACAGGACAGGTTCACAGTTTTTCCAAGTCTGTCCTAAAACAACAGTCAGGTACCCAAATTAACATGGACACACAATCCTACTCCTCAAACTGGCTATTAGGAGCGTCATTATGTACTTTTAAAAGGAAGTGATATAGGGGACAAAATGAACAGCCCTGCTTCTGTGCTAAAATGTATTTAAAATGTATATATATTAGGTGTTTTCCATCCAAATTAGTCAAAGAAAGTATATCTCTCAAAATGACTCATTTAATGCACTCTTTGTGTTACTAGTGACTGCAGCTGAAAAGAGGCACAAAGACTTTTTTAGTTTTTTTTTACTAAAAATAATAACTGTGGAAGGTATGGGCAACTTCAAAAATAATGAATCTATCATTTAATATCTAGCAATTAAAGATAGTCAACAGGCCTCGCTATGCACTGAATACTGAATAGACACTGAAAAAAGATGTACTAACCAAATCATGTATAGAAAGAGGACTGCAAGTTTATTTTCAAGTAGGAGTTTTATTGGAAAGGCATCTTCATGCAAAGTGAACAGAACAAGGCTACTAGTATCTTTATGCTTGAGACAGCCATTGTGCACATATAGTTTCTGTGATACTTGGCACTCAAACTGTAAAAACAGCATATTTCCCCTTGCTTCTGTAAGAGTGCAGTTTCAATCTGTCATAATTACAGTACAGCAAGGCTGTCTATTTCCTGAAACACAATCATCAAGTACAACATCCAGTCAATATCTGTCAATAAACCATTCTGGCAGCATGCTGGAAAACATCCAGTTGATTCAGAAATCTTTAGCAGATTGCTCCAAAACCCATTTGATTCATGAACATTTGGAGCATCAAGTTGGTTTTTACTGACAATTTTTACTTCCAACAGGTTTCTCCAACAGGATATGATGTTGGGTTCAGCTCACATTTAAAAGTCAGTAATTCTCAGTGACAAAGAAACAGACGTCTCAGTTGTTCAGATTTTCCAAATCCTTCCCTGTGCAGCAGCTTTTATTAGCTGTCCACTTCCTGTATTATTTACTGACTTTCTTCTCTCCAGTAGCTAATGTTACATCCCTTGCTGCAGAAAATAAAAGGTCAGTGTTTTGGGGATTAATAAATGTAAAAAAGTATTGAAGCAGTGTTAATTGCAATTAGAAGGTAGAAACTTCAACTCTGGGAGCTCTAGAAGATAAGGTTGAAGTACTCTAATGCCTTATGCTGATTATTTGACTTTTGAAACAATTTGCCTGACCCAGACACAATGGTTGATGCCTATGTTGGCAAGAAATCCACACTTATAGTGTAGTTTTTTATTTATTTGTGTAAATGTTACTATTTGATGTACTGTACCAGAGTTAGCTTACTACACATTTTTTATCTTAAGTCCTCTTGTGTAGGTCTAGTGATTCTGAGCTGTGTCTTGACATTGTTGTGAGATATAACAGATTTCAAATATGTTTAGCATAGCCAAAAACAAGATGCACTTGTACTTAAGGCTCCTTAGAGACGAAAGATTAGCAATATCCAGTGAGAGTGTTACAGTTCTCAAATAGGGGTCGAGAAAGGAAGGGAGAAGAAGACACTGGCTCAGACAATGGCTTAGAAGAAGGCAAAGATAGGCACTAGTGTTCCATGTGTTGTATGGACACAATAGATGGAGGAGAGGTTTAGTGAACTTTGGCATGAGATCAGTGAGCTCCTCACATCTGGTATTTGCTCCATCAGTAGATCTGGTCCAACTGGAATAATCTTGTTATAAGTACATCTTGTCTGAGACCAGTTGTGTTGTTTGCAAAAACAGATTTCTGGGACAGAAACATCTTACTGGAAGGTCTTGTCGTCCGCATTTGTGGTTAGTTTCCAATACTTGACTAGATCTTTGTCGTTCAAGAACCATCCAACTCGAAGATTGGCTTCTTAAAGGCTCACGTTGAATGACATCTCATTCAGGCTTCCTTGAAAGACATAGCATGGTGACTGGTTGGAAAAAAGCAGGAAGACACAAAAAGTGGCCAGTAGTCACTCCAATCAACCAATCCTACAGGCCCCAGGACATTTGTGTCATGGGGGAAGATGCTAGCCAACATCCCAAACTACTACTCAGCCTGAAGCTAACATGATCAACTGACACACAACTGTCCAACTGAGAGACTGTCATTTCTCATGAAATTTCTTAGTTTCAGTCTGTTTATCCACCCGGCTCTTTCATCAAGCTCTGACCAACAACCCCACCGCTGCTCATGCCATTCAAACCTCTCTACCTATCTTTCTTTTTATTCCTCTTCAGAGGCTCTGTAAGATGCGTTTTCTCCTACTCCCTCCTTCTTCTCCTTCATCCCCTCCTCCTCTTTTTCTGATCTCTCCATACATCTGGAAGAAGACCTCCATCTCTCTCTGAAGTGTGGTGTTTCGCTGGTCTGCGTCAGCTTTGGCTTGCTCCATGTTGCGGATCTTGATCTCTGCGACGCTCTGGCTGTGCTTCTGTTGCTCCAGACTGACCCGCAGTATTGCAACCTGCCGCTCAAGGACGTCGTTACAACGCTCCAACCTGCAACACATGTGCATGTAAATAGTTCATACATAGACTATAAGCAAACATAAGCTACAAGTTGCACTTGTGAAACATGAATAATTTTTGATGTATGTTTTGAAGTGTATCCTTGATTGGTTTGCCAGATCCGCAAACCTCTAACTTTTTTTTACTTAACACCGGTAAGCCAAGTGGCTCAGAAGCGACATACTGTGACTGAGGAGCAACACGGTGGGGTTTTGTTGTGAACTGTGTGGTTATTACAACTTTTGGACAACCAATAGAAAAAACAAAAAGGGTAAATTATGTTCTGCTTTTGCTCTGGAGGTTGTTTTCTGTTCCTATGTTGAGGAAATAATGTTCTAGCTGTGTGCTCGGGGGTGGGCGACTGGTCATTGTGGCAGTGTTTTGTTGTGAAATGTTCTGTGGTCAATGGGGGCAGCTAGTCATCACATTAGCTGGAGAGCTAACATCTAAAGGGTGTTTCTAGTTGGATAGCGCTGTTTTTCTTGTGTTGTTATGCTAGTTGTTTGTTGACATTAGTTTGTTGACATAGTTTAGGGAACAAGGTATTCAACAATCACATATAGGTGTAATGCCAGACTTTCATACTTTTATTAGTTGATGATCTTCTGTCTCAAGTGAGTATACAATAAGGAAGCAGCTGAATACCTGATGAAGCAAATGTCAGTGACTACACAAGGCAGTTCCCTTCATTTATCACCCTCAAATTTAGTTCAAGTTCAAGTTGAAAGCCAAAGGACAGATGATGTCTAACCTGTGTATCCTGGCTTGGTACTCAGCCTTCTGCTGGGCCATCTGCTGCCGCAGCTCAGCCAGGAGTGAGTGAGCGTCCCTGGGCTGTGACTGAGATTCAGGCTCCTGGACATCTGGAGGACCAGAGGGAAGGAACACCTCTGAGCTGCCTGTACTGAGAGGGCTGTTACTTAGCACAGAACAGGAGGCTGGAGAATTATAATAATGGGCATGATCACCATCATCACCACCGCCATCATCATCATCTACATTATCATCATCATCATTGGCATTGTCGTTGTCACCATGATCGTCAGTATCACTGCTTTCATCTTCTGCTACTTGACTTGAAGGTAGCCTTGTTGGTCTCTTTGGTGCCATGTCAGGACTAACCCCTTCCACAGCATCGCTAATCTCGTCCAGTGGGAAAATCTCACAGGAGGACCATGAAGAGGAGGAGTCTACTGTCTGCCTTTCCTCTAATTCCACCTCCTCTTCACAAGTTCTAATATGGCCGCCTACAACTTTTTTACTGTGACGTTCTCCATCCTCTGACATCCTCTGACATAGAGACACTTTGTCCATGTTGTCATAGACAGACAGGGTGCTATCCTCTTGAGCCTCACTGCTGCCCCTACTGGCTGCTTTGGGCACTGTACTCTCTTCCTCTGCAGCACCAGAGCTCCAGAAACTAGCCCCTGCCTCTTCCAAGCCTGGCCAGGCCTCTGCCCAGCCTGTGAGCATAGATCTGGACTTGGAGCTGTCTATCAGTGGGTCCTGTGGCTGGAGACTGGTAGTGGAGGTTTCAACATTTGCAGAGGATGATCCTTGATCAGCATGGTGCTGGTGGTAATCTATGTTGTGTCCTTCAGCATGGTGCTGAAGGGGCTGACTGGTGGAGGGTAGAGGGTAGAAACAGTTCTCTGGGTGAGAGGAGGTGTAGCGATGACCAAGAAGTCTCTTCTGGCCTGAAGACAATTCTGATTTGACAGCAGCAGAGGAGATAACGCTACAGATAACAAGGAAAAGGAAGTTAGACTAGTGAGAGGTTAGACCTCAACAGTATGTAATAAATAGTTGAATGATTTGAATGATAGGCACTAGAGCCTACTTTGATCCTATGGTATCGCAGCTTATCATTGTTTATTGTTGTATGTTTCACTCCTTATTTGCAGGATATATTACATATCTAGTGCTGTAGTACCTGAGAGTCCAGCAGAGGGCGTATTGAGTATAATGTAGAGTTCAAGGTCTATGGTAATTAGAGAGAAGAAGACATGCAGGAGTCATGTAGAAATTACAGAGTTCATTATTGTACGCTGCACGGGGTTCATTAAAGAAAATGAATGTTGGTCTAAAGAGTGGACATTTGATTCTTTTAGTGAAGATGCAACAGATACTCAGACAGTAACAGAAAGGAAAGTTGGGAGATGTATGAATCGGGATTAACAGGACTGAATGAAAACAGAACAAAAGAGGGATTTGAAAGCAGGAGGAGTAATGGATGTAAGGAGGTAGGGCAAGATGGAGGAATGAATCAGGAAGATAAACGGACAAAGAAAAAGGAGTGAGGATGAATCTGTATACTTGGGATAATGCCATCCTCCCAGTGTGGTCTTGTCTCTAACATAGTCCTGATTTTTATTTGGTTGTACTCTATTGATCCCTTTTTTAGAATGGGGATTTTCTTTTTCTGAACTGAGAATGTAACAAA
Organism: Scomber japonicus; assembly: GCF_027409825.1. Taxonomy (NCBI): domain Eukaryota; kingdom Metazoa; phylum Chordata; class Actinopteri; order Scombriformes; family Scombridae; genus Scomber; species Scomber japonicus. The sequence goes on along the minus strand of NC_070590.1, from coordinate 9,071,307 downwards.
ACAATTATTTTGTGCCAGTGGTTCTCAACTTTTTCTGTCTGACGTACCGCAACAACCTGGTCAGATTAACTCAAGTCCCACTTAATCATCACCATCTGTCATGTTCCAAATGTGTTCACTTTAACTAAGTTTAAACAGAATATTATTTAACTCTGATGTAAAGGTTGATCTAGGTTTGGTTAGGGTTGCATTTTATTACTATCACTTGGAGTGGCAGAATCTGGACATTTAAACCATTTGTTCATTAATTTAAGCCCCCTTCACTCAAAATGTGAGAGGGACCCAACTGCAGTTGAGATGACTGACAAGGGCGCCGCCATATATCTAATCTATGCCGGAAGTCCCAAGTGGAAGTTTCTTCTTCGTGTAATGTATTGCTTTTTCGGCGTCCATAATACATCCATGGTCCATATCGATAACCGGCAACAACAAAGTTCATCGAATTATGTGTAAACGTATGTGGGGTTTTTTAGGCTTTTATTTTTGTTTTCGCTCGGAGCGGCAATTAACTTCCGCCTAACACTTCCGGCAAGGATTGGCTATATATGAGTGGCAATTGACTAACTACTGCTTGGGACTTCCAGCAAGGATTGGATATATATGATGGCGCTCTTGTCGGCCATCTTTACTGCAGGAAAATGTAGGTTTTGTTTTTCTTCTTCCTTCAGTTGGATGTTTGAGCTTCACTGTGCGGAACGATATATGTGCAGAGTTTGAGGTTTTATTGAAGCGTGTCCATTGTACCTTGGGTTGTGTCCTTCTGCGGCGATCTGTCCTGGCTCTGTGATGAGAGGCAGCGACAACTGGCGGAGGCAGGGAGTCGGGTGGAGATGGGGCTGCCTCAGAGCAATTGGAGATGCGTGCGAACCTCCAAGAGGACGGGCGGAAATGGATGGGGGGATTTTGGAGAACAGAGACTCGTGTTCTCTGATCAGCTGCAACATTAACACCTGGACCAATGTTGCACCTTGGACACATATAGATACAGATAAAAGTAACATGTCATGCTCATTTCAAGGTCGATATTTATACTTTAGGACTCTACTGGTATGTCTTTGTATGATTTACAGTTAAAAACACTCCTTATTTATTTTTTACTGGCCCTTTATGCAGCCCCTCAGTCCAGCCTCTGTCTGAAACAGGCTGTTTTAGATTCTGCCTGTGAGAGTTTCTTAAAGGGAGGGCTTAAAAAAGTAGCTAGTCTTCATGCAGGCCAGCAAGTGAAGTAAGCCTGGTTTCATAGTGATTCAAAATCCACTTTTCTACCTCCTATCATATGCTCAGTATCTTCCAAACACTTGAGTTAAATATAGTACTTCTGTCTCAAATCTAACTTAAAACCCTCTGGAGCTTATAAGTAAGTTATAAATAAGTTTCTTGCATGTTAATACACCTTAATAATATTTAATAATATAATAATATTTGTACTAATAATAATGTTTTACATGACTACAACAACTTATTGTATGTTATTCTAACATTATGTTTTTGTTTGTAGAAAAATTTGATTCAAAATTCAGTTTCCATAAATACATATTACAGATGCTACGTCCATATTTTTCTACAGAACATTAGATTATGAGAGTTTTCACTTTGTCTGTATACCTCCCATAATGCTTTGCGGATCTTCAGCTTTGGCTCGGAGGATGTTTGGCCCGAACACAGTGGCCAGGTTTTGCCCACTCATCTTGTTACTGCTGGAGTAACTCTGGACTTCATTCAGAAACCTGCAGACATGCACATACACACATTATTACTCAATATTTTTGACAGTTTAATTAATTATTTCCAAGAATTCAGACCTTCTACAATGTGCTTTCTGTCAAGGTTGAATATCCACTATTTACTTCACATAACTAAAGGATTACAAGAAACACATTTTTTTTTTATCTATGATTAATTCTGCAATGAATTTATTATTAGTCAAAATGACGGTGCATTTGCATCCCTGCCTTAAGTAAATAAAATATGTTGTGCAAGATTTAGCTGCAAGGTTGGTCTTTTTACATCCAGCCTTTTAAAATCTATATTTCATAATATAAAAAGATAAATAACTACATGAATGAAAATTTGACAGTTTAAATAAAAAGGGTGAAGGGGTCTTACTGGCAGATGAAGTTGAGCAGATTGAAATTTGCAACTGGCAGCTCATGAAGAAGATTCCTCAATTCCCCCAAGCCCTGAGAGAAGAAGAGAGGAAGAATAAGATGATAGGAGGAAGGAAGCAGAAAAAAGTAAGGAAGAAATGAAAAATATAAGCAAACCACTAATGGCATCACGAGGAACATAAACAATGTAAAAATGAATGCAGTTCAAAGAAGATTGAATTCAAGAAAAGTCCATGGGATAACTTTAATTAATGAAGAGTTCGACAATGTGGTGTATTGTTGTAGTTACCAGTGATCTGTCACTGGACAGCTTCTGACCACAGATTAAGAAGTCCTGGTAACGCTTGTAAGGAACAAGTGGCTCTGGCAGCAGTCTGAGGTAGAGCTTCAGCAGTGACGCCACCGTGTGGACATCTGTGCTACTGCATGTAAAACACAGCGCAAGACAACCTTATTCACAAAGCCCTGCGATCAAAAACAGTAAAGTGCTCTATCAGCCACTCACACAGACAAATGAACACCATCTTGGCTCATTGTACCTGTCAAAGGAGGGCCTCTCCCCGGCATCAAAAGCCTCCTGCAGCTCCTTGACCAGACTGGCCTGTCCTGACTGGCGAAACAAGCCCACCTCATTCAGGCCACGCTCCCTGATGAAGGTTACACACTGCTCCACCACCAGAGGAACCAAACGCACCCCGTAACGCCGCTCATACAGCACGGTCTCCTCCAGACGCTGACCAAAAACCCCTGCAAAGGAGGAAGATTTTCATGAGATTCCTCTCTGGAGTCCAATTTGTGTCATTAGTAAGGAGGGGGCTGATCTGGTAAGGTTTTCAAAAGCCTTTGAGACTGATAAGATAAAACACAGCCAGTCATGATCTTAGAACAAGTTTCATTTTTTACCACTAGAGGGAAGAATAACTCAAAAAGAAGCTAACAGACACACAAACTTGACATATTCTCACCATAAAATGTTACGACTAACTTGTTGGCAAGCAGTGTCCTACCTACAGTGCACATCAAGCAGACACGGAGCAACATTCACATTCATTAGGATGCTTGTATGAATTGTACAAATTCAGGGAAACACACTTTTTAGTAAAAGTGTCCACAAACTTTGTGTGTGTGTGCGTGTCTGTGTGTGTTTGTACCTGTGAAAGGGATCCAGACTCCCTTATTGAGGCTCTTCAGCCACTCGTCTCCCTGACCGGCGCTGTTAGAAAGGAAGAAATACGAGCCTGGACTGGCCAATACGTCCCTGTTCCCTGCAGACACACACACACGGCTGCTTGTAAGTCTTTTTTTGGGAGCAGATCCAAGTCAAGTCTTTATAATCGAGATGCAAGAACTGCACATCATGCTGACCATTATTGTAACACAAGGCTACCGTAGTTTTAGTAGATGGTTTTTTTTCCAGACCTGAATCAAATCTTGTCAATGTGTTTGACGATTACAGAAATTATTTCTATGAAAGAGGAAAAAAGAACTGCTGCAGCATTTAATAGTACAAACAGACTATAATTTCAACACTGTGTCAAAGAGTCAAAAAATTATTCATGAGATGACTTTGTTGTGATTTGGCGCTATACAAATAAAGATTGATTGAGAGTTCAAATCATGTTTAAAGGTTTAAAGGAAACACAGTTGACTTTCAACATCAGCCTTCCTCGTCCAAGTCACACGCACTCTTGATCCATCCATCCACTTCAACCTACTCCATAACAGCTTTTGTGATTATATAACGATGTAACACTACTTCACACTTTTGTTCCTGATTGTCAAGAGTTGTAATTCACAAAGTCGTTAGAGATCCTTGTCAGGTAAACAAAATATATCTCATTTTGAAAGTCAAACTGTCAGTACACTTTTCAACAACAAAGGAAGACAGTTTCAGACTCAGAAGATAATAACAATAGACAAAAAAAAACATGTTAAAACTAAAATATAAGATTACAGAAGGAACAACATGCAAAACAAGGAAATATGTAATATTAATTCTGTCTGAATGGTTTTTTTCAGAAATTACCACCACATGAAAGTTGTAATTCAGCAAATAACAAAAAAATGAACAAACTGCATGTCATATATAGTATATTAATCCCAACTATCAGCTACCACAACACACACACACACACACACACACACACACACACTGTCCCCCATCCATGTTTGCTTTGAGTGGTTAACACACTTTCCTATCTTCCTCCTCATGTCCCATTGTCTCTTCCTCAAAGTCACATCATCACACACATGGACAAATTTATGAAGTATGCACACACACACACACACACACACAACGTCACCTTAAGACCCTGAGTCAGCATTTAACAGATGTCACTCAAGGGCAACACACACAACTAGAGTTCAGGAGGGATTAACAAGTAATATGTTGATGGTTTGTGTGTGTGTGTGTGTGTGTGTGTGTGTGTGTGTGTGTGTGATTTTCTAACCTTTGTGGCCTGTACTGTCATGTTTCCAGGACTTGAAGCAGCTGAGTCCCATGCTGCAGCACTCCAGCTCCGAATGCTCGGTAATGGTTGTAGATGCTCAGTGCAAATTACACAAAGTGACGTAAAAAATGTTTGCAGGCTTGTGAAAGTTTATAAAGTGAGATGTTTGCGTTGTTTAAAAACGGCATCACTTCTGATTTGAAATGTTTTGGGGGGTTTTCGGTCAAGCATCAGTCCCAGTTTTCCCCTAGCAGCTCTTGTCTGTTGGGGGCAGCTTTAAAAAAAGAGTAAGGATATGGACTCTTCAGTAGAATTTCTTGATGGATATTTAAGTGGATATTGCATCTTCCTGGTGGACAGATTTACATATACTACTTGTGGCACATTTAAACAAAAAATATGTTAACATGCCATGAATAGAGCATCATGTTGGCAATTCTGCCTTAAAAAGAGGCTTCCATGTGGAACCTTATTGAGAGGGTTCAGGTGGATATTATGCCTTAAGGAGAGGTTCTTGGTAGATATTTTACAATTTCAAGAAGCATTTGGAGAATACAAAGGATTGCCAAAAAGGAACAAGGGAGAAAGAGGAGTTCCAGGAATATATTAAGCTTTAAAGAGATGTTTCTTGTTGGTATTTAAGCTTGCAGAAAAGTTCCTGGTGGGTATGCAAACTGTAAGTTGGACATACAGTAGAGCCTTGAGAGAGATTATGGTAAAAAGAAGTTGTTTGTCTCATATCATAAAAAGAGGCTTCCTCCTTGGCACATAATCTTAAAGAGAGATTTCCTGTGGACCTGGGGCCTTACAGAGAGATTTTAGCCTCAACGGGAGGTGTATCTGCAGCCCTAGAGAAATATCTCTGGACGCATATTCAGGATAGCATATGCAGGACCAGTTCCTGGTGGGCACATTCCTAATGAAACATTTCTGGGTGATGTAGAGACCTCAAAAGTGGTCCCCTGTGAAAATGCACTGTAAAGAGAGGTTCAAGGTTGAATCACAGAGAAAAAAAAGGTCCCACGACATTGCAACCTTGCCCAACTGTGCAACTAAACTATTCTTCTTCAGACTATTTTCATTGCATGCTACTTCAGAGTTTCCATTGTTTTTGCATACACAGACAGTTTTATTTGATTAACTTGCTAGACAAAGCCCACATTTCAAAACATGTAATATTTCCAGCCTCCGCTTCACAACAAGAGCCATCTCTCCAGAGCCACAAAAAATACACAAAGGTTCCACTGGTTTCTGAATTATTCCTGGCAGAAAAGCCACAGAGTTTTTAAAATGTGAGAAAACTATTGCAGCATGCATGGATGGTGTTACTCAGTAAGTTAGAGGAAACCAAAAATAAATGTATGCCTCAAAATGTTCCACAGTGCTCATGGTAAAAACTTCTTCATATCCGAGGCGATTGTTCCTCTTTGAACTTCTTCTTTTAAGCATCTACCATAAATAATTGAAAAGACTTGAGCGTGCAACTAGGTACACCTAGTTTTAATTTGTACCTTGTATTTTGTTGAGTTGGAGTGTAGAGTGTACTTGTTTTCAAAGATGTCTCCAGTCTGCTAAAGCACAAGGAGTGAGATGACTTTGCTTCCTATCTATGAAGAGGAAAACATCACTGTCGGAGACACAGGATCAACATTATTCCACCTGTCTCTGTCTCTTTATTTCTCCCTTTTGTCTTGTCTTTTTTTGTCTTTCTTTCAACTGCTGACAAAAACTTAAATCATCCTGAAGGATTATTTCACTCTTTTTCTTGTGTCTTCCACCGGCCGGCAAGTCAAACTACTCCATCGTCCATAAGGAAACAGACGGTCCCTCCTTCTTTGTCTCTCTCTCTATGTCATTAGCTTTATTAGCTCTTTAACTGGACGTCCTTCTCCATTCCCAGAACACATTTTACACATCTGAATGTCTTCATTATCATCCCTGTCCCTCTTCTTCCTCTCCTCCTTTGCTCCGTCCCTTTTTCCTTTCAGTCTGTCCCTCCTGATGTCCCTCTCTTTGTCCCCGTCTAGCTCGTCCTTCTGTCCCGTTCCCACTATCCTCACTCCCTCTCTCTCCCTCTCTCTCTCTCTCTCTCTCTCTCTCTCTCTCTCTCTCTCTCTCCATTTCCCAGCAGTGTGTGTGCCCCCTTGTTGCCCCCCTCCCCATTTACCTCATCAATAACCATGCTGTGTGTGTGTGTGTGTGAAGGCTGTGCATTAGGAAAATTGGTTCTCTGCGACGCTGCAGCACTGTTTTACTAAAGTAATCACAGCTGATGGTGAGAGAGAGAGACAGAGACAGAGAGGAAAAGAAAGAGAGAGAGATGATCTGGCTCAAATTCTGCTGCTGCTGAAGTATGGTCTGCTGCAGCACACACACGCACACACACGGTCACCATGATTCAAATGGACATAAAAGCTAAAGAGGCTGGTCGGCCCAGTCAACTTTTGAACTCAATTAAAGTATGGGGAACCTCCCTCTGTGTGTGTGTGTCTCTCTCTCAATTCAATGAGCTTTATTGGCCTGATGTATAACACAGCAGACAGTACAGTATATTGATAGAGCTTTATAACTAATCAATTTACACAATCAAATATTAGCAGCTGTTCTGCCTATAAGTCAAAACATACACATGCACATCTCCCATCCAACACTGATGTTGGGTGATAAGGCCTGGCTCACAGTCTGTGTTCAAGCTTGTCCTAAAAGCATCGGATGGGGTTGAGGTCAGGGCTCTGTGCAGACCACTCAAGTTATTTCAATTCTCAATTTATTTCAAACTGGGAAAAGTATTTCTTTATAAGCCAAGTCATTTTTTCTCGTACATAAACTGGTTTGGATTGCAACCCATGACGTTCTTCTTCTTCTTTGAAAAAACAAAGTGAACGGTTGAACAAGAACATGACTCAATAGATAATGCTTTAAACCATGTTCACCTGTTAGTCACTTTACTCAAAGGGGCATCATTTGTCAGTGCTTAAAGTGTTACTAATCAATTATTGACTGATACCACGCACACACACAAATAATAATAATAATAATAACAATAATAACGTCAAGTTTAGGCAACTGCAGTTGGCCAAACCTATAGAAAGATTGTGGTTAAGGAAATATTGAGAAGTGGTAGGCGACCAGATTTTTGGAAAAAGTGCAATACACAACAGCCCAATCACATGTCACACTAGAGCGGGCTGAGTGGGTCTGAATGTTGTATATTGCACCTTTAACAAGGTTGAACAACTTCTGTGTTTGCATCTGACACTTATTTCAGATTATGATTCATTATTTGCATTTCCAATAGACCTTTGGTGGGTAAATAAGAAATATATTGTTTTAAAGGTTTGAACAAGCAAACCTTTTACCTTTTTTTTGATGACAGTCTCAACTTTCAGTCAGACAGCCTGACACACAGACAGACTCTTAACCCATTCATGCTATACTGTATGTCTGCCCGTCTGATTGACTGTACTCTAATCACAGCTGAGAGCTTTCACATCTGTCTGTCAATACAACTGGCATTGGACTGCATACTCTTCATTACAAAGTGTTGTGTATGTATGTGTATGTATTATGTGTGTGTGTGTGTGTGTGTGTGTGTGTGTGTGTGTGTGTGTGTGTGTGTGTGTGTGTGTGTGTGTGTGTGTGTGTGTGTGTGTGTGTATGTGTAGGGGTGTGTGTGTGTGTGTGTGTGTGTGTGTGTGCTCTCCGCTAAATGAAATGTGCCACCTCCTCTCCTCTTCATCAGACTGCATGTCTGTAATGAATCACATGCATGGAAATATTGCTAACCAAGAACAGTCAGCCTCTCTTTCTCTCAAGAAAAATTGACCTCACTATCTGCATCTTGTGGAGAATAACAGTCTAATAGCAGCACCCCCAAGTGATCATACACAAGAATTACAACTTGAATCACTTGAATAAACTGTGGAAGACATCTCACTTTTCATAATCTGTCATTACCTCTGAATACAGGTAAATTCAGCACATGCAATAGAAGATCCACCAACGACCTACAACTTTTAAAAAATATGTAAATATATTTTGTGTGTGTGTGTGTTTCCCCCTTAATTATCCAATTTCATTGCACTGAAATATAAGCTCTGACTATATTAGTTGCTCATAAATTGCTGCTATAAAGAGATGGTGTCCGTGGATTAATAAAACCACCATAACAACTTCATGCAGAAGAAATAAAACTACATATGCGTTATGTAAGTCAGTTTATACATGGCTAAAAAAGTGCTGGATATAGAGTAAATGAAAGTGTTATTTGTTGAAGTTAGCCTATACGGGAAATGAGAATATTCAGAAGAAAACGTTATAATTGTGAGAATTAAGACTAAAGTGTCATGAAACTAGAAGAATGAAAATTAAATCCGAAATCTGAAAAAGGTTATCTTTAATTATTTATTCTGACTACTTATTCATTTATTTATTTATTTTTCCGAGGAGACGCACTTGTACTTGTGGTGAGGGAGTGTCTAGTTACAGAATGTGAACTATGCTGTTTGTTAATGGTGAGGATATTTTTATTTTTTATGTTAAGCAAGGAAATACAAACCCGTTGCTGCGCTTCAGATGATGTTGATGTGCTTCAGAACCGCAGTAAAAATTACATCTGTCACTTTTAATGTCCTTGCACAAAACTGCATTCACAGAGCTGGCTGTTAAAAAGGCTTAATTGATTAAGCTAGACTATGAAACAAACGGTTTTCTAATGAATGATATGCAAGAGAAACATTTCATTAAATGTTTAACATTTTTAAATTGGTTTGGCTGCCTTCATATCTTCATATATTGTATGTATAAGACTTGAACAGTAAGTGTAGTGTGAATTAAAGCTGTAATTTTATTTTTTAATAAACTGTACACCAAATCTATCGTAAGATTGTAGTGAAAGTTATATTTTATTAAGAAATAAGCATAAAATGCCACATTTCGACTTGTTGGTCTATGCTTTTCAAACTGCTTTGATCGAAATCATTTGAAATGTATGTCCCTTTGAAACATGAATATCAAATATCACTTATTGAGAAAAGAAAAATCTGACTGCACTCAGCTTAGTCAGGTGAGTAAAAACTGACAAACCAAGTGAACAAGACTGGATTTAATGTTTAAACAAAACTGGTTAATTTGGTTACATAAGAAAAAATATCAAATGTATATGTAGTTGTACAGTGCAGTTACATGAGATGAACCAACAAACTGCTGCACTTCTGGCAATACCCATCACTGACGTTATTGCAGGAACTTTGAACTTTGGCAGTTGATGGCGAACTGTGGATCTACGAGGCTGGCTGCCTGTCCATCTGCCAGATCGAGTGTGGTATGAAATTTAGCCCTGGTGTTGTGATGTTAAATTTAGATTGGTTCTCCAGATTTAGCTCTGTTGCAGGTTGTAAAGCTTAAGATAGTTTGTTTCAAAGTTTTATAGTGAACACATGACTTCTACATGCAGAGGCTCCGCATCTTAAAGGGAAGCAAGGAACATTTTTTTAGCTATTTGGTTAAGATTGAAAACAAATCTACAACACTAAATGAAAAAAAAGTCTCCATGTACAACTGACTAACTGTCAGAATCATTATCTAGTTTAATTTAAACTAGGTTTTGTGGTTTGTGAAGCATACTGAAAGCATATACAGAAAAAAAAATGGGCCCTGACTGGCGCTCTGAGGAACACCTTAGGTCATGTTGGTAAAAATGAAGAATTTGCTTTCAGAGAAGGTGCCATTGGAGTCCAAATTGAGATTAAAGACTAAGATTGACTTTCTAGCAGGCAGCTGTTTTTTATTAAACATGCTCTGATAAACCCACTGTACACTGTACGGCCACCACAAAATGGCAGACAAGTTAGCGACAAGCTGCTGAAGAAAGTGGAAGCAGCTTAAAAGCCACAACTAATCCAGAGCTAAAAGGGCAGTGAATATTGGGACATTTATTTGTTGCCTATCGCATTTGTAAGAAGATAACCTGTTTTCTGTAATTACCAAAGGTGGTAATGTATCAAGGTTGTACATTTATGTGCTTCTTCTGCTCCCTTGCAAACTGTAATAAATGAATGCAACTTCAAAAAATAAACCTAGTATTCTTCTTCTTTTTTAATTTGTATTGCCCACAGGGAAGCAAATCTACAATAAATTAATTTTAAAAAACCTGTCTGTGAATTTTCAGCTTATTATCCCTACTTCTTATGCTGTAAAGTCATAGATTGCATTTCTAGGTGCACCTGAAGTCCTGGGTGGTCTAACATGCAGACCATGTTCTCACAACAATTTGGTTAGGGCTGGCGACCTTTGCTGGATGTTATTCCATTTGGTCTCTTCTGGCAGATGAAGGCAAAATGCTAGACTTGTTGCATATAGGTGGCATGTTCAGTAATAGCAATTATTATGGTGAGTATAGTTTAGTGATTTCAGCTAGACACACAAAGTGTAAATATGAACAATAAACTCTGGGTCCAGCAAAAAAAAAATGTAACACCAAAATTATGCCACATTGTCACTGTCTGTTGAATGTCAAGTGCAAAAACGTCATTACAAACAATTTTCAGTGTCTTTAAAACAGCAGTAATGTGCATGGACCTATGTTTACACGTGTCCAATAATGAATTACATAACAGATTAAACGTGACCATGCAAAGTGCCATTCATGGAGTGCATCACACAATCTCCTGCATCACCTGCTGGAGGAAAGATCCAAATCAGACACAGTACACTATGTTTTCTCCTGTGGGATGAAAGAGGAGCCTCTGTTGGGTCAGGCCAGGGGTCGAGGCTGGAGCAGCTCCCGTGTCCCTTTTCACTGCAGCTGGCTGGGGATTTTACGGCCTAGAAGTACGCAGGAATGTTCACGTCTTGGTTTTCTGAGAGACATAATATTTTATTGCACCAGGGACACCATTTCTGTCTCTCCTTGTTTGGCAGCTATGTGGTGTGGCAACAAGTGTTTGCATTCCCCCCTGGGGGGAGGCAGGGAAGAGAAAGAAGAAGAGGAGGGTAAGTTACTCAAACAGAACAGCGGGAGCCCAAACAGCACTGAGCGAAGGGGAAAGGAACAACACAAGACATCACACCTTTCAATAACAAACACAGGTAAGTGGAAAACTCATTTTCACGTAACATGGCAACAACTGTTAAGTCAAATAAATGCAAGAATCTCTCTGGGTGACTTTGAATCCAAAGGGTTTCAACTATTGTGAGGTTTTGAAAAGCTTAAACGAAAGAGATATAGTAACTGCTGCCAGTTGATTTTTGTCAGTATTCAAAACCTTAGTCTGTCTAATGTTATGCAAAAATAAATGATATAAATTAAGATAAGTAGCCTATGTACTTTCAGTCTTTTCAATACTTCAATCTATAAAAGTGGGGGGAAATGCATTTATACCGCGTGAAATCTAGCTCTAGTAATGCAACATTGTATTTTAAGTTTCAAGTACATATCCCAATCACAAAAAGACAAGCAATGCTCAAATTTTACTCAGTTTTCTAAAGCTTGTTTCTAAGTTTTACAACTACAAACAAATATAGTTGGGTCTTTTTCACCTGTGACATTCAACAAATCTTCCAGCAATAAAAGGGTCCATGCTTTCAATGGTTTCAGTATTTTTAGTATGCTGCATGGATAAACACACTTCACTCTATCGCATGTGCATGAGACATCATGCTCATTGTTAGAGCTGTGTGAGCCGCTCAGTTTGCAGAACTGACTGTTAGTTTTCTTCTTAGTACGTTTTCAGTCATATCAGATTAATTGACGCCTTCAGTTTAAGCCATCACTCGCCTGTCTCAAGCATCTGGATCATAGATTATGAGATTATGTAACATTCAAGCTAGCAAAGGAATAGAGCCAAAACTTTAAGTATTTTAAATCAGGTCTTAAGCAGGGCCAGTGAACAGCAGTCACTCAGTCAGTTGGTCAGTCCTATGCTTAAATTCCACAACAAAAACTTAAATAATCAGGTAAACTCTTGTTTCCCCTTGATCATGTTCAGGTGTCATCTTGATGAAAAAGATTCAGTTACATAAGTTACAACAATTTGAAACATCATGAGAGAGAAATAGAGAGAGAGGTGTCAACCATCCCCAAGAGCATTACACTATGACACAGTTACTCACAAAAGTAAAATTATGTTTAGCTTTGTGAAGTCTGTTTAATAAAGTCTAACCATAGCAAGTTAAAGGATGTAGTGGCATCTAGCTGTGAGGTTGCAATTTGCCATCAAAATGTCTACCCTGACCCTCCACCCCTTCCAAGCATGTATGAGAATCTACGATAGCCATAAAACTTGCTTAAAATGCGAAACGCCTTCTCTAGAGCCAGTGTTTTGTCTATTGTGGGCTTTATATATTCCATTATATTCAGTTTCTACCGAGTCTGTTCCGCTGGATGCCACCAAGTTCTACACAAATCAAGCCTTCAAATCAATTGATTTTCAATTTGGATACATTTTGGAGCACTTTGCTGCTATACTTTTGTTAGAAAATCTCAGAATTAATGAGAGCCCTGCTTTGATGACTCTGGCTACTATCTTCTCTCTTATTTTTATTTTTCCCACTGACAAAGTTAAGATGTTAATAATCAAAGGACATAACTAAACCTCACAGCATTGCTTTATCGATTAACACTGACTTACAATGATAGTATGATATAAATATATTTATATAATATAAGTTTATCAGGTGCAATGTTTACAACTATAATTATGACCATTTGCCAGGGGAGGGTGCCCCCCCGCATGTCTATATATCCCTGCCTTTGCCGAGTTATTTTTATCCCCAGTGGGAACAAAACTTTATCCCCCTCATAATGATTTACGCTGCTTCAACCGCAGACCATATAAAATATCTATAATAAAAATAGGCTATTTAAAAAAACAAAATCCAAGCAAAGCTCCTCAACGTGAGAACAGTCTGTAGTGCAAACAAAGATAAGATCAGAAATGGACTTTCACTGTCGGCGCTCATGTGACAGTAGAGATGACACTGGATCTAGGCGACATGATGATAAATGTATCAATGTATAAGGGGTTTCCTCGTCCCTGCTCAGAGATTTGTAGATATGTGGGAAAATGCTGGGAATGACCCCTCCACACATAAGTAGTAAAAGAAGTGCAAAGAGCTGAATTAAAGAGTGACCTGCAAGAATGACATTAAATGTTTTGGCATATCTGTATCAAGAACTGAAATTGCCAAAATCAAAAATAAATAAATGTTAACAGTTTGAGTGATATATAAAGTCTGTATTATGTGTAGTTTGGAAAATATTTCAGTGTGTTGTGTGAATTTTTGTCTGATTTGTGGTCCAATAAACAGTAAATTCATCAAATACAGTGCCCCATATCACTTTTTCCAAACTACACATAGTACAGTTTTTATGCTTTACTCAAACTGTTAATTAATTTAAAAATGGAAAATGAAATGGGAAAGTAAATAAATGAGGCAATTTATACAGAGGTAAATAAATACTGAAGCAAATTTAATAGAAATTCATGTCACATTTTATCCACTAATTAATGTCTATAATTATTTATAATATTTTCGGTGCATTTAATGGCATATTTATTTATTTATTCCAAAATGTTATGGCAATCCATTCAGTAGTTGCTGAGATATTTCAGTCTGGACCAAGGACAGACTGACATTACCATCTCTAGAGCCACTGATCTAAAAATACTGATCTACAATTACTTGCTCTTTCTTCTTATTCACTCTATAAACCAAAACAGGAGGGGACACGATCTGATCTCTGAAGGGATATGGTGAGCTTATTTACCAAACCAGGAGAAAATCTTTGACTCAATCACGACTGCAACCATTGAAGAAAATAATCAGTGATGCCATTGGTCACTACAGTTGAAGCCCTGTGAAACCCTCCACACTCGCAGCATTGGTTTATGAGTAGTATAGTGAGTGTTGGAGGATCTTAAGTGAGTGACAACGGTCCTACACATTGTCAGCAGGAGTGAGTCATCCTCAGTGCTGATTTACAGTGGATCAGAGGCAGCTGGAGAGGCAGATCCATTCCTGAGTGCAGAGTGGAGGAAAACCACACTCTGGAATGACTATCCCTCCATCGCATTGTTGACTATAAAAAGAAAAGACCTTAAGCATCTCATAGGCTAGGCAACAAAAACATAAATGTTTCAATACATTAGAACACAGTAAAAACACAGCATATATAAAAATGTAAGTGTAAAATAGCTTTTTTCCAAGGAAAATATTTTGAAATATTAATTTGTGAGGGAAATTTTTGCTAAAATGTATACAGATGGAAATATTTATGTTGTAAATGGCACTGACTTTTAACACCTGCTGCAAAGTTAATAAGACATAGTGAAAGTATAATGTAGATATACAACAGGAGTATAGAAGGAGGTGTTGAAAAGATGAATAAGAAATAACACTGAGAGGGAGAGAGGCCCCCTGTGAATGGCATGTTTGCTATTTGTGGAAGAGAGATGGGGAGTGAGAGAGAGGTTTTCCTCACATGAATGTATGGTGCAGCAGACGCATTGACAAGTGTGATACCCAAGGCCCAATGAATGCAACAAATCTGCATGCCATCTCGCTTGCCACAGAAAACTGTAAGCTTGTAGACATGCAGTTGTCAAGATATCAATCAACTCAGGGACATCAGATTTAGCCTCTTTAATTTAAATACTTTTATTTTTGGGAACACAGTTTACAGATAAGATATTCTATATGTTCCTTTTTGTCAAATTCAATTAAAAAATCAAAACTGACAATGAATTGATCCTAACAATAATTTTCTGTGTAGCCAGAGTTTGATATACCATTTTCCTCTCTGCCCATTATGGTCCAAAGACTATTAAAACACATCAGTGAGTCACACTGTTGGACTGGGTGTCATATTCCTTCATCACCATGAATACACACAATTATTTTGAGTAAATCCCACATACATTGTCCTGCTGCCAGAAATACTTACTAGAGCTTTTAATTCTGAGAATAATTGCCCCAAAATGCACAATTTATTCCAGTGTGTGTAACATTAGCCAGCGCTGTTTTTAGGAAATTGAACCAATATGCTTGGGGCTTAGTGCCATAGACAAAGTTGGAAAGTCAGAAAGTATTGAGAGATGGACTGAAATATTGTTGACCTTGATCTTTTCATGGGATTTGCTGACAGCAAGAAGAGCACATGGCAGCCTTCACCTTTAATATAAGATAAGGTAGATCACAATGTAAAGTATGCAGTTCAAGCCCTGTATTTTTAACCTATGAACTATGTAAGCCAAGTACAATAAACCACAAATTGTGAGTCATTTTGCTAAATTTTGTTTTATCCCTGCCATTTCCCAATAGCCTTGAACTTAGTGAACCAAGTAGCAGCTAACACAGCTTGACTCTGTAGCCAAAATAGACACACCTTATAGTGCCACTGACTGCTGCTAAACTGACTCCCATTTAACTTCTTTGTCAATCATTTATGGTCTCTATGTCTAAAGTCAAGCCCTCTAATAAGGGTGCTGGTGGTCATTTTTGAAATTATTGCTCCATTAATGTAATTTGATTTGATGTTTGCTATATGGTAGATGATTGGCAGCTGTAATTGACAGTTAACTCACCTGCTGCTCTCATCAGTCAAAATATTATTGCAATGTTTCGGCCATTCATTGTTACTTGCCCTGTTACCACAATTTATCTAAAGTAGCTAACTTTACCCCAAGTGTAAGTTGCAGCTTGGTATTCCAAGTAAACTAGCGTTAGCTTCCGACAGATTTAAGCTCCTACGCCAGATGTTGGTCTTGTCTAATTGGCAAAAAAGCTCACATAAAGGGAATATCCCTGTGCTGCTGCTAGGCTGTTCAATAAGCCTGAGTCACACAAGCCTTTGACAACATGCTTTAAGCATATTTCAACTAAAAATATAAGAAAAAAAGGTACATACTGTAACCTTAATGCAGTTATTCTCAGAGTATTTATTTACACTTGATGAAAGAGCTGCATGCTAACCATTAAATGACACCAATAAATCAATATCAAATCAACAAAGTCAAAATCAAGCAACATGTACCTTTCTAAAACCTCATACATTCACTTCTACACAATATGTTCTATTGATATTATCATTGTGATATCTCTAATCTAGTTTCTATTCTATTTTACGCTGACAAATCACGTGACTGCTCTATTAACCTAATTTCCCCACTGGGACCATTACAGTTTCATGTTATCTTCTCACCTCTCTGGAAGCTGCTTTGCTCGATGGGGGGTCGTAACTAAGCCTTCACCAAAAGGCCAGGGAAAGCCCTGGAGATAGGGGCGCCAATAGTTTGTAGGTTGGAGGGGTCTTACACTATGTATAGCTTTGAAAACAGAGAAGAGAGCATCGGAGTGGAGGAGACAGGGAAACCTTTGCCCCAAGGGCCATGGAGAGAGGCTTTGAATGCCAGGCAGAGCTCAGTGACGACTTAAGAGCTGTGAAGTCCGCTTCTTCTGTTTACAGGGAAACGTGACATTTCAGTGGAATTTATCTTGGCCTAGATTAAATATTGTAGCTTTATAAAATGTGTCTGGACAGAAGAGAATAGAAACGTAACAGATGGTGTTGAAGACTTTTTGACTCTCTTAGGAACCCAATCTTTAAGGTGCAGCAACAGATCTTGTAAGTTATGATGCTCCTACCTAATTGTTTTTCAACTACTTCATTTGTGCTAGTATGGAACAATGTGATATTAATTCAGAATACACTTACAAGTGTTAACAACAATAATATTCAGTCATCATTTGTCGTCTTTGTCCGGAGTGAACTATCTACTGAATGGATTCTCATAATCAATAAATAATTATTTGTTGATTTATTGACTTTTCTGCTAACACTAACAGCAGGTCAAAATGTAC
Source organism: Scomber japonicus (assembly GCF_027409825.1). Classification (NCBI taxonomy): domain Eukaryota; kingdom Metazoa; phylum Chordata; class Actinopteri; order Scombriformes; family Scombridae; genus Scomber; species Scomber japonicus. Next base: position 9,053,888 of record NC_070590.1, on the reverse strand, counting down.
ACATATAAAATGCTTTATAACTAGATGAACAACTTACAATTATTAACACTAGCATGATGTGTACAGTTTTTATACTGCTGCTCTGTCAACATGCCAAAGGTTAGCATTCAGTCATTAGCTACGAACATGCTACGGTTGCATACAGCAACAACAAATTAATAAATAATGATTCTTTTTTTCTTTTCTGGGCAGTTATTTGAAACGTACACATTTATCATCAGCAAACAAATATCCTTACAGTACAACTGACTGAAACATACAAACAACCTGCATATGTAAAATCACAAAAGATCTCCCACAGTATTATTTACATAAATACATACATGTATACAAATATGTAAATATATGCATGCATACACACAGCCTCAGTCACCTACAAAGAAATGTCAACAAAGATAAACAAACTTAGCCTTAACAACACCACATATTCAATTGAATTCTATTCGGTTCAATTTAATGCTATCTACATTAGTATTAGCATGTCAACATGCTTACTGTTACATGCTAAATTTAAACACGCTAATATTACCATAGCTCATCTGTACCTATCTTAATGTTAAAGTCTACAAAGATGGTTAAGTAGTCAAGTCCTCTAACACAGAACTGTAAAATATAAACCAATCAGATCTTTTCCTCTGGCATCAGAGGAAAGACTGAATTGTTTTGCTCTTCTACTCATAAAAACATCACATGAACCTCATCTGCGTGTTTCTCCTTCTTACCCAACCCGCAGTCACTAGATCTACCAGAGGCTCTACAGGGTCCAGTGTGGGAAACAGCACCATGGGCAGAACAGACGACAACTTTGGTTCCTGGATAGGTACTTCCACATAAATGTTGACCATATATGTCACGTTTGTCCTGTGAAGTCCAGCTCACATTGAAGTCAGTAGGTGGACACAAAGGTACAAGATGCTAGCCCTATTCTGGTCTCATCATCTGCGTGGGAGTCAGTCCTGGATGGTTCCCATAGAAAAGCTCAAGGAAGCGGCCACCCATGAGTCTTAGCAGAGGTTGGAAAGTAAACCCGCCGAACATTTGCTAAACCAACTAGTCTTCTTCATCCTTGAAATCTTTTGTCTTCTAAAACATAAAAATACTTCCCATAAGGTATAAATATCACCTTTGTTGCATATTATAGTTTTTTATTTTATTTTTCCAAGAGAACAAACTTTAAGAATGAGGAGTGAGTGGTTGGTTTTTCAAATGTACATCTAGTTAACCAAGCCACCTCTGTTAACCAGCAGCTCACAGTGGCTTTTCTATACTAAAGCATTCTTGTCTGTCTTCCAAGAAATGGGCAAAAAAAAGTCCTGAATGAGGTTAACAAGATGCATGAAGAGAGAAAGATTCCCCTCCAGAAGTAAAAAAAGTCATTTGAAAATAACCTCCTTTTTCTCTGCCTTAATTGTTCCCTATCTGCTAATTACTTCACTAATTCAAGAATGAAAGTTAAAAGGAGTTATGGAAACAGTGTGTATATTATTTTACTGCCAAAAAATTGGACCTAATTGATGCCCAATCAGTTCAGTTGAATAAAAGTGTTTAATTTTAACTCTTACTGAAGTGAATAAAGAAAATCTTCAGAAAAGTACAATATCTGACAATGTATTTGAAAATTCACACACATCATGTTTTTCTTTATTGTGCAAAACATTTTCTTGATGTTCTAAGTAGGATTATATCAGTGTGTTTTTCATAGTTTGTTGGGTGTGTATGGTTTCAGTAGTTTTTACTGTAACTGCAGCAAGACATCATTGCTTTGTTTCTCTATCTGCTGTTAGACGGTGATGATGATCTGCACAGAAAGACTGAAAGCTGCAACCAGTGCAACCACCACACCTTTCCAGAGATTGGTAACTCGGTAAGATAGCCTTCTTCCTGTAAATATTCTTCTCGCCTCCATTTCTCTGATTCTGTCTGGCTGTAAGATCAGACAGACAGTTTTAGTTTTCTACATCTTGGGTTGGACCTTTTAAATTTATATATTAAGGTGTGTATTTATTTTGAATGTCTCACAGTAGTCTAAAATTGCAAGTTGAAGGAAGAAGTAATTTAAAACCTACACAATAACCCTTCAATACATGTAGAATCTTTAACATGTCTTCGAAATGCCATGCTTTTTTTTAAATAGACATATTTATTATTCCATCGAATCTCAAACCACACACTGTTTTTTTCATTAGCTGCTAGACCCATGAGTCTCAAATTGTTGCTCTGTCTTTCTCTTGTATTTTCTTGTCCATATGTCGGATTGTCGACCTGTGCGTCTCTTTGGGCTACATACCACCAACGCGAACACGCATGACTCCTTCATCGCTTCATCTTCCATTTGTCATATATCTTCAGCTTTCAACCAATTCTGATGACAGCTCGCTCCAGCTTGAAAATGCTTGCAATGGTGACAGTGCTGTCAATGAGGATGATAATGGAGTACAGGAGAGTCACAGGGGAAAGAGCTGTGAGGATGATGATGAAGACGGCCACCTGGTCGATCACATTGGCCTTTTGATGAAAGAAAGATGTATGTGACTTCTATCTTTAGTGTCTTTGCTATCCTTGTCATAGCTTTGATGTTTCTTACATCTTGAAGGGCACTGTACTTTCACACTACCAGCAAATCTAGAAATTGTTTTCTTTTCAAAAATTTTAATTAAAAAAAAAAAGGTTTTTAGTTTTTTTGAAGTGAGCATTGGGAAAATATCAAAACATTAATTATTGTGCATTTGTAACATCTACAGCTTTTCTTCAGTGTACATAGTGGCAGGCCAGAGCAATAAAGGGATACCAAATGACCAGAGGAATAAATGCATTAAATAGAGAAGAAATCACAATAATGAAAAACAAAATGTAATCAATAAAAAATGTGTTATTATTATTAAACAGTTTTAAGGCACAGTAGATATACAATACAATATATTGACATAGTTTTATAAATGAGGCTAGATGCAACAAGGTTAATATTATATGAGTTGCTGAGGTGTTGAGGGTGTGGAAGGATAAACATTTATTTATACAGTTTCAGTCAAATTTCAGAGACTATTTTCTGTCACCAATGTCATTTCATTTCCTTTGTCGGTGCAGGAAAGATGGTTAGAGGTGAATTTGGGAGTGATGTTGCATGAATCACCACTTATCTCAAATGTATGTGAGATTTCTACAGTAAATAACTTCTCATGCAAACTGTCAGCTAGCTCCAGTTGATGTGAGGTTGCTGGTGGTGTGAACACATAGCTTGTTGTTACCCCAGATCCTATTACAGTGTGAGCCACAGCACCTCCAGATGTGGTCTGAATGTGAGGGTCTTCACAAATCTGTCCCCGTATTGCTATACCTTCACTATCAACCGTGCCGTGTCAGACCCACATCTTCCCTCTTACTAATACTGCCCAGCCTCAAAAAGACAAAAACTAAAACTGCATTTCATCAAAAGCTGCAGACTCTTTTTTTCATTTCTGTGACACAGTGGGGACCCAGGGAAGTTCAATTTTTCTGCATCATTTAGCAACGGACTGTCTGTCAACACCATTAAACCACCAACTGTTCAATGCATAATGGATCGTAATATAGAAAAAAATAAACCTACTGTGACTGCATTTCCAAGCAACATATGAAGACATCTTTGAAATGTGGCAGGCTTTGTCAGCTTGTTATCGGTCTTGAAATCAACACTTTGAAGGCTGTACTATATTTTCAAGTACTTCCTGTTTATTTTTTGGCCTATTTTTGCAAAAATCTCTTATTTTTTTACATTGAAAATTGTATTAGCCTCTTAAGACATTGCCATTTACATTACTGTCACTAATTAATTTATGTCTGTCCTTGCCAGATGAGGTGGTATCTATACTGGGAGTAGGAGCTTTTGGAAAGGTGGTGGAGTGTATTGATAGAGAAAAGTAAGCATGTGTGCCTTCTAAAAGTTGAATGGTTTTACTGCTTTAATTTAATCTTCTTCAAACCAGTTTCCATTCATCATCATAACACCCTGAGTTATTAGCCAACAGAAACAAAGCACCAACACTTTAATCATCATGTAAATTAAATGCACAAGAATTCATCTTTGAGGCATTAATCCAGGAATTTTGTCTTATGTCTTATCTGTGTGTAATTGTCTGTATGTTCAACAGAGATGAGCATGTGGCTGTGAAGATTGTAAGGAATATTGACTGTTTCCGTGAAGTAGCAAAGTCAGAGATCGCAGTGCTGGAGGAGATCAACAGTCTGGATGACGAGAACAATTTGTGAGTATAGCTGCATCAGAGCAGCAAGAGTAAATGCTGGAGGGCTAATTCATCCTCTAAAAGCATTAAATGTCACCTTTCATGCCTTTAATTAATCCATGTGCTGTAGGTAAGAAAAGCTAAGTCATACATAAACATTTTTCCTCATCTTAATTCTGCTGGGTCTTCTGTTATTTAGATGTCATGCCTCATGTTTATGGATCATTTATACTCTCTTGCCAGCGCCTGCGTCAGAATGCTAGACTGGTTTGACCACGAAGGTCACATCTGCATCGTGTTTGAGCTGCTGGGTCTCAGCACCTTTGAGTTCCTCCAACAGAACAACTTCCTGCCGTTCAGTGTGGAACAGATCCGACACATGGCCTTCCAGATCTTCAGAGCTGTCTGCTGTGAGTCAGGTGTCTGCTGCACCACCACGGGCAAAAAGATCTGAAATATTCCACATTTTACACCAGATATATTCAAATGAAAGCAAGAAGACAATTGTTTGAATTGAAGATATAGTCCTTAAGATTTAAGTGCTGTGATTTGGTGACACCAGTTACATCTTCAGAAGTACATAGGGGCAATTGGTGTATCTGTTTACATTGCAGCCAAACAAGACTGAGACTACATGGAGCAACTTGTCATTACACTTCTGGTGCACTGATTGCGTTTTTGTGTTTTTCTACAGTTCTGCATCGTAACAAGCTGACCCACACAGACCTGAAACCAGAAAACATCCTCTTTGTCTGCTCCGACTGCAACCTGGAATTCAATGACAAGATGGTAAAAACAGACTTGAGAAATATTACTTACAGAGTCATAATTATTGATTTTTGTTCTAGAGGTTTGTACTGACTCAAAATATCAACTAAAAAGTGAAAATGTTACACTATAATTTCAAGGTTTTGCAAATAGTAAAGGATGTTTAGTAATGTGTATATGTGTGTGTCAGAATTGTAAGGAGAAGAAGCTGAGGAGTCTGGATGTTAAGGTGGTGGATTTTGGCACTGCCACATTTGACCACGAACACCATGAATCTCTGGTGTCGACACGCCACTATCGAGCTCCAGAAATAATACTGGGTAAACAAGCAGTCATGCACACACACATATAACTATTAAATTGAACCAGTTGACTATGACATTAATACATGTTTGTATTTTTATATTGTGCGATCAGATCTGGGCTGGAACCAGTCATGTGATGTTTGGAGCCTGGCCTGCGTTCTCATGGAGTATTACCTCGGACAGACACTCTTTCCGGTACACACACATGCACACGCACATCCACAGTCCATGGTTCTTAATATTAATCGTCACAAGTCCAGAGATGAGAGATAACTATATTTGATCTTGGTTCTTATTTTTGTAGGTGTACAAGAGCAAAACAACTCATATAAACACATATGAACAGCCCTGCCGTCCTTGTCTGTCTGTTGTTTTTAGACTCACGACAGTAAAGAACATCTAGCCATGATGGAGAAAATCCTGGGGCCGATTCCCCCTCACCTGCTGAAACAAACCAGGTGAGAACAAGACCATAACTACTACTACTACTACAACTAACCATTGTTTAACTCAAATGTATGTACATTTTTGTGTGTGTAGAAAGCAGCACTACGTGCACAACGAGTGTCTGAATTGGGATGAACAGAGCTCCTCTGCTGAGTACATCAGGGAACACTGTAAACCTCTGAAGGTACTAAGCACTCAGATCAGCTAGCTGCAGTCCTGTGGTAGAAGTGCGGCCAGCAGGAAGTAACAGTAACTGTGTGTCTCTCAGCAGTACATGCAGAGGGAGAGTGAGGAAGAGAGGCAGCTGTTTGACCTGCTCAGCTGCATGTTGGAGTATGATGCCTGCAGACGTATCACCCTGGAGGAGGCGCTGTTTCACCCATTCTTCATCCCGCTGAGGAGACAGAACCAGCAGTTCTGCTAGCATACAGACACACATACACACACACACACACACACGCACACACAACACACACACACACACACACACGCACAAACAAACAAACAAACAAACAAACATCTACCTCAGCCTGTAGTTTCAGTGTTATCATGTATTAACTTTTTATAGTTCTGGGTGAATAATTTTCAGTTTGATTTACAGTGAAAACAGTTTTGGAGAGTATTCCTGTATATTTGAAACACATTTTTTTGCCATCTCGTCATGATCCAAGAATCCACATATCATTGTAAAAAGTTGAGTTTAAGTTAGAACAATTGTGTGTTTCCCTGCATTGATTGTTAATTGATTTGTTAATACATTGTTTGTGTTTTGGTGTGTCTCAATTCTGTTTTATTATAAGTCAATGAATATTTTACTTCTGCTTACACACCATCAGAGGTGAGTTGCAGAAAATTGTACATAATAAAGGTATTTTCACATAAATACAAATAAATATTTGAATGTCAGCTGAACGCCTAGAAAATGCAAAAAGGTTCTTCACAACCTAGTTTAGTAATTTTGTCCATAATCTCTATTGCTCATGATAACATTATATTGACCAAAGCCTTTATTTAGATCTGGCAACATAACAACATTGTTTTAACAGTCAAACACAGGCAAGCATGGCCAGTCAGATGATCAGCCACATTTGTCACATACAAGGTCACATTTTAAATTATGGGTACAGGGAGGGGGGCCCACATGCACTTTGCCAAGACAGGTTTGAAAGGGCAAAGGCAGGAAGATAAGTCAGACACATTTGACAATGGAAATCCTTCCTATGACTAGTAACCAGACTGCTGCCTACTGTAGAGCTAATGGTGTGATGAGAAGAAACAGTACAGGGAAAATCAGGATCAGGTCAAACTCTGAGAGAGTGAAGATGGAGTATCACAGGTCCCACAAAGAATATGAGATGTGCACTTTCTTAGTGGTTTTTAAGCTCTCATTAACTTCCCCTCGAAGGAGTTCCAATCACCACAGTCTTACCATCTGAAATTACAAGTGGACATGATGTATGGTGCTACATGCTATTCAATTTAGAGAGGGAGTGAAGGAGGCAAGAAGAAGACTGCGTAATATAAAGAGGTCACACAAGTGAGCAGCAAAGTAACAAAAAGTACAGCGCCTATAAAAGTGTCCATGTGTTTCTAGATGGACTTGAGATGGTTTTTCTTTTGTTTCTATAGCAACACTTGTATTGATATTCAAAACAAGATTCATATTTGCAGTATTGATATTTTAAGGACAGGTCCAGCCTCACTATCTGACTTCTTTTTAGTGATGTCAATTTGTTCTAGATCTCAGCATTTACTCTGGTGGATTATAATAGTATTATTATTGATAGAAATGGTGACTACAAAACTACAAAATTAAGTCCAAGGTTGTATGTTGTCCCAAACTAAACTAGTAAATTAGCCCTCTTACAATCTCAGCTGATTAGACTTTATGTAGACACTGCAGTCTGTCACACAACAGTAAATGTTAGCTATCTAACCCAACCTAGAAATCATCCACATCAACTGCTATAACTGCTTTGTTGATACACACAACTGACACGTAAAGTGAATGATACTTATCAAGATTTAAGCAGGCGAGGAAGTTTCCATGACTGAATAGATATCCAACTATAAAATATAATGTTTCCCAGATAGCAGACAAGCCTGCAGTTTATCTGAGGGGCTGCAATTACACATCAATTTAAAGCTACTAAATCACATGGACGTAATAAAGCAGTATAAAACAAAACAGCTCTGAGGCACGCAATATATGTATAATGTCATGGGTTCCTGTCTGTCTCATGACCTTTGCTGCATGTTATCTGTGATCTGTCCTGGCTGATTTATTTGGCATCACACATCATCACAAATCTAAAAAACAGGGCATTTTAGAGAAAAGTTGGGATTCAAATGCTGGGTGAAAAAATATAACTCTAAACATGGACACTGATATGTCTGTCATTTGGTCTCTGTGAGGTTGTGGTCTCATTAAGGGATTAGATACAGAACCATTCAGCTCCTCAAAGCTGAAAATCCTTCATATTTTAAGTAAGACACAGCGCTTTAGCTGAGCTGCTCTCAGACTGTATAACTTATTCTATTTTTTATTCATACATTTTAATGTTTACATTTCACATTGTATTAGTTATTCTTCTCGTATTTCTGTTGTTTTCTTTTTTACCCGGTTGCTCTCGGTGTTGAATGTTTTGTATTTTAGGACTGCCTTTTCCTCAAGTGTTTCCTTTATTAAAGGTTGAATATGTAGAATATTTATTAAAAGCTATATTTTTTTTTAAATAATACAGCCACGGGGCATTTTGAGGGGTACAGAATGAAAGTATTGCTTTTCCATTAAAAAAAATTTGTCTGAATTAATATTTTTTAAAAATTTTGACGGGTTCGACAATGACGTTCTGTGTACACTGTACCAGCCAATTAGCGGCCGGAATTGCGGGTTGCCAGGGTTATCTGTTGTTCCAGCGCAGCTACTGTAGGCTGGCACTGGGTGAAATGGAGTTGTAAACAAGCAGAGCCGTGTTGGACTTACTAAAACCAGCGTTTTTTGCTCTCAAGTACAACTTTTCATCACAAAACTTCGAAGGTAAGACAGAATATCTGTTAGTCGCTGTAAATAAGTGGTTGTTTACCTTTGTATTCTTTGGCTGCTGGTTCACTGAGTTTTTAGCGCAATAATAGTGGTATTGTTGAACTCGCCAGGGTCTTAGCTTTCATATGAGATGCTATTTGTTTGTGTACCATGAAGTATCAAAACGGTAGAAATGGAAATGTGGAGAGTGGGTTGACTTTCTGACGCTATTCGGATTTTGATATTTGATCATTAACCTCTTAACGCACGCTGTTCCGTTCACGGGACGGGACAGATGTTAGGAAGTAGCCACACGTTCTTCTGAATGTTTTAAACACCAACCCTTAAACATATATGTTCATGCCGTACATAGTTGGAAAGCTTAGATTGACCTGATTCATTCAAGACCACTCACGACTTATATGGTTGCTCACAGCCGTAATAGTATTAGCGATTAGCTCGGCTAGCCCCTGAGCTAAGTAAGAAAAGCTATAATGCCTACATACCTTCAAAGTCTTCCCTTTATCCACAACGTTCATCTTATGACTCAGGACTTTCTGTACAGCTCGCCAAGTATCCATTCTGCTGAAATATGAAATCCGTTTCCTTCTAACCGGAATACTTTCCTCAATATGTCAACATGTATTTAGTCCAACACGTAATGTAATAACACAAATAACAAACCATATACGGTCCGTTTACGTCATTTCCTGACCTGCGCGTCCATCTCAGAGTACACGTGACTAGATGTTTACGACCGTGAGCCTCTTCTGCTTCTGACGACACCACACACAAGCCAATCAGTGCTTAGGATTAGGCAGTACATGCAGAGACATTGCTGCTACTCCCACAATGTAATGTACCTCGGTGGTTTCAAGCAGAGACATTATAATAAGAGGAGACATATCACTCCCATTGAAATGCATAGGGAAACTACGTAACGCCAAGATGGCCGGTGTTTGCACATGTCCCGCCTCTTCTGGTGCCGTTGCTCCAATCATTTTGCTGGTCCTACGCGGTCACGTTTTTGCGACACTTGGAAGTCATTTTCAACAGCGACATTTTAAAACACATGATCAGCAGTTTATACTACTTTGTGTACATATATTTTGTAATGCTTTATCCAAAATTGTGGCATGATGTGGTAAAGTTGACTGTGAGCAAACTCCTGTCTCTGCTGTGAGCGTAAGATGACGTCTTGATGTCAGTGCCTGTCGTAAATGAAGACTGTCGTGAAGTATTGCGCATGCGCAGTCCAAGATGCCTGTAAGGAAAAAGGCTTTTAAAACGTTAATTTGATACCAAACCATCAAACCCTTTCAGTGATTATAGTTTGATTTTCATCGTGATTTCAAAACATATGTTTTTTATGTCCCTTAGACCTCGGAAAATGGAGATACAGCTCTCTCCCTATTCATTTAGATAGCCGGTTGGTCTTCCTATGGCCAAATAGCTGCCCGGAGGCGTGGCCAATTTTGCCGCCGAGTGAGTTGACTTGCCTTAGAAGGACTTTGTTTCAAGTCAGTTACAGCGAGGGTATGTTCGCTTCCTGTTTTCAAAATAAAAGCACCAACTCTATCGTTATGGTTTTCTTAATAATAAAAGGCAACGGGTGTTTTATTTTGTGAAAATGACCGGAAGTGCGTTACTCGCTACGGCTAACTTGAGCGGCTCCGAATTCGCAGGAACAAAACTTTAAGCAGATGTTATTTGGACAAATTAGCGTCACATTGTGGATCTAAAGGGCTACTTTCTCGCCTAAAAAGGTTAGACATGTGGATAAAGTGGTATATTTACAGAGTTAGAGCTAAAATAAAATCCGGCACCGGACCTGGCAACCCAACTGCTGGAATTACTTTTTGGTTGTTGCGACTACGATCTCGAGACATTAGATGGCGTTGTTCTGCTCATTCTACATATTCTACCTTTAATGCACACATCAAAACAAATTAGTGGCTGCCATCAATTCAACTATTTAACCTTGAAACCGCATTCTTGAGTTTCTACCATAGTTTTCTTGACACAATTACACCTGAGTGATCATGCACCAATTTACATCTTGTTGTGTGATTTCAAAAATTATATACATGTGACAAAACCCTTGAGTGGCTGTTGCAGTTATGAACTATGGCAGGGTCAAATGAAGAAGTAGTGTGCTACTGTTAGCATTGCAAGGTCGTTGTTTGAAGTCAGCATTTTCTTTAACTCCAACATCAACAAAATGTTGTATTTTATTGTTGGAGTTAATGGTTTCTTATTTCTTGTGAGTCAAAATGTGTTTCTTTACCATGATATTGTAACCATGATGTCATAGGTCCCCTAACTTAATTGATTTTTTCACGCTTTTTCCTTTGTTTGACAGTACACAGACAGGAAATGTAGGGTTATATGAAGTGCTGGGAGTTGAGTTGTGGATATTGCAGTATGGTTAGCCATTACGCCACCAGTGCACCCCCACCAGTGCACCCCCACCAGTGTGACTTAAGTAATCAGATGAAGGGTTCTTGTAAGTCATGCACAGCAGTACTAATGACACAGAGATTGTTGTTTGGCTACATATAAACAATTTCTTTCTTTTCTTTTTTTTTTTTTTGTCTCTCATGTTGTTCTTGTTTACATTACATCATGACAGCCGCTGATGTGGGTTTTTCCCTCAGGCTAAACACAGGGAGGGTCTTTTGTAAATCTCTGTGGAATGGTAGACAGTGTGTATAAAGTGCTCAAAAAGTCAGTGACAATCCCTCATGCACTTTCTGATTCCACACTGGGAGAGGCCTGAACCCTTGCGGGCTGTCGAAGTCTTGAACTTGGACCGTTGAACTCTTTGCCTCCTGCTGCTACTGACCTCTGACTTCTCTGGTCTCACAGGGATTTACAATGGAGCACTTGACTTTTCATGTTTTTCATCCTGTCAGACTTCTTTTTAGCAATATTTTCACATTCCAGTGATTTGGTGCAAAACATACTATCATTCTTAATAGTGATTACATGTTCACTGTGACAACAGGCTGATGTTTAGCTAATTTGCAATAAACACAAAGTACATCACGATCACTAAGTCATTATGTTGGGTATAAATTTGAGTATCAGGTTTCATTTCTCCACAGTCCATCTAATATGTGTTGAGACATTTTACTCAAAACCACAAATGTCATAATGGTGGCACTATAGGAAATGACAGTGAATCACCAAGTCAGCAGAATTCATTCTTATTTTAATATATCTAGTTGTTGAGATATTTCTGTCTAGAGGTGTGAGATGTGATGTGCTGCTAGCAATAAGACACAATAAACCACAAACTCATGACATTTTATCAATATGTCTAGTACCAAAATATTTTTTTTGATGCATTACTACTGATCAAACAATAAGCCAAAACATTTTGAATTTAAAACTTTATTAGCAGCTCAACCTGGATCAGGCTTAAAGAAATCAAATTAAATCAGGCTGAGGTCTATGCAGTAATGTAGAGGATAAAATGATTCTGCTGCACGTGTGATGAAGTGAGAAAAGAACATAATTATCTATCTAGGATTTATAGCCAGGGTACTGTTGTAATTTTATTGTTGATAGTAACACTAGTTACATTTTAACGGTAATATTTCTATTTTAGGTCCAGACCTTTATTCTTTAGGCCTCTCTGGAGCCTTAAATTAATGCCCTTTTCTCCAAAAATATCTTAAATACAAGTTCCAGGACAGTCAGGTTTACCATGGGCTGATGTAAATCACACTCTACTTTCAACTCCAGTATGTAAAAATAAATATGTAAAGAGGTTGTCAAATACATGAATCACTTTAAAGTCAAGTTAAAGCTAATTCACACAGGTCTAACTTAGAATCAGTTCTTATGAGGAACATGTTTCAGCTTGTCAGAAAGACACATGGTCAGTTTTTTGGTTATTACTCTGCAGCCACAGTACCAAAATATCTACAATATTACATTGATAATACACTTGGTCTATTCATGTATATGGTTTCTTTTATAAGTTGGTCGTGACAGACAGTGGCTGAGTGTGAGCCTCTTCATTACTGGTAATTGGTGGCAACAGTGAGGGATTAATGGCATCTCCACCCGAAACACCAGCTTGAGTCTGCAGATGTGGCTGCGGGTTACATACTTCTGTTACACCTAATGGTCTAGGAGCCAACAATCTTGCTGTAAAGCAGGAAAACATGGCTACTAACTGCAGCCGTACTTCTCTCTGCCAGAAGGCGTACACCAGAGGGTTTATCAGTGAGTTGGACAGTCCTAGCAGCCACAGATGATTCTCCAACACCTCAGTGAGTTTGCAGCTTTTACACAGAAGTTGCACAATGCACACCACAAAGAAAGGACACCAGAGGATCAAGAAGCAACCCACAAGCACGGCCACTGTCCTCAGGGCCTTGACATGGCTCCAGTAACGGCTCCTCAGCTGCTGATGCTGATGCTGATGCTGGTATTGTTCTTGGCTAGTGTTGCCAGCCGTCCTGGAGCCTGCTTGCCTAATTTGGCAGATCTGCTTCTGGTGGCTGCAGGCAATCTTTAGGATGTTCAGGTAGATGTAAACAAACACAGAGAGGACAGGGAAAAAGCACACGCTGAATAAGACGATGATCCCTCCAGGATGAATGACGGAGAAGAAGGCACATATGCCACGGTAGCCCACTGTCTGCAGCTGGCGCACCATGACTGAGGAACAGAGGACATTGGTTATTTCCCATATGACAATACTGCTACATACACTCAGACAAGAAGAGTCCTCAGTCCATTAAAAGGGACTTAAAATGCATTTCCAGGTTTGCAATTTTATTCTAGCGCTCTACTGTAATATATTTGCATGATTTATAATTTCAAATCCTTATTTGTCTTATATACTGGTCCTTTGTGCAGCACCTCAGTTCAGCCTCTGTCTGAGACAGGACGCTTTAGGTCCTGTCTCTTTAAGGCCCCTGTCCCAGTGAGCAAGCCTGTCCTTAGAAGAAAAGAAATTCAAATCAGCAAAAACCTATTGTTACACTACACCATCTAATGGCTGTAGTAATTATGGCCCAGGAAAGTGACTGTAAGTATAAGGTGCAAGAGTGTAAGGTGACCTGATAGGTTGGATGAAAGGCTGTAGATAGATTGGGAGCAGGAGAACACTGTTTGTTTCCTATTCCTATCCACAAGTATCTACAGTATAAGTCATGTTTCAAGTGATCTATTTTAAACCAAAACATGATATTTCCCTGAGCCTAAGCTTGATGATGATTGACCAGATGTTAACCACAGCGTTAAATTTACATACATTTAAAACATGATTATTTTGTAGGAGCTGCCAACTGTCAACTTCTGAAATACATCTATACACATTTAAGACAATCTGATCCAAAATATTCCAGTGAACGTGAACAACACATAGAACAACCTTTGCAAGAGACTCTACAGAACAGATAGCCATTTATGGGCTGCGGAAATAAGTCATTAAGAATAGGACGTAGGCTAGAGGGAAGTGGATCTGATCGCTGTAAAATAAATGGAACTAGGTCTTGGTCATGGTCACTTTCACCAATTCTTGCTTTCCATATGGGCCTTGAAGCTGAACCCGAACCCAACAGGTCCTATCTTCAACATCACAGTACAATTGGAACTACTTAATTTGGTTTCCAGCCTATTATCAGGACATGCTGAGACAATATAGCATTTTAAAACACAGTCTCATCTCTCATATCAATGGTACCACTGCACAGGGAATGGAGATGGGAAAAAAACACTGGGTTATCTGTCAAAAAGTGTTTTTGTTGTTGTTGTAGTAACGCAATGAGATTTCATGTGGCAAAGCCATGCAGACACATACCTATTCCTGGTAAACAACATTATAAAATGATAAAATAATTACCATCAGGAAAATCTTGAGTGATAAACCTTCAAACGCAAGGATGTATTACTCAAACTAGACTTCCTCTGCCTTTTCTCTTTAGTACTTTCAGCAACACAGCTGTTATAATTTTTTACAAAATCTTGTGCTTTTTCCCTCCAGCTTAATCACTGAAACACATGAACTGTCTTACCTGGCAAGAACCCCATAATGAGGGAGCAGATCCACAGAGCCACAAGGGATCCGAGTGCTGTCCCCTTTCCAGACAGCTGGGAGTACCGCAGGGGCATCTTAATGGCAGCATAGCGGTCAAGTGAGATTAGAAACATGGACAAGATGGATGCTGTGCAGGGTGATGTCACAAAGGACATTCGCATCAAACAGCGGATCTTTCCCTGAGCAGGAGATGTAGCATTAGGAGGATGATAATCAATGAGGTGAGAAATATTATTGCTGTTGCCATTGAAGTCCTCTGTGGCTAGGCCGGTGATGGCCACACCAACAAGGGTGTCGGCCAGTGCCAAGTTGAGGACAAATAACCAGCTCTGGTTGCATTTCTTGAGGAGTAGCTTAAGTAGAGCAGCTGCCACCAGCAGGTTGGTGGAGATGATGAGGCAGGAGGCGATGCTCAGGATCACACCCATCACCCGAGCTTTCACCTCACTTTGAGTTGTCGACACATTTGAGTTCAGGCTGTCCGGAGTCATGATAACAGGGGGCTCCGTGTTTGTATGTACAGTCAAATATGACATGTTGGTCACAAAAAATCCAAGTAAAATTCACAAAGCTTTTGTGTGGCTGGCGTGGGCAGACCTTTCTGCAATCACAATCTATGTTTTATCCATTACAGCCATTGTCCATCATAACAAAAAATATGACAATTGCAGTTAATCCCCACGAGGAAAAATAGAAACGTGCACAGATGAAACTTTAACAAAGGTAAACCTGTGAAAAATATAAAAATGAAAGTATTTATTGAAATGCTCCAATAGGTAAACATGTGACTGCCCAAAAGTAGTAAAAATGTCAAGTGTCATACTGTTCTGATTACCAAAAGATGAAGAATCTTATCAGCCAACATTGTCCATGCAGTCATTCTTTCTTATGTTAGTCCAGTTTCTCGTAATGGTTCCACGCCGACTGATGTCAAAGTTTCAGAACATTAATCTATTTCTAAAACATCTATTCAATCTTGCAGCTGCCATCAGTGTCCTTCAAAGTCACTCAGCAAATGCAGAAAGACAGAAAAACTCACAGCATTATCAGCATGTCTTACTTCTCCCCTCCCCTCTGTCATCCAGCTTCTCTTCTCTTATCCACACACACAGACATACACCCACACACGCACATGCAGACACGAAGCTACAAACACATTCATACACTTCCGCTGCTGCTGTTGTTGCCTCGCTTGGATTAGCACTCGTCCCATCTGTCTACCTGCTGGCTCTCATCCGAACATTAAGACCTTTTTTAATTTTTTATAAGAATTTTACTGTATTTCCAATTCTTAATTATGTGCTTAAAGATTCAGTCTTTGTTTGAGTTAGGGAAATATGGAATACCAAATTAATTTTCGTTTTTCATGTTAACATGTTCCAGTTGTACAGCAGAGGTGTAAATAATACAGTTTATGATGGCTGACTTCCATTTTAATTGCTTCAGTTTCAGGGTCCTGGGATTGTGAAAGCTGGCTCACTGTCACACTGTCATGGCTTACAAGGACACTTTACCTGAGCACAGACAACGTTAATGTTACTGTATGTACAGCAATACAACATGTTCCAACTTTTCCTGTATGTTAATCATTTAAAAAGCAGTTTTTAAACATTTCTGGTGTTTCCATTCAGTTGTTCGATTGAGCAAATTAAGTTTGTTTGATTGAGCAAATTTCAAAAATCATGGAAACCTGGAAACATGCAAATAATTTACATCCCCCCATAATTTATATTCATATTTGAAATGTAAAGTAAGAATACTAACTACATTTATATATTAGGGCATACATAGATATGCATGTTTTGGAAAGAAACAGCAAATTATCTTTTCATCTTTATTTAAATTGAAATCACAGACCATGAGGTGAATAAGCTTTATATAGTATTAAATAATAAAAACACTTTTCAGATTATGTAAAAAGACAAAACATATAAAATTAATGGATTGCACATTTGTAGACTTACCAATTGTTTGGTCGTTTTATTGATTCATTCATCAATTTAAAAAAATAAAATCTATTTTAGTTATTACTCCACACAAGGCAGGACAAAAACAGTATGTCATTCAATGTAAGAGCATCCAATCATCATGTGCATTCAAGCAAGCTGTGTGCTCTGCAGGTTGAGTCTTTGCTGTAGATGAGTGTCCAGCAGTGCATGAAGAGTGGATTATGGAGCATTGTTTAGAAATGTCCAGGCGCTCCCAGACTTTTATATGTTCAGAATCAACATGTTGTCCTTTTTCCTGAGGAGCCCTTGTAGACCTCTTGACCCCATTCTGCAAACTCTTTGATTCCCGTATGTACTGGACTGTTCTTCAGTTGTACAGTTTTTTAAATACAGTTTAAGAAAAACGGTTAATTCAGCTGCTTGTAAAACACAAGCAGCTAAAATTGTGTGTGTCTGTGTGTGTGGCTGTGTGTGTGTGTGTGTGTGCTGTACAGAGCTGAATGGGCTCTAAGTAAACTATAACCCTGCTGGCTGGAGTCCTATTCTGCCCCCAGAGTTCCCAGGAGAGACATCTGGCCTGATGGGGCCATTTTCCACTAGGATTCACACACACAAATAGATCTGGCTAATGATGCTTTCTCACTGCACACACTCAAAACATCATCTGGCATCTCACCAGCTTCTCAAACTATACCAAGTAGATGATTAGCCTTGATAGCATGTATGGCAATGACCTTTTAGCTTCTTGCATTGGAGAGAATATTGTGCAGTTTCTTTGTTAATCACATCTCAAGAAAACAGCGTCTTACACTTGCTTCCAAAAGTCATTGTATTTCCAGGTAAAACAGGATGTTGGGTCTGAAAGGAGCAAAATGCGTTAGACTGAAATATCTCAAAAACTACTGGATAGATTTCCATCAGATTTGGGACAGATATTTGTGGGGCCCAGAGGATGGAACCTAATAACTATGGGGATTCTCTGACCTTTTATGTAGCACCACCAGCAGTTGACACTTATTCAGTTAAGTAGCTTTCACACTGACTGGCACAAAATTCATTCATAGTTCCCATACGATAGATCTAATGACTTGGGTGATCTTCACAACTACTGAATAGATTTTCAGTTGTTAATTGTCAATCAACACCCACACTGCACACATCAAAGCTACTATAAGTCTTCAAATATTATTAATAGAGTGATAATTTCCAAAAAGACCACCAGCACACTAATTAGAGAGTCTGCATTTAGAAATTGAGACCAAAATAACTTGCTGAAAAAAATACTGACTTAGAATTTCAAGAGAGAAGTGGATGCTTTCTGAATGAGAGTCAATTGGAGCCAGGTTATTTATTTTTCTTTTCTTTTTTTCTCTTTTTTTTGGATCCAGCATCTAGTGGCTGTTGATGGCATTGCACTGTAAGGTAGGGTGCTTCCACAATGGCTTCAGCATCAAGCTGTGGTTAAGGCATTAATAAGACACTAAACTAAGATGGTGAACCTGGTAGACATTACCTGCAAACTATACCCCAATGTTAACATTACTAGCATGTTGCTTTGAACATTTAGCTCAAAGCATTATTGTTCCTAAGTAGGCCTGCAGCCTAGCAGAGCAGCTTATGGCTGTAATGTTAGACTGAATATGTACACTGCAAAACATAATGTGCCATTAAATCAGTATTTTAGTCTATAAGCCGCTAAGTCAAGAGTTAAATATGACTGGACTTTAGAAAAAAAATCCCTGAAAAAAAAGAGGTAAAAATCGAAATGTATTAGCTAAAATGTGTTTTTACACCTTCCTCCACACACAGACACACACAGACACACAGACACACACACACACACACACACACACACACACACACACACACACACACACACACACACACACACACACACTCAAACCTCAACACTACAGTCCCAGCCGGCCCAGAACAGTTTCATCACATTTGATATGAGTCCACAGCAACCTGAGAGGAAAGATCCTCTTTTTATTACCTCTGAATGCCCCCTCCCCTCCCGACAAACCAAAATAGCTCCAACAGACACACAATGAAGGAATGTTATTCACCACTGCTAGACCTTTCAGGACTTTTCAAAACAAAGTGTGGGTCAGCAGTAATTGTGCCCAGTGCCCAGCAGCACCCAGGGAGCCCAGATCCTGTTTACACCTCTGCCAACGCCATCCTCCAACCCCTGTGACGGCTTCTTGTAACTCCACCAGGGCCTAGAATCTGTTTTGAAAGAGCTGCTGGGGTTTTTTTTTAACAAAAGTGAGAAGGTTTCAAGACTGGAATCTGTCTCTGGAACCTCTGGAGATTAAAGCTGAGCAGGATTTTTAAGGTGATGATGATACGTGAGTGATGTTTTCAGGGTAATGTGTGGTGTTCAATAGTAGCTGCTGTTTCCCATTGTTGTAACATACCACTGTGGTCTGCAGCACAGTTTGACTTGTGTCAGAGGTCTTGGGGGTGTCCCCATTTAGTGACACATGATGCAACATTTCATATCTAATTTTGAAGCCTCTTTGCTCCAATGTATTTGTCACACAGATGACAACTGTAAAAACCTAAAATGTCCCATAAACTTGTAAGTCTGGTTATGAGATCACAGTTAGATTTAAGATAAATGGATAACTTCAACAGAATTTCAGACTGTTTTTCTTGTAGGTATTTTCAGGTACATACAGTACAGCTTTCTAGGTAGATAAGATTTGTTATAAATAGACTGCTTCTTATTCTTGTGTTTAAAACTTTTCTGAGGAAGACAAAAACATTTACAGGTAATCTTCCCTTATTCTAAATTTGGCCTTTGCTGTACCCAAATCATTTAAAAAGGCAAACAGAGTCAACAAAATGTTACAAACTCATCGTTTTTAAAGAAGAGATGTTCCAGTATCAACTAAATGTATTAGCACTTCAGAAACGTTGACTTTCAACCGAAATCATGAAGTAAAATGCCCAAATGCCAGGTGTGCCAGTTCAACAGTATTATCAGTGTCTTTGTGTCAGCCACAATCTACACTGAACAAAAAGCAATAAATGTTCTTAACTAGAGATTTGTGTTTGTACCACTGTACGTGTCCTGCTCATGTATGGTCTGTTGTAGAGATGTAAAACTTGTGATTGTGTTTCTTTCAGACTAAAGATGTCTTTAAAGAGACGGCTGGTGTCCATGTTGTTATGCTGTGTTTACTGCGTGGCTTCGATCTTCTGCCTTCACCCAAACCGCAACAACTGCTTTTCTGTCGGAGCTCGGTGAGTCCCTAGACACCTGTCATATTTTTCTTTATGAAAATGAAATGGGAGTTTTTGTACAATTAATATATAGCAATCAATCAATTGAACAACACAGAAGCATGGATGTTAGTGCACTGTTACTCCAAATTCAACATTTCTTGCCCTGTTTGACTGTGTTTGTACATGTTGCTGCTCTTGTTCAGTAATAACCCAATTATGTGATCAGTTAGTTAATAATGATTATGGTTTTATTAAGCATTATAGTTAAGAGTGGAGCAAAAAAGATCTTTTTAGTCTTAAATTTAAAGACATTAATGGGTATATGGGTATATTTTTGAATTAGGGTCCAAATGTTCTACTTGACTGGCAACCCAAGTTAAGTTAATATTGATTTTGCCCCTACAGTTTATGTGTGCAACAAATCAATAGCCTGTGTTCCTAATCAAAAGCAGTTTCAGAGAGACTAACAAAACAAAGTAATTGACCATTTTCACCCCACTCCTGAAACCTTATGAAAGTTGTCATCTACTCAGAATACTAAATAATGCTTTGAAATGCCATTGCCAACATGTGGTCTTTTACTTGAGGCCATAGACAACAATGCAATGATCATTTTAGGCACAGAAGTAATGATTTGTGCATGCTGGTTCAGGCTGATATGGTTGTTCTTCTGACTCTTTCAGTATTCTTCATTTTACATCTGTTTTTTTCTTTCTCTTAAGTCACCCTTTTCCTCATTCCCACTTTGCTCTCTACATTTCTCTCTCTATACACTTCTCACTGTTCATCCCCCTACTCCCATTTGTTCTCCCTTCCCGCAGGAATCTGGTGTCTGTCATTCAGCAGCTTTACCAGCGTGTCATTCGGCTGCTGCGCACCACTCTGTGACCCTGTGTTTGAACCAATAACCATGTACCTGCGCTGCCCCCGTGCCTGCTGTGACTGCTATATAGCATGCCATCCAGCAGTGCGTTACCAGCTAAAAGATGTCACTCCATTTTTGGATTGTGGAGTTTCCATCAGCTCAGTATTATCTGGATTGAGCTCCACCAACCCCCTGCTGTGTTCACTACTGCAATTCTCTGACTTTTTTTTTTTTTTACTGACTCATGTAGATCAACATTGTTAGTATTTGCTGTGCAAGATGTGAGTGAGGTGGAGTGGACATCAGCAGTCCAATGTTTTTCCTGCAAGCTTGACCTCTCATCTGTTTTTTTTGCTACAACAACAGAGGCATGATGCTTCCAGAAATATGCTTGTAACCAGGAGGTTGCTGGTTAACATTCCTGAACTGGCTAGGAGAAGAATAAATCCTCACCTCTCCAGTAACAACTACCACAGAGTTATTGTTGAGGAGCTGCTTTGTGGCTGGTAGACACTGTGGTGTGAGTGCTGTTTGGAGCAGAGTGGAGCTTTAAAACATGCATTTTAAAGGTCTTCCCAGGTCCAAAATTTGTGGAAACACCCAACCAAACATGTTTAATTAAGCAAGCAAAAGAGCAGACTCCATTTGTAAGGGACCTGAGGACAGTCAGAACAGGTCTGATAATGACCTGAGTATAACAAGACCTGATCAGACAGAGCCAAAAAGAGATAGAACAGCAGCAGCATGACACCAATTAAGAAATAGCCAAAGAGCAACAATGCATGGCATTTTTACTGACACTATCAGACATATTGACACAAGATCTGACCTGTTAAATTCAAAAAGACCGCTAACCATACTCAATTAGATTGACGGCCCACATTGGTTAATAGAAGCCAAGAGCACCCATGAAGACCTCGACTCTACTTAAGTTTACAAACACCATGACAACATTTGGCTTGCACTTTGCAAATACCTGGCACAGTTGTACATGACTCAACATGCATCTTTATTTCTTTGTGATGGTGACAGAGCAACAAACATGTACATTTACCATGACAGGGAAGGAGGAAACATGAGTACTGGGCAAGAAAGCTTCACTTGTGTGTGTAAAATTACAGCTCACAGTTGCATTGTATTATGGATTTCTGGTGTCATATTTCTGAAGGCAACAGTTTGTAAATTCAAATTTGCAAAGCTTAATGCATTCTTGATTGTGTGTCTATGTATGATTGTACTAGGATTAAAAGGTAGGGAGTTGCCTAAATTCCACTATTGCAGCATCATGCTACAGGAGAAAAAAACAGATGATTGGCTTTTGAAAGCTGCAGCCTAAATGTGTTGTGTAAGTCAGTGAGGTTATAATGCAAAGGGAATCATACGGAGACTTCATCAGCTAATATAGATTTTAGGCAATAGCTGCCTAACTCTTAGCTTTACTGCTGTGTAACTGTGTGTGTAACAAGTCCTCACTAATAAACTAAGTCAACACATCTGAAAGTTTTACAGATCATATGGGGACACATCAGCAGCATTTATTTTAAATTTAAGCAACTAAAACTACTTGGTTAAGGAGTTGGTTGATATTTTATCACATAATTTCAGTCAGTGACAAGCATATAATGTTGTTTCGGTTTTATTTATCCAGGTTTTAAGATATTTCTGAGATTTGTGCTAAAGTCAATTTAATTTTGTTTGTGTGGTTTCATTGAAACTTTACATTTAAATAATTAAGCAGCAATTTCAATGAAAAGTGTTCAATTTGAGTTCACAGTGATGTTGCCTGTCAGGAAAACAAAAATGGTTTGTTTTAAGCCATTTGGTGGAAAAATATTTGTTGATGTTTTGTTGTTTGACAGTCTCCCATCTGTTGCCTTAGTGTCAAAAAAGATGAGCGATGCAGGAAAAATCTGCATTTTTAGGTTGGAGGTCACCTGAAAGCTGAAAAGCTGCTGGTTTCAATTAGAATTTGTTAAATTGAGAAAGGGGTGATAAGTCAGTAAAGACTGATTCAGACAGAGAAAGATATAAGGAAAGTATAACAGACTATGAAAAGTACTACAGTGTATCTAAATGGAAAATACAATAGCTACCTTTTGGTTCAGAGATGAGAATGTGAATGTGTAACCATACACAGAGGAATAACTTCCCCTCTCAGGAGAGTATGATTTTTTTTAAAAAGTGTTTGCTTAAATAAATTCAATTTAGAAAAAACATCCTGGGACTATTGAGGTGATAAGATTGACAAATAGAAGTCCTATTTCACACTGCAATTAGCACCTACTTAACATGAGTATTGAATTATATTGTAAACAGATTCACTTCAATAAAACAAATCACTTTTTAACTTCTTGTGTTATTTTTCATGTTTACACTATATCTATCTTCACTCCCTGCTCTTCACCTTTGCAAGAGTAGGCTTGTGTGATCTGTTGGTTAAAACAAATACTGGTGATGGTGGGACTAAGTAGACCATGAATTTGTTGATACATTTAATTTTTATCATTATGATACAACACACGGGGTATAAGTACTACTAGCAGAAATATATGGTATTTTAGTAGGCAACATAATACTGTGTTTGCTTTTCTTGATAATATACAGAATGCCTCACTGTACTGGTCAAAGTTCAAAATGCACAGTTTCAATTTTAGGTACAGTTAAAACTAATGCAGTTTACTGCTACACCCTGGCAATAAATTATGTTTTCATGAAGGTTATAGCCCCACATTGATATAGATAGGCTGGACAAAATGTTATTTACACCGCTCGATATAACACAATACTATTTAACAGCAGCAAAAACTGCAGCCTAAAAATCATCATAAAGTTTAGTCAGCACCTCCATAAAACTAAACTGAACATTATACCTTTGTGAAGACAGCAGCATTTGTCGCAGGGCAGCTGGATTTAGACTGCATTAGTTTCAGCTATGTGTACCTAATGAACTGGCAACTGAGTGTGCAAATAAATGCTGGAGTGAAACATGTTTTCAAACCAGACTTTCCCCGATATGTCCAACACAAAATAGCAAGCTAAACATTTATGGGAAACATGGGGAAATTGTAGGCCTACTTTATTTACAACACATCATTCTAAAAATATATTTGTAATATTCTCCCAAATTTGTTGATGAAACTCAGTGAGCTAAATATTTCTGAAGTACAGTAGAGTCCATAAGTCAGAAAATAATCTTAACATTATGTACACAAGTAATATTGGTGTTGTTGAGTTTATCCCCCCTCTGTGATTGCTTAATTTTGGGTTCTTTTCCATTTTAAATACATTTGATTGAATTGTTTTATTACTGTTTTTATATCTCACAAGAAGACACGTGACTTTACACTGAAAAAC
The DNA here is from genome assembly GCF_027409825.1 of Scomber japonicus. Classification (NCBI taxonomy): domain Eukaryota; kingdom Metazoa; phylum Chordata; class Actinopteri; order Scombriformes; family Scombridae; genus Scomber; species Scomber japonicus. The sequence goes on along the minus strand of NC_070590.1, from coordinate 9,029,660 downwards.
ACAGTTCGTCAACAAAGGAATTTTATTTTGAAAGTATTAGCGGAAATCCAGTTCGTATCATTTCTAATAGGCTTGACATTAGCTAAAAAGGGAAGCTAACGGCGGGCGAGAACTTTTCTGCTTGCATTTTATTAAAGTCGAGCGACGTACAAGTGTGAAGTCATGGACAATCAAGTCAAATAGCTGGTGGAGGATTTTATCGACACAACAGGTACGTGAACTTTTGGCAACATTTAACCGAAACTAGTTGCTAAACTGTAACCTCGCTAACGAGCTGGCTAGTCATTTCTAGAAGTGATAGCTGACTAGCCTTTAGCATAGCACAAGCCATCTGTCCCAGTTAACGGGGACGGCCATCTGTGTGTTAAACTAGATTAAAATGCATGTCTTTGTGATTTTTACTGTATCTGTATCTCACTGTATCTTACAAAGTATGATTTTTTATGTCGTAATTTAAAAAGCATCTCGGACAAGTGCAGCTTTTACGAAAATTAATGAACTTCTTTTAATTCTCGTGACACTGTTGCTGTCAACTCGGCTGTCACTCATGGTTTGCCCTTCCCGGCACATGAGCCAATCGAATCGCCAAATTATTTGATTGACGTGACTCTCGCCCAATAGCAACCACGCAACGAATATGATGGCTCTCTCTGTGGTGTTGGACACTGCGGGCGTCTCTTTCCGGCGCAGTAGGCTGGGATGCTGATGCTGAGGACCGTCGCTGATCAGTAGCATCATTGCATCTCAATGTTTCTCGACATGTTGTATTGTCTGAGGTTGCAGCACTGTGTTGACCTCTGTCTGTGCGGCCTTCTGTTGTTTTTAGCGGGGCTGCAGCAGGTGGAAGCAGCAGCGGCCGACGCCGAGATGACCAACTTGAACTGGAAGCCGTTCATCTATGGAGGGATGGCCTCGATTGTCGCAGAATTTGGTACGTGGTGCACCACAACATGCGATCATCATCGTCGTCATGAATACTGTTAGCTTTTGACTGATATAACATGACAATGCACGTTTATATAGAAGCAGCTTTTTACATTTCGCAGAATATGCAGCTTTAGAGGAAATTTGCTTTATCGTCTGCTGAGATATGGCAGCACTGGCTCTAAAAGGGAAATTATGCATCCAGCTGAAATATGAGAGCTCTTTGGTGCAAATTGTCCTGCCACTGTAGACTTACACACAATTCACAAAATTGGAGCTTAGTCAGATTTTTGGCACACATCCTCACAGTTTAGTTTGTAATTTGTATAATACACAATAATCTGCTAGTTTTCATTGCGTGCAATAACCTGGCGGTTAGTCACAGTTTGTACCCTACATGGTGTTATTACATTAGAGCAGGGGTGTCAAACAAACAGCCCGCGGGCCAGAACCGGCCCACCAAGGGGTCCAGTCTGGCCCATTGGATAACTTTGCAGGAAATTGCAGGAAAGTAATACTCATTTTTCTGCTGCTTCAGAGGATTTTTCCACCCTGACCAGAAAAAAATGTGTTGATTGTGGTCATATTTAAACTTTTCATATATTGAACAATGTACAAAGTGTTGAGACCTAATATTGTTGAAATTGCACTAATGTTTCTTAAGACATCTCAGGCTCTTCATCTGTTTTGTAAATAGATGGTTTTAATATAGTCAAGTTATAATACATGTATACATATTATATATTACTTGTAGATTATTATGCAATAGTTTTACTCGTCTGGCCTACTTGAGATCACATTAGGCTGTATGCAGCCCTTGAACTAAAATGAATTTGACACCCCCATTTATTATTGATGCATTAAGTTATATCCACGATTTAAATATATATGTGTATGTATTAAGCCTTTTCCCACATTGTGGCTCTTGTTTGCCTCATAAACAGTGTGGGCCAAAATGAATTGCTGGTGTTTTTGATATTACGTTAATATGTTTTGTAAAAGGTGAGGAAGGAAATACAACAAGCAAACAAGTTAAAATATTGAAAGTATGACTTGAATATGATAATAAAAAATGAGAGACAAAAAATTCTTGGACTACCTGACAGTTTGAATATATCTGTATTCTGTAAGCTTTTTGCTGGAAATTAATATTACTGGCCTTAGCATACTTGCAAAATATCCTCCTCTATACCCCAATCCTTGTCAGCTCCAACATTTTAAAACTGTTGCCTTAATTTTATTCTTCTTCTCCTCAATTTTGTTGTTATTATGGAAGTATATTTTCGATCCTCAGGGACATTCCCCATCGACCTGACTAAGACGCGCCTACAGGTCCAGGGTCAGTCCCAGTATACAGAGGTGCGCTACAAAGGCATGTTCCATGCTCTCTTCAGGATTGGCAAGGAGGAGGGCGTCCGAGCGCTCTACTCTGGGTATGGAACTGGCTTTTTATTTTAGGCGCTGGACACACAACATTATGTTCTATGTATATCCACAATTTGGACACCACAACAGATTTTTCAGGATGTTACCAAGTGTATGTTAGTTTGGAGCAGCCACAGTAGAAAGATGTTCTTGTGACTTTTGGTGTCCATATTCACAACCATTTTGATGTTCTTCACCTAAAAGACTAACAATAACTCTATCCCATTAGGAAAATGTTTTTGACCCTGTTACCATTACACTTTATTTAAATGGTAATCCCATCATGCCACTTTATAATCATTTTAATGATTCACTGAAAATATACAAATAATGATATATGTGGTGCTTTTTTGTGTGTGGCAGTCATTTTGAGTTTTCTATCAATTTAAAGCTAAGTGAAGGTGAATTATGTACTGAAACATTACTGTTCTGGTATATCCACATAAAAAGATATCCCGATCAGCCACAACATTAAAACCTCCCACCTAATAGTGTGTAGGTTCCCTTTGTGTCACTAAAACAGCTCTGACCCACCAAGGCATGTTCTCCAAAAGACCTCTGAAGGTCTCCTGTGGTGTCTGGCACCAAGATGCTAGCAGCAGATCCTTTAAGTCCTGTAAACTGCGAGCTGGGATTTCATGGATCGGAATAACCCCTCCCTCTGTTTAATACACATCTGTTTAAGAATACCTTAACTACAGGGAATGGGATGAGTGGGAGGCGCTTGGATTCCTCAGAATTTAAGCAGAATGACCGGCTGTTAGTCCCAGATGTCTTTGCCGTACTTTTCCTTGGGAAGAGCTTTCAGTTCAACTCAATGTACTGTTCAGAAAATCTAGTTTCTTTTCATTGCAACACACTTGCGTTCCACGCTGATGAAATCAGCTTGTGCTCAATACAATATGCAGTAATATGCTTTGCACACAGAGCTGTTGCACTTGGTGGGTGGTTGAACTGTGATGTAGATGAAGCCAGCTGAAGTTTTGAAAGAAGCCCAGTGAGACAGGAAATATATTCCATTTTTAAATGGGTGAGAGGGAGGTTCTTTGATTTTTAGGCAGTGGGAGTGATTCAAGTGTTGAACAGTTGCTTATTAAGATTCATCTCTGCTTTTGGGTAAATATACAGTAGAACCGGTTTTCCCACTATTCAATAAAACTGATTTTGACTGACTCATTTTGTTATTTTGCATCATAAGCGAGAGAAAGTAAATGATAAGGACTTCCTCTACCTTCAGGGTACTTTTGCCTAACACAGTTAAAGGAGCAGTGTATAAGATTTAAAGGCATCTAATGGTGAGGTTGCAGTTTGAGAACACATGGATACACCTTGCTTCCCCTTTCAAGCACATCTGACAACCTACGGTGGCTGTGAAACTCATAAAAAAGGTGAAAGGCCCTCTCTAGTGCTGGTATTTGGTTAGTCCATTCGCCGTACTGTAGAAACATTGCAGTGCATCATTGTGGCCTCCGTGTAGATGTAAATGGATCATTTTCACCAATTTTACACCAATTCCCCAAGATGCTACTAAATCTGACACACTGATCCTTTAACTCCCAGCGTGCAGGATAATAAACATATTTCATCTCTCCTTCCAGGATTTCTCCTGCCCTGTTGAGACAAGCCTCTTATGGGACAATCAAGATAGGAACCTACAATTCTCTAAAAAGGCTGTTTGTCAGTCACCCAGAAGGTGGGTGTCACTATTTCTGCTTCTGAGATCCTGTCTTCTACCTCTATCTCTACTAATCTGTCTTTTACAGTCTTTCATCATCAGGGTCTTAACTTAAAGCCTGCATACATGGGGGGGAGTCTAGCCTCACAGTTCCCTGGATTCAGTCTGACAGTGTCACAGAAAGCCAGCTGAAATCTCTAAAGCATTTCAACTACAAGATTAATTAGGTAGTCTGGAAAATAAAATAAAAATCTCTCACAATTCATTGGGCTCTGCAGCTGGAAGCCAGGACAAAGAACAATGGGAAATGGTGTGAATGACACTGACATCATGCAGACTGTATATTAAATTTAGATATTTGCATTGAAGCTCAGACTGCCTGAAGGCTGATGCAATCTCTTGCAAAGTACATTCGGTGTTTAAGCACTGATGATGACGCTAACTCAGCCAAAGATGTAGTCAACCCTCTAGGACTACAGTGAGAAAATACCTTTACCTTAAACAACCTCAACAGCCACAGTAAAGTGTTTTTCAGTATGAGCACCAAAGTTATTTTATCAAGTTAACATTTGAGCCACTTAACTGATACCCCTATCCAGAACGAAGTGTAATGAGAGATATGTTTTACACATAATAATAGTTCAGTGTTGAAAGCTCAGAGCCTTTGTGTGGTGACACACACGGAGAGAGTGACTGACTTGATAACCTGGCAAAGAAATTAATAAAATCCAAATGTACCCTGGAAATTATGTGCAAATATATGAGTTTGGAGCTACAGGTTGACACTCAACAGGCCGTGGGCATGACCCAAGCCCAAGTCATATATTTTACTTTTGAATGTGTTTCTGTTTCAAGTGTTTTAATTGGGTACAACTTTTTTTAATTTATGCTCTAAATTTGTCATATAAAAGGTAATCATTTAGGACAACAAACCAACCTGAATTCTTACATTTACTGCTTTTACCTTGTAGTGAGGAAACATGTATAAAATGAAATTCAGGTATTTTCAGGTAAAATGCTTGTAGCTTTGAGTCAAATGCAGTGGATGAAAGTGCCATTACACACAGGGATATAGCTTACTACACAATTTGTAAATGTTGAAAATTTAAAGACAACCTTCTCCTCCTCCTTCTACTTGTTCATCTTCTTCTTCTCCTCCGCCCCGTCCGTCTTCTTCTCTTTCTTCTCCTTCTTCTCCTGCTCCTCTTCCTTCTCCTTCCTCTTATTATTATTCTCCTTCTTCTCTTCCTCCTTCTACTCATTCTTCTCCTCGTACTCCTTCTTCTCCTCCTGCTCCTCCTCCTTCACCTTCTTCTTCCTCTTTTTCTCATTCTTCTCCTCCTCCTACTTGTTGTTCTTCTCCTTCTTTTCGCTCTTCTTTTTCTCATTCTCATTTTCCTCCTCCTCATTCTCCTCATTCTTCTTCTTCTCCTGCTCCTATTTCTTCTTCACCGTTTTTTCTTTCTTCCTCTCTCTCTTTGTCTTCTCCTGCTCTCCCTTCTTCCTCTTCCTCCTCCTCCTACTCATTCTTCTTCTTCTTCTATTTCATTCTGGCATTCTCTCAATCCTTTTCCTCCTATTAGGACTGTAATCTTCATTGGTGCCTTAAACAGCACAAACCTCTTATAGGCCTTCTCTCCTCTTTATTTATGCTGGGACACTTTGCTTGTATGTCTGGGGTTTCAGTGTCACTGAGTGGGTTGGTGGTGGTTGTGTGTCTGGTCGCAGGAGTCAAATATTCTCGTTATGTTTCATAAATGGCCTCAAGTATGAAGTGGTTGTTGGGCTCGACTGCAATTGTGGTCAATTCAGAAATGTAGAAAAGAGAATTTGCCTCTAGGAATTAATAAAGCATAGTCACTCAAACTAATTGCACTTGACTTCATGAAACATTATCAGAATTGGTAAATAATGTGATATCAATTCATAAACACAGACATGCACAGCGGTTTACCATGGTGGTATTGGTGTTGTGACATTTCTGCGTATCAGCAAAATCTTTGATAATTAAATAATGCGTGCAATTTCTTGAATGTGATGATTTAATGCTTTTCTCTGTCGTATATGATAGTAAACTGAATATATTTTTGCTTGGAGAGAATAAGACATTTAAAAACTTTTGACTCTAACATTAATCACTAATGAAAAGATTAGTTTGTTGAAGCCCCACAATGGTTATATTTCTTTACACAGCAGTAATACTTATTGTATATGCACCTTTGGCTATATGGGTGTACACTTTCACCAAAAAGGATTGGATGTGTCGGGACAACCTGTGTTGACCCGCCTGGAAACAGAGTGAGTGTGTTAATCTGCCGGCACTAATTTGCAAGCTAAATAAGAGGCAAAGAGCTTCCAGGAAAGACGAAAGGAAGGACGGAAAGGACAGAAAGGCAGGGAAGAGTGAAAGAGTTTGGTGTGTTTTTCCCCCTCATATCTGACATAGGCAAGATATTTTCTTAACAAACTTTACATTTATAAATACTTTTTATTTCATTTCAGATGAAAACAGTCAGAACAATTAATCTACAGTGAGATGCCACAAATCAATCAATACTTAAATGTATTATTTATTATTTATTTATTATTTTATAGCTTAATTGAAATGGATGCAAAAGTATGCTTGGTAGAGAATGATTGATTTGTGGAGAAAATTAATTGTCAACTACTTCCTACTATCCATTTATACTTTATACATTTCCTGGTTTAAGCTTCTCAAATATGAGGATTTTCTGCTTTACTTTGCCATATATTATTGCAAATCTAATATCTTTGGACTAAACAACACCATGGACACTTAACAACAACAACAACAAAAATAATCAGTTGTGAAAATAATCAATAGTTTAATGGCAATGTAAGCTTGTGAAGTACGTGTTTGTTGCAATCCTAAATTAGAGAAGTTAATTGTTGATCATTATCATGTGGTGTTTTGTTTCCTTGAATAACTAGTAGGTATGTAATGGCAATATGTGAAGATTTGTTAGTTTCTGTGTTATAAATCGCACAACCCTTGTGTATATACAACATGCACCTCAGGGCCAAAACTGTCAGGTTGAAGAAGAAGAAAAACCTCACATATAACACATCTGAAGAAGGAAAAACATAGTAAACAGGCTAAAAAGGTAAAGTGGCCAGAAATAAACTGGCCCTGCATTAGAGACGGAAATCCAAAAAACCTGAATGTGGTGTGTCTTTGTTGTCAGGAGCTCAGAGAGAGCCACTTCAGTTATCAGCCAAATGGATTTACACTGCATTTATCAGAGATTGACTGGCGCCAGCAACTTTCTGTAGCTCACCGGAAGTTAGTCTCTCTCTTCCTCTATTCCCTCTCTGTCTGCTTCTTTATTTGACATTCTTCTTTTCCCTTTGACTGGTTCCTTCTTTTTATCTGGCGCTACCTTTCACTTCTTTACCTCTGCTCAATATTTAATGGCCAATTAGTGTACATAGAAGGTAGAAAACCTAACTGAGTGATTGGTGGGATTAAAAGACTGAAGTTGTAATTTTTTCTTCTGTCATTTATACAGACTACTCTTACAGAAAAAGTTTTTTTTTTTTTTTTGTTCAATATTTTGGGAAATATGCTTGATATGGGACTATTGATAAAAATCTAATTTCAGCATGTTAAATACAGAGCTGGAGCCAGTATGCGATAAGCCTAGCTTAGCATAAAGATTAGAGGCATGGGGAAAAACATAGCCTGGCTGTGTCCAAAGCGAAAATACTCCTACCAACACTTTTAAGGTTGTCTTAATTATATATGTCGTGTTTATTTAACCTTCACACGCTTGAAGTGATAAAATCAACATCTACAGCAAGTTTCCAGATAAAACAGTGAGAGCAGGATATGCTTTTGGTTTCTGTTTTAGGTAAAATGTTAAGCTTCACTCTGATGACAGGATTTAGGGATGCTGTACATAGTCACTACAGCTTGGTGTTGTTTGCCAATATATAGTTACAGCAGACTACTCCACCTAAAACCACTAATTGTTGTTGTCTGTATGGTTTCAACAAACTACATACAACACAGTAACCGAGCTTGTTATAGTCATGCACATATCCCAAACATTTGCTTGTTTCAGCCTATGAAATAAACATACGCTTTGGTAAACAGAATATGTCTTCTTAATTTCTGACATTCTATAGACAAAATTAACTAATCAGGTAATTGGCTAAACTAATCAGCAGATTAATCATTAATGAAAAAGGTTGTTAGAATTGAAATAGGTCTTGTGGATAGGAGGCACATATGTATGTCTCAAAATGTTGCTGTGCTCCTTTAGACAATGCTACAACCGTATCTCACTATCATACAATTTACACATTTTGGTAATAGACAAAAAGAAATGATTACAACTCCATCATATGCAGAAAATTTGGTGCTAAAATAATATACCGGTAATAGAAAATATGAGTATGTAGTTGAAGTCTGTTTTATATATTTATATATATATATATATATATTTTTAACACTGTAAAATATGTATTAATATCTCCATTTACATTTACGAGCTTTTTTAAATTTGTCAGCACCAATGAACCGGGGGAAATACGTTGTGCATTCATTGTACTTTCTTAATTATAATAAATGTCAGCGTGAGGAGAAAATGGAGGGTTGAAGGGTTGGAGGCTAAAGAGGGGATGTTTTTGTTAGAGGCCTGACTTTACTTTTTCAATGTGTTTTTCTTTTTTCTTTTTTGCCAAAATACAAACACTTTTTTTCTGTTTATTGTTTATCTTTCTATTCTGCATGCCCTCTGCCACAATGGTGCCACTGTGTTTTGAATGCTTGTTTTGATGCAGGCTTGGGTTTGCCCTGTGGTTGTGGTGGGATTCGAATGCCCGTTCTCCTGCCCAAAAAATGAGCGGCGCGAGGACGGCCACACTAACTGTTGGTCAGATTGATCAAGGATCACTGTAACTATTGTTCTAAACTCAATCCATTTTTTTTCCTCCTCCTTTTTCTTACTCCACTGTAGACACCACACTGGGTTACTACTAATGAGATCCATTACTTGCTAACACTGACAAATTACAAGGCTAATTGCTAACAATGGTGCTGTACCGAGCGTGCAGTCCCTCCAACAGCAATTTCAAATAAATCTCTGTTTGTTTTGATCTGCTTGGAGTGCCAGACAGGTGGGGTTTGACTCATGATGAGAAAAAGACGAGTGCAAGAAAATTTTGACTATTTGTAGCTTTGTGATCAACATCTTACATTGATTTAAGTTTACCCCGTTCCTACACTTTCCAAGTAAGTTAAAGCAAATATGACTCAAATTAGACATAATGATTTATTTGTGAGTCCTAATCCACAATAATCTTTTCTTTTCTTAAAATCTGATTCAGAATCTGAATACTTGCATTGTCGATACCTTTTTTGTCTTTTCTGACTTTCTCTCAGCGTTGTACGACATAGGTCATCACAATCTCAATTTTGTAGGTTTTGCTAGGTACAAAGAGCACGGGGGAAAAAAAGAAAAATTCACAAGTTTGTATCTCTTAATGTGTTATTTTCAATACACTCTAGTTCACATCTGGTTTGGAACAGAGCACACTGTTTTTTCTTTTTTTTTAAGTGATCACTGTATTTGTTCTAAATTACAGTATATCTATGACCAAAGTGAAACTAAAGGCAGACGTCTATTAAAAAACATAAGAAAGGGTTTTTAAAGTTTCTTACCTGTGTATAGTTACAAGTACAGAACGTAATAGAAATAAATGAGACAAAACAACCCCAAATTAACCAGTAGTTCCTGTTACTCTTTGTTGCAGTGATTCCTGGATCAGGATGCTTTATTTAATATGACACTAATTAACAAACTCACACAGGGACTCCAGTGTGTAAGGATTTTGACTACAAATACAAAAAAAGTCATGAATCTGCTTTTAACTTCAGAAGAAGCATTTGTCTATAAAGCCTACTGTAGCTATTCATAGAAAAATATACGCTGAGGTGTAGCTTTCTTTACTATTTTTAGTCATTGGTAATAAGATAAGACAGTTTTTATCACATTTTATGAAATAGCTCACAGCCCTTCAAAAAAAATCAGGTCTGTTGCCTTTTATCAATTACTCTATTAAATAATTACACAAATGTTTTTTTTTCCTAAACAAGATCAACTAGTGTATTGAAATGACATAATTTCAAAGAATTGGAGAACATGCATGATTAACATTATGATCAATGGGAATAACAAACCGTCCCTGTAGACATCTATTCATAGTTAAGTATAGGCTAGTCTTTATGGCTTTACATTTGTGTGTTTCTGTTTGCTTTGTAAATTAAAGCATGTTTTGTCTCTTATCTGATGACAGATGAAACCATGGTCATCAACGTCTTCTGTGGTGTGGTGTCTGGAGTCCTGTCGTCCTCACTGGCCAATCCCACTGACGTCCTCAAGGTGATTCTTAATGCTTTTATATGTTTGCCAATATATCTAAGCAGCGCCTAGTTAGTACTTACTGCGGTCAGGGTTGTCTTTCTTGAACAAAGAGTAATTTTAAAACATGCACTAAAAGTTTATATTCTGTTCTGATTTTAACAATTATTTGGTAATTGAATTATATTTCTAAAGGCTTTAGATTAGATGATATGTTTTATTTGACCAATTTTTTGTTTTTGTGTCTCTTTGTTTCAGATCAGAATGCAGGCGCAGGGTAGTCTGCTCCAAGGCAGCATGATGTCCAACTTCATCAACATCTACCAGACAGAGGGCACCAGAGGGCTGTGGAGAGTGAGTGCTGGATTACTGTGTTTAGGGATGCGTGTGTTTGTATGTGCAAAGTATGTATTAAGATGTTAAAAGTTCCTTTAATAGCTGCGTACTACAGCCAGCGTTACCGATAAATCAGCAAAACCAAACCGAGCAAATCTTCAAGGAATACTCCCGACATGTTGAGTACATACTCTTGTTTGATGCCTTTCCAAGAGTTAGGACATGTTTAGTCTAGCTTAGCACAACGTCTAGAATCAGGGGGAAACAGCTAGCCCTTCTAAAAAGGCACTTTTTATCTAGTATAGGGCTGCAACTGAGGATCATTTGTATGGTTACGGATGATTTTCTCTCCATAGATCTTGTCTATAAAAAAATCATAAAATATTTCTAAAAACCTTTTATAGTTCCCCACAACCTATTGGGATGCCTTTTTAAATGTCTTGTTTTGTCTGACTAACAGTACAAAACCCCAAAATATTCAGTTTGCCATCATGTTCAGAAAACCATAATATCATCACATTTGAAAAGCTGATCTGACAGCTTTGTAGGGCATTTTTTCTTAAAAAAATAAACAAAACTATTCTTTTGTAAAAATAGCTGCCGACCAACAGACTGTGGTTGAGGTGTTAGTGTAAGACTTATTTTCCTTGTCCTCTTCTTCCTCAGGGTGTCATCCCCACAGCACAGCGAGCAGCCATTGTCGTCGGGGTGGAACTTCCTGTCTATGACATAACGAAGAAGCACCTCCTTCGCTCTGGCTACATGGGAGACACCATTCTGACACATTTCATGTAAGTTTATTTATTCTTACACTCTTTTGAAGTCAGGGGTGGTCATCCTTTATGCTCACAGTTCTTAAACCACTTTCATGTCTCTACTTTAGAAATAAGTTTCTGGTTTGTAAAATCGTATACTCATATTACAAGTGTTTTGAGGTGGAGTGTCTTGAGTGAGTTTTCCTTCAAATTCAAAAGGCTCACATTTGAACCTGTAGTGAAACTCTTCAGTTTTGGGCTTGTCTGTTAATCTTTTTCCATGTTGGATTTTTTTGTGCAGTTCAAGTTTCACATGTGGCTTGGCGGGGGCGCTGGCCTCCAACCCTGTAGATGTTGTTCGAACCCGCATGATGAACCAGCGAGTTCTGTCAGGAGGCCCCATGTACAAAGGAACACTGGACGGCGTGATGCAGACGTGGAAGAACGAGGGCTTCTTTGCTCTCTATAAGGGGTTCTGGCCTAACTGGCTGCGACTGGGGCCTTGGAACATCATTGTATCCTTTAATATGCAAACAGCTCCTTCACAGGTGAGGAAAAACATGGAAATCTGATTCCTGATAATTTCTAGTTCTTGGAAAGATTCAGGAATTCTAGAAATAAACTTGAATAGGATTGTACATGTCTGATCCAGATAGTGATGTCCCTTCTATAATGCTATTCATGATACATGGAAGTCTAATCATAGTAAGAAACAGAACACTCAATAAAAAGTGACTCAATAAAAACATTAAAAAATGACTCAATAAAAACAGGAACTGAGGAAAAGCTATGATAACTTGCAGTGAGGAAACACCAGAGGTAGGATAAAAAATGTCAAAATGAAGAATACCCAAATCAAATAAAAAGTAATAAAAGATTAATAAAATATAATAAATATGTACGTATGTTGGTGATGGGCCTAAATTAGTTTGAAAGGATTGGTATATCTGATATCTGCAAGAAAATCCAATATCCCTGCATCCCTGCTGTGCACACATTTATATTATGTCTGGTTGATCAAAGTAGGAAAGGTATGCAATTTGGTCCACTGAACGGCCTTTTGTGAAATGAGATATTTTCCTTAATACCATTCTCAGTTCTTTATCACCTTCGAGCAGCTGAAGAATCTCCCGTTTTAACACGAACAGGAAGTGGGACTGCACTGATCTGCCAGACTGTGTCGGACATAAGCGGGGTGTGAAGCACGGCAGCATCTGGAGTTTTGGCACCAGTATACCCACACTCCCTTCTAAATCCATACGACGATACAATGCAGTATCAGTAACCTGCCCGTGCTTATCCAAACCTTATCTTGACTTCTCTTTTTCTTTTTCTTTTTCTTTTTTTTGCAAAATGTTTTATTTACTGTCACTGATTCTGTTGAGTAGTCTCACCCTCAACCATATCTGACACTCCCCAGGCAGCTAAATATTAAGTTGTAGCAGAAGACTGAAAGTTTGGAGGTCTAGGTTTATATCTTTGAGGAGGTGTGACAGTGGGTTTTCCACTGTGAATTTGGCGAGTGAAATCTGAACTTAAAAGATAAACAGAGAAGAGAAAAGACTTCTGATTGTATTCTCGGGATTCCTACACAGATATGGAAAAACATGGGGAAATTATTTATTAATAGGGCTAGCAATTACAATATGGAAACAATATAGGGAAAAGCTTTTAGTTCAGTTCAGACATGCCTGGCCTACGTAGCTCGCAGAGTTTTGACAAAGATGACGAATTTTGCATTTGTGTGGGAACCCTGTCTTTTAAGCACGTAGACGTTGCATGAATTATGTTGGGATAGCTATAACTGTGGTTTTAACTGTTAAATGTTGAGGAATGACATGGAAGAGTGCTGCAAATGATAAATAGACTAGAGAATAGAGAATGTGTAGAGATAGGCTGCTTTAAGACAGATTCAGTGACAAATCAGGCTCAACAGCACTCCAGATGAAATACTGAAAATGATATTCAGCAATATGTTGTGATATTTGGTTTAGTAAGGTATGAAATTTTACAAAATGTTTTCTTTTCTATTTTATTCATCGGCTGTGATCTTAAAGAGCCACTGAAGTTTTACTTGAAACAATCAGAAATCCAAACCAAAACCTCTGACAAGGGAGCGGAGACACAACTAAAACTTGAAACTTTCAATCCAGATCAGTAAATCCTTACAAAGTTGTCTTTTGGTTTATTTTTCCGTTTTGTTTGCCTCCAGTCTGCTGCAGCATTAGGAAGTAAAGAGGGTTATTAATAACCCACAAGACAACGATCAGCACATTATGTAAATTGCTGTACAGACTCATTCACACATAGAAGTGGATGTATTTTATCGTAGGCATGTCCAGGTGTACATAGGATGCCTCGTTGTGCTATTTTTAATGTTGTGCACCTCTTTTGAGGTCAAGTCATGGCATGAATAGGAAACAGGCAGAAAGAGGAAAAGTGGGCAAATGTGCCAAAATGTGTTTTTACCTAACTTGGTTTTGTTTGCAGCTTCTTTTAGACAGTGTAAATATGAATTTACAGAGGGACATCTTTGCTAGAAAGTATTTGAAAGTGAGTGTTGTTAGAATAGGCTACTGAGAACAGCAAATCGATATTTTTGAATCAGAACCCTACCCGTGCTAAAAAAAAAAGAAAAAGAAGAAAAAAACGACCAAATGCATTTGTTATCTTTTTGGGGATCTGTAGATCTGTTGACATTAATTCAACAAATTTTTGGAATTACTTACCAATTATTTATTTTCCCTTGTTTGAGTTGCACAGTACAGGAGTACCGCTTCTAGGACAGGTGACCTGCATCACCAAAAATATTTTCTTTGTTTGTTTGTTTATATCAAATATTTTAAATATTAAGTTAAATTGTTTTACAGTTTTTTTTTATCTTACCTTTTATTCCCAACACATTTTTTTAGACAGTTGGCCAAATGTTTTCCATCCTTGTTCAGATGGATGTCCCAAAATTATCTTGCAGCTAAAAAGAGAAGTGTCTCTTTTCTTTTTTAACGATGCAAATGTGCTGGATTCTGTAACTGATACCCATTAAAATATTTTCTAATGTATAGCTTGAACAGTACCGGCACCTGCACTTCTACATATATACTGTTGTAGGCAGCTTTGCTGTTAAATTAGCTGTTTCTGTTCTTCGATTCATCTTGGCTTATCTTTATGGTCATATTTCGTCCATACTTGTGTAGTATAGAATCCCCAGCTACTTGTTACATTCCCCGATAGTGCATTCATATACACGTAGGCATGTTTTTATGATGAGTCATGCTTTTGATTAAAAACACACACATATGGTGTCCTTTCACCCTGAAATGAATCAGTGCTCATCGGAGCTGCAGTATTTTATTTAATTGATCCTACCTGCAGAAATCCAAAATTAAACTGATAGTGTGCCGCAATGTAAATGCTATTTCTTGTATCATAGTTGAAGAAGTCACAAATAGTGAGTAAATATGGGTATTTCCTTTTTTTTTTTCTTCGTTGTGGGACAGTCTAGATCATCTACACCACACTTAGACAAATTGAGCAATCTTTGCATTTTTAAGTGTACTTCATTTTAATATTTTAGTGTGTATGTGCGACTCAAAGCACAGTCAGACAGTGTGCAATTAGAGTCAAGCTGGTTTTCGAGGTCACTTCAATTTTTGAATGTGTGTCGAACTCCTGTTGTTGGAAAATGTGTGTGTGGCGTTCCAGGTGTGTTTGTGCATTTTTTAACGAGCCTTGTGTAAAGATATTTTAACACAGCCCAGCAGTCCTCGGAGAGATGCACTGTTACAGCCTTATATTAATTATTCGTGATAATGTTGCTTTTTTGCGTACACCAGTGCCTCATTACTATACCGAGTGTGAGGTTTCATTTTGGTTTTTTTTCCTTAGTTACAGTCTTTATATTGTGCTTTCAGTTCTAAATATTGAAGTTCATATTTAAAAACAACAGTGTCAGTACATTTCAGTGCATTTGTGAGGAGATCTGTTTTGTTACCTCAGCAATTATGCCTTTCTGAGCCATTTAAATCATCTGCTGTCGGTGATGCATATTACTAAGGTAGCATCACAATTCATATTTAAAACATTCACCTTCCTCTAAATTGTGTGCCGCAAGAGTTTAAACTTGTCAAGTGACCACAGATTGTCAGCAAATAGTCTGCTGAGTCTCAAGTGAATGAATCACAATCTGAGTGTAGGGGTTCATTTTAAGGAATACGGCTTGGGCTCGGTCAGAGGTCAGAGGTCAGAGCTCAGATCAAGCTAATGGCCCTGTGAGGTTGTTTTCATAACTAAAAATACATCTGAAAACCATTCACCATTCACACAGGTGACAAAAAAGCAGATGGTAGCTCAGTACCAGATTATGTCAATAATTATAATATTAAGTATGTTGTTATAACAACCAAAACAAATGGAACAAAGAGAGATTTAACTGGTTTGGTGTTGGTTTCAGTTCTGAAATGATTAAGACAGATTCACTAATACCATTCTCTCGTTCCAGCTTCACACTTATCTGTGATTTAAATCAAATTCAATTCAATATCTGAATTTGTATTGTTATGTGTGTTTGACAAAACAATTGTCATTTGGCTCTCCGTTTTCTGAAATATTAAGATCAAAGAAATTGAATTAATGAAATGTAATGAAAATAATCATTGGTGCAGCATGAATGGCAATGATTTAGAAAAGTGTCCGTGTGGATGGAAGCATGTTTTTTATTCAGATGTATCCACATTAGGATGGACATTACTGGACGTGTAGTTTTTGTTGGTACTATGTTGATATGTTACAGTAGAATGAAAACTTGGAACAGTTTTGTAAGGAATAAAAAAATGAGATACACAAATTTTAAAACTGTCCATCAAGCTGGCTGTTAAACCTGCAGTGTGGAACTTTTACATATTAATCATCCCTTACATTCAAGCTCTACTAAACAAATTCATAGATTGCTGATTAAGCCTATTGCCACCAGATAAATCTCTCTAAAGAGTTTTTACTCTGGTCTTGATTTTGACATTCCCACGCTAGCTGGATGAGTGCGTACTGAGCAGACTCTATGGGCAAAGCATGCACACTAGAGACTACCGCCACGCCAGCTCTCTGCTAACTTGACTGGGGATAAAATAATTTAATTGTCAAGCTCTTCTACATTTTCCAAATGTTTTTGAACCAATTGGATCAAATTCTGATAATGAAATTAGTCATTTCGCTAAATAATTTATCCACCATTTTACAGCTGCAACAGTAGCAACAGAATAATTTAAGCTACAGCAGACCCTAAATTACTTTATAAGTGTGTCAACAACTGTTTTTGTAATCACTCTTACCACCAGAAGGGAGAGACAAAAGTCCCACACTCCAGCTTTAAAGGTTTTTTTTTTTTTTTTTTTTTATGCTACCCAACCAACTCTCTTTGTGCACTCGCTTGCACACTGTAGTGAATGTTATCGCTGCTGTGATACTCGGCCTGGTAAATAATAAAGCTGAGCTTCAAATATTTGAATTATACAACAAAGATAAGGCAGGAAGCTCAGCACTGTAAGTGGCAGAAGCATCACCCAAACTACTTAACTCATGGTGTTTTTAGTAATTGTGGTAAATCAAACCCTTTAAAGTGCTGTTGAAAATGAGCTGACTGAATTTGGGAAATGTTCTCGTTATCCATGCTCATAAGTCATGTTCTTTTTAAAGGAAACATTGTTCTTAGCTGGTCCTCTGTACAGATATGTCAAATCACACCAGTTTCACAACATAGCGGGTTGTATCCCATTTTTGTTCAATGTTACATGAGCGGTCCAGCCTTGAAAAACGTCCAAAACAATTCTGTTTCTGTCTGTCTGATTGTCTCATAGATCAACTTTGATTTGTTTGACTTTGATTGTGATTGTGTTGTAAAATTCATCATGCTGGAAAAAATGATTTTAGAACTATGTTTGAGATTTGTTAAATGTTTTAAGCTTATGCAGATATTTAATCTATTTTCTAATTATTTGAAAGAGTTTTGCTTTTTATGTTGATCTGTTTTGACTTTAGAATGATTCCTCTACAGTATTTGACTGATCAGTGAACCACAATGCGCTTTTGGCTGATGCTGCTTTTCATTCTGCTTGAATTTTGTTTTGGGAAAAAAAAAAAAGAACGCTCCTGCTACAGAGTCAGCTACATTTAAACTCTTCTCTTATTTGCCTGATAATTAATTCCCTTCACCAGCATTTTATTTTCATGGTGAACAACTTGAGCTCCCTTAATAAAACACACAGCCATGTGTGAACAGCAAGCAGCAGAAAACAATCTGAACTAAAGGGAAATGTTTATGAAAAAAATGTTTGTTTATGTTGCTACTGTTTCTGAAATAACAGTAACCAAGATTATTCTCAATGGCATAGTTGAAAATTTTGGGAGGGGGGGAGACAACAACTTTGTGGTAGCAGTTTTTTTGGCGAACAACAGCCGGGTGTGGTGACTTGTCATCACGCTGCTCAAAATTACGAGGTGCACAGTTATCCCAAATTCTAGTATTTAGAATTCTGCTTTTGAGTGGATTAAACAATTAAGATTAAGAATGTGTTAATTTTTCAGGTTTAGCATGCTTGCAAGTATATCTTTAAACGTTGGACAGAACCAGGCTAGCTGTTTCCCCCTACTTTTAGTTATGCTAAACTAAGCTGGTGGGAGGTTTATACTTAATGCAGAGACATGAAAGTGAAATCTAACTTCTCATCTAATTTAATAATTCCACTATTTGATGTAACTATCTTATCATGTAATACACTTTATATAAAAGCTTGTTTTAATGAAACATGCAATCATTGTGTTGATATAGAGGCACAGATGCAATTCCTGCGTCTTTATTCACTCCACAAATAAATATATTGTTTGTGATTGTGTAGCACTTGACAACTCGTTTTTGATAGAAAGAGCATAACATAGTTCCCTCCTGACAACCCCAGAGCCGCTGCAAAATATTGTATTTTTTTATCAGTGTGCCATGTTGTTGTTTTTTTCTTTAAGTTACCTCTTAAAACCTTTCCATCAGTGAATTTCTCAAAATAATGTAGTTTTAATTTCAGATGTCCTTTGATTGCTTTCCCTCAAAAGGAGTTAAAAATGTGTCTGCTTTTTCAAAATCCAAACTCAATTTCCCTTCAGACACACAGTTTTAAAAAAAAATGTATCCAAGCTAAAGAACCCTTTGTCATGTTAAGAAAAATTAAAACACTGTTACGTTGATTAACTTAAGAAGATATAGGTGTTTAGTTAAGTATAATCGCGGTCATTCATCCTGAACAAACAGCCTGAAAACCTGCAGGGAACTTATTGAGACATTTTTTTATTGGCTTAATTTTTAATATAATAATAATAATAATAAAGACAAAATGTACAACGCACCCTCTTCTAAACTAATGTAGGTTGTTAAAAAAGAGAGTTTTTGTGTCCCACTTCTATTTAAATGCTGTGTCAGAGGCATTAGTCAAAATGTTTCAGATTGTAAAATACTTTGGAAATTGTTATTAATTGACAAATCTGCTTTCTGACAGAAGAAGAAAATCTATGAATATTTTTGTAAATTTTCTCTTCAGTTCCACAGATAATTTGCACTTTGGTGTCTGTTCAGCTTGTATCATTGCTGTCTATAACCTTTTTTTTGCTTGTTCACTCAATTCATTTCTATGGAAGTTTCAAGTGGAGGGTTGTTTTTGTTGTTTTGTTTTTTTTGACAGAATGGGTTTGGATTTATATACTGTAAATTCAGTGTACACTCAAATAAAATATATCCCGTGATTGTTTCTGTATCCATTTATTTCTTATTGTTTGCTAAATTAAATTGTTGGCTTTATTTTACAGGTTCCTAATTCATCTCATTCTGATTCCCTGAAAATGTGCAGGTATTTAATGATTCATTACAGAGAAAGGGTGATGCAATTTGGTACAAATTATTAAAAGTTAGGAAAAAAGTGTTAAATTGATCTAGTTGGTATATCCAAGTCTACCCAGTCAGTATGTTTGACTGGGTGCACTCTGGGAACTCTGACTATATTTAACATAGATGTCTGACATCTGAATAGTATATAAAAAAGCCTTTAATAAGTAGCAGCCCATCTGTGGGTCAGTCATTAAAAACACATGCTATGCAGTCAAATGTTCAAACTAACAGAACTTTGTTTACTTTTTTTTTTTTTCTTTTTAATTTGAGGTCAATTGATAAATATGGATGAGGCATCTCATGAAAAAGTGAAGCCAAAATATATTCTTTCCTGGAGCTGCATTCTTGCTTTTGTGATGTATTTCTTTTTACCATTATTATTATTATTATTATTATTATTACTATTATTGTTATTATTATCATTACTATCAATCATTATTATTATTAATCTTTTCATCTTATATATGTCACATTCATAATGTCCTCATATGTAAAACTGTAGAGTGTATGCATGACGCAGTGTTTGCCTGACTGTGTATTCCATAGTTTATTTTTTCAATTAAAATAAAGTGCCAGCTATGACACCGCTCTCAAACCTCCATCCGCCTAATAGTGATTTGAGAGCAGCTGTCACAGATATCAATTTAGGACCTATGTTGCAGTAGTCACTAGGGGGTTATCCAGATGTTTTGGCTTCTTACTTTTGGGGAGCTGCCATGACATCCATCTCTATATACAGTCAAGGGTGAGTGGAATATTCACTCAGTGTAAACATCTCATAGTTTCAATGACGAGCTAGGTCGAGATGACAGAATACATATAAATTCAGAGTACTGTGATATTAACAACCTTAAAGCTACTAAAAGTTATCACCTGTAAGCTGGATTTCAGTGGTTTAAGGATTCAAATCTAGCAGCAGTTTAAAGTGTCTACTAATTCATTCACATGTTTTGGGAATATGGTGGGAAACTAGAGCACCGGGAGAATATCTCAAAGTGTTTCTTCTTTCCATCAGTCTTCTTCTTTGGGCAGTGAATTGGACATGCAGGTGGTGAAGTGCTTTACAATAGCTTTTCCCATAGATAAGAACCTTGCAATAGGACGTTTTTCTTTTTCATCAAAGTGAGAACAGTCAGGTGACATCTCAGGGCTGTGATAAAAAATGTGTCATTGACTGGATCCTGTGATGTAAGAGCTTACAGAAGCAAATTTGCAGACCTGAAAGAGGTCATGGCAATGTGATTGGCATGGGCATGGATTTCTCTCAATGCCTTATCTTTCAGATTCTGGATGACCCTATTAAAATCTGTCAGGTGCAGTGATGTCCAAGCCTTCTTTGTAGTATGCATTAGCAACTCTGAAAGCACCAAGATGAGCAGCTTGTACTTTGTGTCATCATATGTCACTGGCTGAAGACTGCATGTTTCAGAAGGAACAGCTGGTGCAGCTGTGGAGTCACTGAGCTTCTCTTCAAACAGTGAGACCAGACTTTCTGCTAGTCCACTGTTGGTAGTTTCAGCTTATTTCTGGTTGGACGAGTCCTCAGATTGGTCCTGTGTATCGGTTTTGGGCAGAACTGTCGGTGTACCAGTTATCTGAGTCCTCATTCCAGGATTCTACATGCAGGTCATCAATTTGTTGCACACGTCTGGGTATCTGTGTCATTATATCTATGACTGTTTTGCTCAGAGTAACAAAAGTGATTTCACAGTTCCCCTGCTCTATGACCCTATGCAGTGGCTTTGGCGTCATGCCATTTAATTGTGAAAAACGTATAATGTGTGTCAGTGAATTTTATATGCTTAAACTATATACATATATATACATTTTTTTTGTACACAGTTCTCTCCTGAAAAAGAGATCCTGATAATAAAACAAAAACATTTCCTTCTCAGTGACTTTAGAGAAAAACTTAGTCTCTGTATCATTACCCCCCTAATTCATTCACTAATTAAATGACACAGAAAGTAGGACAGAAACCAAACCAAAAGTTATTTTATTTTGTAGTAAGCTTATATTTTGACAGAGGATTTAACCTTCCCATATTGGAACACACACACACACACACACACACACACACACACACACACACACACACACACACACACAGAGCGAAAGAGAGAGAGAGAGAAAGTCATTAAGTCAACCAACTTCAGGTGTGTTAGCTTGTCACACAGCTGAAGTGTGGTTTTATCAAACCACATGAGAGACTGTGGAGGGACTGACTGTTTTAATATCTGATGTATGTGAGGTTTCCACCACTGAAGGAGCTGCTGCTTCATATACAGATTTAGATATATATATAGATATAAATGTTTTCTTATTTATTGGTGTAGCAGTGTTATAAATCAAAACTGAGTTCTCTCTGGAGCTCCAACAGCAAATATGTTTGCTTGAGTTGTCTGACTTCCAGTTTGCCTTGTTAGTTTTATTTGTTACTTTTCTAAAACAGTAGGATCATCCTACACATGTTTTATTCACTGAAGAGGTTTTTAACCGTGCAGGTTTAAGGTTGCTGGCTTTGGTCAAGTTCATTGAGCCAGCTGCTTACAAAGTGTGTGTACTGTAGCCATGAAGGAGGAGATTGCTGCTGCTGTGTTTTTTGTGGCTAGGCTGGTGAAGAGATACGGCTGTCTGGATAATGACAGCAGGGAGCATTTTGCTGCTGCTCTCACATCTGTTTTGTTTGAGAAGTACAAGAACCACTGGCACCCGAACACACCCACCAAGGGACAGGCCTACAGGTTGGTTTATTGAGCTAATGAAAATTTAAAGACAACCTGTTTAACTTAAATTAGTCTTCCTCATTTTGGCATCATTTTTTGTCATCAGAGTTTTAGAAGAAGTTATATTTGCATCTGTGAAATACAACCCATTGCATTGTGGGATTTATACAAGCTCCCAGGATTTGGCATTTTGCCAAACTGATGCTCTTGAGCCTAAAACACTCATTTCTATGGACTTTGTGAAAGACATCTGTAAATTAGCGGATATCTTTTCCTCAGCATCACAAACCTGCAAAATGACTCCTTTTTACAGTCAGAATTTGATCTGTTTGGACTGATCACATTTCAACAGTCCAGCACAATTAAATTGTTTTATCCTTATTCAAGTTAGCTGGAGGGCTACATCAGAAGTAGCCGGCTTGGTGAGCTGAAGTTGCTAGTGTGCTTGCTCTATCAGCCCAATGATGCGGAAGAGAAAGAGCAGTGAACGGGACTCAGCCTGTATCCAGTTCTCTTTCCATGGATTTAAAGCAGAAAGTGGCAATCAGTTACTTTTTGTTGTTCCATTGAAGGGAAGTTTTGAGGGCTCTATTACATAAATGTAGACACTCAGAAATCACAGCTGTGATCTCACATTAATGTAATGATAACCCTAAAACAGAATTTGATTATGGAGAATCCATCTTTTTGTGATTGCATTCAATGTTTCTTCTTCCTCTGGAAAATAAAACACAGCATACATTCAGATCTCAACAGTATTTTTATCTGATGGCTAATATTCGCAAACTTTGGGTAAATTTAGGTGTGGACATTATTCGGATTCAGGCTTGTTAGTTTCAGTATATTTTTATTTTTTAATTTTTTAATTGCTGTGATTTCAGGTGTCTACGTATGAACCGTGTGCGTCTGCAGGACCCAGTGTTGCAGCAGGCCTGTGAGCGGAGCAGGGTGCAGTACGACGACTTGGGGTTGCCTCAGGAGCTGACGGTGTGGGTGGACCCCGGAGAGGTGTCTTGCAGGTCAGCTTAGCTCAACAATATCAGACTTCATACAGGAATGTGAGTTCAGAGGCACAGTTTGTTATGAGCATCCACCTAAAAACTGCAGCTTCTGGTCCTGGACTGGACTACTGCTTTGTTTCAAGTTTCTGTTTGTGCACAATTTTTTTAAGTGATCAATTTAGGATTGGTAAAACCACAACTCATCTGGCAGAAATGAAATGTTTTTATTCACCTGAAAATAAGAATAACTGCGTTCCTTGCTCGCCATGTTGCATTGTTTCTACAGTAGCCATTGTTAGTTCTCCTCCCACAAACCCAAGGATGCTTTACAATGGATAAAACAAACAAAACTAACCAATTAAAAAAAAAAAAAAAAAAAAAAAAAAAAGAAATACTGAGCAGAGGAAGTGAAGTGTTCATTGAAGAGAGAGGTCTTGAAAATGGAGACGGAGGGGCAATCACAGAGGGATTGTGGGAGAGCATTCCAGAGCTTGGGGGCCGTGGCGTGGAAGGACCAGCCTCCCAAGGTGGACTGTGAGGAGGTTGCAGGTGGAGGTTCTGAGGGACCGAGGGGGAGAGTATTTTTTCCACCATAAGGCTAAATATAGCACTTACACATAAAAATATCCCTAAATATATTACCAAATAATGCCATCAAAACTTACTGCACTTTGTGCAGTCCACAGGCTCAAGTCTGGCTTCAAGTTGTGTGCTCTGGGCTCAAAAGTGTGGTCCAGAATTGTAGAAATCATCTGTGCATGTGATGGAGGAATGCACAGTGCATGTAGGGGGCGTGGTCTCAGTAGCCCTGCAGTAAACAGTGTGCTATGTGAGCATGTGATAGCAGATATTCAACTGTACTGCATGATATCTGGTTGTTTTAGTCAGGATTATGCTAAAATATTTTACACAACTATATTTAAGTTCCCTAATAAGAACATTCCCATGGAAAGTTTCCAATTTTGAAAATTCCCAGAATTTTGCAACCCTTAAACATGATTAATGAATGAACCAGGGTCTGAGCCATCGCAGTTTGAGATGAATGGGCAGAGGCATGCAATGTTGCACATGCTTGAAAGGAGAGGGTTAGGGGTATTCAGTTGGCTGCCATCTGCAACCTCGCTGCTAGATGCTACTTAATTACACACAGGCCCTTTTTTTTTTTTTTTTTTCATAGTGCTGATAAGTGTTTTATTCAATTTTGGAGATAACTAAGCTACTCTTTTCCCCCGCCTAAGTCTTATTGCTAAGCTTATCACCTGCTTGCAACAGCTTCATTGAGTGTGCATACATTAGAATGGTATCATTCTTATCAAACTCTCTGTAAGAGAGCAAATGAGTATTTCTGAATATAAACTTGTAGTCTAAACCTCAACCAACATTATCAGACCAGTGCAGCTCCCTTTGGAGCAACTATTACTCCCCAAGACCAAGCAGCCTTTGATGTGAAAAATCAGTGCAGATCCTTTAGGCCATTTTTCAGATATGGATTAGGATTTGCTGTCTTCAACTTTTGAAGATAATGAGACATAGATTGCATACATGCTATTTTTATTAACTAGTATTGTTTTGTTTGCCTCCTTGCAGATACGGTGAACACAGCACACCATTCTGCGTCTCGGTGGTGGACAGCTGTCGGCGTGGAGATGGGGATTTTTCCCGTCGCATCCATGATGCCGTAGAGCGGGCTAGCCTTGATGTTCAATCAGGAAGCTCTTCAGATGAGGAGGAGAGTGTGGTCAACAGCACGAGCACGAGCACGAGCATGAGCATGAGCAGCAGTAGCAGTAGCAGTAGCAGTTGCAGTAGCAGTCTCTCTGCTCTCTGCCCTGCTCCAGTCCCAACCAGCAACCCTGAACCCAAAACCATCCCAACTGTCAGCAACCCCAACAGTGTCTACCGGGTAGGTTGGAAAGGGGATTGGTAATTCTTTAAATTTTGACTGTGTTGCTCAAAGTCTATTCTGTCACTGTCCTCTAACCCTCGACGACTCCTCTCATTCTCAGTTCAGTGAGTTTGCTCCATGCGCCCCTCAGACCTGGCTAACTTACCCCAAGAGGAAGCCTTTTGCTGGGGATGCACTCCCACCTCATGCTCCTCCACCTGCAGGTCTGACCTCGCAGTTCTCCAGCCAGAAAAGCTTCAAGTCCTATCGAGCCACCTTCACATTCACCGGGCCTCGTGTGGACAAGTACCACTGGGTCAGCAAATCCCGATCCTAGAGCCAGCTGAGCCTTCAACCTAGAACCAGGATTGGATTAGGACCAGAGACTGCAGCCATGAAAAAAAGTTTCAGGACAGTTTATGTATCTTTAAAGGTTAGGATTTATTATTTGTACATGGTTTAAAGTAATGATTTAAAGTATTGCTGTTAAGTATGTTTTTAAATTTGGAAATATTCAAATATTTTAAATCAGTCTTTGTAAATGTGTTTTTAAACTAAAATTAAAGTAGCTTTGAATAAAGTAACATTGAACTGTCATTGAAAAATAAATGCATCTATGTCAACTGCGTGTCTTCATAACACATCCTCAGGGGCCTGAATTAGTAGGTTAGCCAGATATCTTTGGACTCACTTACTCACTAACTGGGGTGAATCACCATGGTAACCTACGCAGATTGCAGTGTAGTCCTCAACTTTGTTAATGAGGTTCACCAGCTTATCTTTAATGCTTTTAACAAGTTGGGAACTTAGAGGCAAACTCATTTTTGTTGGATGTATATTGGTGACTTTTTTGAATGCTAATTTTAAGATATTACAGCTCAAAGGACATTTTGAGGCTTTTGGTTTTCCAGGTTTTGCCAACACTGGTGGTTGCTGTTCTCTCTGCTTCAGCTCTAAGTGGGCACCAACAGTACCAGTCAAACCTTTGGACACACTTTGGCAAAGTGTGCATTTGCCTAAATTTGGGTCCAATGTTATTCACTGACTTATGACTTTTTACATAGAAAAGTATTGAGCAATTTATAGTGTGTTAGAAGGCAAAACATATGCATATCAGGCATGCGATTTGACGAAAAAGCAGGAAAACCTTTTGTAAATACCATTTCCAGAAATCTAATAGGGCCCATCCAGAATCTGTCCTTAAGCAGTGTTGTTCTGCTATAGCATATGGATGGAAGAATATGACCCATAACAATTTATTTGGGGGAAAAAAAGCATATATTGCAAGTTTCATAATGTTGAAGCAATTTAGTGACAGATTTGGACAGTCTCCTGTAACCAGGTCCATTTAAAGCAATTCTTGACCTAGTTATTAGTAGATTTTATTGCAGGGCTATTCAGTGGTAGTCTGGCCATGAGTCTGTGAATGCTAGAAATCAACAATAATAGAGTATTTTCATTATCTTGAATGTAAGAATAGTATTAGTGCTCAGTAACTCCCCCCTCCCACCACCACCCTTAACTTGTGAGGCATCTTGTCAGGCTTTATCCAATCAGTATTTTTTTTTTGAAAGTTCCTGCCCTTTTCCAAACAGTTGCCAAGGACAACATCTGTTTTCTGATATTTTAAACATTTAATATTCGTAAGAGTTTTCCAACATTTTAAAGCCCCTCTTGTACAGAAAATGGTGTCAGACTTAATAATGGAGTAGTCACAAAATGGCAAAATTACTTTTGATTACTTATTCAGGATTTCATTTCATGCTCTGCTTTTTTTTTTTTTTTTTGGCCAATGAAATCAGACATTCCTCATGTACTCTAAATGTAGCTCTGTCTGATAGCTGATGTGCCTGTGGCTGTGTGCGGTGGTGGTTGTACTGGTAGTGTAGTTAGTGATTGGTGTGTAGAACAATCAGCTAACAACACTGCCTACACAGCAACCCCAATCACCATCGGCAATGAGAAACATTATTTACCATGACTTTTGCATGAAGATTTTAAATTGAGGTAACACTGAGACAATCTGGAGAGGTGTTGTGTAAAATATCACTTCTAGGAAACATAATAAAAGGATGTATGCAGGTGTTCACTGGAACCTGATTGTAATGCAATGAGAATAAAACACAAATAACTTAAGACATTGTTACAGTTGTGAAAAACATACATACAATATCAATATGACATTTTTTCTATGAGGACAAAAGTTATGAAAACTATAAGTTAAAAATAAGAACAATAAAAACAACAAAATAACTAAATAACCAAACCCTCAAGAGCTCAGACTGGACATCAGCAGGATTGAACAGAATAAGCATTTAGTTGTCAGAGAATATGTTGAGTGAGTAAAAAAAACAAACTCTGATCAATATTTGTTTAGTTTCTTCACATTCATGTTGCTTTACACTGGAAATATGCCTTGTGTCTTTTAACTGGTTAAAATGGCTAGTAAACACTGGTTGGCAAAAATTAATCGGATGATATTAGTCAAAAATAATAGGAAACAATCAAATGACTGAGTTTACCACTTACTGTGGAGGCCATGCTCCAATCAATTGATTTTAGATTATTATTCCTGTTTTTTACTTCTTCATTTTGATCTTTGTGAAGCTAAATTCACATTGAATGGGAAGCAAGGAGGCAAAAATCTGATTGGCTGTTAATGACTGGTTTGTCATCCCAACATTGGGTGAGTTTCAAGGCTGCTTGATGAGCATGTTGCACACGATGTGACCACAAGCTGAAACCTCTGTCCACAGCAGTATGATTGGATAAACACAACTTGAAAAAAGTAAACAACAGCAATGTTGAAAGGGAAATATTGGTGCTGTACTGTATAAAATGTGTGGATGTCTGGATGAGTGAGTGCCGTTTTCCTACCTGCGGTCGCTGCAGTTCTCTCCGCTCTGTTTACAAGTGACCACTGCTGGAGAAACACAACCGTCTCCACAGCTACACTTTACTCTGTGAGTGTGTTTGTGTGTGTGTGTGTGTGTGTGTGTGTGTCCATGCCGCAGGTCATGCCTCGACTTGTCCCTGGCAGGCAGGTATAGTTGATGTTGCCGGGGTGAAGCAGTCAGGGGCAGCAGTAAACACTCCCCCTGAGGACCAGGATTTCACATGTTTCCATTACATTTACAAATGTTACATTTCTTGGTGCATCTTCATCCCTGTGTCAAACCATAAAACCCAGATCTTTAATGCATTTGCACTGAAGTTTTTGATATATCCATGAAGTCACATAATAACAGAGACCAAAAAAACAGTCAAAATCAATTGTGCAGGCTGAGATGTCCTGACTTTTAGTAAATTTAGCTCCAATATTATCTTCTTAACTTTAGAAAGATATTTTCAGAGGCACAGAAAACATACCTGTTTTCTTTCTGAGTGAATAAACTGATCTTTATGTCAATAGTCAGTGGAAGGCTCCTTTAAGATGTCTTAAGATGTCCCTGATCCTGAAAAAATTAGAAAAAATTACTATACCAGTACTAATCCAAGTACCCTTAAAGTGATACTGATGCCAACTGAGTACTTTATTCGATATCCATCATGAGAATAGAAGCATGAAATTGCATAAAATGCCACTCCTTCACATGGCAGTGGGCCAATCACGTCGCATTAAATCAAAGCATGCTTGAGTTGATCGGCTGAGCAAGTCCATACAAATAGTCATATTTTCTAGCTTTGGGTGCAAAAAGGGTTGATTGCAGGTATCGTTTGATAGAACACGTTTTGACACTACTTGGTATCGATTTGTTTCAGTCGGTATCTTAAAGGTATATAGTACTGATACCCAGCCCTAGTCCTGAGAGAAACTAAACTTTAGATATGCATTTTGAATGGTTGAAGTAACAAACTTGACATTTAAAGCTTTAAAGTTGAGCATTTTAAGCCCACAGCCACAATTTATTTCTCTTATGTCTTTTTACAATGTACAACGCTTTTTGTTCTCGTTAGTCTTGTAAAAAGACACAAAGTTTGTTTTATTACTTAAAACAGGTGGCAAAGAAAGGTACAAAAATAGTAGCTGTGATTTATGGTGTGCACACAGATGGGACAAGTGTTGACC
Organism: Scomber japonicus; assembly: GCF_027409825.1. Lineage (NCBI taxonomy): Eukaryota > Metazoa > Chordata > Actinopteri > Scombriformes > Scombridae > Scomber > Scomber japonicus. Next base: position 9,000,557 of record NC_070590.1, on the reverse strand, counting down.
AACTTGACCAACCACAGTTACAGTCTCACTTTGGACATTTTTAAGAGTCCAGCAGAGTGTCAAGTAACAGTGTTTCTGAAACCATCCAAGAGCATTAACAGTCTCTTTTCCTTAACCTCATTACTCTGCACGGAGACCACTTTCCACTAGTCGTTCCTCTCTACCTTTCTTGTGTTTTTTGTCATTGTTAGGTAGACCTATGTCCTTTGTATATCTGCACAGATCTTTTCATGAATAAAGCACTGTAGAAGTGTCAGACTGTGTGTTGTCTTCTTCACATGTGAGACAGGTATTTGCTGGTGTTTAGTTTACAACCCTTCACACGCTCTATACAGACAAACACACAGGCAGTTATTTAGACTGAAAAACATTTTTTTAGACAAAATATTTATTTTAGACAACATTTGACCTTCTGCTTTGTTTCTGTAACAGCTGGAGTGTTTTCTGCACATTCACCAGAAACTTTGGGAGGTTTCTTTTCTGGTAGTTCATGCAGATAGTCACTGTGGTTCAGAGTTGCAGCTGTTTTATTTGCTCCAAAATACTGGTACAGTGCATTGGTAGAGGTTAAGTTAAATATTTTTCTCTGTGTGCATTGGACAAACTGACCAATTCAAATCGCATGTCAGGTACATCAATTGTCACAAGAAATGCCTTTTGTATAGAATTAGGCTATAGTTTATCACAACTGCAAACAATCGTAAAAATTAACACCATTATCACACAGCCTAATCTCTCTCTCTCTTTGTGTGTGTGTGTTCCCGCGGGGCTGCTCTGTTATCTCCACCGATATAGAAACTGCGCAGAGAAATGAAACCCCTAAACTGTTTCAGTTTTGAAGCTGCTTGAGAGGATTTTTTTATTTTCTCATCCACCAAGCAAAATGCAAACATAAACTGATGTAGTAGTCGTTGTAGTAGCATGAAAACACCGAGCACACACTTTCGTATTGATTAGAATGTCAATCTGTATCAAACAACAGTCCAAAGAATAGCGAGGGGACAGGAAACAGGAAGTACATTTGTTCTGCCGTCTGTTTTTTTGTCGTCACTGCGTAAAATTAGCCAATAGCGTGTCTCCTTTAATAACTCAAATGATTTTATATCCAATCACAGGCTTCGTCATTACGACGTCAGCTAGCCCTTGGTCACATCCGGTCGTATATATGTTGCCACGAGTTAGCGGCGAATTTGGAGAGTGTCCATTTTGAGCAGCGAGTCGGCGTCTCCGGTATTTTCCTATTAAAGTAAGCACACTTCATTGTTTTTATTTATGTGTATAAATGCATGCGAGCACGTTGGCCTTTGCATAGCGTCTTGCATCGTTATGCTTTTCCCCATCGACCTGATTTTTTCATATAATGTCGTTTCATTAGCTGTAAATCCATCCTGCTGCCTTGTTAGCCACGGCGGTGCTAATAAACCTTAACGTGGTAATTACGCGGAGTGAGCGGTCCATTCACCGTTTGTAGCATGAATTAAAGTCGTGCACGCTTTGAAGGGGTTCACTGATATTTTATTTATTGCACCCGCTATTAGTATGTTGTTGTTTTTATTGAGGTCCAAGCTGACTAGCTGCTAGCCCGGCCTGCTCTCTGCCCCGAGCGGTAACGGAGCAAAGCGCGGTCCACTTGAATGCTCAACATGGAGATTCAATGAGGTTTATTACTGCTTTTTGTTCGCCAACGGCGCGTTTATGGTCCAGTACATACTTGGCTGTGCTTCCTATTCACTGCCGGGTGCAATGCCTATGTATCTATTCTTATGCAAACAAAACAAAGATTATTAGTCTTTAAATTAAACTCATTTTTAATTAAGTAAGCATGAGTTGAGCGTTTTGTTAGCATTTGTGTAGCCTCTTTTGTAATGTAGCTCTTGCACGGATTAACGTTTACGTCTTTATGCATGTAAGATATAAAGTTTTGCATCTTTAGAAATGCAAAATCGGACCTTTTTGAACTCTCTCATCTCCCGCTGCATGTTTAAGACGCACTACACAAGGCCGGATTATGCTGCGTGATGAGCGGAATGAATGAGCATACTTTATCCTTTAAGATGTACGATGATCCACTTTCCGGTCCACGGAGTTTCTTTTTCGTAATTTCATCACTATAGGGTTTCTACTGTTATTCATATTTTCTTTATTAGTAATTTGTTCTAAAACGCCAAATTTGTTATGAAATCTTAATCCCTGTTTCACAAAGCAGTGTTTGGGGCCTAAATGTCTAATAAACAAATATTTTTTATTTATCACAGAGGACTGAAGAAAGCAGAACATTCACTTTTAAGACTATGACATGATAACATAGTACCCCTCCCCCCTGGAAAATGACTTAAAATTAATATCAAACAGTTGGCAATGTTTGATGCAGCAACTTTATAAATTTGCTCATTTAAAGCCCTATCATCTCTCCTGAATAGTTTATCTTGTGGTCATGTCTTCTAGATGGACCTCTTGTCAAGGTCAAGTTATGTCACTTTATTATTGTAATTGCATGTGTTGCCTTGACTGACTCAGTCATCACAAATTGTCATACTAAAAACTTGTGTCCAGGTAGTATTCTGCAACAGGCTTGTTACTGGTTAGTTTCTGTTTCTCTCAGTCCTTAAGAGTTTTTCTTGTTGTGTTCCAGTCTCTCAGAGAACCCACCGTTAGAATGGCAGACGCTGAAAATCTGCTCATGGAGACATCAGAGCAGAACGGTAACGAGGGAGAGGAAGACCAGAACGGAGCCGAGCAGGAGCTCATGGGCGGAGATGATTGCCAGGATGTTCAGGACGGTCAGGAATGCCAGGATGGCCAGGACGGCCAGGACAACGGCACAGATGGAGGCAAGATTGACGCCAGCAAAGGAGAGGAAGATGCTGGGTGAGTCAGTTCCTCTGAGATCATTCATACTTGGCACATATGAACCCTTTTGGTTTTTGCTGAAGTTGTACCAAAATGTATAACATCATGACACACAAACTAGGGCTTCACCAGTGACTTGATAACACTAAATTCCGGGACTGTATAACCTTGATAACAGGATAATGCATTGTAATACTAGTTGTCAGTCCTGAGTGGATCTTATTAATGATCCTCCTAAGTTATTGCCTTTAAACTTCAGATAATGATACTCCCAGGTGTATTAAAGAATATATGATGAGCTATGTGATCTGCATCAGCTAAGGCTGCCTGTGCAATTACCGGAGTAAAAGAGTAAGAAATGACCAGGACTGTGTTACTCTGTTTGCAGTAAAATGTTCGTTGGCGGCCTCAGCTGGGACACAAGTAAAAAAGACCTGAAGGATTACTTCAGTAAGTTCGGCGAGGTGTCAGACTGCACCATCAAGATGGACTCCAACACTGGCCGATCCCGAGGCTTCGGCTTTGTCCTATTCAAAGACTCTGCCAGCGTGGACAAGGTGGGTCTACTCTCCATTACCTGAAAGCTGCATCATCAACTTACATTATTCAATATACAGAGCTGCAGCTGATTAGTCGAACATCAAAAACAAGAAATGACAACCTGTCTCCATAAACAATCCAAAAAATATCTGGTTCCAGCTTTTTGTAAGTGAATATAATTTTAACATTTTAAAGAACAATCAATTAATTGACAATGAAGGTAATTTTTGGTGGTAGTAGTCCTAAACTCAAGTAAATCAACATTCACATGCAGACTAAAGATTAAGGCACTATTGTTATGATGGTGGATTTATGTTCCAGTTTAATTTGATTTTGGTAATTTTATTTGGTATTCATAAACAATATTGGAGTGAATGAGTGCCGGGGATTGTTTACACATAGACAGTGGGCTTTTGTTAGCATAATGTGTTGCTAGCAGATACATCTGAGTAGCACATTGTGACTAATGTCTAATTCAATTTTAATGAGGCATGCAGTGGACCTCAGACAAAGCGGCCATGTGTTGGCTCTTTTTGTGTTGCTTGAAATAAAAATGATGCACTTTAAAAGGTGTGGCTGAATGGTTCCACGCTATTCTTATAATGCCACTTCTGTGGACAGTTACTTCAGGTCACAGGGAGCGAGGTGTTCCCGGGTTCTCAATCATGGTGGGTCTAAAGCGGTGTGCGTAGCTCTCATGCCAACTTTTGATTGTGTCTGCAGGTGCTGGAGCAGAAGGAACACAGACTGGACGGACGTCAGATTGACCCCAAGAGGGCGATGGCCATGAAGAAGGAGCCTGTCAAAAAGATCTTTGTTGGCGGTTTGAACCCAGAAGCAACTGAGGAAACCATCAGGGAATATTTCGGGGCCTTTGGAGAGGTCAGTTGGATGGGGCCACTTAAAATACCTGCAGTTTATCATAACGGGCTGCACCGATATAATATATTTTGTAGCTTCGAGTCAGTGGTCAGGTGCTCCTCATTTCATTGTTGCTGCCTTTTGATTAGCCTTGCTCCTACATATAATTATACATCTCTAACAATATAGTAAGGATGGTAGCAATACAGTTTAATTACAATCTAATGGAGCTTGTCATTTTGAGCTCTTTTTTTTTTTTAAATCACATGCTATCTACTACAGAAATCTAAAGGGATGATGCATTATTCAATTTGAATGTTGTGGCTGCCACACAGCAATGTTTAATTGGTCTGATCCTTGAAGTGGTCACAGGCGCCTTTTCCTAATTGAGGGACTGGCTATTGAGTGATTGATGGTCTGAATCCAAGTTGAAGGTTTTCTTAGGACATGTGGCCTGTGGAAAATGATTATTCTTACACTTGTTGAATAGTAAGGACATGATACATGAAGCAATCTTTTAGGAAATGTAGAAAAAAATCTGTTAGTGATAGTGAGCGAAGAAAACTAGTAACAGGAAACTACTGGCTACAGTTGGACTAATTTTGGGCCGTGGTGTCACAAAGTTACCAGGAAAAAACATCTACAAAATGAAAAATGTGGAAGTGGATCATTTTTGATAACGTTTTAAGCAGTACACTCTTCTTTCTTCCAGATTGAAACCATTGAACTTCCCATTGACCCCAAATCAAAGAAAAGGAGGGGTTTCATCTTTATCACATACAAAGATGAAGCCAGCGTCAAGAAGTGTCTGGAGAAGAAATACCACAACATCGAGGGCGGCAGGGTATGCACTAGAACGCTTAGAAATTTGCTGAATCTGCCGGTAATTGAAGACTTTCAGTGCCATTTTCCATCCACTTGTTTGAAATTGTATTTTTGCATCTTCTCCGCAGTGTGAGCTGAAGATCGCTCAGCCAAAAGAGGTGTACCAGCAGCAGCAGTATGGAGCAGGACGAGGTGGTGGTTATGGTGGCCGGGGAGGGAGAGGCCGTGGAGGTGAGAAAGATTTTTAGCACTTTCTGGCTCTGATCTTGTATAGGATGTGTGTGGGGTGCAATGCATTAAACACATTTTACTGTCTGCACAGCAAAATGGAATTAAGGTATTTGGTTAAAAACAGAGCCTTTTTTTGTCTCTTCTACATGTTGAAATAGAAGTGTAATCAAATAATAGATTTAATGTAATTTTAAAAAATGGGCCTGACCTGCAATGCTCTCACAATTGCATTCAAAATGGGATTCAGCTTCATTTGTTTTGAGTTTCCAGAAAAGTTGTGCGTTCAAGACTGGTTTTCATGTGAGCTTTCACTTTGTGTCCCAGGTCAGAGCCAGGGCTGGAACCAGGGCTATGGAAACTACTGGAACCAGGGATACGGTAATCAAGGCTATGGCTATGGTGGATACAGCGGCTATGGCAACTATGACTACTCTTCTGGTTACTACGGATACGGTCCTGGATATGATTACAGTAAGTTAACACAAATGTCATATACAGTTTGTCATGGTTTACACCAGTCTCTTTTTATTTATTTTTAATATGTATAGATAAGGTATGAATGAACACTTCTACTTTTGGTTAAATGCTAACTTACCACCTTTACATGAGTGTGTGTGTGTGTGTGTGTGTGTGTGTGTGTGTGTGTGTGTGTTATAAATAAGGAGCTATAGTAGCTCCAAAGGCAAACTAATATAAACAAAGTTGTAACGCTTAGTAAAGTAATGAAAAATCTGCCGGCAGCTATTTAAATTAAGTTAAAATGTATTTGGTAATGAAAGTATAGTTAGTTGCAATATGGTAAAAATACTATTTTGCAGTGTTCAAGATTTAAAAAAACATTGTTTATTACATAATAGACATTTTTCTTGGGTTAGGGGCTCACAAACAACATAAAAACACGTACATGTAACACGGAAAGACACATAGAATTACGTTAAAACACAAACTATCTATTTGGACTTAAAATGGATATTGCAGTAAAATCAAACTAGTTTCATAGCTGAAAAGCAAACAGTTGATGTGTAGAAGCGTTGATAGTTTGCCCAACACTGCACAGCAGAGCGGACATTACGCAAACTAGCACCATGATAGAAGTTAGGTTGGCTGCGAACTGGTAGCACTAACGGCTAAACATTGAAGATTAACTGCAGCCCAGCTGTCAGATTAACATTATGTGCAGGTCATTAAAACTGCTGTAGATTTCACCACCAAACTGAAGATGCAATACAAGACTCGCTGTTATCCACTAGCAGACTGTGCTCCGTTACAGAGCTGTACTGATTCAATGTGCACTGTAGAACTATCCTAATCTCTGTAAAAGCAGATCATGAAGACATTTTAATCTTTCACACTCTAATATCGTCATATTGCACACCCCAGTTGCAGGCCTAAACTTAACATTTAAAACTGCAAGAGATAGTTGCACCATGTAACACTCAATAAACAGTGAAATACAGCATGACACACATTTTACTGCATTGTATTTGATATGTGCATATTGTATATGTATTTGTTATCTGTCAATGTTGGTAATCTTCAGTAGTGCTTTGGCAATATAGAATACTGATCTGTAATGTAAATAAAGACAATTTGTATGCAGCATCCTGTAATTGTGTAACTGTACAGAGACTTATATCTGCCATTCAATGACTGTACTGGTCATCTGCACTATAGTTGGAGACACTGCCCCTCCCTCCCACCAAATAGTGTCATCTGTTTCTGTTAGGGTTATGATACATCTTGAAACCTGTCTGTGTTTCTGACCGGTCTGTCCTCTCTGCCCCACAGACCAGGGCAGTGCCAGCTATGGGAAAACCCCGAGACGGGGGGCACACCAGACCGGCTACAAGCCATACTGATGATCACATGGTGGGTACGCCCTGCATAACACCTGCTATCCTTTTGATACTGTCACTGTACCATAAGTGAGATGAATTAAGTGTTGCTGAATAAAATGTAACTGAGTTTTTTTGTGTCACCTTCTCTCAGGACTCGCGATCCAGTGAGACCGACAGCCGGACGGATACACTGATCCTGACTCAACCTCTTTTATGACAGAAGACCATTTGTACAGAAAACAACAGAAATGTAACTTTTCCATGTTTTTTTTTTTCTTTTTTTTTTTTTTATCCTTTTCAGTTTTTAGGTTTTACTTTTCCCTTTGGTGTTTTTTTTTTTTTTTCCCTCCACATTTCCACAGAAGGAAGTGTAATTTTTACTGTACTTTTTGGTACCTGTTTTGATTCTAATGTATTGTAAGGGTTGTATTTTACATGTTTGCTGGCTTTACAGGTTAAAAAAATCTTGGCGCTGTAAAGGAGCTTTTTTGACAAATAAAAGCCGTTTTCAGTAATAACTTTTTGTTCTGATGCTTCCAGGCTCTGGGGTGGAAGATTGAAACCAGCTCAACAACTTTTTTAATGGTTTTATTATGATGATTTTTTGGTTTTGATGATCTGTAATAATGAAAAATGTTAGGCAGGTAACTTTAAAGTTATTTAGCTTAACTCAGGAATTGTATTTCACATCCCCGCAGAGGACACATTTGTGTTTTTGTCTTTTTATTTTTCCCTCCATTTTTACATGTAGTGTAGTGTAGTGTAGTGTACCATTAAGGAATTTAAACTCTCAGTCATAATTCCTTAAACCTTGAAGGACTGCCTGAAAGCTTTTGTCTAAGATGTTCTGATTTTACAAAGTAAACACCTCAAAGCATGCACATGTGTTGGATGAAATATATAATATAGCCATGCAGCCACCTAACTACATGTAACTACGGACCTCTTACTATATTCACGCCATTTTTTTTTTTATTTTTAATTTTTTTTTAAACCAACCAAACTGTTAGTTTCTGTGCTGGTTTAGTTTGCTTGTCAAGTTATTCTTAGAATAACTTCTGAAGTTAAATGTCTGCTTAGTTTTTCTGGATGGACTTCAGGCCTTTGGAGTGTCCTCAGCCAGTGTCTCTGGCTGTATATTAGAAATAAACGTTCTTGTTTGTAATTGTTTTTCCTAATGCTTAATGTTACTGTTAATTATGAACTGAGCCCTGAAGAATGAACAATAGCTTTGTTTTTCAAGAGTCCCTGAAAATGACTTCCTGTTCATTATTTCCCTAAATAATCCAACATTTTAAATATTTTGCCGTTAAACTTTGTACGTGGCCAGAAATTTCAAATTTGACCTGAAGATGCCAATTTTGAACAATTATGGATTTGGCTATTTAATATGCTCAGCAGTCATGCTGTTATGATTTGTTGCCTTACAAAGTTAAATGAAAGCATTTTAGTCATACACTTAAGATTAAATAAGGAAAACATAACATGTATGACTCACTTTCCCCTTGGAAGCAAGAAGTTTTGTAGAGATGGAAGAAGTCACCTGGGGAAGGGGGCAGTGTGAAGGTCTGGGGTCACCACAATAAGGCCAACCTGAGCAATATCTAGAGTTTGTTTTCCAGTCAAGCCAGACATTTGATAACTGACCATAGAATAAAATCAATGGAGGAAGTCATTTGCCTCATAAAAATCAGGGGTTCACCTTCTGGGGATCATTCCCATGCACCGCAGATGATATGGAACTCCAACCACTAGTTCATGGATATGGATTTAAGTCAGATGCTACAGATTGCTTTAAAAATAAAGCATAAAGATCAGTATTTCATGTCCAAAAGAGCACAAATTTTCCATTAGAAATAAATATAGGGAATTAATCCACTATGTATCAGAGATTGAAAATGCCAGTTTACCTAATGATTAGCCTGACAATAAATAAGGACATGTCACACAGCAGTTTCTGTAGTGTGGTGGCCTCATGCAAATGCCAGCCAAAGACAGGTGTACCACAGTGACAGCCAATGAAATTGTCACGCTGTCCAAGGTGCTGAACAACTCTAATGCAGCAGTTTTCACCCGAATATGTAAGGCTGATTATCTGGATGCAAGTTTGAATCCCAGTCGAGGCAAACACCTGTCATACATGATCAAAGATAAAAAAGCTAATTTGAATCAATAAACATGACATCTTTGTTGTGCACCTTTTCTTCAGATTATCATTAGACTGTAGTGGTAAAGATGTTTTTGTCATAATTTTATGACATAATTATAATATGTAATTAATTCAAGAACTTAAATGTCGAGTAAGAAAGCTGGTGATTGTTATTTGTCTCTTAGCCATGATTTATGACAGTACAGTGTGGTGATTTCTGGGCAACACAACATTACAGAATAATAGCGGTGTGTGACAGTGAACTCATTTCTCTTTTTATTTCTTCAAAGAGTAAAAATAAGTCAGGGAAATAAAAATTAAAAAAATAATTTAAAGCATTTTTTAATTAACTATGATAAACAAGTTGAAAACAATAAATAAATAAGGGCACACTGTCATGAATGCAAAGCAGCACCTCTGTTCCTATTCGGGTTTATGTGTATGCTTCAGGGCCACTATATCTCTAGATGCTACTAAATCCAATACACTGCACCTTTGATGCTGTCTCATATCAATATTCTAGGGTTTTATCATTTCTCCACATTATCTAGTTATTTGTGAAGACTGGCAGCCATCACTGTGCTGTATGGTAAGCAAAATATAATGACAGTTGCAGCTCCTAAGTAAGTGCCATGTCTGAGGATAGCCACCAGATGGTGCTGTTTATTTTCCTAGATATGTTACAGTAAATGTTCATTATGTTTTCACTTTCATTGCAGTTACATTATTGTTACCACTGTTATTCGATTCATTAGTATTGTTTGAAGTAAGTTGTCAGATTGCCTCTTTTCTTCCTGTTTTTATCTAAGGTATTTAGAGAATATGGTCATTTTATAATACAATGTCTTTACTTTTCAGTGTGGGGTGAAAAACAAATGAGTTTTGTTTCAAATTTTGCCCACAATAAATAATATTGATCCGGTGGCTAATGTTATTACAGGAAGTATGGCCTTGAATAAAACAGATATAATGCCTGGTCTGCCCTCACTTAGTAATTGAATTGGTCTGTATGCGCAATCACATTGTTTTTCACTATTAATGGCATTCATCTTTGTAGTCATGAACCAACAGTTTGTCAAAGGACTGTGATATTGTATTAGTAATGGAGTCGAAAGGAAATGTAGGCCGACATTTTGGTAAGATTAAAGTTGCTCAAAACATGCAGAGATGGTTTTAAAAAGCCAGTTTTTGCATTTAAAGTTACAATTAGGCTATATCACAAAAGGAGTTAGTAATGTGGTAATTTTAGCTGACCCTTTTATCACTGTTTATTACAATGGATGGATGACACAACTTAATTGTTGACATTAAAAAAGACAGTGCTCAGAAAACCCATAGTGAAATTATGTTTTACAACAGACCACCAACTCACAGTTACATTTGTACATAGTCGCATTTTAATGAACATAGCAACACATTACACTAAATATATATACAACGATTAAATCACAACAGTATACATACCATCAATATCTTCTGTTTAATAAGGGAGGTTTTGAAGAAAGTCTGGATTCTGGTGTCTTTATCATAGCCAAGATGAATCATAACAAAATGTTGTAACAATGTTTTTTAATATGCACCTTGTATTTAAGCTATGCTATATCTCAGCAATGACTGGTAGTATCGGAGCCTTAAATCGTCTGGACTGTCTGCATGTGTTACGACAGCCAGATGCCCAGACATACACCACACCTGCCTGGCTGTAGAGATCCTTCTTTCTATCTGCCCGTCTGTGAAAGGAGGGTCTGTTGGCACTTTCAACTGTGTGTTTTGCTTCATCTGTCTTTTTTTCAGAGCCCATCTTGTTGTCCACAGCTGTCTTCCTGCTGTTCACATCAGGAACCCACCCTCTTCTGGGGTTTCTCAGGAAAATCTCAGCACGGGGTGGACCCTGTTTTCCATCTGAACTGGAGAGAGCGGGTTGATGCACTGAGTTGCCAGAAAGGGAGAATTGCCACCCTGTGTTCTTCCTCTCCTCTCCCCATCCTCTGCGGACAAGCCGGGCTGCAATGAGGACAGAGTCCGTGTGGCTGTGCAGCTTCTCCAGGGGGTCAGAGAGTGGAGATCCAGGTGTGGCTGAGGTCTTACCCAGACTAGGAGTCCTGGTCTCTGGTTTACTGCTGTCCTCCATCAATCGCCCTGTTGTTTAAAGTCTCAACTTCAGCTTCTGTATTGCAGGAACACCTGGTTTGAAGTAGAAACTTCAGTTTTTTAGGCAACTGTAAATCAGATTTTTAAAGCATTAGATTCGATCAATTTTTCCCAACCTAAGGATCATTCTCAACCTGTGATGACGGATAACAGCTTGTGGAAATTGTTTCATTTGAGGGGATAACAAGCCAAAAATACTTGAAAAGCATTTTTAAAGTAAAGGAAAATTTGAAGAGGGCAAAAAAGTCATGACACTAGATTTCAATCCAAATCCCACTCTATTATTGTATGCAATTTACCAAATAATTGCTGATGATTTGACACATTGTGACTGGAAAAGTTCCTTACTTAATCCTACATCCTTTCAAACATTGAATGGTTATTATTTAGTTGTTATCTAAATGTGCTGTAATTTCTATTTTATTGCCTACATATTTTATTCAGTTATTTTAACATGTTCAAATAAATAAAGTAACTAACTTTGTCAGCTGTGTGGTGCTGGGCAGATACCATGCAGTGGGTTCATCATTACTTTTATGCTGAAAATAGCCGCTTGCTGATGCTGCTGGAAACTGAGGTTTGCAGTTTGAAAACTCAAAACAAAGAGCATAAAATATATATATATATATATATATATATATATATATATATATATATATATATATATATATATATATATATAATATCCCATAGCGTTGCAGGAAACTGCAGAGGTAGGATCATTTTCTGTGTGTTAATGGTGCTGCAGCTGAGACAACCCCTGTGTGTCCAACACAGTCTCCACTAGGTGGAGGCAAAGATCCAGAGAAATATAAAATTCAAAGCTACAGTTTATGTAAAGGAGCTGATATTTTAATCTGTGTTTAGTCATGTTTAAATGAACTAACCTGTGCCTGCTGAAGCTGTTGTTGAAGAGTTTTGGATAAGACTACAAATCTGTCCTGTCGTGGGCCTGGAGACCCATACAGCAGCCACAGAGCCCAGACTAAGGTGTCCTGGTCAGTTTCACTGTAAGAGTGCAGGATGTCCCAGCTGGAGTAGACTGAAGCCCAGGGCTGCTGGCTGCAGCGGTGCTGGAGGAAGATTATGAGAGAGATTAGTACAACCAAAGAGTACTACCATAAAATCTGTTAAATTACATGGTACAGCGTTAACCCATTTTTAGGCTTTACATATTAGTAAAATATGTTAAAAATACTATTAAAACTGGACGATAAGGAGTGAATTCTGTTCATCAGCTCTGAAGCTTTCAGCACATTGACGTGGTTCCCTGTCTGCATAGACGGACAGTCTCAATTCTTTCATACCTCCCCGAATCCAATAATAACATAACCAACCTATTCCAAAAATGAAGATCAGACTAGTAAACTGTATTCTGCAGCACAAAACAAGAAATTTCAAGCTACTATAGAAATATACATACATGAATGCATGTATCTGCATACATCTTTATATCTAAATACTTTTGAAAATGATGCAACAACTTTGCAAATAGTTGCAGTGTATCTTTATCTATTTCACAAAAATTCAGTAAATACCAGATTTCAATAAGAGGTCCTCATTTCCCTCTTCTCTCCTCTTCCTCTTCTCAGGACTAAATGCTCTCTCGCTCTCTTTCTAATCCCCTCTCTTTTGTTTCTCTCTCTCACACTTACTTACATACTCTCTCTCTGACCCCCTCTCTGCCCCCATATAAATGAGCTGTATCAGTGACCAGTACAAAGTTCAATTCTGAGTATGGGCAACATTTTTGTGGGAATAGGTGGTGAAATTCAAGGAAAAAAAGAGAAAATGCATTGGATAAAATCAACTATATTATGGTAAAAGTAGAAATACTAAGAATTGTTGCTATACATACATACTGATTTGTAGTAAATTAAATTAAACACCATGCAAAATTAAGTTATAGAGTTATTGTTTTCTAATGCTCTTCTCTTTTTATCTGAGGCCATATTAAAACTAATGCAGATACATTTTGTCTACACTGAGACATCTAAACAATTAAAAAAAAGGATCCCAACTATAGGTCCACTCACTAGCGTTTTTGCGGTGCAAGTTCAGTAGCTTTTTTTCATGTCATCCATAGCAATTTTAGGACTTCTCATCCAAGTTAGCTTCAAGTTAAAGCCACATCAATCAGTATCTCTTAATAACAATGGCTAATATTTACTGTGAGAGGGGTCTTATTCTGCTGATTTCCCTCAGCTCTGCACAACATTTTAGCAACTTTGAACTTATTGTTTCGATTGTATGACCCACAACCTGACTGTAAAAAATCAATGTAGGTCCTCTCATTGACCTAATTTCCAGTTAACATTTTCAGTATAATCATTTCCTAATCTTCACTGTGTGCTGTCAGTTGCTTCCACACAAACAAACAAAACAAAGTGTAAACATGATATGGTTTTTACAACCGAATATTTCACATTCAATTTGCAACTTTGCAGATACATTCATTAAAAACATTTGCTCATATGGTTAATGAAGAATCTGGGCAGTTTTACATTTCTCTCAACAACATATTTGCTGTTGCAAATTAAATGAACATGTTTATGAGCTGCTACATGCGTCATTTCAGACTGTAACCTTATTCTCCAAGGTTGCCGCCATGCTGTCTGTTAACTCTCATCTGACATTTGCTCTCTGATCTTCATCTCGTGAGTTCAGCAGGTATATGTGCTGTGGACAGAGCACGAGGACCATTGGCCACGAGAGTTTGAAGTTTGCGTTTGTCTGTTGAGTGACCTCATATTGAACCAGTTCTTGCAACAAAGTGGCAGGATTCAGAAATTCACTGACAAGAACCTTTGTAAGCACAGATTCACTCTTAATTGGCATATAGAAGTGATTTAAGAAGAAATTTTTGCTTTCTTCATCAATAATCTTAGCTTTGATGTTAGCAAGATGTTGTTTGGCATCTAACTTCATGTGCAACTCTTTATTTCTCTCACAGTGTAACTGATTTCGAACAATAGGACTTGAAATTTCACAAATATTTTCACTCAGTGAATAAAGTTTATCCATAAATGAATAACACTTAGACTCACACAGTATAGCAAGTGGAGGCAGTCAGTGAATATGGTAATGATCAAATCTCATGAACACGTGCCTACTGATGTACACATGAACAATCATCAGGCTGAAATGAGCAAATTCATGACAGGTTTAATGGGGTTAAGAGATTTGGAAAACTCAAGTACAAGCAAGCTGCACTGACAAGTTTATGATAACATTATAAAAATGTTCTTGCATGACTTGGGCATTTTGCTTGTTCAACATATCAGATGTGGATCAACTGCTATGTTTAAACTGCTTACTTTTTATATGTCGCACTAAAAATCATAGCTATTCCACATGTTGCTGCTGTTCACATGTTGACCAGCAGCTTTCCCAACCTTCATAGACGTCAATGGATCGAAGTTCACAGACAGGAAAACAAAAGCCAGTAGTGCATCAGGGTCAGTTTGCTCAGTTTGAGCTGGCTCTTGTGACGATCAATCTGGGTCAGAGGTAATGGGAAAACTGCTGAATCCATATTTGTATTCCCAGCCTTTACCCAGCAACACGTGCAGTATCACCAACAGACCCAATATTAATACAGTATCCCTTAATGAATGGATCCTACTAAGAAGTATTTTTCTGTGCATCCAAAGCCTGATAAGTCTTATTTCTCCGCACCACAGAGCTGCATTGTTTTCCAAAAACAATTGAAAACACACAAATGAGCCTCACATGCTTGATTATGAACACACACCACCACCGAAAATAGTTCCCAACAAATGCATTATTTACTTCAGTTTGAGTAATGTTTATTTAACACTACAGTGCCCACTTATTACAGGAATTAACATGTTTTAAAACTAAGATAAATAAACACATTTGTACTTATGAGCTTTGGGCTTCGTGTTACAATTAGAGTACAGAAGTTGGAAAATATTGGGAGATGTGCTGGCTTTGGTTTTATCTCCGGATTTGTTGGTAATAAGAAAAATAAAGTACAGAACAGCGAAGGTATTACATATATATTGCATTCATCCATGGAAGTAATGAATACAAACATCAGTATGTTAATCTTATCTCATAAAATAATGTTTGCAGAACATATGCAGATAATATTCAGAGGTAGCTTGAAATGTGATCTTCACTCTGATGGCTTTTACTAACATTTCTGACATCGAACTCAGTGAGGAGTCGTGATTTGAAAGAGAAAGATAATTTCCCTGATGTATCAGTTGATGTGTCATAAGGAAACATTAATAATTAAATCTGCATCCAGGACCTCGCACCCTTGTGCACGTTGGGCTGTGGCTAAGTGGAAAGGTTTCTGTCAGGGACATTTAGATGTCTTCAGACCCGGGCACACACACACACACACACACACACACACATACACACATACACAGAGATACAGAGAAGTGAGACACACTCTCTCTCTCTCTCCCTCTGTCTGTCTGTGTAGACATTTAGACTGAGCAACTGAAATTAACTGCCAGCACTTTCATGAGTCAAACAGGAGAGAAACTTAGTTCCAGTAGGTCATGCTCTTGTAATTCGTGTTTGATCTGGACTTTGACAGCAATGTCAACAGTCAAGAAACTTGAACTAGAAACAGAAAACTCAGGCACCTTTTCCTTATCCTGAATCAATACAGGTTTTCTCCACTAGATGGCACACTAAAAGCACAAATTAATCTGGATTACTGCTTTACTTAATGATATAATGCAATCCTCTGAAAAGACAAACAATTGAGTTTTGGGTTGATCTTTCTAAGACATTCCTATGAGGTGTAGTGGACGTCTAAGTTTTTTAAGGTGGCTAATAATCAGTAAAAATCGTACATTTAAAGGCAAATTGTGCACTTCCTGTTTGATTTAGGTAAGGGGTTTCAGTCGTGATAAGACAAAAACATTACCACATTCCTATCAGGCACAGTGGACGTCTAAGCGTTTCAAGGTGGCGCTAGAGAGCACATTTTGGCAATTTTGGGGTTAATTTTTCCATTTCATCAAATTTATGACCAGACCTGATGTGCGGACTGGAACATTATCTCCGGCTTGGTCCCTAATGAATCCACTGTTGTAAGCTGTAGGTGAACTAACACGTATTTCCAGGTAATGTTTCAGTGACTAAGTGTAACTCAAGGTGTCATTGTATTTTAGATGATGATAATGATGATAAAGCAGGTGTAACCCTTCTGGCATTTAGCTTTCTTATGTGACCAAATAGGAATGTAGGGCACGGCAGCTCAGTGTTGGAAGATGAGTTTCTGCTTTGAAAATACTGATATATTCTATTTATAGAAGCATCAACACAACAATCGCACAACTTTACAAAGTATCAACAAGCAAATTCATCAGTTTCAGTCAGGAAGGGTTTTCTGGGAGTCATTTTACATTCATTCCACATTTACAGCCTTTTCTGTGGTTTGTACTTGCAGTTCCTGGTGTACAGTAATTGTAAAAAGATGTGAGAAGATTTACTCATCATGATACCTGACCAGATTTACTAAAGAAGTCCATCTGTTGCATCACTTGCACCTGTTCAATTATCCAAATACTTTGTGAGCCAGCTGGATGACATGTTAGTTGTGTGACCTGAATCTCTCAGGTTTGATCAGTGCTATTATTACTTACTGTACACAATAAAGGAGAAATGGTCTACAGCTGCTCTGTAGACCAGTCCTAACATTTTATGGACTAAACAAAACCAGATATTTGAAGATTGGCCTCAGCCAATTTCCTTAAAATGATTTATTTTTGCACCTTCTTGAAAAGTATTTGTATGAATTCTGACTGTATGTATCAAAGGTAGAAGTAGAAAACAAAATCAATGGAAAGACTCTAGAGGGCATGAAAAGAAACATCTGCACAAGTTGAAAATGTTTCAACTTGAAAATAAATACATTTTTATTTAACTTGCTTTACTTGTTTGGTCTTGTTTTATTGCTTCAAATGTAAAGCACTTTGAGCTGCATTTTATGTATATGTGCTATACAAATAAAGTTAATTAGTTATTATTATAATTATTCAGCTAATGTATTCAGATAAAAATCACATATTAATACCAGGTGTTGCGGTGATGCAAAAGCTGCATTTAAGCATGTTTTAATTGTTATAGTTTGTCTCTGTTTTTGAACATTTTGTAGTAACAAAAGAATACTGTGATTATATGCAAGGTTTGTTCCTTGTTGACACTAAATTTTCCAATTTATATTTTAGAAAAAAGTTCCCAGTGATATAAATCATTGTTTCTTAACAATTAAATCAAAGTCAAATTCAGAATGTTTGTTGGAAGTTACATAAGACCATTGTGTTTCAGGAACATAATAGCACATGATTCTTTGTACAGGTTATGACATGGGTTAGGCAGAGATCATGCGAAGGCCTCGCCCTCACCTTAATCCTCCCCTGGTGACAATAATTAATAGCACAGAGGGATGTTTAACGGGTATAGGACAGACCGGTTCATCCAGTTTGCTCTCTCAGGTGCTCTGTTGTATGCAGGTATTTCTGAACTGACTGTGAAATTAGTGATTCTCAGTGCTGAAATCAGTTGTGGCAGAACGTTTAACTCAGAGCTCACTCATCAAACACACAGGTGAGACATTAACTGTGCTATTATAAATGTATAAAGGTAAACATACATATTTACTAATATTAATTGTTTTAGCTTGTCTTAATTTAGTATTTGAGTCATCTAACTTTTTTTAATGGTCAGTATTACACCTAGTACTTCAATTCAGTAAATATTTTGTCACTTTTTGTCTCCATGTTGTGGCACAGATATTACCAATTGGCAGCAATACATTGTAGGTGTTTTGTGTATGCATGTGTCTTATACAGATGACATGAATTCAACATGTCTAACATTAACGCTACATTCTGGTTCCTCCTTTAGAAGCCATCATGACTTCCAAGATGGTCATCAACCAGCCTAGGCCAGTGATGGTCCAGCGAGAGTCTGATGAGTGGGCATCGGGTATATGTGACTGCTGCGATGACGTGCCCGAGTGTAAGTGTCTGCGCTTCACTGTCTAACTATTACTCACACCCCAATGCAATGTGTATTGTCTGTATTATTCGATTTGGAGGCAAATGAGTTTCCCTATTCAGCATTAATAAAGCTGTCTAATTGAAAAACTAGTGGATGAGAAACCGAGTGATTCAACTGAACTTTGTTCAAGTCTTAGTAGATTTGTATCTGTTTAGCCCAGATAGTCATGCTGTAACTTTGCGACAAAAGTAGAGTGTTAGCTCACTTTCAGTCCATGTCTTTGATTCTTTGGTTTTAATGTATGTGATACATTTAAAACAGGGTTTCAGTTAGTTGTTTGGTCTATAAAATGTCAGAAAATGGGGCAAAATTATGATCACTGTTAACTAAAGTCAGGTGATGTCTTTAAATGTCTTCTTTGGTCCTGAACAACAGTCCATAACCCAAATATATTTTTTTACTGTCATAGAAGACAAAATAAACTGGAAAACATTCATGTTTGAGGAGATAGAATAAGATAATTGTTACATTTTTTTCTTTAAAAATGACTCAAAACGATTTGATTGGCAATTAATGTTCTATCAATCAATTGATCAACTAATCATTGCAGCTCTTACTTGAACATCAAAGAAACTTTTAAATTTTAAACAAAATTATAATAATACAGACTAAACACCAATAAAATAAATTGATGCTGTTGCAAGAAACTGTAGCCTGGTAAAGATTTCAGAGGTCAGAGGTAACAGCATAGCACAAATATTTCTTGAATCATGTGATGGAAAGTCTTAAGTGGCACAAAGATTACTTTTCACTTCCTCATATGTTCATTTGTATTGTAAAATGTCATGAGTGTGTCTCTCTAAGTGTTTGTAGGTGTGTCTTTTGTCAGTATTGGTGTGTTTATTTTTTGCTTTTGTTTCCTTGTTAAGGTTGTTTTGCTTTCTGGTGCTGCCCCTGCTTCGCCTGTAAAACCACCAAAGCCTACGGCCAGTGTCTCTGTCTCCCCATGCTGGAAATCTTCATGGGCGTCATTCCACCCATCACCATGTCCATGAGGGTCTCCATGCGGGAGCGCTATGGCATCAAAGTAAGGACACAATTCTGTGATATAGTTTCTTTGCTTTTACACTTGGCACGTAGAAAACCTTGAGCTCGGGTAGCTTTAAATCCTAAATCAGATTTTTTTTAAAAACAGTGTACAGTGAACATCACTTCAAAATTTTAAATAAACAATTTGTGCCCTGTTTTGTGTAATCAGACTGTGTTGTTTAACCTGTCTGGGTGATCCATTTTAGACTAAATCCATCGCCACTTTTCATTTCATAACAATTAAGTTTATTTTTAAATGTTAGTCTTACAAGTGTTGAAATGATTAGAACTTTGCTTTTTTCACCTTACATGCTTAACAGGGCCTGCGTAAGTCATTTGAACAGTTTGTAAATTTCATTCCGTCAGCAACCTTTAAGTCAAAGATCTTAAAAAGAATATAGGGAGGAAGACTCAACAAACTTAATAAAAGCTGATGGTAGTGGCAATGGTCTTACAGACACATAATTAAATTCCAAATGACTGATTTTTCTGGGCTGCAAAAAGATTTATACTGTAAGTGATTTTTGAAAGTAAAAATCATAAGAGAGCAGGCAACACACACACACACACACACACACACACACACACACACACACACACACACACAGAGAGAACCTTCCATATCATGTGCTATTTAATCTAAAAGTGAAAAGTTTTTTTCATTGTTTTATTTTTAAAGTTTTTATTTAACCCTTTCTTTTTTTATAATCTCAAGAGAGACCTATGTACAAGAATAAATATGTACAGTTAAAACATGAACAGACATACTCAAAAAACATTAAATTCACATCAAGAAGACTCTTGAAGTGAGTTGAGAGATTTTGCATAATAGAAAGCATAATATTTGAAACCAGTTCTTGAGTTCTCAGTTTGAATGTGTACAACTGATGCTAAAAATGCAGTTGATCTGATGATATATTAAATTTGAGAATTACATCTTTGAGGGAAGAGATCGGAGATCACCTGCTGACCTGACAGTGTCACTGTATTTCGTCTGCAGGGCACCATGTGTAACGACTGTCTGTGCGCGACCTGCTGTACATCCTGCGTCTGGTGTCAGATGTCCAGAGAGATGAAGAGAAGAAAAATCCAAGTCCTCCTGGTCAGTGCCAAGAACACATGACCTCTCTGCTCTGCTCATCATCACAACCAATGTTTTTGCATATTTCAATAAGACTCAACCTGCTTCAGATGTTACTAATAACATGGTGAAAGAACTGAAACTATTTGAGAAATTCAGTTGACTGAAAAATGTAAGCAATAAGTGTGTACTAGTCATACTGAGGTTAGCTAAGATCATCAAAGCTCTTGGCACAAGAAATTTGTGAAAACAAGTTTTCAGTTCATGGTGATTAAAGTCCTTTGTTTTGTATTTCCCATAGCCCTCCTTTTCCCAAAAAACTCCTAATTTTAACTGTTCTATACCTGTCTTTATTGTTTAGTATCGCTCTTAACATATATATCTTATGTTATCATTGATCACACTGGCACATTGAAATTTTAAATGACATTATTGCATAGAGATATAGTTTAATTAGTTCTATTTTTGCATTTACTGTCAAAATATGTATCTTTTATAGCTCACTGTCATATTTAACAAGATGGCTTTTTATACTATTGATTTACTGTCAATAAAATGATTAACTGTACAATGACTGGAGTGTGCTCTTTCTTCTATGATGTGGTGGAAAACGTGTTCAGATCCTTCACTTTACAAGCACAGATCTATTTTTTTTAGAAATGAATGTACTTAAAGCAAGCAGCATATTACTGAAGTAGGTTAAGTGGTTGAGGTGAACTAGTTTTAACGACTTTATATGCAGTGAAGTAGTTTAGTCAGGCACCTCATAAGGATCACAAGACAAATCTAAGAGGTCGTGACATAAATGATGTGGTAGGACAGATGAAGTATGAAGGTTAAAATACTTTTTAAAGGTTTTTTGTAATTGCTGTTTTGTTTTTTGTTTTTTTTCAAGCCCATGAACAGTCTAGAGGGGAAATGAAATTTGAAATCAAAAATTACACTAGACACTGCTCACAAGCCAATATGTGGGGAACCACTGTTATAATATTTATCAATGCATTGCATTATCATGTTTTTTTAATGTAAAATTTACATTTTAAAACTAACTATTATATAAATGTGTTGGACTTAAAAGTACAGTATTTTCCTCTGGAATATCGTGGAGAAGACGGAAGTGGCAGTAAATGAAAAACATTTAAGTACAAAGTACAAGTACCTCAAAATATAGTATTTGAATAAAAATTACTTTCCATTGCTTCTTTGTATATCCAAGCTAACCATTTTAAATCAATACATCTGACAGAATGCTGTACAAATAAGGTCAGAATCATTTAAATAAATATATGAAGTAGCATATGTGTAAAGCAAAAAAAAAGCATAATGTTTCTACAATGTTTAATATTGACTTTATTTCACCTTAAATATTAATATTGAACATAAGACATCCACCAGAGGGAGCCACACTCTACACAATGAGACAACTGCTTTTAGTACATTTTGGGGTCATGTGGGGTTACAGGGGATCAGACCAATGATCCAGTCTCCCTCACCTTACTGGTCCTGTCACCCACCCAAACAAAAGGTGGACCAAATTACAAAAACACCACAGAGTACCCCAATGCCATAAATTAACTCCACATCATCATGTTGCCTTGTTTGAGACTGACGCTTAAGCAGTTCAGGCAGTAAATATTCATCTTCTCTCTACCTCTGTTAAGTTGCCTTGTATTGCTTTACAAGCTCGCTTATGAAAATTAAGACACTGATACTTCTATTAAAGTTGACATTTACTGCTAATTGAGACTCATTATAACTAATAACTCACTTTCATTGCTTCTTTTGTATTATCTTTAATACAGAAAGAACTATGCAAGTATGCAGTGTTCAATTGGTACACTTCTGATCAATTCATTTCAAATTAATTGAAATTGTAACAGAAATGTGAAATCATTTTAGAAACAAACATACAATTCAGCATATGTGGAGAATAACGTAAAATAATAAATGAATAATGAATCCATTTTTTGTTTAGTTTCTTAGCTTTTATTTTATTAAAAAATAAATAAACTCACTTAAATTCATGTATATGTTTATGGGCTGTTATATTAGATTGCAAAATATTGCAATATTTTATATTTTTTTTCACCCTCTGTGTTTTTGGTAATTTATCAAAAAAAAGAAAAAATGTTAAGCCACTATAAAATAAAATTATGAGATACTGAGTCAAATTTCTCATAATTTTGAATTGGGTTAGGGTTAGGGTTACAACTCTTTTGTTGTTTTTCCTTCTCTTTGCACAATTAGACTTTCCAACTATTCTTTAAATAATTAAGTATTTTTAAAAGCCTCAGGTGTAGACTCACCTAAACTTAATGTCAGTATTAAAAGTTATGACTGTATGTTGTGTATATGTTGAAAACACTGAACAACTTACGACTCACACACAGAGGTTTGTAATCTCTTTTTGCTCATTGTTTTGTTTTTACAATCTGTACAGGAGTTTGGGCCACCTCATCTACCTGCACATGTAGCCACTTCCAATAAAAAATGTTTGAAAGTCTATTTAAAGCATTTGCAGGGCTGGAATTGTTTCTCAAAAGTTGGTGCAGACCAAAACAGAGCTAAAAGGAGAGTGAATAACAGATTTATCAGATGAATCATCAAACATTTACAACTATGTGCGCACTGGCTGTGTATTTGTTGGATGTATTGTGTTTTTCTGCCCTCTAGTGGCAAACAATTGGTAAATGCAGCTTTAAATGACAACATCTGTACTGTGTGGTCAGCTAAATGTTTGCCAAGATCCCAAAGTTCCCAAATAAATTTAAAAGAGGCAGGCGAAGAAGAAATTTAACCTCATTTTCTATTGTTCAGTTTGGACGGTGAATTTATGGAGTCACTATCATGTCATATTTTGTCAAATTACTCTCAATAAATTTCCCCATTTTTTTTCATCCAGTTCACATTCCAGCTCAGGCAATCCCTTCCCTTTGCCGACAAACTTGGCCCTGGTGTTCACTGTAAATTGCTCAGTGGGTTGTTTTTAATGGGATTATAATGACAGTTATAGTTTGCAAGAATTGATGTTTGTGACTTTTATGAGGTGTGAGTGAAGGGGCGGGTCCAGGCGGCTCATAAAGGCTGCAGGAATGTTAATTGGTCGAGGCCACTGCTGCCCTCTTTGTTCTGCTCTCTCATACTGGGCTTCTGTTGCGCCTGTTAAAGGCCAAAGAACTGATTTAAAATCTGTGACTTTAACCCCGCACACCCTCAACCCTCCCCCCCCCACACACATATGTACACAACTTATCCCACCTACAGCCCCCCTGTTCATCCCCTCCCATTCTTTCTTTTGGTTTTTCCTTCCTACTCCTGAAGAAAATGGACCCCTTTGCTTCCCTCATTTCCTCCATGTTGCTTAATCAGGTGGTCAGCGCTCCCCTCCCCGCTGGGTTTGATCCAGTGTTGGGGGAGTAATTTCATCACAGGTTTGCTTTTTTCTTCTTTTCTTTTCCTCCTGTGGCCACACGGACAGCCGCATTCCCAGCCAGAATCAGCCAGATGACTCTGGGCAGAGGAAAGGGACGTTTCTGAGAGCCCAAAGAGGATTTGTGTTAGAGAGTAATCTGTCATTTTTTTGGAGATAATTGAGCATTTTGTTCAGTGTTTATTTAATAAATAAATAAAATTTCAATATTTTTGAAGGAAGTTGTAGTCATTGTTTTGATACAGTAAAACAATAAACTGTGTTTTAATGCAGAGTGAATGCATTATCTAGTGTTTCCATCATCACCAATCATCCTTTTATAGAGCTTTTTAAAAAACTATTAAAAAAAACAAATATTCTTCCTTCATTCCAGATTTTATTCTGTAATCTTGTACATTCATATACACAAACAAGGCCTTTATCAGCGTGTCTTTTTTTGTTTTCTTACAAGAGAACAGCAATTACTGTGTGCAACCATAATAATGGGTCTATGTCTACATGTAGAAATAAACATAACATTTTATGGTGTCTGATTTTAAACTGTCTAACAGAACAGTAATATCCAACAAATACTTTTTATATGCAACAAATAAGTTTTGAGAGAAATGTAATACTGCCTGAATTACATTCATCAGTCTAAGGAAGTGGTTTTATGGATGTAAATGTAAATGGATGTTGGTTGGTCAGTCCACCACTTGAAATATCTCAGCAACTGTTGGATGGATTATCATGACATTCGGTTCAAACTCAAGATGGCGCTGAGGATGGCTGCCTCTGCTCTTCACTCTCTAGTACTTTCACAGTTTTTGTTTATTTGTTCTGTCCACTGGAACATAATAGCTCTATGTTTATGTCTACTTCTCTCTGTTGGTTTGCTGACTTTGCTTTAACTTCATATCATCTGCACATGTATCTTTACTGTAAATTTGTATGGAAGTATATCGAAAATTAAAATTCTTGTGACTTTACTGATTCTGACATGCATGTCCCCATCTACCTTGATCATTTAACTTAAAATCTAGTCAAAGGTCAAAATTTCCATTTGACCAATATTTTTCATTATGACGAAATACCAGCACAATGGATGCAATTCCTTTCAACCTCAGTTATACTTTGTGTTTAATTCTATTCAACAAACATTAACATGTGATGTGTGATGGTGAATATAGGGCACTTTACATCGGCTAAATATTGGCATGTCAGTAAAGTGACTGTGACTATGTTAGCATGCTGATGTTAACATGTAGCTCAAAGCATCACTTTGGTTAGTAAAGTAAAGCCTCACAGAGATGCTAGCGTTGCTGTGTACTGTTATATCTTGTTTACTTACAGTAGAAAGCCTCGGGTACAGACAGCAGCTAATTTGATTTTCAAATCTATTCTTAGCTCAGGGGGAATTTGTTCATATCAACTACACTCAGTCTAGCTGCAGCTACAAATACAACACTTTTTGGATTTATGGGGAAATAAAATCACAGTGACAATAAACTTAAAGCTCCTTAAAAAAAAAATCTTTCAGTGAAAATAAATGTAAAAAAAGCCCAAAAGGATGAGCCTTAATTATACTAAGATGGATTTGAACCTGCAGTTCATTAAATCTTGGTGTCATCCTGTCTGTCCTGAGGTTTACACCATGACAGATAGAGACAGCGTCTATCTGCCCAAGTCTCTCCATAATTTCCTGGGGAAGTGTTCCTTTTAAAAGACAAGGTTGGAGTTGCCGGAGAAGTCGGCTGATAACGGCTCAGGTTAAGATGAGGCGGGAGGGGGAGGCGTAGTCTGACACACTATATCAGACGACGGGCCTCCGAGCAAACAAACAGCTCTGACCTCTCAAAACAACGGCAGCAGGGAGCTGCTGATAGCGACAGACGGATAGGTAGAGGTTGGTGATGGTGCAGTGAGTGTAGGGAGGTAGAGAATTGAGGCCAAAGGGGCGCGCAGGGCAAGACTTATCTGATCCCTTGGTGATCTTTGTATCTCAGAGTGGAGTATATATATGTGTATGTGTGTTTGTGTGTGTGTGTGTGTGTGTGTGGGGAGGGTTCTTTAAGTTTAATGACTGTGAGAAAAAAAAAGTGTTAGTAGAGCTTTGAGTTGAGGTTATTTTGTCACAGTACAGTCAGGTAGTTGTGCTGAAGCTGAGCTGGTTATGTCAGCAGGTACGCTGCTGTCCAATTGCAGAATGACCACACAGCGTCCTCCTGTCCTCCTGAGTTTGTACTCCCAGTCGAACTTGTATTGAGAATGGTCCTATGTCAAATTGGCCTACTTGCTCGGGGCTTGATTGCCATTTCCTGGCAATCTGTCCTGCCATCTAGCAACACTAGATTTTGACCTAGTCTCTTTATTATTTAATCAGGACAACAATCCTACTCTGACAGTAATGACATAGATTTAGTTGCCTTACCTTAACCACACATTAGCTGCCAGGCACATGCACTGATAACAGTATTCTTCTGAAAAACATTTGCGGAAAGATCTTGCTTTAACTTAATAATTAATGAATGAATAAAAATAAAACACATAGTCAGTGTCCTGCAGTGTGTATTGATGTTTAAATAGAATATTGTAACCAACATGTCCTCAAAGTGCCTTCAAAAAGGACACAAAAACCTCATGACTGAGTGTTTGGTGTGTGTTTGCTGAAGGTTATCAAAAGATGTGTTTCCATCTTTTAAAATAATGTTTTGCATTTTTTATTTCATAGCACAGAGTAGAGTAGACGAGAAATATGTCAAGGGAGAGAGAGGTAATACGAGCAGCAAAGTATGCTGACATGTTTGGAGTTTCTAGTGTTTTTACACCCAACACTTCCTCCCTGACCAGGCATTCAGGCTGAAAATAGCACTATGTTAAGACAACGCAAAGGGTTGCATTGGTGAAACATGTGTATTAGATTTTGCTGTACTAAAACATCATACTACTTACACATTTGATTCTCTGCAGTCATTTTTCACAAGACCACAAGAGGTTGTGTCAACATAGGTCATTTTTAGTGTAATTTTTTCCAGTGAGTACAGTGTCAGTGGAACATACATGTATGTTCACCCATGTGGTCACACGCAAGGTTTTGATTAACGTTAACCGAACCGTTACCAGTTAAAACACTGATAGTGAATATTTTGGAGAAACATTTTCACACTTAGTGTTGTGTTTGGACTTGCCCTGAATGTGCGTGTGTGTGTGTGTGTGTGTATACATGTACGTGTTCATCTGTCTGTGACACATAAAGACAAATTAAAAAAGAGAAGGATGAGAGGTGCAGCAGCTGAAGAGAGTTCAGTTAAGAGGAGGGAGGGTCAACAAATTCTTTGATTACTGAACCTTGTCATTCAGATAGCGGAGGGCTAGAACACTTGGAAAAAACACTGAAGGGCAACACAAGACTGAAAACTGAACTCTGGTTTCTGGAAGAGCTTTTTTTTTTCTCTGGCCAGTTGAATCCAATCACAGCCATTAATCACTTCCTTGTCTCAATGTTTACATGGTTCCTAGCCTCATTAGAGGTTTTCGGCCATTACTTGTTTTTGGTCTTGTTGTCATTAGCGCTTAAATGAATGAGTTGATTAATCAACTAATGGCTACTTGCCAACAATTTTGATAATCAATTGATTGTTAGTCCATTACCAAGAACAAATTCCAATCATTGCTTGGATCCCACTAAAATGTGAGTATTTGCTGTTTTCTCTGGTTTACATCATTGATCAACAGTCCAAAGCCAAAGGATAATCAATATTAAACAGAGAAAGCAAGCAAATTGAAGATGTTATTTAATTTGAGAGGCATTATTCAATCAATGAATTAATCAAAACATGATCAACACACTACACATTGATAAACTTTTGCAACAAAGGTATTTATAGTTGCAATATAAGTCCAGATTGACAAATATCTCTTTTACTACAGTATTTTTGAGTTTTATGACGCCTCACTTGGCCTTTCATGTATCGACATTTAAACCCTTCCTCCACTAGGGGTCAGCACTGGAGGTTAAAGCCATGCCAGGCTCCTCTGAAGAGGAACTCCACTGTTGTTAGGCGTGATATACGGCTGCTGCAAACAACCTCTAAGTGCATCTCAAGGTTCATTGAAAGGGTGAATAAGATCTATAACTCTTGTGTGTATGTTGTGTTTCTTATGTGGTGTGTCGGACAGTGACTTTACCGGCTTGTTTAGTTTTAAGGGGGAAAAAAGACTTTATTTATGTCTAAGAAACTACATCTAATTTGCATTGAGCTGCACGTGATATTAGCTTACCACAACTAACATCAATACACCAGTCTCTTTTCTGTATGTTTAAAAACATACAGAAAAACATTAAAAACTACTATAGTTGCTGTATGTTTTGATTAATTTAAAATTAATGAATTAATAATTAAGTCAACTAGCAAATACTTTTGTTGTAAAAATGAGCTCTGTTCTAAATCTTTAAAGTGATCGAAACAGTAATTCCATTCAGAAATGTTTAAATTGTAATCTTCCTGCACAGCTTTTGATCTTTTACAACCTAAAAACTTGGATTTTGACAGTGCCAGTCAATACAATACTACAAATAATTATCTGTATCCTTCCACATTTGGTATTATGATCCGAATAAACACACACAAAAATGATCAGGTTTTTATATTGATTACACCAAATACCTCTAGTTTTGAAGAAAGTTGTGGTACAGAGCTTAACAATTTCTGACTTTTCAACTCTTTTCCTGTTGCCATCTTTGTGTTTACCATGCATAAATCTTTGACGCAAATGAACATCATGCAAATTTTTTTAAAAGTAGCCAATCAAACCAAATCCAATCTTTTTAAACATCCCACGAGATTGCCCAGATATGTTACATCCCTCAGTGACTCCAACAGTTGTAGACAGCTGAGAGAATTAATGTGTGTTACGGTAAGAGTTCAGCCACAGGAATTACCTTCCACAGGCAGCAAGAGTTTAAACTGTCCAGAGCAGCTCTGGGGGTGCTAGAGGTGTGTGTGTGTGTGCGTGTGTGTGTGTGTGTGTGTGTGTGTGTGTGTGTGTGTGGAGGGTATTGGTGGCACTATACAGTCACTGTTGCCTTTTCTCAGTGCTGCTGTTTTGGCATTCATAAGTCAGTCTAAAGTTGAATTTAAGCAGATAAATGGTTTTATTGAGTCAAGACCAAGAAGTTCTATGGAAGTCCCTAACTTTCCCCAAATTTAAATTCATTTAAACATCTTAAATAGAGTAACAGTTAGTATGCATTATTGTGTTAAAATAACATTTAAAAAGGAATATGTTCACGTGTGCCATTATGTTAGTCCTGCCGGAGTCGGGTAATTTGCATTTTGTCATCAGTTTTTTGTTAAGAATCATTCAGAGTGGCAACAATTAGTCATTCAATCAATTAGTTATTAGTTGATCAACATACATTTAATTTGAAACTATTTTCATCACCAATTTTGGTAATTGTTTAAGCAAAAATGACAAACATCCAGTTTCTCAAATGTGAGGATACGAAGATGTTGTGTGTCAGGCATAAGAGTAAACTAATAATCTTTGGATTTTAGATTGTTGATCGGACATCATTGTGGTCTCTACAAAATTATAACAGTCATTTACTAGACATTTTTAGACAAAGAGATCAATCAAGAAAATTATTGGCAGCATAATCGATAATGAAAATAATCAATAGTTGTAGCCCTATTTGTTATAACCAAAATTGAGAGTGTAAGGGAATAGATCATTAGTTGTCTGTCTTCTGGCAGAAAAACCTTTACCTCTGCAACATGATTTGCTGTCAGTTTGTCAGAAATGATTATTTTAATCTTTGGGTTTTGGAAGGATATCAAATGATTTTAACTTTTAAGTTGAAGAAAAGTCAAGAGGAATTGGTGTTAATGTCGTATTTGGGGTGCAAGTCAGTCAAGTCAGTTTTAATTCATAATCCAAAATCTTCATGATGATTATTGACTCAAGTCTGACTCAAGGGCAAATGTGAGTCAAGCCCAAAACCTCTCTCGTGCTTACACTTGGGGAGGCTGCGGCTCAGGAGGTAGAGTGGGTCGTCCACCAAGTACAGGGTTAGCAGTTCAATCCCTGGCTCTTCCTGCCAATGTGTCAAAGTGCCCTTGAGCAACAGTGAACTCCAAGTTGATCCCAACAGTCAGGCCTGTGCCTTGCTTGGCAGCTCTGCCACACATTGGTGTGTGGCATTTGTGTGAATAGGTGTGTGAGAGCCAAAAGTGGTAAAGCTCTTTGTCTGTTAAGGTTAAAAAAAGTGCAGTATATGTCTATTCAAAAACAGTTCACGAAACCATCCTTTCATTGCTTCACAGCAGGGTTAAGAAATGTCTATAGGAGTAGACATATTACCTTTTCAGTAACGTGCATGTTCTACACTCAGCTCTCTGTGATGTTTCGCAGCTCTGTATGCAGCGTTCAGTCACTAACGTTTAAGAAAATGGTTTGTTATTGTTTCCCTCTTAATTTGAAATTTGTCATTTCCTGTAGGCAAAGACGTCCTCCAGCACTAAAATTACTTTTAGACCAATAAAACAAAACCTATAATGTCACAATTAGAGGAGAACTTGAATCTGATGCAGCTTTTTCTGCGTATTTTTACATATGTGGGTTTTCTTTCTTTTTTTTTTGTGCAGTCCTCCCTGACCCACAACACCACTAACTACCCCGACCCCCAACTCCACCTCCACTGCCTCAAACCTAGACTCTTTGTCACCGTGGTGATTGGTAGACTAAACAGCTTGCAATATTCACCAGATCCACAGCCCATTGGATCATTACAAACATTAAGACGAAACAAAAGGAAACAAAACTCGTGTCTCCGCCCCACCCGTGTGTCCCCCTGGCCTCCTCGCACTCTCTATTTTAAGTGCACAATCACATGGACATGCAATCACACACACACACACACACACACACAGACTGAAGCCTATATTCTTAACATTCTTTGGCCAGTAAACAAACGGGCTGGACAGATGCATCACCCCCGGCAGACAGACAGATTCAGAGGGCTGGGAATGTTTACATGGTGCTGTCGCCCTCTGAGGCCTCATCCACAGCCAGCAAGGTCTCAGACAGAGAGGAGAGAAATTCTAAAAGACAATGTTCATCAAGTCATGGACTGGAACGGATACAGCTTCTGATAAGACTAGAGGGAACTACAAGACAACTGTTAAACTTTCACTCTTTTATCACTAATTGCAACATTGTCTTTTTAGTTAAAAAATGTTGATATTTCTGTAAAAAACACCAACTGCACATCTCTGACCAACCCTGTCTTTGCAAAATGATGTTTATATACGACTAAGTTGTAACAGAAAAGAAAATGTGCAAAGTGGCAAATATGTTGATACTGAACATATGAATAAAATGTGCATTGTGCACCTGCATGAATATGATTGGACATTACAGGCCACATGGCTGTGAATGAGCCAATGATTGTGAAGGACGGTGGAAACAGTTCAATAAGGAGAGAAGGTAATAAAATACACATTGAGGTTAGCAACACAGAAAGATTTTTGGCGATTTGACTCCATCAATGTGAAATTTAGGCCGAGATAGGAGATAAGAAAGTATCCCCAACGGTGGGGTTGGAGTCGAGCCAGTAGGCGGCTGATGGAAACCTATGGACAAGTTTCCCTGGATATCATGGAGGCCATGGTGGTGATGGGGAGGAAGTGAGTTGCGCAATAGTAGGTCTGAAAGACCAAATGACAGAATTGCACTGGTATTTAACAAACAGCATCTGGGGACTGATTGGCTCAAGGAATGCGGGCAGAAAGATAATTGGTTAGGTATGGTGATGGAGTTGTGAATATAGAGATTGTGAAGGTAAAATGGAAAGAGAATAGGAGGAAATGTGAGACCTGTTATCATGTGACCAAAGTTCACGTTATGTCACATCACGTTTTGACAGCTGAAAAATGTACGCTCATCACTGTTATTAAGATAACATTAAATTAAGATGATATGTGAAGCTACTGTTCCCAAAAATCAAAAATGAACTTTCACACTCAAATCATGTGGGTTGTTTTGCAAGGTAATGACACACAACTTATTTTGCTGTGTAGGTAGGGGGACATGATGTCTAGACAGTTTTGCTGCCACCCTGTGGATGAGATAAGATAAAGTATCAAGTGATAGATCCCCAGGGTGAAAGTCTACTAGTTAAACTTTCTTTGCCATATCTGATTCATACTTTCAATAAGCACCAAACTTTAACACCTTTACAATTCTGCATAAATGTTCAGGGTCAGTTTGACCTCGAGCAAAGAACGGATTTGTGTGCAGCACTTAGATGAGTCATGTGACTGAATGAGAACCAGCCAGCAGACATTTTGGAGTCCCCACGGTCCTGGATACGAATGAGCTGACCGCATTCTACCGTGACTCCACATCAGTCAAAAAGATATACGCTACTTCCTCCACACTCACACATACACACACACATGCACACACATACACACACACATGCACACACACACAGAAAAAGCCTCCATCCCCGTCTCCATCAGTCAAGTCCTGCGGCCGATGAACTTCCATCGTCTCCAAGGTTGATAACAAGCCTCTTAAGCTTGGCGGCTAATCAAGCTCAAAGGAGGGAGCAAAGGAAAGATAGTGGAGGAGAACAAGAGGTCTGCCTGTGGATGCGGTGATGTCTCTCTCTCTCCTTCTCTTTCCTCTTCATTTTCAATTTTCCCTTATCTTCCTCTCTCCGCAGGGGGAGGCGGAGGGAGGCCTAATAGCCAGCAAAGGGGGGCTGTGGACTCTCCAGAGTCTCTCTCTACATACCAGTCATTTACTTTAACTGGAGACGAGAAAAAAAAGAAGAGAAATGTCTTGATAAATCATCCAGGGTCACACGGCTTCCATGTTTCCCCCGAGTTACGGAGATAGGCAGCAAAGAAAGAAAAATGAAAGAAGGAAAACCCAACAACGTCTGTCTCCTCTTTGATGTGTGTCCCATCAGACAAACAACATGAAGCTGAAATAAACAGAAACAAGTGGCTGCTGCGGTTTGCACTCAGATTCAACTCTTTCACTTCCGTTCACTTCCTCTACTTGCTCTAATGAGTTATGCTTAACTCGGAAATATGGGCTTGGATTAATTTAGCTACTGATACAATAAACAAGATCTATCTACCTTGTTCATATGTTTGTAGTCTTATACAACTGGCTTTTCATAAATTTAGGTCAGTCTTTTCTGTGATAACCCAATTCATATGTCTGCATCTGAAAATGATGAATTCAATCATTGCTGAAGATATTTAATCCTTTTTTGTCTAACCAATGACTGAGGGGTTTTTTTGTGTTTTTTTTTTTTTGCTGCTGGTATATCTCTCTCAAAGCTTTCCGTGTCTTATATTTTTCTTATTCTTTCACAATGCTTTGTATTCTGACATTTCATTCATTTATTTTATATGTTTTTATATTTAAGTAAATGTTTTCATAATGGAGCTGAATCAACTTGAAAACTTTCAACCAAAGCTGGTAAAAGTTAAACACACAGTCTATGTAGAAACACACTGAACAAATATGATATAATGACAGTCCAGTAATAAAGGACATTAATAATTTCATAAACATCACAAGGATGCCACGGACACATGAAGCTTACACACATATCTAAAAGAACAAAGCCAATATTACACTTCGCATATGGCACACAGACATTATACACTACATAGACAATAATGGACAGCGCAAGATGAAAATACATCACATATGGTAAAAATACCATTGGTTGTTAAGTCTCTCTCTTAAATCTTAAGAGGATATCCCATGCACATTTCAAGGTCTATGGTTATATTTATATTATGGTGCTTCACTGAAATATCTTTGCATAATTTACAGTAAATTAAACAAAAAACAAAACAATCTTATCTCATACTGACCCTTTATATTGCCTGTTAGCTCAGCCTCAATTTGAAAAAGGCCATTTTAGCTCCTGTTTCTTTAAGGCCCCCCTCATAATGAGCCCACTCTGTTGTGACTGGCCAGCTTCAGGAGGCTTCCACCAGCTCCGGAGGCTGCGTAGAACAAACAGTAGTATTCTGATGTAATTCCTTTTTCTCTTTCTTTACTCGAAATATAAAGTTTTCAAATATATCCATAAACGTTCAATCTTGAATCTGATCCAAAAAATGTGTGTGGAAAAAATGAGCAACCCGTGGAACAAACTTGGCAACAAAGGGGATGGGAGGGATGGCCGTTTGTGGGCATGCATGAACAATCTTACGTTCAGAGGAAATAGAAGTAACATTAAAAACTGAAGGCGGCATTTTTACATATGTTCACCTCAAGTTTTGAAACCTATATAGACTATATTTAATATTGTAAAGGTACTTTATTTGTAACACATACAATTGTACAGTGAATACTATAATTATATAACAGTATTTAAATCACAGAAAACTATATTTAATCCCTTCAATTAGACCATTGCAATGAGTTTTTGGGATGTTGTCCACATTGAACCATTCTGCACCTCGTAATTTACGCCCAAGAATGACATTCAGTGCTGGTTCAGGAAGCATTGTGTATATTGCAAGATTTAGAACGAGGGTGTGGAGGGGAATTCATGAAGGAAACATAATTTACATCCTGTCACAGATCTGCAGGTAACCTTTAAATTAACTGAAGTCACCTAACCCTGGCCATACATCAATCATAATTTATTTGCCATAACCACAATTTCCTTAAGTAACCATAACATAGATTTCATGTGCAGATATTATAGATCAGAAGAATTTTAGGTTTACACTGGATGATGAAAAAACAGTCAGAGCCTAATGCACGTTTTGTAGAATTACCCAATATTGACATTCTTTTCTGTCTAAAGGGTTTTCCAAATTTTTCCAAAAACATTCCTAAAACAAAGGGTCTTATCTAAGAACATTTTTATGTGCTTAACCTAAAACTCTCTTAAATGACCGAACCTCATTCACTCCTACAGTACGTGCACCGGAAGAAGGAATCTGTTCTTTTATGAGGCTCTGTGTCTTTAATCTCTCCAAAAACACACAAACCATTGAGTGGGCATAAAGTGCAAGTGTGGAAATTATTGAATGGTTTGTTTGATTTATCAAGCCTCTGCAATTTCATAATCCTAAGATGCCATGCTGACACTTAAGACAGTCATGCATGAGAAAGACTGGTTATTCATTGTTACTGTGAAAACATGACTTTTCTGTTTAGAAATCGTAGCTGCATGAGGTGCAGAAGGGAAGAGCATGACAAAAGACATTGTTTTTTGTAATTCAACCTGGTTACCTGTAGAGGCTCACAAAGGTAAAGATTCGTACATGTTCTCTCTCTCTCCCTCTCTCATCACCCTTCCTCTTCTTCCTCGTCACTCTCTCCCTCTCTCATCGCTTTCCCACGACTCTCTTACCTCATCTCCTCTCCTCTCTCCTCCCCAGCTCTTGTCATCTCTCCGTCTTAAATCACCTCCTCTAACCCTCATCCCATTCGGTCTCTCTATCATCTCTGCTTGCTCTCGTCTTTTCATTAACTATTTTTCCCATAACCTGGAGGACATTCTTTTTGTTGATATTGTTCCATTGTTGATAATGCAACAGGTACAATAGCAGACAAGGGCATTCATTTATCTGAATATGTGTCAGTTCTGCATGTTTTGGGAGCCTGAGGTGATGATTTTTGTTAGAAATTGCTTATCTTCTGTTATGTCTGACCAACCAGATCTCACTGGAATTTTTTATGAGAAACTAATTTAATATTTTCAATACACAACCCTAGTGAATTAAACCTCACCTTAACCTGAAAAAAAACCTGGGTTTTAATATAGTGATAATAAGGTGTTTACCAGTGGTGGAACATGAAGTATATTTACTCAATACTGTATAGTACAATTCCTTGAGTGTTTTCATTTTATTCTACTTTGCACTTCACTACATCTCAGAGGGAAATATTCTATTTTTTGCTCTACTACTTTTTCTTTTTACATCTGTAGCTACTTTCAGATAAAATTTTTACATGAAATAATAGATGTTGCGTTTATAAAATGTACAGTAGTTCCCAAAATGTTTGGTTTATTATCCTTGCCTGTAGTTGTGGCTCCTTGTCATACTGCAGTTTCCACAAATAAATTATGCTTTGACGCCCAAAGAGGTAAAACTTATTTACAATACGGTAATTATACAATTAACTAAACTTTATGCAGGCTCTCAGTTCTGCCTCTGTCTCTTAACATACAGTTTTAGCCCCTGTCTCTTTAAGCCTCATGTAACTAGAATAGAATAACATGAATTTAATGTGCCGGGTAAACACATCCCTAACAAATATTATGTGCCACTAGTTGACATTATTGTTTATCAACAATGAATATTCCTCTCTTTAAAACTCATATAAAAGCTTTTCCAAATACTTCAAGCATTTTAGGCATTAAGTTCACATTATTTTCCAAAGTGACTCACAGCTTCAGACCTTGGTTACAAAACACCAACAGTGAGGAGTTGAAGAGGTCATGGTGTCAGAAAGCAGCCGGGCAATAGAGGAGGAGAAATAAAAGTGAAGAGCACTGTGAGTGTGTGTTGAAAAGAGAAACACACACACTCACTCCTCTACCTCTCCATCTGTCTCCTCCCTCCTCCCTCCTCCCCCTCCTGGTTCTCTAACGTCACTCCTGCAGTGCAGATAAGGCTTAGCTGGGCTGTCAGTGGACGCCATGTCTGTCACTGTTTACACACACACACACACACGCACACAGACACACGTGCATGCACGCACGCATGCACATACACACACACACACCCACACACACACACACATAGACACACACACGTACACACTCAGAAGGCCTGGCACTGACAGTCAAGGAGGAAGGGTTGGATTAATATATCAGTTCATCAATTATGAGGCTAAAATTGTCCTCTTGATTGGAGTGTAATCAGATAGCTCTTATCAATATGGTTAGAAATGC
This sequence comes from Scomber japonicus, assembly GCF_027409825.1. Taxonomy (NCBI): domain Eukaryota; kingdom Metazoa; phylum Chordata; class Actinopteri; order Scombriformes; family Scombridae; genus Scomber; species Scomber japonicus. The sequence continues at coordinate 8,963,588 of NC_070590.1, read as the reverse complement.
CCCTAAGACGCACTTAGAAGAGACTCCAGTCTGATTGTCCAAACCGGTCTTAACCATATTAGCTGCAAAAAGCAGGACCGACACGGGAGCTGGTGGTGAGTCCTGACCAAATGGCAACTAGCAAGACTTGACGCTAAAGCCAATGAGGAAGGAACCTGAATGTGTGATGCCACTGAAGGCTGCTAGATGCTGACTCCCATACAAAAGTAACTAACAAGTCAAAGTCTCAATCACTAAATTTAGGCCCTCTTATAGGTATGCTGGTGGTCATTTGGGAAATGACTGCTCTGTTAATAAGATTTGAAGACTCATAGTAAGTTTGATATCTACCAGCTGCAATTGACAGTTCACCTAGTCAGACTATTGTCGCAATAGTTTGGTAAGTTTAATGTTACTGGATTATGATCAAGTTTGCACAATTAAGTCATATCATTTATTCATTTGAATTTAATGTATTTATTTGACAAGGACAATGTACACCAATCATTAGACAGTTAGCCTTGAAAGCTAATTTTCATCTGTTGTCCCTGGCCAGATGTTAAAAAGGCAACCTAAAATTAGAATAAGAGCTGAGGTGGTGAACATGGTAAACAATACAATTCAGGAAGTCAATATTGTCATTGTGAGCATATGGTGTTATCACCATGACTGCTTTTATCCATCTTTAAGTTTAGCTTCTTTTACATTAATGTGAATGAGCTTCCTGTCATAAATTGACCTGAATAAAAAAAAACTTCCAACCTTTACTAACGACTGTTGCAACTGTATCATGTGAAATATGTTATAAAAGAGGTTTTCATTTTCATAGATGATAAAAAATGTTTACAGACAGTTTTGAGTTAGTGGTTGTTAGGATTAATTGCACGCACACATATTCTTGTTCATGTGTGCGTTCCCCTAAGACACACACACCCTTCATCTCTTCCTTTCCAGAAAAACTGAACTACGTTATACCATTAAGGTGGTCACTAATCATGCTCGACTATTTTCCTCCACACAGCTTAATGTGTTTCAGCCAAAGCCCAGAGCCCCATTAGTGGAAACCACGAACACACACTCACACGCTCACACACACACACACACACACACACACACACACACACACACACATGTCCTCCCCCCTCAAACCCATGACAAAAATGAAAACCTCAGTTATTTTAGCTTTCTGTGACTGAAAATGTACTAAAATATCTGTTTATTTTATAGTTCATTTGGGTTTAATGAACCCAAATGATGCCCCAAATCACAAAGAATTCATCACTAGTTGACCTTGATCTGGCCCGACTTCGATTGCCTCCTGTATGTGACCCTTCAGAAATACACCTCTGCACTTAACAGCCAGCAGCAACTGTGGAGTTATTTCTCTAAAACTGCAACCTCCTAAAAAGCTCAAGGTGTTGCATATTATCAAGGCTTAACACAGGAGAGGTGGAGGGGTGCAAGAAAGAGAGGGGAGATGGAGAGACACATGAGGGGGAGTGAAACTAGAAAATTTTAAAATAGAGACGAATGAAGCCATAAAACGGCCAAGATGTCGTGAGGAATCTCAGAAGAAGAACATAAAAAGGTGAAAGTTCAGGGTGCGCAGAGAAATGTTCATTTATTTACTCTCCATCCACGAACATAAACTGATAATAAGTCACCCAGCAGGGGCCTTTGGATCTCCTTCCAGCCGTTTTACAGTAAAGGATTATGGGTCATTAAAAAGAAGAACTGGATCAAAACAATGTGTTGCAATGAAAAATGGAGACGCCTCCCAGACGCGGAGTAGCAATCAAGACCGAATGTACTTCCGTGAGTGACCTTTCAAAATACACACGCACAATCTGGGATGCTTTGACAGCCAGCCAAGCCCTAACATGTATCCCATGATTCTTTGGGTGCCATCACAATTTGCTTGTCTTGTAAACGTCAGCGGCATGTAGGGGGGAGAGACGGTGTTAAATCCTCCAGAGGTTGAACCCCGCAGAGAGACATTTTTCTTCTCAGCTTCACCTTGTGCTGAAAAGTAAATGTTTAAGTGTGTGGCGATAAACACCCCTAAATCATCGTCGTGAGCCGCAAGCGCACACCTTATGGGGGAATTCTGGGAAATAAAAGTTGTCCCTTGGCTGTATCTCTGGGTGTATCAAGTGCAACAGAGCTGAGGTGTGTGTGGAGAGAATTTATGTCCCACGTAAAGACAAAGACATAAGGACACACACTTTTCAAAACTGTTTGAGGTTGCAGCTGCCAGCTTCCTGGCCGCTGTCCCCGTCAATGTTTCTGATCGTGCCAAGATACGACAGCAAGTCAGCCTGTAGACTTTGCACCCTTAATCCTGGCGGCACAGATGCTTGTGGAAAATTGGTCAAGTTTTATTTTTAAAAAGCATGTATGTGGGAAACGCTATCTTGTCTGATTCATAATGAAAACAAATGCCTGTCTTTGCTTGGGATGTAAACAGGGATTAGGCTTTTTATTTCACAATATATTTGCTTGACTTTCCTCCTCTGTCTTCCTGAAACCCAAACAAATCATTAACCTAATCGCTGTTTTCCAGAAGAATGGCGCTGTGTGGCCGGGAGGTTACATGCCACAGTTACAGTAGGAGATAGAGAACCACTGTTGCTGCACAGACCGGACGTCTTTCTTGGCCAAATAAGTTTCCCCAAACATGGGATCTGACCTGGTTGGGCTTCTACAGGTCACACTGAACAGAAAATCAAAAGTGGAGTGCATAATCAAGTGATATGTAGGTAAAGCGTTGGTTTTAGAAGGATTAATTAAGTAAATAAATGTGTAAAATTTCACATTTTCACCAAAAAATTCTTAACAAAAAGGTTGATTTTAGATTTTTTTATCTGAATGTACATTTAGACATGGGTCTTGTTCTGACAAACTGCACTAATGAGGAGCTGTTGAAATTTGATTAAATAAAGGAATTTATGTGTAGAGAATAGGTTTTAATGCCATTTTTGTCTGAGAAAAGAGGCCTTTTGAAAATGAAAGTGTGTGCTCCTCATGTGTAGACTTTATGATGCGTCTTTTTAAGTAAGAAAAACAATCTAAATGGTACCAATTTAATGAAAAAGTTGCAACACATACATCATGTTCCCCCAAATGGCAGTTATGTCTACTGTGTTCCCTTTTTGTACAAGGCAGGAGTCCTTGTATGTTTTTGTCTCTCACCCTGAAAGTGTCTACTAAGTTAAAACAATAATGACCCGACACCATTTTACTTCTTTGGTTATGATTCAGCACGATTCAGGAAGTAACAACGTCTTCGGAGATTTGTGCATAAGATTCAGGAAACAAGTTGATTGGAACTGGAACTGGCAGCAAACACAAGAAAACTATAACAGGCTCACTTTGATTGCATACAAACTTTAGCATAGACCTATATATATATATCAAAGATTCCTCAAAATCAGGTGAGTTTCTTAACGATATTACGCTCAATAATTGCATAATCTTTTCTGGATTGAGACAATCCTAATCTTTATAAACAGATATCTGCATATGAATTAATAGATTCTGCAGTCAATGGGACAAAATCTTGGTGCCAGAAAGAAGCATTCTGGTTTATGTTTTTAGTCTGTTTGTAGTAGTAGTGAATAGTAGTGACCAATCACATCTGAGCAGGCTTTGGTTGCATACAGGTAAACAGTCCATGTGCAGAACAAAAGTAGCAGAACTGACCGAAATGCAATCTCGGAACCCAATTGGCTATCTTCTGACGACAAATTTAGCTTTTTTAAAAATTTATCTGCATTCATATGCATATTCATGTTTATAGAGATTAGCCAAAATGTCATCTGGACCGTCTCAAGTTGTTAGACCGACTGTAAACAATACCCACTGCATGGAAGAGGAAACCTTGGTCTGGATATCTGTTATCCAGATATCTGCTTGGTACACTGGAACCCCCGAAATATTGGCTGTTGCCCCGCGAGGCTAAATCCTTGTCAGACAGATAGCTGATGGGTTCAAAGATTAAGAAAATCCTGCCACGCACTGGCTTATAAGAACATTCAAAGACTTCTAAAGACTCCAATGGATAAAACTCTTAAAATCATGTTTGGTTAAGGAAAATAAGGCTGCTTCACCTTGCCAAAAACAAAGATCTGTAAACAAGTTGAGTAACGCGAATGCATTATGGTTTTATTTTATTTGGCAGTCCTATTGGTAGCACAGGGTGCTGGCAAGCAACCCCCCTCCAATCCCCACCAAACACGCTGCCACCACCTCCCCCTACCCCTCAGTATCTCTCAGCCCCCAGGAAGCTGCCGGGCTTGGCTGGAGCCAGAGTTCTGCCCCATCCATCATCCTTATCAGGGGGGGATTCTGGCTGTACTGAGGGAAGGAGAGGAGAGGAGCGGAGGAAAAGATGGAGACTGACTTTAATAAAAGTCAGTATTTTTTTTACAAATAGTGGGCAAAAGCAACTAAAAATATTACGCCGCTGACTTTTACTGATGCAATGACAGCAATGTATATGCATGTGTGTTGGTTGGTTGGTTGGTTGGGGGGGTTGTGGGGTGGGATGGGGGTGAGGTCAAGCAGTGATAAGCTCTGGTACAAACAATAACAACAGGCACCATCCAGCCACATCAAAGCCCCCCATTTAGATTTGGGGTTCGGGGTGGTTCAGTGGGGGGAGAGGTGTACACACAGGGTTGGGGAGGGGGGGGGGGGGGCTGTTCTGCAGTTACAGTTTGCTCATCAAAGCCTCAGCAGCAATCTGGTCCTGCACCAGGACAATTTCGAACATATTTTACAACTCAAATAAACGAAACACAGCAAACAACACAAAACACAAAGAAGAGGAATGTCCAAACTGGCTGCTTTGGTCTTGATAAAGACTTTATGGTAGGAACAGACAGTGCTGTCACTTACTGAAGTAAATGCCATAACTGTCAGCGTCTCTACTGATGTCCAACAGAGCGTTACAGACTAGACACACTTTCACTATCAAAGCACAGACTGAAGAGGAGGATGTGTTGTCTATTTCTTGGTCTATAACCTTTAAATGCATACCTCAGGTCTTTAGTGACCTTTCTGACCTTTAGTCAGACCTAGTCAAATGTATTAATTGTATACAGTGTAGCTCTCAGCTCCCTGGTTTTTGTTTTTAACAATATTGTCAAAATGTCAAAATTGTTCACTGATAAGTTTATAGGATTGCCAGAGACCCAGGGTTTGTAATCCTGTTAGATTTTTTATTAATGATTGTTGGTTTGTTTTTTTCTGTTTGGCTTCATGCTGGCACTGTTGTCTGTTACAATGAATACATTCATAAATAAGAATGAATATGTTTTAGTTTTTTCTTTTATTTATTTATTTATTTTATAGTAGCTTATTGTCAAAGTAACATGATGGCACAGAACTGAGGTGTCAGGTACACTGCAGGGAAAGGTTTTGATGACAATTATGTTTGTTTGCTCTGATGGCTCATGAGAAGGGCCAAGATATTAAATGACTGGGGGAAAATAATGATGTAGCTCAATTTACATACTATAAGGGTTAAAAGTGAATGTGAAGTGACTTGAATTGGAACAAGTATTTACATACAAATATCTTGGAAAATGTATGTATGACGATCTCTATTTCCACACTCACATTGATAAACGTGTTAAGAAATGGAAACTCAAACTAGGTTAGGCCACATTTGTCTTAGAATATGGTGACATGACTCATCACTGTAATTCATACACATTAATGCAATGGACCTCATTAAAAGTATGCAGAAAGGCTACCTTTTCATTTTCAAAGCCATCATAGATCAACTTACATTTTGTGAAATACTTTCTCCTTTAATCAATAGCTATCAACAAAGAGTTTGCTCTGAAATTTGTAAGATAAATTTAATCTGGAAACACTGTTTTTCTAAAAGACGTTCAAACATTTTGTTAAGAAATGTTTCATGAGGAATGAAATAGTTTTACAAAGCCAAGTTTTATCTCACTCATATTTTTCAGATCCTGTTTTGTTGTGTTAGATGCGAGTGATGTAAATTAAAGGATAGGCTCACGATTTGAACATTGAAAGAGGTTTTCATCGCTGTAATCATTCTTCCTCTTCATAGTGGCTATTAAAAGATCCCCTTCAAATGTTCATCTGAAGCTTATATGAGGCTTCACAGTCTGAGTTAGTCACATCAAGTGGATGTCTGCCCTATTTACAGTGTTTTCAGCATCAAATTCCCTCTTTGCATTTCCTCAGACAGTGTTTCCCTGTTGACCTGCGGTGGAAGTCTATGATATACTACTTCCACCACATATCTTAATAATCTTAACAGGGAAACGCTGTATGAGGAAACACAAATGTGGTATTTGTGTCATGGTAGTGGACCCAAAAGCAGAGGCCGAAAGCAAAGGCAACAGACAAACAATGAACTTAAAACTGAATTTAAATAAACAAAGAATGATTACAAACCAAACGCAGGTGAATGAAGACACAGGTGAAACACATGAGGTAATCAAAAGAGGATGGAAAAACACAGGAAGTAAAGGTAACAAAAACACAAGGAGAACACATTTCAAAATAAAACTGAAACTAAACTAAGAGTACGAACACACAACAAGCAACATTGAAAGTCCTGGAAAAATCCTAGTGCTTTGTTTAGCATAGTTGATGGATTGGCTCTTTTATCTCATTTACTTTTGTTTTGTCTTTTTAATCTATTTTAACCTAGTTTTCTACTCTAACTTTTAATACGCTTCCTTCTTATTCTCTCTTATTTAATTTATTTATTTATTCTTTATTCATTTTTTATTTATTTTACTTTATATATATTTTCTTTATTTATTTTATTTTCTCCTGTCTGCATTGGTCTCGGTTTTTTCTTTTCTTTTTTTCTCTGTTTTTATTCCCTCATCGTTGTTATTACTTTTCTTTATGTTGTCACTTGTTCTGTCTTATTATCAGCTTGTCAATCAACTGTATAGCCCTTTGAACTACATTTACCTGTATGAAAGGTGCTATATAAACAAAGTTTGATTGCTTGATTGCTTGCTTGATTGATTGATTAGCGAACCCTGCTCTTGCCCCATTACTGGACTTTTTGAAAGATGATTGTGAAAAGTTTCTATCATTCTTTGTGGATAAGGTCACTGACATAAAGTCTAAGATATTGCCTTCCTGTTTCTCTATTGAGCCAGTTTACCCCAGTTTCCTTGGAAGAACTCAATGCTGTCATGTCCCAAATTCTTCACCCTTCTAGCCCTTTTGACATTGTTCCAACGTTTCTTTTTAGAGTTGTTCTTGGCTCATTAAGCCCAATCATACATTGTGAATAGCTCTCTTCGCTCTGGGCTGATTGCTTTAAACATACAATTATTCAGCCACTCGACCCATTACTTCCCACTGAACTATAGACCTATATCCAATATTCCTTTCACTTCCAACGTGTTGGAGAAAGAAGTTTGTAAGCAGCTCCTACATGTCTGGGACAACAATGACATATTTGATAAGAGCCAGTCTGGTTTTCTTCTTAGGCACAGTACTGAAACTGCTCTTCTCCAAGTTTTAAATGATATCCTAATGTGTGCTGATGCTAGGGAGTGTTCGGATCTGTTGCTGTTTGTCCAAAGTGCAGCAACTGACAATGGTGACCACTCTATTCTCCTTAGTAGGGTTCAGTAATGGGTCTCCTCATCTGCTCTGTCAACTGGTGGTGTGCCACAGGGTTCAATCCTTGGTCCTCTTGCCCTCTACCTGTACATGCTTCTCCTTGGTTTCTTAATTCATTGTTTTGATTGTATTTCTATACAGATGATACACAGCTGTACCTCTCATGACCTCATAATGACCTTAGTAAGCTATCTACCTTGCAAGACTGCTTAACAGCTATCAATGACTGGAGGTCATATGACTTCCTCTAGCTTAACCCTTGAAAGACAGAAGTCATCATTGGCCCTGAGAGCATTTGTAGCTGGAGCAGTGTATTGGTCCTCTAGCAGCAAATGATAAGCAAGCCATAAAACTAAGAATCTTCTTTGAACTTTGAGTTGCATGTAAATAAAGTGGTCCAATCCTGTTTATTTCAACTAAGTGACATTGCCAAAATAAAATCTGTATAATCCTTTTAAGATCTTGAAAAACTAAAGGTTTTGTCTCCATCTGTCCTGATTATTGCAATGCAGTGTACACCACCCATGGTCGCTCTTCTTTGTCTCACCTCCACTTGGTCCAAAATGCAGCCGCTAGATTTTTAACCAAGACATGATGTATGTCACACATTACACCAGTGTTGGCCACTCTACATCACTTATATTAACCTATAGAACACTACATGGGTTGGCTCCACTTTCTGAATTATTGTGTCCCTTGGCCACCGTGAGATCACTGAGATCCATCAGGTCTTCTAATCAAGGCCTTCTGACTGTCTCGAAATCCAGGCTAAAAATCAGCAGTGACTAAGGTTTTTGCAGAGTCAGTGGAGAGTTTTACGAAGCTGTTAAAAGCTCTCTTATTTTGTAACCTCTTTGTTTTGTCTTCTGTGCAATTGTAATGTCTTATATTTTCTGTTTCTAACTTGCTATTTTTATTTTCAATTTCATTACATATTGTTGAAATAAAAGATTAAAACCTTGATGTGAGTGACCTGACTGAGGAAAGTCAAGAAGTCAAAGTTATTGTCCTCAGTGGGGTTTATATATAATGTTTAATTTGCATGAAAAACGGTAGTCACATTCTTATCAGCAAAAATATTAATGAAAAAAACAAGTTGCATAACATAACATATATTTAGATTTATATTTATTTAAAAAGCAGGATTCACCTGACAGCATCGACCGGAGGCCACATTCAGCTAATATAACTGTTCAGTGACTGCAGCTGAAACAGCAGCAATGAGACTATGGCATCACACATGACTTAACAGAAACAGATAACAATCAAGCTCTCTATAGTAAATATGGAAAAGTGATTTAAGCTTCTTTTTTTTTAAACTAAACAAAACAACAAATAATAATAATAAGGTAATCTATGTTTTGTTGCCCTCTGATTCTGCCCAGAGATGCTCAAAGCCATGCAGACACCATCTAACCCCCCCCCCCCCCCATCCTCCCTCCACCCACGCCAGAGGGAAACATAAACTCATTCATCTTGATAATCACAAAAAACAAGAGTAATCCATCTAGTTGGAGATGAATGGGCTACTCCAGGGCTGGAAACGTAATAAAAGTGGCTCTCTAATGGTGTATAGTTGTATTAGGGGCCGCTTATAAAAGCCATAAGGTCATTGTCAGACAGGCAGGGAAATACAGCATCATTACAGTGCTGTACACACGTGGATCAGTCTCTGATAACATTAAAGCAAAGCTTCCTTTGTGTGGCGGCGGTCTGCTCTCCACCACTGTAAATGGTTTTGGCGTGAGCCAGACGAGCAGCAGCTTTGAAGCTGCAGTGTGTCGCAGTGGCCGAGGCTCAGCTGATGTCGCAGGATGAGTGTGTGTTGTTTGAACTTGAGGTGCTGCTTGCTGTGTGATGCAATTAAAGCTACAAGGAGCACCACAGCGAAGTAAAGGTTCTCTAAAGGACCGTCCCAGAGTTCATGCATGTTTTATTAAGTTACTGCAGAGAGGAAGCATGTCACGTTATGTTTATTAAAGTTGGTAATTTTGTGCACACTTCCTAAACAGAGGTAATTCTTATGAGATGTATAAAAGCATAAAATCACTGTATAGGCCTACAGGAGTAATTAAGATTACCCAATATCATGCAGTAGGCATAGACAAAGAAAACTGTAATTTCAGTTGAATGTTCTTCTCTTCTCAAGGTGAAATTTGTATGTCATGGATCATATGAGATAATTTGTGTAATCACTTTGATAAATTTAGTTTTATTTAGGTTTTGGCCTAACAGAGCAAAGAGAGAGAAATTCCTTCCCAGGTCATTAAACCATTTAAATACCCAGAGATAATACTAAGGACATGACCTCGGTCTCCTCAGTGGTAGCTGTGACCTCGAGCATAAATCTTCTTTTTAACATAACACCTGTATGGGGTCAGTAGTATTATTTGAGCATCATGCTTTGTGAATTGTAATTTTTATAGTACAATAGAAAAAAAAAGCTTGCAACTACATTTCAGTACAGTGAGGATCTTTCACAGGTCAAGTAACGCAAACTAACATTTTGAAGATTCCCCTGTGCTACTTCATAATACTGAACATAATTTAAGACAGAATAAGCTGAGCCATCAGCTCCTGGACGAGCGTGAAGAGTTACTCTGGGCTGCAAACAGCCCAGTGGATCTCTGCCGTCCAGACCGCAGCGGCCTCGCGTGCTCTTGTGCCGCTTGTTGTTTTCATAAAGGCCAAAGCTCGGAGGCCCCCTGACAGATACAGAGATGTAATTGGAAGCGTCTGGCATTGCGTGTCAGCCTACGGCCTCAGTGCTTCTGTCTACACGTACAGAGAGATTCCGACCTGTACACACACTTAAAGTCGAGTCACAGTATATCATGACCCGACGTCACAGGTTTGCTTTTACACTGATGTATTGGCTGTGAGAGACCGTGAGAGAAGGGAGTGGATGCCTGTCTGCCCAAAAGGCTCGTCCACATTTGGTTATGAAGTAGTAAAAAAGACACAGAGAGAAAAAAAATATAGGTGAAGCGCCCTGAGCAGGAGATTCAGGAGCCAAACAAAACCAGGACTCTACATTTTAGAAAGTCAAGTCCCCTGATTTAAACTATGCTAGGCAGAAAATGAAAGTAAAACCTTAAATAGAGAATCTTAAGAAGTCGATAGGCATAAATCACGTTTGTGAAGAGCTTTCCATTGAATAAGAAAATGCATACATGTGACGGTTTAAATGTAGCTGTCTATTATCTATACTGTCTGTGTATGAAAGAGCCTGATCTCATTAGAATTTTTTAATTAAACAAATATCATTTTTTCATAATTCCTTATGAAATATTGTAGTCAGCTGATACCACATATTTTACTGATTTTAGGGCTTACTTGTGAATGTGTTCACTTTCAAAAGATTAGCAGTGAGTTGAGGGTATATTTGTGGTATACTTGAAACAAACTAGATTGTAACCTCCAAAGGTAGAAGCGGATATAGGTGTTGTCTTTACATGATGATCATATTGAAGTGGATAATGGCACACTTTTAATCTGTTTTGTGTTTTTATGTAAGGAATGAACAGAGAGGTTGAGCATAAAGTTAAAAACCCTTGCACACCTGTCCAATTGCTGGGTAAGGTGGATGTGTTTATCATATTGTGTGTTTCAGAATGTTACATAAAGATTTTTGGCAGTGGCTCCCTCACCAATTTTACTGAAAAGATGGTTTCAGATGCTGTGAAACAATCACAATGTTATTTAATCAGACTTTAATGCTGAACAGTTGAAACAAAACAAAACTTTTGCAGGATAGTAATTAGGTTTACTTCTATTTTCAACATGCTATTTAACACAACATATTAGACTTAGAATAGATAGATAGATAGAAGAGTTCAGTCCTGGACTTCTTTCATTGTCCCTGAGCTGTTTTCTGTCTATCTAACATTTAACAGGATCAGGACAGAAGTTCATTGTCTGACATGAAGAAATGTTACAAAATTATTGTTGTAATACACATTCAGATGTTATACGGAAATTTGTGGTTTCCATATGATGTTTCAAACTAAACATAATGGCCAAGAACATATGCTGGCGTACAATATCCATATTTGGAGTATTATGAATTACTACCTGAAATATTTATGAAGTGAGGCTCACTTTGTGCACGTGCAAAAAGAAAAATCATTAAATTTTATTTTTCATTTTAACATGTATTCATCCAGATTGTTTCCTGGTTACCTCTGGAGAAGTATCATTGAAGACAGCAGCAGTTAACACCTTCAGTTACAGAGCTACAGTAAGCACATTTCACAAGTGACAAACTTAGTCAGACTATCTTGATACAGAGAGCATTACACTTTGGCAAAAATCCCAAACATCAGACAGAATGGTACCAGCATGAGATTGCTGATAGGAAAGCAGGACTAAACAACATGTGACACAAGCAGAATGGACCATAAATCCCATCCGGGGTTCAGCAACAATGAGTGGCTGGAACGAACGGCCAGATGTGGAGCGGTGCTGCTGAGGAGGGAGACAGATTTATGGCCTCTTCTTTAATGAGGTAACATCCTTTTCACTCATAAGACTTTTAAGAACTTTTTTTTTCTCCCACATGCAAGAAAAAAGCAATTCCTCTAGAAGCAAGGCGAAGATACAGAGGAGAAAGCACATTGGAGGGTGAGGGGGAAAAAAGGAAACTCAAATGTAAAATTCAGCTACTTTTTCTTCTTACGTCAATGAAGCAGCCGGTGCAGAAGGGAGTGAGAGGGAGGAGGACAAAACTGTATAATAGCTACTTCAGCAGCAGCATAAACAGTACAATATGATATAAATGCCTTCATTTCTTATGAGAATGGAATGATTTGTAAGTTTTAATCTTTGCAGCTGGTGGGAAAAAAAATACAAAATTAAACCCCATTGCACCTTTTCTGGACACAGTTATAGAATGTGTTTTAAACAAAGAAAGAGGAAATTCATACGTTTACTATTTCAAGTCTCATTTAGCAAAATTTAGACAGCATAAATGTGTTAAAGTCAATATTTCCACAAGAACTATCAACAGGTTCCTATTTGTTTTCTTGTTTTTATAGCCTTATTTTGTTGTGGTCCAAAGTATGCGTGTGTTAATTAATTACTCTAGGAGGCTGATGTGAATGTTTGCTCTTATTTATGGTCTGTATGCTATGACGATGTGATGTACAAGAACCTGAGAATAAACGCTTCCTCAGAAGGTGTGATTGTGACTCATAGTGACACCCTAAGAATCAATATTTTGGCTTCTTGTTTCCATGTTTCAGAGTTAATTTTTGAGCCTCTGATACTGACATGAATAACTGAGACCTTTCGCTCTGCAACCAGAAATGTTAATGAGACTCACTTCACACAGAGGCTCTGGATTTGGGGCCCCTGACCCTCTTGGGCCCCTGGTCCTGTTCCCATCAGACCCCTTTTAACTGCTGATCTGTGCACATTTATTTTGTGTTAACAACAAACTAAGAAGGTATTTTTACAGTATAATAAAAGGAAAACATCACTTTAAACTTTTAATCATGTTGCTCTGACAATGACATACAGCTGTTTCCTCCTCTAGTTGAAACATTACATAAACAAAGCTCTGCCTTCAGTATAACCTCTTATCAAACTAAAGCTAAACTTATTAAAAAAATCAAGAGGGGTGATTAGGGCCCCACAACAGATTGCATCGTATAAAACTGAGGGCCTCAGCTTGTTTTTCCTGAGGCAGTGGGCGGCCATTTATGAGCTGCTAACATGAATGAAACAAGGTTTTAAAACAGAGTAGGTAACAGAGGATTTGTGTGGCTGCACTCGAGGGCCTTCGCCTGAAACACAAGCGTAGATTGTGCTCAGCCCTTGAATGGCAGAGTCATCACCCTCTAACTCCTCTCCTCATTATACAGGCTCTCCACCTTCACTCAGCGGTGTTTGAACAGCGCTGAAGGACCCAACGAATATGAGAAAACATGCCACCAATTTCATGAATGGGCAGTGGTCCCCTCTCTAAATAAATCTGAAGGAAAACACAAGGTGGGTAAATACTCCCGGGCCCAACGGTGACTATGAGTGACATGAGCTGAAATTGAATTTCCGTGGAAGTGATGTAATCTGCTGGCTAGGGTCAAACCGAGATGTTATTATCTTAATTTGAGGTTCATTAATCGCAGGTAGAGCGGGCTGATGACAAGGTTTCCACCTTGTCCCAGCTGCACGGAGCTGCCAGCTGATTTAGGACGGCTCCCTGCCTCGGTATGTAAACCATTTGCAGCAGGAATGTATAAGCAAGCCGTAAAAATAGGATTTGGCCTGAGACATACAAGACAGATTATGCCGTAAAACAACGCATCCCATCTCCACCTCAGCCTGGCAGGGGCGGTCGAGGTTTTTTTTTGGGATTGTGAGTGTTGGGATAGTTCTCACAAGCACAGGGAAGCCCACAGGTTCAGAGTTCTTGCCTTGGCGACAGGCCGTAGATTTGAGGAGGAGAGGTGGGTGTGTTTAAAACTGAAAATGGATTGTAGGCTCCAGAATGCTATAATCCTCCTCACAAATAAACAATATATAATGTACGATTCTCACGAGCGGGCTAGGGAGGAGACACTTTCACATGCAGGTGGGCAAATGCACAATCACATCTGCACACACACGCATGCACATATCACAAAAAGTTCTGAAGAAGAGACCAACAGACAAGGTCCTTGCACTAAATCTGAACCAGTAAAAAAACTGCTTGTTAGCTGAAAAAACAAATTGTAATCCAAAGTGAAATAAGGCACAGGATGAAGACGGAATATTAACAGCATGCTACAAGGTGGCAGTGCAGTTTACTGCTCTCACATCCATCAGCTTTCTGAATCACATATAATCAGGCTTAAAAGCACACAAGACCAGCACAATTCATAGGTGGAAAGATTTATAGATTCATCACAGTTCTGAAAGTGGATAGTGATGCAACACAGGAAAATACAGAACTGATATCTTATTTGATTTCAAATTTAGCTATTTAAGAAGTAATCTAAAGTGAGACAGCAGTCAGCAGTTTCTGACAGACTGAAGAGAACTACACGAGCAGACATCGAGCACAGATCACAGTTATGTCTGCACAAGAATGTTTAAGAAACAGTGACTTAACCTTAATCCTAAACCAAACAACCCAATGCAAACTTTGGGCTTCTTCTTCTAAGCTTCTTCTGCATTTAAGGGGTAAAACACTGTTTTTAATCGTTTTCTTTGACAAAACCAAAAAAAAAAAGATTAAAAGTCTGAAACAAATATAAAGACCACTTTGATGTTAAAAATGGAAAATGGTTTGTAGCAGACTGAGATGTAGAAGCAGTAATGGAGTCACAGAAGACATACAATTACCTGGTTTTGTGTGGTTCAGCTCATAACATCCACAATTTTTCATGCATATAGTGACAAAAAGGATTTATTCTCACTCAGATGTGCAAAAGTGTGCAGTGAGGCTTGCCTCTCAAAAGAGAGAGTCATTGCATGAATATTTGATGCAAAAACAAGTTCAATCATTTGAGTTCTGCACGTTTTAATTGTCGAGGTTTAACTTCTAAAAAAAGCTGTATGTTTCATAGAGGTTGTTACTCAGCAGCAGGTTTTTAGAAATATGAATAATTTTTTCATAAAAAAAACAACAAAAACTGCTCTACTATGTATGTTATTCTTGTGGAGAACACTAAATCCCCATCATTCAAATATATTCAGTTTTTCAGTCAAACACTGATTAATTTTAAGATTAAGACTCTAAAAACTCTAAATATATATATGAGAATCAGCTGTGAAAAAAAACATGTGTAATTGTGGAATGTAAACTCTTCTTCAGGTCATTAAATTCCCAATATGCCCGGAGATGTCACTGAGGACGACCTTTGTGATGTCAACGGTGGCCATGGTCCTGCAGCTTTATGAAAACAATAAATGCCTCCTAGATCATCTTTTGCAGCTGTACAGTTGGATTGTAATCTTTTTTTAATCTTTTTTATTTTTTGCATATTTATGTTAAAAAATACAGCTTGAAAATATCTTCTTAATAGGTGTCTGCTTGAGCTGTTTGGTATCACGTCATCTTTCATCTCACAACAATCCCAGAAAGCAAAACCACACACAAAAGGAAAAACTGTTACACTTGACAAACTCACCGGGCTAAAGTTTAGTTTAGATTTTAAAGTATACCAGGCACGTTTGAGGTTCAAAAATGTCAAGACATAAGCATTTATCATATTGCTGTGTTTCGTGTGTGCCCTCTGACAGTCTTTATGCTGACATGGGTGGTCTCATGTACAGGTTGTGCTCTGGTATGCACACTAATGAAGGGCATCCACCCAAAAACAATATCATGAATGTTTTTGGGTGCTTATTTGGAATCACTTTCTGATAAGGGATTTGTAAGCATTAATTAAGGGCTTCATCAATGGCGGATAAATAATTTACTTTCATAGGCCATTAATGAGAATAATTGTGGGTTGCCAGGTTGTAGAAAATCCTCCTCAAGTGTCAACCTTTTTTTGACTTTTAGCCCTTAAGTTCATCAGGAAAATCCCTCCAAAGTACTGTGGCACCTAGAGCTAAATTAATTTACAAACCTGCTTATGTACATTCACACTTGCAGACTTAATGTATTAATATAAGGACAGTTTATGAATTACTTATATTTTTATAATAGCAAGTGACTAAAAAAACAAAGTTATTCTTATTAACGGCTTACAAATAATTTGTAAATCATTTGAAAATATAATTTACTAACCATAAATAAAGACATTCATCAATGCATATCAGACCTATTTGTTTTTTAGGTTGAAAAACATAATAGCATGTTGTGAAAATGGTACACAATGATTGAAGTGGAGTGCTGTCTTATGATGTTTGTCTCTTCACTGACCTAAAAATGTATTACTTGTCTTACATACTGTATTCTCAACCCAACATCCAATTAGTGACAGGTGCACACCACTATTTCACACCAGTACCAGATAAACTACCTGTTGTATGTTATGTGGTTGGCTGTAATAATCATGTCAGGATGGAGGAGGGGTTTCATTACTAGATATAATCTTGCATGCAGCCCTCTGTCTTGTCAGGCTTATAGAGGTCTGGAGAAATTCATGTCCAAAATTTGGTTAGAAAAGGGCCAGAGACACAGCAGACTATTGTTATAATTCAAAACAATATAATTATATTACAGGGAAAGATAAGTGCTGTTTCCGTTTCTCAATCTCTCTTCTTTTTTGTTTGGACAAATATTTTTTTTACTAGACCTCTATCTGAACTAGGATGTCTGCTATACAAGATTAATGAATGAAAACATGTGAAGCACTAATCATATTACTCATTAAGTTTATTCTTAAAGCCAAAAAAGGGGGGGTATTTAGTTTTCTTGCTTACATATTTTTATAAATGTAAAAAAAAATTAAAAAAAATAAAAAAGGTGGGTTATTGTGTCAACCATTCTCTATCCATAATGCAACGTTTATATTTATTATTTCAGAGTACTCTTTAGATACAACACATAATGTAACCTTTTTATTTAGACAGGGAAACTTTACACTCACATGTCTCTCTGTCATGGAGGAGGGATATCCCCTCTGATGTTCATCCTGCATGTTCATTTTAAAACCCGAAACTAATGTGTGTATACAGAAACAAATGAGAAAGGAAAGGTGGGTTTCAGAGTTGGTTAAATACACCAAAAGATCATCTGCAAATAAACAAAGTTTCTATTGAATTTGACCTTTATTAACACCTTGGATCTTGTCTAAAAGTTTCTGCAAGAAGTTCTATTGTTGGGGCAAAAAAATGTGTTCCCATATTGTACCTCTTTCCAAATATAAATAACATTTACCTGAAACAAATGAGGCCATTAAAGAAGGCTGACTCCAAAAAGATACTGGTAAATCTATATTGTGCTGTCCTCATATTTGTTTGCATGAGTCTTTTTAATCACCTCTGTTCGATTCATGTACCAAATCTGGTAGCAATTCATGTAAGGTTATTTATTTATGTATCTATTTGTGTGTTTTACTATCATGAGCATTAGTTTATTGGTATTAAATGTATTGGTCTAAAATCTGAAGGACTTCTTTTGGCCTTCCGTTTTCACTTTTCTTTGTGGAGTTTTTCCTTAGTTGAATTGAGGGTCTAAAGACAGAGAGTCTTGTATATTTTACAGATTGTAAAGCCCTTAGATGCATATGTGTTATTTCTGATTTCGGTCCGATTTTCGCTATATGACTGAAACTGAGTGAACTTGACTTGATCCATGCAGAAGTAAAACATCAAATTGCATCAATGATTGTGTTGCTTAAAGGTTTGAAATAGTTTACAAGGTAAAATCAGAAATTCTTTGCACAGCAGTATAATTTACTTTGACGCTAGTCAAACAGGACAATTAGGTATATTAAGATTTTCAGCTTTGGACATACTTAGGGGTATTTATTTAAACATTTTCTGCAAGCATGATATGCACCTATATGCAAGATATTTTTAAAGATATCAAAATTGTAAACTGACCATAGATTGTTTTTTCTCCACATACTGCTGTAAATCCATTTCTCTCACTTAATTTTTTCTTGTTCATAGTTGCTAGGCATCTGGTCTGTGGTTATGATGCGTCAAAGTCAAAATGGAAGTAACAACAAATCACCAACGTCATTTACCTGTAAGTCATGGACAGAAAGACAATGGATGCCATAACTTAACAAAAAGCTGCTCTGTTGTAACGAGCTGCTACCTCACTTCCCAGCATCGCTCATAATTTAGCCTCCGTTATTTAGATTGAGAATAACCGCTGAGTTAATTCGTTCAGCTTGGTGGCAGGCAGCACAAATGCTTCTCATGCAAATGAGGTAAATGTGTACACCAAATTACAGCTTGTCATTCTGCATAATGCGGCGGCATACCAGACGATCTACAGAGGCGACTGTCCAGACAAGGCAGCACGGCAGAATCAGAAAAGAGCTCAATGAAAATCTCCATGAGGGAAAGATGATTTCTTACTCTCATTGGATTAAAGTACAAATGTGTTTTGCACGGGATAAATCAAAATGCTGTTACTGCTGCTGAACACTGACAGAGATGAGGATTTGGGGAGCAGGAATCACCTTACAGAAAGATTTGAGTTAAAATGTACGCATTCAAAAACTAATTCTCATACTTTATCACATACTGTTCTTGTTTTATTTTGCTGTGTATGGATGTATACATGCAGTCTAATGCATGGCAGAGGTCATTGTGTTAGAAGCCCTGCCATAAAAAAGCCCAAGGGGCAAGGGGGGAAGAGAAGAAAGCCGGCAATGGAGGAGGAGGGTGAGGAGGAGGGGAAGGGCGGCAGCAGAGGGGGCGTCTGTTTTTTCTCAGGAGCGAGGCTGCAGAGCGAAGTCGACATGGAAAAGCCGGAGAATGGGAAAATGGTGCAGAGAACGGCCGGATCGCGCCTCGGCCGAGCTCACAAAAACCTTGCACTCGATTTTACTAGACTCACTTCTGTTAAGTTCGCTCCTCTTTCTGATCAGTTGCGTTCAGGTTGACTTCCTCTATTCTGGTCTTGCAACAGGTTTTTTTAGAATTTCATGAGAACTTTCAATTCTCTCTCAATATGGTCATCATATGAGGTGGTCAGTTTGAGATTGTTCTTATATTTGATCTCTTTTATCTTTCTCCAATATGGACTACAAGTCTGAAAGAAAGTGAAATCATACATGCTACTCTGTCTGCAGGATATAAAAGGTCAAAAGTCATTCTGGGAAATGCAGGAAATCACACACTGCAGTACAACATGTTGCTGCAGAGGAAAGCAACAGTAGCCATAGCAAGGGCAACAAAAGACACACATTTTCCAATTAGTGGAGCTGGAGTCCCGTTGGCTACATCATGTCTGTTTCCTGCTCCTTTTTGTATACATCATGGTCTAAGGCTGTAACTAATGCAATAAATTAACATCTTCTTGAATATTTGATCAATCTTTGGAACTATGAAATGTGAGTAAAAGTGGAAAAATGTTGATCACAATTTCCTAAAATGTCTTCATATTGTTTTTTTTCGCCTACAATCCCCAAATATTTAGTTTACTGTCACATAAGAGAAAGAAAAGCAGAAATTCTCACAATGAAGACATTGGAAGAAGTGAATGTCTTATTAGAAAAAAGTTCTCAGCTCCATAATGGACACTGTGTTTCCTCTTCTTTGAATTTTTGATACTTCAGTTTAACTTTGGCTTTAAAAACACTTCACTCTTATTTGATTCTGACGAACTGACAGCAAAACTTCAGACATCTGGAAAATTTTCTTCCAAAAGGTGGGTGAATTTGTTTTTATTTTCAAGTCATGCCAAATTGTTGGCACATTTCACTTGAAAGTAGAATACATTGTAATATATCAAATAAAAATATAACAAGACATCTTCCAGTAACACAAAATCAAAAGTAAACTCCAACATAGTGCTAAAAATGTATCTAAATGATGTAATGTCATCTCGTCGGTCAGTTAACCACAGGAAGAAGAAAAAACACACCATACAAGGCCAAACCACCACATTTGGGCAAGGAGTTACTTACTGTATATAGCATGTCCATGTTGGGGAATGTCATTTTTTTAATGCTGAAATCCTGTTACAGTCAAATGATTAATATTTACACACTGTATATTCTTGTGAAATCATAAAAGTTTGAATTCTGATGTTACTATACAAAAAAAATTATAGCAATACTTTTGTGTGCTGTGTACATCTGCTCTCTTGTTGTAATCGTTTTCTTTCAGCCAGGTAAAATATTGTAAATTAGTTAATCTTAACAAAGAATAAAAGAGGTTTAATGATTTGCTGATATGAAGTATAAAACCTTTTTTGTTTCCCTTATCTGACAATGCATTTACCTGATTGCTGAAACCAACACAGTCATTTTCTTAGACATCATTTGACCTGGGTCTGATGTGAACTCTGTCCCAGGGTCTGTCAGGGGAACCAGGGGGTCCACTGGCACCAGCAGGGCTTAGCCCAGATTGACCCTGAGCCTCTCATCTCTCTTTTCCCACAGGAGGACTGACCTGGGCAGCCACAAAGCACTCATGGTCAGATTTATGTCCCAGCCACAGAATTACACCCTACATTTCTGCAGGCGGCGCCATCTTACGTGTAATATAACATAGGAATTGTTATCTTTTTTGGTATTTTTCACATAATAATCCATGCCATTGTACACTTAACATTACAGTATAGATGTTTCTTTCAACACCAACTTCACAGGAGGTCTTTCCTTGGAAAAATCCTCCTTTCCATTTCAGGCTGAAGCAAAATTGTTAGGAATAAACAGAGAGTAGTTGGCAGGAACAGCAGCAGTCACTATGGCAGACACCTACATTCACATATCCTTGTATGGGTGACCAGTATATAGTAAATCAGGTTTTCAAATTCCCTTTTAACATCATTACTATGTGGCAGTGGACACAGCTGAATGTTAAATGCTAAGTGGTGAAGCTGTTGTTCCTTTAATGGCCACTAAACTCAGCATCACAATTTTTAGTTAGGACCTCAATTGTTAATTTCTGCTTCTCCTTTAATGTGTGTTTTGGTGACAATTATGAAAATGATTGTCCTGTTAAGAAAATACAAAAATGGCACGCCCTGCTAACGCACTGGTTAAGACACACACCACACAAGGGATGCTTTATGGTCGATCAGAACTGGTTTGTTTCCAGCCACGTCGGAAATCAAATGTGTTTATAGTTGTTCCAATGGCAACACTCCAAGGTGAAACATAAAGCAGATTGTGAGTATTGTTTCAATGCAGGGAAAACAGTGCATACAATTCAAATAAGCTATATTGGCATGACTGATTAAAAACCTTCTTGTCAAAGCAGCAGTACAATGAGTATAATTGACAGATGATTATCAATGAATACACAATCATATGTAAATATTATTGTATATTTACATATAAATACAAATACAGTAACATAAAAGGCAATAAACAATTATTTATTTCAACTCATAAACATACAGACCAGAATAAATGTCCTTAATGTATGGACGTAATTATTATTATTAACCTTTATTTTACCTTGAAAGACCATTGAGGAGGAATCCTCGTTTAAAATGATGTAGAGAAACAACAACAGTGTAAAACAATACTAGGTAGGTAAATAGAAGAAAATAAAACGATAAATGAATACAAGAAAACAGATATGATTACACTGAAATTAAAAATATTTGCAATCAATTAAAACAAGGTCTGAGATAAGGCCCTTTGAACAGGTGTAGTGGCAAATTAGTCCAGTGGGTAGAATAACATGGACAGCTGTAATACTTGTGACCACTCAGAAACACTTACTACAGTTTGTTGCTCTTCGTGTATGACAGTTAACATAATTTACTGCTAATACTGCACACTGAATTTTCTCTCCACATAGATAAGTAGCACAGTCTCTGAAGATTGAGCAGATGGATAAATATGGGATACATATTATTAATTTTTTCAGAGAAAAACCTCTCTCAAATCCTTATATTGCTCACAGTGTAATAGGACGTGAGATTCTGTCTCAACCTTTGCTCTATGACAAAATGAAAACAGCCTGGCCTCCCTGGGTAGCCTGCTTTGCCTGTGATGGCCTGTCACAGTCAGTCTGTGCATTATCAACATTGTTCCTTCGTTTTCTATCCATACAAGCAAACAGGTACTCAGCCACCATGTACTCTTTAGGGTTAAATAGAATTCTAATTTACTTTGTGATTTGGTGGTTATGTCCCAATATTTGATATGATTCTGTCTTTGATTTGAGATTACTTGCTTGGCCAGATTGTTTAGTGTCTGTCCTCAAGCCCTGGTATGTGTGGGCAGAGCTTCAGGACCAGCTGGCAGAGAGGGATCTTTGTTTTTCATTGTCATAGTGTTGCACTTGTTTTTTTTCACCAAAGAAGCAACATGCAGGATGTAGTAATATCATGAATGACGAAGGAGAGCTAGAGAGACAAGTTCAGATCCTGACTCCTCTGCACAGCTGGTCACTCACTGCATGAAGTGGGTGTGAATGTCAGATTGTCAGGATTGGTTGCATGTTACACCTCATCTCTCTCTCCCCTCGTTTCCTGTCATCTCTCACCTGTTGCTATCTAATAAAGCCATACAGTGCCTCCTCCTAAAAAGAAGCTAATTTAAAAAGATACTCAATCCAAATTCTATATGTTTAAAAAATCAAATGGTTTGTAGTGTTCACAGACAGCTACAGAGGGGATGTATTCACCTTTTTCCAGAATAATCCATTCCTGTTCTGTCAATTTGTGTCCTCCATATGTTTAGCCAAAATATGTCAATATGCAGCTTCAGTGTTGGTGTTATCACTCTCCTCAAAGCGTTGAAGCTCTGTAATCTTAAAACCTTTACTTTTACTTGTACTGAATGTCTCACAAAATGCTGCATTAGCAATAAATGTTCTGGGTTTTTGTAAGATGTAAAGTAGTTAGTGTAACTCAGTTGTCTACAGAGGACCTTCACAGAGAAGGGTCATGACAAAGTTGCAGAAACAGATTAAAAGCACAGAGAGGTCCAGTTGAATTCATGTCTATGAAAAGGTTGTTTGTCTGTGAGAGGAGGATCAACCAATCAGAGTAATAATAATAAATACAACACAGGTTTCAAACACAGGTCACACTTAAGGTCAGATAAAGCTGCTTGTTCCCGGTAGCTCTACACACACATACACACACACACACACACATACACACACACACACACACACACACACACACACACACACAGAAGGTAATTGCTGACATCACTCAGATTCTTTTCTGCAGGACAAAAGAGAATTTGAAGAAATCCAGACAGCATTGACTTGCGAGTATAATGTGAGTGATGTTCATCTCTGTAAAGTTAATGAACACAAACTTCGTTATAACACACTCAACATGCATGACAGTTCAGCCTTGTTACTGAGCTGTTACTATGTGTAACCATAGTCACTATCCATGTGTCCTATGCTACTAATTCATATTTTTCAAATCATCAATGAATAAAATGACTGCAGTGCTGAACCCACAGAAAATGATCACCAACTGTGCAGCTCTGCAGAGCTTTGTAGACTCTCGTAGCTTATTGTTTTGATTTAATCAACATTAAGTGAGAGGTTCAGTGTCTGTATACTCCAATTACCCCAAAGAGTAGACTAAGTTAGCGACTATCTGATCAAGGAAGTGTTAAACACATCTAGCAGCTTAAGAACTATACATGTTTCTCAAGAACTGATGGAAACCAAACCTGAGCTAAAAGTAAAATGAACATTGGACTGTCATTCATTAGCTGTCTAAAAACATAACTCCAATGTGATGAAAATGTTAGCTATAACAATATTAGTATGTGATAATATGTTCAGGTTGTGTGTCTGTCACTTTGTTTTGGAGTTCTCCTAAGTGGACCAATATTAATGGAACTTAAAGCTATGAACTGTAAGTCAATGTATGAAGATCAGAAAGGTATAACTTCATAAATCACTCTAGGAGCATAATCCAATTCCCCCGTGTTTTGTATATTTCAGAAAAAGGTGTTTACATCTTTTGCTTGAGACCAGTGTGTATGTGTATTTGTATTTGAGAGTAACCACTGTAAACAGTGACAAATGAAAGGTGTGTATTTATCCACATTTTGGCAAAAATATCAATCAATTTAGAGGGAATAAATGTAAAAGAACTTAAAAAACAGTTATATATTATAATTATTAGATAAAAAATAAAACATGCTATGATTTCAATTACATTTTTATAGATCAAAAATACACCATACCGAATGTGCAACCTCTTGTATAAGTGAGGGCTTTAGAGCTGCAATGATTAGTCCATTAGTCAATCTACAAAAATATGGTCAACTATTTTTATAATTTATTAATTTCTTTGAGTAATTTATTTGAAAAAATGTTAAAATTCTCTCATTCCAGTTTGTGAAATGTACGTACTTTCTTTATAGTTTCTTCAGTCCTCTATGACATTAAACTGAAACGAAACATTTTAGGGTTGCGTCTTGGGCTTTGAGAAAAGGTGATCTACATTTTAAGGACTAAATGACTAGCCTATTAATTGAGATACTGATCAACAGATGAATCAATAATGAATATAATCAAGTAGTTGCAGGAGTAGAGGACTTGTAATGCAGGCTTGTTTCAAACCTCCGACACATCCTCTTCCAATCACATTGGAAGTCCTCAGCAAAAATAAGACTAGACTTTGTAAAATTTTAGCTGAGATCAATCACTTCAAGTTAATTTGTTGTTTTATTTAGTTTGATTTGTATTTTTCCATCATCACATCAATCACGAGTCAAATTTCCATGATGTGAAGCAGCTGCAAAGTCTTTTCTTCACACTTGATATTATCTTTCAGGGCACAGCAGGCAGGTCCACAGAAGGAGACGAAAGGTGTGAGAAAACTTGTGAGGAAAATATCAGGGAAAGTCCAGTCGCTGCCGCCTCGCCTCGCGATGGCATCCCATGGCTGATACTGTAAAGGTCATCAGCCTACAACAGGATATAGTTATGATAAGCATCCAATCAGAGCTCACGTTGACGTGATAAGCATCCAATCTGAGTCTGAGAGCTTGTTGCTGCATTCCAGAGGCTGATCTGACACTATCATGAGGACTGATGCTGGCAGGGACACTGAGCTGTGAGGCTATTTTAAGGTCTTTATAGATAGGAGGGAGTTTCAACACAGCTGAGACAAACTTAAAAAAATCTGACTGACTGAGCCACACTCGAAACAAATATGTTACCTTAACCCTCAAAACTGAACTGCTTGAGAATTGAGAAATTTACACTGCCAGTTGACACAGATTTTATTTTTTCAGTTTGTGTGACAGCAATAGATCAGAGAGATTCTATATGCTAATAACAGACAGATAAGGTGAAAGCTGAAATTAGGAAACAGGTAATTGAGATATTTTGCAGACTTGCTGACAATTCTCTGTAGATTCATCACTACGGGCCACAACCAATACATTACACTGTCTTTTGTTACATCTTTATTTAAGACATAAATTATCCACTTTTTTTAACCTATTTCATAAAATTGGACTGGAAACGTAATTTTGTGTCTTCCTTCAATACACATCACATGCCCAAAGGTATGTGGACACCTGGACATTATAGTCCTGTGCATTAATCTGCTGCTATAACAGCATCCACACTTCTGTTTTCAGACATTCCATCAGAGGTTAGAATATGGCTGCAGATATTTACTTCCATTCAGCCACAGCAACTTCAGAGAGGTCCAACACTGATGTAGGGCAGTAAGGCCTGGCTCACAGTTGGTGTTCAGCTCATACCAAAGGTGGTAGATGAGGTGGAGGTCAGTCCAGTTCTGTCATACCAAACTGGGGAAAACATTTCACTATGGAGCTGGCTTTGTGCACGGCATTGATATGTTAAAAATAGGAAAGGATCAAATACAAACAGTTGCCACAAAGTCAGAAGAACAAACCATGAAAAACAGACACAGACCAAAAAAAATGTGGATAGGGGGGCCATAAAGTGAAGAGACTTTGGCATGGATAAAATTACTTTCCTTACATCCAGTAACTACTTTCTTTAAGGATTTGTGTTTTTTTGTCCAAAAAATCTGTTAAAACAATGAATAACCTCCACTGAGGATTAGAACTGAAGACAATGCTATTCCTATTGATCTTGTGAGCAGGACCAGGTTTAGAGGATCAGTTTGTCAGCCAAAGATTGATGCAAGACTTTGGAAACAGAACCAGCGCATCCTCCAGATTTGTGTAATTATTTTAGTGTGTCGTAAAAATTCCCTCTAGCCACGTCTTTGAGAGTATCTTTAGCTTTTTTTGTTTCTGCACATGCAGCAGGTAACATCACATCCCTCAGCAGACGAACACGTCGCCAACTGGCCTTACAGCAGACATTTTTATCCTGGGTGGCCCCAGTGGGGAAACGGAGCCCTCACCCTGGTGTTTAACTTCTCTTCCTAGCTTCACCTCTCCCAAAGCTCCTTCCAGGTGAAACTAATGGGCGACTCCACATCTGTGGCCCATTCACTGTTTTTAATGAGTGGGAGAGCAACGTGGAGAGAGTGGAGTATGAATGGACAAGCAGGGACTTTAACTAGTTGCCTCTGCCATTAAGAGCCTGTGGGGCAATTATGTTAGCAAGCACAATGACCTCAACAACACGACAGCGTTACAACACACAACAGCTCCGTCTGATGCATTTATGTATATTCTTATAATGATTAAAGGGCTAATACAATGTCCAACATTCATTTCATAAAGCTTCATCCTACTTTATGAAATTGATAACTGTGAGGGAACTTAGTTTCCTCATAAATTATCCTTTAATTTATTAACTTTAATTCATCTTGTTTCTGACCTGTAGGCTGTGTACATTAAGAGAAACTGTTATGTTCTCTAAAACATGTTCTCTAATTAGTCACTGAGATTTCCCAAAAAAATATTTCCATATCTATATAAAAAGATCATATATATGTGTGTCAGCTTCAGTACTTTAATACATTATATTTTTTGCTGTGAGAAATACTTCAATTAAAGACAAATGTTAAAGATAAGTGTTTTATGGCTGCACCAACAAAATTGTTTATAATTGTATACTGTACACATCTTTGCAAACTTTGGGATCTACAGTAGACTGTAAATGGACATGTTGTTGGACATTCATATCAGCCATTTGGTAGAAATGTTTATCCAAAGGCCTTACAATAATTCAACTGGCTTCATTCTACAGCTGTCTAAAATATTAAGAAAAGAAAAGAAAAGAGTAAATATAAGATAAGATGAGATGATCTTGGAATTCAGAAGGAAAGTTGACTTATTGAGATACCAATGATTTAAAAATCTGCATATATGTATGTTTATATAAGCTCATTAAACCTACATCAAACTCCATAGTTTAAATTCATCAAATGATGCTGTTCGTCAGACAGGAACGCATTCATGCCATAAAACAAATTTCCCACTCTGTTAAATATTCACTGGAGTACTGCAGCCTCTTAAGTGTTAAAATGCTTTTAGAGAAGTTGGTCTGCACCTCAAGATTTCTCGGGGTCAAGCCTTTATGCCGATGTTTTGACTGTCAGCCTCTCTAAACTCTCTGGGGTTGTCTGACACAGAGCAGCCACCCTCTGTTAAATCTGCTGCTGTGAAATCATTAGAACAAGACCTGCCGGTGGTCCACAGGCCCAGAGATCAGGACCTGAATGTGTGTGTGTGTGTGTGTGTGTGTGTGTGTGTGTACGTGTGTGTGTGTGTGTGTGTGTGTGTGTGTGAGAGAGAGAGAGAGAGAGAGAGAGTGTGTGTGTGTGTGTGTGTGTGTGTGTGTGAGAGAGAGAGAGAGAGTGTGTGCGTGTGTGTGTAGCTACCAGGAATAAGCAGCTTTACCTGATCTTAAGTGTGACCTGTGTTTATCAACCAACATGAATGAATGTAGCTTGTATGTTCTGCTGGAACATGGATTAATCATTTTGAGTAATTTCTTAAGAAAAATTGCAAACATTATCTGGTCCTAGCACCTTAAATGTGAATATTTTCTGGTTTCTTTAGTCTTCTTATGACAAAAACTGAATATGTTTGGGTTGTTGACTGCTGGTAAGGACAAAACCAAACATTTTTGGTTTGTATCTTAGGCTTTTGGAAAACAGATATCTATTCTGTCACTATTTTCTGACCAATCAAGAAATCCATTAATCGAAAAAATAATCAACAGATTAATCAGTAATGGAAATAATTAATAGTTGCAGCATTAACCTTTTCATTAAGTATTATCGACCATTTCCTTCAATTAATTATTTGATAATTCAGTACTTTTTTGGCAATTAACAAATATTCCTAATTTTCCCGCTTCATGTTCACAGGTTAAATTAAAGTTGAAAATCTTCATTTCTTTTATTTTAACAAATACACAAAAACCCCGAAATGAGTTATTGTATATTGTAATATAGTAAAACAACCAAATCCTCACATTTTGGATACTGGCACTTTGACTTTAACTTAAAAAAATGTCCTAATAATTAGATTAAAACCCTAATTGATGACCAACATAAGGCCAAACAGACTGTTGATGTTTCAATGGCAGATCCTGATCATCACATGATAAGAATGGAGATCTATTTTTGTAGAGCTGAAACAATTAGTCCATTAATAAATGTGTTGATTGTCAGAAAATTAACCACAGCTCTGATAATCAATTAAGCAGTTAAACTCATTCATTAGGAAGTTCTGATCTTTTCAGTACTGCACAGTTGGTTACCTTGGGGTTTTTTTTTAAGTATCAGCAGACTGATTGGTAAGGAAAGTATGTGTTAGTGTGATAAGGTTCACTTGCTTGTTTGTCGCCTGCCAGTCAAACAGCATGTTGTCTTTTCTCTTGATGATAGTGAAGTATTTGATTCTTTTATTCCGCTGATGCTGGCAAAGTAAGACCCTTTTTGTAAGGTAAAGGATTTTTTTTAATCCCAGGAAAGAGCTGCCAAACTATGGATCCCTCCTCTGTTGCTGCTTTTTTTCCTTTTAAATGTCTTTTTTTGTCTTAATTTGAATTGAGCATCTAAGGACATGTTGTATTGCTGTACAGACTGTGAAGCCCCTTGAGACAAATGTGATATACAAATAAGAATGACTTGACAAACTTACCATGAACTGTTTATATGTTGAGCCAGTATTGTTTTATAACAGTGTGAGTGGTATAACTGACATTCATTTATATAACACATCCCTAATTATTATCATTAAAACCAGTAGTGGAGGAGGTATTCAGGTTGTTTATTCATGTAAAAGTAGTAATACCACACTACAGTAATACTCCAAGAAGTTATGTGTCAAAAATGCTAATAAAAGTTTGCAAGTATCATTAGCAAAATATACTTTAGATATACTTATATCAAAATAAGAGCATTTAATGCAGGAAAAAAGGCCTGTGAGAAGGATTTTACTGCAGTGGATATAGAGCTTGTTTTAAGGATTTTAAATACTGTTGTGGTAGATTCATCACATTTTATAAGCTTATCATACATAAAATCTTAATTTGTAAGTAGTTACTAGCTGTCCAATAATTGAAGTGGAGTAAAAAAGCGCAATGTTTGTAGTGGAGTAGAGTACAGAGTGGTAATAAATGAGGATAAGTGAAGTATATCAAATATGTCTTTAGTATCCAAATGACTTGACAAACAAACAAACAAAGAAAGGTAAGAGGCATAGTTACAGAAAGTGTTGGAGTTTATGTTGGTTTATGTCTCTTCCACTCGTCACTGTCACCTTTCTGCTCCACATTCCAGCCGTCCTGCTCTTATCTTTATTGGCTGAGGATGGGCAGAATTACGGCAGTTAGAGGACAATTTCTGGAGCTTTGAGACACAGACGACCAAAGAGACCAAAGAGCAGACGTTCACAGAGATGATGACGACTTATCAATGGATAGAGGAAAAGAAATATAGATGAACAGAAGAGAGTAGCTTCTGCCATCAAGGAGGCTTTTCCACCAGAGAATTTCCTGTGTTGAGATAATAACAAGGACTAGAAAGTGAGAGATAACTGGAAGAAAAAAAACAAAAAATAGTTGTGGAATGGCTGTAGTAAAAGTAAATGGTCTGGTAAAGCTCCTAAATGACAAACAATAAAGTGCCTCTAACCTCACGTTGAGAGTCAAAGAAGACTTCTGTGCATGAAACATTACATTTGTATCTATTTATTTTTATTAAAACTCACTAATCAAAACCACTAAAACATTCTTCTGTCTTAAACTAAAATAATTTACATGAACTGCCAAATTATTTACCAAAGCATGACAAAGTATTGACGTCCAAGCAGCTTTTGGCTGTTTTTTTCTTCACTAACCACCTCATATTATGTATTTTCTAGTGTGCGCCATATGGCTAAATACAGTGCATTGGAAATGAGCCGTCAGTACGACATCAAGAGCAGTTAGATCACATTTCACTAAAACACATTTTCAAAAACAGACACGACTCATGAAGAAGAAAAAAATCTGTGTTTATTGCATTATAATAACATCAACAGCTGCATAAGAGCTCAGGCTTGATTAACATCAGAGGAACAGACTCCTGCAGAGGGGTATTAGCTTGAATCTGTGAGCCTGTAAGTGACTGATTGATTGACCAAATCAAAATTTACAGCAGGATCCAGAACGAAAAAAACAACAAAAAACGTGTAAACAAATAATTCTTAAATGATAAAACAGAAAAGACAAAAAGACGATATCTAGTTATATGTCAATTACAACTTGAACATGCAGCTGACAAACTGTGAAAGAATATTCTGAAAGATATTTAATTAATAAGGTATAAAATAACTAAAAACTGATTTCCTGAGGGTACTTTTAAAGGGCTGGTTCACCCAAACAGACCTGATTTTCTTACGTCTCTGTTTTCGTATTTTTGTCTGTGATTTGAAATATCAAATTGTATAATACCTGTGCTCATAGTATTTAAAAAAATGACCTCTTTCCTACAAAAACATATCTTTCCAGGAACAATGACCGATTACAACTGAAAAGTCTATAGTTGACAGTTTTCATTGGGGAAATAGTTCCTATAATAACTGTTAACAGTGTTTTCTGTCAGTTAACCTAAGTCAGCTGTATTTTTCTTTGTCCCCTTTCAGTGCTTTATTTGCCTACATTATATTGTGGTGGAGACAGAAATCTCAGTGACAGATACGTCAGAACCTTGGGAACGTAAAACCGAAACTATATTTGCATGGTTACAAACCGCTGGACAGACATGTTAAAAATATGTTTGTTGTTTTTGTAATTTGGGTGAACTGAGCCTTTTATTATAGGAATCTGTGAAAGAAGACTGCACATGTGTGGTTTACTGAATTTGACAACAAGCAAAGGATCACACTATGATGTGTTAGCTTGACAAGATTACATCTGATCTCAATATAACCTCTATCAGAATAGAGCATTATATATATAAATTGAATGGAAATGGCGATTTTTTTTTGCATGTTTTGTACTGTATCAAGTCCACTTTAGCCAGACCCACAGTAGGACACTGAGTGTGTTTTATGAGGAGGAAACAGAGGAAATTACACACACACACACACTTGGCCCTTAGACCACCAGTATTATGAATGTGTAACTGATGAAGGTTTTATATCCATAAAACTTGCCCAGTGCTTAGAAAAGTGGTTTTAGAGGATATGGCTGATGATATTCTACATTTTTCTTATTCTCAACAAATGGCTCATGAACAGAGCCAAACTAACAATGAATTAATCTACTTAAAAGCATTGTGGTTGTATTCAAAGTCTGATATATCTTATTCCTCTGTGTTGCAGACCTCGGTCATTGTCTAAAAATGTAGAAAAACATGTCAATGAGCCACGTTGTTGGGTATCATATAGTATGTTCCTTCACAACAAAGATTATGGTCATGTTAGTTTTAGAAACAAATGTGCTTTATTGTCTATGACGTCATCTCAGTGTGAACTATAGTCTGAGCAGGAACATGTGGGTGGGGTCAGCGAGACAAACGAGACTATCCTCCCATGAAAAACAATATAATCAGTCAAAAGGTCGTAAGGTCAGTCGCCCAATAATGGCTTTGAGAGGCAGATGCCATTTAATGGTCGTAGTAATTATGACCCGCAGAAGTGATGCCGTTCAAATGATGTTTGACAAATTTCCTCATTCAGAGGTGGCAGGTTGGGTGGACGGCTTAACCCAAACAGTGGACTTTGCAAGAGGAGGTCACTGTTCGTTTTACGCTTTCAACCTCGACAGTTCTTTAAAGACTGTAACTATGACCATCCCCTAACCTTAACCCCCATGATTATTATTGTTGCTATGACGACAAAAGTCGCCTAATTTAAGGGAAATAATAATTTAAACCATTATCTTTCCCCAAACCTAACCAGACATATTATCTCAGTTGCTACAAAACGAAGAATGAAGAAATGTCTGGCTGCTGACCTTGTCCTAAGATTCGGCTTCTATTTGGCCGTTTAATTTTGAGGACTTGTTTAGAAAAACGGTCGGTTGCACAACACAGAAACAAGAAACTTTTTTTGGCTTTTGTGCCAGGCGAGCAATTTTCATTCGAGTAGATAGGCGCCATGTTTGAGTCTGGTTCTTAAAATAGATCCTGCACCAGACTGTAGAAATTAGCATCACCGACGGTCCTAATGAACCCAACATAATAGCAATGAATGGAAACACGCGTTAATTCATATTTTCTTCTTTTAATTTTCTGCAAAGTTCAGTTAAAATTTGTGTAACATTTGGATGGAAACTTGGCCACTAACTGAAGTTTTGTTTCCCATCAGGCATTGGGCCTCTTAGAGACTCCCAGACCGCCATGGCATGACCCAGTTTGTCCACATTTCCCAGAATGATGTCTAATTGTACCCATTGGGTTTAATTAGCTTTGCGTGTTACAGTCGTTGCACGCCAGAGGTGGAGATACTGTAGGAGCCCCTGTATGATAAACAGTCAGCGCTGAGCGTGCTTCGCAGCGTTTTCCATGCAGAGCATGCTCAGCTTTGAATCAGGGAGAATATTTGTTTTGAAATGTAGAGTTGAGGGTAAGCACTCTGAAGAGGAGGGAAGCAGTGTCTATTGAAAAATCTACATGATGACACAAACAATTATGAGGAGAATTCATAACACGGCCAAGATGGCTCCTTATGACCTATTTTGGATATTTCCCCTGGCAAAGTAGCAAGAGGGGAGAGAGCAAGAGAGAGAGATGACTGAAGTCTATTGGGGTTGAAAGCAAAATATGAAGAGACTATTACTGCTGCCCAAGTCTTTCAGCACCTCCAGCGATATCAAGTAAAGAGAAGGGAAGAAAAGGAGGGGGGGATCAAAAAGACGAAAGGTTCTGGTTAAAGGTTTTGGGGGGTGAAGTGATACACTGAGACAAAGAGTAGAGACAGGTTTTTAAAAAGAGTAGAA
This sequence comes from Scomber japonicus, assembly GCF_027409825.1. NCBI lineage: Eukaryota > Metazoa > Chordata > Actinopteri > Scombriformes > Scombridae > Scomber > Scomber japonicus. Next base: position 8,930,084 of record NC_070590.1, on the reverse strand, counting down.
GTGAAATAAGGAGGGAGAGGAGAAAGTGATAAAGAAAAGGAGAAAGATGGAGAGAAAGAGTAAGAGAGGGGGTTGGTGGGAGTATGACCAGTATTGTATTTCATCTCTGTGTAGTGGACGTCTTAATCAACAGTGTCAGGTTTTCTTTCTGGGGGCTGCATGGTGTTTTTCATGCTGACAGCGGAGGTAACATGTGAGTGGCAAACAGGACAGAGATGAGGATGTACCTCCACTCTGCACCAGCTTTTGCATAACAATATGTAAAAAATATTATCATTGTTTTGTGCAGTTATTAATGAGGTGAACTTGTCGCCACTCACCTATAAAGCTATTTAAATAACAATAACCTGTATGAAGTGTACTACACAAAAAAACCTCTAAAAAACTGATTGATTATAGTGGGGTTTTCTCAGATTTGTGGATTTGACATTTTAATAGTTATCAAACGTCCTCCCTATGAAACAAAAAAACAGGTTGAAGACAGAATCATCATCATATTAAAACAATTTGTGCTATATCATAATTTTGCACATTCAGTTTTCAGTCTAATAAAAATCACTTAATGGTGTTTTATAGGAATATTGTACCAGAGAATAAAGTCAGCTATGGATATGGATCTGTACATCCTTGTATTGATATTGTAGATGTTGTATGTAGATAATCTCCTAAGAACAAGTTTAATCATTTAGTAAAGATGTTTAATAAATCACATTTCTGCACTATGTGGCTTTTCCGTGTCTCATTATTTGTGTTATTTTTTAGTTTTGGCTTCTTATTTTGGTCAGTAAAAGCTTACTATATTATATATGTACTATAACCACTCCATTATAAAATACTTCATTAGAAAAAGCAACTCCAAGTAAAAGCAGAAACATTTCACTGAACTAAAAGCTCTGCTAGTGTATTTCAATATCAAAAGTAAAAGTGCTCATTATGAAGAACAGGGCTAAATTAATGACACACTGAAGTGAAAGCAGCATTAGTGTTGTAGCAGGTCCAATGAGGTGTTTAAATGTAACTTGTTATACTGTTGGGTAATTTATACTGCAGTACAGCAATACATTTTATCAGCAGATCAATATTATTAGCTGAAATCTTGAATCTAAATCTGCAAATAAACTTATAACTCGGCTCAAATGATGTAGAGGAGTTTTTCTTTTCTTTTTGATCTCGGGTAGTGGAAAACTTAAGATAATGATAATTAAACCAAATATTGCAGAACTTTAGCACCTATCGAAATATATATTTAAAAAAAGAATAAGGTATTACAGCTTGAACAGCGTGATGCTTAAAATTAAACTGAGCACATTATGTGCAAATGAGAACATCTTTGGAAAATATCCCTGCAGACTTCAGTAGTACATCGTGTAAAATAAGGGACATAAAGTTGTGACTGATGATTATTTATTGTAACACGGGTGGACGGTGAAATATGCCGCAAACTGCCGTGCTGTAAACAGTGAGCAGGCCAGAAGAGCTTTTATGGAATACATGTAACCCTTCTGGAGGTGACACCTCTTGATTTATGGCTGTATTTAGATAAGACGCGGCTGTAAATGGTTTCTAAATAGCGTCAAGGTCATGTAATGTAATGGGATAATGTTTTTAGGCGATAGAGATAAGATGGTGTGTTTAGTGTGTGAGGAGCTGTGGGGAATTAATGCGCAGATAAAGGCGCTACAGGCCTGGGAGTTCCCTCTACTGCTGAGGTATGACAGCAGGGCACAGACTGTCTGTCCCAAAAGTGCCAAATAATTCATCAAACATTTCATCTTCCCAAAGCGCTATGAAACATACCTCATGTTATTACTGGAAAAGGAGAGGTGTATAAAACCTCCTCAGGCCTATTCACTCTGATAATGTTGTCTAAATTCGGCCATTTGACCATTACGCTTTTGAGAAAACATGGGAAAAAACGTAGAAAATATTTAAACAAGCACTGGGCTCAAGGAACAGAACAGGGTTTAAGTGATAAATAATTGAATATTTATAGAGTTAAATAATGGGGTGTGGCAGCATATTGACGTAAATGAAGATTTAACGAGATAAAAATGTAATATTTCAACAGAAACAAAATGTTGGTATGTGTTATTCGTTCATTCTTCAAAAATGAATTTGTTTTATGCCAAAATGGACAACTAATCCCCTGGAAAGTTAGGTTTTTAAAGCCAGGGCGACTTAATCACAACATATAAGATGTTTTATCGTGTGTGCATTTTTAAAAATCTGAGTAGTCAGTTAAAGCTGAAGATAGTTTATCTGTTTTTATCTTTCTCTTTGCATTTCAAGTGCACATCTTTAAAATCAAGTTCCTGATTTTAAATACCTGCTGTGTTCATTCCACACATAAACCACGAGTTATTAAATGTGTATTGAAATAACACAAAATAATTATCTTTCCACTGAAATACAAAAAGAAAATCAACCTTATCAGCAGGCCAAGCCTTACAGAGGATGCGTAAATTCTGTGCGTAAATCTCTCCAAAATAACGAGAGGACATCTAACTGAAAAAAACCTAATTTTTACAAAATCTGACAGAGTTTGACAACTTTTTTCTCTTGTGTGCACGTCTGCGTAGCCAGCAACCAACTCCAACAAGCAGATTGTTGCTCCTAGTGTAGTGCTGTGAGATTGTGGCACTATGGCTTATGTTATTGCGAACCTCTCCAGACTCTCCTCCCATCTAGGCTCTCTCGTCTATTGGCTGCCTCCTTTCCACGCTGACATCCAAATCATATAAACCTGGGGGCCTCACACCTTCACCGGGGTCAAATTTCTTAGGCAAATCAGAGCAGCCTCTTCGGGAAACGATCGCAAGAAAGAAAGAAAGTGGAGCTCAGCAGATCGCCGAGATTTGTTCTGTGGAATTACTAACTTTTTTCCGGCCTATTTCACCTCGGCTGAAGTCGCTTTCAGAATGACAACGATGTGAAAGTCGGTGGTTACGTTTGATTTGACTCGTTAATGCATTCAAGGGGATACATATCTAGGTCTTGAATGAGTTCTGTTGGCTGTACATCCCCGAGCAGAGACCGTTTTGGGGCAGCAGCAGAGCGAGACCGAGGGCGACAGCACAAACCCCAACTACCGCATTTGCTATCCCGCTCAACATGAACCTCATCGGGGGCTATCAGCATCACCACCACCTGATGCACGAACCCTTCCCGTTCGTCCAGCGGTGTCACCAGGATGCGCCGTACTTCCAGAGCTGGGTGGTGAACCACGGCGAGATGCCCCCGGACTTCCAGATCCAGGCGCCCTACCCGGCCGTGGAGCTCGCGTCTGGAGCGACGCACGATGGCCGGCTGGAGAACCTTCAAGTGGGAATGGGGAAGAGGAGAGCGTCGGGGCCGAAGAAGGAGCGCCGGAGGACGGAGAGCATCAACACAGCTTTCGCCGAGCTGCGGGAGTGCATCCCCAACGTCCCCGCAGACACAAAACTGTCTAAAATTAAAACTTTACGTCTGGCGACCAGTTACATCGCCTATCTGATGGACGTCCTGGCCAAAGACTCCGGGGAGACAGAGGGCTTTAAGGCCGAAATTAAGAAATTTGAAAACCGGGATCTGAAAAGGAAACGGGATCTGGTAAGCTCAAACTGTATGGAGCCTTCTTTAGTTTCATATTTAGCAAAATAGTTTTCTGTGAGCAGCTCATTAATTCAAGTTTGAGTGACTCTAAAAATAACTGAAGGCATGGGAACTAAGTTAAAATATAAAGACTAAATTATATTATAAACAATTCAACAATTTGGTGTAATTTATCAAAGCGCAGCACCTCCAAAGTTTAAATATAAAGCGTAAACATGAAACATGATTTCCAGTTTACTTGTTTTCAGTCTGTAAATAACTCATCTGAATTATGACAATAATACCAAATAAAATGTGAATAAAATACATATTTGTAGATGACAGATCGGTGGTATAATAGTCAGTCTGTTATATTTAACGGTATTGTAGTCAGTATTTTTCTCCACTGTATAGCTACAGTATTCATAGTGGGACTCAAAGTGAAATATGCCATCCAAAATAAACACTAAACAATAAATAAACACAAAATTATGGCATTTAACAGTTATATTATAATCCTCATGTATAGGCCTACACACACTCGGTCATGTTGTTAAAATGTTTGTTTTGTAGCATAACACGGTAAATGCTAAAACATAAAAAAATAAGCTATCCTCAAGCTGCTGATCATCATAACGACAACTAGCTTTCATTAGTTATTAGTATTATTTGTAGACTTTAAAACATCTCTTCACCACAACATAGAGATTTGTGTTTAGTGTAGCATACACAATAATGTTAATCTCATATCCCATGAAACGTAAAGGCCTCATGTTTACTCATAAATACACCAACACTACTGTTTTAGTCAACACTGTTAAGTTAACACCACACACACAGCCCAGTTCAAGTTTTAAAATATACAATTTTATTTTATTTTATATCGTGTGTTTAATGTTTGGTCAGTTATTTTGGTTGAGTCTAATGTTTTGCTCCTGGTTTCACTTAGCCTACTTTCACTAAATTAAAGACTGTGATGTCATGGCCTTGATTGAGTCGAGGACCCCAAATTTTCGCATTATAGCCTCATTGGAGAGTGACGAAAACCAAACGAACCACATTTTCCCAGGACTTTCCCGCGTAATCAGACACTCAGACTATTAACACAATGATATGTAGAAATATCCCAGGATAAGATTACAGTAAAACTATTGTAAAGTGTAGTTACTCTCACTAAACTGAGCTGAGCAAGTTGTGGTTTATGTCCCTGTGTTTTAGCCTCCTCTGTTAATAATGATGATGATGATGATGATAATGTGGTGTTTTTGGTCTCCTTCCTTTCACAGACTGACGGCCTGCCGGAGTCTTTAGGAGCCGAGAAAAAGGTGAAAGGCAGGACTGGTTGGCCGCAGCAGGTCTGGGCTCTGGAGCTCAACCAGTGACCCTCCCCTCATCTTCACCCCCTACCCACTAAAAAAAAAAAAGAAAACAACCTCCTCACAGACTCTGGATTTAAAATAAAAACCACTGACTGATTGAACGTGAACACACCGCTGTGCACGTGCAATGATGCGCAAAAAAAGAGCGAATGAAGGACAACATGTAAATGAAGAACGAGAACGAGCGCAGTGAGCGAGGAAAACACCATCACGGACACTTCGTTGAGCTGTTTTCCTCCTGATGTGGTCTCTTACTTCACACACACATCTGGCTGTATGTGTTTGATGATTGTGCTGTTTCTTTTTTCTTTTTCTTTCATTTTTTAAAACTTTTTTTCCACCCCTCCATTACTATAGATGTTGCCATGGTGTCAAAAAACATCTGTCTCCCCTAAAAATGGGTTTATGTGCTGCGTTTTCCACTATAATGGCGCTGAAACGGAAAATGAATTAATTGTGATAAATAAGTGGAGTAAATGTAGAGTAGCTTGTGGTCAGAGGAAGAGGGGCAAAGAAGAAATGATTTGGGATTTTTAAAAAGTGGTATTAAGTGTATTTGTATAGTGTAAAACGGTGTTTTCTTCTTTTTTGGCGCGGAATTTCGATAAGAAGTCAAATCACAGTCACGCTGGCAGTAGCTACAAGATATTTAAATATTTATTTTCAGTATGGGTTTTTTTCTTGAGTGTGAATTACCTGAAGGTGACAGGTATAGACTGATATATTTCAATCCAATTACAAAGCTGTTATGATTAATAATGTGAAGTCATGACAGCCTTAAGAAACAGCTCTGGCATAGTTTGCATTTTTTTTTCAAAAACACAAAACTGACATAGATGATCATCAGAGAAACATTTGATGCATAAATAATGATATATGTTTATTTGATCACTCAGGCTTCAAAGTGTTTATTATCTTATATTAATTTGCACATTTTCAACTGCAAAAAAAAAACTTAAACAAAACGTAACATAAGCATCACACCTTGTTAAATTTAACTTATGTTAATATTCAATAAGTATCACATCAAGTCATAATTAAATGACAAGAAACTGAATTTATAGCCTGGTAATTGGATTTGTATTTCTGGATTGCTTCTTCCTTTGTAATTTAATATCATGTTATGTAAAATATTTGCTGGAAATAAATGAATAAAGAAATAAAGATATAGAAATACCCACTAGATTCGGTAATAATTTCTGTGAGCTGGTGGGAAGCCGAGAACAGACAAAACACGTTTTTTGGGGGAAACAAATGTCAGTAATGTTAATGTCACAGTTTCATCCTGATGAATTTGGCGCAGCCATACTATATGAAATTTGATTAATTCAATACTGCTTTTCAGATATCTTACAACAAACTCAGATGGAGCCCTGACTGTAAACTCTTGTTTCTTGTAGAAAATGATTAAATATGCTGAATCTACCTCAAAATTGTCACTGTCCGTTTGAGAAGACACCGAATGTTGAGTTAACGCACAGCTTTCACTCCGACATGTAAAACACAAAAGCAAAACGGGATAAACATGTTTATTACTGTGCGAAATGTTGATGGAAGTGTATAGATGTGAAGTTATATATAGTTCCGTAAATAAAACAAATATTATTTTAAGCAACTACAGACGTAGTGAAAGTGTTTTTGCTTGTGTACGTGTCTTTATTATTAAATAATAATTAAATATTATTGCTCAGAAATCAGGCGATGTCTTTATTTTAGTAAAAGAAATACCGTTTTAATCGTTTTTCTTTTGTTTTGAAATTAATCTATGAAGATTCACATCACTTAATTTTAGTAGCAGTTGATAAAGATTATGTTTGTCTTTTTTAAATTTGATCTGAACATGTGGCTTTTTCACGTCTGCTTTAACTATTTCATGAGAACCTTTTTTCCAAATTCAGACTATAACTTTAGCCTTTTAACACTTTTTTACAATTAAAGTTGGATTTTAATTTAAGAGGACGTGAGGACTCTTTTTATTTAGTGTCCCTAATTCCCTGCGATAGCCTGATATACTGAGAACATTAACAATAGTTTTTTTTTAAAAGCCAAAGGACAAATACTTGTTTTTTTTTTATTTTTCATTAAAAAACAAATCAATCATTTCTAATCCCTCTGTGTTGATTTGTCATTCAAATAACATTTTATTGACTCTTGAATGACTCTTAACATTAGTCTGTTCTGCCTTTCATTTGGTTCAAGCACCTCCATAGGCACTTGTATAGCTGTGTGGTGGTAAAATGCAGATGTTGGACAAGAGTTAATGATAGCAATAAAAAAAGAAAAAAAAGTTTGGCTTCAAAAATAAAAATTCAGCTAAGTGACGAAGTGCCATCTCTTACGAAATCTTATAATACTCGAAGCCATCAGCTTGTGTGCTGAAACACACCACACATGCTGACTGACCTTCATTCAAAAGGAGAATCTGTAGCACCATCTAGTGGTTGAAAGCTACAACTGAAGCAACGGGACTTTTAAAGGAGTAGTTAGCAGAGTTAGGGGAACTACGAGAGACTTTACAACTGATGCAACTCTACTTTCAGTCACTTGTACAGATTGAGCTCCAAAAAAGGTTACCTTTTAACAAGTGGTAACTGTTTCCACTTTCCACCTGCTTCCAGTCTTTATGCTAAGCTAACTGTCTCCTGGCTCTACATGAGAGTGGCGTCGATTTTTTTATTTAACTCTGGGCAAGAGAGTATACAGGCATATTTAGCTAAGATTTACTAACTGTTTTCTTATCTTTAATACAATTTGTCAGACAAGTATACTAGAATTAGATTTGTGTTCGTTATTTTGGCCGGATTGATTAATTTTGAATTTTTAAGCAAATACAGGTGACACATATGATGGTTTGATTTCTGAATGACACCTTATCCTATAGCATGTCATCTGTGATGTTTGCAGATGTATAAACATGGGTTTTCAGCCCATAATTCCTGTTTGGCTCCTGCTGAAGATATAAACTGAAATGCTGGGTTTAGATTCAGCACAATGCTGAATTAAAGAAGTTGATGAAATGAGCAAGTCTGTGAGCACTGGTCTTCCTTCAAGCAGTTAAGATTTCAAAAGCTACTAGCAACGGTATACATTTGATTGAGTTGGGGTGCTTCTTCATTTGATATAGGCATATTTCTCAAAATGTCCACCTTTTCCTTTGAGACTTGTTTTTGACTCAGAACTTTCTACAGGATAAGGCCACAATATTAAGGGAGGTCCTGCCTGAGGTGTTTCACTGGTGAAAATCTATCACATTTCCACAAAATAAATGGACACACACACTAAACCAGAGGTAGTTGCCATGATTTTCCAGTTGGTAATCAAGTCTTTGATCACATCTGTGATGTTGTTAAAGGATAGGTGTTCACGTCAGGTTTTGCTCACTGTAATAATTCCTCCTGTTCATACTGGCTATTGAAAGTTCCCCTTCAAATATGCTTTTGATGTAAGTGATGGGAGTCAAAATCCACAGTACTCATTTTGAAAACAAAATAAGGGAAACTAGAAATACTGCCTTGTGGTTGTCTGCCTCCACCAACCAGTCAAGTTTCAGTTTACATTAATGTTTGTCTAGACTCATGTAATGTTTGTAATCAAGACTTTTAAGGAATTTTACAAAAGGTATTTAGCATATTTGCCTTGTAGGTGTTCACATGCTTTGCCAATAAAGATTATTCTGATAGAACATGAAGCTGTAGCTAAGTTTGTGCCAAGGTGAGCACCAAGATTAGTGTCACCAATTCAATATCCGTCCAAACGTGAAACATTGTCTTCTTCTGTTCCTGAGTTATGGTGTTGCATAACGGCTGGAAAAGTGTTTTTGCAGAACATTACGATGATGCCACAGTGAAACTGACATTTGACCTTTTGGATATAAAATGTAATCACTTCATGATTGTATCCTATTAGACATATGTGTGACTTTGTGTGACTTTATCATAATTAGCATATATAATTCTTGAGTTATGACCAAAAAAGAGTTTTATAAGGTCACAGTAACATTGACTTCATCCTTGAGGCCAGATGGACATTTGTGCCAAATTGAAGAAATCCCCTCAAGGCATTCCAGTTATCACATTAAAGAGGCCATAAAAAGTGTTCATAAGTTAATCTGAATATAATATGAAGCTTCAGCCATCAGTGAATATCTTTTTAACATAAAGCTCCCTGTGTCTTATCAGTGTTTTCCTGTTCAGCAGCAATGGGATTACAAAAAAGAGAGAATTTGGCAGTAAAGGGACACCAACTTCGGAAGATATTGACTCAATTTGACTTATTTGGACAGCTAAAGCTTCATATTAGCTTCAGATAAACTTTTAAATACATTTTTACACAAAAGGACTGCAGATTTTGTCCACCATCACTTACATTTTGAGTGCATTATGAGGGGATCTTCTAATGGTCAGTATGAACAGCAGGAATGATTACAGCGGGGAAAAAACAAAAAACATGCCAATGTTAATTAGGAATACATGTGAGTGTTGAACACTGAATGAACAGGGGAGACGAGACGGTTGCTTCTGCCTGTACAATACATTTATTATTATTTTTATTCTTATTAGGAGCAATAAGCAGCCATATTTAAATATGTATTTTCTAATGCAACAATTAGGTTAATGTGGCATGGCCTATGTGTTAATAAAGATGGGTGTTATCTACATGACACTAAGAAACCTACAAGCAAAACTGAAAATATGTCAGACAATATAAAGAAAAAAAAAACCCTGTCAAGACAAACTCAGTGTGGCGGACAAACTTAAATACAGCGTGTGAAAGAAGATGCAGAGATTAAAAACAAAAACATCCCAACAAAAACCCCAAACTGTGTGCAACCTACAATCTATGTAGTCACCACCATAAAAAAAAACAAAAACACAGAGTTGGAGTTGAAGAGGAGCATGGTTTTGAAAACCAACAGTTTTTCCTGGCAGTGCATTAAGAATTTAAATAAACGTGTACATTTTTCAGCAGTGTTGGATTAATCATATTACATGTTTCATAAGTAAGAGCGGTTGCTGGTGGCTACCTGTCAAAACAAAGGGCTACAGCTCGTGGCTTAACACTGAAATATAAAAAAGACCCAATCAAAGAGATATCTTCACTTCTGTTTTCTCGGTTTCACATCACAGTAAACTGAAAACCATTAGTCAGATAAAATAAGTTGTTAGTGGACTTCACCTTGGGCTATGGGAGTTGCAGTCAATTCACACATTTCACTGATTAGACCGTAAATCACTCTTAATTACAGATCAATTAATAAATGACAAAAGGAAATCACTGCACTTCAATATTTACAAACAAATGTAAATAATTTAAAAAGGTGCAGTTTGTGGGATTTAGTGACATCTAGTGGTGAGGTTGTAGATTGAATCAACTGAATACTCTTCCCCCTCCTTTCCTAAACTGGTTGGAGAACTACAGCCGGTATTTGGTTGTCCACTCTGGGCTACTGTAGAAACTTGGCGGTACAACACTGGGAGTTATGTGGATAAAAAGGGCATTTTAAGCTAATGAACACAATCATTTTTATTTTTAGGAGATTATACACTCATTAAAAACATACTTGATGAATATTACTCCACAGATGCCACTAAATTCTACACACTGCATCTTTAAAGAGTGAAGGTGAACTCAATCTGTGTGAAAAAAAGAGAACGCAAACAAAACAAACCCAGCTGTGCTGTGATGCCACTTTTGGTGCCAATTTGAGATTGATGTCAGATTTAATGACATTCTGGGGACGTATGTGAAGTAGCTGGATTATTTAAATTGGGCATACAAATGTAAAACTTCTCTAAGACTTCATTAGCCAACTTTCACTAAAGTTGAAAAGGTGTCGTAAGTATCAAATCAAAAGAGTTGAGATGTTGTCCACGATAAACACTGCTCTTAAATATTAAAATGTAACACTAATAATTACTCTTACACCCCTCTATCACACAGACACACACAAGAAAAAAAAAAGAAAAAAAAGAGAAATCTAAAAATCATAAACAGACACAACTTTATACAACTTGTTAAGGCTGAACTAAAGAAAAAGGATTACAAAGAAAAACAAAAATGAAAGTAGCTACCAACACCTGCAATGCAATGAGAAAATAAATCTGTATGTGTGTGTTTGTGTGTACATAAAACAGCAAGCAAGAAGGGAAAGTGTGCTTCATAGCCAAATGCTACATCATTCACCACCACCACTCTTTTACATGCATCACATCCAGCTGGAAAAGGGGCGACGGGGCGAGAATTACTGAGAATTTGGATTTCTTCCTCTCTCCCTCTCTATATATAGATATATATGTATATGGGAATTTTGTGCCACTTTTAGTTTTTAAAAAAGGAGAAAACTGAGCTTGTCAAAGAGTGCTGACAAACGAGACGTCAGCAAAGGCAGCGCCCCCTTTCCAATTCATTCATTCATAACAGAAGCAAAGGAAAAAAAAAGAAAACTCACTCAGCATTCATTACCAGTTTGGCACATGCATTCCCCGCGGTGAACATGTTAACAGTCAACTCGGCAAAGAAAAAACAAAATTACCAAAAAAGTTGTTTTTACTCTTAAGGCAGCTATATTGTACATTGCATTTAACCAAGTACGCTGTTCTTTTTTGTACATATCAACAGTTACGTTTACAGCATGACGACGTAAAAACCCTGCGGAGTGAGTCCTGGTCCTTGACAGTCTTTCGGGACCTGGCTTTGTTGTGGAGGACAGGAAGAAGAAGATTGTGACTACATGCTCAGCGACTGAGTAAACTCGTCCCAACCTGAATTCTCACCGATTTTTCCGTTCGGTATCCTTCCGAGGACAACCAGAGTGTAGGTTCTGGTGTTGCAGAGGAGCGGGACGGTGACGGGGTTGCGGGAGGAGCTGCTTCTGGTTGCTGTTGCTGTAGATGGTGCTGTTTTGTCACTGTGATTGTGGATTATTGTGGTATTCTGTTGTAGCTACTGCCGTGGTGGTTGTTGGGAAGTTTAGTCCAGTGGTTTGCCGCCGTCTCCTTTCTGGTCCAAGCGGCTCTTGCTGCTCTTCACCATGTAAATAAAGTAGGTCAGTGTTTCCTTCTCGTTTACCGGAATATTTCTGAAGTGACGACTCACCGTCTATAGAAAAGGGGGAAAGGACAAAAACTGAATACACATCTCCCATATTTATGTCCAGACCCTTTGTGGTTCTGGTATTTAAAGCAAGAACAAACAAGTGACTGGGTGGCTGCCAATCCCAGCTGACTCCTGCTCAAATATCGATAAGGCCCACATTTGAAATTGTGCAAACACAATGACAAACACAGAGCAGTAGATCTTCCAGAGCCTGAAACACACTGTTTTAGTTCATATATGTGAAGCAGTAGAAAATACTAAGGGCAAGATGAAGTGGAAAACAAATCGGAGTGTGTGGTGATAAATAAATACACTCTCAGTGGAACTCAAGTTGTGTCAAGTGAAGCGTGACAATAGCTCAACAAATGGAAAGACGCTTCCTCGAGGAATCGTATTATTGTGTGGAAGTCGCAGGAGTGTCAAGATGTGATCACACAGCATCACTAATCTGCAGCCAGAGGAAGAAGGTGTTCCAGTTTATTATGGTACCAAGGTAACAGATAAATAACTGAAAATGTTGGTAAAGCTGTCAGTTTTAAACTGTACCGTATTTAATGCTATAAATAGGCACCTCATATTTCAAGTTCCGGAAAATACCCAACTCTCACTGAATCCCAAACTGCTCACAGTGTTTGATGTATGAATAACAGAAAGCTGGTTTGGACTAAATGTGAAAAACGAATGTAAAGTAGCACTCTTGTCCTACATATGCACTGAAAACATCTCAATATGATCTCACTTCATCTGTATTTGGACAGCAGCAATCCACATTTGAGTCTGCACCCTGAAATATGATTAGTGTCTCTACTTGATAAATAATTTAAACTTTTATTTATTATCACATTTGCCACTGAGTAATTTTCATTTTGTTTCAGTACATCTTTTTGATAGGCAAATCTCTTGTCTTAACACCAACTACGGCTCCTTTTCTTTTTTTCGAGTCCTTTCTTGGTAATCTGTATACCAAGTATGTGGTGCTACTTTACTGATTATGTAGTAGCACATATACAGTACATATCGCTTGCCATTACATAAATGCAAATTAAGGAGGATGGCTGGCTGGCTGTATTTGTGCAGACAGGGTTACACTTCACTGAACTTCTACTGTGGCTGTGCTGAAAGTATCTCAAAATGATCTCAAGTCTTTTGTCAGATAACAGAAATTCATACAAAATAATTTATCTTATAATGACTCCTTCAAGTGTGTTATGTTGGATTTTTTCTTGAATTTTGTCCAGTTTTTAAAAAAAAAAGTAGCCAAAAAGACAATTAAAAGTCAATATTGCTGTCCATAAGATGACTGAGAAAAAGTTAAATATTTGGAGGACATTTAACCATCAAATGAAGCCAAATTTAAGGCAGTTTAGATCAGTAAATCAATCATTTGCAGAACAAACCTCATCTCACACTGCTCTACTACGCAGCCACTGGATCTCCTAACGGGGCTGAACACTGGGACAGCTGTGACTGGTTGTGGACTGTTGACTGGTGCTTTATTAATGATGTGGGAAGCTCATTAATAGGAGGGCTTGAACCTGACTAAAAGCCTGGGGAAACATTCAACTTACAGCCCAGTTTCAGTCACTCCCACTGTTCACATCTGATCCCCCACTGCCCCCCCGACCCCCTGTCCCAAACACAGGCAGGCTGAGAACGCTACATACAGGAGGTATTTGTAAGGATGAGGGCCAAACCAGCTGCATGAAGTCCACCTGTCGATTTGGCAAATTAGTCTAACAATCTCTCCATGACCAATTACTGTGGAATAGGACCTGCAACACTACGTATATCACAGTAAATGAGTGATATAGAGTCCGTGGTTGAGAAGAAAGAGGCCAAGAACACCTAATGAGGCAGACTCCATGGCCTTCAACATAACTCAACATCAACTATGGAGGAGTAAAGAGTAGGAGAATAAAGTGACTTTCAGTTTCTCCCAGAGTGCTGCTTCAATGTTTATATAGGAATGATTTGAAGTTAAGAAGTAACGAAATATCTATAAGAATACATTTTCTAATTCTCCTAAAAGTACATGTCACTTCCACAAACATGTTGTTATCAGTGTGTTACCTCTGCCAGCTGGGCCTTGTTGAGGCCAGGTCTGGTCTGCAGCTTGTAGTGCCGCTTGTAGCGTCTCAACGTGTTCACTTGCAGCTGGAAAAGGTCAACCTGAAAACACAAACAGAGGCAGAGATGCAGTTAGCTCAATAATGAGAGTCGTGGACATACTGCAACTAAAAGACTCCCACAGCTGCTTCGGTCTCTTTTTCAGCTTTTAAAGAAAACTAAACTTCATGGAAAGTGATCTCTGTGGCTAAATACAGGATAATATAAATGTCTCCTCAAAGAGAATATGATAAAGTTTCACATGTCTCATAGTCCAGATTAAAAAACATTTAAACAAAACATGGACTAATTTGTTATTTTTCCTCAACTTTACTCTCTTCTTTTAAATTGAATAATATGCCGTATCATAATTCAGTAGTTTTATTCGTTTTGGCTGGTGGTTTCTGTGTTCCTCTGCAAAGTAACTGGAAGGACTTCTTGCTTGATATCTATGTTCAACACTGTGAGCAATATCTTTTTTTGGAAATAAAAGTTACGTGTAAAGAGACGTTAAATCCCTTACCTCGGGCACCTCCACGTCATGATCCGGAGACTCTCCTCCATCGTCACTGGTCTTCCTCTTCCTCTTATTGCGGACGCTCTGGATGAAGTTCTTGTGGAAGTCGCAGATGTAGAGGTGTCGCACCTGCAAAGATATTAAAGAACATTAAAGGAATAGTCTACTGTGTGCAAAATAGATTTAGTTTAGCCATCTTGCAGGGATTTTTTTCTATACTCACTACACTGCTACTTGGAGGAATATAAACGCCTATTTTCAGACATTTTTCATATAAAAATCAAACAAAACAAACTCAGCAGCAGTGTTCAGATCAAATTCAAACGCAGCAGTGTTTATTGTCGTCTTTACAGCAGTAATAATAAAAGAGGTTTGCAAAAATAACTTGTGAAACCGGTAACGCTACGATTTGAAAACAGGAAGTATCTGATCAAAACACAGGACATCATCAACAGACAGATTGTTTTGGATCAGAGAAAGCATTGAACACCAACTTTGAACTGTCTGTACGTCAATAACCGAGCATCCGATGCTTGCTGTTTACTGTATGTGCTGCCACAGCTGAATGCCTTAACAATGCAGCATGAAATTTGTCCTCTAGTGAACTCGAGTGCATGTCATTCGTCTGGGCCATGTTCCCTACATGTGACTTATCACGAGTCACTGTAAGCCTGGAAAACACTGAAAAAAAAACTGTGGGCAAAGAGCAGAAGAGCACAGCACACAGTAAAGAGTAGTCAGGTCGCTCCTCAGGCAGCACTTCTCATGTCGCTAGACACATACATACACACACACACACACACACACACACACACACACACACACACATACAGTGCTTTTCACCAAACAGATAAAAGGTCCTGGAGACAATGAAGACAGAGTGCTGAGAGGCTTACTGCAGCCCCGCGGTGACCCCCTCTCTGAGTGCATTGTCATCACATCCTGTTGCTTTAAGGTGCTCGTCAGGTGAAGGGACACAGCAGAGTTACACACGGTAGGAATTGTAGCCTGCTCTCGGGTTCTGTTGTGTTTATGGTAAATTGAATAGAGAAGATTTTATTTTATTTTGGGATATGCACCCTATGAAATGAATAAAAAAGGTAACACAACTAGATTTTGACACGTTTCTTTCACTAAACAAAGTATTTTTATACTGTTGTTAATGTCTTGTATTGTTATGTGTGTGTTTGCTTGTTAGAATGTATGTGTATTTGTATAAAAGTCTAACTCTAACGCTAAAGAATAAATACAGGCACCACCCTAAAGCTACTTTTATTTTCAATGTATGTTGTGGGTCTGACAATCAACACAAAGTTTGAAGAAGTCACTTTAGGCTCTAGGAAACTGTAAGGGAAATTTGTTTTTTTTTGTTTTTTCCACAGTTGATAGACCAAACAGTGATTTCATCAAGAAAGTAATAAAAAGATTAATGAACAATAAAAAAAAATCCTCTTTAGTTGCTGTCCTAGTATATTGTGCTTAAGTGGTGCATGTTTCCAAACAACACTAGAGTAGATGAAATGAACACAAACTAACTAACACTAACAGCTGCAAGCTTGGAGACACAGCATAAGTTTCTAATAACCCTCTCACTCAACAAGTTTCTCTCATTGTGGTTTGACAGGGTGTACTGACACTATAAGAAGGCTACTGTGAACTGTAAACAAGTACGACATTTAAAAATACAACATGCAATGGAAAATAAGTGCGACAAAATACAAAAAGATAGAAACTAAAACAGCATTTGTTAAATTGCTTCTGTTTCTGCCACTTTGTGACGAGAAGTGGTGGAAAATAACACCAATATCTCACCAAAAATCAACAATTAGAAAAAAAGTTTTAAAAAAGAAAGTGAAAACAGCTTTGTGTAGGCTATCAGAACTTTTTGTTTCTTTCCTCCTCCATTAATCATCTCACGACCCTCCAGGTTTATCTGATGACACAGCCCTAGGTTGGGAACCACTGAACAAAACTAGCGAACTTGTATAAAGAAATATATCAAGCCAGAGGGCTCAAACCACGACTTTTAGTGTAAGCCTCATAATACGTGTGTACTTTTAATTTAAGTAGGATTTTACATGTCAGATTTCATTGTTTGCATTTGTAGTTTTAACGTGAATAAAATGATTTAAATACTTCTTCCACCACTTTGTGAGGAGGACTACAGTTTGAGGAGTTGAGCAACACAGTAAACTAGCTTCCCTGGCAACAGCCATTTTATGAAGTGTAGCGGAGGCGTGTTTTTGCAGGAAACTGTTGCAATGAGAGAAAAGCTGCAAGTTCTTGTCCTGCAAACAGCCAACACAGCGAACTACTTATCGGGATGCAAGAATAAGACATGATCACAAACACGACAACTATTTCCTTAATATGTTAATATCAACATTAACAACAACAACAACAATAAGGGAGGAAGTTAGGAATCTTTTTGCTTGTTCGTGTCATCGAAAGCTAACTAACTTAGCATTAGCTGACAGCTGAGGAGTCACAATCACTGTCTTTTGATCCGTCATACACCACTGTGTTTTAAAAAAGCGTTCACTTACACTCTTGTCAATGTCCAGCTTGAGCTTCTTCTGTGATATGCTCTTCTGAATCCTCTTGCTGAAGGAGGCGTTTCCAGCGGAGCGGCCGCAGCGCTCACCGTCCTCGATCAGGCAGCAGCTCTGCCCGTAAAACGGCGGCGCCGGAGGTCCGTCGTGGCTGTCCTCCTCTGTGCTGAACCCATTCATTCTGCACTGTTGTAATGCTTCCTCGTGTATAAAGCCCAAGCAACAGAATATATATATATATATAAAATGAGTAAAAAAAAGCCAGCGTTATGTCGGATAACAAAGTCTTGTTGTTCAACGCGGTGCCCTTTTGTGAAAGACAATCCGGGTAGCTAGCTTGCTCGCTCGGCTAAGTTAAGAGGCTAGTTTGCGAGCTAACAACCTGCTGGTGTTTAATCTTTGACTCTGTCGACTTATTCCGAGCTGTTATGACTTTGAGTTAAAGGCATATTCCTGCACAACCCCATCAGATTCACGCGACAATAACAACAACAACAACAGGCAGCAGCTAAAATTTGCTAGCTCCAGAGAGCTAACAGGGACGCAGAGAGGCTGATGCAGCCGCTAAAGGAGAAGATTCCTGCGGTGATACTCACTCCTTTAACAGCCTAGTCGCTACTATTCCGTAAGAGTCGCGTATGACAACAGTCTCACACGATTAGGAGCTAAAATTAGATAGACAGCAAAAAACAAAACGGATCAGCTTTCACGAAATCACGCACTTTAACAGACTGCAGCGCAACAATCGCGGCACACTTTCGGAACAGCTTGTACAATGGACATGCTCCGGCTGTTGAGCGGAAGTTCCCGTTCCAGACGGTGATTGGTCAATTTGACATGGAGGCGGGTTTAGCGTGCATACATAGTGATTCTATTGGCTGGCAGACACGTCAATCACCTGGTGGTTTCCTTCCTGGATCACCCGGCGTCATGTTTTCGAGTTAAAGGTGGCGTCTTTTAAAGTTTTTTTTTTTTTAAGGGAAATGGCATTCACCCTGACAGCTGCAACCGAGAACTTGTATTTTCACGACCGACTTAGGAAAGAAACAATAAAGCAACCAGTCAACACCGTTGGTACACTTTTAGCACATGCATGGGTTCACATTTCCTCGAAGATATTTTTTGAGAAGAAGTTCGGCTATTGTCGCATGAGTTTTCTTGACTAACCTTTAAAGTGCTTCGCGGGTTTTATCCGGTTAATTATTATTTGCAGAAACTTAAGAAAGCCATTGGTGCAAGCTTTACTGTTTGTGTGGAGCTCAGACAAAACGCTGGCACATTTATTCTGGTCACAAAACAACTGTGGTAGGCTTGTTACCGATATTTACTTTCACTTTAAATTACTTTGGGAAAATACGTTTGAGCTCAGTGAATGCAACAGGGATCTCTGCTCTCAGTTCTATTTAATGAAAACAAAAAGCCAAACTTGTAAGAGTTTATAGCAAACGATAGCTGTTAAAACGTGTAACCACTGCAAGCTCTACCAGACATTTATTTATTTGTATTGCATACCCCCTGGTGTGTTTGTAAATCAATCAACTAGAGTTTATTTATAGCACTTTTCATACAATGAAATGTACCACAAAGTGCCTTACACAATAAAAGCTAGCAAAACCAAATGAGACACACACACACACACACACACACACACACACACACACACACACACACACACACACACACACACACACACACACACTTTATCTCACACATAACACATGCATACACTCTTGAAAGACGGCAACTGAAGCGCTATCTTACTCTCAGCAATTTGCAGTGAACACAAGGTGTAAGGTGTAAACTTGTTTTTCATAGTTTTAAAAATAAATACATAAAATCCAATTATATGGCCAGATGAAAGTGTGTTTTACTACACAGCACAGACTCCATAGTAGCCTACTGTCGATTTGTATCAACGTTCATAATACATTTGTTTTAATGAAACAGCTCACCTGATAAATTGATAAACGAGAAATCCACATTAATCCTGACAAAGTCTGACACTGCACTATGAGCGTGGCTCTTTGTTGGGCACAACAGAGACATTGCAAACGTGCTTTCATCTCTCCATGTCCAATTACTGTGGAATAGGACCTGCACCACTACGTATATCACAGTAAATGAGTGATATTGAGTTCGTGGTTGAGAAGAAAGAGGCCAAGAACACCTAATGAGGCAGACTCCATGGCCTTCAGACATTGCAAACGTGCGTTTAAGTTATTCGTTTATTTGTTTTAAAGACACCTACATAACAATACATGTGTGCAGTTGTTTGTATTACTGCAGGATTTCTGACTAGCAGGGCACATACTGACATCGTCACGGTGTGATTTTACCTCTAACCGCACGGGGGAGACAGAGGTTCACAAATGAAGATAAACAAGGAGAGGACTGACATTAAAATTCCTTCACACACTGCATACTGTCAGTCGAAAGTTTTAAGCACATTGTATTACAACAATTTTAGTTCTCACAGCAATTGTAATTTAAAGGGGTAGCCCCAGGAATTTAGTATTAGGTGGAACTGTTAACAAGTTGTAGACATATATAGCAATGTGTTGTATTTAAAAGCTTGATGTCCATTGTGTCAAATCTTCCACATTATGTAGTGGAGTAGAAAGTACAATATTTCCCTCTGAAATGTAGTGAAGGTATAAAGTAGTATCAGATGGAAATACTAAAGTAAAGTACAAGTACCTTAAAATTGTATGTACTCACTTCCACTACTGCTTTCAGGCAGTATAAGGCCCAGACTTCAAAAAGACTCTTACATTTCTCATTAAGACTCTTACATTTCTCATTATGCAAGTCAATAATGTCTTCATTAGCCCTTTTCTCTGTTAAAAGCATTTTTCAAACAGTACTCTCAATTAATAGGAAAGGTTTTCTGTAAAATATTTGACAGAAATGATATAATCATGTTTAATATGCATAAACTTAAAGTCCCCCTCCTCTCGTATATTTACCTCACTGTAATGTTTGAGCTTCACTGTGCAGAATGATGTATATGCATAGTTTGCTTTCACAGCCATCTGCAAGTGTTTCATTTTTTGGAGGAAGTTTGGGAATAAAAAATATGGCCAGAAAGTTGACATAGTGCAATTCTATACACTTGCCCTGCAACAAATAACAAGAACACCTTAAGATTTATTGTGATGCTTGTACTTTGGAAACTTATAGAGCAAATTTATAGAGCAGGAAAGGTGTCGTATAGGTCTCACATCATAATCTTACAGCATACAGTGATAATTTAGGGGACAGTGTTCTTCCAAATTTATGATAACATTTTTTGCAGAGGTTCATTTCCTGGTTCAATGTGACAATGCCCCCATGCACAAAATCAGCTTCAAAAGAAATACGTTTCCTAGTTTCACCTCATCAAATACCTTGAACGAGAACGCAGACTACAAGCCAGGCCACATTATGAATTGTGAGTTAATTTGGAAAAGCAGCCAGTCAGCAAATCCAGGCAGTGAGAGAGAGCTTTAAAAGGCCCACCTATGTGTGAAGCCATCTGTATTATGCAGGTTTACTAATGATGCTCTGTGTTTGTTGTCATTTGTCTAATGTGATATTTGCTCTCATGTGCAAACTCTCTGCCTCATCATGCTTGCCTAATAGCTGAGAGTGGACGTGGATGTAATACAGAAGGGAGGAAAAGGTGGGAAGAGAAGAGAGAAAAGAGTAAAGACAATTGGATTATCATTTTTGTTGGAAATGTTCATGAGCCCAATAAAGACTCTTTAATGGATATCTTTGACAGGTAACTGTGGGAATGTAATTGCCTGGTCTCTACTCACCCATGCAAGGCTCATGAGTGGCGGGGAATGCAGATTGTGTGCTGACTGACTTTAAAAGTGGCAGATGATGGAGCGCTGAAACATTAACCGGTTTTTCACATTGCAATTTAGGGGTTTATATCATCTGGGAAATGCCGCTAAGAGGCAATAACATGGAAAGTGGTCTCTCAATGTATTCAAAGTTGTCCCTGCACCTCTCACTCTCTCCCCTCTCTCTCTCTCTCAGAGCTGGTGTGACAAGTTGAGTGTTATGTGACATCCCATGAGACTCAAGGAAATGGGTCACACTGAAGAGCAATATTACTTCAGGAATGAATAAATCACTCCTGGATAAAAGCTATCCTAACTTGTGTGTTGTCAGATGGAATGATTATGAGATTAACGTTTAGTAAAAGTGTGTTTTAGTGCCATCAGTCACAAAGATAATTAAAATACTGAAAAAAAAACACTTGAGGTGACAATGGGAGGCAAATCTACAGAAAAAGGATTAGAGCGAAATGTGACAAAATTTGAGTTCTAAGTCAGAATGAAAGTATTTAGTATGCTGAAACAGTATGTGAGATGTCTTAGTATGTCCGAAACCATAGTATGAACTCAATTGTATGTGAAGTGCATACTTTTTCCAGGGAAATGTTGCAGTAATGTCCCATTGGACATTACGCTGGCATAAATATCCCACAATGCAAAGCAATGGTGAGGACAACATAACATTGCAGACAATGGTGGACAACAAGCAAGGCAGCTCTTGCATAATGTCAAGAACTCTTCAATTTAAGTAAGGTTTCACTTTGCTAGGTGTACCATATTTTTAAAAATTAGTTCAGACTTTATGGTTGGCCCAGGTTACCATAGTTATGCATCTCCAACCAGCAGGGAGGCTCTCAGGAAGTGACGTGATATGACAATTACAGCTATGTGCCTCTGAATAGATACATACTGCTGTTTATTCACACAAAAGTATGTTAGTACATATATTGAGTATGTAGTGCATTGTATGCGATTTTGGATGCAGCGTGAGAGAATTGAGTCAGAATTTTGACTTTAAACTTAGAACTGAAATACATTTTTCACACATGGCCCTAATCATCTTGTGTAAAAATCAAAGAGCTCTGGGCAGGAAAAGTTCTCCTTTAGAAAGGAGAAAATCTTCTGGAATAGAGACAAGGCTGTATTAGTACCCCCAGAAGCCCCTGGGCACTGAAGCTCATGTTTATTCTGATTGAATAACTGCTGTAGGGTGGAAACCTTGTAACTCCATATTTTGTTTTGGAAGTACTAAGTTTATGACAGTGTACATAATTATTAACATTAAGAGAATGGGTCAAGTCTTGTGTTGTATTTCTGTGAAGCCCGACAAACAAAAACACCAAAGCGCACACATTTTCTCCTATCATTGAGGGCCCCTTTCTGCTCAAGGGCTCCTGGGCACTTGCCCAGAATGCCTGTATGGTACATTTGGCCATGAGTAGAGATATAAAGTAGAGATAGTAAAGAAATAGAAAACTGTTTAAGTGAAAGAATGATATAGACGAATATCAAATAGTTGCATCTAGACTGTAGTGCAGCAGGAATAAGTTACAAATGTGCAGAGTCAAAAATAGATTATGGTTGCTTTCTGAAGGAAAGTTCAACACTGGGAAAGAAAAGAAAAACACTAAGCTGTAGTAGAGTTCACAATGCTGACTCCAGGAGTGAGAGGCATTGGTGAAGTGTTTTTATTTGATATTTCTTTACAACATTGTAGAAATCGCGGCACATTCTTGTATTATTCATAATAAATTAAGAAGATAAGAAAGATATATGCTCCTCACCAAGTTGCTCCCATCATCCAACACTCCCCACCTTTGTCCCCCAGGTCTATCCAAATAGAATTAATATCTGAATAAATTATCATCTTAATACAGATCCAGAACAAGAGAAAATAATGATAGAAAAATGAAAATGAAATATGAACAAGAACAAACACAGAGAGGATAAGTCTGGCACAATCAGATAGCATAATTACTTTGATACCCGCAACCTAATCACTCTCAAGTGTACAGACTTCTTATGTAAGCCTATCTAGAACCAATCTTTCAAAAGACTTTTCCTTCAGGAGGCTTAGGGCTGAAAATATTTGTATTTTACACCAAAAAACAGTGTGACTTTGAATAATATAGCTAGGTGAAATACAGCTGCAGCACAAGTACACACCTTCTCATGTGCTCTGTTGTAAGTGTTGGTGGCTGATTTTGCAGCCTTCATTATTGATTGGGGTGGCTCCCACTTGAAGTATGGCTCGAAGTCTGCCATCTTCATTGTTATTACAGATGTCAGTGTTCCGTCCAGGGCCAGGCTGTTTCTAGTTTGCTTTTTTGTTCAATCCCACCAAAAAAAACAAAAAATGTTGCATCAGCATATGAGTGTAGCAGGACTGACACCACTTTAGCAATGGTGGAGAGTCTCTTAAACCTGCCCCCCCCCCCCCCCCTAAATTTTACAGAGGAAGCAAAGACAAAAAGTTAGCGTGAGAAAAGCCATGTGTGGTGTGAAATCTGTGTCAATTGCAAATGCGTCTCAAGCTCAATACTTGAGAGTTGGGAGCCCTGCTTAAACAAGTCAAATATTTCAAACACCCTCAAGAAGGTTTTTTTTTTCTTTTTTGAAAACTTTGACAATGACAATCAAGTGTTCACCAGACTGCACTTCAAATCAATGTGCTATTAATCCAAACACATCTTCAGGGACGATGTAAAATCTCACTTCAATACAATTCAATAGACTATCTTTCTGACAGGTAGACTTACATAATGAAATCAGTACTCTATCTCTAAGCCTGAGATGGAGGGGTTATTCCAGATCCTTCTTAATAAAAATAAAATGAAAACAGAGGCTTTTGTGGGTTTTTGCTCCAGCTTCTGCTTGCTTATCTGGAGCTCCTGCAGAACAACATTGTACCTCTACTTTTGGTCCTCTCCCTAGATATTCTCATCACTACCTAAAGTCAATTTCAGTAGCAAGCAGCCCTGACAGCCATTGCTTCAAGTTTGAAGAGACATACCGTGTCAGCTTTGATGTAGAACAGGAACCTCAAAAACTAAAGGTTGGAGTATAGTCATAACAAACTGATTTGTAAAGAACAAATGTTGTCTGGATCTGCTTGAAGGCAAAAGTGTTTAGTAGCTGTTACAAACAGCTACACTCAAAGGTAAGGTTAAAAAAATCTTGTTGTTTTAGAGAGGGGGCAGATGCAAAGAATTGTTAAAATGGGGATAACAAGGTTTCTTTAAAGCTGTTCGTGCCTGTGCTTGTTTGTACACAAAGCATAAGTGAAAGTGACAAAAATGATTGTGTAAAAAGTGAAAACTACTCTCTCACCTAGTCATACCTGGCCTATCGCTTATTTCTAGGTTAGATTGTGAATTGTTGTTTTCAGAAATTGACAGAAGTCATTGGATGCACTCATTCAGAAACTTTTTTATTGAAGTGCAATGTTATGTTGGTTTTGTGGCTGGTGATTTTCTATATTTTTCTTATTGCAAACAAAACTCATGCTCAAAACAAAAATATACTTGACTAGACCTCCGTTGCTGCCATACAAAAATGTGCTTAGATATGTAATATCACAACCTATTAACTGTGTGCTTTATTACATATTTTAAATACTTTAGGTATAAAGTCAAGAGGTTGAGATATATAGCACCACAAGCTAGTGAAGCATTGTAAATGGAAATGCATTCAGGCACATGCACAGTGACATCTGCCTTACATAAGTACCCTCTGAAAACATGATCACTATTAGTCTTTGGATCTGTTTCTAAACAAAATAATGTGATCCAACACATCATAATGAAATAACACGTCATCAAGTGTAACAGTGTGGATCAATGATGTATGAAGAGGATTAAGATACATCAAGCTTTGGATACACATACACAATACCAAAATGTGTTGGTTTGACTCTGCATATGGTATAAACAAGATAAAAAAACACCATCCATATATTTTAAATATGGAAGTGGACAGTGGAATATCTTTTCCTTGCCATGTCTGTGTCCCAGTGGATGCACATTAAATACTAGGCTACATGATGTGAATCAATTTAGTGACTATGAAATTAAGAGTAAGGAAGCACTCAGATTTATCTGAAAAACACTAAAATGCATTTAGTTATATTGTCTCCCACACACTTATTCTGTCAATCACCATCCTGCCATTCTGATATTTGAGCTGCAGCTTTTTAGTCTGAGATATCTTTAGATCATGAGGAGTCTGGAGCAAGCGACAAAAAACATGACATGAGGCTAAAGCCAATGCAGAAGAAAAACCTTTTTGAGACATTATCGTTTCAATCACTAAATTCAGGCCCTTTACTTAATGTGTTGGTGGTCATTTTGGAAATGATTGTTCCATTAATAAGATTCGAAGACTTACAGTAGCTTTGACGTCTGCCATGTGGGCATTGATTAAAAGTTTGCTCACCAGTTATCCCTGGCTCCTACTTTATTTCAATACCTACCCTGTTAGCTAAATGGTGCTAACAGGGCAGGTTGAGAGATGCTGCAAAAGCCTGATTTTCACGCTCCACTTGGTGTTCCCAATAAGCTAGCGTTAGCATTGCTCCATGGTGGAGAGGAGTGTTTCCAGAGTGTGAAAGGCTACACCCTCCTTATTTGAAAGTCTTGGCTACAAACAGAAAAGATGGCGCCTACTTTAAGCAGAAACTATGGGCTTCAAACTGGCACTAGTGCAAACCAATGGGTGACACCACATCTCACTACACCCACCTTAACTGTCAATGGTTTGGACCAAGTGAATTGAAAAGTGAGCTCTTTTAATTTCCATGTTGTTACTTTCAGATTATATTCACAAATTTACAGATTAATGTTGTGATATGCTCTAAATGTGAGGAATATATCCAAATATATTTAAAAGTTGACACAATTCATTTTAGTTACTCACCAACTATTTATTGAATTTTGGCATCAAAATGCTCCACTGTGTTTTACAGCAGCCAGGCATTCAGTTTGAATTGTGGTGCTTCATTAGGAAGCAATCATGCTCTCACTGCCAACTTGATCACTCAGAAAGGAACACAGGCTTTATATTGATTTATATGTGGAAAAAAACACAAAACAAATAAACAAACAACCAAAAAACATGCATCAATATTTGTGTGTAACCTTCCTGAGTGCTGCCGACCCCTTTGCCGCTCGCTATACATTAAAATGTTGAGGCAAGAGCAGCATGGGTCGGGGCTCTTAAATCAAACCAGTGACAAGAAACAGATTCATTCCAGATCAATTTCTGTTTTGTGTTTACAGTTTTCTGCTAAACACAATGATGCAAAGGAAAGAAAGTCAGCCACTCTCGCCAAGCACGCAATATTTTGACTTTCTGCTTTCTGACCTTTCATGGCATTTTGAAAGGGCAACACTGCAGACAGATGGTGCATACACATATGCAAATTGATAATGTTAGGTGATGGCTGTGGTGGACTGTATCAGTGATTCAAATAATTTGCTCTGTGCCTTAATAATGCCTATCAATGAAAGTCGTGACGCTGAAATTTTGATGTTTGGTGTACTTTTCATGGTGTAACTAAAACAACTGTTACTGTTTTTCTTGACTTATTGCATAATGATCTAAAATACAATAAAAACGCAATTAGCCTGATGTGAAACAACACCAAAATCTCAAACTAAAGGTGCCATTTTAGGAGACTAGACTAAAATTTTAATAGCTTTGACTTTGCTGTTACTAGTTATTTGTCTACAGTTGAAGTTAATTCCAGATGCTATAAAACAACTGAATTACACACTGAACAAATGCTAATTTTGTCCAAGATGACCCTTGACCTCCAGTAACATTTTTATTGGAGAGGCAGACATGAAGGTGGTCAGTGTGGGTTCAATAAAAATTAACATCCATCAGTATTTTTATATGCACACTACAACCTGATTACTTTTATTAACCTGATAATGAGGTCATCAAGGTCATTTTCAGTGTGTTTCACAACACCACATTTCCCCAGTGACATCAATCAATCAATTATCTTTATTTATATAGCACCAGATGACAACAAAAGTCACCTCAAGGCACTTCACACATAGAGCAGATCTCGACCGTACTATTTAAGTTAATTTAAAGAGTAAATGTATGTATAGAAAACATCTTATTAAAGGCACAACCTAAAATAAACAAAATGCAAGGGCTCTGTTAATGTAAAAAATGTACTCATTTCATTCATAATTGATTCCACTGCCTTACTGATACTTGTTGGGAATCCTAATAGACAATGAGACATGCTAAGCACTATTGAAGCCTACTGTCTGTTCAGTCCACACCAACTCTGACATGCATCTGGTCGTCTCTATCCACATAGCCAGCTTTCAGGGACTTTATGATAGTGGCTGGCCGGTCCTCACCAGATGGACTGCCAGCAGAAATTCACTGAACCAAAAATAGTTTTCATGTAGGCTCCAGGGGTAGAAATCAAACAGTGTTTTTGTTTATTGATTCATTGATTTCTCCACCCACCGCAGCAGGCGGGGGAAAGCTTTTAGCCACACAGGGAGACTCGATCAGTCAATATAGATATGGTTAACAAGTTCAGAACATACAAACAGCAGGAGATTTCTTGTGATTTAAACAGCTGTCTGGAGATTACGCTTCACTAAACGCACCAGAGGAGAAGTAGTAAAAGTGTAAAAAGATGCAGGGGGTCCTGGATGTGTAGGAGTGTGTTTGGAGTGATACTAAATAATGAAAACTGTTCATAAAATTTAAAAACAGAAGGAAACTAGACTAAAGTGTTCATATGCCACAGCATACTAACTTGTGCATATGTTCAATATTCCCCATTTGTGGATAATGCTATTCATGCAATATCAATATGACCAAGAAAACCTGGCTGAAATATGTTAATTTCAACCATCAACCCCAGCAAGGACAAGAGTGACTCAACAAGCCTGTTGACAATTCTCAACAACAGACATGGACACAGTGTCTAATCACAGTAATGTCAACCACTTCATGTTTTATGCACATACACATATTCATCCATGAGAGATCATTTTGCAGCATATTTGCAATTTATTACTGCCTGAATCTGGTCCACTTTTGGTCTGGGGTTGTTATGCCTTGTTTGGGTCCTTTAGTTCCAATTAACAGGAATATTAATGCTGCAGCATAATATTGTAGTTTAGACCTTTGCATCTCCGCCTTTGTGGAAATAGCTTGGTAAAACACCAGGTAAAGAAAGAAATGGCCTGCACAGAGCCCTGACCTCAACACCATCTAACACGTTTGGAATGAGCCGGAACACCGACATTACTAATGCTCTTATGGCTGAATGGGAGCAAATCCCAGCAGGTAGCTTCCAAAAGCTTGAGGAAAGCTTTCCCAGAAGCAAGGAGGATCATCTCAGTCACCTGTCAGATTAGAAAATCACTCCAGCTGCAACATGAAGCCTGTGCCATTGAGACTTACAGATATTACAACAGAAACTAGACAAAATATTCTTGGCAGAAACCTTTCTTGGTGTTTTTACAACTTTTAATCACTCAGGGAACCATCAAATCAATGACCAGACATGGTGTAACCCTGCTTTAAGAAATGGCCGTCATCATGCCAGTGCTAGTAATCAGCCATAAAATCTCTCTCTTGAATCCTGTAGTTTCACAAAAAATGCAATGAAAGTCATTCAAAAGTAATTCTGAAGTTACCGGCAAATTTGTCTGGGAATCATTTTCTCTGAGCTTTAAACCTCAGCTCCCTTCTCTTCTCCTAGGCTCTCACTATCTTGTTGATATTCAAATAAACAAGAAGGTTGAATATGAGTTCATCCTCCCGTCTGAGAAATCTTATTTTCCCTGGCTGACATTTATGTGAAAGAGAAGGAATAATGGCTTAGGGTTTGTGACTGTCAGTAAGCTTTGGGGAGGAGGGAAGTGTATGTGAGGGGGACAGGGGTGGGGTATTTAGAAACTGGAATTGATTGAACAATCAAGTCAGTGACCTGACAACGTGACTCCCTCCTCTTATTTTGCACCTCTGACATTTCCATAGGATACAGAGAACAGCAATTTCTGGTGATAACAAGTATCTCACCTGTTAATTTGAAACTTTTCATACAGTTGAGAGTAAACGTGTAAGGAATTGGAAAAATGCATATTATACTACCAACATCATACCTTGCCATACCAATTTGATGCCCACGAGTAGAAGTCATGTGAGTGTATGACAGCACCAAGCATCCTTATGTATGAGTTTAGTTTAAGATATCTGCATATAGTCAAGGACAAATGGAATTGATTTGTGGTGCTAACAGCATTGAAAATGAGTGCGTGTGTGAATGGATGAACATTGGTCCTAATGTTAGACTAGATTAGTAAGGTGCTATATATATGCAGTCCACATTCCATTAACAACAACATAGTGACATGGATTGCAGGGGTTTATGTTCCCTTTTCAGCCAGCAAATTAAAGCAATTTCCCCCCACATGTTTTGCACCTATTCTCTGGCTGGAGAATGAATGTCCTAAATGATACCAATTTTGTTACTAAAATACACAACAGAAGACACTTTATGACAGGCTTGTGCTTTTTGTGCTCAGTGGAGCGCCTGGAAAAATGAAAAAGTCAAAAAGGAGGCCTCTGTGTGTGTGTACAGCCCTGCTATGTCTGCAGAATGGAAAACTAGATTAAGTTTCTGGAGGTTTAGTGAGAAAAGTGTGAAAGCCAGTTACAATAAGCAGCTCAGTCAGTCATTTATAAAAGCCAAATATTGCATTTCATCACCAGAGAGAAAGTGAGGCAGGAATAAAACACCTCAGGAGAGAAAAGAAGAGAAATTCAGACTTTGTTGGAGACCGTTTTCTTCCTGGTTTCACAGACTGCAGCTATGACTGAGTGTGTGCGGACACTCCTCTGATTGTCTTTAATGGTCAAAACAGGATATTGTAGGCCTACATATTATGCAAAATGGAACTTGTTCTGGTTGACAAGTTCTCGTATATTACATTACATTACATTACATTACATTACAACAGCAAAATTGTAAGACTAACAAGTAACAAATCATTTTCTGATGGTTTAAGCTTAGGCTGATTAAAAAGCCCTGCGACTGACATACAAATCCATCAATAGAAATTCTCCTCCATACCTACAGGAACTGATTACACCACAAACTCCATTTGCATCCTCAGATCTGCCAGCAGATCATGGATGATCAAGTCTTCTTCTCTGCTGTATAACGCTTATGGAAGAGCCTTCTTAACCATCTGAGAGCAGCACAGACCTAAGAACATCTGTATTCAGTTAAGCTTTTCATCTGAACTCTCATTACTTTCTTTTTGTGTAGTATGTTTTAATAATGTAGCAGTTTGAGATTCACTATGAAAGAAAAGATTGGTACAAATTATTTTTTTCATTATTTATTAGTATCTCTCTAGTTTAGAAAATAGATTTTTAAAATTGAATTTTTGGTTTTGTTTTGTAAATTGAATATGTTTGGGTTTTGGTCAGACAAGACAAGTGATTTGTAGGCACCTCTTTGGTCTCTGGGAACTTGTGAGGGGAATGTTTCATTTTTCTGAAATTTTATTGATGTGATGATTCATAATTTCATCAAAAAGTAGTTGCTGAATTAATAGTTAATGAAGACAGTAATTAATTGGACCCATGTATCTCTGATAAGCCAAAATCAACTTTTATTTATTTATTTTTTTTAGCTTTTAGGTTTACTTATTTGTTGACTGAACTTTTAAAGCCACTGTCATGACTGCATTATGATTAACTCACATTAAAATCCTCCCATTCACCCCACACACTCACCCTGAATGACCAAAACTTGTGAGCTGCTGTTTTGCAAGCATTAGCCATCACATGAAAAGACCATTAACAGACTTCATTAAAGTTAATTAACAATCAGTCCGTCAGGTAAAATTCCTCCACATCTTTCTGCTTCATTACAGCTGAATTTCCATCATAGTCTGTCACTTACAACACATCACAAAGCTTGTCAGCAAGTGATTGCCAGGCTGATTGAAACACACCCGGTCTCACTGTGTGGTGCCTCTGATGTCCCATCAGCGTGTTTGTGTTGCATCCTGAATATTAATAGAGCAGAAAAATGCCCTGAGTGGAATGAGTTTGCTTCAGAATGCAGCCTTGTGATGGAGGTGATTAGTAAAGTAGAGGCAGGTGATACAATGCAACATGGTGACAAAATGCAGATGGTCATGTCTGCTGATTAGAGTATAAAAGCCTCCTCATTGAGAGTGTAATGTGGTTGATTATACAGCAAACAGCCTGTTCTTGGCTCTAAATGAGGGCTGACTTAAGCACTCCTAGATGTTGTTATAATGATCACTGATGTTGTAGCCAAAGCATGTTTTGAGGCTCAGAAATAGACCTCAGACGCAGCCTCAGTCTAACACACACAGTTATTCTATTTTTGCTCCGGCTATACCACAGCAAAAGAAAATTAGACCTGTGGTACCGAGATGGCCTATATCCCCATTTTTCTCTCCTCTCATTTCCTGTCATATGTCTACTGTGCCTTTTAATAATGGCTTAATGCAATAAAAAAAAAAGTCATAAGCCTGGAGCTGCCATTTGTTGTTAAGAATTCCAGTTTACATTAAGATTAAATGTTGCATGTCTGCATCATGAAGTTACATTTGAGCAACTTTTTAATTTGTATTTGATGGGTTGGAACATAGTTTGTTTTTTAAGGAAACTGTCCTCCAGCAGTATCTGTCATTTCAGCAGATGTCATAAATGACTGTAGGAATTGTTTTCTTTAACCATGATCACTATCTTTAACCAAGCAGTTATCTTTTTGCATTTGCAATTGCAAAGTGTCTCAATCTTCTTTCTTAATAGTTTTGGGCTGGCAGTGGGCTATGCTATTAGACTGTACACAGATAATTGTTGTGTGTCTCATAAATTCATTGCTGGATTTGGTCACTTTAAAAGGAAATTCAAGACTTACATATTTATACAAGTATAAACAAGTATTTGATACACTGCCGATTTTTTAGATTTTCCCACTTACAAAGCATTTAGAAGTATGTAATTTTTTATCATAGGTACTCTTCAACTGTGAGTGACGGAATCTAAAACAAAAATCCAGAAAATCACATTGTATGATTTTTAAGTAATTCATTTGCATTTTATTGCATGACAAATCAAATTGGCAGTGTTTCAAATACTTATTCTCCCCACTGTAATTTGGGATACATATGCTCTGACATGCATCATGCTGCAGTAGCTGCTATGTTTACTGTAATCATGGATGTACACACAAAAATCAACTTACTTTTGTCACTAAAAACAGTCCTGTACTTCTTTGTTTGTCTTCAGCTTCACACATGCTTCCTCAACTTTGGACACTCAAATTATGAAATCTGTAACTGATGACATTTACATTCAGCAGTAAACTTAAACATTTTGAGTGATGATATCTACAATGTTTGTCTTAAAACTGGACAGTAGGCATGCAAAGTGTGTGTGTGTGTGTGTGTGGGGGGGGGGGGCGTGATCTGCTCTGGTCCACCTGATTGGGGTTGGGGTCCTAATTATCAATAGGCTACTTACATTGCAAGCAACAGCTGCAGAAGTGCTACCGTCTTCCTCTCCCCACCCATTCAAGTGGATGGGTCCATCCGTGTAATGTCAGAGGTGACGCTACCCTATACAAATTGATGTACTTATATAGGGCATTTTAGTCCTTTGACCACTCAAAGTGCTTTTACACTCCAAGTCACATTCATACACATATTCACCAGTCATTCCTCAAGTGATGCAATAAACAATTCATGGTTTAATTAGGATGTGCTGCAAAATGTTATCCTACACTTTTTATTCAATTTTCACATGCTTTTAGTCTTGGATGAACCATACTGAAATGTAAAGTAAAAAACAAACAAACAAATAAACAATAAAAAACAAAAAGAAAAAAAACACACTTTTTGTAACATTTTAGGTTCAATAAAAGGCAACACTGATTGCTGAGCTGATGTGTTGGTTGGATGCCATCACAGCACGCCACACAGGTGTTGGAGATATTGGGTCCAGGTTGAGTTCTGAATTCGAGCAGAATGCTCCATGACCATTAGGACTAATGTGGTAATTTGACAGAGAGCAAGTGAATGTTCCACTGCAGTGCTGGGTTAATGTGGTGTCCAGTTTCATTTCCAGGTTATTAGTGTTGAGTGACTACGACAGCTTTTCTGGGAGTTACATTGCCACTGCTGTTTGTTCTCTGCAATGTGTAAAAGAATCCATGATGAAAGACTTGCCTTTTTCTTCATGTTTTATCCTTGTTTCACAATTTATATGTTATAATCTTTTTGCTAAATTTTTTAAGCATATATGTATATATGCATGGGGGGAAAAAGATGGATAATGAGAAGGCGCAAAACAGGTACTATGAGCAATTATGGAAATGCTGACATATAGCATACACATTAATATTTAATTTTAAAATTAAAATGCAGTCCATCTTAAGTCCTGTAAGTGGAAAGGCTCTATGGATGGCAATGTCACTTGGTCTGTCCACCACTTTGGTCCAGACTGAAATATCAACTACTGGATGGATTGCTGTGAAATTTAATTCAAAATCCCTATAGAGCAGAAATTCTAATGACTTTGCTGATCCAAACACTTTTCCCATTCCTTGGTTGTTGACTGGATTCGTGCCGAAGTAAATGACATTCTAATCAGCCTCAGCTGCACTTTCTGTTCGGTGCAAATTAGCAAATGGAAGAAGTTTTTCCCAAGAAGTTTGAGGTATAAAGAGAAAAGAAAATTGAAGAGCTGTGCAACTTAATTTTGATGGACTCATCCTGCATGTTCCTCATAAACATGTCATCTTTATAATCTTATGAGTTGTTCATAAGATTCACGAGACAGTTCAGTCAGTGACAGTTCAGTGATTGCAGTCTGCTGGTGGACAGAGCAGGTCGTTATTCCTCATTGGCTGCAGGTGCTGTTAGTTTATATGAAACCTGTCAGTGTATCTGTGCTGGTTGGACTTTCTGGTTTGTTAAAGGTAGAATATGTAGAATGAGCAGAACAACGCCATCTAATGTCTCGAGATCGTAGTCGCAACAACCAAAAAGTAATTCCAGCAGTTGGGTTGCTAGGTCCGGTGCCGGATTTTATTTTAGCTCTAACTCTGTAAATATACCACTTTATCCACATGTCTAACCTTTTTAGGCGAGAAAGTAGCCCTTTAGATCCACAATGTGACGCTAATTTGTCCAAATAACATCTGCTTAAAGTTTTGTTCCTGCGAATTCGGAGCCGCTCAAGTTAGCCGTAGCGAGTAACGCACTTCCGGTCATTTTCACAAAATAAAACACCCGTTGCCTTTTATTATTAAGAAAACCATAACGATAGAGTTGGTGCTTTTATTTTGAAAACAGGAAGCGAACATACCCTCGCTGTAACTGACTTGAAACCACCGAGGTACATTACATTGTGGGAGTAGCAGCCATGGTAGCAGCAATGTCTCTGCATGTACTGCCTAATCCTAAGCACTGATTGGCTTGTGTGTGGTGTCGTCAGAAGCAGAAGAGGCTCACGGTCGTAAACATCTAGTCACGTGTACTCTGAGATGGACGCGCAGGTCAGGAAATGACGTAAACGGACCGTATATGGTTCGTTTTTTGTGTTATTACACTACGTGTTGGACTAAACACATGTTGACATATTGAGGAAAGTATTCCGGTTAGAAGGAAACGGATTTCATATTTCAGCAGAATGGATACTTGGCGAGCTGTACAGAAAGTCCTGAGTCATAAGATGAACGTTGTGGATAAAGGGAAGACTTTGAAGGTATGTAGGCATTATAGCTTTTCTTACTTAGCTCAGGGGCTAGCCGAGCTAATCGCTAATACTATTACGGCTGTGAGCAACCATATAAGTCGTGAGTGGTCTTGAATGATTCAGGTCAATCTAAGCTTTCCAACTATGTACGGCATGAATATATATGTTTAAGGGTTGGTGTTTAAAACATTCAGAAGAACGTGTGGCTACTTCCTAACATCTGTCCCGTCCCGTGAACGGAACAGCGTGCGTTAAGAGGTTAATGATCAAATATCAAAATCCGAATAGCGTCAGAAAGTCAACCCACTCTCCACATTTCCATTTCTACCGTTTTGATACTTCATGGTACACAAACAAATAGCATCTCATATGAAAGCTAAGACCCTGGCGAGTTCAACAATACCACTATTATTGCGCTGAAAACTCAGTGAACCAGCAGCCAAAGAATACAAAGGTAAACAACCACTTATTTACAGCGACTAACAGATATTCTGTCTTACCTTCGAAGTTTTGTGATGAAAAGTTGTACTCGAGAGCAAAAAACGCTGGTTTTAGTAAGTCCAACACGGCTCTGCTTGTTTACAACTCCATTTCACCCAGTGCCAGCCTACAGTAGCTGCACCGGAACAACAGATAACCCTGGCAACCCGCAATTCCGGCCGCTAATTGGCTGGTACAGTGTACACAGAACGTCATTGTCGAACCCATCAAAATTTTTTAAAAATATTAATTCAGACTAAATATTTTTTTTTATGGAAAAGCAATACTTTCATTCTGTACCCCTCAAAATGCCCCGTGGCTGTATTATTTTTAAAAAATATATAGCTTTTAATAAATATTCTACATATTCAACCTTTAAGTCAGACCTATATTGTCTCTGATTTAATTTCTTTTTTTGCCATTATGCACCAGTGTCACAACAATTTTGGGTTTTGAAATTTAGTTGGTTTCATTTTGAAATCAGTGTTGGTGAGAATCCCGAGGAGAGCACATTTAGAGATTTGTAACTTCTTTCAGTAATCTTTCAGAAACTTATTTTCAATTCAGTAGTTTTTTTGTCATTGCACAGCAGTACAACCAAATTGTTTGTCCCCAGTGGCTGATAATGCATAAAAACAACAGACAATAAGACTCATAACAGACACTATGGATAGTGACAGTAATAAATATAGGAATAAGAGCAGTTACTGTCTTAATTGCACATGCCGGTACATTTGAGGTCCATACACAGTATTCCACAGTTGATTTGACACAGGTTTTTTTAACAGCACTCTGTTATGGAGTGGGAGTGTGAGATTTCATGAATGTGTTGGTGCCCTGCAGAGTCCTTAATGATTGTGGCCTTACTGAGACAGCAGATTTTGTATAAGTCCCCAAGTGCTAGTAACTGAGTACCGATTATGTTTTGGGCTGACTTTATGACCCTCTGGAGAGCTTTCCTGTCAGCAGCCATGCAGCTGGAAAACCACACCAGCATGTTGTATGTGAGGATGCTCTCAATCATCTCCTTTCTTTTGGAGATGTTTAGTGCCAGGTTGATGGTAGAGCAACATTCAGTCAGTCTGCAGACCTCATCATTTTAGTAATGTTATGTGTCCAAATCACAAGTGCTGTCAAGTCATGTTTCCTCTAACTAAGGAGTAGAACACTTTGTTTTGTTATTGGTGTGAATTTGACTACTGATTCAAAAAACCTCAAAACTAAACATAAGTTTTTAGCATTTTTCACTACACTATAACTGTATCTTTCCATTTTGCACAGTGCCACAGTAGTCATATATGGAGGTAGCCCATCAGAGACGAGGCAGAAAGGAGAAAAAGATGGAAACCAGAATTCAGCTGTAAATGCTGGCTGTGTCCCTTTTTCTTTTAAGACTTACAAATACATGTAAATGGACCAAACAAATTCCAGCTTTTTGTTTACATTTAGAGGAAGAAATTATATCTGGTGTGGTCTGGTGTTGTTCTGATAAATGCAAAAAATGTCACCTTTTCAATCGACCAAAAAAGTATGTTTTGGTAATTTTCCAAAGGCATTCTGGCAAATGGAGGAACTCACAAATGTGCAAATACACATTGCACACAGTTTACCATTTGTACATTGTAAGTGAGCATTTCTATATCACACCGCCACAGTCACAGCCTCATGTCCAGTCTGCATGTTGGCCATTTGCCATTATTCTGTTTGATATTTTGTAGTCTCATGAATAATTCCCTTCATGCAGTCAGTGCTGTCATTTGTATTTAAAGTGTTTTACTAATTGCCTCCTCCCATCGAGCTAATTATTTCTCCATTGTGCTGTTATGCTGCAATTCATGACGCTGCGTCACGGAAAGTCATTCACAGTGTGTAGAATGACTGAGTGGAAGAAATAAAAACATCTGATTTGTGATGCTAAACTCCAGCACTATCAATTCTGTAAGTTTGAGTCATCAGAGTTACAGACACATGAGCATCCATAAAACCATTTTGAGGAATTTGAATGGTTTTTATTTAGTTTGTTTGTTTACACCTGCACACATAATGATTTTCTTTTATCTTGTTTTCGCTCCTCATCCACACACACAAACACACAACACTTCAAATTCAAATGTTCAGAAACAAATACAAGAAAATATAGTGAAGAAATTCCTCACTGTATATGACTCTAGGAAATTTACTGAAATTAATCTTAAATTCATTTTATTCTGCAAAATAATGAGGCTTTCAGGGGATTAATACCTGCATGAGTCAGTGATTCTGTGTATGCGTACAATTAATCAATATTTAATGATTTGTGGGAATTAATAACAATTTGGTTCATGTTGTACTTAAAGGTTAGAGAGAAGAGCTAGACTTCAAACAACTTTTTATGAAGTTCAGCAGATTTGAGTTTTTGCTAAAACAAACACAAAAAACACACTAGTAATATGAATTTTATTTAATGCAGTGATGTTCTGAGTGTATATGGTTTAAGTATTATAGATTGTTATACAAAAAATGGTTCCATCATTGCCTTTGGTATTTATAATAATTCATATTTCTTCTTTGCACAGTCCTGACAGAAATATAGTATTTAACACAACTAGAAACAATTCACTATTTTATCATAATGAAGGTGAAACAGCCCCAATAAAAGTTGTAGAACTGTGTGACTTAATTTTGATGTACTCATACAGCATGTTCCACATAAACATGTCACTTTTATAATATTATGTGTGATACTGTGAGTTGCTCTTGACACAGCTGAGTTCTCCTGAAGTGATTACAGTCTGCTGGTGGACAGAGCAGCTCGTTATGCA
This sequence comes from Scomber japonicus, assembly GCF_027409825.1. Lineage (NCBI taxonomy): Eukaryota > Metazoa > Chordata > Actinopteri > Scombriformes > Scombridae > Scomber > Scomber japonicus. Next base: position 8,891,966 of record NC_070590.1, on the reverse strand, counting down.
CCACTGGCTGCAGGTGCAGTTAGTTTACATGAAACCTGTTTGTGCTGGTTGGCCATACTGGGCTGTGAAATGAGACTCTCTCTTTCCATTATGCACCAGTGTAACACATTTTTCGGTTTTAGTTGGTTTAACTTTGAAATCAGTGAATAAGATCTTTAACAGTTAAATATTTCTATCTTTTCTCAGTGATCTTTCAGAAACTTAGATTTTCTGTTGGCAATTTTGTGTGAACCCCTGCCATCTATGTATATATTTTTTTAAAGAAGCAGCAAAGAAATGACTATAATCTGAATTTTAAAAGGTCCCATTAAGTGTTAATTTACCCAGATTGTCAGGTAGGAGTGAACCAATGGACTAAAAAGCAAAATCTCTGCAATCAAATATCACAAAGGCAACAAGCATATGAAACTGTTGGCTTATACACTGCAACCCTTTATAAATTGTCACCATATTACAATTTAAGATGAGTAAAAACTGCCTCATATATCACGTAAATGTTAGTAATCAGAGTTGCTGTTAATGCAGTAATCACTCAGAGCTTCAGACACAAAATCCTAATAAGCCAGTTTGAAGTCAAGAGTCAGTCCCCACAAGTATACATAAGTAAGCAAACACACAGCGTCTTGTAATTTACCTTCCTCCTGTTTCTTATTTTGCTCTCCAGCAGCAGTATAAATCAATGCTCTGATTACAGCTCTGTGGCCATAAATAAACACAGATAATCTGCTGCAATAAACATTTATCCTGCTTCTCTTTTTTTTCTATTTAAGGGAAAATCTGCTTCTTTACAAACCTTTTTTTAAATTAAGAGTTTACCTCTGAAATTGTACACAGAAAAGGGAGATAATTTGTGGCTAACAGAAGGGGTAAAACATAACTTTAGACCAATACATCATCCTGCCTGATACGTTCAGTAAACTCCAAACAAAGTGGCTTCTTCTTGTGTTTTCTTTTCTTTTTCAACCACAGTTTGTTTCCATGCTGATGTTCACTGAAATGTTGATTTTTTTAAATGGACATACATAACTGCAGCAAGACTTCAATATGAAGGAATTGAACAACAAGCTTGTGTACTTTTAGTTAAAGAAACTACACGAAGGATATTCTTACTGACTGAATCCATGTGAATCCACAATACTTTTTTTTTTGTATTTTAGACACAACACATCTTTATGCTGCATGGATTTTTCAGAAGTTTTGACAAGAAGAGGTCTGTCTCTTGCTGTATTCACCTCATTGTTCATGTGCTGGTAATTGATGTATTTTTCTACATACTTTCTTTGCTGGTGACAAAAGAAAGAAAGAATGTGCTGGGTAAGATCTTTGGGCTGATGAAAAGGTTTCACAGTAATGGAGATGATTTACTGTGAAGGAAAATCGGATCCATTAAGCACATAACAAAAGTCTATGTTCAGTGTGAGAAAGCGATTGCCCAGGCTAATTATTGTATTGCCATCTCTAATACTGACAAAGAGGGCAAAAAATAATCACTTAGTGAGACATTTAGGAAAGTTTCTAAAATCAAGTTTTTGTTAAATCCATTATCTTCTGAAACCTAGTTTTTGTAAAAGAGAAACCTGTTTCCCAAAGTGTGTGTGTGTGTGTGTGTGTGTGTGTGTGTGTGTGTGTGTGTGTGTGTGTGTGTGTCAGAGGGAATACTGTGATTTAATGCATGACAGAAATGATGGGAGAGGCTGCTGAACTGAATGCTTCAGTAGCAACACTGAGAATTGTTGATTTGACACCAGATTGACACGCGATAATTATGTTTAAACCCATGAGCCATGATGCATAAAAACACCCTGAACATGTCCATCGATCATGTTACACACCTTACTGACAGATGCTAAAGATACCCCTGAAACTCAAAATTTTGTTGCTTCTGGGGGAGCTCAGGAGCTAACCCCTCACCACCCAGGCAGCCCCATAATTCAATCATTGATTTTTATGTGTGTGTGTGTGTGTGTGTGTGTGTGTGCAAGATAATCTTTTTCTCACAAGATAACAATTTATGTGAATGAGAGTCTAAGATCCATATACATGTATCACAATTATACCCTTAAGTATTTTGTGCTGTGACATTCATGCCCATCATGATACTGCTACAGTAAAATCAGATTGTAAAACTTGTACAAACAATCTGGGGCTACAGCACAGCATCCAAGTCTGCCCCCCTCCTCAACTTCCCACAAATAAAACAGCATTAGCAGCTGTCAGTCTTCTTCTTGCTCCTGACCTGAGCCATCAGTCTCCTCCCTGGTTTCCTGACATTAGCGATCTGAGTCTCACCTTTGATGCCTCTTTCTCTTCGTCTCCTGCCACATGCGAACAGTCCATTTAAATTTAAAAGGGCCCAAAGGACTCTCAGCATGGCTGTGTGTAGGGCTCTCTGCTGCCCTGACCTGGATAATACGTGGCTTTTTTAATAACGGTTAATACAACTTACCACCTTGGCACTTAGAGCTGATCTTACACTCTCTTTTCCTCTTTTTTTTTTCTTCCTCACTTCCCTCATTTTTAATTATTTTATCTATTTCAATTTATTCCAGTCTCTTTCTCCTAGTCTCTATCTCTCACTCACTCTCTCTAAGGAGTCGGAGAAGAAGCTATAGATGGTAATTTTCTATCTCTCTCAGGTCTGTCTGTCTGGCTCACTCTCACACACACTTTGCTCCATCATTTTATTCCATCACTGAATGACACAGGGTGAAATGGTGCTACCCGGTGAGGTCTGATGTGACACAGTTAACACCCAGCTGTCAGGAATGCATCACTCTCCCATCACTTCACATAAATGAGATGCAGCCCCGCCCTCTCGGCTTTCTCCGCCTGCTTTGTAGGTGGCGTTGCCTCAAAGTGATGGACATATCATGGCCCCTCAGTTCTGGTCCTGACACATTTAATTTGTCTTCTCCTTTAACAGAAATTTAAACTGTCCTTGCATTCTATTGGTAACTGACTTATTAGTGGTACCGAAGAATAATCGTGATTCAGCAGCATGTTGTGTTTGCAGAATCCATTCTGCCTTGGGATGTTTAGCAGTTGTGAGTTCTGTTAAGGTACCCATGCATGTCAGATTGTTGAATAGCATCTGAAGCATCCCACCCCTTTTCCAACATTGAGACAAGGGGAAGGGTTAACTTTTGAGGGTCTTCTGTCCACCCTATGCTGGATAATTTCATAAACACATCTCTTCCTCTCCATTTCGGCTTTCCTTCCAGACAATTTTTTTTTTGTCTGAAAATGGAGCCTCCAGAGTGTGTTAATGTAAAACTGCTGGCTTGGCATTGTAGTGAGCTTTATAGAAACACTGTTATGATGATGGTGTTGGTGGTGGTGGTGTTGTTGTTGTTATAAAGTGCAATATTTAGTTGTTTTTTACAGGCATTTCATTGGAACGGGAGGGAAGTAAAAATATAACGATAAAACAATAAAGGACGGCTCATATAAATGTTGTTCTCTATGCAGTCTGATTTGATAACTTTTTTAGGGTTAGGTAGATAGCTGGCTACCACCTTTCTCTTGCTGAAATGATTATACTGCTTTCAGTAAACAAAATGTCAGGGAGCCGCCACGGAAATGGAAACGGTAAACAATTTCTTCTTAATTTGTTTTCTGTGGCTGACTTGCTTGTCTGTCCTCCACACATGCCTAGTGGAGGAGAATGCATGTTTTGGAGTTTTTAAGACAGACATATTCGCAGAAACAAGCTGAAACTGCTGCTGTGGACGAATGTTTTGTATGAAAACGTTTTAATTTAACTTACTTAATGTAGACAAAGTCTCAGTTACAGAGCTGTCCTGTTGGTGGGAGTGGAGTCCATCACTTAAGAACAGCTGTAAGTGCTCAATACTGACCTGATCTCATGCGCGTAAGAAAAAAGGAAAATGCACCAAAACTCTAACATTCAAAAGCCAATAAACACACACATGCAATAAAACTGTCTGCAAGTAATCACACCTTTTATTAAACTAGACTAGAAACTACATGCAAACTATAATTAACAAGGTTGTGTTTTGTGGATGAGATACAAATGAATGCTGCAAAAACTGGTATTTCTCTTGACACTGACACTATTCAAACACTTTTTTTATCTCATTACATTTGCGTAACATATGTTATCTTGTCTGTAAAAAGGATTGACGTCAGCACTATAGAATGTGAGTGTTTTGTGTGCCTGTGTGTTTGGCGTGCTTGGCAGCCTGGGAGACACGCATGCTCAGGGAGCTTCTTGTTCCATCATCAGCTTTTCCAAGGATAAACAGTTCAACAGAGCTCCTAAATCTGCCTCTTGCAAAGCCACCAGCATCAGCCTCAGTCTCTGCTGGGGCACAATACTTTCACATTGTCAAACTCAACCCTGCAATTCTGTATTTTTTATCTTTTCATTCACTTTAGCGACTGTGTCTATCCTTTTTTATATTTTTTCTTCCTACCCCAGTGTGCACCTCATGAGTCTGTGCAATAAACCACGCCATTTAAAAAAGAAATATAGGTCTTTTATTCTAAAATCATGATGAAATGGAGTATATTTTTTATAGCAGTAAAAGAAAGTCATCACTTTGGCTCTCCATTTCTCCAAATAAATGTAGGTGCCTTGCTGAGCAAATTTTGGCATTGAAGGATTTCCATAACAGCTTGGGAATAGCTCAAGAAAAAAGATTATTAGCAAAGGATGGTAATGCAACTTTAAACTGCAAGTCATCTGCTGTTAAAAAAGGAGAGAAATTCGTGTTCCATGCAATAGTTTTCCATTTTTCTGTGTGCTTAATGTCTGTTTGACAAATAGCCACTCCATTAGTCTGTATTCTGCCCTAGCAATGCTAATGTCTAATGGACCAATCCCCCATTACAAGTTGAGACCCTAAGCTTAAAAAGGGAAAACAAATTTTAAATCTCTCAAGAGCATATAATAATAAAGAGGGAGGAATACAAAAGTGTCAGTGGTAGGACAAGGGCAAAAATAAGTGCTGGTAAAATTAGATCATCACTTGTGAGTCATTACAAGTTTTTCTTCTTTTTTTTCCATTTTTCATTTTCAAGGCTACCAATAAATCCTGAAGGGTATGCTCACTGCCGTTGTCTTTCTACTACAGTTTCTTTTGTGTTTGTTTTCTGTCTCTGCCTCTTCCTACTTTGGGGGAGATCATGCATATTTCATGGATTTACGCCTCTTTTAGCAGGAAATTATATTTGGAAAATGAATAAACAAAAGGGATTTGATTATTCAAACTGAACTCCAAAGTAGAGCTGCATAACTTTTTATTCAGAGACGACATGCCTGCAGGGATATGTGTATATGGGGTGAACTACTGTCTCTGACACTGCGTCCTATTCGTTTAGTAAAAAAGGCATGCAGTGTCTGATCTGTATAGTGGGAGTATTTTGCACTTTTTTGGCCTCCCTCCTTACCTGTCTGTCTCTAACAATGTTGCTGTTTAATGCGAAAAAATGCATGGCACATTTTGCTGCAATGCATTATATTCATTGCTATCATTATTTCTAATTGGTGTGGTTTCACAGTCTAACTATTCAAATAAATTGGTCTAGTACAAATGCAGGATACTGGGTATAAGTCTTTTTTCTAGTAAGTTTACAACTGTGTAATACTTGACATGAGTTTCTGTAGCTTTTCTTTTAAGGCCTGTAGAGAAGCATCCTTCTGACCAATGGTTCCTAACCAGTCTTTTCTCAGGTTCCAGATTTTCCTTTGGGACATTTATCTTTTAAACCTGTGCATCTGAGTCTGGTTGAATCAGGTTTGTTTTCTCCCTTGGCGTGATTCATTTGGGCACGTTTGAACACATTAATCATAAGTGTGGACCAAAACAACCTTTTGGTCCATTTAGAGGAAGTGGTCCTCAGTCTGGTCCCTAACAAACTCTGGAGCAGCTTATTTGTGGTGAGAACGTGATCCGACCTCAATGCAACCTGACAACTATAGGTGTATTGGGAGTGTGAGCTAAACATTGCCTGTAGCCAGGTGTGCTTGGCATATTGCGGATGGGCAAATTTAACAGTTGCTAGCAACTAGCTGGAGAATTAATTGAAGTCAAACGTGGGCTTGTGAATCAAAGAAAGTTGTATTTGGCCAGAGGACCTTTTCAAGACTTACTTTCTATGTTTATGATCTTGCTTCCACACCAGACACATCTGACATGAACTTATTGTACACTTTGCCTCTGTGCTGTGCCATGTGCTGCAGATGGCTTTAAGGGGGCTTTAGATTAATTAATTAATCCAAACATGTCTAAAGGCAAAGGAGAGGGACAAGATGTGATGAATCTTACAAAGACACATGTTGTGTGTGTCCTTGAAGGCATGTTGTGGTGTTGCATTTGGTTGTATAATGAGCATGGTGAAAAAACAAGTTGATTTGAAGAATGAAAATGAAGATGCAGGCAGGAATTTAAACGATTTTATGAGTCAGTGTAAATAATGGAAAGGTAATAAGGAGTGTCTGTTGTCCTCAAACTCAGGAGCAACCTGCCAGAATTAACCTGAGGGTATCAGAGTCAGCTTCAGCCACAATCTTAGCATTTTCATAATGACATTTTAATCAGATAACATTAAGTATCCCTTACAAGACTTGTTGCTCTGCAGTGAATCATAAATAGTTCCAATTTGAATGGTTTACAATTAATTGACTGTATTATATTCTTCTACATTTCTCATATCCAATCAATTATCTTTGTAATGTTTCAGTTTGCTGCATACAGTATGTTTATGAGTTATATAAATAAAGGCTTGGGTGATGTAAGTTGTATTTATGTACATGTGGAGTTTTTCTGCTGGTGCCAGTTGATAAGGCTGCTGAGGAAAAAAAAAATCCTGTTCTTTATCTGTAAGTATAGTGGGTGTGTTTGGGGCACACAGGCCAGGAGATCCAGCAGAAATGATATGCTCCCTCAACCACCTCTCCTTTTTTCATTAACATAACACTTCACTGTTTGCATGCATAGAAATTTGTTTTGCATTTCATGCTTCAGCAATCCTCTTTTTCCTCTTCTCGTCCTCCTTCCACCTGTCCTCACTACTTTATTTTTTACACGCCCTGCTCCTCTTTTTATCCCACCTCCCTTTATCTGTCTCTCCAAGCTCCTCTTCCCCTTTTCTTTACCCCATTCCAGTTTAAAAAGCCACACATCTAGCACTGCTTTGCTATATCATTTTACAGTGTGGCTCCAAAGCCCTGAGCAGATCTGTAATATCTCTTATTGCTGCCTCAGTAACTATTTACCCTGTGAGCTGTGTTCTCTGTTTTGTGTATTCAGTGCCAGCGCTGGCTTGGGTGAACTAAATCCCTGAGGGTGAAAGAGAAGCAGAGATGGAGAGAGAATTGGAGGAGGGGAAGTGAGGCCTTTTTAAAATCCCTCTCAGATCAGCCTGTATCATCCTTGTAGATGCTCCCACAACTGCCCTTTTTAATGACATTTGAGGAAAAAAAGAAAAAATAGCTGCTTCAAATCATCGCAGGGTGGCCCAGTCAAGGAATAAAAGTTTATAATGGAGTTCACAAAAACAGTGGAATATTTTGTTTGAGTAAAAAATGAACCTGCCACATTGGAGTTATTGGAGACTAATTTAATTTGATGTGTTTAATCGCACTAATGCAGCATATTAGACCTTGACTAAATTACAATTATAGAAATTAAACATTTCAAATGAATCCATCTGAATTTTAGGAGGAAGCTTGCCTTTTTAGAAATTTAAACAAGTAAATTAGAAATGAAACCAACTGAATGACTCACTGCAGGAAAGGTTACCGCAATATTTCGTTTTGTTTAAATGTCTATTGTCCATGTAACTAACAGTCCAGATAAATGCCACCAAATATTCCTCTGGCTTGCTGCTGACATTTTATAATTAACTGTAAAGCATGAAAGTCCCCACTTACAAATATGACCGACAGCTGAGGGCTGCAAATTCAGACCTGGGGCATAAAGGAAATTACCATGACCCACTGGGAGAAAGAAAAACACAAATTCATGTGTAAAATTGAATTTCTCAAACATTAAAATGAATCAGATGAATTTGTATTAACTTGAACTTCAGAATAGAGAATTGTGTTAAAGTTCACCTTCATTTGTCATTTGTACAGAATAATGTACAGAATGTAATATGTACAATGAAATGCTTACGATGCAGCTTGGGACATTACTGCAGACAAAAGCAATTATACGTATTATATATGTATAATAAGATAAACATGAGGTAAAAAAAAACAAGAACAACTACAACAGATTAGAAGCTTACAGTAGATAAAGTTACCAACATAAAAAAAATAGATGGTGAGAACAATATTAGATGTGATGAGTATAGAGTATATGTAGATGAAAGCAGCCTGGAGGTGCACACTCATCTGCACATGTACCGCCTGACAGATGGTAGCATGGAGAACAGTTTGTGTGCAGGGTGGCTGTGGTCCTTGGCGATCTCGCGCGCCATGCCAAGGCGACGCAGATGACCTCAGCTGTCTACACAACTCTTTGGAGAGCCTTGCGGTCGTGGGCGGAGCGTCTGCCACACCACACCGGGATGCAACCTGTCAAGATGCTCTCGATGATGCATCTGTAAAAATATGTGAGGATGGTGGGGTTCATGCCGAACTGCCTCAACCTCCTCATGAAGGAGAGATGTTGGCATACTGCTCTGACTAAGGTGTCCGTGTGGAGCTACAGTAACTTTCAAATATTGTCTGAGAGTTATGAGATATTCAGTATCGGCCTGGGTGTTTGTGCAGCAAGAGGACAACAGACTGAACTAGAGGAAATGGTAAATGGACTGTACTTATATAGTGCCTTTCTAGTCTTTATGACTACTCAAAGCGCTTTACATTACAACTCATTCATCCATTCACACACATTCATACACTGATGGCAGGGGCCACCACGCAGGGTGCCAACCTGCTCATCAGAGACAATTTAACCATTCAGTCTGACTGGAGGAGCTGGGAATCGAGCCGCCAATCTTCCAATTGGAGGACGACTGCTCTAGCTCCTGAGCCACAGCCGCCGAAATGAGCTGCAGAACGTTCAGGATCGATGCTCATTTCATGAATTAGTCTGCTCTTCGTTTCCCAATGAAATGACCTCCATCGGTGCAAATCCAATTTGAGAGGCAAAGATTTAAATTTTCATTCTGTCTGACTGACATTGTGACAGCGGAGACAGAGACGTGGAACAGAATGAGACTCAGTGTAGTGATAATTAAATCTTATTTATCCTGACATTGCTGTGGCTGTCTTCTTATTGAATAACTTTGAGCAACAGCACTGCATGTGTATCTGTCTGTGTCTAAATATTTCTGGTACATTAAAATCAATCCATATATCTGTAGCAACTTGACTCACAGTAAATCTGCGGATTTCACTATTACTTTGTGGAGGGTGCTGGTGGCATAGAGAAGGACAGTGGTTGGAGAGAAGACTAACAGATGACTGTTTGTGTGTTGTATACTGCAGCAACAACATGTTCAGTTTTTAATGGGGTGTTACTGTTACTGTAAGCAAAGTAACAGTAACACCCCATTATTAAATTATCATTTATTCATGACTTATTAAAGTCAAATTATTTCCGTCATTGAACTCTGTCAACAATTCAAAGCTGGTTTATCCACACATTACATATTATCTACTTAATTTGTGAAAAATAGAAAACAAAGCATTGTGGTTTAAAAAGCATTCAGTCTGTGATGTGGGACAAGGTTGGGGTGGATAATCAGATCAACTTGTCATGTGACACCATTTGCAACTAACTTGTGTCTTTTAACCATGGTCTTTCCTGAAACATTATTTTACCACACATCTTACCTATAGAGATGCCTGATGGGAAAATCCTCTGAATCAAACAAAGTATGATTTTGGATGATGTTCTCCAGAACCACAGATAAAAGCTTTTTCTAATGTGGTGATTTTTATGTTGTAGATACCATAATTCATTGCTCCAGTATGCAGACATTTTGAAGTGTGACCTAGGCAGAAAGCTGAAAACAACATATTTGTGCTCCATTAGCCCTTTACATAGTGAAGTAAAATGATGCCTGCTTTGGTAAATTATGTTTTAAGTCAAAAAGCCCTTAGTTATCAAAAAGTTTTGCACAGTGACATTTTCATTTACATGTAATAATGCAGCTTCACTTCCGTCCTTGGGCGGTCCAAACTAAGACAACTTGTGTCTAAATCAGTCATGGTAGACAAGCGCAGTCTTTGTGCTTAATACTGTGAGATGGAAAGAGCTTCCTAAAACCACAATTCAATTATTCTGAGTGCTTTCCCAACTCCTTAGAGAAAGAAGAAGAGTTTGTGTCATAGATGGGATCTGTCCTCGATGTGAGGTCCAGTCAGGATAATGAATAGCCCATTGAATAATTCATACTGAGGCACAAGTCAAAAACATAAGCTAATATGGTTTTCTGAGTATGACAGATGAGGATAGTCCTCAGCGCAACAGAGAATATTTAGTCTAAATGATTGAAACATGAGGTGAAATGTTAATGTTGCTGTAGCTGCAGGCAAGAACCGTCATCATCCCCCTATAGTCTGCTTTGTGGTTCAGGCTTTATGAATTTACTTTTAAAGACAAGGCTTCAATTTGATTAATCAAGAAGTTTAAAGGCATACTATGTAGGATTTGTCTGTTGGGGGGGGGGGGGGAGAGAGAGAGGGAGAGGGAGGTAAAAATGGTGGTCGAACGAACTAGAGAGTAAATGAAGAGAGGGCATGTGCAAGAGCAAAGAACTGAATAAGGTAAAAAAATTAAAATGTTATTTTCTGATACTTTCACAGCAGTTAGATCCTGCAGTACAGGAGTGTGTTGTTAGAGTTCTTATAGACACCCTGCAGTGGGCCAGTTAAGTAGTGTTTACCCCACACACTCAATATCTAAATCACTACTGTATTCATTTATATATACAAAATCCAGCAACACAGTCCATATATGAGTGTTCACTGCAGCAATTGTACACACATATATGGAAACTGAATCCATTCCTTATAATATACACAGTGTGAGAAGATTAAAAATAGATTTATTTTTTAATGTTTTCTACAGATCACAATTATTGCTTGGGAAGTGGCGTATGCCTCCTTCAAGCCCCTCCACATAGTAGGTCATAAATTACAATTCAGAGGGATGTATTGTATTAGTCCAAACATTGTTTTTTTGTTTGTTTTACTTTGTTTTGTTTAGGAACATTTTGTTGCAGTGTGTGAGCATGTTACTTTACCAGAGAGAACGTCATTGATTGTTGATTGTTGCTTGATTGATAATTGTAGCCATGATGCTGAAGGTTCCATAACTTTTAATAGTTGTTTTAACCCAAACCTTTACCCAAGGTAAAGCTTCCACATCAAATGACCTACAGTGCCATTTTTCATTTAACACAGAGCTCCTGTATGAATCTGACTCTGAATGTTAAGTTCATTACTTTTTTATGCAGGGATTCGTCAGGTTTTTCTGCATTACTTTTCTTCCTCCTGTGCAGACATTATTAAGGCTGTATGTGGCGGAAATTACTAATGAAAAATTCAGGAATCTCATTTAGCTGCACAGCATGGAGAATCCAGAGATGGTGTAAGTGCAAATCCATCAAAAGAGCAAAATCATGACAGATAATTGGATGGAAGACATTTGTTTTTGTCTCAACAGGTGATATACAAACTCCATTACATTGTTTCAATTGTGACTATATTTCAAGTCTTTTTCTAAAATAAAAACTCAGAATTAGGGCTGGACAATATATTAATAGTATATATTAATGCCACAATATCTAGTTCTAAGTTAAAATGCCAGATACCTATATTAAACCTGGACAAAAGTTCAAAACTTGAGGTTAACATATGAAAAAAATAGCTCCACAAGCTATTTGCATTGTCCACTTGCAAATTCAGACTCAAAGATCTTCAGATGTGTCTGTGAAGTTTCCATTTTTTTGTAAAGAAGGAGAAAAAGACTATTACAACTGTTCGTTTGTAGCCACCAAAACAGTGGACGGGGCCAGACAGAGGAGCTTAAACAACCTGTTTAAGAGGCTGAACTGAGGGGTTTTTGAGCCCCAGAATACAAATAGACCTGATAATAAATCCCCTTTTTAAAAAACTATTGGTTTGACTGCCATTACATTTTGGTGTCGTTGGTCTAACTTTCTGTGTTGTAACATCATCGTGTTGAAATTAAAATTAGTCCAATAATTTTAATATCAGTAAGTGTTTGCATGCAAATCAACCTTATCCAACTCAATAATTTTGTAGTTAATACAGTTTCAATAGAAATAGAGCTTCAGAGAAGTGTTAGTGCCTGTAAAGTCCTTGGGCACAAGTGTCTTTACTAGTTTAAGACCAATGCAGTTTTCCTGTCTAGTGCCCACATTATTTAAATAGCAAATGCCCTTGCAGCCATCTGAGCATCCATAGGTCAGACACATTGTTGGCACATTGCTATCTTTAGGCAAGCAATTGCAAAAACCTGAAGTCAATGTAGCAGTATTTCACTGTTATTTTAAGGGCGCATTATCAAGATTTTGCACATTAAAGGGAATTGGGGGTGGCACTGATTGGTTTACTGAATGTTACACCCAAAACACACCCATGATTAATTAAGAGGCTAAGTACAACCCCTTTGAACCATGCGTCCTGTGAACGAATTGACCATTTTTCTGCTGTTAAAGTAGCAAAAGTAGATTTGGACATGCCCTTGCACTGTGCGCTTCAGACTATGTACTTAGATTGTTAAAATAGGGCCCTTAGTGTTGTTTTAAACTGTTAAACGACTGTAAACCCTCTGAATAGTACAGAACCAATTAACCCATCTGCACCACTGTGACTCCACATAATGATCCCCAGCACAGGGTGCAGTGGGAGCTCCTGCCTGAACAGTTTCTCATCAGGACACAGGGACACACTGCACTGGTGCTGAGCAGTGGTGTGTGTGTGTGTGTGTGTGTGTGTGTGTGTGTGTGTGTGTGTGTGTGTGTGTGTGTGTGTGTGAGAGAGAGAGCGAGAGAGAAGTAAAGCAAGTTGCAACGGTTGTTTGCTGCTGAATAGTAACTGAGAGATTGCATTGCTGCTGCACGCCTGAGGCAGTAAACTTGGCAAAGATGCATTGTTTGTGTCACTCACAAACATACCACTCTGGTAGCAAACAGAATAATCTCATTGTTGGAGCTAAATCTCAGTGGGCAAAGTCAAATAAGTGTTTTTTTTTCTTGCAGTGCTAATCAACTAAAAGGCAAAGTTTAATTGGGTATAAAGGAACTTTTATCATTCATATTTTTTTAAACCAGTGACTTCTTTTTGAACTCATTCAGGACTGCTGAGCTTATTCATTGATTTGAAATGTTGCTTGTTAATTATAATCCTCCACAACCTGATGGGATGGCAGTGCTACTGTGTTTTTTGTTGCAATTACAAAAACAAATGACCACAGCTCTGCAGGGATGTAAATTTCTGCATTATTTATTTGTAGCCATGAAAGCGGCACAGCTCTAGGGATGGCAATGTCGGTCAGTTGGCCAGTCCACCACTGTGGTCTAGACTGAAATATGTCAACAACTACTGGATGACCTGACATTGGTTACACACATTCATGGTCTTCTCAGGATGAATTGCACTGTAATTGTTCTCTGACTTTTCATCCAGCATGACTATTACTACAATTTGTTTACAATTCAATATTGATCTCATGTGCACTCACTCACTCACTTGTTTGCAGTATTTGTATCGTGTTTACAGCTCCTGCCCCTCTAACATCATCTGCACATCCCTGGCTAGGGACCATGTTGTATTACCTCTGTGGATTGTTTGCTGATGCAAAGTTCACGATTTTGCTTTTGCTTAGACAGTGTATTATTCATGCAGTAGTAATGAACTCTCATTGACTCTTTCTACACGTTTATTAGCTCTAAACTGTGTGATCTGATCTTCTTATCTGAATGGTACCAATAAATCCATGGAAAGACTATAATTCTACTGCACTGATGATAACCTCAATGCTGGGTCATGCTTATGTAGTAAGATCAGTCTCATAATTAAGCTTGTTAGACAGCAACACACCCCCCCCCCCCCCCACACACACACACACACAAAGTTCTGATGTATATTTCATGCTCTGTTGGCCCTCTCTGTGCCCACCCTGCCTCAGCCAAGCCTGAATGAAACATTCATACAGAAAAACCCATTTACATACCAAGCAACCCTCCACAGCTAAATTTGGTTGGAGAAAATACTTCTTCTGCTGCACTGCGTAGTCTCCCCCGCTATCCATGTTCATGTTGTCGTCCCTGGTTATCATAGCTTGCCAAACAACAATGATTCTTCTGGGGTCATGATGTTGTATCAAACTGTCTCTCTGCATCTTAAACTACAAATAAAACAGACTTATTTGAATATACAAAACAGGCAAAAATCTCATACTAGGTGAAACACTACAGTACATCCTGCACTACAAGTCTACTCTGAATCCAGTATACTTTAACAGTGCATTCACAGACACACATACAAAATAGTTTGCAGTGTGTGATGTGTTGAGCATATAATTTACATATTGTGCTCCGACTGCACAATTATTTTCTGATGTAGCCGTCATATTAATAAACCAACATCAGTGATTTGTTTCCAGACGTCCTTTTTTAGGTCCCAGTAGCTTGTCTCAGACACCTCATAGAGAAACTGGGGACTCAAATGATCAGCGTTTCCAGCTTTCCCTTCACTTTTGTTTAAAGTTATTTGTCACAGTGCCAGTGACAACCAGGCAAGAGCCAGAGGACATTCGCATTTCTCAAATTTCCCTGCAGTGTAGCTGGGTTCTTTTTGAATCTGTCTAGGTCAGGCAATGAGCAGCAAAGTCAGATCTCATTGGAAAGAGATTTCCTGATTGAAATGAAAACAGGAAACCTCGTTTCTGTAATCAGGGTAGGGGATTAGAGAAACCTGCATTAGTCTGGTAGATTTCTCCTGGAGAACACTAATTATTCTGCCATGTATACATGTAACCAGATTTCTAATCAGTTTTTTACAAGCATGCATGTGGATGATAAAAGACTGCAGAAAGGGAAGCACAGTGCAGAGTGTTTTTTTTTTCTTTTCCCATTACATAACAGGGTAAAGAAAAGAAAAGAAAAAGTTGTCTACCTTTTTGGAGGCGTGCCAGTCATCTGCAGCTCTTCATCTAACATCATCATCACCATGGCTGGTTCAGCTTGTACTATTCCTCCATGCATTATTTCTAACTGATCTATTGAACAAAGCACTCCAAATATCTCCATATGTTGTTGTGTCGTCTGGTTTTTAGTGTTGCTAATGATTCTCTGCTAATTCAGTGATGAACACATTTCACATAGTCATTTAAAAGCTTTTAATATGAAACAGTAAGGCATGAAAAGTTGGGTTTTCATCAGCAATAACTTCAGACTTCTGGAAAGCTGGCCAATCAGAACAGAGTGGGCTCATCGGGAGGGAGGCCTTAAAGAGACAGGTGGTAAGACTGCCTGTTGAGAGACAGAAGCTGAACTGAAGTACTGCAAAAAGATAAATATGCAGTGTTTTGATGGAGTGCTTTTTTCCTCGTAGCTATTTTTGGGGGTTACTTTTCCTCTTTTCATACATTATATTCTTCTCCACATTCATTCTCCACCTAACCCTAACCCTAACCCTAACCTTCAGTGGCCAAAACCCCTGTGGTTTTTACATTTGGGAGTTACGGCTGTGAATATTATGTAGTGGTGTCCATTTGAATAATATTTCAAGTTAATGCTGTGGCCCAAATGGTCTGGCGGTCATTTATGCATTTTCTGAAACATATCAAAGGTGCAGTTGTTAAAATTGCAGCTACACTCAGGGATTGAGCAATTTTGAAACATTTCATAAGCTTTACCTTAGTTGTAATGATTGTTAAAAAAATCACAGCTCATAATGGATTTTTTCAGAAAGCCATTTACCACCATCCATTAATCACTTGTGAAGAACTTACAAATCTAAAGCGAGAAAGGTAGAAAATAGAGATTTGAAGGTTTGCAAAAGTAATGGTACAAAAGAAAAACCTTCTTCTGTCTCTAACAATAATTTAGACACTGTCCTTACAACTTTGCAGTTACAATTTTTGGAAGGTCCTATCCTGTTTGATGACAGTGCCCCTGTGTACAAAGCCAGCTCCATAAAGAAATGTGTTTTTCCCCCAGTTTGGTGTGGAGGAACTTGCACATAGCCCTGAACTCAACCCAATCAAACACCCATGGATGAACCGGAACATAGTCAGTGAGCCAAGCCTGACATTACTGTATACCTCCTTCTTATGGCAAATCCCTGCAGCCTTCCCAGAAGAGTGGAGGATTTATAGCAGCAGATTATTGCTCATAGTTTTGGATGATGGGTCAACAATCACATATGTGTCATGTTCAGGTATACTTTAGCACTCATAACATGGGTTGTGACACTACTCGCTAATATGACACTTTCATTTCTTGACGATATAGTGGACTGTCCCCAATCTGAACCATTATTGTACCTAATAACAGACCACCCAACTAATTAGATTGCTTCTAAAGGCGGCATTGTTCACCTTATTTAATTGAGGTTTGCCAGATAGAGGGGTCTGAATATTTTGTAGGCTCCATATTACATTTTTCTTTTTCTTAAAAAGTATTTTGTTGGGTAATAGCCATGTTACTTACTTCATTAAAAGTATCATTGTCAATCAAAATATCATATATAAAAAATATTAAGCTTTAGCTGAGCCCCCTAAAGGTCTGAGCCTAGGATTGCCCCTGATTTGATCCAATGTAGTGGGATTCTTTCTACTTTGAAATTCAACTGCTTGGACATCCTTTATTCTACAGACCCCATCCAAATTTTAAAACATTTAAATGGCGTTCATAAAACTTTGAATTTCCTCTCACTCTCACAGTTTTAACTCTTCAAGCACACATCATACCTTAAAATGTTACCACAAGCCTTTTCTATCTCAAAATGTATATTTCACATATACAATGCTTTTAAATCTAAACCTTAATTAAAAGAGAGAGCGCTGTCTAGCTCTCATTTACTGCAATGCAATCTGCAGATGGTTACTCCTGTTTATGAATTAACATATTCTCCCCTTCTTCAAAACACAGTATATACACCATATACATTTTCATGCTAGGCTTACCCTGCTGCCAATAATGAGGTGCAAATATCCGAGCCAGAAGCTTCATCTTAGGCAAATCAATTTCTCCTCAACAAAAGGAGAACTTTTCTCCTCATGATAGAGCTAATTTGTTTCTCAGTGATTTAAGTACTAGTGTCATAGTCAGGTTGACTATAAGATTACAAGGTTGGGGTTGGGTTGCGGTTGGTTTCAATCCTAGCTCTTGGCAACATAGCTGTATTTAAGAAAATAGAGACATACAGCTTATTAAAACCATCTAGTCCTTTCTTTTAACTGTTAGTACATGCAAACCTTCAGTGGCTTCAGGAGTCATTCACAGTTGAAAATTGCTCTAACACACACACACACACACACACACACACACACACACACACAAAGCAAAGAAATCTAAAATTCAACTGTATGTTATCTCATTAACAAAAACAAACAATGCATTAAAAAAACAACAATATAACATACTGTGGCAACAAGAATGCACAAATATACACCCACACTTCTCCTTGTCACCTTCTCT
This sequence comes from Scomber japonicus, assembly GCF_027409825.1. Taxonomy (NCBI): domain Eukaryota; kingdom Metazoa; phylum Chordata; class Actinopteri; order Scombriformes; family Scombridae; genus Scomber; species Scomber japonicus. Next base: position 8,874,311 of record NC_070590.1, on the reverse strand, counting down.
ACTCCTCCCTTCATAATAAGTTTATTTGAATATACTTACCTTCTTCTCAATTATTTACATAATTGAGGCCATGGTGTGTCTTCTTAAACATGCATGTCAGAGTAGTTCGCTGTTATTTTTCATTAAAATGCAGTTAATCTGTGCTGCATGGTAAACAATAGTAACAAATATGTGACCTAGTTTCATGGAATAAAAAACATTGTTATTGTGTGACTGCAATAACAATGCAATGAATTCCTTGGTTGAAAAGGATATGGGCCACACCCATTTGGGCCTAGAAAATATTCCTGACATTTTGCATGTTTTTGGTGAGCACAGTTTGTGCTTCTTATCTGCATCAAACTTGATACCATATATGGGTGACCCCCTGGGTTTTCTTTGTAGTTGGTTGCCAAATAATTATAGACATGGTCTAATACACATAAACTACTATATCTTCTAAAAGCATCATACAAGTTGCATACATTTTTTTGGATTGCATCTACTCACACATACTTGCAGATAGACCTTTGTAGGTACCTATGTTTATGCTTCTTTGACAAGTGGGTAAAGCGTATCTTAGTATGTGTTATTTTAATGGCATTTTCCATATGGGAAATCCTATAGATTGACACATGCTGTGTAACTGTACAAATTCAATAGGACTTCAAATTTTTGCATTTGGGTCATTTAGGATTTCGGAGCCAGCCACTACCACTACTTGACGGTTGCATTTTAGGTGTGAAGTACCAGCATCTCCCTTCTGTAATCCTATATCTATATTACATGAACACACACACACACACACACACACACACACACACACACACACACACATGCACAGCGACCACTGTGGATACAGATGGTATCATTGAACTCTGCTTCACCTGGAAAGCCAGAGCTTTGAATTTGGCTGCAAGCAATAAGCTGCACATGGGGTAGTGTTTGTCTGCCCGTGGGTGTGTGTACATGCCAATTTTATTTGACAGTCAGACATGGAGAGGATCAGAAGACATGACAGCCAATGGAAATTGGAGCTGCAAATAATTGCAAAACAAAACTGTAATTGTGAGTTTGTGTCAACCAAATCCACAATGTCAAAAAAGGGTTGTTTAACTTATACTTTTGTGAGTATAAATTATGCTATAACATACAGTCCTTGACACATTTTATCCTTGAGGTCAGTGGCTATGTATACATGCACACTAATATTCCACTATTATTCCAACTATGACAAACTGCATGTAAAAAGCTTTGTAAGAATATTGTCTCTTTCAGAATAAGGGCAAGAACCAGAATATTTTGTGCATGTAAACGTGGTCAATGTGAATCACATTGGCTGGTGTTAGGCATCACTGTCCTATTTTCTTTTATAAAGAGAGTAGTTAATATTTCCATGACTACAAGAGCATGTATGATGCATTTCATGCTGTGATATTGAGCAAAGGACCAAGGATATATTCCTATATTCTCACATTGAAGTGTGTGTGAAACCTCCAAAATGATGAAATAATGATTAAGACATTAAAAAAAAGCCATTGTGTGACTTCTTGGCAAGGTTTTTAATTAAAACGCTAAATCTGTTACATTTTTACTGAACAGTAAAATTTATTTTTCATTGTTTCTTTGTAGCTTGCTAGCCCTTAGCAAGAGTGCCAACATTTTAGTTGTTGTGTGTGTGTGTGTGTGTGTGTGTGTGTGTGTGGCTAGAGGCTTTGTTCCTCTACATCTGTACCTCCAAAGGCCGGAGGATTTGTATTTATTCTTTCCTGGGAGGCTCGCTGAACCTGTATTCTCATTCATTTCACCATCCATACCTCCAAGGCTGCTACCATCTGTATTCCCAGACATGCTTCCGTACCTCAGAGGATGACAGGCTCTGTGTTTTTTTTACTCCTTTACACCACAAAGGCTTCAGATGGATGGATTTCCCATTGCTCGGGTGTAAATCTTTCATGTGTGAAATTGTCTGTGCTTAAAGAAGCCAGTGGCTGTGCTGAAGAAGCTGTCTGCGCCACAGTTTTTGTTGTTGGTGACAGTCTGTGGTGTCAAAGTACTAGAGATCAGTCACATCAGGTCTTTTCATTCAACAAACAAATAAAGATTTTTACAATTGTGTATCCACATATCCTCATAGCTGTGCAGTATATTGACACTGGATCCTGCATGAGTGAACAAGACGACTTGTCTTCCTAACTGAACTTACAAATCATTGAAAATATGTCAATCAGGTTGAATTGGATTGGATCATCTTTGCCTCTCTTAAGGCCAACCTTTAACCAGTTGGGAAAGCAGATTTTATTTTCCTTTTTCCATGCAGCAAATATAGGAGAATTGATAGGCTGGCAACCGCTATCTATGCTGAGTCTGAAACCGATTTAGTCCCTGCTGATCTAGCCAGCTGTGATAAATGAGTGGTGAGTGGCTGATAACACACTTGCACTCCTGAACAACAACCTTGCCAGAAACAAATGACGGCATTGGTGATGTCAGACAAATAATGGCTGTTCACTCTCAGAAACAAAGGCAAAAGTTGTTATACTGTACTTTAATCTTGTGACTTTGACATTGGAGACCACAGTTCACCTCCCACCTCACCAATGGTGGTCAATGTTGATTTGTTTTAACTATGATAGCAAGTCTTCCCTAAAACTTTGAATAACAATGATATTTCGGGGCAGCCAATATAAGGTTTACATTCACACATCCATCAGTTACAGACCATCATTACGAATCATTTGGAATTGTGTCCATGGTCAACAGTTATGTTAAGCGGTAGCTCGCAAAAAGTCACATAGAAATGAATGACAACTATTCTCATCAGCAGTTTCTGTGACCTGGGACATCACATTTTTATTGCAAAGTCCATCATCTCCATGTAGCTAATTTACATTTTGAGATCCAATTACAATGTATGCACAGCTGAGAAAATGAGAATTGATTTTAAATACCAAGCGTAAATTTAAAGACTCATTGATCAGATGTCATTAGTCAAATAACATGTAGATACAGATCCCATGTTAATGCCACGTGTAAATGGAGCTATATTTGATTCATGAGGACGAAGTTGGAGTTAAAGCTCTATTATTACAGTTGTCACCAATAGAGGGCAGAATAACTCCAAAACAAAACAAACCACACGCAGCCCTGACATATTACATTTTTATGAAGTTGCTAAAATTATGCTTGCAACATAAGGAGTCATGTTCCTTTCTGACTCATGAGTGAAAATCCAAGATTCAATCTTCTTAAAACTCACCAGCTAGTCACTGACTTTGTCTATTTACTGTTTAGCAAGTAGTGTGCAGGGGGCTTTTAGGGCTTTCATGCGGAAAACGGCTTCCTGCTGCGTCTGAAAACACCACTGTGAGAGCAGTCAGAGGATACAACAGCAGTTAAGTGAGCTGAAAGAAGCTAGAAAGCTCTGTAGAGAGTCATAATTACTTGATTCTCTCTGGGTTTATCATTGACCTTTAAGACTTACAGTTATTTACTATTACTATTATTAGTCGCTTTAACCATACAGAGCTTCAATCAGAACATTTTTTGTGTCATTTTGGGTGGCACTGAAAAAACTTTGTACCCACTAGACCGATGACTTGCTTGACACTTGCATTCTAATGCTGGTTATTGGACTTCTTAACTTTAATTGGCAAATAACATAGTCAGTGGCTCAGGAGGAAGAGCAGGTCATCCACTAATTCGAAGATAGGCAGTTCTCTTTCAGTCCACAAGTCAAAAAGTCCTTGTGCAAGATACTGAACCCCACATTTCTCCTGGCAGCACACTGCATGGTAGCTTGCTGCCATTGGTGTGTGAATGTGTGTGTGAATAGGAGATTGTGGCTTGTAGTGTAAAATCACTTTGAGTGGTCGGAAGACTAGGAAGGCACTATATAAGTGCATTACATTACCATTTAACCTTTCAATTAGGAGACACATCATAATTATTTTAAACTCAGGCGCCTCTTCATATGAATAAATTAGTTCAATTGGATCAGTTTACAGTGTAGGGGCAAAGCTTCACAAGTAACAGAGCTATACAACCATGATACCAGTCGTGTCAGGGACAAAAAGGAAAAGACTGCAATTACAGCAGATAGATGTAAGTGGCAGTTTAAATATTCAGCAACGATGTTCATTGGGTTGGAAAGTCTGTGGTCAAATCTCATTGAAATCACTGGATAATAACAGAGGGATGGAGCTTCAGTGTGATAACTACATTATAATCATAATCATCCAATGCCAAAAACTTCCTTTTAAAAAATGTATTTATAGATGTTGTATACTGTTCAGAGCCAGGTGATATCAGTGTTTCTTGTCCTTTTCTTAATGTGTAAGCATGGTGTATGCAGCAAGTGATTTTCCCATGAAAGCTCTGTTATGTCTCCTGGGTTTAAGCCATTAGATAGGTTTGCATTTGTTAATCTTAATAGAATACTCACATACATGTATGTTTTCTCTAATCGTTCCCCCTGTCCATACAAGAGATCCCCTATTAAAATGTAATGAGGTACAAAATCCACTACTTAAAAATGCATTGTGAAGTTCAGCTGAGGCTAATGTGAAGCTTTAGTAGTCTGACTCCGAAGAATAATAGTGGGTCAAAGTCGCATTTCGAAGCCATTTCACAGTTGTACGAAATTACCTTTTCATGCTTCAACAAACAGTGTTTTGTCACAACAGAGGGACAAAATAATAAATACAATTACAAAAAGAGGAAATTTTGTATGAAAAAGACTAACAGTGAAATATATCCTCTTGATTTTTCTGTTGTTATATCTTAAGGTAAACTAATGTATGTATATAACTTAAAACAAAAAGTTTAAATGACTTTAAGTGAGAATCTGTTTATGGCCACTACAATCCATTTGTTGTGATGTTTTGTTTTGTTCTTATTTTTCTGGTGAAGACCTCATTTGCCATTCAGGTGTTTTTGTAAAACGTTAGCATAAACTTGTCTAGTACACAGGCTACAATGATTCACCTGATATTTACTGCAGGTACACCTCTGCAATCTGGTGCAATCCAATACAACAGCCCTGCAATAAATCCCCACAATGGGATGCTTATAATGTCTATTTTTTGTCAGGTGTTGGTTTATCTTGATGCTCATTTTTAAAGTCTTTTTTTCTTTGTTAAAGAAAATGTGTTATGTGTTTCTAATTGTTGTCCACCTCCATTTGCACTGATAAGAGGGACAAATTCCGAAGAGGAATTCTTCATTTTAAATCATCTGTGCTGTGAACAGCGTGTTATTTGCTATTTTAGAGACAAAGAAGAAGAAGAACCAGTGAAAATCATCTAGTGCTGGCATTTTTCTATATTACCGATGCATACATCTGTAACTTAGGAAGACAGTTTGCCTTCCCGAGGGTAAAACTCACTGGAACAAAATGAATCCCAAATGTACACAACATATCTAATACTCTTACAGCTTGTGTGATCTTTCCTGTTGATGTAGAATAACATGTGGCATCTGTTTTGGTTTTTTTTTTTCTATTTCCTCTTTTGGTAACCTCACTGTCTTCCTCCATCATGTAGAAAATCCCAGACACAGACTATCACACACATTATCTCACCAGTATCAACATGGTGGATGCTGCTCTTGAGTATTTGACCCACCAGCTGCAACCACAGCTGGCTGACTGACATTTTGCTTAATAATTTATAAGTGGTCCATAAGCAGATGTGTGCCAGCTGCTGCCTCAGGGCTTCTCCTCACTCTCCTCTGGTATGTTTCCACGGTAGCCAGGGTTTTATTAGGATATTGTGATATTTATAGTCCAGACATTTGTCTGATGCTATGAGAGACATGCTATGAGTGAATGCATGTCAGTTCTCTTCAGGATGACACACTTGGTAGATCAGATGATCGATGTAACAGCCTTAACTGAAGTGTCACATGTGACCTTTAGATAACAGGATGGTCTCTTTAAACACTGCATCAACAGCAGTGTTTTGTCAGATGAAAGGGTCCAGAAGTTTCTGATCCATCTTCATGATAGTTAAAATACTGACACTTTTGCTCATGTACTTTATTTTCATTTAAAGAAACCACCTTAAGCTGCTCACACTCCAACACACAAACACCCTTCAGACTGTGTTTTAATGCTGCCTATTTTGTTCCAGATGTCACCCTAAAGATGTTTAAAGTGAACACATAATGCAGCATTGATGAATTGCATGTTTCCACAGTTGAAATATTGCAGCTCCGAGCTTTGACAGTTTAATTACTGTAATCTAAAGACGAATTGTAGCTTAATCTCTGTCATGGTTTGTGATCTGTATTGGCTGCCAGAGGGAAATGGCATAGCTGCAAATCAAATAAGGTCCTCTGGCAGCTGTCCTTGTCAGGGCTTTTTGATTTGGTACAAGTGGACCAGAGGCACTCATTCAAAAACTCACTAATGGAGAAAAGTGAGAAGCGCCTGGGTGTTACTCATCATGATTTACAGCAACGTGCTTGTCTGTCCGCAAAGTCACACACTGCACAATCAGTGAGGCTATTCTTCCTCAGAAAGAAAAAGAATTGCTGTTATTTTATTGACCAGGAAGAGTAAATGCATGTTAATTTGTCTTTGTTACACTGTTGCAGAGACTGTTGCTCAATATAGTACAGAGCTTTTTGATTTGATAAGAAAAGCACACAAGATTTCATTCAAAACCCCAAAGGCTGAAGAAAGGCTGAACAAACAGCTACTGCACACTTTCTATTGTGGCAGCTACAAAATCACCCAAGTCGTGGAGCTGGAGCTGAGATATACAGGAGCTGGAGCTAAATAAACTGACAACAAATTCATCATATGAAAGAGATGTGAGTGTTATAGGAATGTAAAGACAACTAATAAAAAAGGGCGAAGTGGGTTGTATTTGCCCCAGTACCAGTCAGGCAAGAAATCAGACAATAATAAAGTTTAAGGTTTGGTAAACTGACACATTTTCCAGCATAAATCAGCTGTTTTCCAATCACATTGATTATGGAAGAGCATTTACACAAGAGTCTCAGCAAACCAATCAGATTATGTTCTAATGATTGGATGTCTCTCTTTAGAAGCAGCTGGATTAACATTATCACTGGGACTCGGACAGATATTTTATTGCTGATCCATCGCTGCTGTTTTAGGGATGGCAATGTGTGTTGATCAGTAAGTCCACTTCAGTCCAAACTGAAATATCCTGTCAAATATTGCAATGATATGTGGAATTCATGTCTCCTGACTTTGTTGATCGTCTGACTTTTTATCTAGCCCAACCAGCAGGTCAGTGTTTTACTCATCCAGTTAAATATCAAAACAAATAAAGTACAGGATGGATTTCAATTGATATAATGTTCCTCACTAGATTAATTGTAATAATTCTGGAGATCATCTGACATTTCCTTTAGCACCATCATCAAGTCCTGATTTCACCAAATAATTGAAAAACTAATGACACTTGCCTCAGCCTTTTTTCTACTTTGCATTCAGTGCTAATATGCATGTGAGTTCACTGAAATAAGATGGAAAACATTAACTGGTAAATATCTGTTTTATTGTGAACATGTTAGCATTACAAACACTATGATTCTTAGAAGGATTGTTGGTCTTGTGAAAGTCCATGTTTTCCACTAAAATCAATAATATATTGACATTGGAGAAAGGATAATGGCTGCTACATCAAAATACCTGCTAAGTATTAGGTCAAGTATTGTGTGATTGATTTTTTTACCTCATTCATAATATTGCAAAAAGCAGCTGTATTATTATATTGTAAGCCACAATATAACACACATGTAAATGAGTATCTGAGTTATATCAGCACATTATTTTCGTGCCATTCATGTGATGAGTCAGCCGGCTCAGTCAGAGCATTTGTATTGGAAAGTACGTGACATCATCTTCGAACACTGTATCCTGTTTTCCAGATACATCCATGGTCACAGTGCTGAATGGTCCTCCCACCCGTAAAACCACATTACCTTCAAACTATTGTCTATGTTATGTTCTTACTGTTTAATGTGGGATTTTTGCATTTTCACCCTTTTTCTCACAATTTGAGTCCACAGCCCCAAGCTGCCATACACACTTGTCCTTGTAGGGGCGGGGGGGACAAATAAAAAAAAGTATTGTAACACATGCTAATGTCAAGTGTGATGATGCAGCACACTGATGTGCGCAGCTACATTATATTTATTTCCTATATGTCCTGGATAGTATAACATAAAGCTATAATAGATAAAGAGATTCCAGGTTTTCAGATTCCAGATTCCAGGTTTTCAAAATTTTAAAGAATTTCTTCTTGTTTGGTCTTTCAAACATAATGGGGATTACTATTTGATGTTCACTTTATGCATTTTATGCAAAAATAATTATAATTTTGAGTGCAGATCTATTAATTCATTTTGAAACAGCAGCACCCTTTCAGTTAATTAGCCTTGGCCGTGAATAATGCATTATGAACAATGATAGTAATTATGTATGGTTACATCAGGAAATGGACTGAAAGAGCTTTGCTTTAATGGACAAGTAAATGTATTTCCAATGCAGGATAAAATCCACAGTGGGTTTAAATGCTTTTTTTAAATTGCTGAAACAGTAATTTTGCAATATTTCTTACATTTTCAGGGATTTTGAAATGCAGAAAACTATTATTACAAGGTTGATGCAAAGTAAATGTGTTTATGTGCCCTCCTTCAAGCTTTATTTAGCCTTTCCCCTATGGCAGTGCAGAATTGTGTCAGATTTCTCATTAAAGTGAAAAAAGTGTTCTTGTTAGGCCAATATCTTGGATTTGGAACATTTTATAATGAAATGTTCAAAAGCTGTTCACAAATAAATTTGCAAAAATATGATGATGCTCTAGAACCTAGGGTGAGTACAGTCAAAATCCTTATTTATTAATCAGTTTTTATGAAATCAAACAAGTTCCAGAGAATTAAAGGCCTGGTCCACACCAACAGATGCTATGAAGCACCCAAGTGCTAATTCAGTCATAACAAAAGCAAGAAAGCTGGCACATGCTGTGAAGAAATTGTCAGTGGCAAATGAAGAAATTATCAAAAGGTGTGGCAAAACTCTGGTGTGGGATTCTAGCACATTTTGGAACAGCATTTTTGATATGCTGAGAAGACTTGAGTTGAAATAATCCAACTACTTGAGGATTTGGGCATGTGATTTGGCGAAGCTGGAGAACCATGTCAAGCTGCTCGAGCCCGTTGCAATTCACACAGTCCCGCATCAGGTGACAGACACTCTCACAAGTAGTGACATTCCTGCTCAACCTTAAGGCACACCTGCTGATGACTACCGTTGGGAAGCAATTAGCTCAAGTGCTGCTGAAATCCTTGAGAGAATGTTTCACTGGCATTCCCTGATTCCACACAATTTGATGCTACATCAGCAGGAGCCTGCCTAATGGATCCAAGTGTTCTGCTGGTTCTTAAATCACCAGACACAGTGCCATAGGAAGGCAGCACAGTCCTTTGTGCAAAACCTGGCAGCTCAGTATAACCAAACTATTGCTTTTTAGGATGATATTACCACTGCAAGGGTTGCTCAAACAGGAGCTTATGCTACCGTCCTTCAGAAATACCCCTTCCTTCCATTTCGTATAGAGGTCAACGTGTCATTCACAAATCAGTCTAATGTTACCAACAGTCTGTTGACTAAAATAAAGAATTAGGAAATGTCAAACAGGATATCTTTAATGAGTCACCATTGCAGTTCTAGAGATCAAGACAGGCTGTCCATCCAAAGCATGCCTCTGTGGCATTGGATCAGTGGCACTGGAAAGGGAAGGAATGAGAATGGGCAGTCTAGCTTGTTACAGGGAACTCAAGCACTGAACTTTTTTTGATTAGAGCTCAGGAGTGGGAGAGGTTTGAATATATTTTCCCAGTACTTAAGTTGATTAGTCGAAAATGATTTGTTTGTTCATTTTTACCTGGCACGCTACCTGCATCTCACCTCAGAAGCAGAATTACCCACATTTTGCACTTAGGGTTGCATCTTGTGTAGACTGCTTAAATATTAATGCCCAGAACACATCCTGTTAAAGTTGTGTTCTGTGGTTGATTGTTCATCTGCCGTAAATGATTTTAAATAGTATGTGTTTTGTTTTTGTACTACACAATAGTTTTCTTCTGACCTTTTTGAATCTTACCCTGACAAATATCCCATATTACAAAAAAGATTAAACTAGCATTTAGTATTAGTATTTAGTATTCAAAAATAAGAACTACACAAGCAAACCTGCTTTAAAAACTAATTCAAACAAAAAAATAAAATGAAAACAAAAAGTCTGAAATAAAAGTAAATATGAATGAAAAATGCAAAACTATAATAACATTGATGTTGATGAATTATATCAGTGATCATATACATTATTAATGCCTTTGTGGAAGATGGTATGTTCTCCTCATACTGATTGCTAGTATATCATGTTAAAAATGCTGCACCATCACTGTTGAGCAGCTTATATCACAAAGTCCTGTCTGCGTCTATGCTCTGTAAAAGTAGCGATAGCGATTCTATTTATCTTACCTTCATTATGTTAAAAGCCACTACTCTGCTGCCGTGCTGTTGCGGAGCACCTTAACTGACATCCCATTTCATTTTTAAACCACAGTGCTCCTCGCCTACATGATATTATCAGCCAGCAAAGGTGCAGCCAATTCTCCTGATAATGTGCGATATGAAAATCAGAATGAAATGGTCCGACTGATAGGAGTCTGAAAAGTGAAATCAAATAAGAACTAAATTGCAAATCATCATGAATCCCACAGAAAAAAAGAGAAAAATAAAAATTTTACATCCTAAGACATGTTTAATAGACACATTCTTATAATTAAAAGACTGTATACGTTGATTGTACCTGAACTACCCAAAAGAGTGTAATATGCAGCTTTCTTAAACCGTTACAAATCAAGTCATGTTTTATGGTGTTATAACACTGTGGTTAAGGGCTGGTTAGGTTAAGGCATAAAAACCACTTGGTTAAAGTTAGGAAAAGATAATGGTTTGGGTTAGAATGATCATTTGAAAGTTGGTTTCTACTTTCTTAATATCATGCAACCTCACGCAACTTTTGTCGTCATGGCAACAGTAAACACCATGACAAAAAATTTCCCAACTCGTTGAAAGCATGACACTCAGGGTTGGAAATAGGAATCGAACAATGGTCACATGCAACTACTGACGTCATCTGAACTGCGTCACTTTACAGGTCATAATTACTACAGCCGCTAGATGCCATAAATGTAACTACAGGTCATTCTTGCTGGCTGAATTTTAGACCTATATAGCCGTTTTTTTGTGAGGTCGGACTCAGTTTAATAAAGATATTAGTTAAATATATGGGGTGAAAGATAGAGTCTTACCGGTTATCTCACACACACACACACAGACACAGGCCTTTATGTCTTGAACTGCATTAAATGCCTATAGAGAGTATGTAATCCCCAAGAACTAATACTGCCCTTTCTCTGGCTCTTCAGGGAGTTGCTTGCTGTCAGTATGACTAATATCCTAGGTTGCAAATGCTCCTCCTGGCTTCTGATTCCTTCAGTCCAGGGAGCCAAGAGAAGTGTGACAGGCCTGCTCTACTTATAACCTATCACCTGAATAATTACAGCTAACCCGCTTCTCCACAGGACTTCGCTGCTATAAACGTCCACGTTGTCACACACTAATGGAAAGTCACGGCCATAGAAATGTCACAGCAGCAGGCTTGGGTCACTGGGGACCTGGGTGGACCAATTCAGGTCAAATCCTTTAGTTCATGTGCAGTGCTCCCTGTGGAAAAGCTTCAATCTGCCAATTTACACAGTGAGGCTGAGATGATGTTTTGTATACCTGATGCAGACAATTTAATGGTGCTGCAGCTCCAGATGAGTGGACCTGTCTGCTCAGGTTGCACATAGCAATCACCAATTGCTCAGTGTGTTTTAGCTGTTAAATTCACTGTTTGTTCTCACTTATTTCAGCTATCACTCTTAGTTCTGTCTGCTAACTTCATCTGTCAAATCTCCATTGGTTCCTCTCTTTTGACATGAGTGTTGTTTTCAACCGAGTAACTAATACATGAAGTTGTTTGTTGTTTGTCTTTTGAATCTAATATGGACAAATCATTATTTTTCAAGCTGGATTCACACGTCTGTAGTTGTGTAAGGATGGATTTATAGCTTATTGCTTTTCAAGCAGCATTATTACAACACTATAAATGGATGTGTCACACATTATGTCATGCCCCAGATATATGCCCCAAATTAATTGTGTCTACATTCTTTCATTCTCTTTATTATAAAGGGTGATGGTCACAGCAAAAAGAAAAGATTGGCAGTGGAAACAGCTTTGCTTTTTTTTGGCAGTTACCAAAATAAGATACATTACACTGTTCCCTCTGGCTGAAATAGATCCGAACCTCTTTTGTATTTGCCTTTATTCATAAGTTTACAAAAACATCTATCTCACCAAAAAAATATGTTTGAAAAATAATTTTCAACAAGCACACCATATGACCATGTGACTCCATGATAACAGGACAACATTTTTCTGTGCTTTCCAAAACCATTACAAATTAATTATGTTTTATGGCGTGGGTTAAAGTTACAACTTTAAGGAAGTTGTAACTTTAACCCACGCCATAAAACATAATTAATGACCTTCTTCATCATGGCTAAAATAATAACCGGGAGATAAAGATCAGGGGAGAATTGCTAATGCTTGAGGTCATAATTGTTACTACATAATTATTTCTTAAAAATAACTGTAATTTTTGGGTAAAAAAACATATTGCGTCTTTTTCCTTGGAGGACAGTCATTTGGCGTTGTGATGGTTTTAGTTTGATTATTCTTTCTTTAGTTTTTCTGAATAAAGCTGAGGTCAGCCAGGTCTCTCTCCTGGCATGTAAGATTTTAGTTCTCAAACCTCACACAAGGATGAACCTTTGTTTTAGATACACCCTTAAAGTAAACCACAGTGATATATATATATATATATATATATATATATAGACACACAAACTTATATTGGAAACAGAAAACCACAACAAAAATTTGTTTTCTTTCTATATATTATAAACAAACAAAAACAATTTCATTTCTCAATTCAGTTCTTCAAAAAACAAAATAAAGCAAGTACTTTTCAGTTCAAAAAGAAAATAAAGCAGTTCACGTTGCACTTCCGTTTCTTCAAAATAAAGCAAGTACTTATAAAGATAAATTCATAATTTATAAGGGCTGTGAGCAGTTTCAGCTTTTCCAGTGGAAAACCAAGGAAATCTTCGTCATCACTGTCCTCTAAAAATATATCCAGGACTCGTCGATGCTGTTACCAGTCCAGCTCTTCAGCACTGGGATAACAGGGTTTGAGCTGTGCCACATTAACCACACGCAAGTCCTCGCCCGTATCCTCCAGGACCACCTCAAAATTTAAAGGACCCATTTTCCTGGTGACACGATACGGACCTTTCTAGCGGGTTGCAAATTTAGCCGCATAGGATTTGTCTGCTCTTGAGAGAGGATGAGTCTTGATCCATACCCGGACTTTTTCAGAGAAATCATCATCTCTCCTTCCTTTGTCGTAATATTGTTTCTGTCATTTTTTCGCTTTTGATGTTCTGGGGAACAGGGAAATCTTGTACTGCCCTTGTCTTCTCAGCATCAACTTCTACTCCAGCAGAAGAGACAATGTGGCCCAAAAACTTCAAGGAGGTTCGGAAGAACTGGCTCTTTCTTCATGTTTACAGTCAGGTTAGCCGCTCGTAGTCTGTCAAGCACTGCTTGGATGTCGTAACTATGTTGTTCTACTGTACATGAATAAATGATGATGTCATCCAAATACACCAAATAGGTGTTTCCCCGTAGATCTCCAAGAACTAGCTCCATCAGCCGTTGGAAGGTAGCTGGGGCATTCTTAAGCCCAAAGGGCATTACCTTGAATTGGTAAAGACCAAAAAATAAAGGCTTCTCTCGGCTTTCCGGATCCATCTTGACTTGCCAGTAGCCACTGTTGAGATCTAAGGTCGTAAACGTGACTGCTCCAGCCAATGATTCCAGTATTTCCTGTATGTTTGGTAGGGGGTATGCATCAGTGTGTGTAGCTGCATTCATCTTGCTAAAATCCACACAAAATCTTGGTTTTGGATCTTGCTTCTTCGGTACCAAGACAACAGGAGCAGCATAAGGAGAGGAGGATGGCTCGATGATGTCCTTTTCTAGCATTTCCTCTACATGCTCCTTGATCATTTGAAGTTTGGTTGGGGAAACCCGATAGGGCTTCTGCTTAACAGCTCCACTCTCTCTCTCTCTTCCGACTCCCAGAAATAGAGTCGGATTTTCCTGCGAGGAGCGTCCAGTTTCCGGTGTATCCGGGAGTTTTATCCGGGTTGTCACAGCGTAATTACATACATCACATTGTCACAACAATTCTGTAAAGAGATAATAAAGGGGTAGATAATTCTTACGCATACCTACTGTACATAGTCAAGTAAAAAGAGGGTCTAGTTTATTATCTTTTTTTCACCAAAGTAATTTATCAGAATAAATTTGAAGGCTACCAAAAAAACATGCAATATTTTATTCATACATTTTGTGTCGATGTGTAAATCTCTAAATGTTATGAATTAATTCATTCTGAGTATTTTGAATATTTTGTACATCACAATTAGTGTGTGCAGAAGTGGACCACACTCCATTAGAAGCTAGCGCTGTTCTTCTCTACTCCAGTGGAGGACTCATGGAAAGAGGTTGGGGATGGAAACACAGATATGGCACCTGGATTTAAAGTACCCTCTTGATCGAGAGAGAGCATCATCTTCCCCTCTGCATCATGTCATTTCATCTGATGCACTGCTTGATATTATTAAGGGTGAGCCTAGGATATATCTGCAAATTGCTGTTGAGATTTTCAATAATATGATGTTGACGGTCACACTGATTCAGACTTGTGAGAGTGTGAGTGTGGCTGTGATGACACTGGAATCAGTCAACATCAAAGAGGGATGAGAGGGCACTCGAATTTTTTCTCTACACTGTCAGTTTTATGGGTAGGTAATAGCATGTCAGACAGTTGACACATACTATGTACGAAATGTGGGCATCTAGTCACATTCACACAATGCAATGACGATGACTGGTGACTGGTGATAAACATCCTAATTTACATCTTCACGCTCTCAAAATGCCTCAAACAGTCCGACTAGGTGAAGGATTTGGGTTTTTTTCTATCCTTATCTAGTAATTTTATCTGGTGATCCATGCTTGTTTAAAACTAAAATAAATTGTTTCAATTTTATGGACAAAAGATGAGCAGCATGGACATAAAAGTTGTGTCAATGGGTCTTGTGGGCGAAAACTCTAATCACAGGTTATTGATTCATGTTGAGGCTGAAGCATCATGCCTGTTTCCATGGTTATATCAAATAGAGCTGTGAGCAACTTTGTTACATTTCTTGAGTTTTTCTATTCTGTTTTTAACATTATTGCACAAGAATAACTCATTTCTATAGAGATACTTTGGCACGTTGTGTGTTTGACAGCCACAGCAAAATCTAATAAATCAGCATGGACGAACATGTCACTAGTTTAACATTTACATATGAGGATGTATGCAGAACATCCTGACATTTTTAATATGCTTGCCCTGTTTCCATTTGATGTCCCAAAACCATCCAACTTGTCAAATAAATGTTCTCCACTTGAAAATTAGTTCCTCCTAATGAAAATTTAATTTGTTATTATGAGCACAGTTGGTGCCTGAAGCGCTGCCTGTGAGCCTGAGATTTAAAAGCCTTGAATGCACTCAACTCACAAACAAATGGATTCCAGGCTGGGAGAAATTGAATGTATCCATTAAAGTGACGCTACCCAGGCTGAAAATGCAATCTGACCATTTGTCTCCAGCCAATGACATCAGTTCAATCCAGCAAGAGGGACCTAATGGTTTATGGTGCATTCAGTAGCAGGACAGAGTAATTCCACTTGACAATAATCATGGGATCCTATCAAGTCAATGACTGCATTTACCACAAATGCCTTTGCAAAGATTGGGCAATTTTCTGTCTCGCGGATCCTCCTGTAATGGGTCTGTAATGGATTTTCTAGAGATGAGGTGAGAATTGGCGACAGTTGAAACTTTCCCAGTAGGACAAGTTTATATTGTGATAGAAATTTGTGGCACATACCATATCTACTGGACAGTCAGACTCAAAGTGTTATAGTGTATATTGTGCATAATGTGTTGTTGTTGATACACATTGCTCTAAAAGGTGAAATCCTGCATATTTCCAGATCTACACTTATCTTCTGGGGCTACAGTTCAAAAAGCTCCTTATTTATCTCATACTAGCTCCTAAATGCTGCCATTCAGTTAAGTGTCTGAAACAGGATGTTTTAGCTCCTGTCTCTTTAAGAACCCCTCCTGGTGAGCCCACTCTGTTTTGATTGTTAAAAATTTTCTTTACAATCTCAAACATGTAATGTTTAATGTAAAAATGAATTGTTTCATGTGAACTCTACATTTATTACAAAATGCTGGTTTCCCACAAGAAACCTTTGATGCCCAAAGGAAACATTAAGGCTTTAATTGTATTCTCAATTTGACCAATTAATTAGTCTCATAACTGTAATTTCTTTTTCAAAACAATGATCCGCCAAAAGTTGCCGCCAAAAGAAACAACAACTGCAGCTTCTTAGGTTAATAGCTTAAAGTCTTAAGACTACATGCATATAATAGTATATAATAATATCTATTTTTGTTTATTATCATATAAAAGTATATAATAATAAACAAAAAGAATAATAAGGTCTTCAAATAATACAAATAAAATTATTTTAAAAGATCATAAGATCATTTGAAAATAGTGGCTCAGAGTGTGTGACTTCAGGCTAATATTAGGCAGAAAGCTAACTCAACCTCTGAACCATCAACTACTGATCACAAAGCTATGTTATACTTTGCTGTTGATGAGTTTCGTTGTAGTTGGTGCGGTCTCAGCAGGTTCGTTCTTGCATTGGTCAAACTGTAGTTGGCTGCAGTGTGGAGCCACCAGCACGGGGTTGTCTTGGTGCACAGAATAGAGCAGCCATGCTGAGGATGAACCTTTGTGGATGCAGCGGTGACATTTTGCTGTTGAAGCAGAATCAAGCCGTGTTTTATGCTGCGATGTGAAAGAGTCTTCCTGTCAGCTTAACTCCTAGTTAGGCCTTCCTGCCGTCAGCAGTCAGAATTAGATCCAGTTTAAGCATCTCTATCTTTTTCAAAGCAGTGTTTTGGTTTGAGTTGAGGATTCAGGCTTTGGCTGGCTTCTTGTAATTTTGTTGAGTGCTGAATAAGCTTTCTTGACTACACTCAAAGTCAGTAGCAGCGTAAATGTAAAAAAATAACGTGGAAACATGAGACTCAATGTTACAAATCAAATAAAAACAAACATGAACTTGTTTCAATAAAATATTAAAATATGTGCAACTTGGACGAAAACCAAAAAGAAAAGAGAAGAATTGTGTCTTAAGTCAGTTTTATGTTATGACCCCTCACCACAAAGAGATCAGTCTGGGGAATCTCAGGGCACTTCCTTTGCTGTCTGCACTCATGTCCTCAATTTGAAATGAAAGAAAGGTTGTTTTATCCAGTGAATGGGTTTGCATTTATTAGACAGGAAGAAACCAAACTGACTCCAAATGAATACTAAGTTGCTAACATAGTTTTAGCAACTTTGTAAGGCCTTAAAATGTCAGGGCTGTGTGTTGCTCTGCTTGTTGGGAACTCTTACTCCAACTTTTCCTCATGGATCATGACACCCGTCCCATGTCTCATATCAGAAGGATGCCACCATTCCCCAATGTTGAAGAGCCACATTTCATTGTTATTGTTTGGCTCCGTCTTCTGTGTCAGCCTCTTTTTGATGTCTGGCATTGATCTGTTTGAGATCAGTGGCAGACATCCAGATGCCCAGTAATGGGAGGATGATGAACAGAATGTTTTCTTTCTTCAGAACGGGACACATTTAGATATTCTTTTGATGATACTAATTGCATTTTTGACAGTTAGGTAGTTGATACCTCTGGTAGGTGTACTGCAACTGTAAGATGGCTGGTCTCTGGCCAAGGTAAAGAATAGGACTCTTACCATTTCATATTTAAATGTTAAAATATGTAATAGTGATTCAGGCTGACACAGGAGTGATGTCCTCCTGAGGAAACTTTGTTGTTTGTTTGTTTGTTTTTTGTCTGTTGGTTTAGTCACTTAAGTTTAAAAAATGATTGGGTTTAAGTTATCTCAGCTTTCAGAGCAATCCAAACTCAATCTCAAGGAGTCATAAAAATGTAATTTAATGGAACACCAACACTGCAAGCTTGTTAATGAACAATAATCATGCAGTGTATAGCAACAGTTTGAGTCTACCTGAAACTGAAATACTAGAAAGTGCATAATTATGATAAATATCTGTGCAATTTCATTGTTTTGTCGGAAAAATCCTGCAGTAGCAAAACCACAACATTATCATTTATTTCTGCATGATGACATTCACAAGCAGCTGTTAAAGTCTGATTTTTTTACATCCTGAAATCAGGCAAAGGTAAAATCCATATTTCCAGATATGACTGTGGAATTTCAGCAGGCTGATTAGTGTGAATACTTGGCTGTCCTCTGCTTGTGATGCTCTTGGTGTGCATTTTATTAAACATTTTAATATCTCCTGGGAAAGGGGGGAACTTTTTGGCCAGATGGTCACCACCCGAACAAAGCTAGAGTTCAGATGCTATCTCCCAGTTTAGCATATTTGATCCTCTGTTCATGTGCTCCTCACAGAAACCAACCAGGCCATCCCGCAACTTTCATGACCGTAAATGACCAGTTCATCAAGAGACTAGTGTTCCTCAAGCACCAGTCCCTGTTTAGCTCTACATTTAGCACTAACATATTTTTTATTTTTTTATCAGACTCAGACCAGACACAGATATTTCGAACATCCCTGTGATAGTCACTTATAGATGCCCTATGAGATTTGCAGTCAAAAAAATCTGGTGCATGTCCCTGGAACCTAATTCCTCATTACTGTTAATGTTCAGCCTCAAAATCACCTGAAGCCAGCTCTTTAAACCATAAAATCAACTAACTCTGCATCTTCTTTACTCACACTAATATAAAAGATTTAAATGATCCGTAGATTAAGACCAGAATTGGTTTGTTTTCTTACAAATAGTAGTTTACTAAGCCATTACAAATATGTAAGTATCCTATTACATTAAACTTATCTGGATGTTAAGACTTGGCTGAAAAAAAGAGATCAAACTATTTTAGTAGATAGAGATGGTAAAGAGGTAGTCTGGTGGTATATGTAAAAATCATCTCTCTTTGTACTCTATTTTGACTTTATTTTCCTGAAAATTAATCTGGGTCATAATCATTCAGAAATAATAATTAGTGTCTACAGACTTCAGTCTGCATTTGCCTCCCTTCAGAAGCCCTAGAAAAAAAAAAGATGAATTAATTGCACCATTGATTGATCATGAGATGATTATCCTTGGTGATTGAGACTGCATATAATAATCTTTTCACAATATTAATTTTACAGTTTATTCCATATCCACCCACCCCAACCTGAAAGAGTCCTCCACATCAAGCACATCATAATTGACTTAATATTTACAAACAGACCAGAGAAATATTCTGTGGTGTTTTTGACCATTGCCCAATTGTTTGCATTAGAAATGTGAAACAGAGGAAAACTAATTCACACAGTGGTCAGAGGAAAAAATACTGACAAGGCCTTTCTACATTACCTTTACTCCAGTTCAATCGCTGACACTCTCAAAACCCCTGATCCTGAGCTTGCTTTGAGTAATTGCATGCACCTTTTAAAAAGACAAGAACAAAATATAGCTCCATTCCCTAGTTCACTGTTGAGCCTTCTACCTTATTACAGAAACAAAGCATGGATTCTGACGAGGCGCACCAAAGACTCTTGTGTTTGTTTTGCCTGTGCACTGCTGTTGTCACTAATTCCTCTTATAACTCCAGTAAATTCTGTCTATGTTGTTAATGGCCTAACTCATATAACTGAGAGCCAATTTGCATTGCTTTTAACAGTCACTTTGCTGCATCTTGTCAGTTATTCGGGAGACTTAGTGTTGGTCCTAACAGTTGTGTGGAAGAACCCAGGTCATCCTTCCTTAACACTACTACTGAAGTAAATCACTCCTGTAGCTAATCTCCTATCTCCAGTAGGATGGTAGCTAATGCATTATGCAATATTGATGCATGAAAATCAATGGGTGATGACAAACTGGAACCATTTACTTTGAAATCCTCAGCACAGCTAATTTCTGAATATGTAACTCATATTTCAATCTCATTACCTCTGGCATCATTCCTGCAGTTTGGAAGACTGCCTAGGTTCCTCCAATCCTCCTCTCCATAAAGGTGGTAGCAAATGTGAATTAAATAATGAATTTGATTTCTGTTGTGTCTGCAATTTATGGTATGTCTGTAACTCCCTCAATGCATTTTCTGAGGTTTTAAATAAATAATGAATATTGTCATTATTGCTTTTGATTTTGATCATGATTATATCATTTACAGTTGAAAAGTTTAATAAGTGATTTAAGTTTAAGTTAGAGTAATTACTCTAAGCCATGGGAATGATTTACTGATCCAAATCCTTTTGACGGGCATATTCTTAAATTAACTGCCATTGTGTGTCTTAAATGACTTGCTGGTGATTTTCTAATTTTTTCTCATTGTCAACAGATTTCATGTGCAGAACCAAACCAACAATCAATTGATCTAATTAAGAGTATTCTGTATGTATCCAAAGCCTGATATATCTTTGTTCTATTTACAGTGCTTCGCAAGCTTGTGGTGCTCTTGAGTTTGTACTAAATGTATTTACAATGTAAAAAGAGGCTGTGATATGTTGCACAATAAGTTACCAAAGTACTGTTAACAGAACCAGGTTCCCAAACATACTCAGTGGTATCTGCCTGACACAGAAATTTTCTCTGGAGAATAAATTCATGATCGCTGTTAGGCCATATCCTTTTTAAAATCTGGTGTCTGGGCTAGAGTTAAAAGCCCTGTGTACACATGGTATTAATATGCGTCTCAGGTAATCCAATGACAAGTGGACAGCGCTAAATACAAGTGCAAACGACCAAGATGCATTCTGATCCGATCACTCCAACCACTTGTCGAGGTGTTTGCATTTGTAGTGTAAACGCTTATGCTAATGTGTAAGGTTTACTATGTATAGACTGACAAATTAAATTTCATACATGAAGTAGATTAATTTACTACGTAGGGTTCACTCTATGTGCTTTTTTCATTCAAACTGGGTTTTCAGAGAACAGATGTGATCTCCAAGATCTAGATCTAACTAAAACCCCACAGGAAACCCAAAAGCCCCAAAATCCAACTTGTTGTCTGCTGCCTGTGATGAATGTAATCTTTACTGTACATTATTTGAGTCTACAACACTTCAAGAGTTTGACGAGGAGTCGCTGGTCCCCTGAGTATGAGCACTGCCGGTAATGAAGCAAAGTTTGTTTAGAGCTTGTTTCAAATAATCTTGCCGGTCAGATAAGAACTCGGAGCATCACACACACACACACACCCAAAGCCTGTTATTAAAAGCATTAAAGCGACTCTTACCTTTCTTGCATTTCACACAGCACTTTGAAAAAACGTGAACAGCAACAACCCCTCCTTCCTCCTATGTCCCACCCCCGCACTCCCTTCTCCTCCACCACTAGTTTCTTTTTCCCTGTGGGAGTGACTGGAGGTGGAAGCCGTGGCCCGCTTTTGTCGGTCATTGTCAGTCGCTACTGTCTGTTTACGGCTATCTCCGTGGATCCACAACAGACTCTCTTCCGTGTGGGGATGCACACGCGATTACGTAACACGGAAGGGGAAAACAGGCAGGTCGCTCGGCCAATCATATCATTCGGACCGATTGATATGATTGATCAGAGTTTTCACAAAACCATATGAGAATGGAATAATGATGGGTTTCTATGCCTGGTGGATCTCTCTAACATTTTAGAGTGCCATTACCTTATTAATAGCATTTTAACCTAAAGAAAAAATGAGTAAAAATGTAACAAAGGTAAGGGTAGCTTTAAGTGTTTATCTCCAGTATGTACATTTATCTTGAGACATTCCTCTGGCACATTGTATGCTGTCTACATCTATTTACACACACACACACACACACACACACACACACACACACACACACACACACAAAATGTATTAATACATAAAACAGACCTGTAACTGCCAACAGCCTATCATTAAAACTAACATTCAAAGAAGCTGAGCACAAGGAAGGGGTGAATATTTTTTCCCAGGAAAATGACCTTCAATCTTTGTTCATTCCTCAAAGTATGTATTTCCACTCGGGCATATGATAAAGCCAAAGTATTATAACTGAGTAAAAAGTGTAATTGGTACTTTGTGTTCAATTCATGACACAGTTTAGATGCACTTCTAATCATTTTCATCAATTTTGATTAAAAATATCCAGGTTATTAAACACAGGTTTTCAGTTGTGATGCCCCTAAAAGTTCCTGTACTGCCTGTTGCAAGAGGACACTGATCACTGAAGTCAAACTCCTGCTAATTGGCATCAGCTGTCTCAGCTTCATTAGCTTAATTGATGCACCATCTCTTTGGCAAAAACAAAAACAAAAAACTTTGGACTGCAACCTTTGTCCAGGAGAGAAACTGTAATTGAGTCTGATGTCAGTATTTTATTTATGCCTAATTTTTTTAATTAAATACTGGTACATTTCTAGATTTTGTTTCTTTTGATTCTCTTTTTTTTTTTTTTTTGAGGGGGGGTGGGGTGGGGTCAAACACATGTCAAAGAGAACAAAAAGCTGTTTATGTCTTCTGTCTTTTCTCATTATATAGAAATAATACTAACATATTGTATTCTCAGCTAAAAATTATGATCTAGAGTGGAACAGACTAAACGCAGCTTCTTGTGTTCGTTGCTGAGATGACCGTGGGGACTGTGCTATTGCTGCCAGTGCAATTTAAGGGGACAGTGTTGTGCAGAACTAAATGCACAGTCTGTGCATGCAGATGGACACTTGCCTCAGCAATGTCCATGAATCTTCAGCACCAGACAAAGCTTTCCAGGTGAGCAGCTGCAGACTGAGCAATAGCCTCCAGATGGAGGACTCTGTATGTGTCCTTCCTGAGGGTCATTCTGGACGACCTCTGCTCCATCACTGTTTTTCTGCCTCATTAGAAACCTTTCTATTGCTCTTCCTCTATCATCTCACCTCACAGGCTGTTCGACAGATGGCAGCCATGGCAGCTCAGACCGCTACAGTGCATTTATATGCATGGAGAGAGCTACTGTTAATTGTTGTTGACTGTGTTTCTGTATTCATCTGTCTTATTTCTGTAGATAATTGGCCATATCAAGATGAAATGACACCACTGACAACAATGGGCTTTTTCATCGCTTAGTTTGAATCTCTAATGTCCATAATTCCTCTTGACAAACAGTGTATGATCATGATTTCCTCAGAGTTTGGAGGATTGATATCAATATGGTCTCTGCATTCAGCTGACAGGCTACTCTGAATGAGAAGAAATGCAACTTACTGTAATTCCAGGCTTGATTTTATTTTTAGACCATATGCAGAAGGGAAAAAAAATCCACCCCATGAAATACAAACAAATTCAGTCTGGATAGGATCATAGAGAAAGATGGGAATTTTTTTTTTATTGACATGCGATAACTTTGCACAAATTATTCATATTTGGTTTGAAAAGACCTTGAGATGTAAAAGATATTTTTAAAAAGAGAAAATTATAGAAATTAATATAAACATTACTTTTGATTATATCTAAGCCTTGCTTAACATTGCTGCCATTCAGACAGCAAAATAATGAAAAAGTCTTTTCATATTTCATATAGCTACATTTTAGAGATGTATTCAAAAACTGTGCAGCACTAATGGAATCACAGTTTTCGTCATTTTAAGATAAGGTGGGTGGACTATTTCATATTTTCAAAGCTTTAGAGTCACTGTATCGATGCTATAATGTATAAATAAATACAAAGTGCTTCCCTCAAAATTGTGCTGAAAGGTACCAGATCAACAGATAATGTTTTGTACAGACAATGGAAGAAATTAAGCTTCTGCATTTCTGTTCACGTAGCCAAGAAGGTCATATCTTATCAGTAATTAGTTGCCTCCTTTTCAGATGCAATTGTCAGTTTGTCAATAGCTGCCTTCATGTCTTGGCAAAACTAACCTGGCTGGTCTTGTGATGAATTCTGCCTTATCCAGCCTTCATTTAGCATATTCTTTATGCAACACTGAAGATTCTCACAGAACTACCAACCTGCAATTTATCACTGTTTTCTGCTGTCATCTGATCCTGTTTTTTGCTCAATAGTAGTTATTTTATTGACTATATGTCTTGAATCAGAATTGAGGTGAGGCATATGAGAGGTCTCGTATTCTTTTATTATCCATTTCATTCCTTTATTTTGTCTTTTTAATGGATGTGGAATTATCCACCTGTTCTCTAAGTGTTCATTTGCTGTGATATATTGAAAAGGAAGTAGAAATAATTTACAACAGTTGTCCCACAGTGCAGGTGGACCTCAGATTGGTTAATTGGAAAATGAACAGGGGGAAATGAAACAGAGGGGAAATCAAAGGATCTGTCTGTGCCTGTCAGCACCCAGACTGAAATATTACCCTGAGGCTACAGATTCAAACCTGCACTCCACTGCTGAGGCCCAAAAATTAAACCTACCCATCCATCTGTGTGAATACAATTGGCATTTCATAAATACAACTGATGGTGTGATTCATGAAGTCCAAGCTTATTAAAAAACATTGTGATGCATCAATGGATTTATTGCCAAGGGACTTCATTTTTCCTGTTACAAGTTGCCAGGTTTTACAAAACCAGAAGAGGTGGTGGTGGTGGTGAGGGGGGGGGGGGGTATCCCTACAATTTACCAAAGCAGAGTTTATTGTTATTTTTAATTATTATTATTATTATCATTATGTATGTCAACTGTTTTACTGTTAGAATGGTGTAAGTGAAGATAACTTCCTGTTGCTGTAATAAGTGATCTGATGATGGAAATGCAAAGAGTTTCAGTAGGATTTTGAATTAAATGTTCTTACTTTTTAAACAGCAGTTGGTCTCAGTTGGGTGTTCAGTTGCTGGTAGCAACCACTTCTGGACCAGCTCCATAGCTTAACTGACTTTGTTACATCCAGACTTTTGACAGATCAGTGGATATTTGGATGGACATCTCAAATTCTCTTATTGGAGCATTATCTTGTGCTATTTTGTTGACTTGTTAATTTAGTTTTTCTGCATCAGTCTCCTGCAAATCAAGCTAGTGTGTTGCTAACACAACATAGTAACTGTTAAGTTACTGTATTTTACTCTTGTTAATTTTACTAATGGTCCATCCATCCATCCACATATATGTGTGTGTGTGTGTTTACTAACATCATATGTAGACTTAGTATTAATCTTTCACTAATTTGTTTCTTCCTGGTTTAAAGTACAATGTTACTAATTTAACAGCTATTATATCTGTCAAGCTTTGTTATTGACAACAAGAACAACATGTCATCTGTTTTTTTGCACCCAGACACTACTGGAGCTGGAGCTGCCACTTGTGGAAGTGAACAGTCAGTTTTTGAAATTGATGTGTTGAAAAATGGGCAAGCATAAGGATGTTAGTGACCTTGTCAAGGGCCAAATTGTGATGGCCAGATGACTGGGTAAGAGCTTCTCCAAAACCGCAGGTCTTGTGGGGTGTTTCCATTATGCATTGTCCAAGGAAGGACAATAGGTGAACTGACAACAGGCTCATGGGCAACCAAGCTCATTGATGTGGATGGGAACCAAGGCTAGACCATTTAGTCTGATTCCACAGAAGAGCTACTGTAGCACAAATTGCTGAAAAGGTTCATGCTGGCTATGATAGACAGGCACAATCACAATGCATGGCAGTCTGCTGCATGTGAGGCTGCGTAGCTGCAGACCGGTGCCGATGCTGACCCCTGTCCACCACCAAAAGTACCTACAATGAGCATGTATATGTCAGTACTGGACCATAGAGCAATGGGTGGCCTGTTCTGATTAATCACATTGTCTTTTACATCATGTAGATGGCTGCATGCATGAGATGGCACCAGGATGCACAATGGGGAAAAATGGAAAGCTGGGAGAGGCAATGCGATGGTCGGTGTTCTGCTGGAAAAACTGGGGTCCTGGTATTGGTGTGGACATTACTTTGTCGTGTACCACCTACCTTAGCATTGCTGCAAGTACACTTCTTCATGGCAGTGGCTTTGTTCAGCAGGATAATTCACCCTGCCACACTGTAAAACATATTCAGGAATGCTTTGAGGAACCTGACAAAGAGCTCAAGGTCTTGCCTTGGCCTTTAAATTCCCCAGATCTCAATCTGATTGAGCAACTGTGGGATGTGCTGGAAAAACAACTCTCATCTGTATCGACCCCATTCAATCATCTCAGCTGCCCCACAGCTGGGGGATTCTTTGTTTTCTCTTGATCACCCTCTATCAAGTTATCAATTCTCTACTCTTCCCAAGCAGCACTTTGTCACATCTACACACAATGTCTTGCACCAAAATGGAAAAATGTTGGATTCCTCAAATAACTTGTTTTTGCCTTCCTCCAGATGTTGTTGAAGAACAAACAATGAATGGGAAAATAAGCAGAGGAGAGAAGTTGGGCAAACAAATGCAGTGCAGTATACATTGTGTCTGAAAATGTCATTCTTTGAGAAAATGTCAAATTATCTCAGTGTGAAGTACAAACATGAAATATTTAAGTAAGTCACTCATGTCTGACAAGTCATCTACAGTTAAAATGAGTGTACGGTGAGCCCTATCAATATACAATGTGGGAAAAATAAGAAAATGAGGACACATCAATTTCTGCTTTCTAGACAAATGCTCAAAAGAACCAGAAAATTATGTCTTCAAACATAGCCTCCGTCTCATGCCCATTCAGACTGCCAGAGGGGTTTTCAGTGAGACCACCAAAGCTAAAGTGAAGTGCTCTGATGGTAGCTTTGGATAAAAGGCTCCAACCTGATGACTTATATCCATTTTCACATTCTGTCACTGTAAGGCAATGAATATAGCAGATGGTAAAGGCAGACTGTCACTCACAAAACAAATAGCAATATGAATTAAATATTCTAGATATAAAATACCAAAGTTTAACATTATGACTGATCAGATCATGTGCCAATGCTGACTTGATCAATCTACTGTATGAGCTCCAGTCTGAAGCCATAGTAATTGGCTTGAAAGCGAATGAGTGCTGTGGTGAAGAGTGAGCTAAACATGAATATGAAGCATGCAATTGACCAGTTGATTCATGTTCAAACACTCAACCTCCTTTAGGCAGACTACTAATAGACACAGCTGAAATTGGTTTCCCTCACAGGGTGCCTCATACTTCAGTGCAGGGTGAGAGGCTTAAATATCTAGATGTAACCCAGGTGAAAAGAGCTAATTGAGGTGTACCTGTTACTCTGTTCATATCCAGCTGGGAAGAGACCTGGGTGTCTTGTCTTGCTGAGAAGAAAGACATTGGCTGCTACCACTGTGACCCAGATAAGTGGCAGAAAATGGATGGATGAATGGATAGATGGAGCAGATAATGTCACTGATTCTCCATGTAGCAGTTGGACCAGCTCATCATGGACAATAAGAACTGGCTTCCAAGTCATCCCAAAGGTGTTGGATGAGGGTGACACCAGGCTCTGTGCAACAACCTCAGAAATCTAACTCTGTATGGACTCAGCTTTGTGTATGACCAGCATTGTCATGTAGAAACAGGAAAGGAGCTTTCACACACTGTTACTACAAATGTTTTGGGGACAAATAGGCAAAACTAACATTTGTTATGTGATTTTGTAGTTCAATATTTCATGAGACACTGCCTCATCATTTCAAAATGTAAAATCATACTAAGCCTGAGAAAATGTCAATTTGATTGTACAGCACCCAGGCTTTACATCAGACGCTCCAGACTAAAAGCCTTGTTACACTTGTGTGTGAGCATTGATTCCTGCCTACAGACTGAATGCATTCCCCACTGATGAGATTGTACTCCAAAGGGGATCTTCAAAGGGCTGAATGTGCCTGAAGAGTCTCCTCTTGTTTTTCACCTGCACAAACTGAATCGTGTCCCTATGAGTGCTCTGCATTTCCAAATAGACTTGTTTGCCTCAGTGCACACCTACTGATAATCAAGGATGTGAAAAGGTATAATATAGAGAAGCATGGGAAACTAATTTCCTGCCAGGAAGTAAATAATGTTGTGAATCATAAGATTTTTAAGAAAACACAAAACTGTAGTTTTTCTTCCTATAATTAGTGTGAATTATACCTCAAAGCTTTATTTATTCTTCTTCTGTACTTTTGTAGATCACTAACTATGTCTGCACACTTTGAGCTACAGAAACAATTCAAATATCAAAATATTCAGCTGTTTAGATTCATGCTAGTTCTTCTTTCTAGCTTATTCCAGTGATTGATTAAAATTCATAATGGAAAGTCTATGGTAGGAATATTTGAAAGTTGATATCTAAAATACCTGATGTGCTGAAGTAATCATACTTCATTAAAAGGTGCACATTTTATAACTGTTTTGTACATCAAAAAATTGTATTAATAGCAACACCATGTGGTCAATTATAACACATTTTACATTTTGAGCGATAACTCATCAGTTGTGAGGTGTATCAAACTATCACTTTGCACTTGCACTTGCACTTTGCACTTTACTCTATTCAGAGCAACACTCTTAGGCAATATTCTCAAGCACTTTATTCACTTGTTTTTTATTCAGCTGTATTAGTATTGTATTGTATTTTATTTCCCCGCTGGTGACTCATCGCCTTGTCTGATATTGTTGTGTAGGAACGAATGTTGTTGATTGCTGTTTGTTTATGTGAGGTAGGGCCTGTAGAAATTGAATTGCCCCTCTGGGATAAATAAAGCAGAATATGAATCTGAATCTGAAAACACAGTGTGTTTGTTGGATGATGTCAATTCGACTAATAAAGGCCACCTCCACTTGCACCTGGAAAATATTTCTAAATGTTTTGCCTTTGTTAGCACATATTTCATCTAATCTTCACCAAACATGATATATGCCATATATAGATGACCCTAATTAAGACTTATGGGTTAGTTTTTGGGTTACCGCACCACAGAGTAAGAAATAAATTAGCATTATTACTGTTCTAGCTTCACAAATATGTTCACAACTAACCCCACTCGTCAGTGCCACGACTGAACAAACACCTCACAAGCTGTTTCAAGTAACTGTCACAAAAAATGATATGCCAATTTGAGTGATGACTGAACTGTGTGACAAGTAAAATTTTCAAATCATCATTCTCATGCCACATTCATTTCACATTAAAGTTATCATGAAAAAAAAAAGTATTTTGTCTATACAAACTTTATCATTTTTCTGAAAGCCCCATGTATGAAATAAAATAATTTTACATTTGGGTGGTACATTCAAGGTATATAAACCATCATTTAATGCTTAAGTGTATTTACTCCAATGTAGATGTGGAAGTTACACACAAGCAGAGCTGAAAGGTAGATACATTAGTGCATAACATTGCAACAGATACAGACAGCACATATACATCACAGGAACCCATTGCATTTTCTCTCTGACACACAGAAACACACACAAATGCTCACTCTGTTGGTATGTTTTGATGTGCTCTCTATAATCCTCTCCAGTAATAGGAAGGAGCTGTTTTTTGCCGTTGGGAAAAGCTATCATGTAGAACAGCTGCTTCAGGCTGATCAAATTATTACCTGCCTGATGTGAAATGCCTGCTGCTTTGTAGTTTACCAGCTACCCGAGGTAAACAAATCCCTGGAAAACAACCTCTACCCCCTGAGCACTCTGACAAGAGTTTTTGATGATTGAGAATTATTTTGTCATAAAGCTGCTTATTAAGGCAAACTATGAAACTAGGATGGCAAATGCTGGTAGATTTTGTTTACATACTTTTGGGCAGATAACAAGTCATCATTTGGAGGTCCGTCTTCTTATTAGCCCATGGTAGCAGGGGTATTTTGTTTTAGCCTAAACGTCTGTAGCAAATAATGTATCTATCTCGACAAGCACATTTTCAGTTGACAAAGAAGCTGCAGTTGCTCAGAGTAATAATGGTAAGTGGTTAATGGTATGTTTTTTACATTAATCAAACACATATTTTTTATGCAACAGCCAGGTCTGTCTCTTTAGCTGCACGGCACACAGCCCTGTATCCACTTTTGTGCAACTCAGTTTTTTTGGTTTGACAGCTTATAAACCTTAGTTCCTGGTTGTGTTGGTTGTGCATCCCACCACACAGAAACTCTTAGGCATTTTGCTGTTGTTTGCTAGAAGAGAGAAGTAACAAGAAGGCACCTTTGCTCAATACAAAGTCAATGGAGAACAATGAATTGTTTTCCCCTCCTGGATGGGTGGGACGTAATTGCACTCTGTCTCTATACTGAGACTGCATCAACTGCAATCCGCCCACAGTAAATTTCACGATTAATGACTAAAAACACTCAACCTTGCAGATGATACATATTGGAATACTTTCAACAAAAGGTGTTTTCAGCTTTGAGCGTACTAGAATTTAGCTTATGTCCCTCACGTACCAATTCCACAAACTCACCTGTTGTCATTCAAGGAAATTGTGCATTAAAATAAATGTAATTTTGTGGTCAATAGTGTCCTTTTTCTGGTGTTTATTGTTCTACTACTCAGAATCAGTCAAACAATTGTTAAATTGTGTGTACAAAATTAGATTTTGTGAGAAATAAAATGTATTAAAATTACTGTTGAATTAAAAAAAATCTACAGATGAAACATAACATGGATGTTAACAAAGTACAAATAAAAATCAAAGTAAAAAAAAAAAACCTGAACCAGAGCAAAAAACTGCAAAGAACGATTATTTCCCAACCAACTACAGTGCAGTGATGTGGATGGTTGTTAGCTGCTGATCAATTCCTGTCATGGTTCTATTTGCTCACTTGATTTTTCATCTTGTCCAGTTCAGCTATGCATTCATGATGAATAGTGGTGTGATTGAAGAGAGTTCTTTTATGTGCACAGCAGATCGTCAGATGCATCTGTCTGTAATTGACAACATCTGTGTTTTCATTGGTCAAGGCACGATGGCACAGGCAGGGAAATTTGGAGTAAATAACTGTCAATCTCAAAAGACAATTACACATCCTGTCATCACAGACGTTGTACATCCTTGTTGATTCAGTGCACTGAGGTACCTGACAAAAATATGCAGCCTGTGCTTCATTCCTGTGCTGCAGCCTGAAATACATTTGTGTCAGTCCTCTTAAGTCTTTGCAGCTTTCACAGGAGCTTGTTCCCAGCACACTGGTGTAATTTTTGGTGTGCCAAAAGAGTCTGTATTCAGCACTGCCAATTGAGGGCGAATTCAATTCTATTCTCCCATGAATAGTGTGTCTAATTTCAGATATTGAATGGAGAGGAAATCATCTGGCTACCAGCTGTTGAATTACACAAGGTTTTTTAAAAGTTCTGCTCTAGGTTTTTACACTGAAAAGTATCCTATAATATTTTCACTGTAACTGAGCTCTTTTAAGCTTCTATAACTCTAAAAATAGCAAGCCATAGTCTTATTCACCTCCAGGCAAGCTTCTGTTTCACTAAACCGGATGCTGTTTCACGTTACTGTTTTGCATAAAGGTTGATTTTTTTTACTCTGGGTTTTCTGATGATATTCTTATCTAACTAACAGCAACTGCTAGCACTTTGTTATGCCAGTAAAACTCCATGACATATATTTAATAAAGGGTTGCTGTATGTCGAATACATTTGGAGTCTCCTCAAGTAGATTTCCATAGTATGCTTATATGAACTTAAACCAATGGATGTATTAAACAGATTACTGATTTAGTATTGCAAATTTATATCTTTACCAGACTCGCTATAGACAAAAGAATCAAAATCAATATCCTCTACACACACTGCGAATTAATAGTCGTCAATTTGGGGGGTAACTTTTTTAAATGCTACATCCTCTTTTTTTTTATTGTAGTCTTCAGCCCCAACCAACCAAGAGAGCTGAATACAGCACAGCAACTCCATCTTATTGGAGTAAAGGACACTTCAAACTGCAAACAAGGTTAGTTATAGTTCTTTATCTTTTAAATTCAATAGGACTATAAAGCACAAGAACTATCAGAACATAACAATTACTAGCAGTTAAGAGAAGCCATATAAAAATGTGTTTTTTTAGGGGTTTCTGTGCAAATATTGTTCATCAAGACCTCTTTCTCCACATTTTGAAACAATTTTTCTTTTTTTTTTTTGCTCCTTTCATCTCTCTTAAAAATATATGTGAGTCAGTTGCATCATCTTATTACTCTGTAAAATTTAAGGTGAAACAATCGTTGTCTCTTTCATCGCAGGTCAAGGTCTTTCATCTTATTTCGAACATGGCTAATATTACATTTATTGCATTTATCACGCAAACATTGCAATTGCTTTTTTTTTTTTTTGCCACCTGAATGTTTTCTTGTGAGGCAGGGTAGAAAGAAAATCTCTCCAATAGCATTATAGGCTACTGAAACGGTCAACCTTTACTTTAATTTACCATGCACTACTTTAACTGCCAAAACTAGTAAATCCACATCCTAAGTTATCTCAAAAGTTGAGGATGAACCCACTTTTCGGGTTGCTTGGACTCAGCTATGTTTACCACTCTGGTCGATTTGGCTTCTTTATCTGGTGCAGGTTCGCTCAGCATAATCCGATATTTCTCTTCCACTGTAAACTGCATGAATTCTGCTCATTTTATAACCCATATTTCTCCAGGTACGCAGATATAAATAAAACAAGTCATAGCTACATTCACAAATGATTGGCAATTAAGTTTATTTTATGTTTTAGCCATTAAACCTTTTGTTATTTCACAGCTTGTGATGCTACTGTGACTTCCTCTTTACATACAGTACATATGTTTTCATTGGGCCGTGCTACAGACGTTTCCTAGCAACCAATTCACACATTATTGAGGTGTTAACAAGCTGAGGCATTTCTCAAGTTTTAATGGTGTAACTTGACTTACTGTGGTAAATAAAACTAGACTGAAAGTAGATATGTAATAAGGACTTGGGAAGGACTTGACGCACAAACTTTGTGATTGATTGACAACAGCTCATCAGTAATTGAAGATGAGAGCAATAATATATTCTCTTAATTCACACTTTATCTTAAGTGTTCACATCACCAGTACATTATGTATTATATGTATTTTTTTATTTTAACTGATTAGCTAGTTGAGGACACACCAGTTCACATGGCAGAGAATGATCACTGACCTAGATATGTTGTTGACATGAAGCCTTCTGGTTTCAATCAGAGTACTCAAGCAGATATGGTCGTCTCAAAACTGGTACAAAAGCTAATCCAAGTTTCTGAAACTCAGATATGTTTGAATGTACAATTACACGACTTGAATCCTCCGAAAACACAATCTGGGATACTAGTGCATGTGTAAATTGTATTAAAAAAAAGAAAGAAAGAAACGTTGTCTGCTTGCATCGTGTCTACTGTCTACCTTTGTTTCTTGGAATCACCAATACATGGTGTGACAAGAATATTTTTCTGAGTCAGCAGCTCAGACTTACAAGCTGACATGACATGAACGCAGCACAGGTGCCCAACTGATGGACAACTTGACTACAGCTCTTCTGAATAAGGGGTGGGAATTAAATGACTTGCTTGATCTCCCTGGGAGTGTGTGCTGATTAGAAATAATTATCTGTGGATTTTTCATCAGGTGGGCAATAAACATGTCAGTGAATCTCTGTGGCTTCAAGTAAAATTGCATACAGTTTCTCCTCTGACATTCTTGGGTAATTTAATACTGCTCAGGTAGATATCTGGTGTTTAGCACATTTACATGTACTGAAATTTGCAATTGGTACTGTCACACAGGCCATATTCACTGCAGAATGACACCCAGTAACTCAAGCTAAGTTTTGTTTGTCTTTGCTCCTAATGTTATTTTACAGCATTATTAATATGCAAAAATGAAGTTTAAGACAAATAATTATGTTCATGTTTTTTACATAAAGACATTTTTGACAAGCATAACAGTGTCTTTCTTGGAGTGGAGACATCGGTGATAGTTGAACAAAGCAGTAGGATCAATGGAAAATACAGTTTGTAGCAAATAGCTAAGATCGTATGATAGTATTTTTGGAGATGATTGTTTCAAAATCAATGCTGCATACATGAAAGTAAAGAGAGAACTAGCATGGATATATTAAGACAGCAAAATATGACACTAACACTCAGCCTCTGGCGGCTAGTTTGTCCCAGTAGCCGTTCATGATTGTGCAACAAAATAATCCCTAAAGGATGTATATTTGTACAACTTTCCCAGAGGCTAGAAAAGCTATTTTAGAGTGTGTGGCATCATCTTAAAGTAAAGTCTATGGGGTAAGTGGGAAGCTGCAGGCATGGCCAGCAGGAGAAAGGCATGATGTGGAAGCCAGGAGGCTAGAAAATGTTTTCATGGCTCCATCTTGGAGTCCTTTATCCAATGCCTGTAATATATCCATGAGGCATGGTAAATTTGTAAAGAAAAAAAAGAAGCTCTTGACAGTGCTGATATCTGAGCGAACGGAGAGCCCAACATGGAGAAGATGAGATCATAAATTCTTCTAAATCCACAACATTGGAGTCGACATTATAAATACATATGTTATGAATACATACAATATAACACCTTGCTCACATTGGGTCTCACCTTTCCTAATCACTATTGCACTCAAATGTGTTTGAAAATATTGTGTTAACAATTAATTTATTTTACACGAAACAGAAGAATAATGTCATGGTATACAAAATCAAATATAAAATGTATAGTAGATTGTCATGAAAATATTTAGTAAGAATAAAATGTATTAACAATAACACAAAATCTCAGCTATTTACAGTATTTTGATGACAATAACAGTTGCTGCTATGTATACTTAATATGTTCATTTCTAACTTTCCATTATTTTTTCTGTGTCAAAGTCATTACCAATCACTCCACATTTTCAGGTTAAGATATTTGTGAAATATTGGCTTTGAGCTTTGACAGTGTGGGAAAGCAGACATGAGAGAAGTGTCGGAAATGACAACAGAGGATGGTAGAAAGGGATTTGTAGAAACTCACAATAGATGAATACAAATAGGAAAAACTTGTGAGAAATGATCTCTCTAATTGAACTTTTTGCTTTATTAAATTATTTAACTGCTTTGATGAGTAACTGCAATTACTGATGTGCATAATGTGAAATCAAATTACAGACCTCTCTTTGATGAAAATGCCATCTGGAAAGGGCTTGAGTCTGGGGAATCCAACTGGTGAGCTTCTGGTTAAAAGCCCTATGAGCCTCCACCTCTGCTGCTCTGAAGCATCAGCTGTGGATCTGTTGAGAGAAATCTGATACGCTTAAACAGCTGTACCTTCTTTCAAGACTCACAATGGTAAATCCACTGTGGACCTGCATCATGGCACAACATTTACATCTTAAATGTTGAGAATTAGACTAAAGAACTGTGCTAACACCAGTCCCATTTTAACTCCCTTTGCAGCATTTGGTGGAGATTTTTATCCAAAGTGACTTACAAGTGAGGCAAGACAAATAAGTGTTAGGGGACAACGACTCAGAAGAAGCTGTGGTACAAACTCTCAAGTCACCAGGTACAAGTACAGTGAGAAATAGCGCTAAACAGAAGGGAGCTTTTTTGATATTAAGTAAGAAGCAATAAGGAGTAGACAATCAGCAATCCACAAAGTGCTAAAAAGGGGCTCATGTGTTGAGGTGTTCATGGAAGAGTTTTCAGTCTTGAATGCACCAAGGGGGTCAGCAGACTGGAGCTGCGTATCTACTTCCACTATTACAGAACCACAAATGAGAAGAGTGTGGATGGTGATGGTATTACCAGATGTTATGTAGACCAGAGCAGATGGGATGTCAGATACCTTGCAGGCAAGACAAGAAGCTCAGTTTTGGACAGGTTCGACAGGAGCCGATCTGTCATCCAAGTAGAGATGTCTGATTGTGAAGAGAAGAGGGGATTCTTAGTTGTAGAGCTAACTTGTGAGATGGGTGTAATTTCCAACCACACATTTGTTGGAGAGACTAGTTTTGGATAAGTCAAAAAGAAAAGGGGATGAAGATAGAATCTGATGATGCTTATTTGAGATGGGAATTAAATAGTTGTCTTGTTGTTTGAAAGGCTCCCCATTGTCTTTTATTAGGAGTTGATGAAAATGTATTTCCAAAAACAATTAATAAAAAACCTATAATTCCTCCTGAGATTATCAAGAACCAAATTGTGTTCCAAGATGTACGAATGTGTTAGCCTGATAGAAAGCTGATTTGTTAAAGCTAGCATGATTTTCATTTGAGATAAAGGTTATCCAGCTCCTTAGAGACAGATCAGAAAAGTAATCATAACAAGAAAGATGCTGGTGGAGGAGAGAAAGATGGGTGGAGGGGCTGTAATACACTGTACAGACATCGTATTTAGATACTCAGATTCAATATTGGACTGGTGTGTTTACATGTGTACCAGCATTGTTTATGAGTCTATGTTTGTTTAACACCCATGACTGCATTCAGACAATATTATATTATCTACTCATGTTGAGCAACACTCAGGTTTACTGTCTGACACTCTGTGGTCGATTACTGAATACTGAGTACATCCATACTTCCAAAAAGACTCATTACGGTAAATGTTGTTAAATTGTTTCGTTGCTATATGGCATTATGACATTTAGCTTAGTGATTGGTGAAGAAAGACTGGACTTTTGTGTGGAACATCATAATTTTATGACTACAAATGTCAACTTCAGTGAGCAGAGCCAGCTGGACACTCATATTTTAATTGATAAAGCCATCTACACCGGCTTAATGTATGGTACCCTTTAAAACCCAACTTATGCTTATGCTTCAAGTCTATTTTCTCCCATTTTACACATAACCGTTGAGCTTTAGAGAAAGTATTGATTGAAATCAGGTAATTATTGAGAAAAGGGAATGTGGATACTTTTCAACATACTTTTCAACATTCCTGTGTTGGTTCACAGATTCAAACCGACTTTACAACTTCTATGTCAAAAGCCACTGTTGTGAACCGGAAGGCAACATTGCAACTTTTTTAATTACCTGAAACCTCAGGAGACCCATGAAAAGCATCTGATCATGGCACTATTGCTTTAAAGGCCATGAAAATTGTTGAGTGTTGCGCAGTGTCCCGGGCCCTGAAGAAGAGCTGTACTTTATGATAACACAAACTACTGATATGCACGCTGATAGGAGATCTGTGTTAAGGGGAAAAAAAGGATCCATCTTTACCAAGTCATGCGGCTAAAGGGATTATTCTGCGTCGCAGGTTCAGACAGTTACTATAATTCTTTGCTATTCTGCTAAGCTTTGCCTGAAGGTGCTGGTCTGCTCGATCTCTGTCATTACTTCTCTCTGTCTTTATTTTCTTCAACTTTCTTTTTTTAGTCAAGCCTTTATTTACCTCTTCTCTCTGTGTTTCTGCCTCACATATGTGACACAGGGAGGTTTAATGGATATAAACAGGCCTTTACAAACATCCTTGGAAGAAACCATGAGAGAGTACTCAGCACTCTGAAATTACTCTTCTCTAAAAAGAGAAGGTGGGATCAGTGGATGAAGAAAATGCACCTGGAATGCAGACACAGCTCTTTAGACTCATAGAAAAAGGTGGATCGCATTGCCAAAAGTACATCCTGTATGACGTCTGCCTAGCCTAGCAACAGAACACATAAACACAAGATCTTTGTAAACACTATTCCACATCATATCAAGATGGTAAACAGTGTTTATACAGGTATTTAGACTGTCCTCATCAGAAAAATGGGGGTATTGGTCATTTATGAAACAATTAAAACATCATAATGTTAACATTTTGCTGACATAGAACATCTTGTAGCATGTGAATTAAAACTTTTGGCCCTGACAAGCAAAGGTGAATGTAGAGCGACATCGTGAAACCTCTTTTTAGCCATGACCTCAACCTTTCTAACCCTAACCCTCCCTCAGCCTTCAATCCAGTATCTTTAGTTGCCTATTTTGTTTTTGCAGCTTCTTATCTCCTTGTCTCTCTTCCATCTTAATAACCACCTCCATTTCTTTTCTTATTCATATCTTCTGTGCTTCGGGAAGGTTCATCAGAGGTTTTAGAGGCTTTTGTGACATTAACACACCTCAGCAGCTTCAGTGTTCAGCTGTGATCTCAAGAGACAGAGCAGAGTAGTGGTTTCAGATGTAGAAAATGCACTGTTTCAGAAGCAATAATGTATCTGAGATCCAGTCCGCTGTGTGGAGTGTATTTTGAATTTGATTTACATGAATGAAAGTGTGTGTCTGCATGTCTGTGTGAATATTATGTCATTCATTGTGCTGCATTGGACAATAATTAATGTGTGTGTATAGTATTTGTCTCACTCTGCCTTTCTCAGCATTTATTGGAGGCATGTATGCAGTGTGTGTGTGTGTGTTATCATGGAGGAGATGTATATCAGCCTTACATCATCCACTTCAATGTTTTCAACCAGCAGATCTAAACTGAATCAACACATCTTCAACTTTCTCGACCTGCTGGTGATGAGCATTCCAAAACTATGTTTGTCTCAAACACAATCTTACTTCCATTGTTGACCTGCAGTGTGACCAGCACCTCTAACTCTCTCTGACTTAGACTCAGATCTAGTGATGCCACAGTTTGAAAGGATACTTCGCCCAATGACGGTTTTGAAATCCCATGAGTCACAGAAGTACCACTTAAAGTTCTCCTGTAGGCCAGACATGTGCTCAACTACATTCTGCTTCAGAGAGTCATTCAGGGAAACACCAGTTTCTTTTCCTGGTGACCAGAGAGGACAGGAAACATTGCCAGTTTCCCTACACCTAGCTATGACTGCCACAGACCTTGATGTGCAATGAATCCTTGAATTCTATCTTCCTGCTCCAAAATGCTGTTCTCCTTTTCTTGAAGGCTTTTGCTCAATCAGTTGTGCTTGTTGAAAAAGCCCACAAGGTAGGCAAATCCTGCCAGCCTCTGTTTGTCCTGAGTATGCTCAGCAAGGTTAGGGTCTTTATTCTTGAGGTAGGCCATGACCTCTTCTCTCAGTTCCCACACTCTCTGCAGACATTTTTACCCTGGGATCCAACCTCTTCACAGTGAGTGAGCAGGTGCTCGTGCTCTGCTCCCCACTTCCCTGCATAGCTCTGTGATTGTAACAGTCACTTTTTGATTAGATTCACTAATCTCAAAACCATATCCTCTCCTAGGTCATGCTGTAATGCTTTGCTGGCCAAAGCCTCCCTGTGGATGATACAATGTGTCAGCTTCACATTTGGGCCCACTCTGTGAACATGTGCCACACAACTAGACCTGCATCCAGTCATGCTCCTGGTGCCATCAGTGCAAATTCCAAATCCATAATTACAATACAATACAAGGTCAGCCAATAATCACCACCCTACCTTTTCAATGACAACTTTTTACAAATGTTTAATTACATGCTGAGGTCCTCCCTGTTCTCATATGAGAAATTCCACTAGTCTAAAAGCATTAAAGAAATGAACCATACTCTTCTTTCTGGATTAATTAAGTAATGCAACATCATGACTACTCTCACTATCATATTCCATGCATCAGTAAATTGTCACCTTTCTCGTTATACTTGTAAAAACGTTGTTTTCTTATGCTTTTATTTAGCTTTTGTATGTATTTGTCTGCATTTCTTTACTCATAAGTTTTTACGTTGTATGTCTCACCATAGGAGGGCCACCCAACAGCCCCTTATGGGTTTCATTGGCTCCTCCTGGACATTTGTTGGTTATTGTCCTCTTTTCCTTATCTCAAATATTCTGCACACAAACATATATCCCAGTACATTTAATGCAATCCAGTTTGAGGTCTTTCAAATTTGTGTCCATCAGTTTGAAATATCCTCTCCAAAACAGGAATTCCTCCTTGATATCCTTATCACTGACGTATCTGGCAAAGACCATTAACTGAGGGATCCCACCAACACCAACAGACTCATTCAGCTGCAGTGAAAACATTTTATGTTCCAATATTAACTCCAACCAACTTTTAAATGTCTGCTGCCATGTCCTTGATTCTGGTGGCAACAGTACTATTTGAGAGTGGGACAGACTCAGTTTAGTTTGCTGCTTCCTCACCCAAGAGAGAGAGACACACATCTTTTAAAACAGTTTTATCAGCTGCTCCCCAATTGAATTGGGTTTCTTTGCCTTGGCAATGTGGAGGCTGACTTGGTATGATGCCCTCAGTACTGCTCAGCTCCCTTTGAATGCCTGGTAGATGAAAGAGAGGATATTATCATTAAAAATCATCACTCTCACTTGTCGCCACCACATTAGTTACACACATGCACGCAAGCACACATACTGAATTTGTGACACACAGCACAGACATTACTGACACTTCCACTGTCAATACACTGTTGAATAAATCCACCTCATGGACAAACCTGCAAGTCAGTGATGAAATGTCACGTGTAACTGTTGTGTGGTGCTGCCTGTTGCCATGGCAAGGAGCCAATTTGATGAATTGGGAGACCTTTGTAAAAAGTGTCATTACAAAATAACCAACTTTGTGGCTTGAACAAACCAGTGTAGCAAAAAAGAACACTCTTTTTCTACTTTAATTAAGGAAATTAATTAATATATGATAGAATGATGCATTTTACTCACTAAAAACGGATGCATTTTGGGTTGTGACCCTGCGTTTGATAAATGCTGCTTTAAAAGACTGATAAGAATGAAAGGCAGTATTACATTATGGTGGAAAAATCTATCTCCTCACAAACATTACCCTAATTGTTCTGAACTGTAATTCCAATCCTCCAACATAGTTATAATCTATATTTTTGCTGCTCTTGAGGCGCTGTGTGCTTTGGTTTCTGATATTCTCCTATCGTTTGAACTCTCTGTCTGTCTGTCTCCCTCAAAAAAACAAGCATCGTTATTAGCCCTGTTCCACATGCTATGAATCTGCTGTAATTGAGACCTTGATCATCCCACACAAGACGAAACATGGATGGGAGACGGAGAGAGAAAGACACGGTCCAATTAGCATCTCTACAGCAGTCTGACTCCTGGGAGTTCCAGGTGGTCCTGAGGATCTAATTTGAAGAAGACTTTGAGAAATCAAAAGTCATCTCAGTCAGTTTGCAGAAGAATGGTCTTGCAGAACAATGGTTCCACATATTATTCATGCACTGAATACCTGCACCTGCCAATCATCATGATTATTACAATTCCTGTACAGCCCTGAGTTACTGTCAAGAGAATGCCAAAATTTACTATTGATTTTCTTTTCTTTCTTTTCTTTTTCTCTTTTTTTAAACTATTCTATGCAATTCTCTATTTTTTCTGTTTCTCCCTATTGGTGAAAAAGCATAATTTAAAGTAATTTTGGATAGTTGAACTTCAAAGTCCAGCTGGAATCACCATTTATCATCCATCTGCAGTCAAAAATAATGCCAATCATGTTTTTTGAAATGTGCAATTTAGTTAATTTCGTACTAATAGACTGCAGGGGGAAAAAGGTCTTTGAAGAAATATCAGAAATGTATTTGAATTAAGTTGGACTATAACATGATAGGATGTAATGCACCTTAACTAGTCACAGTCCATTCTGATTTTCGCTCTTCTTAATATAAAAACAAATATCACTGAAGCCAATAAAGAAATCCCCATCTCAAAGTGGGTTTTTTGAGAATGAAGAGTCCCCTACACAAATAAAAGCTTCAGATGTGGTAGATAAAGTTCCTTGTTTCATTCAATAGAGTACAAAGGGTTTACTGCAACTCACCATTTCCCATTGGAAATTCCTATGAGTCAGTCAGTCTGCTGTTTTTGCGGAAGTGCAGTGCAGATCATTTGAAAGATCATTTCAGTCGTAGCTTTGATGTTCAACTTTATCAAGTAGTGTCTTACTTAAGATCAAAGCTTGAGGTCATACCTCACCTTAAAGTTGTGCCAAGCCTCTCCCTCACATCTTTTCCTGCTGTTATTATTTCACAGAATGCATTCTCTGTCACTACAACTCACATTACGTTCACATATGATTTTTTTTTACTGTGGTTCACATCCATTTTTTTGTCCTTGTGATTTATTTTAGGTTCTTCAGTTCTTCATTCATTATGTGCTGAGTAGGCTCTTTTCCACCGTTTGTCTCCATGCTATTTATCAGATTTCTCTTGTAGCAAATATACTTCTGTCATTTTTA
Source organism: Scomber japonicus (assembly GCF_027409825.1). NCBI lineage: Eukaryota > Metazoa > Chordata > Actinopteri > Scombriformes > Scombridae > Scomber > Scomber japonicus. The sequence continues at coordinate 8,831,931 of NC_070590.1, read as the reverse complement.
TTCACTGTGTTCACCTGAGAGCACCCCTCTCCCCTCTCACATCTTCAATTACTATGTTTCTTTGAAAGCATTAACTCACCCATGTTTCCTTCACCTGCCCTTTGATTGGATGAGAATAAAAAGGGGAAATTAAAGGAGAGAAACAATTTTTCTAGCAATCTCCCACAACCCTTAAAACCCTGACCTACTAAAATGGCCCCATCTGAACCAAGCCTATAATATATACTTAAGAATAGAAATAGGATTATGTGATTGCAGGACTGTAACCTAAGCTAAATCACTCTCTTCTCTCAGTCCTTTTTCCTCTGTTGTGCTTGTGGGTCCCCAACGAATGACCAGGCTCTCCATCAGTCAGACACACAGTGAACAGATCAGCTCAGCGCCGCACAAGAGAGCTGCAGCCTCCTCATCATCTTCTGCTGCTGGACATGGTTGACAGGATCAGGAGGACCTCTCTAGGTCTCGTCACAGAACATAAACTGGGATGCTGTTTAGTGTTAGTTCTTTGATATTTCAGGAGCGCTAGTAAAGGCCTTATTAAAGATCAGAACAGTGGAAAGATATGCTTTGTTTATTTCCTTTTAATTCATTTAAGAATAAAAGTAGTTACTTTATATTTCCTAGACTGTTAATTGTGATCTTCTTTCCAAATATACAATTGCTGTGTGCTGGAAAAATCCCCTAAAGCCATCTCTTAGCCAATGGTTAAAAGGATTGTCTCGTTAGCAATGGAAAAGTTGACATTTGCATTAAAGAGAACATCCAAAGACGTGGGGAACATTTATGGACTTCCTTAACAAGTTTAAAGCTTCTGGGCAAACTGTACATCATCAGTTTGCTTTCTTTCCTTTTAATTTGTGTTCCTGTAGTTTTAGCTTAGTTGGTGTTGTTTGTTTCATTTATTGATTTTTTATTTTCACATATTCTATTCATAAGTACAGTTCCTATGCCAAAAAACAAAAACAAAAAACACATATTAAAAGAAAGTGAGGATGCTTTCAAAAGTAATGCCATGAATAGTTTTTATTTACTTAAAGGTAGAATATGTAGAATGAGCAGAACAACGCCATCTAATGTCTCGAGATCGTAGTCGCAACAACCAAAAAGTAATTCCAGCAGTTGGGTTGCCAGGTCCGGTGCCGGATTTTATTTTAGCTCTAACTCTGTAAATATACCACTTTATCCACATGTCTAACCTTTTTAGGCGAGAAAGTAGCCCTTTAGATCCACAATGTGACGCTAATTTGTCCAAATAACATCTGCTTAAAGTTTTGTTCCTGCGAATTCGGAGCCGCTCAAGTTAGCCGTAGCGAGTAACGCACTTCCGGTCATTTTCACAAAATAAAACACCCGTTGCCTTTTATTATTAAGAAAACCATAACGATAGAGTTGGTGCTTTTATTTTGAAAACAGGAAGCGAACATACCCTCGCTGTAACCAAAGTCCTTTTAAGGCAAGTCGTCTCACTCAGCAGCAAAATTGGCCACGCCTCCGGGCAGCTATTTGGCCATAGGAAGACCAACCGGCTATCTAAATGAATAGGGAGAGAGCTGTATCTCCATTTTCCGAGGTCTAAGGGACATAAAAAACATATGTTTTGAAATCACGATGAAAATCAAACTATAATCACTGAAAGGGTTTGATGGTTTGGTATCAAATTAACGTTTTAAAAGCCTTTTTCCTTACAGGCATCTTGGACTGCGCATGCGCAATACTTCACGACAGTCTTCATTTACGGCAGGCACTGACAGCAAGACGTCACCTTACGCTCACAGCAGAGACAGGAGTTTGCTCACAGTCAACTTTCCCAGATCATGCCACAATTTTGGATAAAGCATTACAAAATATATGTACACAAAGTAGTATAAACTGCTGATCATGTGTTTTAAAATGTCGCTGTTGAAAATGACTTCCAAGTGTCGCAAAAACGTGACCGCGTTGGACCAGCAAAATGATTGGAGCAACGGCACCAGAAGAGGCGGGACATGTGCAAACACCGGCCATCTTGGCGTTACGTAGTTTCCCTATGCATTTCAATGGGAGTGATATGTCTCCTCTTATTATAATGTCTCTGCTGTAACTGACTTGAAACCACCGAGGTACATTACATTGTGGGAGTAGCAGCAATGTCTCTGCATGTACTGCCTAATCCTAAACACTGATTGGCTTGTGTGTGGTGTCGTCAGAAGCAGAAGAGGCTCACGGTCGTAAACATCTAGTCACGTGTACTCTGAGATGGACGCGCAGGTCAGGAAATGACGTAAACGGACCGTATATGGTTTGTTATTTGTGTTATTACATTACGTGTTGGACTAAATACATGTTGACCTATTGAGGAAAGTATTCCGGTTAGAAGGAAACGGATTTCATATGTCAGCAGAATGGATACTTGGCGAGCTGTACAGAAAGTCCTGAGTCATAAGATGAACGTTGTGGATAAAGGGAAGACTTTGAAGGTATGTAGGCATTATAGCTTTTCTTACTTAGCTCAGGGGCTAGCCGAGCTAATCGCTAATACTATTACGGCTGTGAGCAACCATATAAGTCGTGAGTGGTCTTGAATGAATCAGGTCAATCTAAGCTTTCCAACTATGTACGGCATGAATATATATGTTTAAGGGTTGGTGTTTAAAACATTCAGAAGAACGTGTGGTTACTTCCTAACATCTGTCCCGTCCCGTGAACGGAACAGCGTGCGTTAAGAGGTTAATGATGAAATATCAAAATCCGAATAGCGTCAGAAAGTCAACCCACTCTCCACATTTCCATTTCTACCGTTTTGATACTTCATGGTACACAAACAAATAGCATCTCATATGAAAGCTAAGACCCTGGCGAGTTCAACAATACCCCTATTGTTGCGCTAAAAACTCAGTGAACCAGCAGCCAAAGAATACAAAGGTAAACAACCACTTATTTACAGCGACTAACAGATATTCTGTCTTACCTTCGAAGTTTTGTGATGAAAAGTTGTACTTGAGAGCAAAAAACGCTGGTTTTAGTAAGTCCAACACAGCTTTGCTTGTTTACAACTCCATTTCACCCAGTGCCAGCCTACAGTAGCTGCGCCGGAAGAACAGATAACCCTGGCAACCCGCAATTCCGGCCGCTAATTGGCTGGTACAGTGTACACAGAACGTCATTGTCGAACCCGTCAAAATTTTTTTTAAATATTAATTCAGACTAAATATTTTTTTTTATGGAAAAGCAATACTTTCATTCTGTACCCCTCAAAATGCCCCGTGGCTGTATTATTTTAAAAAAAAATATAGCTTTTAATAAATATTCTACATATTCAACCTTTAACTACATACACATTTCAGTAAATATAAGAAACCTAAATAGAATTTTATATTTGGTGTAAGCATTCTTTGACTTAAAAACAGCAGCAGCTCTCTGGAGAAGTTGCCACAGTTCTTCTGTGGATTTAGTCTCAGTCTCTTTATATAATCCCAGACTGATGTTGAGATCAGGGCTCTGTGGGGGCCAAACCATCTGTTGCAGGATTGTTTGTTCTTTCTGGTACAGAATGTTCCTTATGACTCTGGCTGTATGTTTGGGGATGCTGCAGAATAAATTGTATTTGGATAAGAATCTAAACATGTAAAACTTTTGCACAGTAGGCAGTTTCTCTCTTGTTAAAGAAGTAATCAAACATTTTGAGTATTAAATAACTCCTGTCATGTTCCCTTCATCAAAGACAGCAGCAAATACTACAGTGGATTTCCATGTTGTCACAAACTCCCAATTAAGAATAAGTATCATGTCCACTTCTCAAATCTCCTCTTGAATGTAACTAATTTATCTGCTCTCCATTGTGCACGCTCAGTATGTTCCAAAACGTGTATTCTCAGTAGAATATTCCAAAATATAGCATACTACACAGCTGCCATTTGTTAGCACAATTAGGTGTTTGTATTTATGTTATGCTAACAAGCATGCCATAAGGATTAGGCTGATATCCGCCTCCAGAGTTTCAATTGCAATACTCCTGATATCAAGCTTTAAAACCATATCACGCTTTATGAAACAAGCCATGAATTCACCCAACTAAGCTACTTTAGTTGAATAAATTAATGGACCCTTCATTCACTTTGCCCTTTTTCAATAGTTGAGCTCCTGGACTACAGGCTGTTGGATGACATGCTGATTCATCCAATACTTCCCCTCTCATGGGGTAAGTGTACTCCTTAGTCAGAGAGGGCAGTCACAGTGTGTCCCTGGCGACTTGTCTTTCCTGCTGGCACTGCCAGCAGCTGGAACTTAACAAGCAGACTAAGAAACTTTGGATCTGGCAAGGGAGCATTAACCCTCCTGGTGCTTTACACAAGTAGGTCACTGAGTTAAAGACTAGAACTAGAGCTCTTGTCTTTCAGTGACTGCTGTCTAGAAGTACAGGGCCATAGGTCCAAGTGAATCCTTCCAAATGCATACAAACAGACCATATAGAACCAAAACAGAGTAAGTCGTGCTTGAATCTTGAATGTCTGAAGATGTGGCTACAGTACTCAAGTCATGTATGGACTTGTAAAAGAAGCAAAAAAAGTGACTTTAATTATTTTTATGGTCAGTTTAAAAAGCCAAAAAATGACTTCTTTGTCAAAACACAAAGTGATTTGTGTTTTTGTGGGCATCATGCAAGAACATTTTTACATTCTTATTTTGAAACTAGTACTTTTTTCTATGACGTTTGCTCAGACGAGTGATCCAAGTCAGATTCAACAAACTCTTTTAACAGCCTGAACTTTGGGTAAATTGCTTGTTTCAGCCCGATGAAGGTCACCTGTACATGCATGCTTGTGAGATTTGAATATTAGCATAATCACTACCCCTAAAACTGCAACTTATTTGCCCCATTTGCGGGAAAGATTCATTCATAAAATTGTTACCAAAGAATAAAAGGAAGAATTTTACACCACAGAGCTTCAAGTCCAAATTCATTCAGATTAAGAAATTGTAATTCTTAGTCAAACAAGTGTTTCTCTCCTTGTGAAGGAAGGTTCATAACTTGTACGTCAGTTCTGGACCATTAATACATTTCCTTCATACCCAAGACAAATTCTAAGTGTGAGAAAATTGATGAATGCCACAAGTTTACTTCAATCATTCAAAGATGCCTTAAAGAACAATTCTCTTTCCATGAGTGGTTCTTTCATGAGGCCCGATGTGTGGCCCATTTGTTAATTTTGCTTCTTATAATTTGTATCTTAGTCATTTTGAGTCATTGCACTATTGAGTAATATTAAAGACAAATATGTCAAATCAGCTCCAACCAAACTTCCTCCCCTTAGACCAAATTAGCATTTCTCTGGCTCCAGTAACAGTCAAGAGGACATTAAAAATGAATCAGAGCTTCAAAATATCCCTTCAGACACTTATGTGATTAATCATATTTCTTGTATTCTGCTTTTCTTTAGACAGCTGTGTCTAAGAAAGTCATGCAATTATTATGAGATGTGTTGTCACAAAATCCAAAGAAAAAACAAACTATAAGAAACCACACACAGGAATTGATCTTGCTGCTCAGGACTGAAATTCCTCAATAGCTAACCATCAATATCAGCTGTATAATAACCAACTGTTTTTGCTTCATTCACTTGTCTTTACTGACTGGTTGTATCTGCTTGTACAGTTCCTTCCTGCATTATTTGTAACTGACCCACTGAACAAAGAGCTCCAAATATCTCCAGATTGTATTGTGCCAACTAGTTAATAGTACCGCTAAGGCAGCTCTACTAAAACGATGGATAAGCATATTTAATTCCTGTAAATTCTTCATAATAAAGTTCTCCCGTTATTCAGTCATATAAAAAGCTTTCAATTTGAGGCAGCAAAAGCAGGAAATGATGGATTTCTAACTTAAAATGACTGAAAGCAATCAGCAAACAGGAACACAGAGAGAAACTAAACCTCAAACCACAGAGATTCAGCTACAATTATGAGTTACAAGTATGAACACTGATAGGATCAATGTGTCAATAAATAGGTAAAAAATGAACATAATATTAGCATTTAATAACAGAGACGTCCTGCTGTAATCTTTGCTGCTCCACTCTGTGTTGTGTTCACTCTGTCCACATGCATATTTTGGGTGGGATTTCAGCTTCAGCAAGTACAGATGTATTTCAGAAGTTTATATTTTGAGTAAAGGATGAGAACAAGAACCAAGATCAGACTATTAAAGTTTGTTTACGATGCCTCTGGAGCCTTCTCACAGAGCCAGGGGAAGCTTTCTATAGCTGGCCAATCAGAAGAGAAGGGGGTTTTAGGGAGGGGTGCTGAAGGGAAGCGAATCCAGTTTCTGAGAAAAGCTAAACTGAGGGGTTGCATAAAGGACCAGTATAAGATCAATAAGGGGATTTTGAAACTGTGAATCATGCATAGCTACTGTAGTGGAGTCCAAAAACTATATATATATAGAGAGAGAGCTGGAATTGAGCATAATAGGTTCTATTTAACTTTGCTATAAAATTAGAGAGGAAAGATAAAATGATGAATACCCCTTTTTATAGCAAAGAGCTCAGCAGCACTGGTGGGAAGTGGTTAACAGACAAGCAGATTTTATGTGCTGACTATGTAAATACCATGAAAATATTCCCTTCTGTTCATGCCTTTGAGAAAAAATGTTTCCCAGCCTGCAGATGTATCACTGTAGTAATCAGACAGTATACATATTCATTAACTAACACAATATTTGTGCCACATATTCAGATTTTTCAACTATTACTACACATCTGCAGACAGTTACTACATTTGGGGTCTGTTCCTGAGATGACTGTGTGGAAAAAAATGTAAAAAAAGTACATTTTTCTCTTTTTCCTCACACTCTATGTAATGAAATGCATGGAAAAGTGTTTAGGATTATTTATATTGAGGCTGTGTCAACAAAAATAGAAGTTTTGAAACTGTGAAAAGCAATTAGTGCCAGCAGAGACAAAATTAAATCTGGTGTTTTGCATTTTTTTCTCATTTCAAATTCATCTTATTGCAGACTGAGCTCACAAAATGGGGATACTGACAAAGCAAAGTTAAGTTTTGTCCTTGTCCTATTTCTTTTCAATAGCCAAAAAGCCAATTACTGTTCACTACAGTGGCTGCTTAAAACTAATAATAGCCAGTATGATGTCGCACTTATATCCAATAACATTTTTAATTCGAAATAATTTCCTATAATTTTATAGTTTAGTATTATTTCTAGTGCTGAACACACTATATTTCCGTATGCAATTTATAACAAAACTGCAATAATGCTCATCTGAAAACATACTTATACTTAAACACCAGCTTTGTACAGTGAAGCTTCATTACTTCTATTTATAAGAAAGCGGAGTGATGAAGAGCCATTAAGCAAACTAGTAAACACTTACCCATCTAAAGCTTTTTTAATGCAGAGTGGAGAGCTTAATACATTTAAAATGAAGAGCAGACAACTGAGAGGACCAACAGAATACAGGTGACATTCATCTGAAGTGCACTTAACAGCATTATAGACACATTGAGCAGCAGGTAAACAGGCATGCATTATCAAGCATTGATACTGAATGTTAATAATTAAGGGCTCTGCATTAGAAATGGCTTAAAATATGAAAGTTTTCTAAGACTGTAATCTCAGAACATTTTATTTCATGCTGAAATGATGTGTTGCAAAGTGATTACAGTGCATATGAGCGATTCTTCCAGTTCACAGTTTCATGTTAATTAAGGTTACTTTAAAACTGTAACTCATTTTGACTGCTAAATCCCACCGTATAATTAAAATCTTTATTACAACATCAGAGTCTAAAGCCTGTGATGGATCATTTCAGGTTCTTTTAAAACCACGGAAATTGTAGGTAAACAAGGAAGAAATGACAAAAAAATCCTGACTTTCTCTTTCTCATGGACAAAATGGACAAACTTTAACTCTCTGAATTCTCCTGTTCTCTGAGGGTTTGTTTCAATAATGTATTCAATAGTAGGATAGAGATGGCATTATTCTCATGTTATTCTCATTATAACAAATCCCATGTAAAGACCAAAACCAATTTCTGTGTTGTCTGTGACACTTAATCCCAACACATAATCTTTAAAAATGGGCGACAAATCTCTAGTTTTATGATGAAAAGAGGCTCACGAAATTCCTTCCACTGTAGTTTTTTTATGTTACTGCATTTGTCAGGGACTATTTTAAGTGGCGGATTAATACACATATCTGATCCTCCAGAGAGTGTGTGTGTGTGTGTGTGTGTGTGTGTGTGTGTGTGTGTGTGTGTAGTGTATAATGGTGACTGTCAACCGTACAACAATGTGGCTCATTGATGCAATTTTACCTTTTGACAGAAGGTTTACATTTATGGCACAAGGCAAATGTCTCACCACATCTATTGAAGGACATGATGTACAAATATTGAAGTGTGCACTGAAGTAGATGGAGAAAAAAAAGAAAAAATAATGAACTACCTGATACCAAAATGTTTTACCTCATATTGATTGGTCTGTTGTCCCTAAATGCAGGTAAAATGTAACTGTTTTCTCATGTTTAATAATACAAGCAGTCTACATATTAAAGTCTTTGTTCTGTTCAGTTTGTGTTGAGGAAGCAAGACATCATCAAAATGTCATTTGGTGTTGCTTCCAGCTGAATTATTTTAGTCTGCAGGCAGTAATTTATTCTTATATTGCTTCTGTTGTCTCTCTATTGCTGCTATTTTACAGCTGCTAGTTTTACAGTGACATTACAGTAGCAGTTACAGAGCGTATTAGCTGTAATTCAACGCAGCACAACAGTGTGTATCTCACCAATAAGTAAGAGATTGTGTTTGCTGTGTTGAGATTTGAAAGTGCTGATCAAAGCAACCAGACTTTTCAGTAAATTAAACAGAAAAAAAACAACTTGTCAGCGCCCACAGAAGGAGCTCTTTATTGATTTTCATGGCTCATGTTTCAGCCTCATTACTCATAGAGCTACAGTAAAACCAGAGTGGTGAACTTCAGAGGAAATGCTGCTGCCCACGTGAAACTGCCAAAATCACCAGAGGAAAACACCAAATCCCAAACCTAATAGAGAGCCAATCAGTTTCAATTACTAAGGTTTTTCCTTCAGCTTGGTAAAACTGTTGTGGTTCTCATAGCAGGCGTGCTGCCCACTAACACCCACTCACAATATGTTATTGTGCCATGTTGGGTGAGAGGCAAGACAGAGAGTTAAATGTTCAACCCACCATCACAGAAGTGCAGTCTATCTCTTTGTCTGGCAGATAATTTTCATAGATTTGGCTCATTTCAGTTTGTTTGACTTGTAAAAGTGGAATTGTTAGTGGTTTTCAGGGCAAAGTGGTGAATGGAGCCAAGAATTTGGCTGATGGTTGGTGTACAAACCCTCATTTGCTATATAGTGCTCTTTTTTATTTTTGGTTTAAAAAAAGTCTGGTGTTATATTCACTGATGTCTGAAAAGAAAGAAAGAAAAACTTCAGGGCTAAGAATAGAGGCAGAAAATGGCCAGAAAACTTCCATTGATGAGAACAACAAAGATGTATAGATTGTATTTTATTGAAGTTGATTTTCAGAAATAACTTTCTTCAATCTTTATGAAGAACATTAATTACTTTCTAGCTGCTAACTGATTCTGGCTGAACGGGACATCAATTGATTGGTTAGGACCAAAGAAACAAAAGTAAAAAAGACAGAAGAAAGTGTGCACACTGTAGTTCCCTTTTTCAAATGCAGATTTAATGGGAGACGTTTCAAGCTACATGCTCTCCCCCAGACATACCTCGATCTCCTCTCTGTTAAGACAGTTCATACATTTGTCATCGTCGTATTAAGCAGGCCACACCAAACTCTATGCTTTCCAAATGCTGAGGCTGTCAGAAACACTAAAGGTTAAATGTTCTCCTCACCTGAACTGAAACTGACCTGCAGATAGATCTTCATCAGGAGTCATCATGTAGTCACAATCACAAGACCTGAGAGAAAGTGCATAAACATGTCTGTACCTTTTAGGACTCACATTCTTCATATTTAATATGTTTTCATGCTTTCACACATGTATAGTGATGCACACACGTCACATTATATTAACTTTGAGCAGTGTCTCTCTGTGGGTGTGATGCAGCTCAGTGCTCAGGAGAGTTTAGGTGTTGAATCAGTAATGAGTTTGACTGTGAAATGAATTATGAATGCATAAAAGAAAAGTGTTTGACACGCAATGTTAACATCAGAGTGTTCAAAATGTGATGGGGCAAAAATACATTAAATGTCGGTCACCATGAGTCTTGAACAGCTTCAGTGCTGCATGTATATATTCCCTCATTTATTGTTTTGATAGCAGTCATGGACAAAGTCAAATGTGTCACTCCAAAATCTCCCACTCAACTGGATGAAGATCTGGTGACTGTAAATAGCATATGATTGATATTATTTAAACACATCAAACCTTCCAATATCCCTGTATAGAAGTATCTACAATGGGGCTGCAACAAGTTGATTAATTGATTAGTTGATTAACTTTTGTGTCGTCCTCCCGGGTCAAATTGACCTCGTCTGTTTTAACTGTTCCTTCTTTCCTCCCTCTTTCCTTCCTTCCTTCCTTCCTCCCTCCCTCCTTCCTTCTTTCCTCCATCCTTCCTTGCTTCTTTTCTCCCTCCATCCTTCTTTCCTCCGTCCTTCCTTCCTTCCTTTCCTTCCTTCCTCCTTTCCTTCCTTCCTTTCCTTTCTCCCTCCCTCCTTCTTTCCTAACCTCCTCTTTTCCTTTCTCCCTCCGTCCTATCTTCCTTCCTCCCTTCCTTCTTTCCTTTCCTCCTTTCCTTCCTCCCTCCTTTCCTTCCATCTTCCTCCCTTCCTTTCATTTCCTCCCTCTTCTTTCCTTCCCTCCTACCTTCTTTCCTTCATCCTTCCTTTCCTTTCGTCCCTTCCTCCCTTCCTTGACTCAAGGACAACATGAGGGTTAATAATCAACAGAATAATTGATAATGAGAGCAATTAATTCAGTTTTTCCCTTTGTTTGTGTTTATGCATATAAAACACCGAGATTTTACCGCTGTGTGAATACAACTGTATGTCAAGTTCAAATTGTTACATGACAATCAAGGAACACTGTACTTCTTGTAATAGCTCATTTATTGTTTGTTTGTTTTTTTCTCAAAACCTCCCTCATCTGTTCACCCTACATTTAGAGACGTGTTCGTTTTTGTATCTAATTATATAGACATTTAAATGAACTGCAATCTTTTAATATACTACCTTCATGTTATTGTTGCTACTTCATCTTTGCATTTTAACAATTTACAATCATATTTATTTGTTTTGAATGAGTTTGTTTGTTGATGTGATCTTCTGTATTATAATTTGTTCAGTTTTGTGTTTTGCTACATATTGGAAATCAAATATAATTTTCTATGTCCTTTTGTTTGTTTGTTGTTCATTTCAGTGACATGACAACGTAAAACAAATACATTTGCAGCGATAAGTTTTGTCAAGTAGATATGATGCAGAAGCACATGAAAAACATAATGAACATGTTTGAATATCAGAAGGTAATAAAAAATACAATGAAAAAATAAATTACTTCTTACTGCCAATATTTACATAACATCATTTCTTAAAGCCGTACCAAGCAGAAGTGAAAAGATACCATATAATGTGAGGACAAAATGAATTGTGGAAAAATGTGCATAAAATGAGTCTTTGGTTTGAATATTTCATGCAGTGGAAACATAATGTAGGCTCAATGAAAAGCTTGAACAAGGTGATACAGAATATATATGATGCTGTCAGACAGTCTCAGAGCTACACTGAGAAATATAAAAAGACTTCCCAATGTCATGCATGCTGCTTTATAGACTGTAGCTGTAATATACTATATATAATTTACACTTTAAGTATCTGTTCATGTCCTACACTACATCAGTCATGTTTACAGAAAACACATTTAACTTTTAACTTTTTTTATTGGTTAGATTTTAATGGCATTTTTGTATGATGGGAAACAACACATGACATCTAAATTAACATCAGATTTGGTTCACTAACACACTGATAGAAAATATATATCAAACACTGGAGCACTTTGTCAAAAGATAAAGACAAAACTATCATTGTGTGAAGTGATTTAACATTCATTCATTTAAATACATTGATGGTTTAAATCTCTTTCTAACTATTTGAGAGACACATTACAACTATTCAGCTTTTCCTCAAATAGTCTGGATTGACTCAAGATGAGAGAGCACTGAAATTTTAAGCAATAATTTCAAATGCAAAACTGTCTTGTTTAGTCCTCTAGTGTTGTAATGAGGTTGTCAATAAATCACACCAGCAGGAAGCCGCTCAAGATGAGGGCTGAAAACTTGGAAGTAGTCAGAGGCCAAAAGTTTTAGAGGCCAAAAGCTTTTAAAAACTTCAAACCATCGGCACCGAAGCTCAGCTGTGTGAACACACTCCCAATGATGCACAGACAGCGGGCTCACACCTTGACTTCCCTCAGAAACACAAATATAATAAATATAAATAAGCAGATTAAACAACAAAGGGAAAAAGACACTCCAGCAGAAAGCTCTACAAAATGAGGACAAAGAAACACTATCTGAGAGAGGATGAGGGCACTTTTAAAACCCAACGCAGTCTCATTGATGCAGCAAACCAATCAGGCTATTAGCTATTATAGCCCCATAGGGACTTATGGACAGGAAGTAAACAGTATAGGGTTGTAAGTGTGGGAGGAGTGAAGGTCAGCTATACTTTGCTTCTATGTGTCCATCAGCTAGATAATTGCTTCTACAATCCTCTGATCTGCTGACCAAAAGTAGGTACATGCCCACTCCTTTATGTCTGTGACATCCACATACATTTCCATCGTTTATCCTGTCAAAGAAAATGTGTTGGTTGTTGTAGCATCGTAGTAATTCTTTGTGCTGCTGCTGAAAAAAAACAACCTCTTCTGTAATCACTTCAGTAAATGACTAGTGGCTGAAATAGTGTCTGATCAATGACTATTACGTCATTCAAGGATGAATTTGTCCATTCAAAATGATTCTGGTGCTGCTCTCAAACATCCAGCTATATTTTAGCATTCCAGTTGCAGCTGGTGTGCTGTAAATTATTTGTGATTTTTGGAAAGCAAATGTGACTGACTAGTTGTCGAGTCAAGTTTATTGAACTTAGTTTCTTTCACATTTTCACATCTCACAGAACTTTGAACTAATTCATCAGCTGAAGTTCAGTTAAGTCATTTTTAAATGAGCATGCAAACTTTAATTTCAAGTTGACATAAAATGCATAAAAATATATTAGTCTAACTAGTTTAAGAATGTGGTTAAAACTATATTTTTGTGTATATATTTATATTCAAATATTGTAGAAAGAGGAAAAGAAATCAAAGCATTGATATTCGATGTCATTGAACATAATGCAGCACCCTGGGGGATGAAGACCTAATTGGGAACACCTGCTTAGAGGGCAACTTCTGAATACTTTTGATGTCTGTTATGCTCATTGATCTTATCCAACAGGGGGTAGAATCACTTCCAAGATTGAACACTTGAAAAAAAGATTTCTTTGCCAATAGAAGTGAAGCAGTTTAAGTGTCTTCAACTTCACAATAAAATGGAGCAACTGAAAAAAAAACATTCACCAACCTTGAAGAATTTTTTTCTGCTGAGGACAAAATAAGTAATTTGAATGAATGGATAGTGTTTTCAACTTCAACAAAACACAATAACAGTAGTAATAATACACACATCCAAACGCTGGAGTCATAAATATACATTCGTTTCCATATACAAAACCATCACAGTCATTTCTGGCTGTTAAGGAGCTTGATTGATACAGGAACAAATGCATGTTTGTATCGATTCTGCCTGCAAAAGGGAAGCCTATCTCTATCCAGAATTCAGAAGAGCATATTCAGTTCAACACATGAAAATGTGTTAAAATAAAAAATAATCATGGTCTGTGCTCAGGATAACTTTTAATCAAACACAAACAAGGCAGTACCCAATGTATGATCTCATATTTGTATATCTCATATCTATATTATTTCTCATCATGATAATGTTGTGAAGCATGTTGCCACATCTAACATCTGACGAATTAAAATGTCAGTCAGTTTATGAAAGCACAGTCGAACCACACTTCCCAGAGTTTAGTGCAGGTGTGAAAGCACATTCATTCATTCATTCATTCATTCTTTAATTTACTCACTCATGGAAGGAATTAGAGCTATGAGCCTCACAAAAGAAATGTGTGCTCACTGCTCATTGACAGAGCCCATGAGTTGTCTGGATTTTATCTGTTCTCCTTCCAGTTTCATTCATCTCTGTTAGATTCAGGGAACGGAGGTGGCAGTAAGTATTCTATTTTCAAAAATAGTTTTCATTATGACGCAGGAAGACCTTTTTTTATTTTTTGTTTTGAAAAACAGGAAAATCCTATCCACAAAAACACTCAGGCAGTGGGATAGCTGCAAAAAAATAATTGAATGGAATTGAATTGAATTTTGGTGTATCGCAAACATCTGTGATTAGACCTTTTTTTATATCAGCTAGGGATTGGAAAGGGTCTTGAACAAAAAAGAAAACAGAAAACCACCTTTTTCTACCCAGTGTGTTGCTGTCAGTCAGGATTCAGTTGCCCCGTGGAGAAGCTTTGTTGTTGTTTAGAGCTCTTGAATTCTTTGGCTCCTGGAGAAACAGACAGAAAGTAATAAAAGGCTGATATATTTTCTACTGTGGAGTCTGACACCGTTAAACCCTGGAGCCCTGGGTCACCTCCCCGTCCTGCTTTTCGTCTCCTCCAGACTCTACTCCTCTTTTTACCTGTTTTATTCTGTGCCCATCCTTCTTCTTTATATTCCTATCCCTCTCTCCTGCATCGTCATCCTTTCTCCCCTCCTCCCCACACCCGACCCCCTCCCACTGTCTGTCTGCCTCTGCAGTTACAGTGGGTCTCTCAGAGCCCCCCTGGCTTCAAGTTATCAGGCATTTATTCTCTAATCTCTCCTTCCAGGAGCAGCCTTGGTCTGGCTCCATATGGCAGACAGCTGATGTGGCAGCTGGCCTTTTATCACAGCACAGGGCCCAGCCAGGTTACACACCAACACACATCTCAAAATGCAAAACCCACAAATACATATGCACACAAATGGACAAAACACACACACACAATTATTAACACAAGAACGGGCACAACTCACCTGCTCTTCACCAAGGTCACAAATACACAAACAAAAAAACACAACTCTGAAGGTTGATTTCTGTCCAAAAATTGCCTTTTGCCAAGAGTGGCTAAAGTACATCAGTCTTTCTCTGGACAGGGAAATTGCAGTGCTTTGCTGGAAAAACCTGTGTTGTTGGTCAAAAAGTCAAGTCAAATGTATTTATATAGCGTCAAATCACAATAGAAGTTATCTCAGAGCACTTTTCACATAGAGCAGGCCTAGACTGTACTCTTTCATTTAAGGAGACCCAACATTTCCCCACGAGCAAGGGGAAAAACTCCTCTTTTTTAATGGGAAGAAACCTAGAGCATAACCGCGCTCTAGGTGGGCGGCAATCTACTTCTACCGGTTGGGTTGAAAGAGAGGAGGGAGGAGGAGGGAGAGAGACACACAGAAGCATAATAATAAAAAATAATAGCAGTGGCAGCAACCACGATCCACAGACCCTTGCAATCCATAACTAGGCATGATCCATAGAGATGTGCAAGATGAAAAAAAACAAAAACACAAAGTTAGTATCACATGGAGAAGGGGAAGAGGAGACAGGAGCTCAGTGCATCATGGGAAGCCCCCCAGCAGTCTAGGCCTGTTGCAGTGTAACTAAAGACTAGTCCAAGGTAAGCCTGGCTGACCTTAACTATGAGGTTTATCAAAAATGAACATTTTTGAACAAACTGCTGGTCTGCTACAACTCCAAGGTCTTTTGAATCAAGGATGGAGACTCTATTTGCCACTAACCTTTTATTAAATCAAATTTGAATCTTACATTGCACTGTATCTTTTATTCTACTGTTTTATGTCTTCTATTTTAGCTTATTTTTATTTTATGTTACTTTTTTCAATTGGATTTAAATGTGTTTTCATATCATTATGTTTCATGTAAACCACTTTGAATTGCCTTGTTGTTGAAATGCACTGTACAAATTAACTTCCCTTGCCTTAAAATATGGTAGAGCAATTTAAAGTGTTGTTTAGTTGTATGGTATTGTTGTGACTGAATCATTTGATTATGAGCACCTCACGCCAAGTTCCAAGTCCCATAACTTCAGTGTCTCTAAAATTATAAAAGGGTGATCAAAAACAATTTTATACAAGAAATTTTAAATGAGATGATCAGCTTAATGTTCAAATATAGTTTTACTCAAAATGATATGACGAATAATAATTGCCTCACAAATCTTTTCCATTATGCTCGTCACTAATAGCTTGGAACAACCGTAACCACTATAGACAGCGCGTACATCCTTCAATGGGCTGTGATCATTTAAACACATTTAAAAGAAGAGTGAAGTCTAAAATAGTTTTACTAATTCTAAATTAGCTGGTGTTTTTTTACTTGACCAAGTATGCCACTGTCCAGGGTGAGGTTCAGCACCACAGACAGCGACAGAAAACACAAGCACTGCCTTTGACACATTTCAGGACCACGGACAGCGACCACTTCCCAACATTCAGCAGCAGGAAGTGAAAACTCACCGGACATAGTGACAGCTGCAGGGATCTTATCTATCAACACTACATTACAGGAATTTTCAGATTTAGGGTTGAGTCATCAGCTGACTCACCAGCATCAGCATGGAGTCATTTGCAGTCAATGGGATGAAGCATGAAAAAATAACAGTGTGATGATTGAACAGCTGTTGTTGGTAGTTATCAAATGTGTGTTTACACCAGTGGGTAAACTGTCAACTTGATATGACAGATACATTGTAAACCCAGCAAGTGGTAAGGTGTTTTTTTTATATATAGTGAGCCAAAAAGTAAAGGTCTGGAGTTATTGGTGTTGGAAGAGCATCTACTATGTCTGATGTTAATGCATCCTGTCACAGACCAGACGTTCCATATAATCTAATTCAAGTGTTTTAGTTTCTTAAGCCTAAATATACCTGTAGCATAGTTTAATAACCAAGATGTTTCCCTGACCTTACACATATTGTAGTTGTCATGTACAGTGTATAAAGTACAGATATGGCAGAAAGGGAGAATTTGAAAAACATTTTATGGAAAAACATTGGCTATAGGTTTGAATATACCACCTGCAAGTCTCAATTATATAAAGAAAGCAATGCTATATAGCTGCAGACTCTGTCACCATATTTTAATAGACACTCAATTAATACTTTTGGTCACATGGGTGGAAGAAAAACAAAAACAAAAAGACACAAACAGCCATGTGGTTATAGCTCTGATTCCCATGTATTAGTACAAACCAAAAGACTTACATATATTATTGTGCAACATTTTTAAATAGGATGTAAAACTTTTTGATGACTTTTTTCTTCTACTTGAAGTCTGTTTGACATTTAGAATCCAACAGTCACATTTTTCACACACGTCACATACCACAGGTGCTTTTAATAATGGTAAAACACCTCTTGCTTTGCTCTGCAGAGAGGTGTGCACATACAGGATAATAATGGAGCTCATAGGTGTATTTCACACATTTACTTGAAGGTTCCTCTCATTATTCTCCCTCTGGGAAAAAGTATAGTCTAAAGTAGAGTCTTGTCTGTTCACAGCCAACAATATGTCTTCTTTCTCTGTACAGTACATCTCAGAGTTCTGTGAGCAGCTGAAGTCTGTTTTATATGAACTCTTTCACCTCCTTTAATAATCAGTTAAGGGTTTTTGTTTTTTCTCATGCCGAGTTTCTAATCTGATCACAGATGTGTTGGTATTTAAAAATTGGCAAACTCCAGACAAATACATTTGCTCAAAAGTTAGCAACAATCTGGAAGAGATAATAGTTGATGCTAAGCGTCTGAATGGAATTACAATACTGTGTTTGGCCAAAAATGAATGAGTGATCTGTGGGGAGAAGTGTATTTTTCAGACATCTGTGTACTGTTAGTGTTGTAGGTAAACTCAGTTTTTGTGCAGAAACCCCAAATGCATTCTTTGTGAAACTGAAGATGCATTTGAGGTTATTATCGTGTGCCCTAATTACAACGTTTTCTAATCCCTGATCACTGTTTTTGTTTGAAACTTAACCCAAAGGACTTCTGTGCTGGTTCATTTAGTGACATCAGGTTGTAATTGTAATCCATTTTAAATAATAGAGATCCCAGGATAGCCTTCAAAATATCATGTGTATCAACTTATCTAGGTAGCAAACTGTCAGTGCCTGTGAGGAGTGCAACAGAAGAAGAGCATGTTTTGTGGTGATCCATCACATCCTGGGGAAAACAAAATGTTTACCTCGATCTGACAATTCTCAACATTTTAGTGAAATGTTTTCTTTCTCATCAGTTGCTGCTGAAGTAATTTGTTGTTCTACATCAACAGCTGTTTTGCTCTATATTCCTCCCAAAAAACATGATTAGATGGATATTTTTGGGGAAAAGGAAGCAAAGGGACATCAGTGACAATAACCACTGTTAGTTTATAATAACAGGAGTTGAATGAGGGATAATGGAGAGTCCAGCTCATCCAGCCTGTTGTGTTCGGGCCTGACCAGCAGCTGTGAGGGACAAAGACCACAAACCACAATAGGCAACATACAATCCTTAATAACCGTAATGACTGTCCCTGTTCAGCACAGCAGCTTATGCATCAATTTGGGAAGCGGCTGGCAGACTGACCCGAGCCACACAAACAGTTTTGACTCTGTGAGGCTTAAACGATGTTGATGCCACAGCTGCCAGGATTAGCTGTTCCATCACCTCTGAGGCCAAGCAGGCTAAAAATAGACTTTTTTTTTTTACTGTATGAAACTGCACATATGTATATATTATGACCAGTGAATCTAGTCAATATACTTGTCACATAAAAACCTTAACTAAAAGTACTTTTTACTTAACTTTAACTTGACTGTGGAGTCAAATAAAAAGAAAAAAAATATACCTTCAAGAGAACATGGAACTTATATTCACCAGGTGAAAACACAACCCTAAATAAATGATAATTTTGTTAAGTAACTGCTGGAAGTGAAAATAAGCAACTGTTTGCTACTTTATCTCTTCTTTTACTTTCTTTAGTGGAAATGTGAACTACACATGGAGTAATGTGACACCAGCTCATTAGACATGGTAGAAAAAAATGTACAAAGGCTGAGTCCCTGGTTTTGACATTTCTATGTACGCTCACCTCCTCATCTGGATATAAAAAAAAGTATAATGTGTCTCCTTTAACTTGGCATTAGCACATTTGGAGGAAATATTATGATTACATTTTGTACGATATCAACATGACTTTCTTTGGACAGGGGTTGCCTTTACTGATGATGTATCACCTGATTTTTTTTTTGTTATTTCTCATTTTGTCTGGTGATCTTTCAAGAGAGACATCACCCCATGTAATGCATTCATTTTGACACAAACTTTTCATAATTTTAAAACTTCTACTAGCACCTAACCAACCTAAATTTAAAATGTCTTAAGAGGTCGACAGTGATGGCGTGATGTTTTGAAACATCTGTCGGTTTTTCTTCTTTTATCTCAGTTTCTTTTCTCTGTTCATGAGGCAGTGACATTTGCAAGCAAAACCCATTATGTTATCATTTTGAGACATCTGTTGGTATTCGTCTTTGATTATGTCTCTCTTCCTCACACATAGACACACACACACGCATGCTGTCACTGCCATTGTGAATCCAGAGCACAGCATGGCAATCCGTTAATTACATAGCTCCCAAAGTTCAATGTTTCTGAGGCCATAACTACAAAGACAGAATGAAATGTATAAATAATGAATTCGGCATTCTATGTGATTAAAGCTGAATATCAAACTAATCAGACAGTTGCTGCAGCAGCTATCTGATTATCATTCTCTGACTTTTTTTCTGGCCTGAATGTTGCTCACTTTCCTCAGCTTTCATGCTTAAAACACCAGGGAAAACAAAAGTGAAAAAAATAAAGAATAAGCATGAAATACTTCTTATTCATGAGTTCATTTTATTCAGATTTCCATCTGTCTGATAGTTCATATCTTGGCCTAATATGGTTCCATTCAGCTGAGCATCTCGAGTGAAGCTCTGCAGTTGTTTGTCTTTTTTTATTTTCCTGTGAGAGAGACGACTTTGAACTGTTTGCACAGGAAGTGCAAAATTATTTTACACTCACTGTGGCTCACAAGGTCGCACACACAACGAAGAGTGTCAGTCATAGGCCTGCATCTCTTGACTTAGATGAATAATAGATAGCAGCTTATTTAAAACACTGTCTGTTTGCACTTCAGCACCTCCTCGCCTCTGTCCTCCCACATCACATGCCTGTCTTTGTTTAGAAAAAAAAAAACTTCAAGTCAATCAATAGGACTTCAGGCGCTTTCTTTTTTTATGCCTTCCCTCTCCTTCTCTCTGCCTCCCTCTATCCTCTTTCTATTTTTTCTTCCTCTGTGTCTCTCCCACTTCATCCACAGTGAATCTGTCATTCCATCATTCCCTCCTCCTCTGTTTTCTTCAAACTCTTGCTTCACTCCATGGCACAGACAGTGTCAGGTAGAATTATTGAGACTGACATTTACATATTTAGAGGAGCACATGGAGATCCAAGTACAAGACAGGTTTGAAGTATGAAGGACCATATTGGAGATTTTTCAAAATAAATCACACAAATTTCACATGTTTTAAACCATTTCCTGGAGTCTACCACAAATATTTAGATCATATGAATATAAAATCATAGCACACATTTTCCAACCATGTTTCATTGTGGACACATTTGAATTATATATTTATTTATTTTTAATTTCAGAGCAGGAATAACACACTAAAACCCATTGGTTTAGTCTGAACCTTTAGAACTTTTCCAAAATGAAAACATTTCAACCTTCTTTGTGCTGCAGTTAAACATTTTTGTACATACATACAGTGCAATAGTGACCATTCACCCTAAGCTGGCACAGTGCAAATGTTTAACCATCACACAGGTGGCAAGGTGAAAGTTGTGTACATTGTGTACTGGAGAGAGTTGTGCAATGTGTGTTTCATTTTGATGGACTTGCATTGAGTGAATTCTGTGTGCTGTCAAACTCTGTGATAGAGACATTACATTTTCTGTAACAATTTGAATGTGAGGCAGCAGGAAAGGGGATATTTGGATTGTATCAACAAAATAATAAGTAATGAAATGGGCTACCAAGCTTTCCTTTATGAATACTAACTAACAAAATAATCAGAGATGCTTTATTCATTTTTTTGCTTTTAATGAAGAAATCAAGCTTTTCAAAAGTGAGGATGACATGTCTCCCTCAGTGTCTTTAATGGAAAATACCCCCCTGTGCTCCTCTAGAAATCAGATGGTCTAATCATAGAGGGTCTTAACATCCTCTTTGTTATCTTGTTGCTTTGTTATCTTGGTCTTAACTGGAAAGTACAATGATACCAAAGTTTACATTTCTACTTCTTTGGTAAAAGCTGGGTATACAATTGCAAACAGTTAGGTCTATGGATATCCTAGAGTTAATTGCTTTTGTTTCTAGAAAGACACACTGATGGAGATATTTTTAATGTAAATATTTAGTAAATATGTAAATAAAACCAAAACATTGTTTTTGTGTTTTTTCAAGAACACTCTTGCTTTCTCTCAGCTCAGAAACAACAGGTCAGTGAAGTCTTCTCTCTCAGAAACCCTATAATGCTGTTCTTTGTTAGCGGATGATGATGCTATTAAGGCAGCAGTGGGGAGGAAATAAGTTTGTATAGCAAACAACACTGAGAGATGATAGATTTAATTTGTTGCAAAGAGTGCAAGGGTCTTTATTGTCAACATCCCAAATCCAGGATATTTTCTTACTGTAATTACCTCAAACCCTCACTCAGATAATCATGTTAAATGTAGAATCACAAACATCCTGACTGCACTTCCTCCTCACCCAGATAATGACATGATCCTCTGTGCATCTGAAGCCATCAGCTAAACTGATGACACTGATTTTAATTCCCACTACACATGTCACATTAAATCTTCCATCTCATGGCTCAGGTTACATCTTATTACCTCACCTTCATTACATAAAGATGTAGCTTGAAATAATCAGCTACTCTATGATGTAAAACAATGATGATAAAAGAAGAGATGGTAATGAGACTCAACCACTTGCTAATGTGTAAAGTGTTTATCATCTCATTTTCATTTCATCTTTAAGATTTGACTAAATGTAATCTAATCTAATTTCACTGATGCTGTGTGACAATGACATTGTTTAACTTGGCAGAAAAAGGATTGTAAAGGGGATTTGAGTGCAGTCTCTTACTCATTACTCAATGAAATCACCAATCTGCCAATTAAAAAGTCACACTGTGGTTAAAATGACAGACAACCTGAGCAACAACATGCCTGAACAAATAAATACAATACCAAATGCTCATTACTGTGCCAAAGCTGTAATGAGATGGAGAAAGTAGAGAAAGTTCACATTACTTTGGTGCTGAAATGACAAACATTTTGATAATTGGGAAAGTCAAGCAGATAACAAAAACTGAAAACAAGGGCACCACAACCACGTAAATGGAAGGACACAAACTTTACTTTAGCCAAATTGTTGAATGTGAGAAGACAGAGCATACAAAAACAGATAATACATTATAATAAAACCTGTATAGTATTCCCTGAGCCGAACAATTGCATTTTTTTAAATAATTTATTTAATTGTTTCTTATTCAAATGTATTACTATTATTGTTGTTGCTGCTTCCTACTACAGTACTACACTTTTTTTTTTCTTTTCTTGTGGGATTTTATGCTTGGTTTTTGATTTTCCTTTCCTTTTATCTGGGGTGTGAGGGGCTCATGGGGCAGGGAGCGTTATAAACAAAGAGATATGTACATAATACACATGTACATAATTTATCAAGCAACAAAGCTCAAAGTGTCCAGCCACTCTAGATGCTTTGAGCTGAATTCAAATGTCAATATGCTAATATGCTGTTTGGCAGATATAATGTTTCTGTAAAGACAAAGGGGCTGTCATTATTTTGCAGGTATTCAGTCATACACTAGACACATTTAAAACCTCATGATGGCACTAGATGAAAATATATAAAGGATCACCAAAGATGAGATGAAGATTGTTTGTACACAATTTCATGGCACCTCTTTGTCACCACTCTTTCTCTCCAATTAATATAGGTATATGCACCATGTCACTATACATTTACATAAAGAACATGTTAAAGCTTTGATTTTTATATCCTGCTGATTTGGATATTTATTGTATTTGAGATTGCTGGCAATGTTTGTTAGTTCTGCTCATTTCTGTGTTATTGTGTGTGGTATTGTTGAGACACTATAGAGTGATAATGCACTCTGAATAAATCTTGACTTGACTGAGGTGAAGAAGCAGTATGCCTTTAATGATGATTTATACTAAGAGACACCAAAGCGACAGGATAGGATAAACATGGAATGAACAGTCCATCTCTCTCAGAACACAGCAGCTGTTTTTCTCTTTTCACTACTCTATATCTTACACCTACATTTTGATCTGGGGCTTCCTGTGAGCAGATATTTTTCCTGCCAGTGCAGATCCAGATTGAGCGTTTTCCCTTTTATTCTTTGGCCCAATTAGTGGTGATGGGACGCTGCTTCCTCAGTGCATCCCCAGCTTGTGATTTAGGCAGATATGATGGGTGTATTTTCATATGAACGTACAATCAGCAAAGCTTTCAGCCTGACAGTCCAATAAGCAAAGGGTTGAGGGGCTGACAGCCACCTGACAGTTTTTTCATCACTAGCATCAGAGAATGAGCAGCTCCATGCTGTGCCTGTAATCATCTGACAGGATCCCTCCACAGCGACAATCAGACACAGAGCGATTTCAGCCACAAGACTCACTGTTCTCCCCTAGACTCCTCACATCTCTTCCCCTCCATCTGTGATCACGCAAGAACCGAGCAAATACTGCTTGTTGAGGTCAATACAACTGTCTTAAACTGCAGTTTCTGTAGTGGCCACTATGAGAAAATTCTGACTCTATTGAAGGGAGGATTTCCAAATGTTTACCATCAAGTTTGATATATTTAAATTTTACCCAGTGAGCTGCTTGTGGAGACATTTGTCTCCACACTATTGTGTAAGAGTGGGCGATCACAATATTGCCAGGCAACAAGTCCTCCATGTGAACTCCAGAATGATACATATTGTTTTCTGTGTCATAATTAGCTGTCATCTGTCACGCAAATGTAAAGGTTATTTTTGACCTATTGTGTTTGTTTTCTTATGAGGTCAGTCTCGGATTAATCCATTTACTGCTCAAGGTCCAACTGAAATCACGTAATCCTCAATTTATGCTGTCAAAAATCCTCATCCAAGTGATTTTATTGAATAACCAATATTGCTATTATCATTGAAAGGACAAAGGATCTTTGGAGATATATCAGAACCCCAACCCCGTTGTTGTACACGCTTAATTGACAGACGCAAGGGAATAAACTTCTGCTGGTAAATGTAGCTTACAAGCCAATTAAAGACAGTGAAATGATATTCAAGATAAGACATGACATTTTGACATTTTCATGTGGGTTTTTAAGCTCTTCAGTGTGCTAGCTGACTAAGTAATTCAATAAGCTCTAAAATACTTTACTATTCCGTCCTGGTGGATGTTTGGCGAGCAACAGTGCATCACGTGTCCATGCTTGCAGGTACAATAAGAAGGAAACATTAGCTTAGTTCATGTTGGTTTGGATTCAAAGCCTTGAAGGTTCTTGTGTTGTGTTGCAGCCAGTCCCACATCCAGTGGCAGAATGGTGACATTACTGCTTTATGCAAATAAAGTTATATTTAAACTCAATTTAAAATATATTTACAGAATGGAATAATAGTACTTTTTTGAAATGGGATATAAAACTTGAAATGAAATATTAACCGTACAAAGGTAATATGGACTGATATATGGACAAAGACATTAAGTGTGTAACAAGAGCAAAGACTAAATGTGACATGTGCATAAATAATTAAACAATATACCAGTGAAGGTTGAGTGCAATGTAAAGACTAGTTTGATTCAATATATTAAAGTAACATGCAGGGATTAAATGAGGGATGCAAAATGTAGTTTGATAAGCCTGTCTTCATCCCGTTTCTATGGCCTGTGGGCAGACTTAGCACTGTTACTACTGTTATAGATTGTCTGCTGTGGGTGGGCTTCATCATGTTTCAAATTTCTGCTGATTGGGGCCACACACCACTATCTCTGTTAAGAAAAGGTGTTTTATAGCCTGTGATTCTCAAATGTGAATTTGCTCATTGCATTTTATATTTCCAAGAATATACCATATTACTATAAAATCATTCTTTTAAGCATCAAGTAAAACTGAGCCACGTCATCCAATAAAGCACTCCAATACAGACGGGTGTGACAAAGTGTTGGCATTTGATGACTTTGGAATAAGGACAGGTTGTCTTTTTTTAGTACAGTTTATAAATTCAGTGTAGCATGCAGATGATAGGACTAATTGAAAAGTGCAGAAAATCAGACAAAAGGAAAGCGAGATGTGGTAAAACACAGCAAGAATGCAGAAGAGGAGATATGAAGTGAAATAGACAGATAAAAGTAAAAAGTGACAAGTAGAAAGACCAAAAAGAGAGAAATAACGAGAGAAAAAATTGATGGCAACAGGTGGAGATCAGACAGAGAAATGGAGACACAGGAGCATTTCAGGTGCATAAAGTATGAAATAGATAAAGGCAACCAGACAGAGTAAAGAGACGTAGAGCTTCATTTCTACTGCAGGCCTTCATGCTCAGTTCAGAGTCACCGCTCATATCTAATTTCTATGTATGATTCTTCACATCTACATCACAACGCAGCCTGTTTCTAGCTCTGATATAAACTGACAGCAACACGTGTGGGCAGAGCAACAGTAACAGAAGATGCCACATCCGTTTTTGTACAGTTGCTCCCCTTCAACTTGTGCTCAAATGCACTTCAGTTCTGGTATCTGCTTCTAGTTGGTGACTGAATGTGGGGCGTCTCCTTGAATACCAATCAAGCTGGCTCCCTGTTTCTTTTTTAGTATCGTCTTTTGTGCTCATGCTGGCTCAGGCAAGCTGTTAAATTTATGGCACTTGTGAATGATGCAAGGGTTAGTCATGTCAGTGCTTCAAAAAAAAATGTGCACGTAGGCATTCAAAAACAACTTCCATGTAGGTTGCATGTCTTGGAAATCCAATTTGTACCATTAATCCATTTGGTCAGAGTGGGATTTTGAACACAAATCCATCATCTGATCTGAGGGGCAACACAACTGTGACCTTAGCTATAGACAAAGAAGTAACTGAGAAGGGTCTATTTCTAACTTTATTTTTAACCTGACCTTTAACCTTAATGAAATCATTATTTTAACTCAAACCGTGACCTTTCCCTAAACCTATTCAAGTGATTTCTGTGCTTAACCACAAAGTTGTCACATTATACAACATCATTATTTAATATTTAACATTAATTTGTAATGGGTTTTGGAAAGCACAGATAAACAATGTTGCTGTGTCCATTACTGTCTATAGAGGCACCAGATTAGAAAATACTCCAATGTGTCATTCTAGAGTCAATGTATTCAGTCATTTTATTTGGAGGTCTTGATTTACACTCATGGTAGTTGTGGGTTGATGCAATCAGCAAGAAACTGCTAGCAAAACCAAAATAAATACACCAGTGTCTGTTGAGATTAATGTCTTTTTTAAAGGTAGTTAGACTTTTTGTCCTTCTTGACATGGGTTAGATAATAAGATTGATGTCTGCATGGTAAATGTGTAGCTTGAACCAGCAGATGGTTAGCCTAGGTTAGCATAGAGACTGGAAACTAGAGGAAACAGCTACCCTTGCTCTGTGCAAAGATAACAAAATCAGTTCATGACCTCTAAAGCTTGCTAATTATTGTTATATCTAATTTGTTTAATCATCTAAGAACAAACACGCTAACTATACATTATAGTGCTATCCGTCTTCTCATCTAACCCTATTTAAGAAGAAGAGTTGAAACATCTAAACTATTCCATAATGATTTGTTGGTTACATCTTCAAAGGCCCATCTGCCCGTTTTGCTGCACAGCTTGAATTTGATCTCTGAGCTCAAACTGGATCTGATCTGAACCCGAACCAACCTCAATCCTGACTCTGTCCTAAACTTTCCAACCCCTGGACAGCAGCATGGATGGATTGTGAGGATTGTCATAGTGCATCACTGTAGCTTTTCATCTCCCCCTCTCTCACTGTGCCCACATCTAATTTTCTCTGCTGTCCATTAGTATCCCTCCCCTCATCACCTCTGCTCAGCAATATGCCTGTCTGCTCATCCCTCACTCTGCTCTTCTGGGTTTTTTGCCACTTCAATCCAATTTATAGTTGCTTTAATAGCTTCTGCTGATAATAAACCAGTGATAGTAATCTGCAAGATTATTATCACTGTATCACTAATTTCAAAGGGAACCTTGTGGAGTTCAAGCACATGATAAAAGAACGCTTGAAAAAGTGAGGACACTGGCTGTGCCCTAAATCAATATAATCTTTTTTTACATTTTGCCTGGATGATGTTGCATGTTGGTATTCACACATCGACACCACATCATTTTATTTCCATATACAGTATAATGCTGAAAAATCACATTACAATAATACTTTTTAGTACTCTCTTGCCGACATATGGGAGATTATTTGCGACAAAGTCAATGCTGTTAGTAAAATCAAAAATATTCCACTCCAAAATTATAACACAGGTGGAAAAAGTCCGTTCTGTACGTATTCTGTCATTGTGCCTCCTTCTCCTCTCCACAGTGACAAAAGTCATCTGTGCGCAGTGCGCAGCCGGTTAATACCTGCCCTTCAAATGTATTATTTATAGACGCAGTTAGCATCAGAAATAATACCTTCAAGTTTGGTAAATCACAATGCGTGTGCAAAATGACATATTAGCATTTTCTCCTCCCCGTATTTTGCACACTGGGGTTGAAACGCCCCATATTACATATTCATCATGGCAAACGTAATAAATGGACAGCACGTACCATCTTACACAGTTGCAAGACGCAAACCTCAGTGCGCTGCGTTAGTAGATCAGCTTCACATTTGTCAAGTTTGCACACGTTTTTACACACGCAACTTTAGCAAATCAGGCCCAAAGTGTTATTGTTGCTAGACTAGCTTGTGACTTCTAGCCCGTTTGCAGTTTCTCTTTTAGAGTCAGCCAGCTGCGAAAGTGTTTCTTTAGCTCAGTATAACCTGCATCATCTGTCAAAGTTCCAACAATTACTGAGAAGCTCAAAAAGACTATAAAAGACAGTACAGACAGAAAAAAATGTTCACTGATGAAATGAATAACTTTGAGATTGACAGGAGAGAGTGAGAGTGTGCGACTGATAGAGAGGATACACAAATATCTACATTCTCCTTTATTAGAAGTATTTCACTTTTATGAGAGAAAAGGCTTCAAGGATGATAACTTCTCCTTGGAATAATAGTATTTTGGGGACCTATCTCAACAGGACTTGAAAATGTCTTGTATCTTTAAATATTCTTTTTTTTTCAAAAATAGTAATTGGAAAAGGGGATATTACGTCTTATAATGAGGAATGCTTTATAATACAGTAAATGTGTTGAAATGAGAAAAATAACATAAAAGAGGAGTTTTAGCCCAGTAATTGTGTTTAAAAAGTAACTTAACACCAGGCTGAAAGGCAGTGTTTAACTGCACTCTAACCACACTCAGCATCACTGTATGTGGATGGGTGTACTTAGAAAGTGTGTTTTGTTATATATGTAATCACACCAACAGTGATGTGACAGTGTAGTGATATACCTGGTGTACATGTCTACATCGCTGCAGTGAGGTGAGGAGTCACTGGATGTCTGCAAAAACAAGATTTTTACACAGTGTTCATTTACTGACGGTTATCTCTTCACAACATGCTGTCTATACAATGCCAAACTTAAATTCATATGACAGCTTGACACATCTATAATTGATGAAATCCAGAGAGTGATAAGACCAGGATGACTGAGAATCTCCAACTGAAGGAGACATTTTACTTGAAGTTGAGGACTCAGCTGAGCTCATTGTATAAAAGTTCAGTGATTAAGCACCTGATCTTAAATTGCTGGAGTAGCAGCTGCTCTTAGAGTAGGCTAAATCTCCATCCTCTTACTTTCTAGGCACTATTTAAATGTCAAACTACTTCCTGTTTCTGGTCGTGTCTCCTCTTAATCCTTTCATGCTGAGGAAAAGGATTACTCACTTCTCAAGTCATTAGCATATGTAGACGTCATGCTCTCTTCACAACATTTCACCACATTCTGCTCTGTGAACACAACCAGATTCAGTAATGCTCTCATGCTGCCACCTAAAACTTTATCCTCACTTTGCTGTTTTAAGCAGCCAGGACAATGATGAATGCTGTTGTCATTTCTCTACATAGCTGCAGTTGAAGTAGGAGAAGAATCAATGTGAAATCACTAGAGACTCATCCCCCTTTTTGTATCACCGGCCAAAATGACCACGGAATGAGAATCACAATGGGGCCTATTCATCAATCAGAACCAGCTGAAAAATAAATCCATTCAGTATTTCATATTGTGTAATGGTTCTAAAAATAAGTGTCCTGACCTTTTATTTAATCAATGCTGGAAGATAAAACTCACTTTTCTTGTCATTGTCACCTGCACAGCACAGTTCTCAACGCCTACACTGCAGCATCAGAGATAATTTTAGGAAAGTTCAAACATTTTGTGATTAATGTTTGCATTGAAAATGTAGCCATTCAGTAACTTCATACTGTAAAGTGTTTGTTTGCTTTGCTTTGGAGGCACAGGTTAGAGAGATTCCTTTCAAACTCTGCTTGCTAGGAAGACACATTAACATATAATTCTATGCACCTTTAGTCATATTTCAAGAGGTTAGGTTGGCTTACTGTCTAACTTGTATTGTTCACAGACAAGTTTGAGAGCTTATTTTCTTCTCTTCCGCTACCATTTTGGCCTTCAGGGTAAGCAACCTTGTTCGATCACAATACTGTTTTTTGAACATAAAGGAGGAATTTTAAAAAGATGGTTTTCTAGGCAGGGAAGATAACATATTTTTAGAAAGTAATTCACACATGCAAAGCTGGAAAAACAACCAAGAAAAGCCCCAGTTTGACTGTTCTTAGTGATATGTTTGAATTCATTTTGGGAATATGCTTCATTAAGGCACAAGATTAATGGACATACGGGCCAAGGTGCCTCTTGCTTGCTTAAAGCCAGGTTTGGTGTGATTTTATAATATTTTGAATAATCCTTATGTAATTAACTTTATTTTTAGTTACTGTATTTTCTATCACATTGGACAACCTCACACTAAGCTCTAATGATTTTATAATATGACCAACGTTTATCGTTTAACGTGTATCCTCCAGACTCTACACTGTTTTTTATGACCACCATAGTCAAGATTTTTCTACACATACTGTAGATAATAGATTATTTTTGGACACTAGGAGGCAATGCAACAAGAAAATGGCAAACATATTAGTAAACAGGTGCATATTTACACAGCTATCAGACACAGAGAAACATTTGCATTCATTTGAGACTGTATTTCTGGACACATGGCAGATAAAAGTCCAATATTCACTCTTCTTTTAGCTCTGTTTTGCTCTTCTCACTTTCACTTATTACTGACTTTTTTCATTGATAGCTCTAGCCATGTAGAAGCTAGTATTATGAGGCAATTAACAATCTACAGATGGAAAATATTTGACATTTTTAAAAGGCATATGCATCAGTGCAAATATGTGCTGAAGGGACTCTGAAACAGCACCAAAACACAGTACGACACAGATGGCAGAGGGAAAGCAAAGCAAAATGCAATGTACTGTACCACATGCAATCTGCAGCATGGACTCCAATTTCTCCATTTATTTTTAATTGGTGTATGAACTACAGTTAAGAAGAGCACAATCCTTTGCTGAAGTTAAAAAAGACAGAGTTTTTCTTCTGTCTTCTGAACGCTGATGTTGTGCTGCTGTTTTTCTCTCCGCGGTTGCTTTCACTAACAACGAATTGATGAGGACGATTCGGCTCGAGCTCGGTGTCTTTTTGAATTTCATGGACCAACCCATCTGTCTGTCTGTCTGTCCGTGGAGCTTGTTAGTTTGTTTTGAAGCAAGGTTTGGTCAGTGATGTATTATCTCTCAGGCTGAGGATGTATTATCTTTCACTGACCCAAGACCAAGATAACAAGTATGTGGAGCAGAGAGCTGCAAGCTGAGAGAGAAGAAGAGGAAGAAGAGAGGTCAAACACAATATAATTTTGTCTGTAGATTTCTTTTTTTATTAGATTTGTTACTGTTGTTTTCTTGTTGTCTTGCATTATTTAACCTGAGACAGAGGCTGCTGGCTTTTTCTTCTAGTTTTCTTGCAGTGCATACTAAGGGGCTGTTATGTTATGATGTCAGATATGATCAAAGGGTTTTCATTTGTCCAGTTGTCTGCTAAAATGTTATGTTTAACCTTGCTTTGACCAGATTGATTTTTATGTTTTAATGTAAGTCTTTAATATTGTCAAGAAGTCTAGATAAAATCACACATACATTTAGGATAAAGAGACCTTTGTAATACCAAAGGAGCCATCTGATTGTGGGAACTGTATATTTCATTGTATTTTCAGAAAGTCATCCTAATTAAAAGATAAAATAAATAACTGGCCCAGGCTCTCCAGACTGACAGTTTTCTGATTTGACACCATCGGCAGGACAACATCATTAGTCTGTCCCTTCCAAAACTTTTTTTTATTAAGTGTCAACACTAAGATTAAGGTCCGGTAAGATTTAGGCACAAAAAAACATTGTGGTATGAGTTAGAATTAAGGCTACAGACTATCATTGTCATAATTAGAAAAACAATGTTGAATTGGGAAACAAACAACAATCTCCTGTGTAAAAGTCTATCCATCACTTTGACCTCCTCCCTACACAGACTTTGTTGCTCCAAGCCTAATTTCCTCCTTTGCACACGTCATAATTCCCACAGACACTACAGAGTTTCTGTCACTTGTAAATTTACAATATGTTTTGGGGCACTAAATGAGTCCTAATTATTTTTTAACTACGCCAATAGTTACCAATATTTGCCTTTCAGATCCTGAAACATACAGTATGTGGGGTTAAAAACTCTCTAAAATATTGGTTGATGAAAAGAAAAAATGAAAGGGAACTACTTTTTAATGATTTTAAGAAGTGTAGTTAATTAACGAAGCTTCAAACTTCCAGGCTCTTGATGGCTTAGTCATCTCAGACTGTGAATTTGAAAAAAAAGAAAATGGTTTTGATTTTTCTTTGATCGTTTGGCCTCTTAAAATTTCCAGACTGGAAATATGTTAAACATTAAAATTGTTCAAACAAGATATGAGAAAACTGAGCTTTTTGAAAACACAGATTAATGAGTCAAATTTGAAGAAATATGGATGGTTGTATAAAGATCTACTCCTTTTGCTGTGATCATGTATTTTGTAGATTAATCAAGACACCCAAAGTGAGAGTTGTGGATTGTACCGCTGTTTCTGTTCAAAGTTGATCACTAGCATCAAATGTGGATGGCTGCTTTAGTGATGCTGCCCAGCAACTCTTCGTCAATGATCTTTGACCCCTTGTCAGTCGATACTGTGACCTGCTGTTTGTTTACAGTGTTCATCCAGTCTGGGATCCTTCTCCGGTTCAGTATTATAGATTTTCTCTCAGTTGTTACACGTGTTAGCATAATGGTGTGATGCACCACTCCAGTTTTGTCTTCAGGGTGTAGCAGCAGAGATCTTATAGTGTCAAATGATTTCTGGTAAGAGCTGTCACATCACTTACTAAACAAGGGTTAACTTTCAGGGCTCTGTAGATCGACCATAAAGGAGAATAGGAATCACAATTCATCAATGAACCAATTAATTGAAAGTATGAGAGTAAACAGAATGCATGTGAAAAGTCTTTTGTATATAATAAACATCCACTGCATTAATAAACATAACTTATAATGTTCTGTCAGTAGGACAAAGTTAGGCCAAGAAATGTCTCTATCAACTCTAATGAATATTTACATCAGACAGTTTGAGGAACACTCCTCTTTCCTCTTTGTCTTTACCTCCAGAATAGCAGGTTAATTGGGTTAAACTCATGATTTGATCTCAGCAGCCCGAGACCTTCCTTGCACATCGCCCTTTCCTGTCTCTTCCTCGATGGCAGAAAAGGCCAAAATAATCTTGAAAAAGGCAAAGCAAGTTTCCCCCACACAACACAGCAGTTGAATCTGTCAAACACACCCTGCCCTCGCAGAGCGTGAGCAACCAAAACTGTGACACACTGTCATTGAAACATCTTTCCATTTTGCTGTGTAATTGGAGGGAGCTGTTGGCAGAGGGAGAGGGAGAGAGAAGGGTGGGAGGCGGAAGGGGTATTAGTGAATTATGGGAGACAATTGGATTGCCTTTTTCTTTCTATAATGGTGCTGAGCGCAATAAAGAAACTTAATGGATATCTTCAGTGGAACACTGTGCTAATGTAATTGTGTGATCTCTGTCCCAGTTACAGCTCATGAGTCTGAAGGAATGCTGATTATTTGCTAATTAACTGGAAATAAATATGAATGGGAAAACTATTATGCAGGAAAAAAAAAAAAAAAAAAACCTCTGCTGATAGTATCAATTTAGTTTGCTCACAATGACAAATGTAAAACCAGGATTTCAATAATAACACAATAAATAAAGAAGCTAAAAAACACAATTTAATTAGTATTTACTGCTCAACTGTTCTCACTTTACTGCGATTATGTAATTATATGAAAGCTGCAATAACATCTAGGATATAAAGTGTTCTATAGCAAACTAAAATGTTCTCCCTCTTTCAGAGTCGCTGTGACAAGTTGAGCATTACGTGACATCCCCGGAGACTTGGAGAAATGGCTGGCTTGCAAAAGCAATATCACTCCAGCCACAAATAAATCACTGAAACCTGAAAGCTATCAGAGTTAGCGGGTTGCCAAGGGAAATGATTATGGGATTAACATTTGGGGAAAGTGTGTTTTTGCGCCATCAGTCACAGAAGCGATTAAAGTCATACAAAACCTACAACAAGAAGTGACAAGGGGAGGAAATTAGAAAGCTCTGGGCAGCAGACGTCCACGCCGAAGTTATTTAGAGGAGACAGTCGTGGCTGGAATGAGCTGCCTCTCCGTCCACCTGGTGCTCTGTCATCTCCGTTGCGGATAGGATGCTGCTCCACACAAATTACAAACCTCTGCAAACAATCTGTTGGTGAAAATATGAGAAAGCCAATGTGTGTTTTTGTCAAATTAATGGCATTTGTGATGTGTGGTGACATTTTAAAGGATAGAGGTTTTTTGTTTTCATTGCACTGTATAGGCCAGTCTGCCCTTAAAAGAAAAATGACAATATAGGTCGAAAATTCAGCCAGCAAAATGATCCATAGTTAAATTTGAGACAGATTTTGACTGACAAAATCCAGTGGCTGAGGTAATTATGACCCAGAGAAGTGACTCAGTTCAAATGACGTCAATATAAAGTGACAAATTCCTATAATTGTGTTTCTCAAGACGGCTCTTTCAAAACAGTAACTATGATTGTCATGGTGTTTACTGTTACCATGACGATGAAGGTTGCCCAACTTCCAGGAATTTTAACATTTTAACCCGCAGCATGTTTCATGTGATCATTTTAACCTAAAACATGATCTTTCCCTTACTCTAACTAAGTGGTTTTTGTGCCTAAACCTAACCAGATCTTAACCACAGCATCGTCACACCATGAAACATCATTATGTTTTAACAGTGATTTGTAACCAGGTTTGGAAAGTACTCATAGAGGCAGCATATTGGAAAATACTACTATGGGTTGTTCTGGAGTGCATGATACTATTATCCTAGAGTATGTGGTCATTTAATTGTGAGGATGTGGTTATACTGGCTGTTGTCTGTCCTTGTGTATTGCAGTGATTTGATATGAATGCCAACATCAGCTCAGTAGCATGCTCACAACATAACCATGCTAAAATGCAGGTATAACGTTTGCTATGTTCACCATCTTAGATTATTCTTAGTCATACTCTGTGAGAAGTGCTTGTCGATGGTCGGATAGCTTGAGATTTCTCCAAATCTCTTCCAACGTTGGATTAAGGGGGGCTGCGTCTGGCTATTTCTGTAACTCTCAGAAACCAGTGATCTGACATTCACACCCACTTCTTCCTTGAGGAGGAGGCAGGATTTGAACTTGTCTTGTCTTTCACTTGCATTAATAAACATAACTTATAATGTTCTGTCAGTAGGACAAAGTTAGACCAAGAAATGTCTCTATCAAATCTAATGAATATTTACAGCAGACAGTTTGAGGAACACGTTTCCTCTTTGTCTTTACCTCCAGAACAGCAGGTTAATTGGGTTAAACTCATGATTTGATCTCTAAAAAGCAGCCAGAGACCTTCCTTGCACATCGCCCTTTCCTGGCTCTCCTTTGATGGCAGAAAGGCTCACTTTTCACATGAACAATCAAATCCAACAGCAAGAATACCTTACAGAAAAGACTGTCTGAAAATGTGCACCCTTATCCTCATATCTAAATGATATCACATCTCCCCTTTCTCTAACTTTTTAGTAGGTGTCAAGAATTTCAAACACGTTGTACCAACAGGCTTTGATCGACCATAAACCTCCTCTAGCACTTGCAAATAAGCACTCAACACAAACGCCTGTGCCAGTACAGCTGAAGTTGATGGCAGTGCTGTTAGTTTGGAAGGTATTTTGACCTGATGATGCTGCTAGATGGAAAATAATCAAATAATCATCCTGAGTGGAACATGAATTTGAGTGGGATAAAATTCAAGGCAATCTGTCCAAAAGAAACTTCACACAACACCATAAATGTCAACCTCATGATGGCACTAGAGGAAAAATCACTGGTTCACCAAAGATGGAAGGATTAGTCCTCTGGGTACTATGTGTATCTGTGCCAAATTTCATGGCAATCAGTCTCTCTGCTCTGGGCCAAAGTGGAGCACCAATTGACATAATGACATTGTCATCATTAGAGCCTGGGTGCAAGTGTGGCTGAAATTAAGAAGACAGGAAAAAAAGCTATTTTAAGAAGAGAGTTTGGTGGAAAATGGTTACGTAGCTTATTTTTTTCCTGTTCTCCTCTGCTCTTTTTTTATGAGCTTCAGAAAGATTACATGTCTGACCTTCTACAAACTATTTTAGTACACTAGTTTATTACTCACCCATGCTGCCAGAGAGAATTTCAGCTGTGGGTTTGATGCTCTGCCTTAAAGATGTATTGTGAGTGGATAATCATGATGACAAATGTTGAAGCCTAGTTAACAAGGCTTTCAGTGCTGATCTGGTGATGGTGTTGTTCACTGCAGTGGTCCTTGAGAGTAAAACATGACAACAAAACAGATTTTTGTCATGTTTTCTTAAATGTTATTTGTATTTTCCGAAATGTTATATATTGCACCTCAGGGCCACCACAGTTAACCTACAGAACTTTTTTATTATCCCTGATAAATGTGTCAGTGATTTTCTCTGCTTGGTTGAAATGTCTGGCTTGAATCACCTCCTGCACTTTGAGTTAACTTTGACACAAATGAAAATGAAGCGATTTAGGATTTGGTCTCCAACGCTTTGCAGATGTAGCGACTTGCAGGCTGCAGTGGGATGTCATCCCCTTCTTCTGACACGACCTTGTCATCACTCTTAGTGAATGTACAGTGTAATCTGCTGAATATGGAGCTGCTGAGTCTCAGTAATTCTCTCTTTCATCTGAGCCAAAGGCATCGCATGCAAATCAAGACATCATAGTGCACCTGCTTCTCCACTCAAGAAAAAATTGGTCATTTATTCAGCCTGCCACAGGAGGGGATGGGAAGTTTTCCACCTCAGCCTCTA
Source organism: Scomber japonicus (assembly GCF_027409825.1). Taxonomy (NCBI): domain Eukaryota; kingdom Metazoa; phylum Chordata; class Actinopteri; order Scombriformes; family Scombridae; genus Scomber; species Scomber japonicus. The sequence continues at coordinate 8,794,891 of NC_070590.1, read as the reverse complement.
ATCTAATATTTTGCCCTTTCAACATGAAAGGACAAACAAACAGGCTCAGTGTGAGAACTCTTTCAATATTTTGGGCATAAATTTGTTCATATTTTTCTTGAAATTTCTTGTCAAGATCAACTTTGATCAAATGATCAAAATTCATTTGTACAGTTGACCAGTAACACATCGTCTTGATCGGGGCTGGATATTGAACCTCAATACCTTTTCAGTGCTGGAATGGGTAGCTCAAAGCATTGAGTATTGAAAACATAAGAACTATAATGTCTGGCTGGATTTGTACTTTCCCTGTTCTTTGAGAGAATTTCACCCTCAAACTGACTATGCCAAGGTCTCGGGGAAGGTTTGCTATGATATATTATTTAGCAGATGATATAATTATGTTCTTATATGTGGTTTTAGTTGGGTTAGTTGGTTTAGCCTATTATTGCAATCTGCCACTGTCCCATGTGACTAATCCCTCAGGCCAGTATTACAGGAAACTTTTACATGCACTTGGTCACTTATTGGCCTGCAATGATTATTTCTATTATGAATCATTTTTAAGAGCTCACCAATTTCACGAGTCAATTATTTATGTAGGGCACTCTTAAGTCTGTCAAAACAGTTGTATTGTATAATGTCTTCTATGGCTTTTGAAGGAGTATGATTCACTTTGTTGAAACTGATGACTAAAAAGTCAGGATGTCTCTGCTTTGGATGCCAGTATTTTGACCATTCTTTTGTTATTGTGTCTTTCATGTGTCCCCCATCCTTGTCAAAGTGCAATATCAAATCATTGTATGCCTTGAGTACACTCCATACTCATTACGCTGCAGATAAACCCCATCGATAAACCCTATCATAAGTCCATTGTCCACCCTAACTCAAACAACAGCAGCACCAAAGTTTACAGGAAATAATGTAATCAAAATAATTTATCTTTTGGTGGCCTGGTAGGCTGCTGGGCACACACCAATAAATGCAACATTTGCAGTTTGATTATGACCTTTGTCGGATGTCATAGCCCTCTTCTCAACTCTGTTTCCTATCAGCACTTTCAAAACATCAATTAAAAGCAGAAATGCATCACAACCTTTTTAAAAAACCTCATGCAAGCATAACATGGTTTTGGTGATTGAAAGGCTCGACTTTTATAAGTGAGGCTCCAGCATTTATGGTTGTATTTGGCCAATTTTCCATCATGGTGAAAGAAAAACAAATTAATGTCCAATAGATGTGAAAGTGAAGTTGAAAAACACAACAATTTGCAGTTTTCAGAAGTATGTTTTCATGGTAAACGGCCAGTCTGCAATTACAGCTCTAAAATGCTTTGGTTGCTTTCGTCAAATGAAATGGGCAGTAATGAAAAAGGGGAAACTGGAGACAGAGAAATGCTCAGCTTTTTCAGTTTTTTTTGTAAGAGGTAACATGCAACATTTTTTGAATAAACATGTGAAGCCATATACTGTATATGTTTTCTCCCACCTGACAAGAATGACAAATAAAGAGAAATCAAGAGGGCTGACGGGCAGCACTTAGTCACAGCAAAAAGGGCTTATAATGGACACAACTCACAAACAGACTGGGACTGTAATCTTGTCGCCAATTATAGATGAAAAATAAGAAAGAATCTCTTGATTGGACTTCAAATAACTGTAAAAGAAAAACACGTGAGAACTTTTCATCCAAATATAGAAACCTTTTTATTTTACAATTTCAGCAAAAATATCATACAATTCCAGTTTAATTGTACAGTTCGTTAAATATCTAAATACACTTTTACAGTTGCAATGTCAGTAGAAAAAAATATTGGATTTTTTTTATGAGATAAAAAATTTACACTTCCCTACACATCAAAATTGCACACACGTACACAACATTGTGTGACGGGCCAATGCTGGCTGTGGACATTAAAAACCTTTGCTCTTATAAAATAATATTTCTTCACATTGCTTGCCAAATTTCTGTCTGACCACAAAATGATGGGGTGAAAACAACTGCCACGTAAAAAAACATATCACAATAAAAAAAAGGGCAGCACAGTTACAATCACCTTATCCCATTAACTGTGGAAAAGTATTTATATACTAAAAGTAATATGTGTATTTTTACACATTTATATGGGTATCAGTTATATTTTCTTGTAGATAAAACACAGTGATACAAGTTTTTAATGCTTTACCACAGTGGATAAATGTTATGGGATACAGCAGATGTGAATTGTCCCCATAAAGACTCTTAACTAGACCCAAGTTGAACTTTGATGTATTAAAAACATACTCTACATGTGCAATGTAAAGGTAAAATGTACTCTGATGAAAAAAAAAGAAAGAAAAAAAAACTTCACAAGCTTATTGAATTGAACAAACTTCACTTCCAGGGATACACTCAGTAATACCTTGGGTAATACTTTTGGGCAAAGTCCCCACAGAGGTCATTCAAGTTCCATTTGTGCAGTGAAAATTGATTTTCTTCTCTTTTCTAAAGCTCAAGTAAATGGCCTTCTGAATAGATGCTTAGAGGATGGGTTTCCTATTGAATACAGTAATAGCAAACATGTTCATAAACACTTCAACTTTCTAGTTTGCTTCAAATCCACTGAACCAGTCCCACAGAACAGTTCATCATCAAAGTTTGTTGTGTGAAGTTTTCATGTTCTGTGGGTTTGTCACTGCAAGCAACAACTTTTCGCATTACTTGCAGTCATTTCATATATACTGTCATTTAAAATAAATTGATTACTGGAGTTTAAAGTTATATTATTGCATGCTAGCTTCTGAATTTGTTTTATTGTAATAGATAAACACCTGGAAAGGCAGCCAAACACCTGGAACACACAGCATCCTGTTTAGGGGACCATCTCTACAGCAGAGGTTAACAAGCTAAAACATTTTAGTTTCATTACCTACATTATCATCATCATCAAACAAGCTGCTCAGAATAGTACATGGAGGAATTAATCTCCTTTTTTTATCAAAGGTTTAGCTGACAGTAATCACATTACAGTCATGGAGTTGGTATTTGTGCCTGTGGAAATGCTTCACTGTGAGATGTACAGACTCTGGGAAAACCAGATGTTATCGAACTGTTCTGCAGGATGGATGTGGGAAATAAAAGAAAGAAGAAAATAGACTTCTATGATGGCTACGTCTCCCAACACGTAAATAACACTTTTTTATTACAACCGGTGCCTCTTTTCAGCTGAAGATGTTGCCTCATGTAGTGGATACACGAGTGAAGTGGATACACGAGGCAACATCTTCAGCTGAAAGGAGGCACCGGTCTACACCACTTTGTCCCCAAGTAGCCTACAGTGTTTGTATTTAACAGTTCTTCACCATAAGGTCACATGATTATAAGGCCCAGATTGCACTACTGATCTGAACAGGACTCTGTTGATGTTATACACTGTTACCATGGCGACATGTCAGAGAAAAGGAAGTTAACTGGAATCAGGGTGTAAAAAGGTCAGAGGCGTGCTCTGTTTGGTCCTGTAGAGGAAACCTTGCTACAGTAGTGACTCAGCGCTCTGAAACAGCAATAACCAGTCACCTCTTAACAACCTGACAACGTCCAAGCTGCCCAGGTGTGTAGTTTGAAAGTGAGCGGGGGGAAAAAGAAACAGAGAAACCCGAAACTGAATTTAAAACTCTAAGCTCTTTCATCGGGAGTGCAAAGTCAGGAGTTGTGTTATAGACTAAGACAGTTGACAATAATGAAAATATTGTGAAAATAGTGATGAATGAGGAGTGACATTTGCATTTGTAACCCATATATATATATACATATATTATGGGCACACATGATACATTTATGATGGAGTCTTCAAACATGGATGTAAACATTATGCATATACTGTCAATTACTGTTTCCATAAACATTTTTCCTCTGATGTCACCTTTTGAATTAGATGTAAAAACTTGATGGCAAAGCAAAGTAGACACTTGATTGAAGGGACTTCATGACGTTATAATTAGCAAGTGTAATAGCGGTCGAGCCAGTATCCAAGTCCATTAAAAAAATACTTCTACCAGCAGATTTCAGCTTTCAGTCTGAGGGATCTTGACAGTTCAGATCAATCTTTTTTATTTGAACTGTTACTGTCCAACATCTTCAGTGTCGTAGTGGGTTTAAGTACCAACTATAAACCTGCTAAAATAATGTGTTCTCAATTTCGCTTTAGTAGAGGAGGATTCATCCTGTGGGTGACCCAACACTGTAATTTATCCGTGTGTAATAATACATTTCTTTATAACATTTTAATAGATGAATGATCAGACATGTTTGATGAGCTTTACGCGTTTTCATTTTCAGTGCTCAATGATCTAGCAGATCTACTGAATTTTCAGTCTTCGATTTAAATGACTAACTATGTCGATAAGTCTCTCTACTTATTGTTAGAAAAATCTAAAATATAAACATTACCACAGCTACTGCTGCGCTTACCAGCTTTCTATGTAAGAACTCCTGTTTGGTATTTTTGTGAAGGATTCATGTTTACGATTACTAAGAGGCCTTGTTAGCAAAACTGTTCATATGAGATTGAAGTTTGAGTTAATAAGGACAAAATGTGAAAGTCCGGTCCGGATTTTTTTTGACAAAATGTACGTTTGTTGCTGTTATGTAAGTATTTTGGAGGATATGACTTTTCTTTTTGGTCTACAACTGACTGCTGAAATCTAATAGAGCACAGTACCTGGAACTGCTGATTAAAATAGCACACACTGTACATTGTTCTTCTTCACAAAATCGGATTAGAGAATTGGTGCAAGCGACAAAGCAGAACATCCCAAAACATCACGTCGAACAGGAATTCAAACACAATTCAACATCAGCTGAACCACAGGATCAAATCAAAGATGAAAGAAAATTTCATTAAAAAGGAACTAGAAAGGTGGATGGAAAAACTAAAAAAAGCAATGATAATTCCCCTTTCCCCATAAAAGTACTTTGGATTGAACAGGTGGGAAAAGAACAACAACACAACAGCATCATGTCATGATTAAAATATAATAAAAAGGTCTTCTTAGGGTTCAGTTTTCAAGGCAGGAGAAAATATGGTGGAAAAAAAGTCTCTTTAGCTCTATTCACAGCCAGCAGTTACATGTGTGTTCATTTAGAAAGCCGAACACGAGTCACAAAGCTAGCGATGCCTTCGATGTCCTGCACCGGAGTCCAGGTCAATCCATACTCATTTCCAAATGAGACTTTTGAGAAGATTCCCAGTTTTTTCTGGAAAAGTTATCCCTTAAATTGAGTGAATTGTTCCCTAAACTGCTCTGGACACTTTGGACCACACATACACACACGCATACACTTCCTGTAAATCTAGTACTAGTACTCTTCCAACAAGGCACTAAGATTTCATTCAAGTTTATCATTACACAAGTGCTTTATGCATTTTAACTTCCACATTTTACTCCTAGAGCTACCTCGGCGAATCTGTTCCCCCCCCGTTTCTCTCTCCTCCCGCGCACATTGTACGCTAAAGTGATGTGTCAGCTCAGCAGCTGGCCAATCAGGTGGGTCTGCTGCATGTCTGCTGGCCTGCCAGTCACAAAGCTAGTCAACTCGCTGCTACGCGTTACGCCGTGACCCCGTGCTCAGCTGTCTGTGACAAGGTCGTTCTGGCGACTGAGTGGCAGAGCCGAATGGGGAGCAGCGAAGGGCGCACAGAAATAAAGAGGTGTGACAGCAGCTTCCACCTCCACCATGAAAAACAAGAAGCCCTTAGCCAGAGTTAGTTAATCACACAAACCCTGGTGTTAGATACTGCTTACACAGAGACAAAAGGAAAGTAGAGAACGCAAGAAAAAAATAAATATCTATTACGCTTTTCTTCGTCAGCTTCCATTTGCTACATATGAAGCAGCTCTGCCCACATCGGCCACAGAGTGGAGGAGAGCAGCTGAGGAGAAACCGCAGGCCAAGAGGGAATGGACACAGTAAAGGGAACGGAGGGTGAATGAGGGTCGTAAAGGAGAATCAATTCACCAGGTGATTTTCAGAGTGGTTCTGCCTGGCTTCACCCAGGTGTCAGGATGACTTTGGCTCAGCAGCAGTGTCCCCCCCACATCCCACCACCCACCCCTGGGAGGTTGTCAGTGCTGGAGAGACATAAGGGGATTTGAGAGGGTGAATGGAGAAGGTGGGAAAAGGTGCAGTCATGCAGGCAGATAGAGACGGACACGCAGGGAGAGGCGGACCAGGAGAGACAGTAGGTGGAAAGAGATGGAGACGGAGGATAAAGGCAGACAGACAGAGAAAGGAAACACAGAAAAAACAAACAGAAACCAAAGAACATAAAGGGAAACACTAATAAATAAAGGCAAAAAAAATTGAAATAAAAACAAAGGATTGGGGAAAAGAGAGTTGAGGAATAACAGATAACCAATCAAATAAAATCAGGAAGTGAGGCAGACCCACTGCCGCAGCAATGCTGTGACAGAATGAATACATCTCACACACAAAGTCACTTTTAAACTCAAACCCATCAATCAAAGATCAACCCAGTCATTCCTCTAACTGATGTGTTTAACCAACTTCCCCCGCGGTATCCCATCCTGCCTCACTCTGAGCAGCCCAAAGAGAAACAGCTGTCACCTCAGTGTCAGGTTAAACGGGGAACCAGAGTAAATGTAATACCCCATTTCACAGCAGCAGCAGCAGCAGATCCACGTCTGCGTGCATCTCGAGTCTTTTCTCTTGGACGTTGTAGGGCCTCAGTTGGCGCCCTGGTTGAAGTGCTCCAGCACGGTGGCGTTGGTTCTCTCAAACAGCCACTGCTGGCTCAGGGAGGAGGGGTCACACGTGTTCATGAAGATTCGCCGCTCATTTGGGCTGCTGTCGATACAGCTGTTACTGATGGGGTGATACAGACTCTTATCCTGGAGGATGGAAAGAAGGGGGGAAAGGAAGAATGGTTAAAATTATTTTATTCTTAGCTGAGAATGGACTTTACAGTGAAGCATAGTAGGAGACATTATGTGTCCACCGGTTAAACTTTTGAAATGAACAATATCTGCATATTGATCGTTTCTGGAGTGGGTTTAATTTTCGACAAGGTAACTCAACATAATTTTATTGATTCTAATTCTTACTGACTCTAATTCTGGTTTAATTATACTTTTTTCCCAGTAAATGAACAACACATTATTAGGCATTTTGTTGATGAAATGTCAGAAAATAGTGAAATGTCCTATATGAATTCCCAAGGTTCAAATTGCTGTCTTCAAATTTTTTTTTTCTGACCAGCAGTTTAAAATCACAGTTTTCCATTACAGATGAAAAAGAAAACCATAAAATCGTCACATGGCAGAGGTCGGAACTAGCCAATTTTGAGTTTTTTTGCAAAAAAAAAAAAAAAGAGGACTCAATTATCTTAACAGTTGATTAGTTTTCTGTCCGTTTAATGAACTAATTGTTGCAGGTCTAATAGTCACTTTTTAAAATCATTGATGTATTTTGTCGCAGCATGCATGAGATGAGCGTTTACTGTTTGTAGGTGTAAGTAATAGCTGACTGACTCACTATGACTCCGACATCAGATTTATTCAACAGCAGCAAGAAAATACTTCCTCTCTTGCAGTAAAATGCTTATTTGTGGAAATTGAATACATTATTCTGTATCACAACTGTCTTATCTTTTTTCTTACGAACATCAACTGCTGCTAACGACCTTGTTTGTGACACTGCATTAAATCCCACGAATGTTACATAAATTCAAATGAGGCTACCAGTGTGGCATGTTTCTTTAATAACTGAGCTTAAATGCAAAACAGCAACATCATAAGTTCCTACAAACATCAGCCAGTGCAGTTTTCAGCTTCAGGGTAGATTTTGTTCAAACGTGCAAAACTTTGAATGATTAAGTAGCCTTGAAGTGATTTATTTAAAAGCAATTATGTTATGCAGCTTTGTTGTTTTGTAGTGTAAGAAGAGAAAGGGGAGGGAGAGAATCAAATGTTCAGAGAAGAGACTCTACCTTTCTGTAGCGCCACAGCTGGTTGCCCTTCATGCCGTGACAGTCGTACAGGGTGACGGGGCTGTTGTGTGAGATGGCGTCGAAGCAAACTTTTTTAGTGTGTATGGGGTCGCCCACCCGGACGTCCTCTCTCCATCCCAATGTGAACACCTGCAGGGAACACGACAAATCTCTAATGACACATTCTTCTTTAGTTCCTGTTAAAAAACATTTCTTGAAGTAAGGAAATAGGATTACAGAGAAGGCTGAACAGTGAAAAGTGTAGCAATTATAGCCTGTTAAGAATACACCTGCTAGTAGTTTTTATAAGAAAAAAAGACACTCCTTATTCTTGATACATTAATTTTATTTGCCAATTCCCCTTTGATCTTGGATTTGTGACTAGCACTATGTTTTATTGGCTGAACAGGAAAAGCTTTTTCTCAATGTTTCTAAAGTTGGAAAAAAGAAAAGTCAAGGATCATCTGGCTGAAATAATGTATGAGTGTTATTGTGGCCTTTACACTCATCATTGGCGTGAGTATTGCAATTGTGATACTGGCTATTCAAATCACTCATTAAGCATAATTGTTCATGTTTCTGCTTCCAGTGGAGGACTATAAACCTCTTGAATTAGAATCTGAGTAAAAAAAAAAAACACGTTCATTATGACTTGTGAAGGATGATGATTATTTCTAGGCAAATTAGCCATCTTACAAAGCATATGATTTTCTGGGCTGTGATTATAGTAGATTATAAAGATGGCTGACGCGATGTTTGCAGCCATAATAACTGATTGTATTAAGATGATGACAAACCTGAAGACCAGCTAAAAGCTAAAGGAGCATAAACTTCATGACTGAGTGATCACAGACAACACACTGACCCACTGCAGATACTGAAATAACCATCAATTATCATGTTCCAAAACAAGAATGGACAATAACCAGTCACTTGTACTGTTTGTATTGTACATTATGGGCCGATTTCCCAGAGAGGGATCGAGTCTAGTCAAGAGTTTTTTCTCACAGAATCTTGTCTTAATCTCTGTCAGAGAAACTGGACTGAAATGTAAACCAAATTTGCACTGAAAAACAGGGAGAAAAAAAAAAGGGCAGAATTTGGGTGAGATCCTGGATGGAGAGATGTGGGTAATATGGTGAAAAATGAAGTAGGGATGAAAAGTTTCCAGTTCAGCATTTTGAGTTCTGATATTGTTCCTTTAAAAGCTGTGATATCATAATATCATTTTTGATTTATTTTGTTAGACATCTGTGCTTTTGTCATGTGGTCATGTCTCTTGTTCTCATCACAGACCCAGAAAAACACAAATAAATCAATTAGGATTAATATTTTAGCTCAGGCATAAAGTTGTGTGCATATTACAAAACACACAAACAATAAAAGTGCGATACATGTACTATACTATAACACTATACTGTATATAGCATGTTATATGTTCTCCCTGTCCTGTGTGTGCAGATTCATTGCTCAGCATCATCTTCAGCTCTCTGATCATTCACATCTATTTATCTAAAAGCTGCTGAAACACTGATGACTCACCACACTCAGGAGAGTCTTTGATGACACTTTGATCGATGGTGTCCTTAATGTTCATCTCTTTTTCTAAAAACCTAATTATTTGTCGCAGTGCATATCTGTTGATCTCAATGTTGCATGAAAAAATGATGAACTAAGTAGTCAGTACTGATTTGTTTCGAAACCCCCGCCCCCCCCCAAAATATTTAAAGTAATAACAATAATTTAAAAGATTGACACTTAAAATGACATGATGGGAGTAGGATCACAGTTTTAAATAAGTACTAAAATACAGTTTTTGTATTTAGTTCCGTGAAGCCAAACAAGCTCAGATTACACGTTCTATGTGCGCAAATGTGTCTCGATTACACTAAGACGAGTTTGTGTGCTTTTTCTGCATTGGTTAAATAAAATCTTCCGAGTTTTCTGTTATCTAAAAATAAAAAATTACAATAGTAGGGACATCTTTAAAGTCTCGCCCATCAGCGTTGTAGAAATGGCCGTCGCTCCAGCTCACAAAGACTTCCTAAATGAGTTCCGCCGCTCGTCTTGTACCAAATCAAAAAGCCCTGACAAGGACAGCTGCCAGACGGCCTCCTGTGATCTGCAGCAAATCCATATCTCGCTGGCGCTGAATACAGATGGCAACTGTGACACAGATTAAACTACAATGCATCTTCAGATTAAAGCAATTAAACTGTCAGGGCTCTGAGGCGCAGTATTTCAGCTGTGGAAACAAAAGGGGACATTCAATCCATTAAGGTTGTATTATGAGCTCGGCTTAAAGATGCTCGCTGTGACATGTGAGAGCAAACGGACTCCTTTCAAACAATGCAAAGATAATGAAGCTGCCGGTTTGTGTGTGTGTGTGCTGCTTGTGTGTCTATGAAAGTTCATTTGACATTTATGTGTGTTTAGCAGAGGAAATACAATTACTAAGGAGACAATCTATCAACAATGGTGAATCTCAAGGGTGGCTTAGTGATTTAAAAGTCTGTCCCTTAACCAAAAGAAAACAACTGCTGGTTCAACTCCCAAACAGACAGATTTCTGGTTAAAGTGTCCTTGCTGTTCAACTCTAATCTTACTGAAATATTTTTTAATTTAACCTTTTGAACCATTAGAGTAAATGTTGAATTTTAAGCCTTGAGGCATTCAGATTGATCCTCCAAAAATGTCAAACACGTCAGCCTGAGAGACGAAAGGCTAAAATTTTGGACCCAATCTAAAACTGACTTGTCAAAAAGCTACCTGAATTACACACGCATGAAATAGTAAAAACAAAAAGACCTGAACAGAGAGAGAACATCAACACTGGCAGCAACGTGATGAGCAACCAGTCAATGAACAGCAGTGACAGAGAAAAAAAAGAAGCAACAAATGTCAGTTTTTCCTGCAATTCACATTTCACATCCTCCTTCTGCTTCAAAAAGCTGTTTCTCTGATGGTGATAACAACACATCACATCTAATGATCAGAGCTGATAGCAAATCCCTTCTGATCCACTCGGGCATTAAACATATTCATGTAGACTTGAGGGCAGCAGCAGATAAACAGGACACAACCTGAACCAGATTAGACTGGATAAATCACATACTGTACTAAGGTGTGAGTGGACCTCTAGCATGTAAACAGTGCACAGAACTCAAATACCCCAAATATAACCCTGAAGTCTCCCTTTAATATTTATAAAAGAAAGCAGTGCTTGATCTACTCATTCACTAAAGTTATCAACTATTCAAAATAATTAAACTAAATTAAGTCTGGTTAATTTTAATATTTAAAGTAACATGTTTTTGTTATATGTATTTTTAGTGACTTTAAGTTTTATTTGTGCATGTTTTGTGCATGTTGAATATTGTCCTGTTTGTCTTGGACCTCGGTTGTCAAGTTCTGTCTTATGTGTTTAATTTAGACTCAATTCCATGATTAAAAAAAAAAAAAAAAATCAAGCCTGAAGTGTCTTTTTGTTTTAGGTTTTCGTTGCTCACCTGTCCGTGGCTCCAGCTCACCTCGCCCCTTCCCTTCACACAGCTCTCCAGGCGGATGGGACTCCCCGATACAAAGTGTTTAGTCTCCATACACAGGTTGTTGCCCACGTTACGAACCTACAGCACAAACATGCATAACAGTTATGTGTTACTGGGATAATCAGCTGTCAACGTGACAGTCTTTAGCTGTAACTAGAGGTTTTTATTAAACCACAATCACAAAAGGGTATTAGGCACAAAATCTGCAGATTCAAGTTCTTGACTCATCTCCTTAGCTTTGTTCATTTCAAAAGGCAAAAACATGCCAATCACACTCTGGCTCACATTAAATTCTCTCCTTTCAATCAGAGCATGAATCCAGACAGCAGCCTGGTACAACAGATATTATTATTTGAGCCTTCATTTTCTTGACAGTTTCCTGTATTACTTTAAATAAATTGTTATTTATGAACCTGTTCTTAGTTTGATGCTTTTTTAAAATTAATTTCAACTGAAAAACAATTAATAGCTGTATATCATATCTTGACAATTCAGTAAATTCAGTTTTTTCAGTGTTTTTAGGTCTTAATAAAAAGGACAGTTATTTAAAAAAAAAAAACAACAAGTTTTGATCTGTAAAGGAGGATATTTACTAAGCCTGTCGCATATTTATCATCAAGAGTGCAGACTTGTGATATTGCAATTTCTTAATTACTTAAGGTATAGCCTGAAACAAATACACTCAGTCACAGTTCATCTAATTTGCATAAAGTACCATTAAATAAGAGTTGATGCCGGGCTGTTTTAATGTGTGTCCCGCAAGTCTGGAAAAAAAAGGAGTGCAAATCAAATTGTTTTCCTGTTGCTGAACTAAGAATATTGGTTGTAGAGACAACACTTCTGGATCTGTGTGCCTGTACAATCTTCACTCCATATGAGGAACAATGTAGATCAGGAAATATTGGTTAAACATTATCAGTTCAACAAAATGATCAGTGATTGAAAAGTCTTCTTATGACTGACTTATGAAAAGTCAGTGGGAGATTTTTGGTGACATTTTTAAACTGCTTTTGCAAGATTGTATAAACATAATATCAAGGTCAGTAACAATAAGCTGGCTGCATCAGTCATATCATGCTGGATGGGAGCTGTGAAATTAAAAGTCATATATAAGTCATATTGAGGAGGGACCTGAGAGAAAAATAAAACTTCTGCACTCCTGCTTTTTAATCTTGTGTTGTGTTGCTGAGCAGAGAGCTCTGTAACCATCACTTTGTAATGATCTTTTCAATTTTCTCTCTCCTGCTCTCCCTCCCTCCCTATTTTTTATTAATTTCCCTCCTTTCATCTTTTTGCATCTCTAAACTCACATGTGGCATCAACCAAAACATGCAATTTTCAGCAGTGCCACTTTTCTTCCATTTTTCCAGTGTATAACCTCTGGGCCACTCTTTACAAAATAAGGAGAAATTTAAACTCGTCAAGCCTTCGTAAAGATCCCCTTAACGGCTTTGTACTCCTAATCGTATTTCAGCAACAAACACAATTAAAACAGACAAATAAAGAAACTATTTAACTACATAGCCCACTGACCCGCAGTAGAAGCACAAAAACACGTGGCAAATACACATCTGATTGAACGTTGTGATCTGAACCTAGTTGTCATTAATCAAATGGGCTCAGCTTACATGTTCCACTTGTGTAAATGTGTCTCTAACACAAGATAAGAAAACTACAGTATATTTCAAAGGATTGAAATAAAGCCTTGGAGGCAATTTCTTCCAAGCATGAACTTTAACTACCAGCTGTCAGAAAAAAATACCACAGACCATGTGAGTTCTAGCGGCTCAGATGTCTAAAGAGTATTGTCAGGTAGTCATGATATTATGGGTTCAAATCTGACACACTTTCATTCTTTGGCTCTATAAAAGCAAAAGAAAAAACCTTTTCATTTTGGGCATTTCAGATTGATCTAGCTTTCTATAATTCTATTAAGATTTCGGTCTTTTGGGTATGAGAGCAGACTGTACCTCTCCCCACGCAGCAGCAGGGGGCTCCACCGGTGGGTAGTGTTTGGGCAGATCCCAGGCCACCTCGTTCATGAACCACTTGAAGCTCTTGCAGTTTAAGCGGCTCCTCAGCTCCTTCTGCACCACCATGTCTCCTGCGGACAGGTGGCGATACTCCGGCCGACGCTGGTAGATGTATTCAGCGTACTCATCCATCCACACCTCCGCCACACGTTTCAGGTTCTGAAATCAAAAGTGAGACTTCCTGTTTTCATTCCACATTTGCAGAGAATAATGATGCCGTCTTGTTTTAACAAAAGTACAACCAACGAATACTAAGAAGTGCAGATACCGAACAGTCACAATATTTTTATACCTGTGCATATATTTTTGTAATGCTAGGAAATAAGTAAAGTAAGAAAAAAAGATGTTCATTGTGTTGAATATGGTCTGGTGAGGTTCAACAGGGATTCGTGTGCAGAATCAGTGAAGGTAGACTGAATTAACTATTTAGCAGTCATGCTTATTCACTCTTTAAATGAGAAGCAGATGATTGTAGTTGTATGTTTATTTCATTTCTTCCATCATGAAATATTAACATGAAGACTTCCTGCTGTTTGGTGAGGAGAGCACAGACAGGGTGCAGAAACAATAGAGTTTGAACACTGAAAATCCCGTATGGATGATGCAAAATGAAAATCCTGTGTCAAACTGTAAAAGCCACTTGAACTTCAAAGTCTTAAAGTCAACTGGCTTGTTGATGGATCTTAGTATTTCTGGACATCCTGTATTCATGGCAACACGGACTAAGCCATCATCTTTACATCCTGCCATACTCAATGTTTTGATTGATCCCACAAGACAAAATGATCAAAGCTGCTCAGTAGAAAGGCAGCCAGTCATCACACAGGAAGCTGTCATCATGTCCCGGGAGGCGAGCCATGAAAAAAACATTGAAGCAAATGACTGAAATTAAAAAATGCTGTCCTCAGTTTGAATATTTCACTCAGTGGGAACATTTGATTAGCTTCAATGAAGTCTTGGAGGAAGCAGATAGTAAATTAGAGTTGCAACGATAACTCGATTAATCAATTATTCAATCAGAAGAAAATGTATAATTTTTATCACTATTTTGATGATCAAATAATTACTTTTAGTAATTTTTCTTAAAGAAAAAATGCCCACATTTTAATTGTTTTCTTTATCTTCTTTGATGATTTCTTTGGGCTTTAGACTGTTTCTTCGACAAAAGAAGACATTTGAATTGTTTCAGTCTCTTCTTTAAACAAATATGCTGAAGATTCACCGTAGTTTTCACTATTCTAATGTGATGATTTGCTGCTATAAACTGAATATCTTCAGTTTCGGACTGCTGGTCTGACAAATCAAGAAATTTGAAAACATTGTCTTGGGCTCAAATGAATTGTTGTTATGGGATATGTTGTAACTTAAATGATTAACCAAGAATATAATTAGTAGATTGATCAATAATGAAAATACAATGTTTCAGCCCCTGTAGCGAATGTGTTTTGTGGAGCGGAGCAAGAGACAGCGGGCAGCAGGCACTGAAGGTTATGTGCCGGTAATGCAAAACTGAGTTTCATTGAACAAAGGATCCAACAAGCCTTAACTGAAAACAAGCACTTAAATACATTCTAAAGTAAGGACACAATAAGGAACAAGTGGCAAGACACAGGGGCAGGCTGGGAGTTGATTAGCTGGGACAACAACTAAAATAAGTGCACAATGAGCACACAGCAAAATAAACCAGCATATACTGCTGCGGACAAAAACACAAACATTCAGTCTGTCAAGCAGAGCGGCTTGCACACTGAGGCTGCATGAAAAATAAATCGAACTAAAAGACAACTGCAAGCTCTGAATAACATAACTGGAGTTATAATTCACCTGAGCACACAGTTTCCACGAGAATCAATATAGAAAGCAACAGTTTCTCAAGTGGCCCTTAAATAAAGTCTGGGACTTTTTATCTGTCCAACTTCCCACTCAATCCAGGTTTAAACAGGCAGAAAAGGGCATCTGGTGGAGAAGAAACTCTTTGGTAATAAAACATTTAAAAAAGGAAACTTAAAGGATAAAGCTGGTGATTTTTATACTTTTGTTATGGTCACAAATTGCATGTACCGAGTAAAGGCAATAAATATTGTGTGTATCTAAAGCCTGATAAATCTCATTTTCTGTATACCTCTGTTGATGTCCAAAAACTATTGAAAACATGTCAATGTGTACAGCCGCACTGTACAAGAACATGTTGTGGGTATACAAGACAAAACATCTCTCGAACCCACGCAGAAACACAACCACCATCATGTCCCAGCAGTTTTGATGGTAATGATCATAGAAGTCTGGAGCGTACAGGGAATCATTTTGAAGCAGGTTGTCTCATTGTTTCACTCCATTTTAACACTGAGCCACCCGCAGGTCTGGTGTGAAGCCTTTGACAAGACCACTTCCTGGGGAAAATGATGTGCCAAGGAACTGTATGAATTGCATTAAACTTGCGAGTGAAAGATTTTACCTTTCAGATATAGGTGCCAAGCTGAAAAGAAAGGTGTCTACTTAGATCTTCCCAGGGACAGAAATATCATGAAACTAAACTCCTTTATACTGTATAAATTGCCAGCTAGTGTGGCCTTCGTAAATGTTACAAGCAAACTGAGAGTGCTGGTCTTTCTTCACAGTCATCTAAATATGTTAGCTGGGAAGGGAGATGATAATGTGTGGTTGCATTTCTGTTGTTTTTTGGAGAGAGGTCCCTTTAGGTTTTATATCTCTATTGTATTTTTTGGCACATCTTTAATATCTGTCTTTTATCATCATGTTTATATTGTATCACAAATGTTTCCCCTGGACCACAACAAAGCTGTCAAGTTCTCTCAAAGATGTTTGCTGTGCATCTGTGACTTGATGCAAGATGCTTTTGCAGATGACTTGAAGTTGCAGTCTGTAGTTATGAGAAAAGGGAATTTGAACGAGTACAGCCTCCAAGTCCATCCTTCTTCCTCTCTACTGCTGCAGCTCTAACTTCTAAGCCCATCCCCACAGAGGAACCTGCTGTGCACGATGCATGCACGTGAAGGCTCGTCCCAACAGAAGAGAGGAAACCTGTTCGACCGAGTGAGTGCACACACTGTGTGTGTGTGTGTGTGTGTGTGTCTGTGTGTGTGTGGGGGGGGGGGATTGGACGTAACATCCGTGACATCACCCAATGGTTTGTGGACTGCTGCTCGGAAGCCAATAGTTTCGAATCTAGGCAGCGCCAAATTTCAGGTGCATGCTGGGAAAAATAAAAACAGATTCTACTTATATGGGCATGAGGCGGGGCCATGGGCAGAGCGGGGGAGGTTGCGATAGGTTGCGAGGGCTGGATCTTGAGGATATAGGGCAATCAACCTGTCAATCACGACGTAGCTACGTCCTAATGCATACCCTGCTTTATCTTCAAATATAAAATCAGGGAGGCCAAAATGTCACAAATGAACATCATACTGCATTGAAGAAGGCTTTAAACTAGCGATTGAGACCATAAACACATTTTGAAAACGTCTACTGAGGTTAGAAATCAAGTGAGAAGTTGGTGAATTCTCCATTGACTTGTATGGAGACACCAAAACGGTTGCCCCCTGGTGGCCTTTTGATAGAATGCAATTCTACGTTACTTCCGCATTGGCCTCATTTCAGAGGACTGGAACCTCCCACCTGGGGGGAAGGGGGCTGCCAGCTGCGTGTGTACAGCATCATTGACACTCTTCCTGGCTCTGATTGGTTGTTTTGATTTGTGAGCGGTGGATTCTTGCAAATCATTTTACGACCACTGGGTGGGCCGATAGACAGTGGATTTTATCACAGCTTATCTGTATCTTATTCTATTGTCAGATCATAATGACAATTTTAGCAAATACAACACAAAAATAATTACAGACTGCAGCTTTAATGAGGGCACCTTTAAAAAAAAAAAAAAAAAAAAAAAAGGTCAAAATGCATAATTTAGTGTACATTTAGGCCACAAAATAATGCATTTAGTGGTTTAAATACTTCCAGAAACTTTATTTCATTGACCTCTATTAATCATTGTGAAAGCGTCCAATATCCCAACTTTGGAACAAGACTACCTGACCGGAATAAAAAGATAAGCAAGTGACAAAGTGGATAAAAGCCGAGAGCGACGATGACTGCCATGCACACAGCTCTACTGGTTCTTTAAGCTCAGACAATTGCAAACATGAAAGATTTACACCTGAGCAATGGGAAATCCTTCCATCTGAAGCCTTTGAGGTGTAAAGAAGTAAAAAATCACAGAGTCTGTCAGCCTCTGAGGTACGGACGCATGTCTGGGAATACAGATGGTAGCAGTCTTGGAGGTATGGATGGTGAAATGAATGAGAATACTCTGTGCTCTCCAGGTGAAGTGGAGTTCAGCGGTTCTATCTCCCCTCCATGTTGACTGGACTCGAGGGGGATTCACTGATGTACACAGACACTGTTGATGTGTCTGAAGGGTCTTTGTTCTCAGTATCTGTACATGCTGAAGGGACTCACCTGCTGTTTTATAAAATAAGTATGGCATCTTTAAGTGCAAACAATTCTCTGCACATTAAATGAGAAGGATATGAATGCTTATATATATGGATGAGACACGGTTAAAAAAAAAACCCTGCAGTTCGATACTGGAGGAAAAGGAAAAGGAAGATTTGGGCTTAACTCTTACCTCAGGCAAGTAATTTTTAGACCTTGACTGAAGCTTTTCTTGGTGAACCATGACCCAAACCTTAATGTAACCAAATTCTTTGTTGCCTTCCCTTAAAAAAAAGAAAGTCAGTGCCTCAGGTCTGTAAAGTAGTACTGGCAAAACACAAATTTTAAATCAATAGACATTTAACATTTAGTTTCTCGAAGTGTTATTTCTCCCAAAACACTGGATCCCACCCCTTCTCATAATTCAATGCTTGTCTTTTAAAACACACCCTAATGTTTGTAATTAATTCTATCAAAAAATCTTCAATCTGAATGTGCTGTATTATCACAATGATTATTATTTTAATTGAACTTGATAATACTTCCTTCTGTGATATTAAGCCACGTGCAAATACAGTTCTAATAACTGATGTCAAACTAGTCTTGTGCAGAAACTAAACTTTCATGGTTCAATTTAGCCATCTTGGAATGTAAACATTATCCCAACAACTACTGAAATAACACAAGAATCTGTAGAAAGTATTATTAAACTTATATCAGTGATTAAAATTCTGTAGATTTGTAAGTTATTTTTGGGTTCAAAGATCAAAATAAATGCTCATCTCATTCAATCTTTTTCCACACTAAACCTCTTACGTTAGATCTCTTAATCTCAGACTAAAACACCTTTCAGGTCATTTTTGCGAGGTTTTAACTTCACACTATAGCGTCAAAAATCTGTTCCTCTTCCTGCTCTTCCTTTGGTCCACACACTACCAAATATTTATGCAGAGTTCTCCGTCTACAGACAGATGATATTCTTTTTTTTCCCCCATCCTTGAGTCTGTTAGGCTTCCTTTGTCTGCCTTTCTTTTCAAAGAAGCATATTCATAACATTCAAATAGTCTTTGTGAAAGTAGACTTGACTGAGACATCGAAATGTATTTTAGTCTCCTTTTCTTTTATCATAAATTAGTATTACTGAAGTGACATAACATGAAGTGCAATTTTAATGGTGACACTTTCATAATGGAATGTGGGTTGTTGTTTTGTGGTATTGTGGTATTTATGAACTTATTGAATGTGCATTGAATGTGTTATTTTATGCTTGAACTGAACAGGAGTAGCTCACCAAATCTTGCTGTATAGTGATGTACAATAACAATAAAGGTTTTTTCCATCCCCGTGCCCCGGACAATCACCGCTGACATTAAAAACACGCTTTCTCCAACTTTCTCCACTGTGAGCATGATAAAATATATATTTAACAGCATGTCATTGAGGTCAGTCCACATTGTGAGGTGAAGAAAGAGGTCTTTGTTCACTGTTGGTTTATGACTTCAATAAAAACCCAAATGTCCACATATCAAAATAAAGATTTAAAAACCCAACTGCAGTCTCATCCATTCCTGATAGGGTAACAAACAGCCTCACCATTCATCAACTAAAGCATATCTGCTTAATGGGAAAGGGCTTTTCAATATATTTTTCAAAGTGCTATGCAGAGAAGGACACAAGGGACTAAACAGAGTTAATCACAGCCCTGAGGTGCAGTAAGTCCTCCTGTATTGTAATACCTGCTGCCTGTGTTATATCAGCATTCGAAGGGCTAATGGTCAGACAGACAAGGCAAAAACAGAGGCCAAGAGGTTTAATTACATATTCAGCTAAGCCAAACATAGCCAGGTATCAGGCTACGGCTGAGTCATGCATAATAAATAGTGTTCAGCTACAGGCTATTTAATTTTTTTTTGACATTTTCTTATACTTTGCCCTCGTGTTAAAGCTCACATGGAGTAAAGAAACTTCAGCTGATTACTGGAGAACTGTAGGTTGTAGATTGTGGATAATGGAATGTATCTGGGCACTGTAAGTTAAAAAAGGTACAAAAGAAGTATTATTGTCAGTGTAGTGTGCAAAAATTAATTTGAATGATAGTTAAAGGGTAAAGTTGCCTAAATTGCATCGTTTCAAGCTTGTGATTGATTCATGATTTGAATCGATTTTTTGTTTGCCTACAAACCGCAGACTTCAAACATCATATGTTTGTACATTTGTACAAGAATAATAAAAGACCTGCAGCATCTACAAGGCTGTAATCATAAAATACATACATATACATAAAATATAGATTACCCCACACAGCTATTGCCTGTCAGTAGCAAATTCTTCAAATAAATATATGAGAGGCATCCAGTTCAATAATCAGTTTCAGCACAGATAGAGCAGGAGGATACACATACTAACAGATGTGCTGTTTGTGTTTCTTGACAAGGCATCAGCCTCATATCTGCAGACTTCTGCTAGCTAGTGATAGCTACCTGACGGCTAGGGATAAACTGAACATAAGCTGAATTTTGAAAACTGTTCAGTCAGCTCCAAGTGCTTCAACCATATTGTATTATATTGTATTAATATTGTAATACTGACAATGATTTTCAAAATAAATATCTTTGCTACTTTAGGCTGGATATCTTTTTTAATTGTCAGTGGAAATATCATGGTATCAGTTTCAATATCTCTATGAAAAGAAAAAAACAACACCACCAACAAATAATAACAAAAATCGCGTACATACATAATACAAGTCAGATTAACGAGATGTGTTTAGGAGAGAATAATCAAATATAACTGAAACTATCAGCCTGATACCATTATGAGATAATACATGTTAAAAAAGGTCTTTGTGTCCACATTAACATGCTATAAAATGAACTGAGACTCACCCTGGCTAGGCTGACCCCTCCAGGAACTTTGTAGGGGACGTACTTCCTGTAGATGTGTCCTACCCTAGAGCAAGGGATGTCCTCCATTCGACCACCACACATCCACACCTACAGAGAGACAGAGAGAGAGAGATTCAGCAGTGATACAAAAAATAATAAAAACACTATCAAAGAGGTTTTTGCTCATAGCTGCTGTGATAGTGTGTGTGAAACTGAACACTGTGAATATTAGATAAGCTGACAGGGTCAACAAATATGTGACTGTGAGAATAACAAGGCAATGGATAACAAACAAGGTTAAGATGTAAAGAGATGGAGGGAGTGGGAGGATGACAGCAAAGAAGAGAGACATGAGGTAATGTACAGTATATACAGCAGGTTGCAGGGTATGTTGACTGAGTCATGAATCTAGGAGTGAGGGATAACCGGATGGAGAAGGTAAATCTAAGAAAAAAGCAGAAAGGGAAAGAAACTCAGGAAAATAATAGATCATTCTTCTTCTCTTTTCGGTTTTATGGTGGGTGGCAACCAGCATTAAGGTGCATTGTGACCACCTACTATGTTGGAGTCTGAAGTGCTTGAAGTTGGCTTGAAGTTGGGGAACAGGAGGCGTGTACAGTTACGTAACGACTTGGCTCTCTAGTCCGTGGAAAAGCAAGCTGGTTCTTAGAAGGATCACGGGTTTAGCCAACTGTGAACCGGCACTAACAATTAGCTACAGTTTTAGCATATTAATGTTTTTACCCAAAATCACTTGCAATCCAGGTGTCTTTCACAATGTCACATGACTGATGATGGACATAGACTGGCCACAGGGGAAGCTCAGTGAGTCAAAAATGAGGGAGATGTTGCTCTTGTCAATTGTGTTGCACCACACCAGCTTGGGCAAACAGAAGAGGGAGAAATAACAGATTGAATGCAACCTCTCGACATCTCACTGTGGGGAAGGTGTGGCCTACAGCACCAATCCCTTCCATCCTCTTCATCCCTGCACGGAAACACTTGAGCTTAATAACAGGGGAGCCTAGCTGCAGGAGGGATCAAGAGCTTGAGTTCAGCGCCAGTCAGATTAAATTGAAAGTCTTATCACTCACCTCTGACACACAACCTCTGCAATCCACTCACCTCAAAACACGGATGCTAAAATCACTGCACCAAAGCATAGGTTGGCATTTCTTTTCATTACCAAAAAAAAAAAAAAGAAAAAAAAAAGTCTGTTCATAAAAAACACCATCAAATTCGGCGCAAGTTACAAAATGCTTTCCCAGATGAATACAAGTCTCTTACAAAAGGTGGATCTGGCTGACAACTGGCATTTAGTAACAATGCAATAACAAATTAAATACCCTCCTTCTTTGTTTTAGGGTGTTCTGTGACTATTGGTAGTCACCTGATTCGAGATTTCAGGATAGATATTTTGAGATCACATGAGAATTCATCCTGTCAGGCCTCAAGTTATGTGTTTGTGTCTGAAGCACTGGTGGTTCGGACTAATCAACATCTTATGAGGATTCTTGCGTGATCTTGCGAATCCTGCTGCCTCACAAGGGAAGACAGGGGTAGCAGAGCTCAAACCAAAGGACATCTTGTCATCCTGGGGACAGTGAAAATAGCATCCTGGACACATTATAGTTACTTGGTGCATTTGATCTTAAAACACCTCTCCTTTAGAGGGGCACCAGGAAAGATAATGATGAGATTGATGTACATATCAATTCAAAGCATATTGAGCTGAACGTAATGTTTATCTATAAAGCTGCATGGTGTTCAAAATATAATTATGTGTTCAGAACTCCCGTCAATGAAGAGATGACAGTTACTGAAACAAACTTATTAAACTATATTTATTATGTGTAATGGAAAGAGAAAAAAAAATAACTTCAATTTGGGACAGGAGTGATTAAATCTGGGACAGCTGAAAGTAGACAGTTGCAGGACACTGAGGAAAAAAAAAAGTTAATTTCAAGCCCTGGGTGATAGACGGTGATAGAACTGCCAAGTAGATTTTGAAAGTGCCTGCCCTTTTCCAAAAAGTTTCCAAGGACAACTTCTCAGATGGTTCCTTGTAACAAGCCATCTGGTGTGTCAGATTAAACAAGCAGTGACATTCAAAGTGAACCTGTTTTCTAAAACATACAGAAACAATGAATACAAGTCTCTTACAAAAGGCGGATCTGGCTGACAACTGGCATTTAGTAACAATGCAATAACAAATTAAATACCCTCCTTCTTTGTTTTAGGGTGTTCTGTGAGAACCACATTATATCAGAGCTCATTTGCTCCACAACTTGATATGGTGATAACTTTATGTGAAAAGAGGCCTCAAATTATTCTTTTTACAATACCCTCATGCCTTGTGTGATGAATAAGCACTTCATTCATTGCTCGTAAAAAGTTGTTAGTTGTTAAAGTTATATCTCAATGTCTCCTGTCCAAACTTTATTCAATCAACATAACACATCTGGACTAAACTCCTGTAGGTATTCCTGTTCAGTGTATGTATGTATGTATGTGTTGTATGTGTATATATGTGTTCCTTAACAGAAATGTAATGATAAGGAGATTCATAAAGTCCACATCCTTAAAGGCATATATGTGTGCATGGTGCAGCTCCTCCACTACTCTCACTTTCTTACAGTACAGTTTATTATACTCACTATCTGCTTTACATTCCTGCTGTTGCCTCTATGAAATAAAATGCTTCACAGTGAATAGGATGAGTTGGCCCTGTTAAACAAGCAAATGTAAAAGCTTTCATGCATGTCATATATGAGCAAATTGTGTTATTAGATATCAGTTGGCAATAGAGAGCAACAAAAAAAAGAGGGTATGTATTAACATAGAGAAGAAGAAGAACGTAAAGCAATTTGAGCAGTAAATTCAATTTGGATGTTCAAATTTTCTAAACAGCAAAACTACTTTGACGGAAATTTCACTCTAATGAACAACATTTAGTATTGCAATGCAGCATATGTCCAATCAAATCAAACTACCCAGCAGTGGCCTTTGTGCTTAATTGAGTGAGACAACAAAAGTCCTTACTCATACAACCCAGAATTCAATTATTGTGACAGGCTGTTATATCAGTCCAGAGCTCACTGATAGAGGCAGCAGAGGATGGGTCGGGGTGGGGGGGAGTGGGAGGGGTGGTAGATTTTAACATGCTGGCCAAGGCGCAAGCAGTTATGGCTATGCTATGGAATAATTCATGCTGAAACACCAGACAAAAGCATAATATAATATGGTATTCTGAGTATGATTAATGTGGAGAGTCTGCGATGCAACAGAGCATGTTTCGGCTCACAGGACTCGGAACAAGTGTTGAAACCATAATGAGGAATGTCTCACGTTGCTCAATTAGCCATTTAGTTTAAAAGCCGTGGCTAAACAAACAAAACATTAGGAGAAGTATGGGATCGCATTCTTTCCTACTTTACAAGCATTTCAATGTCAACATATTGTACAAGCTGGCCTGTTAACTAAAAGGAGCTCTGGCGGAAAATTGGACATATTTTGTGACCAGAGATCCAAGAGGCATTGAAACTCTTAAAAATTCCAATCTGTGATAGACATGATAGAGCATTGAGCAGAACAGGAATAACAATATCAAAAGCCTTTTGAGAAGGAATGGGTATTTGATAATAATAGCTGTGATTATAATAAGACTCATATTTTGTATGGTGAATAAAGACATTTATCTTGCAAGACTTCATCTATCCTTTGGGGCGCTTAGATAAAATAACAATTACTACACTGAGGTACACAAACTATGGACTACCTTTTTTGCAAGAAACAATTACATTTAAAAACTGACATATGCTTTTTAATTTAATGTTATTAAACTATTATGATTTATACTCTTTGGGTGTTAAACACAGTCAAATGTACAAACCTTGAGGTGAACATATATAAGCTCCTTTCAAGTCCAAAGCCAGAGCTTCAACCTGCTCTGAAAGCTTCACTTGCTATGTGACCTCTACTTCCTCCTTATGATGACATCAGATTGATCAAGCATGCCCACAAACAGCTGTTCATTTTGAATTCTTTGGTGCTAAAGTCGTTGATAAGGTTATTTCATGGACTGTTCACATTGTCCACTCTCATATTTCGGATCAGATTCAGGCTGTATTTGAGAAATTTCCATTTTGAGTGAATAATGAACAAGACAAGGTCACAACCTAGTATATGGCTGGGCTGTGTATGAAATAAAATAACTGTGCTATAGCTATGTAGCCTGGGGACACAGAAATTACCACAACAATGGCAACAAGCGTGGATGTTATCAATGTAGGTATTAAAGAAGATTTATAGAATGAATCTATTACATTAGGTGGTGTTTACATGTTCTCCCTTTGCCTGCATGGGTTGTCTCCAGGTAAAGCGGCTTCCTTCCACAGACGAAAACATACTGCTTTGGTTAACTGTTGACTTTTAAGTGCTTGTAGGAGTGAATGTGAGTGTGAATAGTTGTTTATCTGATATAGCTTAGCCCTGTGATTGACTGCAGTGTTTCCCACAGATCTGAAGGCAATGTGTGGTGGGGGGGGGGGTTGGTTGGTTGGTCGGTTTCGGTAAACCGGCCGACGGGGGGGGGGGTAGATCTCGCTGATGGAGACACACGCGGTTTGCACGGAGGGGAGGGGCTGTGTGTGTGAGCTATGTGAGAGAGACGCGTGAGTGACAGAGAGACGCAGGGTGAGCAGAGAAAGGAAAAAGGAAATGCAGCTTAACGAATACGATGCGTATTTTTTAATTAGCGTTAAAAAAAAAATTAATAACGAAACGCAATATGTGGCGGCCGGTGTTGAATCTGTGGCGCACCGCCACGAATTAGTCTATGTGTGGGAAACACTGGACTGGTGACCTGTCCAGGGGGTAACCGGTGTTAGCTGTGATTGGCTCCAGCTCCCCCGCAGTCTTCTACATGTACATGTACATACTTTATACAACATTCAACATTAACTCCAAACACGAAACATGGAAAAACCCAGGCACGTTGTGTGATTCAAGTCACCGCTCATCACAACTGGCTCAATGGTCACAGTGACAGTATTGATTATGTTACACTGCTGCGTTGTGTATGGCGGTGATGTGTTTCATTTTTTTTTACCTTGAAGGAGATCTCGTACTGCTCTCCACCCCAGATCTCCAGACCCGTGTCATATCCTCCCAGCTCCCAGAACCACTTCCTGTCCACGGCAAAAAGCCCACCTGCCATTACTGGTGACCTGGAGGACACAAGAAGTAGAAAGTCACACTCTGAGACAATAAAATGACAAAAAAAAAAAGTCAGCATTTTAATAGCAGTCTCCATTTGCCAAACACTTGTCCTCTTCTGCTCTCTCTGTTAAGTGTCCATGTAAGAAGTCCAAAATTGTTTTCATTGCTTTTCTCGAAATGTAAAAATCACAATCATCAATGAAGTTCAGAGTTTGGTGACCCATTTAAAATTCCTGCAAATTTCCTATAAGTTACAAAATGATGAATGTGCCAACATTCGAGACTACAGGAGGTCAATATTTATACCAAATAGATTTCATGGTGTTTTTCAGGGGTGTTGATCCACAGATAGTAATGCAATTCAGTTCAATAATGCCATGAATATTGTTGCAGTCTAAGCCCTGGCATTACATAAAATGGGAGGCCTAGGCTTCATAGCTCATATTACTGTACACTGCTGTCACTCAACTCCTTTTCTTTGAACTTTAAAGCCAGATTTGTACATACGACCACATGCTCCATTTGATACTATAAACTGGGAAATCACAAGGACCTATTTCAGAGAACAGAGGATTAAATCAAAAGAAAAGCGGTTGTATTATGATGGTTTACAGGCTGTGATATGCGTTAGGCTCTATTCTTCCACAGAATTCTCTATCCGAGTGTGTGTTTAGCGAAAGCTTTTTTTACCCACCCAGTGGAGAAAATGACAAAACACAGTAACACGCAGGGCAAAATCAATTAACCCCTCTGAACCATTGTGAATTCTGATTGGTTTGACAACATCTGCTGTGCCAAACTACCTAAAAGGTCGTCAGCTCAAGAGTGCAACTGGAACTCCTCCATGGAGCGTAACTGAATGAAATGTACCTGTGTCAACTGGTAGAAAACGCGAGGAGCAGAAGACAAGACACTTTTTTTTCCTAGAGCATTTTGTTAACTGAACTCTGAAATGACACAAGGTAGTCAAGATGTTGGTGGCTTTATGACCCCACTTCATTAACATACAAATAAAATAAGTACCAGTTGATAAACTAGTGGAAGACTAGAGGACTCAACCTCTCTCTAGAAATACTAAGTAATTTTTGCTCAATTAGCCACTATGGGCTCAATGATACATTCAGGCCCTCTAATCAATGTGCTGGAGATCAGTAGCTTTGATGTCTCCCTTTTGGGCGTTGACTGACAGTTGGCTCACCTGCTGCTCTCCCCGGCTCTGAGACTCACACTGAGTCCACTGTTCTATTGTCACAATATTTCACTAAGTTTAATGTTATTTCACTTCGCATACCTCCCAATGCATTGTGCAGACCTGATGTGCCAGATGGTTTGTTATCACCATCTGTGAAGTTGTCCTTGGAAACTGTATGAAAAAGGGGCAGGCACTTTAAAAAAACACTTGGCAGGTGAATGGGTGGACCATCTGCCTATCACCGTCTTACGAGGCAAGATCAGGCGAGAATCTTCATAGGACATTGATTGGTTGTTTGAACATGAGTGTATAACTTGAAACCTGAAGAGATGGTATTGTGCATGATCTTGTGAATCCAGCTGTCTTATAAGGTAGGTGCAGACCTGAGCATCTAACAAAGTGACTGGACAGCATAAACATCCAGTTGCCATATTTAAGAAAAGGGAGAATTAAAGAGGGGTAAAGTGTGCTCTAAATTTGACGTGAATGCTGTTTGCTTTGTTTTTATTGTGATATATATTTTAAATTGCTTTTACTTTTAAAATCCATAAAGAAAAAGAACATCTTTTCATTCTCCTGCCTCCCTTTGTTTGAACAACACATCTCTGATAAACTTATTTCACAAATCTCTGTAAATGTTTGTCTTTGTCTTGTCTTTTTAATAATGTATCGACAGACTAGCGGAGTTTCAGACTTGACAAAACTGCTGTGATTAAGTTGACTAACCCAAATGTTGCCCTCAAACTCTATGTTTTCCACACTGATTTGCCTGACTGGGTCACAGTGTGTCTGAGCAGTTCGTTGTGCATGACTGGTAACTGTTGTATGCTGGAGGAAGAAAACTGCAGACAAAGCGGGGACACACTCTCTCTCTCTTTCTCCCTGAAGTAGAACTGAATGAAATGCTGTGGACAGCTTTTCATCAGGAGACAAAGGATAAACAGTGGCTGCAGGGGGACAGAGGAATGGTGTGTGTGTGTGTGTGTGTGTGTGTGTGTGTGTGTGTGTGTGTGTGTGTGTGTGTGTGTGTGTGTGTGTGTGTGTGTTTGACTGCACAAAGTGTGGTGATTGCCAACTGTTGTATGGTCACTGGAATGAGTGATCTTAGCAAAAGGAGCATAGACACTGCGTGGGCACTGATTTGTGGGGCGGAGATTGTTAGCTCTTGTTCGCCAGAGGGAAAAAACACAAACACACTTCACCTCCCTGGAGTTGCATGAAATGAAACACACTGGCTTCAGGATAGACAACACTGATATCTCACAACTCAGATGAAGCTAGTGAACACAAGGAGCATTTAACCACAATGTGTTCAAGTTTAATTCACCAGGATAACAGCCACAGGCATGTTCAGCTACTTTTCCCAGTAAACTCTTTATCTTTAGTAAACACTGGAACCACTGTTCTATGTTTACCAAATATTTGACAAGAGGTCTGAGATGATTACTTGAGAAACTGTAATGCAATTTAAATAACAAACATGTTTGATTTTGGACAAGTGCATAAACATTAAAGGGCACATATTCTGCACATTTCCAGGTTCATATTTTAAATCTGGGGCTGTACTGGGATATCTTTATAAGATTTACAGTTTGAAAATAACTTCCAGTCATCAAGGCATTGCCTTCCATACACTAGAAGACTTTGAAAAGACTTATAAGTCTTACTCTTATAAGTAAATCCTCCTCTTATTTTCTGTCAAACACCTAAGGGACTTTGCATAATACTTCATTTAAAATGGTAATCTGTTGACCCAAAGTCACCACTTACGCTGCTGCTGCTGTGTTGCTTAGCAACTACTTTGTTAAACTGTTGTTCAGGAACTACTTTTCGGTGGATGATCATTTTTGGTGAGGGTATTTAATTAAATTCATTCTTAAACAACACTAGGCCTAGACTATTAATTAAAAAGGAAAACAATAAGCCACTTTACATGTGATTTGATCAGCAAATCATCAAAAAAGTGTTGGCATGTGTAGTTTATTACTTAGGTGATAAGCTCAGTA
This sequence comes from Scomber japonicus, assembly GCF_027409825.1. NCBI lineage: Eukaryota > Metazoa > Chordata > Actinopteri > Scombriformes > Scombridae > Scomber > Scomber japonicus. The sequence continues at coordinate 8,765,589 of NC_070590.1, read as the reverse complement.
AAGGAGACGAGCAATTTCTTTATCAAACTGTTGAGCAAGCACAACATTGGCGCTGTGTCCTCCATTTTCTCAGCATCCTTTGGATGCATGCTGTCATGATGCTCTCCATGGTGCAGGAGTAGAAATTTCCCCCTGCGTCTAAGGTGAAACAGCTCCTGCCTTGCTGTTCTCACCATTGACTCAGTATGAAGCACCCAAGTCAGAACCTCAGTGAAGTGAACACTATCATCTCCTTAGTCTTGCTGACATTAAGCAGATTGATGTCCTGACAACAGTGGATCAGGGCGTCTACTTCCTTCTGTTAGGCCTTTTTATTGTTATCTGTGAGCAGGCCAACCACAGTTGCATGCATATAAATACAGCAGGGGGCTAAAACTCAGCCCTGGGGTGCTCTGGTGTTAAAGATGAGGATAGAATAAATGTTTTACAGAACTACTACACCAACTACTAACCCAACAATCATCACCTGGGGTCTGCCTGTCAGGAAGTCAAAGATCCACATGCACAGAGTAGGATTTAATCCCAGGTCCTTGAGCTTTGTGAAAAGACTGGAGGGAACTATGGTGTTGTTACGGTGTCTCACATTACAGTGTGTTGGCATTGGAAACACAGAGGCAAATTGCATTTGCACAGTGCAACTGCAGTTCCACTGAATTCATATTGACCAGCATTGACTGAACTGACCTCAAAGGTTCCAAAATACAGTACCATGAAAGGAAAAATGCTGTCCTTGGAATATGTATCATACCTTTACAAAGTTTTTGATTACTGACTGAAATTTGTCTTTAGAATCTATTGAAATACGAAAGCTATTCAAATTTAGCATTGAATGCATGGTCAGAATCTTAATTATTCTTTGGATATTCATTTCTGAAATTGAGGTAACAACTTATTTGGACAACGTTGTTTATGACACATTAGTGCAAACTGTTTTAAAGGAAAAAAAAGTGTTGTAGTCCCAATTTCTGTAGAAACAAAATGTGTTTGTACTGTAGCATCTAGTACCAAAACCTGTCAATAACTGGAAACTGGGATTTACTGTAATGTCTTTTTAGATGTGTCCTTCTCTTACTTTGACTAATCTCTTCCTGATTTAAAATCATAACTTTGCCAATTTCAGGTATCATATTGTAACATTGCCAAACAAGATCAGATATCAGTTTCTCAAAATCTCTGCTGGTCTTCCTTAGTCACTGTTCTTTGGCAAGTGTCAGTACGCTGGAGGGGGGGAAAAAATGATTCAACTCAATGGCCCATGAATATTCCAACTCAAAATTTAAATTTAATTAGAAATGGTCAAGCTGATATTCTCCATTTCAGTCTATTGACCTTGAGGAGGGAACGTTGAGGCCTGAGCTCATCACTAAATGAAACACTGGAGCCCGAAGAAGGGATGAGAGACAGAAAGAAAGGGAAGAAGGAAAGAGAAGTGATGGATTTGATGAAAGAGACAGTGACAGAGGCATGAGAACAGGGATAAAATCACACAGACACACACACACACACACACACACACACACACACACACACTCCCTCCAAGATGGATTTTGCTGTCCCACCGTGCCTCATTCTCCACTGCGGCAATGTCAATCAGAATGAAAATGAAAATCTTTGCGACTCAAATTGGATTTGCACTGATGAAGGTCATTTCATTTGGCAAGAAGAGCAGACTAATTCATGAAATGAGGATTGATTCTGACTGTTCTGCAGCTCATTTCTTCTTCCTTAGTCTCTTATCTTCCTGCACCATAGCCGCCCTGCCTGATGATACCTACTGTATTTCCTGGGACACCCAAATAGTCTTTGGCATCAAAACATCGAGAAATGTTGTCTAAGTAATCCCTCAGGGCTCACAAATGGAGTGTCTGGCATCGCATGCTGAGCAATTTGGCTTTACAAAAAACAAAGTGTGCCTCTGAATATTGTTTATTTATTCTGTCTTTCATTGCTTTAAAATTAAACTCTGTGTGTATGTGTGTGTGTGTGTGTGTGTGTGTGTGAGAGAGAGAGAGAGAACTGCTGTGTGTTGAAAACAAGACACTGTGGTTTGTGTTTACAATGCAGTAATATCACCTTGAGATCTGATGTCATATAGTAATCTCAGGCTGCAAGTACTGATTAGTTTCATTATCAATCTGTCAATTATTTTCTCAATTAAACAATTTGTTATTTTGGTTCATAAAATATAAGAAGATTGTGAAAAATGACTTCCCACAGCCCAAGGTGACATCTTCAAATGTCCTGTTTTATCACGACCAACAGTCCATAACCCAAAGACATTTGATTTACTGTCCAGGGGACTATATATACACATTTGAGTAGCTAAAATAACAAAGTTTGGCAATTTTTTCTTGAATCAATGAATCAGCTAATCATTCTATAATATGTTACTCTTTTTTTCTGTGTTTTGCCTTTGTTTAATTCAAATTTACTGACAACTTCTCAAGATGAATTGTATCTTTTCATTTTTTATTGATCAAATCCTCACCACAATCCTCTAGAGGATAAGTAGTAAAGAAAATAGATGGATGGATGGATGGATGGATGGATGGGTGGATGGATGGGTGGATGGATGAATGGATGGACGATCAATTCCTCATTTAATTAACAATATGTCAAAAGTCAAAATATATGAATCAAATAAAGGTCGCAAATCTCCGCATTTGAGAAGCTGGAAGTAGCAAAGAACACGACATGTTTGTATTATCATGCTATGATTCCTCTGAAAGTCAATAAGCAATAACATCGAAATGATCGAAGGCTCATAATGTGGATGTTGTCTAATGGTGATGACTATCATTGCCATACACCACCTGTGTCATTGTGTGTCCTGGGCAGTGCAGGTGAAACACATGATGTGTGTATGAATGTGGAAGCAGGGCAGTACTGAACAAAGAGCATGTACACTCAGAAAACCCTTCTGTGAATAATCAGGGTTACAAGGTTGTGTTTAGCTCATTCAGATCTCAGTGCCAACACATGCAGCTGGAGGATTGTGACTCCTACTGGGGCCACTCCTGTCACAGACGTATACACTCATGGAACAATAAGATAATCAGGATAAAATCTTCTAACCAATGTCAAATGTGTCAAAAGAGAACAGCACTTACTCAAAGGGTTCACTGGGGTCATCCTTCTGCAGCTCTGTGGGGATGGGGATCCGTTTGTAGTACATTTCCCAGTCGAACGCCCCACGCATGGCGTCGCCTGCCTGCGTCTCGTAGCCGAAGTTGTCATGATCTATGACGTCGATCATCGGACACACGATAGTCTTCCTGTTCTGAGCGATCCGGTCTGAGAAACACAGCGGGAGGCAGACGGGTTTAATAAACAACAAAGTGAGGAACAATGGTTTCAAACTCTTTTGGCCTGTAACCTTTTATACCCAAGCAGCTCCAAAATGTAATGTGTTACATGTCGTCAATGTGATGTTTTGTCATCAGTTGATTGTGAAACCTGTAAACTGATGTAACGGATGGTAGGGCCACATTTTATATGGTTAAAAACACTGTACATGAGCAGCATATGTCCTTCACACAGCAAGGAATCAAGGCTATTTACTGTATCCGTATTCTTAAACTTCTATCTGTACAAGTTTTAGACTATTTTGTTTTGAGGACTTCTTAGTAAAAATTGGTACATTCGGTTGCTCTTCACATGTTTGAGAGTTTTTCCAAGATTACAAGATTAGTCTGCAACTATTCATTGTTTTCAAAATCTATTAATCATTCCATTGTTTTCTCAATCTATCGAATAATTGAAATAAAAATTGCTTTCACTATTTATTAGAGACCACAGTAATGTCTCCAATTTACTTGTTTTGTCTGATTATTAACAGTGTAAAATCATAAGATATATAATTCACTCATATATAACAAAGAAAACAGCAAATCGTCTCATATGAGAAGCTTGTCATTTTTGCTTTAAAATAAATATTCAGTAATCAAAATAGTGGCCAATTCATGGTTGCAGCTCTGTATAGGCTTGAGGTTAGAAGGATTGGCTTCAGGTTAGGGAGAAAGTGCATGTGTGTTCCTCACCCAGCAGTGGAGGCAGCCAGTTGACATTGCATTCACAGTGGGAGTCCAGAAAGGTGATGACCTCTCCCTTGGCAGCAGCGGCTCCCAGCAGGCGAGTCCTGATCAGACCCTCCCTCTTCTTGGTCCTCAGGATGCGAACTTTCGGCAGCCGCACCATGTACTCCTCTAGTGCCACCTTTAAGTGCTCTGCACAAAAAAAAGAGCGAGACGTCAGGATTCAGAATGAAATGAGATCGATGTCACTAAAGGAGCATAACAGGTTTAAACCCACATTCATCCCACATCAGGTGCATAAAAGAGTGGTGAGGAAGTTGTCCACAAATGGCAAACCTTTCACCAACATGCTCTCTTACAGGAGGGAAAAAATAGATCAAAAGAAAACTAAACTATTAACTGTCACCATCAAACAAGACATCTGCCAGTGCCACATGTTCAGCACTGAAATCTTTCCCTAAGGGCCTCTACACCATCATATACTCTCACCCACACTAGGAAAAACTTTACATTTTCACTTTGTTTTTCTTCACTATGTGACTTTTAAAATATCTTTACTGCAGTCATTAGACAGACTGCTTCCCTAAAGAGAGACAATCCAACTGTGAGGTATGAAAAAGGAATTTGATCAGCCCCTCCTAACATGTGCGGTCCAAACGCCTTTTGGCAAAAAAAGCCACTTGTCTTAAAATGTAATGATGCAAAACATCTCACAAGACTAAATTCATAATGCTCAATGAGGGAACTGCACACCCTGCTTCTTTGAAAGATTATCACTAACTGCAATAAAGGTTATTGTCAGTGAGTAAATCACACCATGCAAATGTTGTAGACAGTTTATTTTGCAGACTTGTGCAGTACATGATGACTCCATCATGTGACATAATAAATCCAGACAGTGAGGGAGATATCAACAGAATGGTCTGCTTTTTCATATAAAACTATATAAAGACTATAAAAACTATATGAAATATAGTGGAAGGTGAGAAAAATAGAATTTCAGAAAGAAAGGGCAAACCAATTGAATGAAAGCATCAATCAGTCAAAGAAGGGGCTATTCATAGACATTTTTCTCCAATCCTCCCACTGAGTTGCCTTCAATAGAAATCAATCCTGCTCTAAATGGAGTCTGTAAATCTTTCTGCTCAAACATCAAGTCAGTTCTGACAGGTCAATAAAAAAAAATCGGAGCCAGACTCAAGGCCATGTTTCATTCTCTGTGTGTGTGCTGTCGCTGTGTTTCCAAGTCCATCAGTCCATTCATGTGCTAATTTATCAAACTTCATGAGTATAAAGTCATACAGATAATTCTAACCATCATCACATTACAGTTCTTCATTGCCATGTCTGTGTTTGCTGCAACAATATCAACATGTTGCTATATTTTAATGCCACCCTTATTGGAGGTTAGTCTTGATAAAATACCACACGACTCAACCCATCTGGCCAAGAATGTTGCCAGATATAATGTGTTAAGGCTCATCTCCACCAGAGAGACATGACTCAGCAGTGGTTTTTTTAACCACCTGTCTCCTGCAAACATAAACTATTTAATTCAACTAAAGCTGCTGCCTACAGTGACTCACACTCCAACTTCATCACATATGCAAAGTGCCTCACAGAAATGAGCACAAATGTCACTGTAAGTGCACCGATGTTTGTTTTTTGAATATCCATTTTCTACATCATTACCCCATAAATTAGGCTGCTGTTATTTCATCATCAACAATTCCAATGAATAAAAAAAAAAATCAAAAAGGTTTGGACATGTAACAGTTGCATTTAGTGACATGTTCCTTCGTTGTGATCAGGGTAGTTTTTAGGGGTGTCGCAACACTCTGCCTGCATAGTTATTCTTGGAGACAGAAAATGTAGGGGCCAAGTTATTTGATAATATAATAAACTCAATGTTTGTATCACAATGTCGGAACATGTCACCTATTTTAACAGTGTGTCTGTATTTTTATAGCTCGGGTTAAGCTGACACTACATGATGTAGACATTATTGTTTATCTCATTCCAAAACTGTTTAGTGTTTTGGGGAAATATAAAATTATTGTAATGTAAATGTCCATCATTCAGTTGTTGGAGAACTCAGTTTCTGTTATGTTAAATGTACAAATTAATTTTACAATGTTGTGTGTGTTGTTCTTGTGTAATGTCACCATGCAGGCCTGTGCCCTCTAGAGACTAATGACCACAGATGACTAGATGTGCTGGCTCTTGGCAACCAGTTTTCTTTTGCTGTCTGGTTAGTGTAGCTGTTTGTGGTCGGTGGAGGCCAGGATTTGAGACCTGGTGTGGGACACTTCCTTTGCTGTATCCTGTCTGGATCTGACATCTTCTTGATTGTGTATTATATTGTACTGCGTGTGTTTTATTTCTATCTTATCTATTTATTTGCTATCTCTTCGACCTGTATTCTGTTTTTATATTTATTTTACTCACTAGGGACTACGGATGCAAATTAGCAACTTTGCTATAATCCAGTATATTTACAGAGATGTCTAATATAGATGTTCATCAATATGCATTGTCCCTATCCAAAAAAATAAACTATTACTATTAAACTATTCCCTTCACACATATTTAATTGTATTTTTCTCACTTTACTTAAAGCAAACAACTGCCACTTACGTTCTTATAACCAGCTTGTAATGTATTATATCTGCCTATACCTCAGAAAAATGTCATTACTTCACTTAAAAGCACCTTGTGAACACTAAAGTAACTTAGTAGTAATAGTCACTGGTCGACCTACTGTGTATTATATTGACTCATCACAACATTAATGCAGGGTTTTACACAGTGGAACAATGGCTGGAGGCTACATAGGGTGGGTGCCAGCCTGAAAAGAACGGGTGAGCCTTTCCCTACATAATATTGCAATAAATCAGCCCATAAGCAATTAACAATTAGGAGATTGATTGGGGCTAAACTTTTGCCCTGTGTGGGGCGCTTCTTACATAACCTACCAAATGACAGGCAGTGAGATTAAACAACGAACATTTGCATTACATGTTCAGCACAGGGGAGAGGAGCGGGAAAGGTTACCGTGTCTAATTACGAATGGTTAATTTGACCTGAATAAATTGGAATATGGCTCCTCTGGTTTACTGAAAATTGGCGAGGCTATAAATCACACTAATGAGAGCAGGCTGACGTCGGCAAACACATTAGTCATTATTAGAATGTGAAGTCCAGGACATGATGAGGGCTCAGACATCATCGACGCCTGGGTCACCTCCGTAGACCCCATTTACCAAACAGCTGAACATTTTCTGCTCTCCATCTGTTTCTGCTGCAGAAATGCATCACATGTTCCCCTGAGCCATTAATTAAAATTCAATCACAATCAGTAAAACTAAGCATAGAAGACGCAGGAGTGAAGCGTGGGTAGCAGCTCCACAAGTATTCAACTAGTGCAATTTGTTAGCAATTTAGAGATAATAGATTATCTATTTTGCTTCACGAACCAGCTGCACAGAACCGCCAGTATATTTTATTTTCTCCCATACAAGCGATACCTTATTCCCTAGTACAGGTATTTTTTTCTCTTTTTTTAAATTTTGGGTGAGTCGAGAGAGATTTTCAATTCAATTAACCTCAAATTACAGTGGATCCAATATGGCATCCAAAGCTGCTTTGAAGCTGCTTTTCTGCAACTGTCATTAAAAAAAGAAAAGGATGCTAAGGGAGAGTCTGATGATATAAGCCAGTCTGGGGGGAATTTTAAAAGCACACATAACCCACCCCCCACCGCTTTTCCTTCACACAAAAACCACACTGCTTAAATAGTTACTGAGGCGATGATAAGAGATGTATTACAGATGTGCACTTTGCCGTCACGACTTAAAATGATGAAAGCAGCATTTTGATAAGCGTGAGGAGAGGATGGACAATTTCATGTCTCTGCCTTCAAGCACTGTCACACATTTACAGGACGCACATACACATGCTACCATACTGCTTCACACTAAATTCACAACATCGCTATCTAGACTGCTGTATTTCTGCTGCATATTTTAAATTATTTGCTTATTTTGAAGATCTTTTATTTTCTTAAAACAAAAAAAGGCTTCTGTCATCATCTGCTTACTCCCAACCATTTAACTTCAGAGGACATCTGTGTGTTAGTATGTCTTGATAACTGAAAGCACACAAGCTGAATCACTTTCAGCTCAGTTTACATGGTGTCTAAGCCTTTAAAAAAAAAGTGTTTTGGGGGGAGGGGGGGGGTTACAATCCTGTGGCATGCATGTTAACCAGTAGGCTACCAGTGGGTCCAACTGGGATAAATCATAAATTGGTGTTGGAGTTATTTCTCTATTAGGGTCTTATTGGGTCGACTGTATTTTGAATTGGATCAAATTTTTTGGAGGTCTATTCCAGGCAGCTTTTGACTGTCCTTCAGGGGTTTGTGTAGGTATTCTGTCCTGTTAAATGACATTTTAACATTGGACAGCTAGTTTAATTTTGGTTCCTGTTCCAAGTCCAAAAGAAAGAAGAAGAAAGCTCCAGGACATTTATCTTACAAAATAACAAATAAATTGTTTCAAACCATGAAAATACAATAAGAAACCATCTCTAGAGGACAGTCAAGAACAACTTTCAAGACTTCCAATTTTGAACAGTGCAGCTGTGGTTTATTATCTCCCCACAATATCTGTATGAGGTTCATCTCGGTTAAAAGGCCATTAACTGAGGAAGACGACTGGAAGACTCAGGAATACAGACTAACATTTAAAAGATGATAAAGGCTGTAAGAACTACTCAGCACACTTCAACCCTCTGTCCTTTCACAGTGTAATTAGGTCCATTAAGTTAATCAAGTACAAGAAGCTGATTTGCTTTATCAGTTTATCAAGTGGTAATTTTTTTAAGGAGGATTAGTTAACTGTTTTGTGTTATTGCATGTTATAAGAAATCAGGTACTTGCATTTAAACTAGGATTAAGGGTTTTAAATTGGCCAATTGTCATTCTAAATTTGCATGCAGTGTTTCTTTTGCAATTATTAAATCTATCAATTAAATTATTATTATCAATTAAATATGCGTTTAAATATGTTATGATTTCTTTTTTAGTGCTATCAGGTGGAACAGTAAAGTCAATTCTTCACTTACTGATCACCTCCACCAAGTCATGGAAGATGCCAAGCTACCATTGCTTTCAGTCCAGTGTCTCTTGACCAACTCATGTGCCACAATCACCTAATTTGACACACTGACCAACTCAAAAGGCAAAAATCTAATTCTTGTATGAAGAACAGTAATGCATAACAGATGTACTTTGCATTTAGCACAGGGCTGTGTTATAGGTCATTTATTAGAGTTATCTTTCTAAGAATTTGTCTGCAAATAGTAAATGGTAACATCACAATGGACGAGAATAAAATGAAGTGGAAGCAACAACATGACAGAAGATAGCAGAGGCCAAACTGACTTCATAAAGACAGAACGGTGCCAGCAACAAAGACAGAGTCACTGTTAGTCACTGTTAACACGGCAGCACTGATGTTGTGTTCACTTTACATCTCTGAACCTCATCCTGTCGAGCAGCTCTTATCCTGCCGCTGTCGACTGCTGTAAAAATATCCCCATGGGGATTGTTAGTCCTTGAGAGAGTCACTGTCAGAGTCTGAACAGCAGCCTCCCGGCTCAGACCTGTGAGGCAGGTTAGGTCTTTACTGTTGTCTAGTTTCTCTTACACCTGTGAAAAGAGGATGAGGAAGAAGAGGAAATAAAAGAAAACTAATTGGATAAACAACATTTTGGTCCATGCTCCCATGATTTACAATCCACAGAGCTACCAAGTAATATGTCGATATGAGTTAATTGTTCTTCAGTCCTCTGTTATCACAAGTGTGAAGGAAAGTCCCAGCAGATAGAACTTATGAAGCGTTTCAAACCATTAACATTAAATCAGCCTTGTAGATCTCTCACCACCATGTCTGAATCACATGTGGTCCTGACCTCGATGTTGAGAAACTCAGAAGGAAAACAACTGCTGGTGCGAATCATGACTCATTTGTTCATTATAACATCTTCGTCTAACAAATATTTTTTCTTCTATTTACTCCAAAAAACCATCAGAAATATAAAATGCCTTCATTTTTGTTTCTAAGGATTCTTTGACCAACAACTACACATCTCAAAAAGAATTGCACTAAACTTTTGAGTGTCTTGGGATGCACAGGTTAAAGGTGGTAAGCTAAGACACACTCACAGTACAATCTAACAATGCACATGGATTTTAGAAGGAGTCTTTCTATGGACCTTAGGTCTCCCTCCAGCATATTCTTAGCAGTATAGGGCGATCTTTAACTAAGATTTAACTATTACTATCAAAAGTACATGAGCCAAAACCAAAAAAGAAAGAAAAATATAAGAATGAAATCAACAAACAAGTGCTGAATAAATATATGATGATGGTACAAAGAGCATTAATGAGTTGAGGAAGAAGATTGGGAGCATGGATGAGAAGAAAAGGAATGGAAATCTGGCCACAGAGGGGAGGGATGTGGAGGCTCGAGCGACATTAAAACTAATTTCCATGGCTATCATTTATCCTGACAGTCTTATTTCTGCACATCAGTCGAAAGTCAATGCAGCAGACGTGACACCGTGTATCCTGGTTAATACAACACCGGTCTCCATCTTCTTGAAATCTGTGCATTCAGCTCATTCTCTAATCTTTCCTGATCCATTATTCGTCCGTCTTTTAAAGCTGCTTCTTTCAACTCGCTGAACAGCCAAAAAAATGGCCCCTCTGCTCTCCAGGGAAGGCTATTAAAACATAATAACAAGTCTTTAGCTGAAACACCACCCTGTCTCTTATTGGCCATTCCTCTTATCATTGCTCATTTCTTTCCCCTTTCACTCCCCTTTTCTTTTGCCTTGTTCTTAATGGTTAACTTGTGCTTATGATTGTTTTGGCATTAAGATTGCCCCCATTAAGCTGGCAGCATGCCAGTTATTCCCACTATTATGGATGCTAATGACGCTCCTTGGGGAGCAGCTCCAGTTCTCAATTTAAACTTCAATTAAACAGAAATGATAATAATAACTGCATTATGAAAACAAGATAAAAAACAAAGAAAACAGTCTCATTTCTGTGAAGTCGTGTTTGTTCTACACTTTAAGATCGGAATAATATTAAGACTTAAACTTTAAAGCGGGGAGAAAATGACTACATTTAAATGATCCAAATATTCTTTGACAAGCTGGCATTTATTAAAGACAACTCTTCAAGTATGCCTTTCTCTCTCAATCGCTCCCTTTTCACTAACATGCCCGGACACTTACAGGTGCTAATGAAGTCAACATCCCCAGAGAACAGCTCTCGTCTCCAAAGTACACTCCAATTAAAACGAGGGGGGAAAAAAATAAACACTTGCTAAAAGATGATGGCATGCTTCACTGCTTCTTGCTGCCTCTTGTGTAAAAAAGTACCGCCTTTTACCCCCTGGCCCTGGAAACACAGCTTTATTAAAGAACGAAATTAGCAAGCAAAATTGAAAGTAGAACATAGCGGCGCTTGTTTTGCATGTGAATGGTTTTAAAATGTCAAACACTCTGGAAAAATAACATCACTGTGATTGCAAAGCAAGAAAGTTTCAGCAAAAACTTTACCAAGGACACAATCTTTACAAATGTCCACTGAACAGACCGGAACACATGACATCTACCTTTTACATTTTTTGTTAATTAGTCATTTATTCCAAGTCCAAGGTGACACCCATCCTCTAAAGTCGAAAACCCAGTTATTCAGTTCACAATGATAGTGAGAAAATGTGAGAAAATCAACAAATCCTCATATCTGAGAAGCTGAAGAATGAGAGGGAATGCTTTGCAATCTTGCCTCATGAATGCATTCTTAGATACATGTTTTGTTGAATGATGAATCAAGTAGTTATTTCAGCACTGAAGATGATGATTTGAAGAAAAAAAATAGACAGAAGTTGTTAAGTTGAGCAAAACTCAGCAAGCATGCTTTATGTGAGAGGTGCTACTTAGAAGATGAATGTGGAAGATGTTCTGTGGTAATCACTAAATCACAGTTATCACCACAATAGTATACACAGCAGGATAAACCACCAATTTCTGATCACAAAGATCACAGTGTCCATTATTGATGATAAAAAAGACACAATTCCAACAAATAATCAGATTTCAGGTAGCACCTCCAACCATCCAGTAAAATAAGACCTGATATGCCCTAAAATGTTTCAACATACATGCCATTTCATGAGGCATTTACTGACTCTACTTAAATTCAGCATCTACAGAAAAACACATCCACATATCCATAAATTCAGGAAGAGGTAAGGAACAAATGCTAAAATGAATACAGCCAGCTGACGTTTCAGCTTTAGAGCCTCTTTCAGAGCTACTGAAGAAGACTCGAGCGCTAAAGAAGGCCCACTGTCAGCCTAAGGAATAAAGCCAGTGCTGCATAGCTGTCAAAGCCCCTGCCTCTTTTGCATGTTTGTGTGCTTGTTTACTACCTACAGTTATCATGAACACACCTCCCTGCAGGTTAGAGTGCGGAAACTACACCAAAACAAAAAATAAAAGCTTAAAAATAAAAGATTATGTAATCAAAATTCAGTCATATTAGAAAGATAAAATCATTACATTACAAACATTTAAAATGATGCAAAACAAGACAGCAAATTGATTTTCTACTCAAAAGCTTTTTTGGGACGTGTAAGATGAATGTCCTTCCATGTCTGCGTGGTCAGCTTTAACACTGGGACACTGCAGGTCCCTTGTTGAGTCACTGCCACAACGTGTGTCAGCTGTTATCAGGGCCAGAGGTGGTCTACTGCGTTACTGAACAAGGCCTCTAGTCTCTGCTCTACTCTATTTTAGCAGAATCACATGGTGGAGCATGTACCTGTGCGCCTACATGGTCAGACATGTAGATGACAGATGGTGAGTGGAGAAATCCGTGGAGAAAGTAGCCCATTAGCTGAGCTAACCTTGAAAGTATCGGGGAGGTTGAGAAGCTGGAGCCAAAACTCCCCTGCAGGGAGAGCGAGGGGATGAACATCCTCCCTGCACGGGCTGCGGAAATTCAATTACAGCCTAATGAAGAGTGAGCTGACCTCCCCTCACCATCGCCACCCCTCCTCCCCTTCCTCCTCCTCCCCCTCCTCCTCCCACTCTCCCTCCTCTCACCCAGCTAAAGCTCATCATGGAGTGTAGCTGTGCATGTTGGAAGGTCTAACTGGTTTCACTGAGACTGGTGGTGTCTCTGTCCACAGAGCATTTGTGTCTCTTTGTCATCATTCACTGGGTTCTTATCATATTGCTCGCTTTCTCTCATTGTCAGTTTTTGTCTCCTTTTCTCTTTACTGAGCTCTGCAACCTGTTCAGTCTGTTGTTTGTTTGTCTGTTTGTTTTATTTAAGGTAGATTAAGTGAAATAAACACTATCACTGGGTCTTGAATCACATACTTCCGTTAGTACACTTCTCTGTAGTGCAGTGTGCATATTATGTACTTACTTGCATAGTGCACATATTTCAACAGTGATGCCTCACTTACCCCAAATGATGATCAGACAGTTAGCGGGCTAGCGTTAGCATTCGTATTATCATTTGTGGTACCAAATCATTACAGACAGCTAAATTAATCCAATAACCCTACTGGCGGTTTATATCTGACAGCAGTATAGTGTTGCTTAGTATAAAAAACACATGTATATTTCATTAGTATAATGCAGCAATGTTCACCGTAGTTACAATGTCCTCAACCGCCATTTCCAGTTTGAAAAGCGCCCCTAGATAATATCAGCCGGACTGATTTTTTTTTTTCTGGTTCTGGAGTTAAAGTTTTCAGTAGAGTGATTTTAGAGTCCTTCACCTTTCCTCTAGCACATAAATATACCAATGTGAATTCATTAGGTTTCATCAGTACCAGTGACTCACCTTTTATCAATGCAGTAAATTGTTTTATACATTTATATGATTCACAGGAACCTGACTTCTCCAGTTAGTTTTTCAATGATCAATCTAATTGCAGAATAGTGTGTGATCACCATCAAAAGGGTATGTTGTCATTATTGTTACAACCCTGTAAATGAGATAACTTGGTTCAGGTGTGGTACCAAGAACTAGGACTACATTATCTGATGTTTAAGTGCTCACTTTTTGGCCACAGACTGAAATAATTGTCACTGTGTTCACATTTTTCAACTTATGAAACACAGAAGACGTCTCTGCAAATGAGATTTCAACAATTTCCATCTGAAGCTAAAAGAAAAAAGCCATTAATCTTGTGCGCAGTGACAAATGACCTCTTCATTACACATTTCTGTTGCACCTCTGCTCTACTCTAACTAGCTGTAATATCCATCTCATTACGAAGGTAGCTTTTAAATTTATGTCTATTACAGCCTGCCATCAGTTGTACCTGAGATCTGTTGATTTCCACCTTATTCACTGATAGAGGTTGATAAAAGTCATAAATTACTTAATTCCTCATTTAAAGCATCCACCTCACCTCTCAGTCTCTGTCTTTAACATTAACTCTACCTCATCCTCCCTCTTCTGATGTCTCTCCGAATGTTGTTTCATGTGTCTTGATTGCTCCATTTCTCACTGTATGACTTAATTTATTCCTCATGCCCATTTATCACCTGCCTCCACACAGCACTGCACTTTCATTTTTACTGCCAAAACATGATAAACGCCATTAAAACCATGTCATACCGTCTCAAATTGCTTACAATAAATTGGCAGCCAAGTATATAGAACTAATTACGACCCCAAAAAAGAAAGTCTCATTACCATTTGGTGTTACCAAATGAAATATTTTCAATCTAATTGATCCCATCAGGCACTGACAGTCAGTGAATAATTGGGTAATAAATCTGGAGTCAGTGACAGGTTTCTATCACAGGAGGTGATACTGCAGTGTGGCTCAGTGGTCCTTTGGAGAGGGATTGTCTCTGTCACAGACAACAGTTAACCATGATTGATACATCTGGACTCACACTGTCCCCAATTTAATGAAACTCTGCCCTGAAGACGTCTAAGCCCAATAACAGCCCAGAGATGAGATATGAAAGCAAAATATGAAGCCATCCTGCAACTGACAAAATCTTTTCCAACCTTGGGTTCGTTCAGAAATCTTTAGTAACATCACAAAAGGATTACTGATAAAACATTTTAATCACACACCTGACCATTTTTCACGGTGTATGAGTAAAAAACCAAGACAGTGATGTTGATGTGTTTTGTATCTTTAGGTGACATTGGAGATTATTCCCAAAAGATTGCTGCACTAACAGTAAAGGCAGTTTTTTCTAGATCAGGTCTGGTTTTGGGGATCCTGAAGAATCAACCAGACACTGGAGTCTGTCAAATATGGACCAAAGTGCCAAAGCAGCAGCAATTGAACACCTGTTAGCACATCACATCCTATTTGAATCAATTCATTGATGTGGAATTATGCAGTTAATGTGAACATTAAATCTAACCAGTAACAAATCACACATTTTTAAGTGACTCCTGTCTTTATCATATCCTAAAATAAAGTCTGTTTCAACAAAGATTGCATGATTTAATAGAGAAAATAGACTATTTTATGGTGCCACTAATAGTTTAAAGAAAAATCATTTTTAAACTGCTTTTCTGAATCTACAGACTTTAATATTATTAATGGTTCTTTGGTAATATTGCTCACAAGGCCTTCACCAGCTGACCTGTGTCACCTCCCATCATCCTCTTTTCTCAGTGCGATGCAACTTTACATCAATAAGAAATAAAAAGCTTATTACCTCTACTTGTACTTGTGTTTGAATAGTGCTCTGTGTGTGACGTTGCCTTGTTATCTGTGTGGATGGTATTCCACTTAGCATGCTATACACATCTGATGATACCTCTTCTCATCCAGAGAAGAAAAGTTTTACATGTACTCAAAACCCAGCAAGTGATGTGGTTGCATTATATTATATTCTATAAAGGCAACTGTGGAATGAAAAAAAAGAAAGAAAAAAAAGCTGCCTCTGACTTTTCTGTGATTGATTCCTGCTGTTATGATTGTTGATTATCAGTAGGAAAAAAGAAAGAAAAAAAAAAAACACTTTCTTTTTGATTGAGGGACTGACACTGAAACCTGACATTTGCTGTTCCCAACAATCTTCCACTGAGTAAAGGTTTTCGAGTCAACGGCAGCAGAGATTAGCAGGGAGAGCAAAAAGCAGTAACATGACAGTCAGCACTCACTGAAGCGGATGGATCAACCAGAATCATATTTACGAGCTTTGTTGCCTGGAAGAGATGGATATTACACACATATACACACACACACAGTCATTACATATGGTGACCAAAGTGGAACACAAGAGAGGAGAGGGAAGAAAAAACAAAATAAAGCAAATGAGAACAGAAGAAAAAGGAAGATAAGTTAAAGAGAAGACAACTTGGGCTGCAACTAATGATCCTTTCAAGAGACTCACCGATATTAGCACGGCTGGTATAATATAAATGAGGGTCGGCTCATTGTTTAGTTGTCCAGCTGCATCTTTACTGTGTTGGTTCACTCTCAGTGCTCTAATAGGGTTGTTTTCGGCCCCACCAGGCAGATATATTCAGAGAAAAAGCCTCTAAAAAGCCACTGTACACTATCTGCTCAGCACCACCTGACACAGTTAGCTGTAGAGTAGCTGGTGAATATAGTGGCCAGAGCCAGATATTTGCCTCAGGAGTCGGTAGAGAGCAAAAACAGAGCTAAAAGTGATTGAATATTGGATTTATTCAACAGGTGGACAGAAACACAACTCCAAATTAATAAATTACTTCGTTCGCAAGACAACAGATTTTAAGAAAAGGGGAAAATGAGAGGCAAAATAATGACAGACATTAAAAAAAAAACAATAAATGAAAAGAGATTTAACATTTGCAAAGAAGAGATGTCACGAGGAGGCAACCAAGATCATGGAAAAAGGGGAAAAAAAGTTGAAACATTATGGAAATATTCAGGTAAACAGAAGATAATTAAGAGAGTAAAAAATGAAGGGAAAAAAACAGGATAATATAATTAGTAGGAACTGTAGGAAAAAGAAAAAAAAACAGAAAGGTGAGACGGAGAAGCACAAACAAGAAAATGTCAAGAGATGAAACAGGGTTAGATGTCAAGAAACAGGCAGGAACAATAAAAGATAAGAGATGTCAAGAAAAGACAAAAAGGAAACAAGATGAGACAAAGAAGACATTAGAGACATGAAGTGGGGGGGGGCAGCAAGTGGAACGAGGAGAGAAGGGGGGGGGAGAAAGAGACGTTAAAGAAGATGAGGGCAAGTGAGGAGATAAAAACAGCAGGTTTCAGTGTTTGCATGTTATCTGTGAGTCAGTGTTGTGCCTGACTGAGCTGTTCCTGCAACACAGAGGTGAGCGTGGGTGAGAGAGGAAAGTAGAGCGATGGAGGGCAGGAACACAAAGAGAGCGAGGAGGGATCGAGATCTTTTTATACTGACGAGGTGATATGTATTGAAAATCAGATGAACGAGGACCTAAATATGGCTCCGGCGCATGTAATTTCTGATTTGTTTGCACACTTGTGGGCGGTAGAGAAAATAATAATCATCACTCTGAAAACACAGGTGAGATTTTCTCCACAAACAAACAAACAAATGAATAAGCAAATAAATAAATACACACTATATATATACATAAACCATACAGTTACAGTTGGTTTTCTGGCTCAGGACAAACATTTCAGACAAGTAAAGTATGGCCGTGACAGAAGAAGTGCAACTTTGGGATTAAAGCTAAAAGATACTGAATTCTGAGGCTCAATTCACAGTAAATCAGGCGCTGTGGTGGAGCTTATTTCTACTTGTATTCAGACACACAGAGTATGTTTTCCTACAAGTGTAATATAACTATACATTCATTGTGGGAAAACATATTTTTACTATGTTAAAAGCTCTGAGGAGAGACATATTTTAGTTACATCAGATTATAAGGGCTCAGCTGCATTTCATGTAAGAGTAGCCTAATTTGAATTTAAAGACATCTGAAGCAGGTTCAAGTTGTAGATTAACTGTACTGTGAAAGCCAAGGCAGATGTTTACAATGTTTTAAGGGCAATACAAGAATAGATATGAATCACAGTAATTATGATACATAATTGTGGCTTTCAGTGGTAAGCAAAACATTTTAGCCAAAACTGTAAAGCCCTACTGTACATGTCAGTGTCAGTAGTCAATTTTCACATTCAGACTTATTCTACAGAGCTTGTCAGCTTTTTGTGCAACAAGCATTATGTGTGTGCAATCTGTCAGGAGCAGAACATTTTAAATTGCATGTACCTCCAAGAGTGAAAAGAAAAAGAGAAGCAGACTACAAAGGGGGAAAATATGGAGACTCATCTGACCCCTATCTTGAATTTGACGATCCTTTACGAAGCCCCAACTGACAGTAAGAGCTTCTTGCAGCAGTTTGTGCTTCACAATCATCGTGGACACCTCGAAACACTGCACAACCTTAGCAGTTCAAATTTTGGAAAGACTTGTGATGATGTCATAAGATGGGAAAACTAAAACTGAAAAGTCCAAAAGTCCACCCATGGCTTC
Source organism: Scomber japonicus (assembly GCF_027409825.1). NCBI lineage: Eukaryota > Metazoa > Chordata > Actinopteri > Scombriformes > Scombridae > Scomber > Scomber japonicus. The sequence goes on along the minus strand of NC_070590.1, from coordinate 8,746,969 downwards.
ATGAATCTCTTAATGAACTTTAATAAACTTAACTACATGCAGCAGAGCAAGTCATGGAAAAAAACAAACAAACAAACAAACATATAAATAATCAGATATCCTTCGAGTCAAACATGAATAGATGTATTAATTATGTGTTTAAAATGAAGAGGGGTTCTTCCTGCCATGCCTCTGTGCAGCGAGGCTATAATTACAACATAGAAACTAATCAGCACCTCAGAAAATATAACTGCACTCTGAAAAAGCATCTCAGAAGTTGTTTACTTTCCTCGTGTCAGCTGCAAGGTACCAAAACAAAACAGCATCAATGAATGTCAAAGGGTATAACCGCTGGCTAACATACTGTCATGGAGGAGAAAAGTTGTTCATCAAAATCAAAGAAAGTGACTTGGAGGATGCACAGAAATATACCTCTGAACAGCTCATCCTTCCTTTTTTTGCATGATTTAATATCTAAGAGAATGAAAAAAGGAGAAGGAAATCTTAATGACGTGTTAATGTTCATATCATTATTTTGTATTGTTTAAATATTTGGAAAAATTCTATCTCAAACCTTTCAATGTCAATAAAGCCTACTGAAACTGAATTGAAATGATACGTCAGACTGTGGCTGTGAACCAGACTTAATGATGAATATCTTGTTCTCTCCTCCACTCAAACCCCAGCAATAATATTACACTTGTCCTCCGATTTATTATGTAAGGGTTCAAAGCTGTACATTAACTCCAGAGTTCAAACTGATTAAGCCTCCGTTGTGAGGAAACCAATCTGCACTAGAAACATGTTGTTTTTTTTTCTTTTAATCTCCCTAACCTCGCTGACAGCAATGGGTTCACAAAATGACCCTCATCATCACCATCTGTTGAGAGGTTACGGCAGTCTTCAGCTTCCAACATAATAATAATAGGAAGTCTGTGAGGAGGTTGGAAGCTTTGCATTCAACACTGCTCCACAGTCTCAGAAAAAAAAAAAAACAACCATAAAACCATTGTGCTCTTAACATTGCTCCTTAAGGACAGTCCTAATTGTAGGTGGTAAGTATATTCCAGCGGTTTGCATGTTAATATACTGATGATTAAATTAACATGGATGGAAAATAACAAGTTAATACTCTGACATGCTAACATTTGGCTTAATGTTTAGCATCTGAATTTGCTTGTTAGGTTTTATTGTAGAGTTTTATGGATGTATCAGTGGTCAATAACACACCTCTATAATATCACAAGTTAGCAGCAGTGACAGTATCCAGTAATTAAAATAGCATAGTCCCTGACACCACAGTTTACGTACATGTACACACCCCATACACACACATAATGACCTGTTTGAAATGTAAGCTGCAGTCTATATATGCGCATTGTTATCCTTGTGATCCAGCAGGGGGCGCTCAAAAACTTCACAATTAGCTTGACCTGAATGCCCTATCAATAAATCAAGCTAATGTTAATGTAGTGCAGTTTTTTGTTGTTTTTTTAAAAATGGAGAACAATAGCTAAGAACAAAAAGGCAAAGGTGACCTGAGTAGACAATCAGGACACCAAAACATGTGAGAAGTGGCGTGTGGAAGTATTTTGGGTTCTGGGAAGGCGTCGCTCATTCAAATTCATCCAAACGGATTGCGGATCATTTCAAGTTTGTTCCAACTTGATTTTTTTTAAAAATGGCCCTCACACACATTGTCTGAATAGAGCAGCGAGCTCAACAATGCTAGCTGGTCTTGTTAATGAATGATGAATTGAGCAAGTGAGATACATTAAATAAAACATTGACTCACCGGTGTTTGCGTGTGTGTTTACATGTGTGTATATTTCTGCTAATGGTGCACAATTTAGAGTATGATAAGATCATTTTGGGTCTCTACAGAATCTAGCATATGCTTTTGTTTCTGTACAACTCATTATTTCTGCAACAGTCACCAGCACACAGCAAACAATAAGCGTGTGTGTGTGTGTGTGTGTATGTGTGTGTGTGTGTGTGTGTTCGTGTGAGTATGAAAGAAGGAGATAGACAGAGGGGATACAGAGCCACAGTGTCTGCAGCTGTGCTCATGTAACTATGAGAATATATGTGCTTTTCCACAGGCGCAGGTGTGTTTCTTAAGCAGTGATGAGTGTGTGTTCTTCTTGTACCTTTGTCGCTGAAGTCGTCGACCAGGATGACCTCCGCGAGGAGCTGTGGAGGAGAGCGGTTGAGTACGCTGTGAACGGTCCTCAGCAGCGACGACCAGCCCTCGTTATGAAATGGGATGATGATACTTGTGTTAGGCAGCTTCTCCGAATAGAGCTTCTGTTTACAGCTACACACAAACAAAATGAAATAAAGAAATAATAAGAAAGGGAAGTGTCTCATCTGTGCTGAATAATAAAGAATATTTTTAGCCACACTAACAGTGTAGCTCCAGGCAGGGGGATGCTGGCCAGGTGGTCCAGTATAAAAATATCTCAACAACTATTAAATGCATTTCAATTAAATGTATTTAGACATGTTCATGCCACCAACAGGTTGAATTTAAAGACTGATGGTGAACCCCAGAATCTGCATCAATCCCCTCAACTATAGAACTACAACTAAAAATAATGTCCATCACTTATTCAGCTGCTTATTTTTCTCAATTCATTTATTAATCATTTGGTCTTTTAAATGTAAGAAAATGGGAACACCCAGACATATTCAGTTCATTATCATATTAGACAAAGTAAAGCAGCACATCCTCTGAATTAAGAGTATGAATCAATTTGTTTGACTCATAAATCTATCTGTTGCATTATGGATCAATTTGCCCCATTTCAGTTTTTAAGTTGTCTGAAATCATCTTTTTTCTTCCCGATATATTTTCTTTCCTCATTCGTGGTCATGACCTTTGGTGTAACATGTGAACACACTGATGTGTCATCGAACACCATAAAACGAAGTCTGCAGGTGAATTTGACCCAGATGCCTTCATGTAGGTAAACAGCTGCACAAACAAAATAAAAATGTGTCTTTCATGTAGATGTTAAATGTTATGACATTATTCTGTTGACCAAGTTTGACTGGCCTGTCACAGTACATTTGTTGCCCCACATTTTCAATGCTGCAAAAAGATTTGGACTATTTTTTTCTGTTTCAAACTTATCTCCTGACATGAGTTGGATCAACCAATTAGGTTTCTGGATTTGGAAGGCTTGTGTCTAGGTTCCTCCATGAAGCTCTGTGATCTATGGTTACCCAAAAGACCCTTCTCTTTTCAGGTAAGCACATATGTATGTGTCTATCTGTATCAGAAGCCCAACTACACTTACAAGATTATGAGATATTTAAACAGTGTGGGTCAAATTGACAAATAATATAATAGATTATTTTAAACATAATGGGAGGATTAATCGATTATTGAAGTAGTCACCATTTAATTCTTTGTCAACTAACCAAATTCTTCCAGCACTACTGTGAAATTGCTGCTAACATAACCTGAAAAATATGGGCATTGTAACAGGCTTACATGATAAACATTACTACACTTAAAAATTAAACATTGTATGATAAAAAGCTCAAAGTTGTATGTGGCGTCTGGTTTGTGCTACAAGCATCAATTCATGTGTGTCAGAAGAAAATGTGTGTTGCACTTTTTCTGGCATGCTAAACATGCTAACGTAGCTGTAGCTGTAACATACATGTTAGAATAATGGCGAGCTGAAGATGTACTGTTATTGTAACCTTTAAATGCAAAATGACAGCAGAGTGGACTGGACTTTTATTTTAATATATTAAATAACTGTATATATACTGTTACAGATATGCATTGTGTACATTCAAGCATCAAAGCAAATACTATATTATAATTATAGATATATAATATATATTTTTTATTTTTTTTATATTTGTGTAAGTCTTGTATTCAGTTTAGCCTTCAGTTTCAGTTTAAAATACAAGTTAGTGGACTCCCTGCTGGCCATTACTGCCTGCCACACCTCCGCTGGCACCTTGGTGTGCTTCTCCAAACACCTCTGTGGGGCCTAATCAGGTCATCAGCTGGGAACCACCAGTCACTGATGCATCACTCCTTTTTTCACACTTTTTTATTTTATTTCTCCATTTGTGATTTTATGTATTTAGTTATTCTATCCACTTTAGCCTTCACTATTTTTGTTTCTTTTACCTACGTCATTGTTTTTGTATTTTGGTTTATCAAGTGGTCGCTATAACACTTTATTTTCTCTTTGAAATTAATTAATCTCTCATTCTCTCTATCTATCTAACTAAAAGCACATCTCTTGGAACCAGCAGCTGTGCCGTTTTATTCATGGCAATGTTCCCTGGCAGTCCAATCTAAACAATGTGTTGCTCTTTTAATAAGATGTAATGGCGCATACCACCTGCTGGTTTGCCCTTCCATCTATTTCTCTTCTCTCTCTGCGAAGTCAGGGTGGAATCTGTAGAGACAGTAATTATCCCCGAGTCCCTCAGGCTTGTCTGTCTGTATGACACTTTCTCCCTCTTCCTCTCTCTCTCTCTCTCTCTCTCTCTCTCTCTCTCACGACATCCATTCAGTAAGTGAGACTGAAATGAATGAATGAATGAATGCTGTTGGGAGGCCTGGGTCTGCTGGGGATTGATGTGGCACCTGCCTGTCACACACCTGTCACTCTGCTGTCACTTTGACCAATCAAACAGACACACTAGTTTCCCTCCACCATCCAGTACAACCAACCACACCCCTGTCTTCCCTTTGTGACTCATCAACCCGAGAGTCTGCTTATCAAGAACTATCATTGAAGAGCAATAGCTGTATAAGACACGCATGGAACACCAAATATGTTCAATTGACCCGCCCATTTCAGCTCCTTAAGAGCCATTATTGGAAAAGTCATTAAGTGGTGCAAATAAACCAAAATCAAACATAAGTTGATCCATATTTCTTTGCAAAGTTCTACATTCAATAGCTCAACATCTAAAAATCACCCTACCATTACAACTCAGCCAAAAGTTAACCTTTATTACCGGATATTTCCACCGTCTCTCCGAGAAAAGGGGGTGATAAAATGAACAAAAACACTTTGATTGAACCTCAGAATCTTCTAGAGAAAATGCTGCTGGCCAGGAGGCACGGAGATCATGAAGTCTCACATTTTATTCCACTCTGGCTTCACTGCTGCATTGCGTACCACCTCAGAGTTCACCATATTTGACTCTGTTCCCTTGACATCAGAGGGTACAAAGAATGTTTTTGCCAAGTGTTAATTTGACAGAATGTGCTGCAATACTTTGGTTTGTTGCAATACTGATGGAGGCTAGTTGCATGAATGTAGGATGGAAAATGTGTTTGATGGAAAATGCTTTATAAGGTCAAAGGATGCATGTGTTTTATAAATATGAAAGGTAAGTAATTGAAATAATACATTTTGTGTATGGCGTGTTGTGCTGAGGAGACCTTGAGAGAGAAAACGTTTAGAACATCTTCCCACCTGAAAGTGACGGTGGGGTTAGGAAAAAGGCTCCTGTCAAATAGCGGGAAAGCGCTGAAGGCTGATTTGTGATGAATCAGGTCAGCAGGTCCGAAGCTGTTCAGCAGACGGTATTTATAGTGTTGCTGGTATGTTTATTTTCAGTGTTTAGTTCTTTAATGAGTCAGAGGAGAGCTGGAAGAAACCCAGCAGTCTGTGCTGCAGCCACAGATCCATATGGCTCATCACATCTCTACAACGTCTGTTCTTTAAAACCTTATTCTGATAGAAAAGACGAAATAAAGTTGAACAATAGTGCCTTATTGTGGTAGATATATCAGTACTGGTGACAGCTTGTTAGGGTCAAACTTAGTATAGCCCCCCTTGAGCTGCAACAATTAATCAATTAATCAATTGAATGTTTGACAGGAAATTTTACTAGCAGGTATTATTTATGACAGAATAATTATGTTTTAGTAATTTTTAAACCAAAAATACCAAACATTTCATACTTCCAGTTACTGAGATATAAGGATCTCATGCTTTTCTTTGTCAAACATTAATATATGTTGATTTTTGATTGTTGCACAGAATAAGACATGAAGATGGTTTCATGGGTGGGAATTAAAACAAACAAGGACTTTTCACTATTGCCAGATATTTCTTACACATTAAACAATGAATAAAGAACATAATCTGCTGATTAATCAATAATGAAAATAATCCTTAGTTGGAGCCCTAAAATGTCTGCTTATACACGTTGTATTGGCAACAGGTTCAGTAATATAGTCCATCCACGTCCTCCCGCTTCTCCTGTGAGATTTTAATATTAGAATAACCAATAAAATGATAAGCATTAATCTAAAAGTATAGTTTACAAGATGTCCAACTTAAATGCTAGACAAGTGAAAACTGTTACCAGTTACCAGACTCAATGGTAAATCATGTAATAGTAGTATTTCACTCTGAAACAAAGTGTAGGACTGATCATTATAGCAAGATATCACAACTATTGGTGGCCATATCTGTAAGAAATATGCTAAAAATAACCAATTCCCAAAGGCTGAATTCAAATATTTCTTGGTTATACCTGTTATCCTCTGCTCGATGTCTCATTTAAATGAAACCATCCACCACATACAAGAAACATTCAAACCTAAGGGGAGGTTTGCCATTACATGTACTGAGCACATTCATGCTATGAACAGGATGAACCCTTTCTACTTTGGACATGAGCTCCCATCTGGCATCATCTTCAGATTGACAATGTTAACACTGCACACAATATATCTCATAGTCTAACAGACAGATTGCCAGGAAATGTGCTTCCATGATACATTAATGATCCCCAGATAATGAAATCTCTGGATTTTATTGACATCATGGCATTTCCTTTATCACCACATATTTGCAAAGTCATCAATATGTCACTGATCCCATCTAACAGTTTTATATGGTGGAGTACAATAAGGGTCATTAGCAGGATGTTATATTTCATCTTGTTTGGAGACTTCATTTTTCCCTTACTGTGACCAATGCTGTAAAATACTTGAACATCCTCTTCCTCTTCCCTGTTCTTCCTGAGGAAACCCAACCATTCAAAACTAACCCAAGCCCCACTGCAGTCAGACAAAAAGCTGCTTCAGTGCAACAACATCACACATCTATCATTAGTTCTTCACACCTTGCCCACAGAAGGGGACATCAGTGACACTGATAATTGCTGTCAAGAACACGGTTTATAAGTACATAGGTGCTGTGCGGTGTGTAATCGGCTTCGGCCTGTGCAAAGCTACATCTCTCCAGTGAATAGACTGGGCAGGTTGATAATTGGAAGAATTGTTCCAAACAGTGCTTGTGGTAATGAGTTGGGACAGATCCAGCATGGAAAAATAAAGGTGTAAACAAAGTAGGGGTAGGGTTTTGTGTCAGGCTAAAATTGTCCTATTGGTCACTGTCACCCCTTTCACGGGTGAGGGTGTGTGTATTTATGTGTGGGGGGTGACTGATGGTGTACATGTGCTTTACAAGCATATTATATTATTTGGCTCACATAAGTTATATCTGATGCTTTGAACGCTAAGAAGACATAGATATTAAAAGCAGAGTTGTTTAAGTGTTTTAAAAGTCCAAATCAAGAACAAAGACTGTCAGAGCCTTTAAACATTGACCATTAAAATGGCAGAATTTGAACATTATGATTTAACAGTTGTTTTGTTTTTTTTTTTACAGAGCTTGAGACCTAACCCTGCCTATGAACAAGTCTACCAATTAAACACCGACAATGTATTTAAATACCTGTTTCTTTGTCTCCTTCTCTGTTAATCCTGCACCCAAGCTTGTCCCACTCTCGTCTTATAGTCAACCTTATTTTTGGGAGGACTAACAACCATCTGCCACAAAGAGCAAAGAGTCTGCAGATTTTCAATCCAACGAAAGACTGTACCAGGTGATTCATTTTTCCTCTGCGGTTGATGGAGTGCCAATCTGTGAAATAGCCTGCTGCAGTCTTTGGCTGGAATGAAAACCTGCAGTTTTTTTGGCCCTCTGTGGCCCATCCTTGCCCCTATTCATTCAGACTGCTCATACAGACACAGAACATTATTTTTTTGTAGAAAAATTGCAGTTTTGCCTGAGGTTACTGGGCACTTTACTGGGGAAATTTGAAAGGAGGGTTTTTTCATCTGGTCACTATTGCACAGTACATAAAAATGACTGATGTGGCAGAACATGGCCCAGTTGGAATTGCACTGAGAAGACCTCCACTGTCCATTTTTGAGTCCTAAAAAATAGTTGACTAAAATGATATTAAATTCAACCAGTTTTAAGAATTCCCTAAATCCCATTGCAGTGATTCTGTCTTTTCTGAAACAAACCAAACTGCTCTGAGGGTCACGGTTGAATATAAGTGTGCAACTAACAATGATTTTTATTATCTATTAAACCTTATTATTTTCTGGATTAATCTATTAGTTATTTGGTTTATAAAATGTCAAGAAGTGGTCAACAATGTCAATCAATGTTTCCCAAAGCACAAGATGCAACATGAAATGTCTCGTTTTGACCATAACCCAAAAAATATTGAGTTTATTATTACAGAAGAATAAAGAAAGCTGAAAATATTTACACTTAAGAAGCTGTAACCAGAGAACTTTAGAGAATGATAAGATTAACTGACTAATTGTTGCAGTTTGTCCAATAGTTTGGACATACAGTCAAACTATCAAACATATAGTCCAGTGTAGTTATAGCAATATGTATTTGAAGTTATGACTCTGAAAATAATATGTACTCCAAGCAAACCCCTTAATAAAGCTGAATTTAACCTTATTAATCCTATTTACAGCTGTTGAACATACAACTGTGTTTAAGGCGTCACATTCTGTTTAACTTCTATCCTGTTCCAGATTTTTACCCTAAACTCACCACACCTAAATAAATACTCGTACTACTTCTCCTCACCTAAACAAACACACACACACACACAGAACTCACTTTTGATGGCGGATGTCAGGGAGGGAGCGGTTGAGGGATATCCTGTCACTGACATAAATATTGAAGCCGTTCTCCCTGTAGGCCTGGTCGACCCGGTCTGCGTCTGTCAGGGGGAATGGTTTCCCCTGTTCACCGTTACCTGTATCACACACACACACACACACACACACACACACACACACACAGACGTCACTATCAAGACATCAACAGTATTTCTAACCCTATCAACTTCGCCAAACTGTATCTACAGACACAGATATTCTACTGCAACTATCAAAAGTCTAAATCCCCATTTGCTTATTTTAATTGCTTGGAGGCAGAAAGGTTCCAACTCTCATTCGGATAAGATAACGAATAAAATCAAAGTTAATCAATTATTTCTAGAAGTATATTAAAAGCAATGTGCCTCAAGGTTGTTACACTGACACTGAACACATATCATAGACTGAAACAACACAGAACTCAAAATCAATGCTAATGAACTGTTTCACTACTCTGTTTGTCAGGGACCAAACAGGTTTCAAGACCTTCAATGTCAATGGAAATAGAAACAGGGCCATTTCTATCATTAAATAGAATTTATATTTCTTAGTTTTTTATAACAGCATTTAAGACTATTTTTCTTATATATAGAAACACTTAATAAACATTAGGGCCATTAGAACCTTTCTTGCCTATGAGGAAGTACTTATTGCAACTTCAGATCCATGCTTAAAGTTACCTAGCTGAATACCTAGCTGAAAAATAGGATAGTATAAGTATTATACCAGGAAAAAAATAACACAAGTGATGCATAAATAAATAAACAGTAATAAAAACATTTCAATTACATTTCAACGCCACTCTGTGTAAATCAAAGCTTGGGCATTCAGAGCAAGGACCCTGATGATGAAAAATTGTGAAATAAATATGAACTCTAAAAGGCTGATTTGCTACAGACAGTTTTATATTTCCACAGCTTGATATTGTGCAGATTCATTAAAGAAGAATGAGTGAACTGTGATTACCTGGAGAACAAAAACAACTCTCCCCCATCAATCATTTATAGACAAAGGCATTTCATTAGGTAGAATTGATATATTTTCCCTTCTAAAAAAGTAACAATTGTGGAAAATAACTTTTTAGATTTTAATGCATCATTTCAGGGACAAACGCATTTAACCTCGTTTACAATGCTTACAAAAACTGTTTGGATTTCCCTGAGCAAAAGATAAAACTGACTTGGTGATTATCGTTGCAAATAAGTAGAATTTATGACTGCAGAACTGCATTTACAGCAAAGATTTCCACCACAGCTGCAGAGCTGGAGAGCAATACAACCCAGAAACAGAATAAACAGTAAGTGAGAGAAGAGCCTGCATATTCAGATGCAGAGTTAAATGTAGGAATCTTTCTACATGTGAGTTGTTTTCTACATGTAACATTGAACATTTTGGTTCATGTTCTCGTCTATTATTTGGCAGAATATTTATAAGGAAGGAGTACGAGGAGCTTTGGACCAACCGGATCGAGAGGCGTCCCTTTTGATTGCGTCGTTGTCGTGCCAGTCTTTCCTCCGCACGCCGTCTCGTCCCACCTGGGTGTCCTTCCCCATGCGGTTCACCCCCTGTAGACACACACAAGCAAACATATAAGGTCTTGAACGCTGTCATATACCCCTGCATTTGTACAGCACTGGAGATCAGTTTCAAGGACCATTCCGGTCGTTTTTCTGCAAGGTTGCCAATACACTAAAACTTGCATATTTATTACATTTCTGCAAGTCCTTGTCCAAAAGCATCATAAGTTTTTAGATTGATTTCCATGGAGCTATTGGGTTTTAAGTAATATAAGTGCACTATAAAAGTACACTTGAAGAGACTTGAAACTAGCTGAAGATTCAGCAGACAATCCATCACAGTGACCATTACTTTGTGGTACAAGATAAGTTGTGACTCCATGGGAAAGTGCTTTTAAGGAGATTTGAGAGTCAGTTAGAAGAAAGTTTGTGTTAGTGTTTAGTAGCTTATTTAAAAATGTCAAATGCCACAGTGTCTGTGAATGTACTATGTGGCAGAGTTTATTTTTAAACAGTTCTTGTTTTTTTTCTGCATTACCCTATGACAATAACACAACTGATAAAATGTCACTGACTAGAAATTGTGATTACTGATGGCAAATGTTCAAGTGAAGTGACCTTGGGTTTCATGAAAGGCACTATACAAAATAAAGTTATTATTATTATGATTAAGTCTCTGCAAGTAGATGTTCATAGTTTATAATTAAATCTATTTTTTTTTTCACATTGAAGAAAAAAAAAAAAGTCTTCTGCATTTTTTTTGCAGCACAATCTCAAGTGCTGGATGTGTTTATGTTCCCATCAGCCCATAACCTAGGAAACACTGAGGAATGTTAAAATAAAATATGCATAATTTATTTGTTAATGAGCTAAATCATGCACAAGCAGCAGTGTGCACCTTTGAGAACTGTCAGAGTAATAAAACAGGGCAGCACACACAATAAGACTTTTTTTTTGTATCAGTATCAGCTGAGCAGCAGACTCTCACTATCCAACAGCGTTCTGCTGAGAGTTTATCCACAGAAAGTGTACTCTTCTATTTCATGCTTGACGACCCTGTGAGGTGAATATCAATGCTGTGACGCACAACTCAGCGGAGGCCTTATATACACACACACAACCACACACATACAGACAGTTACACTGCAGCTAAGCATACAAAAGGCAGAGGCAGTTTTTTTTCTAACACTTAGTCATTCAACACACTCTGTGACTTTCAGTTACTCAGCATCGTGAATTACAGGATCACAGCACAATGGAGAAATAATTAGCTCGATGGGAGGAGGCAATTAGTGAAACACTTTAAATACAAATGGCACCACTGACTGCATGAAATACCATGAATTATTAATCAGACTGCTGGTTAAGAGGAATATGACACTGAATAACAAACTAATTCACAGTATATACACAGAGATTTTTTTTTAGGACTACTGTTGCATGTGTGAGTGTATGCCGTGTTCTTGTACTACACTCTTTGTGAGGACCATGTGTTGCAGAACAATATAATGAGGACATTTTGTTTGGTTATTACCTTTTCAATATATTAATTTAAGATATATTAGGTTAATTTTAGGTTAATGTGCATAGCATAGCATCAGGTTAATATTAACAGTAACACATACAGTAACATTGTGGGGACTCTCAATCTCTCTGCAACAAAATAGTCCCTAGAATGTTAAACATTAAAATGTTCTTTAAGGGTAGAGACTTTGGTGTAATGGAATGGTTAAGATCAGAATTATTAAGTATACGTAGTTTCTAATGCTGGAGGAAATTGTTGGCAGTGAAAACAGGGAATACAGTTAAGGTGCAATACAGTATGATAAATCTGTTACATAACCCTGTAATAGTTGACACAACTAGCTAGCCTTAAAGTAAACCAAAAAGACACTCCAGCTTGTTGCCTCAAGAGTTTTCTAAAGTTCATTTTTACAGTGTTTGCTTTCTTGCTGAGATAATTAAAAGATGCTAAATTTGAAGCTACAACCAGCAGCAAGCTAACTTAGCTTAGCATAACGACTAGAATCTGTGGGAAACAGCTGGCCTGGCCCTGTCCAAAGGTAACAAAATCCAAATATCACCACCTCTAAAGCTCAATAATTATTGTTTGTTATTATGATTGTTTGCTCTGAGCAGTGCCAGGCAACCAGCAGAGACTCCAGGAAGTTAATGAGCATGGCCAAGGAATAGGCCATAAAGAGTTCCAATGTTTACTGTAAATGCTCAGGCTCCCACAATGAAAGTTTTTATACTCACTTCTCTATTATCTGTTAATGCATATCAGACTATTTAGGTCAACCTGGCACAAATATCAGATGGTGTGTGAACATGTCAGTGCGTGTGTTTGTGTGTAACCTGTTATTCACAACCTCGACTAGCTGCTTTGACACAGAGATGCTGTGTACGAACCTAATATATATTAATAAAATTCTTTCAGGTCTCTGTCCTCCTTTCCCCGTTTTCATCTTCTTGCCTCCCTCACCCCATCTACCATTCTTCTTCTCCTATCTGTCAAAGGCAGACGCCCTCAGTGTGTCACACAGGGACCTGACATGCAGCAAGAGTCCATCTGTGCAAATTTATACTAAAAAAGAAGCGAGATTGTGCCGCCCCATTTCCTCCTGATTAAAATTTCAGTGCACGTCGCCATGATATTCCTCTGGGGGTTTTCTTGCTGCTCAACAAGACCTTGAAAAACAAGACAAGGAGAGAGGAAAACTTTTCAGCTAATGTGTGCACATGTTTAGTTCTGTGGGAGCAGAACGTGGGCGTGCACAAGAAACACAAGAAAGTAATTGAGACAGACAGTAAAAGAAGATGTGTGTGGAAAAAGTCTTGAGGAACAGATGGGAGGATATGATCACGTGTGCAATGAAAGTGGGGTAAAAGAAGCAAAAGACTTCTGCAATGGAAACACTTAAATTCACACAACACACACTTCCTTGAGAGCCACTTGACCATCCTTTTTGGAAGCTCTCTGACTTCATCTTCTGGGACTTTGAATTTAAGTTGTTAAGATATTTCATGTCTGGATCAAAGTTGTGAATGAACCAAAGGACCTGGTCATTCCTCAAGTCATGCCGCTAACATGGCTAAAACCATTACAACCAATGCTCATCTTATTCTTGAAAAACTACAAAACAGTCTCAAAAATCAATAACTGGGCCTTGTGAAAAAAGCAGCTCATTCCAGATAATAAAGGGGACTTATTTCCAGTCATATATAATGTTAAATGTGTCAAATAATGTGGTAAACATATGCAGGCTCTTAGCACCGGCTTCAGACTGCTCTGAACTCTCCATTTCGAATTGGGTTTTTTTCTATTTGTGCTCTGTGCTGGTTGTCTGCAGCTTTTCATCAAACATCATCATCACAGTGGCTGTTTCTGCTTGTACTACTCCTCCATGCATTATTTTAACTGATCTGCTGTTGAAAGAGCTGCAAAGATGCAAAGACTGCCAGATGTATCTTAATGCAATTGTTCATAGGATTGAACAGAAGATATTCAAAAATGTCAGGCCATATACAGTAATCATAATGTCCGAGCTTGAATCTCTTGTTATACATTAATTACACCCTTTACATTTACTTTTGATTGAGTATGTTTGCACCATACTGAGTGTAGAGATGGAAAAATGAGAAGTGGTTTAAACCATTTCTACTTATGTATACTTTTTTCCCCACTAAAAATCAATTCACTGACTCTGAGAAGGCAATCTTTTATTTATTGATTCAATAATTTACTTTTTTTTTCTTTTTAGTTTAGTACACACAATGCGATCTGTAAGACATGTTGAATGTGAAAGCTCAGCAGGATGCCCATAATTACTTCGGTGGTAATGCAATGTAGCAAATGCAATGCAAGAAGCATTAACACGGTGACCCCGGCTCCAGCATGCACATTCACAACCAGGCGTAAAGCATGAGCCAGCCAAGACGAGGCATCAAAGCTGAGCTGAAAATAAGGCAGCACCAAAACACACTCATCTATTTCTCTGCTGTACTACCGGGCAGAGTATTGCCTTCCTCTGCTCTTCTAATCACCATCATCAGAAAGCCGAGGCTCCATGCTGCCACAAACTCATTCTACTCTAGGCACTTTTCCGCTCTATTAATATTCAAGGCACAGCACAAACACTCTGATGGACTTTGGAGGGACAACACCACGATCTTGAAAAAGGCTGTGTCGTCTCCATTCACTGACAGGCCCCAAAATGTCTTGTATGTGACATGTAAAAAAAAAAAAAAAAAGAGATGCATCTTAAAAGCACAACCCGTATTCTGAGAAAAAGCCTTTGCAGTAGTGAAGGTTTGTACACTAAACCTACACATCCTCCCACATTGCTTCAAGCTCTCACTCTTAGCCTCACACAGATCATAACCGATGGTGCATTCAGGGCCAGGAAGTCCTCCTCAACTTGCAAAATCTAACATATCAAGGTATACTGACCAGGTTAGCAGTTAGCAGTGAATATCTTGGGACAAGTCTGCCTAAATTCACACACAAAAAGATGATATGTTAAATGAAAATAAAAGACTAGGTGGAGAGAAGTCCATTATTTTCTCTGTCACGATACTCATATCAACCTTTTTAGCAGATATGCTGGACTAGTTGCTTATTTCCACATCCAGCAGTTACAAAACAACATTATCATTCATTTGGAGTTGTGTTTCGGTCCACTTGGTGAATGTAAGTCCAACATTCACTCTCTTTCAGCTCTGTTTTTGCTCTCTACCATCTCCTGAGGGAAATATCTGGCTCTTTAGCTGCTAAATGCTCCACTGTGTTCACCGGCTAATCGCTAACTGTGTCTGTTTGATGTTTGGTGCTGAGCAGGTTTACAGTGGGTTTTTAGAGCTTTTCCTCTAAAAACAGCTGCTTGCTGCTGCCGAAAAACAATGCCATGAGAACGCTGAGAATGAACCAAAACAGTGAAGTAAAAAAACACTGAGCTGAAACTCACTATTTAACAGCTGTTAAGCCGAGGGGAGCTGCAGAGTCGCTGATAAGTCTCTCTAAGATAAGCAACACCTCTGGCATTACACAGTCATTTTATGCATTAACATGAAATATTAAAGATGCTTTCAGTTTGCTCCTAATTCAATCCATGATTCATAGGTGAGTGTTAACTGCAAGTAACAACTTTCACAAGTACTAGCAATTTAAAATACCTTGTGAAACAATGGAGAGCAGTGCTCAAATTAACTACTGGACTTATGTGAGTATGAGAGAAGGTGTCCCAGTACAATTTCAATAGATGGGACAGCATCATTGAGGCTTGATATTTGAATAACACCTGATTTAGGACAATATGAAAGGCACTGAAATCACAGTCAGTCAGTGGTCCATCAGTTTTCCTCCTGGTGACCTCGATGGAGGGATTTGCAGATTACGACGAGCCTCTCTGAAACGCTGGCTGTCTAACCTCATTTCCATGCTGCTGTGGTCCTCTGTTAATCTGCCCAACAGCAGATTATGTTTGCTATTCAGTCAGATAGGGTAGGATTGGTGCTGCTGCTGTGGGTTTAGGCTCTCAGCAGCTGTTGTGGGACATTATGCAGATATGCAGCACCAACATGCTAGAGACACGAACCAAGGCGCTTTCTGCATCAGGCACACGGTTCTTTCATTAATTCTTTGAGTTAAAGAGTTAAAGGTTGTGCAAACCACATGTTCACTTTGACAATTTTAAACATCAAGTTATAATTTAAAATAATACAATTTAGAAAGATTATTTCAGAAAAACAAAGTGCTTTTTTTACACAATTGACAGTCTTCTAAATCCATCACCTGGCCTCAGTGTTTAAAAAGAAAAAATAATTTCTATTAGAGCTAGAATTGTAAATGCAGGCATTCAATGTAGCTGTCATCAAGAGATAATATGATGTCTGTTCTCCACAACTTTCATCACTTCAGTGGTAAAATCCATGATTACTTAACAACATTTTAGATAAACTCAGAACTTGTGATCGAGCAAACTACAGCACAGAGACAGCCCTAATGAAAGTTTTAAATAACCAGGGAATTATTGTGGATGTAAACAACACGGCTGTCCTTCTTCTCTTAGACCTAGCATTCGATACAATCGACCATGAAATAGTAATTGACAGACTTGGGAAATGTCTGGGTCTCTCTGACAGTGATTTAGCTCAGTTTCAGTCTTATTTAACTGACAGAAAGTTTTTTGTCAGCCTGGGTGTTTATGTTTCAGAGACTCATGGTACTGAATATGGTATTCCTCGAGGAAGCACCAATTTTGTTTTCATTATATAAGCTCTCACTTGGAAACCTAATTAACCATCACCACATCAGTTACTGATAATACACAATGGTATATTCGTCTCAACAACTGACCCCAGTGCACTGCATGTTCTCATTGACATTAATATATATGGATGGGTGAAAACTTTTTTTTTTTAAACTAAATGGGGGGGGGGGGGGAAATTATATTAATATGGCCCAAGGCAGCAGGAGAAAAAGTGCAATGGACTACTATGTCTATGAGAAAGCTATAGCTAGTTCAGAAAGCTGCAGCCAGAGTCTTAATTAAGTTACATTACTGGCTACCTGTATCTTTCAGAATTTACTTTTAACTTCTTATACTTGTTTATAAAGCTTCGAATGACCTTGCTCCTCCCTACATCAGAGATTTTATTTCATTTTATGTTCCAGACAGATCACTGAGGTCCTCCACCTCTTCTCTTTTAAATGTTCCTTATGTGTCCCATAAAAGTACCGGTGAGCCCTCTATTTTTATGGACCGCGCTGCCTCTGGATATTAGAAAGTCTCTGTCAGTATTGTGAAAAGGAAATTAAAGAATATTGCTTTTTATTAAGGGTAATGTTAATAGTCTTAGTTTTTTTAATTTTAATAAATATTTCTCAATATTATTTTCATGCCTGGTGTTTATTTATTTATTTATTCATTTTCAACATTGTATTGCTTTATTATTATTATTATAATGTCAGTCTTGTCTTTATTTATTGCTGTCTAGATGGGGTTTTTGTTTTAATCTTGCAATTTAGACTACATGTTGGTATGAAGGTACTATATAAGTAAAGTTGAGTTGAGTTGAGTACAGTAGTGTGGAGTAGAGTATTTAGCAGTTCATCTCCTCACTGTTTATCTGCTATTCTTTCACTATGCATCCTCAGCTGCAGCAGAGCCTGTCTGTCATGTATGTCAAGGGTGTGCTGCTGAGGTTTTTATTCATGGAAGCCTGGTAATTGAAGTTGTGATTTTTTTTTTTTTTTTTTTTTAAATCATCATTATTTCACCTGCCTGGCTCGTAAGATGAACGAAATGCCGTGCTTGGCTTGGCTTCAGCTTCTTTCAGACCATCTGTGCTGAGGCTGCAGTGCCATCTCAGGTAGACATCAGGTGTTAATACTAGCTGGCTCCCACAAAGTTTCCAGAGTGGTCTTTCATTTTTAGAGGAGCAGTGCCCAGGTAATATTGCTGTCACCCATGAATGATCACTTTAAAGGTGCCGGTGAAAGAAAGGGAGAAAAATAAGAGCTCTGGAGAGTAATACAAGGGATTTTTTTCTCTTCCTCTCCTTTACAAATTCATTTCTTGCCTGCTGCCTGACAGCTTCAGCATTTAGGGCTTGAATGAAGCCCTGAGGTGTGGAGGTGACAACTGCATCACACATAGTGGGTAACTGATTTGTTTGTATCTATTCTATATCTGTCACCAAGTCATTTTATAGAACAACAAAGCATGCATTTTTATTTTGTTAATTTGTCAGAATTCGATAAGATGTTGCTATGAAAATAAGTGACAGAACATAAATGAGAGTGGAAATATAATAAGGCCTACATTTAAAAAAATAAATACAAATGCAAAAAGAACCTACCATTCATTTCTAATTAACACAAAATTATACTCTATTAATGTTGATCCTTGATTTTCCCGCCTCAGCTTGACGATAAAGTTGTAAAATTAGTTATCTTCCAGAGGCAATGTCGCTCTCTTGCATTAAATTGTGTGCAAACATTAGACTAGCGTTACTTGTACATGTTGGGAAATGTGGTGAATGGAGGCAGAGATCAGCAGTAAGTGACAAAACACACATCCAGTATTTTGAAAGCAGACATCTGGGCACATTTTAGATTTTATATTTACTGGGAAGCACAAACTGAACAACATACACATTGTGACGCTTTACAATTTAACTTCATGTTAAAATTTTGATATTATATGCTCTATATAATCTATTTTATTAAGTGCAGTTTAGTATTTAATGTTGCTGTCCTATTGTCTCTTTTGTTTTTGAGCTGCTCCTGTACTGTATGTGAAAAACATATTTTCTTTTAGATAACAGCACACTTGTAATGCACTGCAGAAAAATGTATGTTTTGTTATTGTGATGTCTATGTACTGAGGTAGGTAACACAGATACATGTATTGAAAGATGCAGTTTTTATAATATAGACAATTGTAGTCTTATTTTTGAAAGCACCTTCTAAAATAACAAGAGAGTTCAGATTTATTTAAAAGTGGTCTTGTGTAAGTAATATAGAAAATTGAGGATGTGGTACATTGAGTTACAGCCCTAGAGATGTTCAGAGGTGGAAGGAGAGATTGGAAAACAACAGCAAGGCTGATGTATGTTTTCTGGTAATTTGTTTGCTTTAGTACACAACCACTCTGAAACATTACAGAAGAAAAAAATCCTATTCCAAGCCCTGCTGTTGTTGTACACAATATCATGCAGTCTCGAGGCCTGGGTTTTAATGTTCAAAACTACCCCACTAAAACCTCAGGTGGAGGGACATTTTTCAGGGGTAAGACCCGTAACCTAGAAACCACAATGAGATTTCTGCAGTCAAAAAGGCAGGAAAAGTTCTCGAGTGCCTAAAAACTTTTAATGGAAACGTTTCTGTTGAGTAAAAAAAAAAAAAGTTCATTTCACACTTAGCTGTAGCTGCCTGGATTTCATGGAGCATGCATTTTCACACCTGGCAAACAAAATGAAGATAAACCCAGGACTTTGGACTGCTTTTGTTCAGAGTAGAGGAATGGCTGGTATTACTAGAAGTGCTGTGTGTCTGATAAGAACAGAGCTGCCCATTCACTCTCTGAGGAGGACGAATCACACCGCCTTAGGTCAATACTTCCCCTTTCTGTTTCCTCTCCTCCTGCTGAGAGCCGCCAGTAGCTTGGAGTGAGAAGAGTAAGCCTTTTTCTGTTCTTTTTTCTTCCCCTCCCTGTTCTGTCAGATCACAGACAGATCCACCTCGACCCCCAGAGACACAATTACCTGCATTTCCTGTTCCACCTCACCCTCTGCCCCTCCCCCATCATCCACCTCTTCCTCTCCTCAACCACCTCGCAGACAAGTCAATTTGCCCTGGCTGTCCTGGCTCATCACACAGAAACATAAGCGACCAACCCTCGCTTTCTAAAAATAGCCTGGGTACCAGTGTAGCCAACACCAGCCTACACCTGCACCGATTACAGCTCCAACAAACTGATCCAATGTAAAACAAATTAGGAAAACACACCAAAAACACAAAAAGTGGTTTTCTGACAAATCTTTGGTGACATTAGTTATTGCAGTTGCAGTTGCTATGCAGCAGTTGGATGCACCATTCCCCAAAGTTTTGGCTACCCACGAACTGTAACTGGGACCAGGCAATTCATTTGTTTTTAGATAAATATCATCCTGAAGGTGTGATGACATAAAAGGAGCTGTTTATGAAACACTAGAGGGCTTTTAATATGAAATGACAGGAAGTGGCAACACTTAACCAAGGCAAATGATGTTGTTACACCATTGGTCATACTTCGACAGTTGGCCATCTAATGTTGTAACTTTATCACTCAGTCACAGACTTTTGCATTTATAGAGCTGGCCCCTGCAGTCCAGCCAAAACACACTAAAACAGTCAAATCTGAGGCAAAAGACAAAGGAAACAACCTTTTTGATGCCGCTGAAAAGACATCTACCTGCAGCGACTGAATTACTGAACCCTGTTCAAGTATTAAATTATAGAAAAGCCAGTTTGAAGTTTTTACTGTGGATCTATTCCAAATCTCCGACTGTCCCCTGAGCTCTAACTCTATTGCTCTTTGCTGCTGAAGTTGAGGATCTCTGAGTGGAGCCTGAGGCGTTGAGACCTCCCTAGAAGTGGGGCCCAGCAGGGCTGCCACAGAGCCGCTCATCTCCCAACAGGAGTCATTATCCACAGCTCTGCTGCGGCCAGAGATATCAGACAGAGAACTGGACAAAGGCAAGGTAGGTGTGAGTAAAAAAAAATCAATTCACATTAGAATCATGATTTCTACCTCCCACAATTCTGAACCAATTCACACGTCAACAGTATATTCTCTAAATGTTGGTCGAAGGGAAACCAATCTTTTTCAACTTGGACCATATTTTCCCATTATTTTGTATCTAAAAGATTAATGAGGACAACAATTCTTAAATTGGCCCAGCATTGAGCGAGGGAGCCACAACACGCGCTACAATGCAATCCTTTGGGTTAGGGGGTTAATTACAATTGCACTCCATCAATACATTCACTAAAAGTGTTTGTTTTTGCCAATGACAGACTTAACTTGTCATTATAAGCGTCTGACAACATTATGGAAAGAATCCTTTGTATGTTTCACTTCTTCCCGTCTGACTTCAAGGCATTATGATGTCCAGATAACATTGAACAGAACTAAAAATGGCAGCCTTCCATGAAAGCAAATTGACAGTTTTGGAATGATCAACTTTATGTAAACAGACCGCGGTGGCCTGGGGTTTCCCTCATTCCACAGTTGAGTGGATGCACTGTCCCTCGCTTCCTCTGTGAGCTCACACTATCTCTGGAGTGATACATTTATAAAAGAGGCCTCACATTTCTTTCTGGGAATCTCTCATTCTTCCTCTCGTTTTATTCACAATCAATGTCTGAAATGGTCAGAACTGTCTACCGAGATATGTAGAAACACGTATCTTGACTTGTCTGAACAGTGTTAACCTTTATTGTGTTTCAAAATCATTTAATTATTTTGGGATTATATGAAATGCAAAATCTGTTAATGTACCACATTGCCAGCAAGTGACCATTTCAGTAACATTTTTTTTAAGATATTGATATACAAGCACAACAGTTTCAATTTGATATCAACCACCAAAGTGTATTTTTTTAGCTATTGTTTGATTACTGGGATCACATTACTTGGTTAATAATCAACACTGATGACAGAAATGATAAGAGAGGATTAAAAGTATTCCCTTCTGTAGTGGAAGGCCAACACAATCAATCAAAGTAATAAGTAATTGAGGCATTCCCTCAAAAGAGCACCAAAGATCCTCTTTCATCCTCTTTCATCCAAAAGATGCCCACTTGACTATAAAAAGTTTTACAACTCTCTGTCTGCTGTTTCATCCTTTTTCTCCCAGCCTTGTCAGTAGTTACAGCCCATTCGTCGTCTTTTTTTATTTCCCTGAGAGCTGAAGGCCCCAGAAAGACACTCTAAACTAGACGCCTAAGGCCACAAGTCAAGCATCACTTTAGCTATCACACGCTGTTTGTCATTTGAATATCTATTATTTTTGTAATCTCTTTTTTTATCTCGACTTTTCCAAGAACATTTGCTGTTAACTTACTAAGAGTTTCAACATCAAACTTTGCAGCCTGCCAATAAACACATCAAGACTGGAACACACACCCCTGCTTGGTGTTTGCTGTGTGGACTAAGTCTGAGACTGTCCAGCATTGGATTCACTCTCCTGGGGAGGCGCTGAACCAAAGTGCTTCACTGAACCCCCGGCGGTTCTCATCTGACTGTCACACTGGCAACCCCAGGCTCACTGAGTCTGCCTCATCATGTTCGGCCACTCTCCAGGAAGTTCGCCTCATCATCACATCATCAGCCATCCATTGCCAAAGAAAGAGCAGGAAAATAACAATCTGTTATTCATTCTGTCTGAGTTGATGCAAAAGATCCTAGATCCTAAATTATTAATTGGATTTTTATTAGTCTTGGCTCTCTCATTGGGCTTTTGACTTGATTTTGACTCAGTGCCATTAAGTCATTCATTCAGTTGGCAATAATGTACATATTTCTGACATAACATTTCATTTTCACTTGATTCTTTTGTATATATATTTTGTATATATGTGTGTATGATAAGTTGTTGCAGCTTCATTGCTATCTGTTGGTAGTTCAATAAATATCTTGATGTATCAACAAGTCACTGTGTTTGTATTCAGAGTTCACAACCTTCAAATAAAATAATGTCTATTAAATTGTTTCTTTAAGTTAAGAGTCATGGCCTTCATAATTTTACAAGTGCAAAATATTAATTTCCAAGTGCATTACTCCTACACATGAGAATCCCAAAGAATCACACCCCTAACAAAGGCCATGGCAGATGGCTGCTTCTTTGCCTTCTGCGGTCTTAGAACTGTGCTTAATTCTTAGATGCATGACATATAAAAGAGCAAAAAAGGAAAAAAACTGGCAATTTTGAGACTTTATGTTGTGTGAACGGTTTCACCCTTTGCAGGATGTTTATTCTGCAAGAAATAAAAACTGTGAGTCAGTGTTTATCTCAACTGTCATCAATGCCAACCAGCCCCCTTCCACGCCTAAATCAGTCTGCTGCCAAACAAACAGCATGCACTCTATTAAATATGTTTTTTTCAGGATTCATGAGACTTTGTTTGACATTTATCTTAATCTCATTCTTCACAAACATTTGTTTTTTCAATACTGAGAAGAATAAAGTAGCACCAAAACTGGATCTTAGACAGATGTGTATGAAGGAACGTATGTTCACATCCTGGAGGCAACTTAGAAATTACACCACGCCATTTAAATTGAATTTTAACACGAGATGTAGCGTGATGGATGTGTACGGGGGCTTCTGTGGTAATTTACAGCTGTGTTGGCGCTGACATGATCACAGCCTCCACTGGCTCCCATCCAAACCCATCTGAGCAAAGTGCTGTTCAAATAAGCTCCTTATTATCATGTCTGAGGGAGAGGAAGCAGAGGAATACTGTACGGTGGCCGTTAAGTGCTGAGATTTGATGCTGCCAGCTCAAAAAGCAGCTTCATGACGCTAGACACCAAACCTCTCCCATCGTCCCACATCCAATGGATCCAATGCAAAGCCAGAGAATGTCCTCCAACTGAGTCAAAGTACAGTGATAGACAGAAAATCAGCCCCATCGTTCCAAGGCATTCTTCCAGGGCTGCGGGGCTGCTGCCCTTGTAGAGAGCCAAGAGATACAACAGACAGATTTCTCCACTGAGAAATAATAATACACAAAAGATTTAATCTATAACGTTCCATCTGTTATTTTTGATTTTTTTTGTGTGTGTGTGTATTTTCATCACTTTGGAGGGGAAGCAGGGGAGGAAAAGACATCTGTTTACTGTTACTGCAACAGTCGAGATGTGCTGCGGTAGAAAGAGAAAACAACCTTTCTGTCTCCTGCGAGGAGCCAGAACACCTGCTGACAGCTGTTTTACGCTGATTTATGGCCTAACTGTATATAAAGCAGTTGAAACTAGTTCCACCTCCAGCAGGTACAACAATAACATGCTGCTTACACACTGATGCTTCAGTATAAATAATCTATATCATATAATACATGGAAAAATGTAAAGCCATATTAAAACTCCACGTAACAGAGAACTGCAGCTGCCTTATTTGAGGTGGATTAGTCTATTTCTTGGGCGTTTATTATGTTGTTCTGATATAAAGTACACAGTGGTTAATCTGAAAAAAAGCTGTCAACTAATTGATCAATGCCTAAAATAATCAGGCAGGTCAACATGTGAATGATGTGCCTGGCATGCTTTTGTACTGGATTTAAAAGCACTTGGCTGGTCATCCTGTCATTATATGAACACCATTATCCCCTTTACCACCATCACCCACTGAGTGATTTTGCGACTAGAAGCCAGGAGTGTGTTCGACTCCCCCACCCCCTCACATTTCCCCTGGCTTCCTCTCTGTGAGCCGAACTCCGAGCCATGTCTCTTCATGTTGCTGCCGGGTTCGGCTGTGTTCAGCGTGGGCGGCCGGGTGCTACTGAGGGGACAGAGGACAGATGTGGCTTACATAATGATCAGCAAATCAGTTATCTCAGCAGCCCTAATCCTGCTAGCATCCCTTCATTCACCTCCCCACGGCTCCCGACTCAACCTGCTGCGCCAGGCTTTACTGTGCTGCGCTGTGCCGCACCGAGCTGAGCCAGAGAGCCTGAGGCATGTTTCTCCTTCCTGCTACTGGTTAGAAGCAGCGAATCAATGAGCCCAGCAGGGAGAGCTTTTGCAGCTCCGCTGGAAGGCAATTATCAACATTTGTCAGTGAGGGGACAATCAGGCCACAGGATGATAGCTCAGGGGTTCAACAGACAACAGTCCAATATGAGAGCATAATGTGAAACAAAGTGGGCAGAGGCAACGCTTTGAAAGCTGTTAGAAAGACCCCATTCAGTGGCAGCTTCATAATGGAATAACACGGTGTAAATGTACCAACTTGTTTCAGCCCACTGCCTCGCATCAATGCTGGCTACAGAGATTAATGACAAGCACCAGTTCACCTGAGCAGTAAGGAGCGCCGACAATAGGTAGAGAAATGACTCATCAGATTCAAGATTAGAAACCAAAAAGGAGCCACATCCCTAAAAAGATTAGTTCATATTTGTGGTTAGCCATGCCGAAAGTTTTGGTTTTGTCCAGATGTTAAAATATCTGTCACGTAATAGTAATATTCACATTTTAAGTCAATCATATTCGTAAGCTGATTGTTACTAAAAAATTAAAATCAATAAAACCAACTTGGGAATTATTTGTTTTTCTCTTTTTCTTATCATTAAAACATGAAACCCTTCCAAACTAAATAATCTAAACTCAAAGGTCAACTCATCAGCTTTTCAGAGCTTTCAACTGCAATTAATGATGTTCATAGCCCCAGTTACTCCAGATATCTACACTGACATGAACAGTTTTCCTCACATGCCATCTACCACAAAACATTTGGTTCCCCCAAGAAAGAAGCGATTCATAAAACAGTGAACAAACAATCGCTGATCTTCTGCTGACTTCTCAAACATCTAGTGAACCCACAAGCAGAGCAAAGGTCTAAAAACAGTGAATGACCCTTATCCCACAGAGAAAATACTCCACATGAATGATTACTTTCACTCCATTGAAATATCTTTGAGTGCTTTTCTAAGTTTGAACCGCTGCCAATACAATTAGAAACTTGTTGACATATTGATGACATCTTTAGGCTCATAGTATGCACCCATATTTTATAAATACATATATAGTTGTTCCGACGGCGTCGTTGGCCTTTCGAAGTTCTGCGTCAAGGGAACGCGTTGCTCTGCAATTCACCGCCATGCCACTAGGGGGTGTGACTGTGTGTGTGTGTGTGTGGTTTCAGAGGAGTCATATCCATATCCTTGTTTAGAAAGAAGAAACACTGGAAAAAGCAACTGACGGAGGAACTGATGTTTTGAGCGGACCAATCACAGCCCTTGTGGCCCGTGTTGCCATGACGCGTAGTTGTAGTGAAGGTACACGTCAGGCTAGGGCGTAGGGGTCCGCGTCGACGCAGGGGACTACACGTAGCTAAGCCGTCGACGTGACGCAGAAGTATAAATCAAGCTTTAGACAGAGAGGACCATTACATTTTTTTAATCAAGATCTATTTTCTTACCACAGTTTCTTACCAAGTTTTCTGCTCTTAGAAAGCACTTCTTATTTCATCTGTTCTCCTCACTTTGTGAGAGTTCTTTGTTTGTGGTGTGACTGATTTAGTCTCTAATCTAATCTTTTCAGGTGAACATGAATAAAAAAAAGTTGATGATTGATCACCTACTCATGATGTTTTATTTATGTTCAAGGTCACTTTTAATGATTTTAACAAATGATAATGTAGAAAACATAATTTTAAATTTGTGATGGTCCACATTCATGTCAGGACAGTCTCGAAAAAAGAGCCCTGGCAGAATAGTGGTATTTTTCTACAGCTTGAGGAGGCAATTTATTTTTTTCCCCACACTCTGACATGTTCAACATGAGTTTAATTCACATGTGTCAGTCACACAGCGGTAGTTGAAAGTAACTACTGCGAATCACATTTCCACAAGCAGCTACACAAGTGAGTCACCAATTAGCAGCATGTCACATTTCCTAAAAGCCTGACATTCTAAATAAATGACTTCTTAAAGCGATATAAGACACTTTATGACAGCATAAAGACGTCAGGTACTTTCTTCATTCAAAACTCAGGCAGCATAACAGACAGTACAAATGATTGCAATGTGGAAAAAGGTAAAGTCCCAACAGTAATGGTGGATTTGCTCAACAATTCTGCAAACAATAGCTTGAAAAATGAACCTCACAGACTCAACAGAACGTCACCACATCAGTATTTACTGCATGTTTATTTCAGGTTGCCTCCATTATTTACTTCCACGCTATTAATAAGTAACACGAGGCGGTCTTCCTCCAGTTTTCACACCGCTTGCGTCTGTTCTTCAAATTGAATGCCAAATCATACAATGGAATAAATGCAACAAAGCAACAAATAGAGGTTCAGACAACAACATTTCTCATTATGCTTTCCCACAACAATCTGTCTGAGGCAGAGACAAGGACAACGTTGTTTCCCCCCACAGCGAGTCTACAGTAGCTAACATCTAGCCGGTGGTTTCTTTAGCCCAGAAAACACTAATAGGCCAGTCATGTCAGCACTGATGGCTGGAAATATCAGACCAGATTCAGTTCATTGGAGATTCAGTTTGAGTGGATATACATCTTTGTGAACCTTGATATAACACCAGTTCTGGTTTGATTGCACCGGTTCCCTGTCTCCGTCCGTACCTACCTACAGGAACTGATCATAGAGCAAACTTCCACCCAAACCCTCTGATCTGCCAGCAGCTTTCTCCCCTGGGCCGGCACTACTAAGCTCCATACTATGGGGGATCAAGTCTTATGCTCTGTGGCAGCACGCTCATGGAACAGCCTTCCTCGCCATCTGAGGGTAGCACAGACCCCAGACTCTTATACAAAAGGCCTAAAAACCTTTCTATTCAGAAGGACCTTTAAGTCTTGACTATTATTACTATTTTCTTTATGTGGTGTGGTCTATGTCATGAAATACTGTAGCACTTAAAAATGAATGAAAACTGCTTTACAAATTCAATGTAGAGTTATTTTTATTCATTTATTGCAATATGATTTGTGCCATCTACTCAAACTGTCCTAGCTGTGTTGACCTTGAGGGGGCAGAGAGATGTTTAACTTATTTAGTCTTCGATGTTGTATACAAAATATGTTTGGGTTGTGGACTGTTAGTCAGGATAAATGAAGAAATTCAAGGACGTCATCTTGGACTTAGGGAAACTATTCAAATAATTGAGAAAATAATAAATGGATTAATCGATTATGAAAATAATGCAGGCCTAAAGAGTAGTATTGATAGAGTCTTTGATTGAAAAAGGCATCAATAAATGCTGGGTGAAAATTGTTTAACTGATGAAATGAACAAAGCTGCATATTAGTGTTAAAATACAGCATGTGTGGGACTTTCTCCCCCTTCTGGCAGTGAGCTAATTACAAAAACACTGTTTATACTTGCTCTGCTGTAGCCTACCCCCGTCGCTACTGTTGCAGCTGTAATATGGTAGGTAAACTGCATCACTCAACCCCTGTGCAATGACTTCTTTCACTCTCAGAATTTGATCCATTCTGGTTGATAACATTTACAGTTTAGAAGTTTTGCATGATTAAATTATTTCATTTCCATTCAAGTCAACAGATAACCAGTGAATGTTGCCACTGACACCACATTAAAAAAACACTGAAATAAACAGGCATTTACCTGGAGGCGTAATCAGCATGGTGTGAACTCGTCTGGTAAGGCCTTGAATCTAACGGATGTTCATTTATATGTAGAAGTTCCGCACTGCAGGTTTAATTGCTCAAAATGTGATGGGACTATAAGTGCGTTATCCAGTGTGACTCTGCATAAAGAAACCCATCCTATGCAGTTGAGTAACAGCAGTGTTACTGTTGACATTAAACTGGACTGTTTCTACATTGCATCAGCTGCCACCTCAGTCATCTCCTGAGTCTGGAATAAATCCCAGTGTTTATAGCTCCTTTCATTTACCTTCTCCTCACCCACACAGCTTGTCTTTTCACGCATCGTTTTACACCTCTAATCAATGCCTATGAAAATATTTTACAAGATGAGGCAGAAAAAAGGAAAAGAAATTTCCCCTGACTATGATCCAACATAGTGGAGAGAAGGTGTGTGTGTGTCTGTGTGTGTGCATGAATGTGTGTGTCATGATCAAAGCCTCATAAATGCTAACAGTGACATCACCTGCTGTTCATACGAGTAGCTCGGTAACGAAGGCCACGGTCTAGCAGAGCAAAAAATAC
Source organism: Scomber japonicus (assembly GCF_027409825.1). Classification (NCBI taxonomy): domain Eukaryota; kingdom Metazoa; phylum Chordata; class Actinopteri; order Scombriformes; family Scombridae; genus Scomber; species Scomber japonicus. The sequence continues at coordinate 8,718,068 of NC_070590.1, read as the reverse complement.
AGCAATTTCTTCTGGAGACAGCGCGTCAATCTTCAAACAGCTGTTCAGAAGTGCTGCTGTGGCTGCAGTACGACTGCTGAAAAGTGCTGTAAGACTATAAAATGAGAACAACTACCTTCAGTTCAAACCTTTCCTCTGAAGCTCTCTGAACTATAGGAAACATCTATTGCGTCGTGATCTGTCAAAATGAAACGCAGTCGCCACACCTCGCAGGGAAGCGGGGCAGTAGTGGCCTAATGGTGAGAGAAAAAGGTTTCAGTCACGGGGAAAACGTGGTAGTTTGAAATCAGGACTGTGGGGATTGTGGGTGAAGAAAGTTGAACAAAGCAATCGCTGAGCTCTCCATCACCACGCTAACACTCACACACAAAAGGAGCAAAGGAGACAAAAACAGATTATACTGGAGTTATCAGAAAATGAAACAACACTGGGAGCGTTGGCAGCACAGCACCTGCTGACACACCCAGCTTCATATCAGCAGGCTTTTTTTGTTTGTTTTCTTGGGTTATTTTTCTATTACTTTCTCAGCTTGTTAATGGCAGATAAAGAATGTTTATGATACTACTTTATTAATAGTTGAATTGCCTTTACTCTAAGGCTATTGTGCCTAAAATATGTCTATAAATAAATACAATACTTTCATATGAAGTCATTAAACAACAAAGAACAGTTAAATATTTCAAGTTAAATTGGATGACTGGAGGTACGCTAACATCTGTGCATTAACGAAGGAGCTACAGCTGAATGTCAATTAGCTTAGCTTAGCATAAAGACTAGACATAGGGTAAAACAGCTAGCCTGAATGTCTCCAGAAAAACACAGCAAAGTAATTATTATATTTTGTTGGTTATACACAAACCAAAATGTAAATAAGACATGTTGTGGTTTAAGGATATGTACATTAAATTGAACTCTTCTCAATTTACCCAAATCCCACCACTGTTATTTCTGAGTGCTTGTTTGTTTGGGGTCCAATTTAATAGCATCTTGTTATATCTGGTGTGTTTGTTTGAGTGAACAGGGGATCAATACCTTTGTACAATTGTGGCTAGAGATTTCTAACCTCATTATTTATACGTCTGCTATTGTTCTGTTTTTTCAAAATAAAATACCAGCCAATTGCCAATTAATATTATTCAAAGTTTCTTCAAGTTCAATGAGTTTATTATGACTGCAACTAACCATTATTTTCATTATCATCGATCTGTTGATTAGATTCTCAATTAACTGAGTAGTTGATTGGTCTATAAAATGTCTGAAGATGGTGAAAAATGATGACCAACGTTTCCCAAAAGATCAAGGTGCAACTTCAAATATCTTATTTAGTTATATTTCGATATTTACATCAAAGTCCAAATAAAAGAAAATATCCACATTTGAGAAGCTGAATTCTGAGAATGTCTTTTTTTTTTTTTTTTTTTTATCAATTAATCGATTATCAAAATATTTTTTTCTTGTCAATTGACAGATCAGGTAATCAACTAATCTTTACTATCTGACAAATATAAAAAATAAAGGTAATGGCAGGTGTTGGAATACTAAACAAACAGGGAACGTCAACTCTTCACATCTGAGGGGCGAAAACCTGTGTATTTTCTGGTTCCAGTTTTTTAATACAAATCTTTGCTTCTTTGGTATATATGTTAATAAACGTGTGGGTTGTGGACTGTTAGTCAGATAAAACGAGCAATGTGGATACATTAACTTGGAAATCATTACAGGCATTTTTCACTATTTACTTACATTTCATGGATTAATAGGAAAAAATAACCCAGATCAATTGATAATTAAAAAAAACAATTAAAACAACAACAACTTTGCAGTCTTAATGTAGATTAAACAAACAATAATTTAAAATGACGTTTCTCTAGCATGAATAATTCTACCATTAGTACTCAAAGAGAGTAACCACATTTCCGACGAGCATGTGAACACACCACAGCCTTCAAAGGTCCCTCTCAGGTGTTAATAACCACAGCTGAGTGAAGGATACAAACAGTGGCAGAAAGCTGCCTTGGGTTAAATTGTTCATCTGCTATGGACACTTCAACTGTTTCTCATTTCCCATGATGCTCGGCTGATTAAACTGTCATGACTGCGCTTTGCCTTATCACCTGATCTTTACTGCTGTGCAGCCGGGCAGGCAATGTGGAGAAGATACTGCTTTGTCTTTTGTACATATACTCACACTGAGCTTTTATCTCATATGCACAAAGCCCACACTAGACTGCCTTTTAAATGCTGTGGACTCCGAGAGTGCGAGCTACAGAAAGAAAGAAACACACATACGCACACTCCACACATCAAAGCCTACTACTGGAAGAAGAAAAACAGAATAATCTCTCTAGAAAAACTACACAAACTGGGTTTCTCTTCAGAAAGATAAACAATTCATAGGTGAGGTGATGTGATCAACTGTAATAAATAGCTAAAAAAACAAAAAGACAACCATATTCTGTTTTAGCTGCTTGATTGCCATCAACCCTGAGAGGGGATTGAAGGTGGACCGGGGAAAAGAAGCCCTTGCTACAATGTGTATGCTTTAGTCTGAATCAGTGGATGGGTTAGGGTTAGGAGTGTTTTGCCTTTGGTTTGATTTCCTTTCATACAGAGAAAAATTCAAGCAAACCAAAATTCATCCCTACAAACCACATGAGAAGGTTCACTCCAAATGTGTCTGGGGTGGGAGCAAGAATATATAAACAGAGAGAGAACAGAAGTTCCTCTGGCCAAATACAAAGTTCTTCATTGCACTTGTCCAGGTTGGACCTCAATTATTTCTCTGGCTAGCTGCTTGTAGCTGTTAAATCCGGTCATCCCATCCCAATATGTAGAGCACATCTCACCACAGAAGCTGTTTAGCAAGTTTAGAGCAAGTTTGAGAAAGTTTGAGCGGTAGTTAGGTTGGACTGAGGTCGGATCGTTCTCGCACCACAGACGAACCACTCAGGAATTTGTGTGGGACCCGAGGCAAGAACACCTCCTCTGAAGGGTCTCGGTGCAGTTGAGTATGATTACTGTGTTCAGACCCAAACGAATCGCAACGAGGGGGAAAATCAACCAGAGTCTGATTCAACAAAAAAATACAAAATGCATGTCTGAAAATGTCCTAAGAAGACAGGAAAGTACATCAAAAATCCTCCTCATCAGTCTTTTGAAGAACTTGATGTCACTTCATAAAGTTTAGTTTGGAGTTCCTCTTGTCTCTCTCATCCAGTTGTTTCCCTGATCCTTCCTATAAGAAAACTGTGAGGCTGGAAACCTGGATGCCAACACTCCACTGATGAAATCAGAGGATATTTGAAGGCATCTACAAGTTGTGCACTCTTTTTAACGGTACTTTTATATCATTTTTGTCTCATTAAACAAAGTCGTGTGCAGTAGTTTGCAAACCAGCTGCTGTTCTGCACTGTAGAAATAACACAGCTGCTAGTAGTTTACTGTCATTTCACAGGAAAATAACTTACAATAACTCAACGAGGAAGACGGCGACACATTCTCAGAGCCGACAATAATATAACTGAAGACAAGTTGAAAGTGAGGAAGAGTTCAGGTCCATTTAGCAGCCCCTCAGCTAACAACATGTTCTCAGTAGTAAGTTAATCAGGGACATTTTACAGGTCAGGGATTCAGCTGATGAGCAACACTAATGGTAAAAGCAGTTAACAGTAGGTGACCTTTAATACCTACTTCATCAAGATTACCAGCAGCTGATAACGATGAGTACAAGGGTCAGAGTACTTGTTCAGACAGAAAAAAGTGACTAACACAGATAGTAGCTAACAAGGTCTAATTCGAAATTCACTGACTTACTCCGTAGTGTCACTTTGACAGCCTTTACAGGTCCAGCTGTACAGTATCAACATGGTTGCTATGGAAGCGTGATCTAATATGACTACCATAAGCACAGATTTGTTGTGTATATTTCAGCTTTCTCCATACACGTTTTTAGCCATATTTTTGACAGTTGTTCGTCCTACCACTCCGGCGCACACTGAAATATCTCGACAGCTGTTAGAGGGATTGACGTGACATTTTGCGCAGACGTTCATGAGCCTCACAGGGTGAATTCCTAATGACTTTGATGACACCCTGACTTTTCATCTAGTGCAGCCAACAGGTCAACTTTTTCATTTATCCAGTGAAATATTTTCACATTTAATACCCACTGGCACAAACGTTCCAGGAGCAGGGCTGGTCCTGGTCTCGGTCCCAGTCCCGGTCCCAATGGCCTAGTGAAGCCTAAAACTACAACATCACAATTAAATTCCAGCTAGGGATCTCCCCGCTTGTCTACCTCTGTATTATACCTTATGGGATAAAAGGTCAAATGCCTTAAGCTCTTAAGAGTGACACTGTTTCTTTTGCAACTCTCATTAAACTGACTGATAGCCATAAAACTAATGCAAACACTGCATTGTTTGATTATGCACACATACACACACAGATGTAGTCTGGTTTTATGAATACCTGACCTCAGGTTAGTGACTGACATGTGCATATTTGTAACAGGCTGCCGAAAACTGACCGGCTCAAGAAATAACTAAGTATACCAAAAATGAAAGAGTAGAGTGCATCTTATTCTCGGTGAAGCTCAGCACTGTAAGGCACAGAGCAGGCCTTAAATTGGTGTTCGGGGATTAGCTTAATCATCTGAACATAAAAAAAAAGCGGCTCCATAACCCACGTGGCTGTAATTAAAAGCCTGACTCCTTGCTCCGTATCCACAGGCTGTCTGCTGCACCTGTCCCTCATTTGGCTCTTTGCACTGATCTGGGGCAGCAGATCCCTGACAGGCATACAGAGCAGCTTCTGCACGCGCTCAGTCTGTGCTGCAGCCAGCAGCGAGTCAACGTCTGCCTTGTGTGAGGAACCTGGAGAGGAAACACTCTCCAACAAAGTCAGCCTGTGAACAAACACCTCTTTTACCCCCTCACTCTCGCTCTGCCTTTTGCTCTCGGGCTGTTTTATCCTCCTCCCTTCTTCTTCTTCTTCTTCTTCTTTCTCGCTCATCTCAGACAGATCAGCTCGGACTGATAAAGAGCAACGACTTAAGTCTGCAGCAAGTAACTCCACTTGTCTTTGCAAATGACTTTCACCCCTCAGTCTCCCTTGTTTCCAGAGGCTTAGCACATTAAAGATAAAATCTCATTTCCTAGTCTAGCAGTGCAGCACAGCTAGCCCACAGCTCTGTGAGACTGCATCAGGTACTGACACATCACAATCATTACCCTCACATTACTATGTGCAGCCTCTGTAGACATAACACATCAGAGCCATGGTGTGATATAAACACAATACTATAATATTGTCCACCTGCTGCAACATTAGCTAACCTAACCTAAAAAGAAGGTAAAAACGAAAGGGAGCACACCCAAACCGGCAGTTACTGGATTTTGGGGCTGATGCTGATATTAGAGAGTAAAAACAATATCGATAAATTGGCTGATATATGTATTTATACAGAATATATACAAGAATACACATTTTTTACAATGATCTATCAAACGTGGTCATCTATCAAGATATAAAATAAATTTTACAGTTTGAGAAAAACCTTAATGTTTATCAATAACAATAAATAAATACCTTAACAAAAAACATGTACATATAACTTGAATTAAGAAAAGGATCAAATATACATAAAATGCTGCAATATAACTTTAAATTACAAAAACATTTCAATATCAAAATATACGCCGATATGAAGATACAATTTCATCTATGAACCCAACAAACGTTCAAAGATCAAAAGAAGACTAAACTTGATACAAAGGAAAAAGGGCTATGTAGTGTCTAAGTCCTTCACTTTAGCCGCTACTGGCTGCCAATGGTGGTAATTGTTTAGACGTGCACTCAACATGAATGATAGGCTATTCAGTCTTACCAAATGTCTGTGTTATGCATCGCCCGTCACTTTACATAAGCTTTTCTTATAAAACTAAACAAATATAGCCCAACATACACGAGCACAGTCAAAAACTGTCTGCCTCCTTCCATCTGTAACACCTGTGATCAGTGGCATGTTCTTAAAGGTCAGTCTGTGACCAGCCGGGCCTTTACCATGTACTCCCTAGTGTTTGAGAAGAACATTACATTTAACCCAAATCAGATAAATGGACGTGGAAACATCATTTGTAATGTCCATGAGCACCTACGGCAAGTACTGTAGACCAAAGTTGAAGCAGGACCTCATAACAGGCAGTTAACCGTTCTACTTCATTTAAGTTGTAATAGACCAGAATCATCTTCTTAAAAAATATAATTCTGCAATTATGAGCAAACGTTTTTGCAGCTTAGTGTCAAGTGTTTGTGAGTGACTCAGAAATCATTTTGAGATCTCAAGAAAGCAATCTTCTTACATCCACATCACAACATTCCTTTTCATGATCATGAAAGACGCTTCAAGCAAAACAAAACTCGTCAGGTCCTCAGAGGTCATCCTCACAGAGATACAATACACAGAAAATACAGCAGTGTAATAAACTCTAATGAACTCTCACAACTGTTATCATAAACCATGCTAAACTGTCTTAATCCTGCTCTCCCAGACTCTCTAATTGCTCTTAACCTCACAGGATTCATAGAGTTGATGCGATTTTCTTAATTGCAGAGAGCCCACATTCCCCTCACTTGTTTGCAGTCATACGAGGAAACTCACTGCAGCCTGAAATGACTCCCGACATCCAAAATGTGCCTTTAGGAGGCTCGGTTTTTTTCTTTAAACCCTCATGCGTGTGTGGTGCAATCCACATGAGCTGTTTTTTTGGGGGTTTTTTTTGTGAAGGCAGTCTAAATCCGTTCAATTTCAGTTTTGTTTCTGTGCACTTTGGATTCTCGCTTTCCTGTAGGTGCAGCCCCGAGGCTCCAGAGCGCCCTCAAATCATTGCCTGCTATTGGCATGAAACATCGTTCCCTCTCTCCCACACGATGTCAATAGAGCGGAAAGGAGAGATTTTTCACAGAACCACAGGCTAAACTCACATTCAACTTTAATGTTTATCAGAATAGGAACCGAGAAGAAACAGACAGGGAGCTGCAGGTCAAACAGTTCGACACCGCTGGAGCGCCAAGGAAAAGCATGGGACCAGACCTTACAGGCGATTGTACCGAGGCATCAGAATCTGGGATGTTTCAATGACTTTATTCGTCCAGTTTTTGGCCCACTTCCTGGAATTTTATTTTAGTGATGAGAAGAAACATGCCAACTCCTCCTTCTTCTTCTCACATTTCATCATCGAGTAAACTGCTGAAGGAGAAACCATTCATTCAAAGAGTTATTATTCATCAAGTGACTGTGTGATTAACATTGCGTCAGTGAGTAGTGGAAAAGCTACAGGTTTTTCCTCCCAATGTGCTACTATGACAATATCAGCTTTTTATTATTCCGCTGAATTACATCACCGGGTCCGATCCCGTCTCGGCACACTTGCAGCCTAATTATAACCAACATGTGTTCTTCAAAAGGATTTGAATGGATAAAAAGCAAATGAATAAAGCATCAGGGCTGCGTGTTTATTTATCGCTTATTTATCACTAAATGTCAGACTTTCAATGTTTTTTAAGGCCTGTGGGAGCCCTGAAAGGCCAGAGGGGTCAAACAAATATCTGATTTGCATTGTGACTGTGGGGCAGGAATACATCACAAGCAGACAGCCAGGGAATTCAAAATCAGACAGACGCACTGGGGGTATTTATTCAGAAAACCAGTTTGTTCTAGAGTGATAATTTGTCGAGCAAACTGGGGGTTGACGATCTGCAGCTTCTGAGGCAGAAATGAGAAATTAAAAGATGTTACAATATCTTTCTGCTGGGATTTCTTGTTGTCCCGAGATGTTCTACATAGATGTCCTTGTTTACTTTGAGCCCTGCTCATTAATAAGACCAGACTGTCGCCAACTGACCTTCTACTGGCTCTAAAAGCAGTATATATAAGTATGTGTGTGTATGTGTGTGTGTGTGTGTGTGTGTGTGTGTGTGTGTGTGTATGTGTATGTGAGTCATTGAGGGTGCCGTACGTGTGTAAGAGGCGAAATGCACAAGGTCCTGCAGTGATGAATGTGCAGTAATCCGGGCCTACAGTGTGTGGCTCATAAATGTAGCCTCCAGTGTTCAGAAGCCTGTATGATTCTCATTTCTGTGTGACAGCGCTGTGAATCTTTGCCAACTTTCCTTTCAAGAACACGCTTTATCTTCTGGACTTCTAACAGACCTGATCACATCCAGTTAGTGGGACAAAAGTCCACCGGCAATAGAACCTGACCTGTATGTATGTGGATAATGTCTCACCTACATTTCAGCATGATTTCCTGAAGTCTGTGTTGGTTAAACCTGGCTGTGCTGCCTGGATCTTTTTTTCACCATATGGGCCTCACCGCCTTTGAACTGCTCAGGCTGTATTGGACTTGACAATTTATTAGGAATGCACAATAATACCAGGACATTATTGATATCACCCAAACATTTCTTCCGATTTGACAGGCATATTCATCGCCTTCTCCTCTGGCTGTGCTTCCCTCCACGGACTGTCTCACCCTGACGGTCGCTGCTTCTTCCCACTTTAACCTGAATAACAAACAGGAGGTCGGTGTTCCGGTTGGATCCACAAGGAAACTACCAAGGTAAAAATTCAGGCTTTAAATTAGTTTAGTCATAATCACTCAGCACCCGGGGGTGCCTTGTGGACAAGCAAAGGGCACCACAAGGTTTAGGCCAGTTTTTCTTCCACTGTACATTTTTATTAATGTTTTGACGCATAAGAACAACATCCTCATATTACAGCTTTAAACGTATTAAACGAGAACAACATTTAAGTTACTTTATAAGAAAACCTCATTACAGGTGCAGTTATAACACAGCTAGGACCGGCAACAGTTCAACATTTCTGGATGTCATAGCAACGCAACATGCTCTACAATGCATAAATCACTGTGCTCTTAACAAAACAAGCCATGGAAATCCCTCCCAGTCCTGACACACAGACAGGGAGACGACCAAAAGAAGTAAAACTACATTTTATAGTGAAAAGTGCTGCACTGATTGCTTTTCATGTGGAGGGGAAGCTAGCTGTCCCACACTGCAATACCTCATCTGCAGTAGAAACTGTCAGATGTCTAATGGTGCCAAATAACTCCAAGAGGCATCTCAAGAAAACACATCCTCTTTAGCCAGCAAAGATATGGAAAGAGGTCAATTAAAAACAAAAGATTCATGATGTGCATTTGTATTTATTATTTTCTTGACAAACTCAAATGTAGAATGTAAACTAGCTGCTTTTGAACAGTGCATTTAACCCCCTAACATGCTAAACTTTATTAGATTAGTTCAGCAGCACAGTCTAACAGGAAGTCACCCGACTTCCTGTTAGACTGTGCTGCTGTGCTGTTAGACTGTACTTCCTACAATAACATAATATTGCAAATCTGAATTAATATTCATAAAACAATGTCTTGTGTCCAGCTTACAACTTCTGCTGCTTTCAAATGCACCTCGGAACATGGCAAAATACACGGTTTTACACTTGAGATTGAGATTATTTTTAATGCGTAAGGCCAAAATCTGAACTACCTGTTGTCAGATCTTACTGGAAGGATTATGTAATATTTGAAATATCTGCGATAACTAAATTTGGTGACGTTGCGCTGCCTGTTCGATTAAACTTGGTCAAGGAAACCAAACACTTTTGCGTAAACGCCTTTGCACAAGTCTGTCAGGCATTTGTCAGCACATGCGTGCTACTCAGCTGGCGCCGACAGTCTGACAGACTGTCAGACAGTTAGCCGCTCCGCACAGCAGGCAGCAGGTCAAATTCTGTGGCCTCTTTTTAATTCTACCCACTGCTCTCATCTTCTCTAACCTCCACTTAACCTGAACTGCTGGAGCAGGCAGGAGGAAGCTGAGCCACCTCTGCTTCAACAGGCATCCTTAATAATAGACTGGAGTTGTGCAAATTACCTTTCTGTCACTGTCGCGGTGGGGAAGCTCTGAGGCAGCTCATGTTTGCTGGAGGAGTATGAAATACTCATTCAGGCACCGTATGCATGGGCACATGAATACAGCTTACACTGCTTGTATCTGCTGTAGAAAGGCACTTTTATGCTGAGATGTATCAGAGATGTACCAGCATGTCTAAGTTTGTTTTGGTCAATGTGTGGCAAGTCACATGAATGCAAGAGAAGTAGACAAATTTAAACATCAAAGCTGGTGTATTTGATGTTAGTAAGCTGTAAAGCAGGTTTTCAATATGGCCTAAAGAAAAGTGCAGAGGCCTCAAATCACACAGCAAAGGCAAGTAAGTGATGAGAGGCAGCCACTCCTTCATCTAGTACAGAGGAACTTAAATACAAGTCTCCCTTAATGACTTTACAACCACATTTATGGGAGAAATGACTCCTCTGTTCTTTAACCAAGCCCTTCAACTTGAGTTTCGGAAGGTGTGATGGCAGAAACACTGGTGTTTATTAGACACTTCTTCTCTGTATTCATCATTGAAAATCTTTGATATTACAAATATTCTGTTGAAGTCTTGATATCACAACTTCATCAGGTTCAGTTTTGTGGTTATTCTGTTAAACTGTTTTCTTGCACTTTTAAGGATTGCATTTCAATTCCGTTGCACTTGTACAATGACAATAAAAGATCTATCCTATTCTATTAAGGAGTTATTGCAAATCAAGCACAGTGACGGTCATGGATTTCCCTCAAGCAAAATGAACAAGTCTCGATCCATTCTGGTGAACGTTGGCCTCATTTTTCGAATCAACCTGTCGTGTCTTATCAAACCACCCTGGAAGTTGACAGCTGTTATCACACCCTTTGCTAATATGCAACAGGCTTTTCTTGGCCTGATAGATCTCATTCATTGTATGTCTTGTCATGTAAGATATCAAATCCAAATTTGAACAGAGAAAAGTAATCCTTTCCAGAGAAGATCTGTGCCGAAAAAGGAGGCTTTATCATTCAAACAAATCAGCGGGGAAATTAGCTGTAGCCGCTGATAACTCTGCGGATTTTAGATGGGGGCTTGTCGACATTCGTAGGCTATAAATGATGACTCGATAATGAAAATAATTGTTAGATGTTGGACTATTTGATGTATTATTCTTAGCTTCATATTCCGTGAAGAGATGAATGCAACATTTGTATGTATTTCAAGGCTTTATTGGACAAACTCTTGCTAACTTAGTTCCTAGCAAGTTTGCCACATCTAGACAATCACCACAGCCACCCAAAACTCACACTTGCACACACACACACTCGCATACCAATCGTGAAAGCCTCTATTCAACAGATTTAGGCTCATTTGAATTAGAGGAGCAGCGATTGTCTGCCAACTAGAGCCGGTTTAGTGGGACGTTTGACTATTTCTCAATAAGCTGAACAAGTTTTACAAGCAGCACTGATGATTCACTTCTTCTGTCCTGCCGGTACCATAAATATCTGGCTATTGTTCAGTGGAATTTTTTTTAACATTTTCTCTCTGTACCAAAACAAAGATGGCAACCGGAATCAGAAATGTCTCCTTACCTTCTTCCCTGTCTTCTTAACTGTATGATAAATGAGTCCAATACTAAAATATTTTATTATCCGATATGTGTGATATGACGTGATGAGTAAAGACGTACAAAACTTTGGTTACCATCTCAGATTGGGTGAAGGAATAAAATCACAACTATTTCACATTTTGGCGGGAAGTGTCATTTACAGATTTCGGCTGTGTTCTTTGGTATCACAGACTGTGCCAATATTCTGTGGTTCCAGTATCTAAAATGGGATAATTTGCTGCTCTGATACAGTTTATTCTCTATTATCAATTGAAAGTCTACTGTTTTTGGAGATTTGCTGACTTTGCTTTATAGACTCAATATTTAGTCATACACTAACCAACAGATTAACTGCCTTTAGTTGAAGCTGAGTTGAAATACACAGAATCCCAGTAAAACTGTCCACACAGGAGCTTTAAACTTACAAATAACAGACATGATAACATGGACAGGCAAAATATGGGTCAACAAAACATAACACTCAAATAAAGGGTTAGGGTTAAAAAATCATGTATGAATCAGAGCCAAATGTACATGTGTGAATACATAAGCAACAAAACTGTGTGGCTACTGCTGACGCCTGTCAACCTTTGAACGCACCGCCTTGCTTCACATGCTTGACAACTTCCTGAAGTCCGTGTTATTATTATAACTTCACTGTGACGCCTGGCCCCGGGTTAGCTACGTGGCTCTTGATATCCATCCTGGTCGATGTTACGCACGACCTGCCGGGTTGACAGTGTGTTTATAAAGAAGGTCCATTTTGTAATTCATCACTCGTGCACCCACTCTCTCTCTCACACACACACATAGCCTACTCACACACACGCACACACAGTATGGGAATGTAAAGGTTTATGTTATTTGGGTAGGGGAGGGAGGGGGAGTAAACTGTTGAAGCGAGCACAATCGATGTGAAGTACGCAGCGTTTCAGCCGAATTACAACCTCTGCTCTGCTTGCACACTGCAGCGACCAACCAAACTAACACTGGAAGTATTTGTGGCGTATATCGTCACCTCCACAACACGGCGAGACGACCGACAAAACAGCAGACAGGCTGCAGCCGAGCTTCCCTTACCTGTATCTGCGGGATAACGCCCGGACCGTCCACTGTGTCGGGCGAGTTGTCGAAGACTCGGTCCCTGTACAAAGACCACAGCCCGACATTGGGGAGGAAAAGAAGAGCCGCTATGAGCAGCCCGGCGAACTGCAGCAGCCGCTTCTCTTTCCGTCTCATGTCTCCGGGAGAAAGCCTGTGAAGCAGCGGCGGTGCAAAACTAGCGAGTCCCGACTCCCCTGCCTCGCTGAGCGGAGACAACTTTCACTGTGACTGTGGGGACGGACACCGGCGCTGTGTGAAAGCTTGCACGGCGGCGAGCTCACTGCCACTAGAGGGCGCAAACCACTGCGGAGGAGGAGGAGGAGGAAGAGGGTCAGACAACAACACAAGACTTAATTAAAGCATGTTTTAAATGGAATGTAACGAGATCCGTTTTTATTTAATAAAAACCCAGCCGATTACACAGTGAAATGGGGGACATTGTGGGGAGCAGAGCCAAACTAAAATCACCAAAAGTTATACAGGCCTGCTGCATGTCCGGCTGGGAACTTCTGCTGCCTTCACATGCACCTCGGAAATAAGACAATCACTGTTTTAGATACGAACTTACTGGATATAAACCACCTGTATAACCAGTAAATTCACCCTGAAAGCATACACATGAAAATCACTTTATTTTAGTAGTTTTAAAATACTTGAGACATTTTCTTCATTATGAATTAATATACAATACTATAATATTGCAATTCTTAAAACATATTCATAAAACAATGTATTATGTTCGGTTTACGACCTCCGCTGCCTTCAAATTGTACTTTTCTGTTAGTACTCAACTTACTTTGTCACTGAAAGGCAAACTTCAATAACTGCAAACATGTAGTAATGGCCCTGTGTTCATTGAGTGGATAGATGATATGGATGGTTTAAATGGAATGTAAAGACAGATATTCAGCGCAGAGTGAAACTCAATTATCACCTAAACTTATGTGACATACAACTTCTGCTGCCTTCATAATGCACGTCAGAAATAAGTTAAACACTGTTTTATATTGGCAAAATTACTTGTAGGCCTATAGACTGAATAAAATAACAGAATGCATCCAGTTTAATAAGCCAGTGTGAACATAAAAACTACTTGATGCCCAAGCAGATCTGAGAAGCACCTGCTGTCAGATCTTTTTGAATGGACTTTCCTGCCACTGCTAGACTTACCTTTGTACTAAATCTGTTCAGAGATATATCAGTTTTGTTTTTCCTTGTTGTAATCATTGCTCCTTTTTCATACTGGATATTAAAAGAGGCTTTCAAATGTGCTTTCAATATAAGTGGTGGGGACAAAAATCCAAAGTGTGTCAACACAGTCATTTTGTGAAAAAGTGCCTTTTAATGTTTATCTGATACTTATAGTTTGAGTTAGTCATATCAGCTTTGATATAACATTCTCTATTTGATAAATTTGGCACTAAAAAGACTGTAATGTTGAAAAATTTGACTTATTTTGATGAGTACAGCTTCATATTATCTCACAATAAACTTTCAGATACATGTTTGCACAGAAGGACCACTGTTGATTTTGCCTCACATCATTTACATTGTAAGTGCATTATGAATGGATCTTCTAATGGCCAGGAGGAACAGGAGGGATGATTATGACAAGAAAAACATTCAATTTTCATCTGAGTACCTGACTGCTGCTTTAAGAAAGACTTTAAGAATTGTGAACCCTTCTTTTAAGTGTTTACTCTGTATTGGCAATATTCAAAGTCATTTTAGGAAGTCGCCATCAGTACTATAATCTCATTCTGCGCTCTCCAAACTCCACTTTGCCTGTCAGAGAAACAAATTATGTATTTTTCGTTTGAAGAAAAATACAAACATAGTTGTAAGCATTTATTGAATCATAGTGGTTACTCTTTGTGTGTTTAAGCACAAAATCAATGTGATTAGGGTTAAGAAAAGAGGATTGTTTGAGTTGAAATTGCTACTATGTTAAGGTTAAAGAAGCTTCATAGTCATAGTTACAAAAATAACTACTTGGATATGGTTGTTAATGAATGGTCATGGTTCCAAAACATTGTTGATTGGTGGTACAAAGGAAAATGAACAATGATATCCATCCACCCACCCTGACCTTCACTCTCTGTGGATTTTTTAACATAAATACGTTTTCTTGGCATTTTCTGAAACAAATAATGGCTTCGGTTTTTGGGGGGATATAAGTCTCCTCCACACTGGGCATGAGGGCTCACTGAGGGGTTTGGTGATTATGCATATGGTGTGAATCATATGTTATGATATTCTCAGTCAATCTATTTGAACACCATTGGGATATTTCAGAGTAATAAAAAAAACAGATCATTCTCCACCATCGTCATCCAAACTGCTCTTAAAGCCCATGGCGGTATTCTATCACCTCACTAAGACACTTTATATTGTTTTCCTATTTGTCACCCATCTGTATGCTTATGTAGCTTAACACAGGAAGTAATTACACACTGAGAAAGCCTGTGGGCGTATGGACACCTGATTGTTTGGATTTGTAAGTCTGATCGAAATCTCAGGAACCGTAAGGCATATTGTAATTGTCCGTGAAAACATGTTTGGTTCAGAAAAGCATTGCGCCTGTTTAGTTAATGTCATGTAATATTAATGTGATGTTGCTCTTCTCTTTATCTTTCAGCTGTCTTTAAAATTTACAGCATGAATCTGTTTTTGCAGTCGATTGCACAACTTGATAGTGTTTGTTTTTCTATGTGAATGCATGATGACAGATGCTGACGGTTGTGTGTTTGCCAATCAGAGGGGAATAACACCAGTGACTTCTGCATGCACTGCTGTCACGTAAAAAAAAAACAGTCCATACAGCTGTAGTGTGCAAAATCTGTTCAACTGCTGCACGCCGGGGATGTTGTTGAGCTGATATCTCCAGCTTTTGTCTCCACATCTGGTTGATTTGTTGTCACTGTGAAGCACACAAAGTTTTTTGTTTATTCAATACGGAGCATGCTGATGGGAAATCATTTGAAAAGATGTTAGTTTAATGTCCAGTTTTAACATGCAAGGCATTTCATTAGACCATACACTGCGTCATGAACAACAAACCACAACAAAAATATAATACAAATCTCAGCAAAATGTCATTAAAACTGTTGTACATCACACTGAAAAAGATGTTTACTGATCCAGCAGGGTCCAAATTAACAACCATCTGTTCCTTCAGGTTTCTCCTGCGGCTCCTTCAACACTGCTGAACCAGAGCCAATGGTGGAGAGAATAAAACCTGATTGTGTCTCTGATAGAAATCTACCACAGCTAGTTTGGAAGCACAGAACTAAGCATTCCTGTATATAAGTTGTGGACTGACTGTAAGCATGTGTGAGTGTATAAATGATTCCTTCTAGACAAAAAACTTAGATTCAAAGGATGGCAGAAGGACTATCTGTCACATTAGGCATAGATTTCATGTATTTTACTTAGAACAGTGTATTAACAAGCTGAACGAGGTTGAAGTTTGAAGGTTTTGGCAAAAGTTGGTTTTGCCATCTATAAAAACAAACGTCACCAGCAAATTTACTCAGCTGCAGCTAATTAGCATTAATTTTGTGATTTGGCCGAACAACATAAAACAAACTCTTCCCTGTCTTCTGGGTCATACGTTCTCTGCACATTGGTGTCTCTGTACTACAATATTTATCCCCCGTTCTGAGGATCAGGCACAAGGTCCACACATAGACTTACACCTCTAATCGTCTACTTTATGTAAGGGATGATACCACTCATGGTGAATATTCTAATGTAAAAAACAACAACACAAAAACAAAAATGCCAGTGTATATTTCTTTCCATTTTGAATGGACCCCACAAATGAGGGAAAACATCAAAGTCCACAGGAGGGCAATACTGCGAGACACACTCACTCTATTGATTTGATTCACCTCTGCCAACTACAGTATGTGTGAAGAAAACATCAAATGCATTCAATTAACATTTAATGATTTCTGTTTTTTTCCTCACTGTTCTGTTATATTATTATTATTCACACAAATGGATTCTGTAAATTGTACACACTGACATGTATTTCATTTGATTTCTTACAATAACCCTTCTGGCAATTAAATCATGATCACCACTTTAATCATACTGTAGGAAACTCAAAGCATCGTTAAGGTGAGGAAGAAACTTCTGGGCTTGGGTAAATAGTGATGAATTCAGTATTTAACTAAAACCATCATTATTAATAAAACCAAACGAAAACCATGATTTACAAGTCCACCCATATCAAGTGTTTTAGCAGCCTTACCTGACTACCACAGTATGCAGAATGTGAAGCCCTGTGTCTGCTTTGTACACCCCAAACATCCAGCCAGACAAATAAATTTTTCCAGCTGACATAATCCTCATCATATTCATTGAAGCACATTAGTTGTTTATTAATGCGGGCAGTTTTGGATTAATGAACACTTCAAATTGAGACAATTGAAGTAAAATGAATGTTAAAGACATCACTGTTTGCACTACTTTTTGTGGCCATCCAGGAAATTAAGAATTTAATGTAGTTCACAGAAGAAAAACATAGCACAGAATAATAACAGAGTAAAAAAAAAGTCCAATTCATATTTTATTGTGATGCCCCAGACTACGCCTGCCGACTTTCTTTTTGTCAGTGTTTGTTGCATCAGTTTTAAACCTGCTGCCTGCTAGCCCCTTACCACTGCTGCTTCTATGTCTCTGCATGTCACCTGCAGAGTTATGGATTTAAAAAAAGTGCTTGGCAGAAATCGATGTGAGTCAAGACAGAGTGTGGCCGACACAACAAAAGCATCAAATGCATGAGCAGAAATGAAAATGTGAAAAATAACCTGTTCTGAAAGCATTTAAAATCACATAGAGAGGCCATGCTGGCAGAAAAAAACTTGAGCACAGTCTGAAACACAGATCTTATTTGTAATGTGTGAAGATCAGTGGGGATAGTATGAAGTAAACAAGGCATTTTCCCCATATGAATAATACTTGTAATCTGCTCATTGAAAGTGTCTCACATGTTTTTGTCCCTCAACAAAAGTTCAAAAATGTAACTTGTTCAAAACCTTTCATTAAATTGGAATCTACTTTTTCTCTCTCATTGAAAAAATCATAATCTACGGTATGAATATGCAAATATTGTTAATTTCAATTTCATGTCTCCTACTTCACTGAAAGGCCCATTCACAATGAGTGCACAGGAGGTTTCAAGTTTCCACAGCATGTTTGTACAAATTGTACCGGCTCTCGATGGCCTCCAGACTAGGTGTGATGTCACAAATCCTGCTTGTAGGTGCACGCCACAAACTCAGATTATAGGTGAGCACAGAGAAACTTTCCAACTCTGCACATAAATCATTCTACAATATGAAGGTCAAATATCCAACTGAAGCAACTAGAAGAAAAACCCGTTTTTGAGCAAAGAAGGACTTTAATATTGTAGTAGATACTATCAGCAGATATTTACAGCAACATCAGAAATACTTTGTCATTGAACATTTCAACTCATATGTTCAGTATCAACACTTGCAGCATTTTCTCACTATGTTGAGAGAAAACATATCTGCTGTTTTAGCAGTATATAAATGCAATCCAAACTGTGATTATATGTCAATATAAGGCTGACACTGCTAAATCATTTATGCACTGTACATCAGAGTTAAGAGGTTAAGATCAGTTAAGAGGTCTTTATATTACTGACATTGACTTTACATAACAGTTTGGATCTGTTAAAACTTCAGCTTATGCAAATTCAAACCTGTAAGGGCGGTGGAGCATGTGCTGTATGAAAAGAGTTTCACATCCTTGTTGTTGGTTTGAAAAAAACAATGCCCTCAACTCACTGAATAATGTGCTCATGAGTTTGCAGTTTGCAGGTAGGCATCTACAACCTTAAGCAACCTGATTTTTTAAAAATATGCAATCAGAAAATGTGTACTAAAACCTTTAAGTTTAATTAAAGTGCAATAGTGTTTGATTGGAGTGGGTCTTTAAGTTGCTACCACACAAACTGGAAATGTAAACTGCTAAATATGCAGCTTGGCACATCAACATACAACCACTTAAAAAAGAAAGAAAGAATAGGTACATAATTGCTCAGGCCTACTAATGGGAAACACCAGGGATTAAAAGGATACAAACTCCTATTTTTTTGTTTTGCTACATCTCTTAATGGCACCATAAACCTGAGTCTCCTCTCGGGGAATGTTTTGTAATTGCACTCAACTCGATTATACATGAAAAACATCCTTCCACAAATCAGGGGCTTTTATTTACTTGACCCTTGCTGCAGAGTCAGAGCATTGTCTGCTGAAGTGGACTGATGCGTACTAATTGTTTATCAGAAGGGACTCGATGCCAGAATGAACACAGCTAATGGGTTTCAGCACACAACAGTCAATCATTGGTCTGCCACCAGGGGAATAAAGGCATGCTAACAGGATACTCTGCTTTGATGTTCTGCAAATTACCTTGATTTCTTTCTGACCTCTTTCAAATCCACACTGAGCCTGTGACACGAGCAGGAAGAGTTATAGAGTGAATGGCTGCTCGATCAACGTAAATCCCCGCCACATTCAGAGGTTCCGGGGTTCATCCATAATTCATGCGGGAAGAGACACTGAACAGATTGAATTGTCACAAGTTGAGCTGGTAGAGATGAGGAGGACGAGAGAGGAATGAGCCGTTTTCTTGTTCTGTGAGCATCCTGAGCAGGAATAGAAGAGCAGGATTAGTGCAGAGAGCAATTTCAACACATCCTGTCCACTCTGTTAATGTGGCTAATCTTTGTCCACAATGACCCCCGCTACATGTCTGCTTGGCAAACAGAAGTCTTAATGCATTCCAAGAGCTACAACTGTCTGGTTTATGATACCACGATTAGGGAGGGAGTCTATTAGAATTTAGTGAGATTATGAATTTAGAAGTTTAAGATTAAAAATTCATATTTCTTGGTCAGGATAGAAAATGTACTATTTGGAGATCTTGTGGCTGGTTTGGGCATCACAGTAACTTAAAATGCCATCAGCCAAATGCTCTGTACAAACACAGCGTATTCATAAAAGCAATGCATGCTGGACGTGGGGTGGGTGTACTTTAAAACTTAAATTAAATGAATGAATTATTAAATGAATACAGAATAAGAAAGACTAAAGAAGATGAAAGTTGTTTTTTTTTAAATGTAGGAACAAGGAGAAAAAACATATTGTTGAGTGAAGCTGTTGAAGTAAAAGCCATAAAAAGTAGAAATTAAAAGATTGACAATCAATACTTAAAAGTCTAAAGAGCAGAGGGAGTCTAAAAGTCTAAGTACCAGGAAAGGGAATACTCAAAATGACTTTACTTAAAATGTCCAACACTGGTTTCATTTGTCGGCTGATTGTCTGGCTTGCTTGTGCTCACTTAGGGGTGAAGGGATTTTTCACTCTTCATTCGCATTCCCGTCTGTCCCAAACTGTCTGATGGTCATTTGGAAGGAACAAGGTTACATCATGGAGCCTGGGGACTGCTGCCCAGCCTGCAAAACTAACAATGCAAAACAAATCTGTTAACCAGGAAAAGATAATAGCTCAAAATACTTACAGTGCAATACAGACCATAGTCAACAACACTCACTGTGTTACTCATCACAAGCAAAACTTTCTAACCAACTGTCAAACAAACACTCAACAGGCATCATAACGGCAGAACAGTTGGTAGCAGTTGGATCTTGAAATCCAATCATCTGAACAAAGTTTCCCAATAAATAAATGAATTATGAAACAATCAAGATCCTGGTTTCTTTAAATGAATGAAAACATTGAAACTCCTCTGGATTTTTATAGCACAATGCTGCATAAAAAGGTTGTGCTCTTGCTGAAAGGAGACAGTTCAGGGTCCTCTGGTGGTGAGGACTACTCAAAATGTTGCTCTGCGAGTAGAAAATGGGATAAGAAAAATGCAAAAATAATGAGCCCTAAACATATTATATAGGAAGATTTTTTTCCCCTAAGTTTATTTTGATCTAATTTTGAAAGAAAATGAAAAGAATTTGAGAAACCAAATCTGGATAGCCTATATTATTTGATTAAGTTCTTGACCTTCATAGAGCTTTACAGTTTTCATGTGACTTTTCCAGTCCTCAACATCTGCTCATAATCCCATTACGCTCCTACAGCCACCCCTGAAGGCTTGTACTTGGCATGTGGGAAGACTCTGTTTGTGTTTGTGTGTGTGTGTGTGTGTGTGTGTGTGTGTGTGTGTGTGTGTGTGTGTGTGAACCTTCATTATGCAGAATCCCAGATGCTCTTCACCTGCCCATTAAGCCCATATGATCCTATAAACACTGATACACATAAAATGCCAATCTTACTAATGGAAGTTCTGCTCAGTATGAGTGACTGAACATATGTTACATGTTTCATTTCGATCCCTGGTGAGGAGCAGGGACTCTACCTTTCTCGCCCGCCGTGAAACCAATCAATGTTAGCTCCATGATCGACAGCTGCACTGCAGTAAAATGTAAAGTGTGTTACTGACAGAGCATGTTAAGTATGTTCCTCAATGTGAAGCAGCAACTATACAGCTGAATGTTATAAACCACCACTGAGTCACAGCTTCACTGCAAATGGATATCATTTGGAAAGATCTCAGAAAAAAGGTTCAAGTTTGTTGGCTGCAATGGAACACTTTGCTAAATTTTATCTCCAGCATTAGACAATTATTATGTTTTAAGTTGCAGCTGTTTTGCTGTGATGTTGGATCATTTGCTGGTGAAAGGTCCCAACATCTGGGAACTCACAGCCAGCTGCTTAAAAGGTCTGCACATGAAGCTATTGAGAATGATCAACATATTTGCAGCTCTATAGTGAGTTTCAGCTCATTTTATAGGTTTCCAGCTCCAGCTTTACTATTTTGGTTCACTCTCAGAATTCTCATGGTGTTGTTTTTAGTTCTGTTTTCAGAAAAAAAAGCTCTAAAAAAATGTCACACTACCTGCTCAGCAAACAGACATATGTAGCTGTAGACTAGCTAGTGAACATAGTGGAGCATTACGCCAGGAACACACCAAAGAGCGGCGAAACGCGGCACGTCCAGGCGGGGAGTTCCGGTCCTCTGAAACGAGGCCAATGCGGAAGTAACTTAGAGCTGCATTCTATCAAAAAGCCACCAGGGGGCGACCGTTTTGTGTTCAAAAGGACTTCCGTCTCTACACAAGACAATGGAGAATTCACCAATTTTTTTTGTTTACCTTTCTTTTATGTCATTCTGTGTGCCGCAGTAATAAACTACCGATGTGAACCAAAACCATTGGTCATCTATGTCCATGTCATCTAAAGTGAGATAAGTTGCCAAAGATATGTCATCCCACTAAACTTCATGTTTTCAATGGAAAAGGAATTCTTATAAATAATATCCTTGATAAGACATCGAAAGGCGCTGCTCTGCCTGTCTGTGGGTGCATCACGGACCGGGAGTGATCATGATATCACCGACATAAACAGCCTGTTCCATCAGTTGTGTGTGAGGTGGGTTGAACTTGAAGCAGACCCTCATGCAGATATAACATCTCAGTTTAAACTCAGCAGTCACAATAGGTTTATCTTCCATTGTTAAATGTGTTTCGGGCGGTAATACATTTATTGATACACACTCCGACACATCAGACCACTCTGTGTATTGATTGGCTACAGCTTTTCTCTCGCCCCAAAAGTTAAACTATTCTCAACTTTTATTTTGGCCACATTTTGCCGCCACCACAAGTTTACATAGAGATTGCATGATTAAGCAGCTGAGGTCCCAGATATTTCTCACAGGAGTTGTTCAACAGCTGAAATAATTGATCGATAACTGCTGTAAATGGGAATAAGCAACTGTTTGCAAACAAATTCAACATATCAGCTTAAAAGGTAACAATATGTCAGTGTTGTGTTCACTGCTTGTTTCCACTGCCCCCAGTGGCAAAAAAAACAGACTTATTATTCAGGGTGCTTCTGGGTGTCAATCGTTGGGCAGTGAGTGTGCATTCCCCAGCTAATAACAGTGTGCAAAGTATGAGGTTGGGACTCTTAGTATAGCAACCAGGTTACATGACTGTCTCTGTCTCTCTCCTCTGCTGTTCTCACCAACAGTGCTCGCTCCCTTCATTCACTCTCTAGCTGCTCTCTCTCTCTCTGCACTCAGCTTTCTGTGGTTGAGCCGGAGTGGAAGGGCCAACTTTGAGTGCTGTTTGTATACACACACCAAATCCTGAATAGTATACCTTTAATGGAGGTTTAAATAATAAATAATAATAGTTTGAAAACAGTAAATAAAAGTTTGATCTCTTACCTTCCAATCATCTGCCAGTTTCAGTTCAAGATGACCAAAGAGCTTAGCATTTACATTATATGTGATATATGTACAGTCTATTGGACAATTAAAATGATAGAAAAACAACAAGAAGACATAAATATTGTAATAAAAACACTAATGAAAAATAAAAGAAACTGAATGCAACTTTCATGTGCCTGCATTTCACTTTCACATTATAGCGAATGAAACCAATTCCAATGACTGAAAATCAAGCTGAAATTAATGGTTTGAACTAATTTAAGGTATATGCGATTTGTAGATCTGCTAAAAAACATACAAAACATCCAGTCTTCATCTAACTCTAACTCTATACAAAGGGAATATAAAGCTCTTCAAGTTGGGGAACTGTGGACATACAAGCATAGTCACAGTAGATTGATTGGTTGCTCAAAGATGGTTTGTTCCTCCTTCCTGTACATTTTCAAATAATGCCTGTGGTCTTCATTCAGGCATTTTAAACCTCCCACATGCTCTAGCCTGCTGCCACCTGTTCATTAAAACCATATAATCTGCTAGATATTGATTCAATAAAAAGACCACAGTTGAAGTGCCTGATTAGATCGGAACATCTGCTCCATATGGCCGGCTTGGCATGTGCACTGTCCTCAGCCCACACAGTCAGACTGTAACACAACAGTCGCCAGCGAAGGTGGCAATGCAGATTTACTGGTAGCATCTGGACTGTCTGTTATTTGATGGCTTGATTCAGTTTGATCTGTGTTGGGATTTATGGACCACAGAGCTCTGGAGAAATTACACTTTGATACGATTTTTGAGTGCATTTGTCAAATTTATCGATGTAGTAACAAAAATTCACTACTCGGTTGATTGATTGAAAAAAGAAGCAGCAGACCCAAACAAGAATTCTGTTATTTAAAGGAACAGTCCAATATTTTAGACATTGTTTGCCATCCTAACCAGGCAGGGAGTTCCAGTTCTCTGAAATGAGGCCAATGCAGAAGTAATTTAGAGCTGCATTCTATCAAAAGGCCACCAGGTGGCCACCGTTTTGTGTTAAAAAGGACTTCACTATACAAGTTAATAGAGAATTCACCAACTTCTCACTTGATTTCTAACCTCAGTAAACGTTTTCAAAATGTGTTTATGGTCTCAATCGCTAGTTTAAAGCCTTCTTCAATGCAGTCTGATGTTCATTTGCGAAATTTTGGCCTCCCTGATTTTATATTTGATGATAAAGCAGGGTATGCATTAGGGCATGAATGACAGGTTGATTGACCAATGTCCTTGAGATCCAGCCCTCACAACCTATCGCAACCTCCACCGTTGGCTCCGTCCATACTTCCGCCCATGACTCCGCCTCATGCTCATTTAAGTAGAATCCGTGTTCTTTTTTCCCCAGCACGCACCTGAAATTTTCAAGATGGCGTTGCCTAGATTCGATACTACTGGCTTCCGAGCAGCAGTCCACAAACCAATGAGTGACGTCACAGATGTTACGTCCATTTCTTTTATACAGTCTATGATCCTAACTAAAGTCAGATGAGAATGACATTTACATATTGATATGTGTCTTATTCATTGTGTGCATTCAGCACAAAAACAGCTGGAGTTGGTCACAAAATAAATACCTTTTTAAAATAATGAATTGTTCCTTTAAACAGCCAAGTGGAACTGAGGGTGTTAAGATCAGCAGGTGGGTGAGTCTCTATAGAGCAACAAACAGATGTGAGAACCTGAGATCATTTTACTTGTGGGCAGCTGTGGCTCTGGACAAAAAAAGCTGGTCTAATCAAAAGATTGGTGGTTTGATTCCTTTTGATTCCTTGCTCGTCCACATTTCAAAGTTTCCCTGGGCAAAGATACTGTACCCCAATTTCTGTGCCAGCGGTGTGTGAAGTGTGTGAGTGAATAGTTAGATCTTGATCTTGCAAGGCAGCATCTGCCATTAGTACATGAATGTGTGTGTGTGGGATCAATGTTGGCTTGTACTCTAAAAGCACTTTTAGTGGTGGGAAAATGACAAAGGCACTATAGAAGTGCAGTCCATTTACTTCCAGAAAACAGTTTGTGCTATTATGTGATTAGTTTTTTTCTTTTTTATTATTTCAGCAATTCAGCAATGAGCAAAATCTTAACTGTAACCTGAGAGTAGTTTACTGCCACTACTACTAATAATAATAATAAAAATAATAACTATGTAATTCACACCTTTCAATATAAATTACAATATTAAAACATATGCTGACCCTTCATAGTATGTAGCCGGTCCTTTTTGACCCAGCTCAAGTATCCCTTTATAATTAGTCCTTATGTGGAATTTTGAACCACAAATGTATTTTGCATCTATGTATATCTTATCAGTCATTACTAAATGGATGACTCATCCTTCATTAAAGGCCCAGTGAAATGGACATTAGAGCATCTTTAGCTTCTGTACTGTGAAATATTTGCCTGTGAAACTGAATATTTGAGTGTTGTACAGTCACAAGAGGGATTTAAATCAAATCCTTTGCATTTGATCGGACTGTTATAAAATTGCCTGGAGCTTACAGAGTTAAGCGCGATATGGAGCTGCAGAGAGAAACAGAGCTAAAGAGGACTGTTGGCTCCACACACACACACCTCACATACCTGTTGTTAGATGAAGAGGAGGAGGATGGAGAGATGAATGAATCAGACCTCAGCCACATTGTTCTGCAAATGGAAACAGTTTTGGCCCACTAATATCCACACACACATCTCATCCTACTGTATCTCACATTGCTCTGTAGGCTACTACAAACTGCAAACAGTGAAGTGCAGTTTTATATAACCAGTGCAGCTAGCTACTTGGCCAAATTTACATTTGATTTGATGATTTTTTTCGTTGCCCCTGAGTGCAGGATGAATCATCAAACATTTGAAACCATTTTAGAGGAAGAGAAAAGAAGGGATTTTCAATCTAAAAATACTCTGATGCTGATTTTTTGACACATATTTGGCATAAAACAAGAGATGAATAAACAATTAACATAGGAACAAAGGATTAAAAACAAGCTAAATATATTTCTAGGGGCCTTTAATGTTTTGGAGCGCATAGAGGGTTTAGAGAAAGCAGTTTAGAGTGTTACAGCTTATAAATCTGTGATTAACCTGCAATATACTAACTGTAACCTTTAACTGATGTCACTTAAATATCTGCATTAAATATTAGCATTCAACATGAAAATAGATGTGATATTTACCTTCCTTTTAGCTCTCTGATTTGATGTCCACCAACTCCTGAGAGAAATATCTGACCCTCTATCTGTTAGATGTTGCCCGTTCTTCAACTTTGTCTGTTTGCTGTGTCATGCTCAGCAGGTAGTATGCAGCAATTTTATCAGTTTATCAGCTTGTTTGGTAAAACAGCTGCCAGATGCTGCTGTAAATGAGGTTGATGAGAGTGCTGAGCCCAAACGAAGTAGTAAATATGTTGTAAAACCAAATCAATGAGGTAGAGGACACAAAAAAACTCAATAGAGCAGCAGAGTTGATGATGATTTTCTGTGGGCTCAACACTATGAGTTGAAGCAGTGATTAAGAAACAGAATCTAATTGGGTTTCAAAAGGAAGGGTTCTGCTTTAGCACATCTTTATCAGCACACGTTATCCACAATATTGCTTTTGAGTCTGCTGAGATGCCTTTCTTAACACTTTTTTACCCTCAAGCCAGATTGAGAAATATTATATCACTAATGACTGTATGATAAATAATAATGATGATGATGATAATAAATAGGATGAGCAAGGACTTACAGTACCAGTGTGTATAGGATTCAGTGGCATCTGCGAGGCTGCAGATCTGAACACCCCTCCACCTCCCCCTCCCCTTACAAGCTTGTAGGAGAACGTACAATGACCACAAAACTCATGAACAAACATGAAGCACCCTCTCTAGAGCCAGTGTTTGATTTGTCCATTCTGGGCTACAGTGGAAACATGGTTGCCTCTGTGTAATGGGATCAGCACCTTATGTAGATATAAAGGGCTCATTCTAAGGTAAGGAAAACACAATTCTTATTTTTAGGTGATTATACACCAATTAAAATACATTTATAAATATTAATTTCCATTTCAGCCAAGTCTGTTCTGCTAGATGCTACTAAATTCCACATAATGCACCTTTGAACAAACATTGAACTATAAATACAACTTAAATGAATAGCGAACAAAGGTTTTTGTTGTTTCCTGTCAGTGGCTGAGCCGATTTAACAGCCTTCATTCTCTGTGCACTTTGGCTCCCTGGTGACATTTTAATGCACAGTATTTTCAGCTGCAAAGGTTCAGTGGCGTTCAGGCACTTTCCAGACATAATATTGATGCTTGATGTTTTGTATTTCATATATAAATCAATATAGGGCCAATGTTTCTCCTTGAGTGATGAAACCCTGTGGAGCTGGCTGTGAAGGCACAATCGCTTTCTGTTGAGTCACTACATCTCAAACTGTTAGCCTGGCTTCTGGTCTATGTGTGGAAATAAAGTTGTTACATTTTAGCTTTCATAAAGAAGATGTATCGTGCACATTTCCAGGTTTACATCTTTATATGATTTACAGTTAAAAACTCCTTATTTTATCTTATACTGGTCCTTTATGCAGCCCCTAGCTTCAGCCTCTGTCCAAAGCCATTTTAACTCCACACAAAAAAACATGATATGTCCTCTTAAACAATCATGTTTTCCTTCAGACAGAAGAAATGGCTGGAATCTTTTGATGTAAGGGACATTGTCAAGAAAAATAAAGAATATATCCACACTTTATCTTTAAAGTCCCCCTCCACTCAAAATTGTGTTTTTTTCTTCTTGCTCCCTCACTGTGTAGAATGACATATGTGCAGAGTTTGCTTTCACATTCATCTGCTGAAGCTTCTTGGTGCTTTAAATCTGAATTTAAGGCGTGTACAGTGTATTTGAGACAGCCTCTAGCACACATGTATTGAGAATGGACTTTTCAGAGAAGTATGTATATATATTGTGTCAAGTAGTTGAACCATTAAAAAATATTCTTTGTTTTTCAAATAGGAAAATAAGAAAAAGAATATGTCACTATGAATGATTTTTAACAAGGTCAGACACCATTGAATGTTGAGAGCAGATGATTTTCATGTCTCAAATCTGGAGAGTATTGTATCATTTGAAACATATTTTCCATTGTATTTTTCCTTTTCACACTTCACACTTTTAGGAAATGTTATTGAATGTACTGAAATACAGATATATTGTGTGCTGTGGTTACTACCCAGCTTTGATTCATGAGATCACATATGTGTGTGTGTGTGTGTGTGTGTGTGTGTTTTACTTTCTTTGTTGCGTATGGAGGGCACAAACTCGTCAAGGATGCAGGGTTTGTTGGAGAAGGAACAGGTGTGGCGTAGATGCTGGAGCGGTGTGGGTCCTTATCTCCTCGTCGGTGAAGTTGTCATGGTGATCGATAGAATCCTGCCAGGGTCGCAACCTCGGAGTCTCTATTTACTGTACGCCGCTCCATCTCTTGTTTTCCTATCCTCCTCCATCTTTTCAGTGAAGATCAAACTGCATAATTCACATATAATGTATTTTTCTATCTGTCCTGTCTGAAAGCTGAGAGAGAGAAAGATGACATGACATACTTGTAAAGCTACTACAGTACTAATAGTTGTATTTACAGTCAGATCTAGCTGGACCTGACCAGTGATTGTTCTTATCAGCTTTAAAATGGTGAAATATAACAGACACAACATAAAACCCAAAAGATAATGCTTTATTAAAGAGTTTTTCGTGACAGTTGATAAAAGCAGAAATGTAGTGACACTGCTTGTTTCTCATAATTATATTTTGATCATTATATCAATATACTTTATTTAGATATATAACTTTTTCTTAACAAAGTTACAAAGTGCTTAGAGAAGAAGAAAAAAGGGATTAAAAACAGAGCAATTACAAATAGAAAAAAAAAACATTGATCATAAAACAGAAAACTCATTATTTCTAGTAAAATATACTATTTCCTTTGTCATGGTTCCTTCAAAACTAGCAGAAAAAGAAAGGACACCTACAATGAAATACAGTACAGTTGATGTTTATGAAGTTATACTTATATACTCCACTTTTATTTGAGTTGGCTACATTTTTAGAGTAAAATAAACATCAAGAAAACTAAAAAGTCACTCCTGTTTCACGAATGTCATGTTTGAAGTTACAGTTTGCATGCTCTAATATGGTGAAAATGGTTTGGAGCTGTTGTTCAGGGTAAAGATAAATGCAACATTTTACTTCGTTCTTGAGTTTTCACATCTTTTCATCAAAAATTATTACTTCATGTGTTCCTATCATTTTGACCCCCTGATTTCCTTCTGTATCTCTGTATCCGTAGTAACTGCAGTTCACCAACAATTTATATGTAAATCCTGAAGGCTTTTCTCTGATTACTGTGACTTGGAGTGTACCTCATTTGTACACTGCTTAAGACAAAAGCATTTCCCAAATGGGCAAAATGTGGATTTACTCTAGTTGTATATCTCCTATGTGGCATTTCCAATCTACTTGTACTGACTAAGGTTTAAAGACTGTAAGACTGGTATCTTAAATACCTGCAGTGGACCTTTCTTTCTTAATATGTTTCGTAATAATAGTTTATGTAATAACGCTGTGAGAGTTATTGCTTGTAGTTGTGAACCTACTGAGAGTTATTGGTTACTCTGCAGCTCCCTTCAGCTTTATGGAGCTTTATAACGAGTTTCAGCTCATTCAGCTCACTCTCAGTACTCTCACAGAGTTTTTGGTCACAGCATGCACCTGTTATCAGAGAATAATATCTAAAAAGCCACTGTGCACTACTTGCTCAGCACCAAACAGAAAGCAGACACAGTCAGTGACTAGCTGGTGAACATAGTAGAGTATTTAGCAGCTAAAGAGACAGATATTTCCTCAGGGTTTAGTAGAGAACAAAAATAGAGCTAAGAGAGAGAGAATATTGGACTTACATTCACCTGGAGAACAGAAACACAACTCCAAATTAATGATACCGTTGCTGAATGAATACCTGATGTGAAAATAAGCAACTGTCTATTAACAAGTTTAATTTATCAACTTAAGAGATGATAATACCTCAGTGCTGTGTTCATTACTTTTACTGAAAACAAGTGGGAGAAAATCAGTTAATGCAAGTTTAATATGAAAAAAAGGATAAAAATAACTTTCTTTAATGACACTATGATAAGGAGAGATCATCAGTGTTGCTAATTTAATGAAGTGTAAATGAAGCTATGGGAATATTGCAGCAGAAATGTGTTCTATGTTATTTTCCTTTGAATTTGTTCCCTCTGTATCATAGCCTGTTATTTCTCCCCTTGCTTTCTTCCTTCTGTTCCCTTCAATCCCAGACGTGATTGTCGTCTTTGAATAAGTTCTCTGGGAATGTTTGCTGCCCACAGCTTTCTCATTTCCTTCCCTTGTCACTCCTTCTTGTAGGTTTTATATTACTTTAATATTCTCCCTCACTGCATGCTGCTAAAATACACTTTCTTTAAATATTAAATCCCATCATCCTGACAATCAGCACACTTATTAAAGAGACAGTTTTAGCAATTGAGACCATTATGACTCACTGACATTAACAAAAAAAAAAAAAAGCAATACAATTCACCACTCAGGAAATGTGACCGCGCTGTTATTCCAGTGGAAAAGTGGAAGCTAGCTGGCCAAGCAAACATACCCATTGGGCTTTTAGTTCACGTTGTCCATGCTTTTTGTTTGTTTCATGTAAATAAGTAAAAAAAATGTACTGATTGGGTTTAACTAATTACTTATCTGCCACTTATTCCTCACTTTTGAAAAACACTAACCTGAGAATCATCTGGTTTCTTTCTGATAAATGGATAAAGTTATCAAAATTGTTGATACATTTTCTCTCCACTGACAAAATATGTCTGCACTAAATGAGTTCAAACAAACAAACGATCAGAAAAAGACCAAAAACCAGGTCTTGATTGGCTTGGATACTGATATTGTAGGCTAGCTCAGGAATTTAACATCTTAATCGGAAGGCAGATGCAACTATGAACACTTCTCTTCCCCACAAACAGTAGATTCTAAACATACCTCACAATCAGCAGCAAGTGAGTGCACAAAACAATGTAAGATCTTTTCTCCCTTGTCTCTCTAGTATAAAGCAGTGCCGAGCTGCTGGGTTGGTAAACATGTGCTGTGCGTGGTTTACTGATGAGACACTGCAGGATTTCTAGGTATTGTGGGTCAATATTTCCAAGCCAAAAAAAAATCACTCAGTTCTCATTTTAAATTGCCTACATAAGAAGTAACTTTAAAGAGGAGCCTCCAGCTGGAGTGTGTTTTGTGTTTCTACTGTTCTCCCTGGATTTTAAGTGTGTGTGTGTGTGTCTGTCTGTCTGTGAGTTGGCGGCCAGGTGACTCTTCTGACTCCTGTGACTTGTTATCTTCATTTCTGGTTAGTGGAGGATGACACAAGCTCAGTCAGAGACAGAATAGACCACCTGCTAACCCCCCCACCACATAACGAACAGGCTACACAGCAGGATATCAACAAATTCCCGACCACACACATCTTTAATGAGACCAGAGGTGAGAAGAAAACTGCAGGTTTCACATATCGGGGAACCTTACAGTTAAGATAAAAGTGAAAACACCTGTTGTGTTCCCTGATATCAAGCTGATTTCTGTCAGCCACGATAAGCTTGGGTTACTGTGTGCCAAGAAAAGTTGTTTTCTTTTATTCATCAGAGGAGTCAGCTGTCTGCTCCAGTCAGTTTATTTGTTCTTTTATGAAACGGCAGGGGGTCAGAGGGGACATACAGAAGGGAAGACACCACAGAGGAAAATCCTCCGACCTTCTGCAGGCTGCTTGGTCACCTTCAAATGAATATAAGGAATATTTGCTGGATTTTTGCCATTTAGAAATATACAATTTTTATATGTATATATTTGACCTGTGAGAACTGCTGTTTAAAGCTCTTGTTGTCATTATATTTCCTTATCAGTACTGATTTGGTTGCACCTGTTTTCATGCTCCTGTTACAATTTTGGTTTATTCCTGGATTGCCACTTACTGACTCTCCTTCACTCCAGATCTGGCTACACTCATCTGTCCTGCAGTTACTCTATTCCCACCCCCCCCCCCCTGCTCACCTGTTTCCATTTCCTCAATCAGTATTATAGTAGTCCATTCTCCTTCATTCTCTGCCAGATCATGTTTTGTACTCTGCTGTTGTTCCAGCCACTTTATCCAGCCAATCTGTTGTTTTTTTAAACTCTGACAACCAGCCAACCCCTTTTTCCCTGCTATCTTATTGTCTGCTGGTGTTTTTGAATTCTTTTTGGATAAAAATTGTGTACTATACCTGTTTTGCCTTGAATCGTGCTTTTGAGTTCAAATCTATTGAATTAACCAGACTCCTGTGCGATCAGAGCCTTTAAAGGCATAGTTTGACATTATGAGAAATAAGCTGTAAGAAATAACCTTTTCGAGAAATAAGCTATAAGGTTAGATACAAGACAACCTCTTCATTTCTAGTTGAAGACTGGTCTCCAAAAATACTGTACAGTCACATTTTAATTATATAACACCCTATCACAGAAGAGGTTATCTCAGGGCACTTTTCACATTGAGCAGGTCGAGACTGTACTCTTTATTTTACAGAGACCCAACAGTACCTCATGAGGAAACATTTGGTGGCAGCGGCAAAGAAAATCTCCCCTTTAATGGGAAGACACCTCGAGTAGAACTGGGCTCTGGGTGGACGGCCATCTGCCTTGATTGGTTGGGCTGAGAGAAAAAGAAGAAGGGGGGGAGAGAGAGAGAGAGAGAGAGAGAGAGAGAGAGAGAGAGAGAGAGAGAGAGAGAGAGAGAGAGAGAGAGAGAGAGAGAGAGAGAGAGAGAGAGAGAGAGAGAGGCATCAGTAACAGTAGTAATAATAATAATAATCATAACAGAAAATAATACATATGAATTTAAACATGAGGAGGATGTAGAAGTAACTTTGTTCAGAGCAGGCTGAAGCCCTGCTTTTTCCTTTAAAGGGCATTACATACATTTGTCGATTATTTGCAATGATTTAAAATATTTAACTCAGGATCACACTTTCAAACACTTCTGGCAGAAGAGAGGACCGAGCACACAACTCATGACAGCACCACAACTCCCTCCTTGTAAATCAAGGTGAAAAAAGTACCTTTATCTCAGAGTCTTTACACAGTAAGACTAAATGATTGATGAGGCATCGTTGTGATTCTCATGCCGTAGTTTGTGTGTGTGTGTGTGTGTGTGTGTGTGTGTGTGTGTGTGTGTGTGTGTGTGCATGTGTGTGTGTATGCTGTGGCAGGGATATTGAGAGCAGGATGGGTCTCTGGGGGTTTCACATTGATTCCCCTCCTGCTAGAACTGCAGCTCTGTGGAGAAATGACAACAACATTCATCATCTCACTGGCCATTTGTATAGACAGGGCAGGACTACAATACAAGGTGGAAGTGCAGGAGCAGTGTGTGTGTGTGTGTGTGTGTGTGTGTGTGTGTGTGTGTGAGAGAGAGGGATAAATTCATACAGGTGAGTGCCGGCTTGTGCTGTCCTTCACTGGTTCACTGGAACTTTCAAGCTTGCAGAGGGGAAAGTGATTCCCATCGCTGAGATCAGTGGAAAAGGACGTTACCACGACGACGACGCTGATGGCAAACCCGCCTGGGAGTAAGTTGAGCAGATCAACGAGAGCGAGGCTGTCTGATGTGGAATCGATGAGTTATATGTCAATGAAAACAATGCTTCACTCAAGTTTTAAAACCTGGGGCTTTGTCAGATGCCACAAAGCTGCTGAGGCAGCAGGAAATCGTCTGGCAGCGGACTGAGCTACGATAATCAGATTGTTAAAACCCCTTCAGCATCCTCTTCATTGCCATTATCATCATCCTCACAAGTTGCTGGTCCTGCAAACTTAAAATTAACTTGGTCAGTGCTGTATGATATTTTGAGCAGCTTGCTGAAAACCTTTGAGCTTCATCTCCCATCACTTATTTCATATTTCATCTTCTCGGCAGATCTGAATCTGACCCTGTATTTTGAGCTAGTAGGTGACGAAAAAATCTGAAGGGAATTTGTTAATCTACAACAGCAACTTGCAAAGGTCAAGTATTTGTGTATTACCTTTTTAAAAAGTACTCAACCAACCTGAAGTCTTTCAAACAGGCGAAAAGAGTATTTTAAAGATGTTATTTTTCATTCTCTAACTCACAATTCTGTCTCCTTGAAATTGTTTCCATACACAGCTAAATTACAACAGCAAACATGTTAGCCATATAATACTGAATTCATTATGATTTCTCTCAACATAATGGGAAAATATAGTCATTTATTTAAAAAAGAAAAAGAAAAAATTGCTTCAAGTAGTGAGTAAAGCAATATACTTTTTTCTCTGGTTATGTTTACACACTGGCAGCACTTGACTGTTTAATTTTGATTAAACAGTTTTCAGCTTTCATACCTGTAGTTCATTTGGCACCAGTGGGGGACTGGGACAATAATTCAGGTTGGAATTTGACTCCAATTCTCAGGACATCCTTTTCATGCAGACCACCAGACCTCTAACTGTATTAACTAATCCTATTTGTTGATATAACAGTTTAAAGACTAGTTATAAATGAAGCCACTATGTTAATTGGGGAGGAATGTGGGTGAAGCCTACAAAACTTATTAGGAATACAGCAGTCATAGGACACGCAAAAAATAAGCCTACAATTTCAAAAAGAGAATGAGAAACACTAGCTCAAATGTTCAAATTATGACTTTATTTTCAAGCATCAAACATTGGCCTGTTTTGCTCTCAGGCTACACACTTTCCTTAAGGTTATCTGGCATGACTGAGTTTTGGCCAATTTCAGTATTTTTTACCAGCAATATAACATTCATGACTGACCTGCCTGCATCCATGGCAAGGATTTTTCGTTTTCTCTCCCTCTCCACTCCACCGTTCCTTTTTTTTTGACCTTCCATTTCTTGCAACTTGCATGTAAGCACACAGCTGAACTGTAATATCCCTGATTGCTGTGCGTAGCCGAGAGGAGTGATCATGTTAGTTGCCAGATAAGTGGAATTGATTGGTCTGTCAACCCTTTCTACCTTGCTATATTTTCACTGGTGAAGTTGACCGTTCAAGTCAGGTCAAAACAACTATCAGGCTATCTGGCTCCCCATGTGCAGTCCACCGGTGCTTGGCACAGATTATGTGTTTATTTATGCTGTTTATTTATCCTCTCCTGGTGGTTGAAGAAAGAAACAGCTTATGAGAAGTAATAGCCGAGGTTGTAGCTAGCCCTCACACATCATAAATACAAACAAACTGGGAAGAAGCAGACAAAAAAGAGGCATAGTGTCTGATAATATTAGAGGGAGAGAGTCACTGTGAGATTGCTTCCATCAAGTAGGACACAAGAACAACACACATCTGTTTCATCTAATTTCTTTTGATATAATTGCAGAAATATATATGTTGCCTATACAGATCACTTAAAAATTGTTTCCTTCACAAATACCATGTTTAAACTGCACCAAACTGTTAAATTAAACTTTTAGATACTTCATAAACTGTCGTAGTATATTTAATACATGGCTGGACTTTTTCAGAATGATGTCGTGTCACATGGTGGTTATCCACGTGACTAAAAATCAAACGAACAAAAAACAACTCACATAAGAAAAATGGATCAGAATTGCAAGCTTCATGCAATAAACTGGTAAGATCTTCCCAGTTCTTTTATTTAATAGAAAAACCATCTAGATTCTGTAAGGTTGCTGTTTACAAAATACGAAGAAAAGATCATTGGTTGTGGAGTGTGTGGAGTGTATCCTTGCAAGATGTTTTGTAGGAGCAATACACAGAGGAGATGGCATCCTCTCATAAGCTCCACAAACAACCTGTGATGCAACAGCTAATATAGTAACAGTAGGAAGCAGTCAGAGAAACTGGTTTCTGATTAATAATTCTTTCTCATGAAGCCAGATTTCAAGACCAAGTCAGCGAGAGAACACAAACATATAAACACTTAGCATATTAATGCAGTGGCTGGGATTGAGTAAAAGGGGAACTGCATGAAAGAAATCATACATAAATCATTGCTGCATCGCTGCAGAGTGAAACCACAAACAGAGAGATTAAAGGTAGAGTTTAAATTGTTATTTCAATGTCTTAAATCTTCAAAACTTCTGCCAAGTGTTTCTTTAGCATCTTACAGGGAAGGAAAAAAAAAGAAATTCTAGCATAATGGGGGAAGTTCTTTTTGATATTTTTTTCACAGCTGTGAGGAAACATAAGCGAGAAGGAGAAGGTTTTGAACAGGCAATGTAGAGCTTCATGTACTGTAGATATATAAAGTTTTGGGTTTTTGTGCCACAGAAAGTCTTGGTGGAAGATGTTAAGGTGGATGGTTGGACAAGCAGAGCATCTGATTTTGACAACAGAAACAATGGTTGGCTTCCACCAACTTTTTGAATCACCATCATCATATCACAATTCTTATGGCACAAAAAAAACATAATTATAACACACTAAAAAAGTCAATATAGCACCGGCACAACACTGGAATAATGTTATCCAGAAAGCCTGTCAAGACAAGAGATTATTTAGACCCAGTTTTTATTTTATTTGTTGGGTTATATACCCAAAATGAAGCTTATTATAACCTACTCTAATTAAAATTGAATATCATGGTTAGTTATAGATACACTTGTGACAGTTCTTAGTTAAAGCTTGTTGAGTTTAATACTGGGTCCAAGCAAACAGCTAATGGGTAAAATTTGATCCCACTGATTTTTAGGGTGCATGAGGAACTGAAGTGGAATTTCATATGTTACATATGAAATGTTATATTTCACATGTGGAATGTCCCCAAATTGCATGAGCGTGTGTGTGTGTGAATTTATCACATGTAAAATGCTAATAAACATAATTTCATTCACATAATAAACCATAAATCAAATCTTTTACTTTATTGATGTTTGTTTTTCAAAATAGATGAACACAAAGTATTTAACCAAACTGAAAATGTGTGACAATTCCAAAAATGTAGGAACTTTTCCCCCTGCAGGACTCACCAGGAGTTTAACTTCCCTCTCGTCTCTTCTTATCCGAGTGTTTTCTGTTTCTGCTGAGACAGTGAGTTTGAGTTTTGCCTCTGAGACGCTTCCTTCTGTTGAAACCCTCAGACTGTGTAAACAGCCGTCTGTTGCCGATTAATTATGCCTGGTGCAGAGACACAGGCAGAAAGACGCATTGAGAGAAGGGGCAAAGATGGATAGAAGAGAGTGCCGGGGTACAAAGAAATATGCATGTTTTTGAAAGCACATGAAGAAAAAGACTGAGGAGATGTTAACACTTGAACACCACATTATCCTCTCAGCTGCACCTGTTTTTCTTTAGAAATATAGTCCACATTTTTCAAAGCTAAATAGGTGTTTGAAAATTGGGCAATTAACAAACTTTTAATCGTCCAAGGAAAGTGATGCAGATTTTTTTTTAGATACATTACTAACTTGTGCAGAAAATTTAAGACCACTGAACAACCTGCATGGAAAATGAAAGTGATCAGTTTCTGCAGCATTGCCCACCAGATACACACTAACACGACAGTCCACACAGATAACAAATAAATACAAAAAGTGCTCTCATGTCCAGTAAATGCTGGCACCATAAAAAAAGGTTCACTTGCACTGAAGCAACATGGGAAATCCACTTCTCTATAGAAAACAACATCTACAAGAAGTGTGGTTTCAGGCAAAACAAAATCCACAAAATAGTAGAAAAATGTAGATAAAAAGAAAAATATAGAAGCAAGCATTTTTTTTATTTCTGTTTGAACAATAAATCGCCAGTCTAAGACTCTAAGACTAACTCGCCAGATCTAAGACTCTTTCACACAAGTGCACTCACATTTTGGAATGGACTTTTCAGTGAAGTAGAAGACATCTTGTATCCAGCGGTAAAGCTTTTAAAATGAACAATATTCACAGATTCTGGATTTTTCAGCAATCAATAGGAAGGAAAACCTAGACAGAAATTTACATTCAAAGCAGATTTGAACACAAATCATAAAACATGTCTGGATGGGATATTTAATTTATTCCAACAATATTAAAGTGGAAATCATCCCCTGTACAAGTCTTCAAAGTCTTCCTGCTGTTTCTCTCAAAGCAACAAACCCAGTCAAAGAAGCAATCTTTTTTAACTGTGCCGTGCCTTGAATTCCAGTCTCACTGTGTCATTCTGTTTTTACGGCAATACATCACTCATATTTTCACTCATTTGCATGAAAATACACATTAAACAGACACATTAAATATCAGGCAGCTTGCAACATATACTAAATAAATTGAGCTCATGAATAAGACATTTTTCATCTTGTTTTTTTTCCCTTTGTTTTTGTTTTGGTACTGAGGGGTAAAAAGCAGAAGGGGAAACAAGCTCCTCTCCAGCCGGCAGATCGGAGGAACAGTAATCAGATAGGTGTTTGATATTCAAGTGTAATCACAGCAAATAGCAAATTCTTCCTCTGAAAAGCTTCATTTCACAGTGAGATATTCACCGTTTGAAAATGTGATGTCTGTTCCAACAAAATGATTGTTGGCATGAAAAATGGAACTCTCTGTGGCAGAGGTATTGAAGTGATTTGGATCCTTTAGTCACAAAGTAGTAACATTTTCAAAGACGCAATTCTCCTCTGTGCTGAACTATTGAGTCTCGAGCAGCTCGTTTCCACCTAAATTGAAGTGTAGTGTGTGGTGGTGAAGCCCCTCAGTTATTCATAGCCACAGTCTTCTCCGGAAATCTCAATCCTGGATTTCATCATGAGAGGAGGCATACTGTTATCGTCCTTACATATATAGTAATCCTTTTTCTGATGTGATGCATTTTCGAAAAAGGAAAAAGATAATCACTGGTATGTTTGTGTTTACGACGCTGTACCTTTTTTACACCAAAGGAACTCTTGCAGGAAACCTTTACAGGAACTTTATGGGAATATTATTTGACTTCTGGTTCCTCAGACTATATCTCAAAGTTCCTTATGTACGACTTTCTCATGACAGAGGAACTATTATAGTGACATTTTCAGTTTCAGATAATGCTAACTGCTCAAGCTTGTGGACTGTTATGTATTGTTTGTATAGTAATAGTTTACTTTTAGCAAGTACTGGAAATGTTCTGGCAGTACTAGTACCAATTTTCAGACATTTTATTAAGGCTATTAATGTTTAACAGCAGTTTTGTGGCTGACCAAGAGGTCTCCACTTGTGACCTCCATCAAGGTCAGCGGATGTGTTTCAGGTTTCTGAAATATGTTGGTCTTACGATAAAGTTTTCTTTTATACTGCAAATATTGCAGGAGTTTTGACCTTTTGAGACTTTTTTCCTTCTATAGTGAGTGAAGTTGTGCCAGAAATCTCTGGCCACAATTTTTAACATGCACAGACTGACTGAGGCTTGTGGCCTTTTACATCTTTCTGATATTTGTTTGTTTTCCCTCTTCGTATCAAGATGCATAGTTGCAGCTGAGGCCAGAGGGTCACATACCAAAGGGGTCTGGAAAAGAGCTATGGAAAGTATGGAACTCCTCAATAATTAGTGTTAAATCAAATCCTTATTGCAGTGGATGCATTGCACTAGCACCTTCTGCTTTAGACATTATATAGTATAATATAGACATTATTACATTGGTATAGACATTGGTATAGATTAGACATTATTAAACAACAGTGAACTTGGGTTTGGGTGCTATGCGTTATGTGCAACGAGGCAGGGAGTTTCGGTCCTCTGAAATGAGGCCAACGCGGAAGTAACTTAGAACTGCATTCTATCAAAAGGCCACCGGGGGCGACCATTTTGGTGTCAAAAGGACTTCCGTCTCAATACAAGTCAATGGAGAATTCATCAACTTCTCACTTGATTTCTAACCTCAGTAAACATTTTCAAAATGTGTTTATGGTCTCAATCACTAGTTTAAAGCCTTCTTCAATGCAGTATGATGTTCATTTGTGAAATTGTGGCCTCGCATTAGGGCATGGCTACGTCATGATTGACAGGTTGATTGCCCAATGTCCTTGAAATCCAGCCCTCGCAACCATAGCAACCTCCCTGCTCCGCCCATGACTCCGCCTCATGCCCATATAAGTAGAATCCATGTTTTTATTTTTCCCAGCATGCACCTGAAATTTTCAAGAAGGCATTGTCTAGATTTGAAACTATGGGCTTCCGAGCAGCAGTCCACAAACCAATGGGTGACGTCACGGATGTTACGTCCATTTCTTTTATACAATCTATGTGTGCAACACAAACCAGCTTTGTCTCTATTACACGTAAATGATAAACCAGAGTGTTGGTGAATAGTAGTCGGAATCAGCTCTTCAAATAGTTGAGTTTGTGCTGCAATTTTTTTTAATGAATGGACTTGGCTCAGGGCAGTCTGTCATCTGGTTTAGCTGCTGTCCAGAACAGGGACAGTCATTCCCAGTTATTAAGGATTCTGTGTGTCGTGGTTTTTGGTCTTTGTTCCTCACAGCTGTTGGTCAAGCCTGAACACAGCAGGCTGGATGAGCCGGACTGTCCATTATCCCTCATTATTATCACTCACCAACAGTGGTTATTGTTGCCAGGGTCCTCTGCTATTCACTGCTGTAATACTTGTTCAATCGCTCATCTACTCTGACAGTGAGATTCAAACACAATGGCTGCTGATGCTTTACTAGGAGGGCTTTGACTACACAATGGATGATGGTGGGTAATCTAGTGTGTGTGTGTGTGTGTGTATCATCAAATGACTTAAACAAGTGTTGTAATCAAACCTCTAATTTACCTGTCGCCTACTAAATGTCATGGCAAATTCATGCAATTGTTGAGATACTAAAAGCACTATATGGCAATATCATGGTGGCACTAGAAGCAAAGTAAGGGTGTCACCAAAGTCGCAAAGGTACATCCTCTGACTGCCACGAATATCTGTTCAAATCTGTGTGCTAATTTATCTAGTGGATGATGAGATATTTCACTGGATAAGTGACCTGCTTGTGGCACTAGAGTCATTCAGCTTTATCCTCTGGGGTTCAGGAATGTCGGTACAGGCGTTCATAGAAATCCATGCAGTAGTTTTTGAGATAGATAAAGTATTACAGATTATCTGACATTGCCATACATTGCATTGACATGGATAAACATGAACTGATTTTCATACATTTTCCAGAAGTATCACAGTTCAGAAAATGCACTTTGCGTGAGGTTACAAAGGCTTACGTGTAAGATTTCATGTAGTCAAAACACTTTCCCTTTTCTGGGCTGTAGTTACCACATCAGAATATTTAGTGTCAGCAGAATTCAGCAGTAACAAATACAACAGGAAAAGAAGAGGTTTGATCAGTATACATTTGTAAGGTGGAAACAGCACCAACCATCAAACCCTCCTGGGATTCACAGATGTCCTCTGCAGTCTTGAGCACCCGGCTTGTAAATATTTTACAAATCTGCTGCTGACTGGATGTGTATCATTTCAGTATGCGCTGTTGATTCAATCTGGAGAAATGTTTGAGCTGTCAAAATGTGTTAGATTTGTATGTTTGGCCTACATATATTAATGTGTCCACCCTAAACAGCATGCAGTTCTTTTTTTTGTTGTTGTTGTTTTGTACGTGCATTGGTGTGTAACCTGGCCAGGTTTGTGCTGTGATAAAGGGCCAGCTGTCACCTCAGCTCTTTGCCATATGGAAGCAGACCAAGGCTGCTCCTGGACGGAGAGATTAGAGAATAAATGGCTTCTAACTGGGAGCCAGGGGGACCTACTGTAACTGCAGAGACAGGCAGACTGGGGAAAAGAGGAAATGGGTGGGGAGGGGAGAAAAAAGTAAGGTTAAAAGTAAAGTTTTCTTCTGTTTGTTTGTGTCTGTGGATGGGTATTGAAAAAAACACTCCTGTCCTAAACTGTTATAATACCATGTAATTGTAATTGAGAATAAGTGCTTCATTGAACTGATGTATTTCCTCTATGAGCTCATTACAAATGTTGCTGCAGAAATGGCTGTGCTGCTGTTCCTTATTTGAAGTTTTCAAATGAAATCCAACGGAGAAAAACAAACACTTACTTCCTTTTTAAAAAAGTCAATAGCAGAACAATTTAAGAACTAATGAAATAAAAACAGAGGAAATAAACTATCTGATTCTCCAACTCCTCTGATTAAAAATGTTTCCTGAGACTTGCCATAAACAGCTTCTAGGTGGTAAAACTCAGCACTTGGATAATTACTACATGTGTGTGTGTGGCTATATACACATACTTTAAAACTTTTTTTTACTACTATTATTACTTTAAGGTTGTAAAAATCAACTTATTTTCTAACATCTAACAGTATCATATACTGCACACTGTGTCTCTGAAATGAAGCTTTATGATTATACTGAGTGAAATATTCAAGATGTCATGTTTTTAAACGCTGTACCTATTCATCAGCTGAACATATTCTATTGGTTCATCACCTTATATATATCTCCCAAAAATGTAGCTAGACAGGTTTAGTGTTTTATTGATGGGATGTTTACAATAATTACAAATAATGTTGAACTGAAATCAAAAGAGTATTCTGATCCAGCAGCTGCATGGCTTGCTGTTATCACCAGTGATACCAGCTGTGATTTGAACTGCAGTTCAAAACTGAAGTTAAATGCAGAGGCTAAATGATGGATAATGTTGGAGTAGTAGTAGTGGTCAGAGTATTTCTTTTTTCCTTTGTTTAAAAAAAAGTGACTCCATATTTTGTCAGTATCTTATGCGCATGTATGGACATCCATGCATGTGACGCAATACACTTTACTGCTGATGGTTTCCACTAAAGTGGATGTAAGTAATATGGGTTTCATATTAATTCAAACATCCAGCTCCACAAATTTTATGAAGAAGGAAATGCTTCTGTGCTTTTATAAGGCCTGGGGATATAGAGATATACATATAAGGTGTTTTGATGAAAAACAGTAAATGAAGAAATAACTTTGTTTATTCAAAAAATAATTTAATAAGTCTCCACAGGGTACCTTTAAAGGTGCAGTGTTTAGAACTTAGTGGCATCTAGCAGAACAGGCTAGGCAGAAATAAAACAGATAATTAATAAGTATGTTTGAATTACTGTATAAACACCTGAAAATAAGAATTGTGTTTTTGATTACATTAGAATGAGCCATTTATCTGTAGATAAAGGGCTCAAACAATAACTTTCAAAACTGCAACTTTACTAATAACTTTAATTACACTCAGATTGGCGAGTTTGTTTGGTTTTCTTCTTATCAGGTCAGCATCTTGTGGTCATCCCTTAAAGCTATGAGCATTTGGGAGAAAAGTCAAGACATCAGACTGTAACTTTTACCTACATTTGGTCATTTTTAGGTATTTATGACATTACTTGATGTTTTGGTTTGTGATGACATGCATGTGTGTGCAGAATAATTCATTTTTTTATGTTGTTGATACACAAAACCATCTCAACATTTGTGTGCATATTCCAGTAGTGGCATGCTATTGTTGATAATCCAGTTTCATGCCTCCATCTAACCAGCAGTTACACTACATACAATCCACTGCTGAATTCTCCAGTAATGCATTCATTTTTAATCTCTTTTCCATGGGACACCTTTTCCTCAGTGCATCACAGTGAATCTACACAGGTTTCTTTCCAGAATCAGGGATTCTGTGGAGAAAGAAAGATTCTAAACTTTGATGCAGTTTAATAGAATCATCTTCATTTCATTCACCACAGGCAGGTAAGGTGAAAGAAAATGTACTCAGAAGAACAGGATAGAAAGCTATCAGCAAATACTGAAATGTATAATGTGAAAGGAGATGGTAATTGAGCCACAACCTGAGATATGTATCCATTTAGGAGCTCTAAGGAAGTTTTTTAGCCCCTATTAGTTGTAAGTTTTGCTTTTACAACACATGTACTGTATAATTCAGTGTCCTGAACCTAATTTTGAGCAGCAATCAGCAAAAAAGCTAAGACAAAACCTCTGAATACCACCTGCCCAACACCAAATGACAGAGAAAGTCAAAGTAGAGCTAAAGAACCAAACATTTTCTCACTAGCTGGTGGAGGCCAAAACTGAGCTAAAAGGAGAGTAAACATTGAACTGATATGTATCAGATGAAAACAGGCAGAAATCTTGGAAATCATGGCTTCAGGCTGAAGGAAATGTGGAGGTAACTGAAAGTGCAATACCATCGATGGTC
Organism: Scomber japonicus; assembly: GCF_027409825.1. Taxonomy (NCBI): domain Eukaryota; kingdom Metazoa; phylum Chordata; class Actinopteri; order Scombriformes; family Scombridae; genus Scomber; species Scomber japonicus. The sequence continues at coordinate 8,673,880 of NC_070590.1, read as the reverse complement.
ACTAGATGTTGGCTCCAACTTCCAAAAATACAAAATCAATATTTTTTTTCAATGAGTTATTATAGTCTCGTATAAGTGTGCTGATGGTCATTTTGGAAATTAGCTCAGTTAATAGGATTTTCAAGACTTATAGAGTTTTCAATCTCTTTAAGTACTGGAGGGCCCTTGCTCCAAATGGAAGCGCTGACCATAAGCTGCAACTCTGGGCTTCAAACCAGCTCCAATGCAAACCAATGGGTGAGGTCACACTTGCTACATCCATCAATACAATCTACGGAAACGTTTTAATGCACTGATTTTGTTGGCTGTGTATCTGTCAGCATGTTTTGATATTTATCTGCCCCCTCATGGCCAAAAATTGATTAAAGTAGCTTTAAGTTCATTATTCTACTTTTATCAGATCTAGTCTGTGAAACTGTTTACTGCTGCCCCAAAGCACTTAACACATTTGTCGAAAGATGTACGAGCTGCCGTTGACATTTTCCGCTTGCAGTTACAGTAATTTTCTGACATTAATTGATGTGTAAAAATGTGCATTTAGGTGATGGACACATAAAAACAAAGCATGGCTGACCTTAAATTCCCAGGCGACTACAACTCACTGCTGTTTACATTCTGTCCATAAGTCCCTGAGAAGCTGTAACTGGCTCACTTTGAGAAAGTGTTGGGTTTTAAAAGCCTCATCTTCTCCTAAATTACTTTAGTTTGTCTGTGCTCTCTTTGTAGAGCCTTCTACTTAGGAGAGAGGAGCTGCTACCAAACACACAACTTTAACTAAAATGGGCTGTCTCTTCCCTCTCTTAGTTTATCCATTCATTCAGTCACATGTGTGTCTGAGTCTCCCTGGTAACTAGTGTTGTGTGTTTCTTTGGGAGTGTGTTCACAGCTGAGTGTTAGCACATTAGATTGGATGGTGTTAGGTTTTAAAACCAAAGTTTCGACCTCTTACTTCTTCCCAGAGGGCAACAGTTCTTCCCTCACCTCGAGTGTCTTCGTGCCATGTGACGCCATGTGATTTATCTTCATCTTGATAATCCTCTCCTGACCTATCTATGTGCATAAACCATCATAATGCGGAATGTAGAACTAATTCATTACATTTTCAATTTTCCCTCACCTTGAATATCATCATAAAGCCTCAGAACCACAGGTAAAACTATTTACCCGCAGCCTGATAACCTTCTCTCCTTTTCAAAGATAAACATGTATCTTGGTAAGTAGAGCAGGCAGACGGGGTAATGAGTGAGACTAATCCATCAGAGTTTCAAGGTGTAACCATTTAAAACCAAAGTACACACTGATAAACCTTGAGCTGTTTTTGCAAATAAAAATATTGCTCATGTAAGGTCACTTTGACCCCTGGCCAATGCAGCTATCACCATACTAAATGAATTACTAATTCTTGCCTGAAACCTGAATTTTTATATGGTTTATATACTTAAATATGCAAATAATAGTGGACCTTATGAATTAGTCTTTAGCAACAACTGTTTTTTTTTTTCTTTTTTCACATCCAATGCAAATTTTACTTCCCCCAGTGATGCAGTAATACCAGAAAGAGGGACATTTTTATGGACTGTACAGGTGGTTATTCCACATTTAAATGCAAATCATCTAAATTTTACATTACTGCCATGCATTTTATAAGGCTGGCTATGAGTTATTAGCTGGAAATTGGCAGCCATTGCTTTATCGTTATTGTGCTATGCCATGAAAACTTCAGACAAGCTGGATACATTATAATAAACTTTAGTCAGATTTACATTTTTTTTTTTTTTACATTTTCACACAGTTTTCACACCTTCATGTAGCAGCAGTTGCTGTTTTCCATGAGTGTCTGCAATTTGTACGTTTGTTAGATTTGAACTTAAAGTGGCTATAATCTGCATTTTTCATAATAACAGTGTGCCAAATGTCACTGTATATAGTGAGAATTGTAGCTCTGATGAACCTGCAGGGTTCATCAGAGCTACAATTCTCACTTTATCAAGTTTTAAAGTGAGTTTTAGCTCATCTGGACAATGGCCATCTGGGCTGTAAAGCTATAAATGGATAATGGATATATCTTAGAAAGTTGCGAACAGTTTCTTATTTACATCAAGCAGACACAACAGCAGAACATGTATTTGTCCAAGTCCAGTAGTCACTCTGTTTTTAACTCTGTTTTGGTCTCCAACAACTTATGACACATTTATTTTTAAACTGCTAGATGCTCAAACTTCTTCACCTGCTAGTCGCTAACTTTGTTTGCACTGTGGTGCTGGACAGCAAGCATACAAAGGATTTATCAGATCTTTTCCCACTGAAAACAGCTGCCTGCTGCATTTAATGATGAGAATTTGGATGCTGATACATGAAGTAAAGTAGCAACCCTATCTGAGATGAATGACTTACTTGTCTTTATTTATCTTCTTAAATACAGCACCAGAGCCTGAGCTTGCTAACCTGGCCCCTTCAAACATGAGGGTGTAGCCTCCCTCTTCTGTCAGATTTGGTAATAAGCGAGACAAATCCATTTTCCGTTCTCTGAAAACCAATTTAGAACCTCTGCTCCACTGGACATTAAGTGACAAAATCTAGTCTCTTTGACCACTTCTCTGCTTTTCTGCTACTTCGCTGCCAAATGGCTTGAGCTGTGGGTGCAGATGGTAGTGGTGGGAAAGCAGTTGGGGCGGTGGATTACACTGAAGATTAAATTGGGCAGAGACGAGGCTTCCTGCGCTGCAGCAGCACCGGGGCAGATTGAAGTCATCCAGAGCGGTCAACATTTTAACCTCAGAAGATGCTCCGCTAGCTACAGTTAAATTATGTCCATGTCTCCACCCCAGAGGCTTATCTATTACTGATGTGACTATGTGGGTTATAAATGTGTCTGTATGTACACTGTGTGTGTATATATATGGCACAGAGGCTTGTACAACTACATAAATCTGAGATGAGACAATTCTGGACAATTGTGGATTAAGACAAATGATTATATTTTTTAATATTCAATACCAACATTCCTTTTCTTTTTTACAAATCATTTATTTTATATATGCAAATGGTTAGTACAGCAGAGACATTGGAAGTAGGGGTGGCTTCCCTTTACTGCACCAAATGTTTTCTTTCTGACTTTTGTTTCTGTCGTTCATATTTCCTTACAACATAAAGAATATGTGCTTTTATAGCCTAATGATGTGATCGATAAGGCTATCTCTGCATAAGACGTCATCTTGAGCTAAGAAGGGCACCTTTACAACCTAGCAAGAAAAACTGTTGACCAATGTTACTAAAGTTTAACACAACATATGTTGTAGCTGTACATGCAAATTCATAAAACACAATATAATGTATGAAAATGTGGGCAGTCATTACATGGCACATACTAACATGATGTTCACATAAATGCATCATGTAGATGTATACACAGAACCATTTTTGCACACAGAGAACATCTGATGGGTGTGCATGTTGACCTGTTAGCTAGCAAGTGGGGTCAAATTAGCCTAGCAGTTCAAGGCAATGTCATAAAAGCAGATATTCAATTCAGAGAAAGAGACCGAGAGTGACAGACAGAAATGACAGCTGACAAGTTGACTTGCACCTCACAGATCTGTGCCAGAAGGCCCACAGACGCCAGAAGGCCAACAGGGGCAGCAGCAGCTCGCCCCACTTGTTACGACTACTCTTCCTTCCCCAGCTCCTGAGGGTAGGGTAGGTGCAGTGTTCATCAGACTAACAAAGAATTATGCATTCTCTAACCAAAAATTCAACAAGGAGAGCTTCACTCGCTCCTACAAGTTCACCTGGTTCAAAGAGTAGCAATGGTGAGAATACATTGCAGACAGTGATAGCATTGTGTGTGGTGTGTGCAGGTCAGCCAACAAGAGCAAGTTCAAGAATATCTTATTGAAGGACAAAGGCTTTTCCAATTTGAGAAAAGCAACAGATTAGAAGAAGATTAGGGACCATGCAAAGTCTCACACTCATTTAGATGCGACTCAAAGATTGGCTAAAATCTTGGCTGAAATCTTGCCCCAATTAATGCACTGCTATTCAGAGCCATTGCAAAAGAACAGAGGACCGCCTGGAAGATGCTGGATCTCCTTTTCAGCTGTTTAAGATTCCTGGGGCGCAAGAGAATCCCACTGAGAGGGGCTGCAAATTGGGATGGGGTGTTTTGGCAGCTGATCATGGAAAGGGGGCGCACTGATCCTGGCTTGAATAATTGGCTGAAAAGGAGAGACAACTGGATGTCTAACAACATCCAATATCAAATCCTACGGCTGTTTGCCCATGATACTCAGAGACAAATGGAAGCCAAGGCATCCCAAAGCCCTCTTTTGGCTTAACTGCTGGCGGAAGCACAGATATCAATAGCAAGGAACAGTTCTCATGCAATATACAGTTTGAAGATCACAACCTAGAAGTTCAGAACTTCTCTATGAGCTTTTACAATGCCCCAGACACAATAGCCGAGATGCTATTTTTGTGTATGTGCTTGTACTCAATCTGCCCATGGGAAGGCTGAAAGGCTACTGTCTTGATGTAGCCAGAAATATGTCTGGAGGGTTCAAAGGGGCAAAGGCTAAACTGGAGGAAATGTGTCCTCAAACAAATCGCTCATTGGAGTGCAAGAAGTGACAAGAAGTGCACCTGGTTGTTGATACGCTGAACTTTCTGTGAGACGTTGCAGTTATTATCAACAATTCAGCAAAGAGTACCAGTACCTTGTACCAGTCCTGATTTGGATGTGGAGATGTCATATACATGGTATACATGGTATGTCAGATTTGTGGATTTGTCGCGGCTGCTCGCCTGAGAAATGTTACAGTCCTTCATTACCTTGGGAGAGCGACAAGACTGTCAAAGGGGAGATGTGCCACAGAACATACCCAAGTCACAACCTGGGGGTCAGTGGAATCTGCCAACATCTGCCACACTTTGCCAATGACTGAGCAGACAATGACAGGATCTCACCATTGATGACCTTGTGGCCAAGACCAAGGAATACGCTGATCGCAACAACCTTAAGATGCCACATCAACCACACATCACAAAGACCCCAGTGCGTACTTCAGGATTGTTTACCTTGATTGTGCACACTTATACCATTAAAGTAAGACACACTAATCTACCACCGTGACCTAAACACTCTTAATAGCCCGATTGGTGACATGCTGGAGGCTTTTTTTAGCCAAATTATATCAATATGGCCTTAACAGCTGCACCAATTTCCTGTGGGTGGACAAGCCAATTATCAGGGGGAGTAACTAAGGTGTGTGGGATAAATGGTTTGACACACATCAGCTCTGTAAAGTAAAAAAAAAAAAGAAGTCATATTAGGATGCATAGCATGTTCTCTTTTCCTGCATAATAAAAACCTGAGAGTAGTCAAAGCCCACTGCAGTGAATAGTGCAGATTCATACATGTTACAAAGTCAGTAGTGAGTGTACTGCAGTGTGGATTTGAATTCTAACATCTGGCCCTATTGGTCCCCCAACAATCCTGAAGTCCAGTACGGTAGATATAAGCTATGAAATAACCATAACGTGTCTCCACTTTGCCTTGATCTTATACATAAATAAGTGGAACTAGCCCTCCAAGGAAATATTGTTATAGCAAAAATCCTGAAAAAACACATCAGCCTCACATCACATTGCTTAAAACTTCACTGAATAAAGTACGGGGGGGACATGCAGACAGAGAGGACACATTGTCTTTCTTTATGTGTAACTGAATAAAAGCTATTTTGGGTCATGGAAAACAACTGCCAAGACACATTAATGGTTTTAGCATCGTCTTCCTTTATTTCAGTGCCACTCGTTATTATGTCGGCACACAAAAATATGTTTATAATTATGTCTTTGAAAAAAGCAGAATGAAAAATCTGTGAAATGGATCTCATCTCAGTGCTTTGTGACACATTTTTCTTTTTAACAGCTGTATGCAGACAGCGGGATCCCTGCGAGATTGGAGGCCTGGCTCAGTTGATGGGTGAAACTCTCATTGTCAGCTCATTTGCTAAACTATTCTGCCTCCAATTTGCCCATTCACTCGTCTTTGTTTATGTTTTCTGCCTCCTCTAACTCTCTCTTTATCTCTCTTTCCTCCCTGCATGAAATGAATGCAAATGAGTGTTACAGAAGCCATTTTCAAATAGTAAGGGTCCATGAGTGGGCAGTGCTGCTTCAATTAGTAATATTCCCACTGACTCTACCATAAAAGTAAAGACAGATTATATTATTTTAGGGAATAATTGCCTCTCAGTTATAAGAGGAATTGGATGTTTGAGTTGCAGAGCATCAAAGCTGTAGTAGATAATAGTTGACAAACTCATAAATTCATTAAATAACTTCACACTGAGCAGCTTTTTTACTGTATGTGCAGTTACCCCACACTAAACCCCATAACAGCCCACATGTCAAGTCTAACATTTCACTTTTAAGACTCATATTTTGCTACCTTTTATCATCATGTGTAATGTGAAAACATAAAATGTTCTCACAGTCAAAGAAATGAAAAATCTGCATAGTTGAGTCCTAAGGCGCAGCTTAATATGTCTCCTGCTTGGCTGCAGGTGGAGCTGGCAGCCACACCGGGGGATCACAGGGGACAGTAGTAAATGAAGCCATGCCAGCATTTGCTTTACGAGTAGTTTAACAGGAATGGAACCAGAACCTCAGAGCAGAAAGCAGAAAAAAGTGTGAAGACACAGAGAACACATTGTATTGCTTTATCTTTTTCCATTATTTGTGATTCCTTTACAGCACAAAAAAGTGAGATGCTTCAAGTGTCAACATGAGGTTTAAAGAAATCATTTTTTATGCTGAATATGTGACATCACATTAGTGAAGATACCTAATCATTCAATTGTGTTCTATTTATTTGTATGTGTTTGCTTTAGTAGCAGTGTGTTGAACTGTCACCCTGCTTGATGGAAATATTCAGTGGTGTAGTGGTTGACTTTTGAAGAGTATATAATATATAAAATATTTCAAACTAGCTCCACCTTCCCCTGCTCCAGAAGTAGAATGCTGTTTCCACATTAATCCATCGGTAGGTATAACACTCACACAGGACATTTTCTGAACAACATACTTAAAGGACAATTTGCACTTCTACATATACTGGAGTATTTTTAAATTGCAGTGTTGCTACTTTTCCTCGCCACAAAGCACTGGCTTAAAGGCTTGTCTCTATGTACAGTAAACACCACAGATTATATGAAAGACTCCAACATGATTAACTGCAGCCTTACTCTGCAAGATGCACACTGATATGTATGTAGCTGTTTAAAGGCAGCAGTAAATCTTCCATTACAGTGGGTGTACATGCCATTGTGTATACCTGTGAATATACACCAACACCTCTGCTCTGCTGTAATCGACTCAAGAATTTGATTAATGCGTAAAAAGGGTGCAAAAGCTGCATATTAAATTCAAAATGGCTGACCTCAGTATGGCTCCAAGAGGCTCTTTTTAAGGCTGGACATGACCATGAATCCCTTATATTGAACAAACTTTGGGAAAACCCTACTTTTGGGTAAGAATTTGAAAATAATTTAAAACATGGCTAATGTTATTACGCATTGCAACATTTAAATGTATTAACTATTGTTAGTTGGTATAATTACCTCACAATAAATTATGCATGGTGACTTGGTAGCAATTCATGGTTTTGTTTTGTTTTTGGAGCACATGGACAGTGATTTTGACATCAAGGAAAACCCAGCTGTCTCCATGTGAAGTGTCCTCTACATTTATCATTTCTGTATTTTACCACATAGTCGACACAGGAAGTGATATTTAACTCTTTTGTGCAAAGTCCAGTATTCAAGAAAATGCATATGCATGTCAGGAAACTTCAGTTAAATGTATGACTGCATTAATGACCAACTTGTATAACATTGCCTAATGTACAAAGTCGGCCTCATGTGACAAATATCATCGGATTTATATTAAATGTACATGGTGTGGTTAACACACATGACTTATAATTAATGGGTGTTCTCTAGGGCCACACATGTGACACGGGATGTGATAATTATCTCAGTATTCATGACAATGTATATCCATGTCATTTGTCCTCTAGTAGATGTATTGCTGAATTAATATTTCACTTATTTAGTAATGCCTACAGGTAACAGGAAATGAAGCCTAAAAGACACATAGTTCATCAAGTGTAAACACAATTTACAACATGCCATATTCAGCACCACGTAATGCACACATAATATCATGATTGGGGTCATTACCACAAAGCTGTGAGGGCTCAATCAACATTGCTGGCAGCTTTCATTTCTAATTGTTTTGGGTCCTTTAATACAATTGCTAATACTGACACATTTTTCTGCAGATTTCCAACAGCATTCTCTGCAGTGTGAAAGTCTGTTTACTAGTTGGCGATATTTTTATTAACTAAAAATTCCTGCAAACAAAGCAGAACAGATAACCTTATTGGAAGTTCTTGAATGCGCACCTACTCATGAACAGATTACATTCATCAGGCAGAAATGAGTTAAGAGAGTTTAGTCTGACCCAGAACAATCATATGAGCGCTTCTCACAGAAAATAAAATAAGATAATGAAAATATTCTTGCATGAAACCATTGCAACACAAGTTGTTATACAGTAAGTGTTCACACAACTGAACAATAGTGAGGACAGTTCCCTTTCAAAGCTCAATGTGAAAACTGTAATTTATCCCTCTGCAATATCCCCCTGGCACAAGATTAGTTTTACAGTGTGCAGGTTACAGCCTTGAATTGAGGTGTCTTGGCCTGATACATGCTCTCCGTCATCTGTCAGAGAAACATTTTACCAGGCCGAACTGTGTCTGAATCCTCACCTCCAGGTCTGAGGTGCAGCAGAGCATGCTGTGGACCGTCTCTGAAGACTGTGGAGGCTTTGTTGTTGCAATAGATTGATGAGGTTTATTTAGAGAAGAGGAGAGTGAAGGCTGAGAAACAGAGAGGGAAATGCTGAGACAGAAAAAGTAACGGGTGGTAATGGATTTTTCAATCTGAAGGGAATTAGCTGTTACATTCAAGATGTTCTGCGTGGAAGAATGAGAAGAACAAGAGGGAATGTGAGAGAAAAGACAGACAGATGATCACAAGCAGACAGAAAATCAAGATGAAACTCCAGCATGGAGTATATATATATATGTTCTTTTTTTTGTTCAGCAGAGTTTTGGACATTCAATTTTAACATAGCACACCCTCAACATGACTAATAAGTTCAGTTTTCTAGAGTCAATAAATCTCACTGTTTTTCTCAGTGGATGGAATTTGTTCATTTTTCATGAAAGTAACTTTTTTTTCTCAAACTGCAAGAACCTGAAGATGGGTGAATTCTCTTTCTCAAAGCATACTCAAAATCATATAAAATTACTCACATGCTGACTTGATCAGAACTTAAAAAATGAAGATAATTGCATCTTATATTCAGCCAACACAGACACTCATCAGAGTAATGTTAATATTCTGATTAGGACGCAATAGCCTTCGTAGACTTGAAAAATTAAAAGGCACCACACAGCCTTCATTCTGAGAAGCCTGAAAAAGGAAAAAAAAAGACACTGGCAGCGTCCTTTCACTGTCGCTAGGCAACTAATCTAATGACATTAGCTACCGTCAATCACCAGCTAAAGGCAAACAGTCTGCAATTGTTTCAGATGAAACAGTCACAGACACATACTGACAGCAGGCTAGGCAGAGAAAACAACACTTTAAAGCAGTGCAAAGGGAACACAGGAAAGACCCACTGCTGTGTACATACAGTTTCACAGAAGAGATCTATCCTGTATTGACTCAGTGGGTGTTCAGACGGTTGACTGCAAGAGGCTGTGGAGGCTCTTTGCTTCAGGTACCAATGAGAAGGTGACTCACAATCCAGGAAGGCTGATTTGAGTAATGCATTCATGACTGTGAAGACAATGAGCCCCCTACTATGAAACATGATTTCACATCTCTTGAAAGTTACCAAGGTTATAATCATTACAGGTAAGCTGAGCCAGGTTCAAGTTTTTTTTTTGCTAGCAATTTACAAGCATATATTACGAACAGTGGGCATTCACCATGAAGAAGACTTTTAGTAAACTGTGTTTAGTTCACTGTGTGCTGCTTAGTGTAGGATATCAGGTTGTTGAAGTCCTCCAAAGTGAAATACTTAACTGTATCTGCACTTTATGCAAACGTGCAGGCTGAAAAGGTTGAGAACAGAACAACCCTTTCACTATTTCTTTTCTATTGTTTTCCATTCAAATATAATCATGGTTTATTAAAACTTGGTTTGAGCAGTTAGATGATCAGACAAGTCATAAATAAAACCCACAAATTACCCAGGTTAACTGAAGCATTTCATTTGAAGGTAAAACTAAAAATGCATGCACGGAAAAAATATGTATCAATCCTTTATTGCACAAGAAAACCGTGTGTCTGCACATTTTAGTCAAATACAGTAGGTTAAAGCTAAAGTTGATCATAAACACTTTAAATAATTTTGCTTACGGTACAACTGTGTTATAGCTTCAAAATAAGTTTGCCTATTGATGATAGTTAAAACTAAGAAAATGGGACACTGAAGTTAAACAAAACACCCAAAACTAAGTTGTATTGTAGCTTTAATAGCAACGTTGCTGCTTCATGTTAGTTTCTTAAACCTTTTTTACACATTTTTCACACATTTAAATATTTTCCTTTTATCTCAACATTGTGTTTGTTTTGCCGTAAAAGCAGATATTTTTATCCGTCTTGATCTGTCTGTCTCATACTTGATCTTTTTCCCATCATTATCTTTTTTTCTTTACCCTTTGTAGATAAGCAAGTAAGTTCATGTAAATAACATTTGCATACTGGTAATTAATGTATTATATTTATATTTACCATAGATGCTGCTCATATATAGGGTTTGAGTTCAGTTCTGTAGGTTGGATTTGCTGGGAATAAATGTCTCTCTCTCTCTGTTAATATCGTGTCCTTTACCCCACTATTCTCACCGGACCATCAGATGGGGAGATAGGAGAAGGAAAAAAAAGGGAGCGAGGAGGGAGTCATTGGAGTACATGCATTATGTATCATATCCTACAGTGAAGAAGACAACGCTGTGAGTGGGAACGAGAGCAGCCGGCAGTGCACCGGGGTGAACACAGTGAATGCTAATGAGGGAGCTGCATTCGCTGGAAGGTACATCTGATTAAAAGTACTAGTCATGGTGAACACAGCACAGTGGTGTTATCAGCCAAAACACACAGAAAGTAAAGGACGCTGTATCGAAAAGAGATGAGTTTGAGGGGTATTTTTGGCTCTGTTGGAGATAAAAGATCTGATTACTGATACAAGAGCTGAGTCATTGATGTAGAGGATGAAAAAAAAACTTAAATGTTAACTTCTAAAATGTGATATGTCTATTTTGCCCATCAAACAGTTAGCTGATTTAGGTTAAAGACATTTTTTTCAAGCACTTTCAGGAAGTTTAGGATCTACAAAATAATTGGTCTTTTGTGTCAGTTTCACATGGACACATTAGCATATACAAGGTTAAGTGATTCTAGGCACCGTGGTGGGTAGTATTCATCTGCCGCTCTGTAATTTTGAGCTGCACACTTTACCATATATTTGTTGCCTGAAACTGAGATCTATCCATAAGTATAGTAGTGGAAGGAAGGCTGTGATCACAAAGTGCAGCTTCATACTCTCATTCAGCAGCTACTGTGGTAGAAATACAGCAGACAACCATCTTAAACCACGTTTAAAGTCCAGTCAAACAAATTTAAATTGTTCTATATAAAGAAGTCATTAAACTCTCCTGTCTTTTCCTTTTGTGGTGTAAAAAAACTAAACAACAAAATACAAACAAGTTGCAGTTAGCCAAGTCAAAACAACGCAGTAATATGTTGTTCCTCTCCAAGCTAATGAAGCTAATTGTCAAGCTAGTTAACTTGGTCGCTAATGAGACAAGTTTGCTCAAATTATGTTTATGTTCAATGTTTGCATAGTGTTCCTCTTTTCAGAAGGTCAGCAAGAAAGGTCAGCACTATGAAGACAGTTTGCTATTGGTCATCAAAATTGAGTTTTACATCTTACATGAGTGAATCAATTAATTGAGGAAAGTCCATTGTAATTAGTTTAAAAAAAATGTTTATTACCTACATTTTTGCATTTTTAAAGTGTCAGCTAATTACATAATAAACAAACAGTACAGTATTGCCTGCCCTGGTTGAAAGTTTCGAGCCTATTTCACCTCTGTTCAAACCTGGCATCAGTGATGTGCAAGTTCAGAGGGTATGCCCAGGTTTTAATTAGTATTGTCAATATATAATCAATATATAATGTATTGACACACATGAAAAGTAGTTTAAACTTTCTACAACCCAGATCATGATTAATCAGCACAACTCCTACTGTATATGTAACTGCAGCCACTGTCAGAGTTGAACCATTCTACTTTATCTAGTAAACTTCCTGTTGAGCTGTCAGCCTTAATCCCCTGAGACTGGAGAGAGTCTGTGGGAGCAGATCTGAGAGTGTGATTACTGAGCAGCCAAACGGCCATACTGCTGTAGACCTGTAGATGTGTCCTGACAAAAAATGATGATAGTGATGGTGATGATGATGATGACTTATTTTTTTCCCCTTCCCTTTAGCCTACATGTAACAGTATGTCATGTTACATCACATAATAGTAATAGTACTTTTCTGAGAGATGCACATTCATATACTGTATAATAAACTAAACATCTTATATAGGCATTAATACATTTGCTTGCATTTGATGTTTTCTCTTAATTTGTGACTTTTCTCTCAATTGCAGTGTTATCTTATCATACTATTTCTAGGGATTTGTCACCATAATAATAATAATAATAATAATAATAATAATAATAATAATAATAATAATAATAATAATCATCATCATCATCATCATCATATAAAAATAACAATAATAATAATGATGTTGGTATATTGAATGATATTTTGGTTATTCACATATTCACAGGCCTTACTCTTCAGATTGAAGAATAATGATTATTTTGTTGACTGAGTGAGACCCTTGTAGTTCAAGTTTTACACAAAATATCACCACTTTAAGTGAAATTTCTGCCTCCAAACCATATGAAACCGCACTGTTTAGTGCGTAATGGTGGCCTGCTCTTTAAGTGAAGTAAAGAGAACAGGTTTATCAAGGTTAAAAAAAGAAAAAAAGTGATAAAATGCACCTCTGTGATGAAGAGGTGGTGAAGCTGAAGGAGAGGTGACATCTTAAAGAGGGTTTTCAGTCCATTCACCCATAAAGATGTTAAGACATAACCTTTGCACAACAGAGTACAACTGAAGAGCAGAATGGCCCTCCTGATATTTTATTCAGAGTGTACATTATGTCTATAAGCCTTATAATAGCATTATAATGGATTCATAATGCACTAAACTCTATTATGGATTTTTCTAGTGTCGCTCTTAAGCTACTTTAGTATGTTAAGATGTATAATGCAATGTAAAAGAAAATAAAGTAAAAGACATTACATGATGATGTAAACACAGATCCTTTCACATCAGTAAAAAAGCTTGTTGAAAGCCTTGAGAGCTCCACGGCACCTTTAGCTTGCAACCTGTTTCTTTGCTTGGTTTGTAGTGGCTTAGTGTTCTTACTGGCATATATACTGAAGGGCAACTGCCTTTATTTGCCACGTTTTGGGTTTCTTGCAGAAAGCCATACTGGCAGCTTTTAAAAAACACTCAGGTTTCATGGGAGTAACCGTTTGTAATGTGAGTGAAAACCCTGACACAACTGGGAAATCTTAGAGCGATGCTACTGTAAGACTGTTTCTCCTGTTCCCCCCTTGTCTCTGCATGTATTTTTTGATTTTCAATCTGATGTTGGTTGGTTTCCCTTTAGAAAAAAAAAAAAAAAAAAAAGTATATATATTCAGAGAGTGGCATGTATTTGTCATGTGCTCAAGTAAAAAATAATGTGAATGCATTAAAATCTGGTGCATTAAAAGTATAAATGCATCAAAATCTGATCATTACTCTGCTTCAGTAGTGACACATGAAGTTGTTACACTGATTAAACCTGCATTATTTCATGTTTTCAATTCTCCCCTTTTTCAAAGCTTGTATTATTATATCATTGTGCTGAAGACTGCTTTCTATTGTCAATATGCATCTTGTTTTCCTTGGTTTGTCTCTTAGCAGATGAAACTGAAGAAAAAAGAACAGGGGGTTACTTGTCGCGTCTCAGTCGAGTTTTTGAGCAGAGTGGGTGAAATTTTGCCTCAAAGCTACAATGGAGGCACTTTGTCGAGGCAGAGCTCTGCACTCACTTAAAGTGAGCATCTCCCCGCTGGTACCTGAAAACATTATCTGGTAATCTCTGCCCGTTGGCACAGACAGTTATTCATGAGCACTTAATACTCCTTTGGATCACTCTCCTACTGGTTTTTTCTTTTCTTTTCTTTTTTTCTCTTCTCTTAGAGCTAAAATGTGAATTGACTGCTCGGGTGATTGTACATTGTGTGGCTGATATTAAACAGATAAACACAGTGTGGCTCTCAGGCCCCCGCAAAAAAAAAAATTTTCATGTTGAATTCAGTTGAAGGATTAAATTCTCCTGTGAGGATTTGTTTCAAGTTGAGGTCTCAATCCCATTAACTCAACAGTGCATGATGGTCTATTTAAAAATACTTTTCTTAATTTAAAAAAAGAGAAAAAAAAACCCAGATGCCTCTTACGTTTTGAATATGAAAATGACAATTAAAGCAGTGACATTTAAGGAAAAACAAATAGTAAGTTAAAATACAAAATTGAAAAGATGGCAATCCTTTAAGAAGACTGATTCTACAGTAGTATAGCCATCCTAGTGGCTCTGAGAGGCTGTAAGATAGCTAACACTAACCCAAAAACCCCTAAAGCCCCTTTTTCTGAAAAAAAAAAAATCAAAGGAATCATCTTGGAACCAGATTTTTGTCAATTCCAGTGAAAACTTTGAACTTCTATTGAACCTCAGATGTTAAATGTGAGCCAGCATCATAGTGGTAAAGGCAGGTGTTGACCAAAGTCAGTAGGATTCATCCTCTGGGGAGCATGGATGTCATTCCAAAATTGCATAGGAGGCAAAATGGGATTATGGGAAGAAAGTGGAATTACCATTTCAGAAAAAAAACCCAGGAAATACCAAGTAAAGACCTCTGTTGAACTTTAGTATGCAAAAAAAAAATCCAATATAATAACTTGAAAACATACCAAATAGAGAAATTCATCACAAGGTCTAGACAAAGATATTGTGGGCTAGAAGAAAAAGTTGCTGGCATGGCAGTTAAAAACAGAAGAAAGTAAGGAGGGGCAACTAATGGAATTGAAGTAACTATTGGCAGAATCTCTAATAACCTCACTGAAATTAATGATGCTTTTAAGAAATATTATGGTGACTTGTGTGCTGCTCAGCCAAGTGGTGACATGTCAGCAATAGATTCTTTTTTCTCCCCACTTAATCTTCTATGTTTATCTGACGAAGACAGAGAATCCATGAGCAAACCATTTTCAATATCGGAATTAAGCGAAGCTATGAAATCGTTGCCCTCAAATAAATCTCCCGAAGAAGAAGAAGGATCTAAATAATTTATACAGGCTATAGATGTGAATAGTAGATAATACTTTATTATGTCAATCAATCTTTATTTGTATAGCGCCAAATCGCAACAAAGTTATCTCAAGGCACTTTACACATAGAGCAGGTTCTAAACCGAACTCTTCAGATTTTCATTTTAAAGAGACCCAACATTCCCACATGAGCAAGCACTTGGCAACAGTGGCAAGAATAAAACTCCCATTTAACAGGAAGGAACCTCAGGCAGAACCAGACTCAGAGTGGGCGGGCCATCTGCCTCGACTGGTTGGGGTAGAGAGGAGAGATATGTAGATATATTATATACATTATATAGTGGGAGGGGACTTTGGTATAGGGATTGATCCAGAACTGTGAAGGGATTTATGTAGCAATGGTGTTACATGGACACTAAATTCAAGATAAAGGTTGATTCAGTTTTTTTCTTTTTTTCAGATTTATCCCAGTCCTTCCAAGCTACACAGGTTTAAACCCAATCTCTCACCCTTTTGTTTGTGTGGTCTAGTAGAGGACTTTTCCACTCCACTTGGCAGTGTTTTTGGCAGGGGATCTGTAATGCTTTATCTACAATTCATGGAGTTACTTTCCCAATAGATCCTGAGAAAAGGCTTTTGGGCAACCTCTCAAATTCTAATTTTACACATAGTCATTCCATCAATCTTACAGAAGTCCTACTGGCTATTGCTAAAAAAAAGTGTTGAAAGGCAATGAAATGGAAGTCAGATCTCCCATTACCAGTTGGATTGTGGCTCTCAGAAATGAACAGTTGCATACCCCTGGAAAAAGTTAACCTACTGATTAAGGGATATGATTGATTGTAACATATGGCAAGCTTTCATCAACTACATGGAGAATCTCTCATCTCATATGATGGGATGGTTGCCTGCATGATCCCTTCTCATCGTCATATTCTACTGTAGCTAAAACTAACAAATTTCTCATATTTTCTTTCTGTATTTAAAACTTCTGTAATGATCAGTGAATGTTAGTTTTGTATTGTCATTGTGTGGCTGTATGGTTTGTCCACTAAAAAAAATAAGTAAGTAGGAAATAGTAAGAAATATTGTTAGTAAGAAATATGACACAAATCACAGTCCATAATGTTTTAATGTCAATATAAGACACCATCCACAATAACCTCATGGATGGATAAGGTTATGCGTCTTTCATCTGTACTACTCAAAAAAGTCTGTCATTACTTACATGGCTAGGAAAACATGGGTCATTTTTGACTTATACTTTATGAAACATATGACTTTTCAGTTAGGAAACTTTTTGTCAATCAATCAATCAATCAATCAATCAACCATTGAATTCAGCAGGCCAGGACTGTTGCAAGTACAGTTTGGACTTAAACAACACAAGCTGAATCATGTGTTTTTCTATATGAAAGGGCTTATAGAGGTCAGGTTAGGACTATTTTGTGAACAGGGCAACAGTTCTATAGAAAGATTTGCTTTTGAAATAGTTAGTTTTGGTTGTCCTCGTCTTATTCTTATTTTTTTGTACATTGAGGTGATGTGTTTAGTTAAGTTTTTGTGTTGGATGTTCTGTGTGTCTTTGAGTTTTCTTTGTCTTCTGACATCTTGGGACCACGCTGGAAATAAGTATTTTCTATTTTATTCTTTTGTCTCTTAACTGATAATCCATAAATAAAATCAAGGTCATGTTCATGTTCATGTTCATGTTGCTGTAGAATATTTGAATATACCAGTTAAGCTTATTACAGTACAGTCAAGATTTGAGAAACTGTTTGTCTGACTGGCGCCTTTCGGCTTCTTCATGACTTCATTATGCTGTGAAGTTACTGTTGGTTTTTTATTATGTCTGCCTGTGAATTTTTCGAGTTACTTCAATTAAATGGAAGTGGGTGACATGTAGTAAACAGATGTA
Source organism: Scomber japonicus (assembly GCF_027409825.1). Taxonomy (NCBI): domain Eukaryota; kingdom Metazoa; phylum Chordata; class Actinopteri; order Scombriformes; family Scombridae; genus Scomber; species Scomber japonicus. The sequence continues at coordinate 8,656,378 of NC_070590.1, read as the reverse complement.
ATTGCTGATCTGTGGCTTATTAAATATCTTGCTGCTGTTAACACCACTTTCCCACACATAACCTGTTTGACACATTTGATTGATTAATATCAGACTGCTAGTCAGAAGTTAACCCCGTGGTCATTACCATTAATGTCGACACGCACTTTTTGCTTGAACCATCGTATTATTATGCCCTCACACTGACAGTAAGCGGATTGTAAACTTGGGCATTTGGGTATCAATTTTCAGAGAGTTTAAAGTATTTAAACAAAATGAATGCCTCAAAAGATAAGAGAGGATCATTTATTTGGTTCATAGCTAGAACATTTTGTGATCAGTCAACATTTTGACTCAAGAAGAATACTCTGTAAGAAAAAGATAAAAACACATTCAAAACTTCATTCATTATCCATATGTTTGATATAGAAGTAGGGCTTTGCCATAAATGTCAAATTTATATATGTGGCATAATCTCTTGTTGAGGTTTTGTTGTTTCCACAGCAACCTCTCACAACTATAAATTAATCTGTATCTGTAGAGTTTAAAAATAAACCCTCGTTAAACAGGCACTCCATCTTGTCAAGACAAATAGTTCTCTTGTTTTACTCATCTTTGACATGTCACTCCCTCCAGAACAAAATTACCTGCTTAACTTGCGATGTTAAACAGGTCACATGCCTGAATACTAAAGGAAGCAGAAAAGTTGTGAATTTAATAATGCAAAGCAAAGAAAGATGTGTTTCATGAAGTCAATACGGAGGATTGTAAAAGTAAATGTCAGACCTGGGGAAAGCATTCAGCTTCTAAGAGTCATAATAAAGCCTTGCAGAGTAAATCATTCTCATGCTGTTGCATTTACCATGCAATGCATTAGCAATGCTAAGATGCAGTAGTAATGGATTTCCTCATTTGAAATGAATGAACTTTGATGGGAGGGCAACACATTTGACTCATTAGGTTTGGTGGGTGGTAGACACTTTCTTTACATCAGAGTCATTATGCTGAACCATTAGGCTGCAGGGGAACAGCCCATTCAAGCTAATATGTTACATTTTCATTATGTTTGCAGATTCTTGCAGAGCGAGCTTTCCTCCAGCAGGTAGGCCTCTGCTGTCACTTTATTTTCTAGATATGACACTTAAACAGGCAGGGAAGCTGAACCATCACTTTCACTGAAATGACATTTCCAACCAGCCCTCCTCCTCTCACTCCTCCACTGTTATCTGTCCTGTCACATGTTTATTTCTGCAGGTGATTTACATTCACTCACTATTGTTCTGGATGATTGCAGGCTGCAGATGCTTTTCGAGGGCTCAGATTCAACCAGACTCTTCCCACTTTTTCTCCGTCCTTAGTGATTCATCGTCTAATATTTACTTCATCAGAGGTGCTGCCAGAGAGGAAAATGTACAACTGATTTAAAGTCTCTATCTTTAAGCATTTCTTGGGCCAATTCCCTCGAATGACACACATGCTGCCTTCAACAAGTCAACTTTTTTACAGGCTAACACGGTTGCCCATCACTCTTAAATCCATTAGTCCCACCCATCTCTTAACTAGCCTCCTTCCATTAGCTTCTGAATATACTTTCTCATGGTTAGTTTCTTTGCTTATGAGCTCCCTTGTATATTTTCCTTTGGACAAATGTTTTTATCAATATTCTTCAGCTACCTCTTCAGTCCCATAACCCACAGCTGTGCCCATATCCAGTGCCCAAACACTGATATGGGCACTGGATGGTGATATGTTTCACGCAAACCATCAGCCAGTCTTTATTAACCTTTTTCAACAAGACCTCCTCTCAGAATGCTGTTTAAATTTAATGTGCATTTTCCATCAGCATAGAAAAGCGACATGGTTTACGTTAAAGGCTACTTGTCGAGTTTTGACTACTGGCAGCGCTTCTGAGCAATATTTTGATAAATGGGTGCCAGTTTTATTTATATCTTGTGCTCTTCTAGCATGTGCATGATGATGTCCATAATGTGTCCATGTGCATACAGCAGGAGGGAATACGAGTTAGTAGGGCATGCTCACTATGAGATGTACCTTTATGTCATGCTGTTTGGCTGATCGACAGGTAGCGACAACATGCTAAGAAACATGGCAAGAACAACTGTACACTATCAAACATTGAAGTAAACCTTGTAGCTTTCTAGCATATTTTAGAACACAGGCATTGCAAGCGTTTGGAGGAAGAAAATGCATTAAAACGTTAAACCTGTTCTCCTAACTCACTTTAAAGAAGCATCAGTCTTAGTGCTTTCACACCTTTTGTTGTCAACATTAGTAAAAGCATATCAGTCCCACAACCAGACTCCAGCTTTACAGGCTGTGACATGAAACTGAGCAGGGAAAACAGCATTCATGACAGTACATTTGACCTTCTTTCTTTATCACAGTCCGAATCTCCTGCTAACTCTTTGTTTTTCAGTGAGCATGCTGCTAATCACTTCATCTGAGACTTAATAGCATTAACTGGCTGCCTGAAGCGAGGGCAACAGAAATATCTTTGGTGCTGCACTGAAATGCAAGAAATGAGACAGGATCCTTTAAAGAGCTAACTCAACCTCTTATTAGAAGATCAAGACAATGCAATTTCATTAAGTGTAGCAAGAATGTTTTAATTAACTGATATATCCTGATATTAAAGTAAAAGTCCCCGACTAACTTTTCTTTCTATATTTAATTTATACAATATTCTCCTGAAGAACCTGCAGCTGAGGTATATTTGCAAGTTATTTTCCATCTACTTAACTCTGCCTCTGTCTTCGTTCTGACATGTCACTCTTCAATGTTCATTCCCTTTATCTTTGAGGCATTGGAGATAACAGCATGTTAATAATCACTTCATCAAAGCCAGATATACATTTAACAGCTTCCTGAAATCAGGGCAATAAAACAGTCTGATGTATTCAGTAAACACAAAAGGTGAAGGCGCAGGCTGCTGAAGGGGGAGGCAGTGTGACAGAGGAATTATTTGATTTCCATTAATGTACAGTGGGTTTTGTTGTTTTCTCCTACTTCATGTATTTTACAATTGATCTGTTGTGCCTGTCCAATGTAAAGCATAATGTACCATCACATAATGTAATGTGCTGATATTATTATTCTATATTAAAACCCACGCAATCAATATTTTTCATTCAACGAATCAAATCTGTGAAATGCTGTAGGTGGTTCACAGTGATGAATTTGGAGCTACAGTATATCAGCAACCCTACAGTTCTACAAAGCCCTTTAGTATCTTATTGCTCATTGATTTGGTTTTTATTATTTTATTTATTTAACCTTTATTTAACAAGGCAGAAATGGCCAAAACAGCAGTCACAAAGTTACAAATGAACACATTTACAACAATCACCCTCACACAACAGATCTGGATCTGAGGAGTATCAGTGGCATACTACCAAGCATATATGTCTCATATAGTCCACATTATTTTAATATGGTGTTAAATGTCTGATATTAAAGCAGTATCTCCTGATTAAGTTCAGAGCACACTTTATGGATACCGAAGATTATCTATCTAGATCATCTGGACAGCTGTTAGAAAAGAAGAAAGCATTTCACAAAATTTAACCAAGAACTTTACTAATGATGGCTTTAAAAATAAAAAAGGTACACATGAAATTTTCTCCATATTTTTAGTGACTACCAGGCTGATGTTAGGCATCTTTAATGCTTGATCAGATCACTGTTTGACTGTTACCTGGTAGCAAAAATCAGAATGACCAGCCATGTTGGTTGGTCGTGCTTTTATTAAAAAGCTCATTAGTCTGTTCCCTTCCTACACTGCAATCTAACACCAGTGCTTTCAGATTAATCCACTTTGAATGTTTTCCAAAACCTGATCGTGGTTATTGAAAGTGCCAGCTTAGTATGAATAGAAGGCCCAAATGGAGAAAAAAAAGCTGTGTTTTCTGATATCTCCTCACCTCCAGCAGTCTGTCTCTATATAGAGTCTTATATTTAGCAGGTAAATGGAAAAGCCTTTTGAGCCCTTGATCCTGACAACTTACTGCCACTATCTCTCACTGTGCACCCACACACACATACACTAAAAGTTCCCAGCTAAAAGGTCACTTCTGTTATTAAAGGTTGTTTTTCATGTCAGGTCTACTTTATTAGATAAGAAGGCAGAGTGTGACAGGAGATGGAAAGAAGCGCTGCAACAAAGTTCACTCCCATCTGCCTGCTGGAGGTTCTTAGTGGGAGCCCAATCCTCAGCGCCCTGACATCACCATAATAGATGTCCTCTAAATGGCAACAGGAAACAGCGAGCCAACCTTTACCTCGCCTTGGGTGTGGAGAGACAGAGGGAGGGAGGGATGCAAGGTGGCTTATTGTTTTCCTATTCTCTGTCTGGAGAGAATGATTATGGATATACAATACTGGTGGCATATTTTCATGATGGATGGCACAACCAAGGCGGGTGACTGTCCTGCTGGTATTGTGTGCTCGCTAATTAAATGACAAATTGTCACCCTGGAAATGTATTTGTCCCTAGAGTTGGCCAACATTTTTTTTATAATTTGTTGCTGTTATCTGTGGGCGCTGTGCAACCAGGCATGGAGGGGTAAATGCATTCAGGCTTATGGATTTGTTTTCTTTCTATTGTCTTAATTCATGATGGAGGGTATTTAACCTCATGATGCTGTAAAATGCCATCAAAAAGCTACATCATAAATCCTGTCAGTGTGACCAGTAAGATGATGTAATAGGAAATCTCAAGTTATTTATTTAAAAAAAACAAATGCCATCTTCTAAATCTGTATGTCTGAAAAACTTTGGGCTCATATAAACAGTTTTATTCTATGTCATTTTTCATCATTACAGTATCTGAACCTCTGCCTGACAGCTATATCAACCCATCATCAGACATAGCTACTGATTGTTGACTATAGTTACTGAAAAGGATTGCAATCTTTAAAATTGTGTTATTACTGTCCAGTCAAACAACTTGCTCTTTTGTCCAATTCCAAGAAAAAACTATGATCACTATGAAAGCAGCGTATAATGTATTATACAGAGAATCATCTGAGTGCTTGTTCAGAAGAAACCCCTTTATATCACACTAATGCTTTTCTGAGGTGCATGAAATGTCCAGAACAGTCTTTTCATTGCAAGTGTGAAACTAATTCTAAGTCTATAAAGAAAAAGAAAAAACTCTGTCCATGGTACTGAAGTCCAGCAGAGTCAAAAGCTGCTTTATGCTCAAGCCAAACGTATTTCAACAAATGTTCACAGTCATGCATATACATTTTTCCTCCCAAATATCAAAAAACGTGGAAGAAAACTGTATCAAGTACTCCATTTGATTACAATACTTACAATAGGATTTCTATTTTGCTGTCATTTTTTTTTAACATTTTTATTTTATTTGTTTATTTATTCATTTGTTTGGTATCACTTCTGGATCACTCACCAGTCCCTACAATAGTAATTGGTCAATGGGGATGCAGCCCTGTCATACCTCTCCATTATGAGATTTGTTTAGTTTCATAATAATTGAACAAAATCTCTAGAAAGTGAATAGAGATAGAATAAAAATGAAGTATCTCTAAGGCAAAACTTACAATAAAGCTGTAATACATATCACACAAAGAAACAAAAACTAATAAATGACAAAGAAAACTAATGAAAAGTGAGAAATGTATGTTAGTTTTAACATTCATTAGAATTCATTTCAAGTTTTGCCTTTGAAGTAATTTTTTTTTTTTTTTTTTTTTTTGAACTTTTTTGTTAGTATCTCGGGGGATTTTGCTGAATCATTTTGAAACAAAACTAATCCCATGCTAAATCTGCTCAGGGAACATCATTCTTTGGTGGAACTGTTCTCACTCATATACAATTTATACAACCTGTGACAAAAGGATGAGCACAGAATGCTTCATTTTACAATGATCACAAGTCAAACACTTTACTCTAAAAAAACAAAACAACAGACAAATAATGTCAGTTAATGTGTGTTGTCCTAAAGTAACACGCTTTGTGGGGAAAGTATATCACACTGATGAGCAGGTCAAATGAAACCTTGCTATAGATCTACTGCAAGTGATGAGATTTATTTCAACTGTTTATTGGCTCCACCTGCACGCTGGCTTCTCCAAGCTTCACTAAGTCCAGGGAGGAATCCATTTCTAATAATGTCAGTAGAAATCATTGTTTATGTGTGCAATGAAGCTCAGTAGAGATGTAAAAGAGCAGCACATGGTGACCCCTGGATTATGCCAATATGTTATACATGTGCTACTCTTCAGGGTCCATTCATTCCTGCATGAGACAATTCATTATAGCAGCAGTATGGCAGGCAGCCAGAGATGCATATATGGACTGAACTGAATATAAATAGTTTTTCTCCTTATTTTTCTATATAGCCCATGTCCACCAGGTCAATATAAGTCCCATATTCACTCTCTTTTAGCTCTCTACTAATGCCTGAGGGAAATATCTGGCTATTTAGCTGCTAAATGTTCAGCAGCTAGTATACAGCTAACTGTGTCTGCCATTTGGAGCTGAGAAAGTAGGGTACAGTGGCTTTTTAGATATTTGTCCTCTGAAAAAAGCTGCCTGCTGGGGATGAAAATGATGCTATGAGAACGCTGAGAGTGAACCAAAACAGTAAAGATGCAGCCGGACAGCTAAACAATGAGAGGACACTCAATATAAAGCTCTGTAAAGCTAAGGGGAGATGCAGAGTTGCTGATAATTCTCTGTAAGGTTCAGTCTGTGTGAATGAGGTTCTCACAAAGAATAGATACTGTAGTCTCTCAAGAATCTCATTTGCAACCTATAGACTTAGGATTCATCTCCTCCAGTATCAGTATCTGGTCTCCTAGATGACATGCAACTGTCATTCACATTTAAGACATGCAGAAATATCACCAAAAGTGGGATAATAAGACCTTTTAAAAGGCCTGAGACAGTCATTTGGATGAAAAAGAAAGAACAAACTCATCTCCAGATAAAAAACAGCTCTGGTTATTTGTTGGCTGATTACAAAAAAAAAGGTTCAGACATGTCAGGATGAATTGAAAAGATTTTAACTTCACACACATAGTCGATATGATTCGACTTGATATACGTCATGTACAGAGACAAAAAGGAATAAGGGGAGAAACTGAAAGAAAAAGCAACTGAAAGAAATTGAATTTCTGGTGAGTTTTATGATTTTTCATATTTTGAGAGCTTTCACAGGCACCCTTCATACACTGTCAGCTGCTTGTCTGTACAATCATTAAATTGGCTGTTTCAGGGCAACGAAACATAGACTGCAAAAAGCCTACAGCTGTGAAACAACTTGCGAATAGCACAAAGCAAAAATGAACACACCTCTCAAACTTTTGTTCAAGACCAAAACAAAGTTTCAAAAAACCAGACTTCAACAAAGAAATAGCTTTAAATAGAATACGATGAGAAAACTGGAAAAAGACAGCTTTTTAAAACATTAACACTATAAAACAAATGAATAGATAACATAAATAAATGGCATAAAATATTCTAATCAAAGGCTCAAGACATAGGTTTTTTTTTTTTTTAAGTATATTTTTTGGGCTTTTTGCCTTTAATGGACAGCTTAGTATAGATAGACAGGAAACAGGAGGCAGAGAGGGGGGAATGACACGCAGGATAGGACCGCTCGGTGCGGAATTCGAACCGGGGTCGCCTGCAGCGAGGACAACAGCCTCAACACATGTGGCGGGCGCTCCTCCCACTGAGCTAAACTCCGCCACAAGACATAGGTTTTAAGTTTGGAGATATCTATACCTTCAGCTGCTCTCAGATCTTCCAGCAGCTTGGGGAATAAAAGCTAAAAGCCACTTCACCAAAAGGTTTTTATCTTGCATTTTGGAACTAGGAGCTACCATAGACTGTATAAAAGAAATGGACGTAACATCCGTGACGTCACCCATTGGTTTGTGGACTGCTGCTCGGAAGCCAATAGTTTCGAATCTAGGCAGCACCATCTTGAAAATTTCAGGTGCATGCCGGGAAAAAAAGAACACGGATTCTACTTATATGGGCATGAGGCGGAGTCATGGGCGGAGGCATGGGCGCCGGCAGAGCGGGGAGGTTGCGATTGGTTGCGAGGGCTGGATCTCTAGGACATAGGTCAATCAACCTGTCAATCACGACGTAGCCATGCCCTAATGCATACCCTGCTTTATCGTCAAATATAAAATCAGGGAGGCCAAAATTTCACAAATGAACATCATACTGCATTGAAGAAGGCTTTAAACTAGCGATTGAGACCATAAACACATTTTGAAAATGTTTACTGAGGTTAGAAATCAAGTAAGAAGTTGGTGAATTCTCCATTGACTTGTATAGAGACGGAAGTCCTTTTGAACACAAAACGGTCGCCCCCTGGTGGCCTTTTGATAGAATGCAGCTCTAAGTTACTTCCGCGTTGGCCTCATTTCAGAGGTCTGGAACTCCCCGCCTGAAGGCTACACTTGTTCATACATTGCAAACATGTCACACGAGCAAAAAGTGCTTGTGTGTAAACTGACAGGTGACCAATGTAAGGATGTTAAAACAGCTGTAATGTGTTCTGTCCTTCAGGTCCCAGTCAGCACTCTGGTCCTAGTCAGACTCCATCTTCACACATACATACAGTACATACCATGAGATGATTCTGTGCATCAGGTTTTAAAAAGTATATATTTTAAATGTAGCAGCATTAAAACAACAAAATGCATTATGTTAATTTTGTCATTCATAAATTACCCATTTATTGGGTACAGAATAAACTATGTGCTGTAATTTGTGGAAAAATCCTTTTACAGCGGGAAAGGCTGAGTGCTGTCTGAGCTCCACTCTCTTGTTGGGTGCTAGTAATAGTGATGTATGTTGGAAATAAATCTGACCTTCTCCACTATTTAGTGCTGTCTGGAGGGGCTTTTTTCCCTTTTTTACTCAATCCAGGGACTAAACTCTATAGTGGTACTTCATAATCTGCTGCTGGACAAATGGCATTGAAGCAGTTCATCATGGCAGGTTAACTAGCATCCCCCATCTCACTGTGACACCAGCTTCACACAGTTCAATAATTTACTGCTGCACCAAATACATCTCTCCACCTAAACCAGACGGCCTTAAGTCTTGGCTGTCTGGCACAGTTGTTTATAGGATGCGAGATCGAGCCAAAGCCTAAAATATATAGATGGAAAGTGTAGAATCTCATAAATAAATTGGGCATTAAATGAAACTGGAAATTGTGGAGCTAATTAAAAACAAGTAATTGATAAAGGTGTGGGTGAACGGACAGGGATATGTGAGACAGAACAAGTGACACGCTTAATATTTAGTATTAGAAGTAGGTTGTAATTCAGTATCTCACTCTGCCAGGCTTCCACCTCTGCTGAAAAATACTTTTTGGTGATTGCTGCAGAGTAACAGCCTCTTTCGGTTGATGCCTGCTCTTCTGTAAAAAAAAAAAAACCCAATTCTTTCCTCACTGGCTCAGAAAGGCTTCCTGCAGAAAAAAAATGCATTAATCTCTCATTTCTGCATTACAGGATGTGTTGACGACATGACGAACACTGGACAAATATTGTTCAAAAAAGCTTTTCATTCACTTACACAAGCAAATGTCCATCTCAGGGATGAAAAAGCTTCAAAGAATCCTCCAATGTAATGAGTTTGACACATTGTGAGAGATGATGCTTCTCTTTTATTCATTCATTTCCAATGAAATGAATGAAAAGAGGTGATTTTCATGAATAACCCCTTAGCATCCACCTGGTTTTGGGTAATTTTCGCCTATTTGGCGTACCCAAATGGAAACGCTTATAACACAATAACTGCAAGTCCTAGATGCATGTATGATACCTCATTGAAAGCTGACAAACTCTAGTTTCTGAAAATGTGTTTGTTCAGTATGTGGCACACACACAACCTAAACTACATCAGCTCAAACATGGCTCAAAAACATTTTTTTTGTCTTCGCCTAAACTATGCAATTTTTGTTGAATAACAATAACTAGGCAATGCTTTATGCCAGGCATATACCACCATACCACATACCTTCTACATCTTGTCAACCACACCTGGATGAAGTTTCAGACCTCTAGGCCTAACCTTATGAAAGTTATGGCATTTTTAGTTAGTGGTGTCACTGGCGTTCCCAAATCTCTCCAAAACGTCTCCAAATGGCCAAATTGTGCCAAATGCATTTACTCACTTCTGTGACACTGGAAACACTGCTGAAGCATTTTGGTGACTATAAAACCTTTCACCATGGTTCAAAACACATTTTTTCACACATTCATTTGATGAGTGGTTGGAGGGGTCTCCACATGTTTTTAGCTGGCTATATTGAAATATTATCATGTGACAAGACACTACAGAATGCTAAGTAACAAAAATGACAGACTATACTGAACTGAATTTCAAACAAGGATTTTTTTTTTATTCTTCAAATGTACTAGTACTATATGTACAACTGTGCCAATATCAACAAAATATGAACAGTGAATAAACTATACAAAATATACAGAATATGAACTAAATATGAACAACATACAAAAACTATAAAAAAGTGTATAAAAGTAAAAAGTAATGCAAATACTGTTGGGTTTGGGTGGGATGTTGATGCAGGTCCTTGGTCCAGGTGATGCAGAAGAGGATCATTGACGCTTCTGACGACTGCCCACAGCAGGAGAGGGGGGTTGGGGTTCTGTCTGCCTCAGTCTCAGGCTCCCAATCTCCATCACTGTCAGTCTGTGACCTACAAATCACAATGTAATGCACAGATGTAAACAAATTATAGTCAAAAAATTACACAAAAACATCAGAAAAATAACTAATAAACAGAATAATTGTATTGGGGTAATATACCCAGTGTCTGGGCATTCACAATAAATAAAAGCCTAATGTAAAGTCAATATAGTAAATAAAAAAATCAGTTCAATTTGTTTACAAGCTTGATAAAAAAAAAATCTAAATAAAAGTGGAATTAGGGGCACAAAAAGAAAGGTGGATTACATAACTTTAGTCCTACAGTTGAAACTACAGCTACCAGGGGACAATTTGCAAAGTATTGTGCTGTGTAGTTGTCATTTAGTGGCTGGCAACCATTTTGTGAAACGCTACTGTATTTTACAGTCTAAATAAATCTAAATAAGCAGATCCCCTCCCATCCCCTCCCCTCCCCCACCACTCCTTGGCTTTACTGTGTTGTTTTGATTTAGTGGCTGGCAGCCATTTTGTGAAACGCTACTTTACTGTACTGTTTTCACTTTTTTTCTACTGTACTTCTGAATAAGCAGAAACCCCCCCACCCACTAACGTTAATTCAGCTTTCATTCATGGCTAAATAAATAAATAAATAAACAGATATAATCTATAAAGCATTATCAAAGACACCGTTACTCACCGATCTAAGATGTAGTGAAGTCCGTCAGTAAACATCTCCTCTTTCTCAGAGTCATATTCACTATCTTCACTTTCTTCAGATACCATAACCATCTGCAAAAGCCTCCTAAGCCTCTTTAAGTACATACTTGGTCCTCTTTGTAGCTTTCGGCGTCGTAAAATATCCAAAATAGCCGTAGAAAAAAGTTTAAATGTCCGGGCGAGCGTGTGTCACTACTACGCTCATGCGCTATGCTCTGAAAAGTCAAGTGAGACTGCAAGCTAAGTTACGTGACGTCATAGTTTGGGTCATACTAACCCCCCATGGACATGCCTACCATCGTTGGAAAGGTAAATTTATTGGCTACAATCCTGAATGAATGAATTGCCATGTCGATAGCCAATAAGCCTAGGCTATACTAGGGCCTCAAAGAACAGAAGACCGAGCCTATTGGTCCTCCAAACTGGGAGCGCTTGGTCTCTTTCACGGGGTGTACCGGGATGAAAACTCAACAGAAAAAGATAGGGACACTTTTGTTTTGTAGGTAGGAAGATAAGGAAAACAAGCATACCCAACAACACTATACAGGAACTAAGGAAAATATCGCTAAGGCTTGGGAAAGTTTGGATTTTATTTGACGAACAAAGTTGGCAGACGGTGAACAATGGACTTTACAGGACAATATTCAGAAGCTGGAATAATTTTATGAAAAACCATTTTGATACTTTTGATCAGTGGAGTCTTATGAACAGAATGAATATAAACAATTGAGGAATGGACACATAATTGGGCTTCATGACTGCTTCAAAGGTAGGGAGTCGCTGTTTATTTTGTGTACCTCACGTTTACCATGCCGGTAAATATTAATGATTTATGGTTTGGTGCTCATGATTTCTGTAAAATCAACTGGATGGTTGCATTGCGGAGATTCTAACCTTTCTAACGATGTATAGCATGTCCATATTGACGGAAGTTGAAGCTGTATATATTGCTGCGTATCATAATTTCAGTCGCGGGAGGGGCAAATCGCCCGCCGGCGGGCGAAGGATGTTAAGGGGAGAACCAACTATTGAAGTAGGAAACAGCTTTGACCACTTTTACTTTTTCATTTATTTGTTTGTTTGTTGGAATTGTATTTGCCATATATGCATTAAAACATACTGTATATTGGATGGTTGTTGAACATTTTGGACATGTCACTGACATTTTCCAAAATTATTTCACTGGCTGACCTCCACATACAGTCTATGACAGGGGTGTCAAACATGCGGTCCGTGGGCCAGAACCGGCCCGCCGAGAGGTTCAGTGGCCCACTTTCCTTCCTGTGTTCTTTTCCTTCCTTCCATACTTCCTCCCTTTCTTCCTTCCTTCCTTCCATCTGTCTTAACTCCCTTTCTTCCTTCTGTTCTTCCTTCCATCTGTCCTTCCTACCTTCCTTTTTTCTTTTCTTCATTCGCTCCTTCCTTTCTTCCTTCCATGTGTCCTTACTCCCTTTCTTCCTTCTGTTCTTCCTCCCTCCTGTCCTTCCTTCCGTCTGTCTGTCTTTCCTTCACTGTCTATCTTTCCTACCTTTCATCCCTCCTTCCTTCCCTTCTTATTTCCTTCCATCTTTTTAATGATCTGGCCCACATGAGATCAAATTGGGCTCTATGTGGCCCTTGAATGAAAATGAGTTTGACACCTCTGGTCTATGAAAATAAGCTGAATTTTGATATATGCAGTGGTACATTCATATCACTGTAATATGTTGTGTTGTGTTTCAAGTAGGGTACATATTGTCTTTGTTATGTCAAGCCATCTACTATTTGTATGTGGCGGCTCCATTACACTAAAAGTCTATCATCTAAATTAAATGACAAAACACGGTATGTTCTGGCCTTGCAAAAAGTGAAAACATGTTCTGATCTGACAAAGCTATGGGTGCGATTTGGTGAGGTGAGGCATAAACATGACTTGTTTGGATGAGACTGCTGTCATCTTGTGTAAAGTTGGGGCACAGTTGTAGTCATAAAGAAACTGACATCATCTGTCAGTAGGATACAGGAAGCAAATAGCAGTGTCCTGTGGCAAGGTCTGACATATCATCATCTAGCTGCAACAATTCCCTCCATCTGCAGACTCTGAGAAACAGCAATGATATCATATTATTTTCTTTTTGTAGTCCCGATGGATTAGAGTCGTTATTTGAAGAGCAGCTTGAGAATTTGGTTGCTTAACATAAACATAAATATGCTCTTTTATGCTGAGCTTCTCATTGTTGTTGTTGTAGTGATTTTGTGAGGGTTTTGAGGTACTAATGCTACCTGGGAACTTGACCAGGGCTAGTTGTTTTTTGGGGTTTTTTTGTGACTGACTCACACACATGTAGCTCCATATTGTTAGAGACACTAGGAGTAGGGGTGCTTTTCCTGTCCTGTGCTTATATTCTGTTTTTATCTAACAACCTGCTAATAAATAACTTTAACCCATAACATCTGGTTTTATGTTGCTTCCCTTTCCCCTAGCAAGGTGGGTGGTGACACAGACAGTACAATATGTCATTATTGGATATTTTCAAGAATGCCTGATGCTGTTGTTTTTCTTGATAGGAAAGTCTCCAGTTACACCTCGACATTAGGCTTCATTAATATTATCTACTCATGCCTTTCCATTGACTTTGCATACAATGGTGTCACTTTAAAAGCTGGCCTGATTTACAGTCTTTGTCTGTATTGCTCCTCATGTTCTCCAGTAAACTGCTATTCTCAGTTGGTTGGCAGGCTTAAAAAACTATGGCAGAAAAGGTTCTTTCAAGTTCATAAAACGTCTGTGAAATTAAAAATGAGGGGATGAAAAAAATCCCAGAGCCCTCTGTTTGTACTGTACTGTTTTTTGCATTTGGTTGTCAAATAACACATTGGTAACTGCTACCCCCTGTGGGAGCCTGCAGGTGATTCATGGGAGCCCCTGACTCCCAGTGCAATTCTGTCCGCTGCACACTGGTTTTCGAAAAAATAAAGTGTCTTTTGATCAGAGAACAACCGAGCACACAGCCTGAAGCAGAGGGAGAAGTCGACACCACGCAGGCAGACCGAGCACAAAGCAAAGTAACAATGAAAAATGAGCCATTTTTCAAAAACTTCAACATTTGGGAGGTGGAATATGGAGAGGTTTGGGGACAGAGAGACTGGTCTGTGAGGTGAGGACTGCTGCCAGTTTCCACAAGTGGGAAAGAAGTTAAACAGATCTTTGTGGGATGGGTTGTACATGTGCCATCATGTTGTGCAAATGCAATTAAGTTATAAAAATGGTCCGCCAACAAGTGTGGAAATACAGTACATGAGGAGGAAGGAGGGAATTCTGCAAACTTTTAAGTATCTGTGGTTTCATGCTGGGTCTGTTTCTTTGAGTGTAAATCAGAGTAGGACCAATTTTAGACTTCCTGCTTCCCTCTCTTCCCCATTTTTTTCCAAAATGGTAAACCGACTACATTTGTGTGTCAAGGGGTCACCTGGTTGCCTTTTTTTCTTTTTTTTTTGGAATGATGCCCAGATTTGATCTAAACTACCAGTGTGAAGGCACTGTAAGCATTTAAAGATAGTTTCATCCCTCATATCCTAAAGTTAAGTTTTCAAACAGGTGCAATTTTATTTTTCTCTTTTAGTCTGTGTTTGCCAGATGTTGTGAATATTACCCAGACTGTTCCCCTTCACATACATATTTTCTTGACTGCTACCTGCTGAACATACACGTGAGCCTCTTTGTAGCTCATTTAGTGCCTTTGAAAACTGCATCAAATAATCTTTTATAGCTGACAAATGGTGCTAATTACCATTCAAAGTAACAAAACCCCTCCTTTTTTTGCTTCCTGTGTTTTTAAATGTGAATTATATTGGCTTTTGGGTATGCAAAAACTAAGCTAGGGTCACTTAAGAAAAGATAAATCAAGATAAATGACAAATATTAAATATTTTATTCATAAGCTGGTGCAGGGTTTTACTCGACAGTGGCAGGTTCTGACAGACAGGTGATGTGCTGCATACTGAGATAGGCATCAGTCAAACGCAGCCAACCAAAATCAATATCATCACCTTTTTGGAAGTGATAAGAATAATCCACAGATGGATCGACAGAAGCTTCAGGCGACCATTTAGCCATCTGTTTGTGTGTGTGTGTGTGTGTGTGTGTGTGTGTGCTCTGGTTGAAGAGTTGTGCCAGCTTGTCCGCTCCTGTATGTGACCTTGCCTGGAGCTCGGCTGACCTCTGCTCGCCTCCTTCCTGCTGAGTCATGGTTTTCGTCCAGACAATGGCCTGTGGACTGTTTTGGTAGCCAGATGGCCGCTGCTGCTCTGGGGCCTCATTTATTAAAAAAAAAAAAATTACTTTCATTTGACCTTTTGGTTTTTGATCTCATATTATAATACCCATTTTCTGATTAAATTAAGTTGCTGACAAGAAGCACAGGAGTTTTTTGGAAACTCAGTGATGGCCAAGAAATTAGCTCTCTTATTTATATTTCTGCTGATGTATAAGTTAGGAGATCCAATGTGGCTCATAGATATTTGATGGATGGATCTTGGGAGTTTTAAGTCCTTGAACTTACACAAGAGAAACTGACCTGGATGAAAATGATTTATTTCTGTTAACTCTAAATTATAGTATAATCATGCACTTCTGGAGTTTAACACTACACCAGTTGATTTCACTAAGATTTACATGGTCATTACACGTCTGGGAAAAACTACTTTAGAAATACAAAGCCTTCCTCAAAAAGTCTCAATAGATAATGTCACCTCTTGTCTTTAAGTAAAGTTTGTTTCACCCTTTTCAGTGGTGTAACCCATCTTATCTCAGTAGTAAGTTGGTAAAAACAGAGGCATGTTATAAACCCAAACTCCCAGAAACCTGAGGTGATATCACACCACTGTATGTGTGAACCCCTTGGGATTTGTCTCACACTGTGTGGTATTGAAAAAAACACATTAATATATATATGTCAGGCATGTACCAGACTTTAAATCTGCTACTGTGAGGACATCCTTGGACAAATCTGTGTATTTTTAAAGTACAACTTGCTGGGAGCACGATGGATGGCTTTAACCTACAAGTTTGTATACAATATTTCAGGTTATATAGGAAAGAAGGGGCAATATTTAAGTCAGGTCTACTAATCAAAAGCTTCACATATGTATATATAGGCTCAATTCATATACATAATCATCCATAACTGTTCCCTTATTATCCTTACATGTTGTTGGAAAGGGATGGACATGAACTGTGGTTACAGGTGTCAAAACATGTATCGTACACAAAGCCACCATCTGACCTTCTAGCAAAGAGGTTTTCTGACAATATGACAATGTCATGACACTACTTGCTACAGACTGTAATTATTTGCATAACAGTAAGAGGTCAGCAGAGGCAAACATAGATTGTTTTAAGCATTATTCGATTGAGGACTGTCTCCTTTTTTACCTCTCTGCACCAGAATGCTGTAAAAAAAAAAAAAAAAAAAAATGCTGTAAAGTTTGTAGTTGATTTTAGACTTTATATCATAACTATGGCCACGCTGATGTCACCGCAACAAAAAAAAGATGATGATGATAATTGATTGAGTATTATGCTATCGTAAACGTCAGGCTATTCAGACAGGAGCCCTCAAATCCATCACCAGTTGTAGTTCAATTAATTAAACCATTAGTGTAATTAATGAACGACCAATTGTTTTCCCTCTGATGAATATGTCTAATGCTCAGAGGGTGACAGAGGAGGCAGTTAGTGCATGCTTTGAATCTGTAGCTTGCGGAGTGATAATTCAGTCTGGGTGGTGACAGGTGCACAGTTCCTCCCCTAACTTTGATTTCAACCCTTTTCATTTCCGAGCAAAACCAATCAAAGCTCCACCTGCACTCTTTCGGAAAACAGTCGTAAATCGTGTTTCTGTCTGACGCATCAAAGTGAATGCATATTGAGAACCAAGCTGTTTAATTCGCCATCCACTGAATGGAACCGTGTGGCACTAATAGATGAAATACATTTGACTAGCTGTCTCCGTCACTTGAAAGAAAACAGCACCTCATCTTTTTTTTTTTTTTTTTTCTCATCATAATTCAAATAAATGACATCATTACCTACAGAGCACCACGACTATAGTCATTACAGTCTCACCCAGAGACTACAAAAGCAACATCATGTGACAGCAGCTAAACTATGATATATTGAAGCCTCTCTGTCCTTGGTGATTTAATATAAATGTTCTGCATACATAACCTGGAAGTAGATGTAGTTTAGGTTTATATATTCTCAGTGCCAACCAAAATATTGCAACAAGGCTTTAGCCACACACCAGTCAGTGATAAATCAGTATGTCTGTATATTATGCAACCTCCACCAAAGCAACAGTGCCAAACAGTAGCACAACAAAGCTGCCGGTCATCCAAAAAACAGGCTGACACTAATAAGAAAATGATACCAGCAGCATTATAAACAGGTAATGAGGAAACAAGGACTCTGCTGGAGATCAATGATAAAAGGATGGAGCTGCCTTTCTAATGTGTCTGCACCCAGCAGCTCATCTAGTTTGCCTCTAATGACACACACAGACACACACACACACACACAGCTCATCCACTGAGATAATACTCAGTTGCTGCCCAGCAGAGATGTTTTTTTTTTGGCAAAGCATCAATGAAAAAGGACATGAGTTTCATTATGAAGTAAGGTTTGATAAAATATAAATGACATAAACCAGCTCAAACTGAACACACAAACTCAGCATATATTCTTCAGTTTTTTAATCTACAGTTACACATGGTCAGGGTTAATTTAGAGTTAGGGGGTAATTAAGGTTAGAGAAAGTCTGTGGTTACAGTTACTATAATACAACAGCAAATATTATATGTCCAATTATGTTTCATATTGTCCCTTGTCTCTCTACTTGACAAGGGACAATATGAAAATGTCAAGTCACGATAATCCGGACCAAAATAATTGCGACTAATAACATTATCCTGGTAATTATCAAAATATGCTCAAGACTTTTTAAAAAGGCAGTGAAACAGACTGGAATTACTTTTTCATACATTTTGTTAAGAAGCATTTTTTATGACATTTTTTGTTGTTGTGAACAACCAAAACCAACAGGTAGCCGCAAAAGAGAAATAAATCCATCAATAAAAAAGATATTCAAGAATTCACATTACCACATTGCCATTAAATCATATTGACTGTTTTAATCTCAACTGTATCATCCCATCCGTACTTTCTAAACTTGCGAATTACAGTAGAGTCACAAAGCCTCCTACACTGAATTTGTCATTCATGTCTGGGGAACAAGAGCAGAGGCTAAATGCAGCACTGTCTTAGAAACTTTTTTTTATACATACAAAATATACAGTAAAGATAGAGAGAGGACAGGATGTGCTATCTGATGATGACATTAGACAAAAAGAGAGTGCATTTGAGGCTACCTATTATCCAGAATACATTGTTAGATGATATTAGACTTGCTGGTATTAATAAGTTAAGCTATTGGAATTGTTGACCATTAACCACAAAGTGTTAATTGTACAGCTTTACAGGCAGATTGATGTCTTAATAGTGAACTGGTCTCTTGACATATATCAATGTTATTAATAAGTAGATGACCTGTGGTACTAATTGATCACCTCATAGAAATGGTGTCTGTGGTTTACTTGTCTTGACCTACAGTACCAGTCAAAAATTTGGTCACACCTTTCCATTCACATCAATAAGAAAGTGTGTCCAAACTTTTGACTGCTACTGTATATGCGAGTGTGGCATTTTATAGTAGATACATAATTGATTATCACTAATCCTATTGTATTCTGGATAAAATCATGATACTAGAAAAAAGAGAAAAGCTATGGATTCCTGTTTTTCTAACAACATGCTTCAGGCTACAGTACCAATGCCTCAATAAACACTGTATGTATACATCTGTATGCATCTGTACATACATCATGTATATAAGTATGTATTGGGATTTAAGTGGACACATGAAAGTAGGCCCTATGTGTGCTTATGTTTTCAAGTGTATATTGTGTCTACAGTGTGAAGGTTTTTCATGTGAGACAATTACACCTGCATGTTGTGAAAACTAACATATCTATCCATCTTTTATATACGTACCCAGTCATTTGTATTGTGGTACATCCTCTTAACATTTAAAGGACATTTATATATAAAGAGACAAACATTTGAATTGGCCTCTGTGCATCATTATTCTAACAGTGGTAGAGAGAGCACCATACTTTACATGTCACAACAAAGGGTTACATACATATGCGCTGTATGTAACCACTTCTATTGTATTCATGCCGATAATTGCCAGTGTCTGTGTGTCTTTAATAAATTAATTCCTGTTATTCCTGCTACAACCAGCATGACAACAATACACTCAGTACATCATCTTGTTTCTGAGTGTAGCTGACAGAGAATTCAGTATAAGGACAGTGAATGCATGCATTTACATGTATTCAATGTTAACTGTTTACTAAATGTCATTTATTAGGCTTAGGTTCAAGCACTTTTTTAGTATTTTTGGAGGGAGTGAAGTTATGAAGGAATGTGAACTGTTAACATATTTTATAAACCAGTGTCTAATCCACTTTATCTAAAGTGTACATGTTGTTTTTTAGAATTCTGGCTTAAATGTCTGCTGTCTAACAAGCTTCAGTATTATGACATCAGTGTTTCCCACAGGACAGGCATCTATTTGTGGTGGTGTGGTCCTCAGCTCATTTTTGATTCTCCCCAAATGAGAAAATGATCGCTCCCCCCCACAGTTTGTCACCGGCAACGTAAGGAACATCCTCAAAGCCACATAAACATTAGGGAAGACTAACTGCAGGCCAAACTTCAACATGGTTTTCAGCATATTTGAGGGTGACTTGTCTGTTTCAGCCAACATGGGGATGAGGATCGGAACTGCAGACACTTAAAACACGCTGTTCCGCCTACGGGACGGACCGGAAGTTGGGAGGTAGTGACAAGTTCTTCTGAATGTTTTAAACACCAACCCTTAAACATATATATTCATGCCGTACATTGTTAGAAAGCTTAGATTCTCCTGATTCATTCAAGACCACGCATGAATTATATGGTTGCTCACAGCTGTAATAGTATTAGCGGTTAGCTCGGCTAGCCACTAAAGTAAGCTAACAGCTATAATGCTACATACCTTCAAAGTCTTCTCTTTATCCACGACGATCATCTTATGACTCAGGACTTTCTGTACAGCTCGCCAAGTATCCATTCTTGTGAAATATGAAATCCGTTTCCATAAAACCGAAATATTTTCCTCAATATGTCCATGTATTTAGTCCAACACGTAAGGAAACAGACACGGAACAAACCATATACGGTCCCTTTCACGTCACTTCCTGACCTACACGTGCATCTGTGGGACACGTGACTGTTTTGTTTACGTCCGTGAACTCCTCCTGTTTCATACATACCACACACCAGCAGATAGCCTCTAGCAAAGACATATGTCTAGCTTCTTCTTCTTCTTCTGGCCGACCAGGTGAATTAAGTGCGTCTTCTTTGGTTTTATTGCCGCCACCTACTGCCCCGGAATTGTTACGACAAGCTACATTCACATTTCGTGGCGGGCCGCCACGAAAGAATGAATGTGTGGGAAACACTGGACATGATATGTGAATTATATTAAACCGTTTTGTTGGCACATAGTAATAGTATCTTAGCCACACAATATGAGCATCTACTTATTGCCCCATGAAGCAATTATGCCTGTAGTGAAAGATGAATATGGAGGCATCTGCAAACTGTCAGCCGTACTAAGCTGGGCTTCTGCAAGTGAGGATGTCATTCAGACGGCAACAATAGGTACTGTAGGAGTTGGGCTGCTTAATTGTGAGGAGAATTTACTGAAATACAGTTCTGTGTCATTGTATCATTAATTAAATGTCATGTCACAGTGTTTGAGCCTACTTCAGTCATGGGTTTGTTTTAAATACACACATTTTAATATTCCTTTAACATTGTCACATGCATATATTTATTTAATTATATGCAATAATTGCCTTTTATGAATTTGTGCCCCCGCCCCCCTCCCCCTCCTCTACCCTCCTCTGCCCTCCTCTGCATATCCCTGAACAATAGGATTAACAATGTATTTTGCATGGGGGGAGGTACTGTACATTAAAAGCTAATTGTATGAAAAAACATATTTCTGCATGGAATACCTGGGATGATATATGTCTCTGATGAAAAATATACCTTGAAAAACCTCAAAACACATCTGGTCTAGGGAGGAGAGGTTACTTTCACCTCATGCTCTCACCACTCAACCACAGCAACACATCTTTGACAAATTTTGACCCCAACGTTGAATCCAAAGCTTTTATGTTTCATTGTAGCCTAAGCTGAAAAGTCATTACCACTTAAGTCTTTATATATTACATTCTATAGTTTTCTTATTGCCAAACAAATAATTTAGAAAAAAACAATGTGTGTATTAAATCAAGTTTCTAGACCTAGTTTTACTTCATCACACACTCACAGAAGTTATAAAACTCCAAGTGAGTCCCTTTCCTTCCAAACCGTAGAGGGAAACCATGGAATAATAAATACATTTATAAATATATAGATATATATTGCAGCATAGAAAAAAAATCATCCATCATCCATCAACTGTGTAACGCCATAAAGCTCCATGGTTGTACAAAAAAAACAACATTGAGCCACACCGTTGCATTGGATGACATGTTCCTTCATTACCATGAATATAGCCACTGTCATTAACTATGAGTCACCCATATACAGTCCTGCTGTAAACTAGTGTGGCAAATCCACCCCTGAAAATAGTCCCAACACATGCACTATTTATACCTGAGAAAACACATACAGTGCCCAGGTATATTAGAAAATCATGAACCTTCCTTTTTAATTAATGTTGTCAGTCACTTTAAAAGACTAACATTGTAGCTGAGTGCCACAAAGATATTAGAAACAAGAGAGACACTGAAAGACTGAACTCAAATACAGCTGCATTGGCTGACTGCTCAACTGATTTTAAAACAGCCGTAGCTACACTGGAGGCAAAACTTTTAAGTCCAGAACTCAGTTGCTGACCTTCAAATGCAAAAGAAAAGGGAATCTCTTCAAGATACTTCAGCTGCATGGAATTAAAAGAACAAAGCTTCTGTGTCAAAATTCACATCTTCAGTCTTACGGACTCAACTGATGGTTTCTGACCTCCAACTTTATTCTCTAAGCTAGTGTTTGAAGTCCTGGGAATATAAATCCTCGCTGCTTCTCTGGAAACACTCAGGGCTCTATCCGCTGAACCCAAACTAGTAGCTATCTGGTGGGCTTTAAAAATATTAATTGTAACAGCATTTTAATAGTTTAAATTGCTTAGTCAGAGAACTTGGGTCCTGTGTGCCTGCCATTACCATTTATAGTATATGAATTGGACCGATACCATTGAGTTTAATTGGAAAATAATGAGTGCTGTACCTTGGCTGGATGCCAGCTGCTGCGCTGTGGCTGCATGGCTACGCTTGCCAGATACATATCAAAATTAATTTCACTGGAGAGAAATGATTATCATTTAAATTACCCTGCCTGTCAAAGAAGTAAGTTGTCACATCAAAAGAAGTGGTGAGAAGGAAAATCTGCAATGAAACTATAAATGTTTGTGACATAAGTGGAAGGTTGCCAACCAAAGAGGTGAAAAAAGAGTGATTAAATGAGATTAATTAAGTGTTAAATGATCTGAACAAAAACAAACAGAACCTTTTTTTAATTAATAACAATAATAACCTTAAGTTGGATTGCCTTTTTGAAGCCTCTTCAGGGGGATTTAATTGAATGTGTGACTTAAGTAGCGATACTGGATCTGATGCTTGTTGCTTCTTTTGTCAGTCTTCACTAGCAAAAAGCATGAACCTGTGTCTATGTAACGACAAGTAATGACAAATTGGAGTTTTTCCTTTTTAAATGAGGTTGATTGATAACGTTTCTATGCTGCTGCACAGCTTTTGTCCATCCATCCTCAAGTGACTCTCAACTTTAGACACTCTTATTCAACATTATGTAAAAAAAAGACTGTTCAGGTTTCATTTTCTCAACAACAAAAAAGTGACTTTTTTTTTTTTTGTGGATCAATACCAGAATGACATTTATGTCACAGTGCGAAAATTAAACAGGGCAGTATTTTATTCCTAGACTGTCAACAATAAAACAGTAAAATATGGCAGAATTAAACTTTTACAAATACCTTTAGAGATTAAGATAAATAAAACCTGCTAAATACAAGACCAGATTTTAATTTTATATTGTACTTTAATTTTGGTTTTAGCTATTTTAATTTTACCATCAACTATTTTTTTTAATATTTTCATTTTCAGCTTGTTACATAGATTTTTCTTTACATGTTTTTATGTCCTTTTCCTATGAAGCACATTGTAAAGCACTTTGAGCTACATTTCTTATATGATATGTTTTGTGGCCCTACAGTGCTATTTAGCTGCATAATTGTGCAAATCATTGTGATGAAAACTAAAATTGCAATCAGATGCATTTCCATTTCATAAAAATATATAAATCCACACCGACTCACAGGACATCACCCCTGGAACCCCCTGCATCTTTCTGATGACCTGAACTTTTCTCTTCTTTCTGGCATGCTTAATGAAGTGCAATCTCCACAGATAGCTGTTTCCATAAATTCCACAAATCCTGCTTTTGCTTTTGATTTTTGAAGGCCTTGTGAGCTTTCTGATGTCACTATAGGGCAGATTCCTGTATTCCATGAATTAATAAATAAAAACAATGCTCATTTCTTCTTGTGTATCCCACATGATAACTATATTTACTTGGTCTGTTTTTACTGCCAGTCAGCCTGCTGTCTTGTCAGCTGTTGAACCTATAAAGTAAAACCCTGTTCGTTCACTGTGGCCAACATAGTAAAACTGTGATTGCTTTGGGAAAAAAATATCACTAGAAGAGCATTAAGCGTTTTCCGGGAAAAAAAAAAAAAAAAAAGTCATCAAAATGTTTTAGATGACTGAAGACCAAATCACAGCCGTCAAACCTTTAGTTTTCTTATTACTGCCCAGTTTGAACATAAAAATATGTGGCAATTTTGTAAACTAATAATAACTCAGGACTCAGATTCTTCCTACTTCAGGGTTGACATGGCTGCCCCTTTCAACCTTAGAGCACATTTGTTCCTGTGAGTGAACACAATATTGTTCCCAAATTCACCGTCCTCTGAGTGACAATCCATTGGATACATTCCAATATAAGTGATTTTCACAGTATGTCCCGGCCCCTCTTGGGAAATTTCACTTTCAGCACCCCCAATTCCCTCTTCTCTCTGAGTAAAATAGGTTTCCGGTGATTGCAGGAGAGAAAATTGCCCGCTCTGTGCTGAGAGACATTTGCTGTAAATGCAGTTATCGACATGATAGTACCCCTGTGATTATTGTGAAGTGGAATTACTCAGTTTATCGCAGAATGCACCTTTTGTCATTAGATTTGACAACACCTTCCATTAAGTTTTGCGTTGAATTGATGCGATGATTAGAAACAAATGATCATGTTCCATTTTTCGCCACCTGTAAGATATAACACCCGTACTAATATTAAATTAATGGATAATTGCTATCGCCTTGACTACTCAATAGAGTTGTATGAATCTTGCGCGCAATCAGTGAGTGGATTTGCAGAAGTCTGGGTAACTTTTGATCCTCTCAACAGGCTTTAATGATGCTTCACATGATCAAATAAAAGCTCTTTCTCACATGAGAGCTCATTCATTTTAAGAGATGGAAATTACTTCTAATTTGAGATATTGTATCTGATTTAGTCATAATAACATGGTGCTACATGTAGGTGAAGAACATTTTAACATCTCTACAGCAGTAGTTGCTTTGAGGACTGCAGACAGCTGAATCTGTTGTAGCTTTAAGAGACCTTGTTCTCAGTTGGTCATCTGTGATCACATGGGTAGGGTCATACAGTGAGACCATACTTTGATATCACTTTGTCTTCAGATTGTGTTCAGTGAAGTTCTCCAGGAGTGGCTTTGTTAAATTGTTTTGCAGCTGAAACTTGATGCTTTTTGACCATAACAACATGCAAATGAAAATATTAATCTGGGAAATTTGCATTATATGAACTCTTTTTTCCCCATTCTTTACTCAAAATGCAAACCTCTAAAGTGCATCTGTACAAGCCAGGGTCAAGATCTGATCTCAAATATGCAAACCTTCATGAAACAACCTTAGCAGCAAAGACTAAGGAATGGATTTGTGGGTACACCTGAATAATCTGATATCATCATGAGTAGTAGAGATACAAAAGTTTTACGCTGCTTTTTAAAAGGTGTCCACAGATCTTAATTCCAACAGGATCAAGTTACAAATCTAGGAGCTACGACCTCAAAGGCACTGTCTTCTTTTGTCTTGAGTCTGGAGTGAGGGACAACCAACTAACCCAGATCCAAAGACCTCAGATTCTGACTGGTATTATATGGCTGCAGTAGCTCTGTTACGTAAGCAGGTGCCTGACCTCACAAGGCTCATGACAGGGATTACAAGGATCTTGAGCTGGGTTCTAAATTTGAAGGGAAGCTAGTGTACAGACATCAGAATTGGAGTCCCTTAAGTAACTTGAGTAAGTCATGTAAAACTTTCAAAATGGTATTTTGTTTTCTCTTTTATGAATAGTGATTTTTAAATCGAAAACTCAATTTAATTGCTTTATTAACTGAACTGTTCCTCTCAGCTGTATGAGCTGGTCTGAGCCAAATGCAGCATTGTATTTACACGAGCTACACAATGGCCTTGTTAATCAAGTGTGTGTCCCGGTGAGCTCTGATAAACCTTCACACTATTGTGGCTCTTGACAGCTCTCATGTAAATACTGGAAGTGAAAGAGGATTGAAATGGACTTTTTCAACAAGCTGAGACAAAATGCACAAATACCAGAACAGTCATTTTCTCTAGGTGGTAATGTGCAAGTCTTTATATTTATGCATTGAAGTGGTGCTTATCACAAATGACACAAAAATTCTCTCATGTCTTTGGCAATGTAGCTGTCGACTAATATTCAACAATGTGCCGTCTGGATATGACCAAGTGATTTCTGAAAAAAATTTAAATTATGAGAAAACATGCAACATGTGCCATTCATTCAGTCCGTATGTAATTCTGACACCTCTCTGATATTGTTCTCATCCATTCTGCTGCATCGACTCTGTCCTCTGAAGCTGAACACTAAGTGTTTTCTGATCTGTTTCCCTACAAAGCAAATAAGATTTTGTTTGTTCTAAACAAACAGAGCGACGCTGCCGTTCCCCACAGCCCGGCCAATGAGGATTTTATCTCTGCTAATGCTGGAAATAATTAAATCAATAAGCCGCCGTCTGTGATATGATCTCGTACATAGTTTATATAGAAGATCAACACTGGATATGTTCTGATGTACTGTCATTTCCTATTGTTCCGACAAATAATTAGCAAACAGCAAACAGACTGAAGCTTGAGAACTACATCAGAGTATAAAACCTCCTTAATGTTTTCCATTAAAGTTTTCTGAGGAGCAGAGAAGATAATTGTCTGCTCAAATACAGCACGGGTTTATTACAGAAAGAAAGGATAATGTTTTGATGATGATGGCGTGTGCAGCTTAAGGATTTAAATTACATCTTTGATTTTAATTAAATCTTGAATACACACCATTCGTGAGGTAGTAAAAAATGCAGTTTGTTCATAGTCAGGCTTTGTGTTCGGTGATGATAATCAGGGCATATTATAAAGTTTTTGAAAGGAATATGACAACTGCAATAATGGTTTGACTCTGTAAATCACCTCCTACAATTTGTCTTCCTAATGTTGAGAACTGAATTCCCCTTTGTCATTTTTCTGCTGCTGACACACCTGTTAAATAGAAGAGCTCTTGTTTTAAAAAACCTCATCATCGCCATGGCAACTGTATTGCAGGTTGCCCCTCTGGTAAGTATTTTGTGGGAATATTAGTTTATCAATCTTTTCAGCATACTGGACAATAATAAGATTTAACTGAAGGTGTATGAATGTTAAACTTATATCCATGAGGTGAAGAGTCAATGCATGCAGACTGCTAATATTACCAACAGTGGAGCAAATCATTATACAATATTTGCATTAATGTTTCAACTATGATGTAGATTTGAGAGAACATGTGCCTACATTACACATTCATAGTTGATTAATCCTATTTTATAATTCATGGTGAGAACAGGGTGGAGGTGGAGGTTTAAAGCAGGGAGGCAAGCTGTGTTTGACCTTCATGCAAACAGTAAAAAAAAAAAAAGAATAAGAAAAAAAAAGTAACGTTACATCAGCCAAAAGCTGCAGGGAAGTTGTGTTTGGTTTGTTTAAGGAACAGATAGATGATGAGCTCTGTGAATACTTAAATAATGAACACAGTTCTTGTGATTAAAAAAAGGGGAAAAAAAGCTTTTAACAATCTATTGAAACTAGGTGATAATATTTGTGTGTAATGTTCATTCACAAAACATTAGGTACTTAAAGTTATAGTAAGCGATGTGGGGGAACACGAGGAGAAAAGTTGTTGATATTTGAGTGAAAACCAAAACACCCCCTCACTGCGCAAGCTTCAGTTGGATAGCAGCATTTACTGCTCTGATAGTACAGGTGGCTAGCCTAGCTAACACCAGACCGCGTCTCAATCTCATGTGAGATTATTGTGATAGCAAACCTGTGTTTATATGTCTTCATGACTGTAAACACTTTGAAAGCAGTGAACAAACACCAGATACACAGCGAGCACCTACACAGCAGGTATGACGTAGGTTACATTAGCACGCTGCTAACGTTAGCTGCGAAGCTAACGTGCAGAGCGTCAAACAGCTGCAGTAACAACTCTGCTACTTTACAGATAACGTCACAACAACAACATATCCTGACTTACTAGACAGTGAGCTGAATGTCAGCAGGTAACGTTACAGTTTATGTGAAGCAGAGCTGATGTTACTCACCTGTCCAGTAGATCAGCCTCCGCCAGGTCTCCGTCTGCCCCTCTGGCGGTCCCTCCGCCGTAATAAAACCACACTAATGTGTTTGCGGGTCCTTGTCTGGTCAAAACCCTTCTTTTATATGTTTTGTTCTTCTAACTTTCTCCTCTCTGGATGTTTATTGGTCAACTCTCCTTCTCCACTATGTTTGTACCAGACGTTTCTCCCTCCGACTGTGTACACTACGTAACCCCTCCCCTCCTCTCTGTCTGAACCAGACTATAAGAAAACGTGAACGTGAACGCGCAAGAATGCTCCTTGTCTCTGATTGGCTGGAGCTCCGAGCCACATATTTATCTGCTGAATTCCAGGCTGTGTATTGAGTTTCTTTTATACAGTCTATGGTTTTGAGACCAGACTTTTTTTTCAGCACGCACTTAGAAGGGACAGCCAGCGGATAGTGAGAAGAGATTTGGTGATTTTGACAAAAAATGTATTGAAAATTTAATCCAATCTTTGACTCAAAACTGTGCTGCAAATCAACGATTTTTTACATATTTTTGGTCATTTTAATACACAAAGCTTAAAGTAAGTCAGTAACACTTATTGTCAAGGCTAAACTCAATTGCTGCTGGTAGTCATGCAATTCATCTTTTTTTGTACCTCTGGCATATAATATTGGAGATATAGAACTGACTCAAAAAAGATAATAGTCCATTCTTTTGCAACTACAGGGTGTTCTATGAACTTAGAAAGGATGGAAATGTTTTATTTTTATTATTTATTTTTTCTTATTGAAACTTATCTCAAAAGACCAAAACAAACAATTAACTGGTCTACTAACATGATGTGTGTATCCAAAGCCTGATATATCTTATCCATCTGTGCCAGCTTAAATGATGTCCAAAAGCTAATAAAAAACACATCAGTGAGCCACACTGTCACACTGGGTGTTCCTTAATTACCATTAACACACACTGAAGTTTATTTTCAGTCAGCTTCTTTGAATATTGTCTGGAGCAGCAAATGTATACTGGAAAATGCATTTCCTGCAGAACATGTGTGTGAAGATTTGATTAAATATGTGCAACAAAAGCAAACCATTTGTTTACCAGGCACAGGTGGGTGTGGCCAAGTTGAACTGCATTGTCCAATTATGATTTTGATATGTTCATGACGTATTGGCCAAAACGTAAAATACATAATAACTGACCACATGTTGGCACTACTGGTACTATGTTTTAATATGCTAAACATTTTCACATGTGGCACCTCTCCATGGAGTATACATATGCTGGGGGGCTGAGGCTCAGGAGGTAGAGCAGTCGTCCTCCAATTGGAAGATTGGCGGTTCAATTCCCAGCTCCTCCAGTCAGACACATCAACACATGATCCACATGATGAGCAGGTTGGCACCCTGCCATCAGTGTATGCATGTGTGTGAATGGGTGAATGGTCGCAAAGACTAGAAAGGCGCTATATAAGTAAAGCCCATTTAACATTTACTTCAGCATTTTTAGTTTTTGAGACATGCAATTACAAACAAATAGACTTTCCATTACACCTTTTAATATTTAAAAAAGAAAGATTTACAAATCAGTGGAATATGCCAGAGAGAAGAAAAGAATAAATGTTCTTAAAGAGCAGAACAATTTGACATTTGAAAGGTTTCTGTAACTTCTGTGAAAGTCTGCAGAAGTAGTTAGTGATCAAAAAATATACAGAAGAATAAATAAAGCTAAATACATTTTTGGAGAACAATAGTGTGACTGCCGGCATTAATTAATCTGCAGCTGAAAATAGTCCACAACAAATGCACTATTTACCCCTGTTTGAGTTACATTTGCTAATACTGCATACTGCTAATACTGTATACGCTGTTTAAAAAGTCTTTTATTAAAAATGAAAATGAAATATGTGACTTTCTTTAAAAATAGTTAATGTCTTGGAGCTAACTTTCACCAAGGGTAGGACACAAAACATTCATTTTTTATATCACATAAAACATGGTATACCAGTGATAAAATGTATATTTTGACTAGTGATTATCGAACATTGTCACAAAATGTGATAAAAGCATCACTAGTATGATAGGAAATTACTGGAAATTGTTACAAAAGTTGATAAAAGTATAATTCTCAGCACCTGTTGCCTGGCAACAGATGCTGGAAAATAGGGAACGTGTGCCGGGAGGACCTTCAAACACTAACACACTAAGAATTGAAATAATAATAAATGTAAGTGGATGAAAGACTGACCTGGAGGAACAGAGCTGCTGACATTATTTTAATATTATTTTACTTGCAGAGAGACACAGATATTATCAAGACACATACAGTAGTAGTTTACAGTTTCATTCAGTCAGATACTAATTTTTAAAAGTACAGTTGAGTTCTGCTCACTGTCTTGCATCATCGGTACTCACAGTTGCTCTTTCTACATCTGAGGAGGGTTACAGATAACATATTCTGTAGTTCATATGCAGATCGTAATACTGTATTTCCTGCTTAAATAAATCAGTGGCTGTGTTATTTGGTGTCCATCAATGTACCTTGAGAATTTTTTTTCTGAGTAAGCTACCCGACTCTCTATGGCCCTCGTTCAGCAGGTTCACTTCATTTTAATAAGCTGTTGTTGATCACCACTCACAGCTCAGCATTGCATGCCTACATTCAATCAATACCCTGTTATCTAATCTACATTTATTGGTAAAACACCATGAACGTGATTGTAATGTTGTTATGCAGAGACACTGTATATTTTGATACAAAATTATGGAAATGGAAAAGACTTTAGAGAGACTGACCATCTCCTCTAACTGTACACAGAAAGAAACAGCACGTTTCCCTTTAAAACTACCATACTATCATGCAATTATTGGACTTTACCTAAATTAACATAATTATTATTTCTTTAAAGATATATTCAGATGATTATAAATCTCACCTCATGCAGTTAGTTTGCTTGCTGGCTTTTTTGGATATGTCTGATTGGTTCTCTGTCCAAGATGGTTTATTGGGGCACTCTGGTAGTCAAATGGTTAGTTTCATACCACATGACCGCATATTCAGGAAGGGATCTTTGTTTCCTGTCAAAAGTGCCAAAAAAAAATTGAAAAAATATTTGATTTATTGTCTGTGGCAAACACATTTATTAAAAACCTTTCATTACAGGTGCAATATGTAAGAATCAGAAATTCCTTCTCATTAATGACACCAGTGGTCATCAAATGATCAAATGAATGAATTCAGTCATCATCCTGACACTCATGGTCGCATTCTGTCAGCATGAGCTAGCAGTGGTGCTAACATTAGCCAGCTAAAACCACAATATATTTAACAATAGCCAGCTCGGGGTTGGATGTTACAAGACTCAATTTCTAAGCTAAAGTTAGCTAGTGTTAGCTAGCGTTGCACCCTGGTGATGCTGTAGATGGGGGAGGCAAGGGTGGGCACATAAACATCACATCCTTTGAATTGTCCCGGTAAAACCATCCACTACACTTTCATTTTATTATTTCTTCACATTCTGTTGATGAGTTTAATTATATTTTGTTTTAAACTGAAATTCTTGGATGTTGCACCTTTAATCATGTTGATAAAAACATGACCCGGGTGGCACTGTGTTTCTCTCAAAACATATTTGCTCTTATCATATTAGCATAAATGTTCCTCATACAGCGATAAACAGCAGTACCTTTGGCCAGAAATTACACAAAGTTCCTCTTCTTCTATGGTAATCAAGCCCTTCTGGACACATCTCTTGAACCCAACATGTGGACAAACTGCACCATGAATAAAACAGCCTAATATTTTAGTATTCCGACAAGATGGTGATGAAGTGACATTGTTCTGCCCTCAACAAAACTTTTCCTTAACTTGCTCGTCTTCACTTGTTAAAGGTTTTTAGGACTCTTTTTGTATTTGGCTTGTATATCACTGAAACAGACAATTAAATTCTGTTTTAATTGGTCTGATTAAAATGAATTTAGCCATCATTACCATTATGCATACTTTGTAATTCGATTAGCAAATTTGTTAGACTAAGTATTTTAGCTACAAATAAGCTTGATTTCCCTTTGATTTTGTTGCTAATATATTCTAATTAAAGCTGTTTGATTTAATTAGTTTTCATTTGAGATTTCAAGATGCTTAAAAAAACAGGATAAACCAGTACAGTTAAACGTGCTGTGACTGGTCAATGGCATTGAAATGCATAGACATAAATGTTACAAACACCTCATGTGAACCCTGCTGAGATGATGTACGGCACAGCGTTCCTCATCTTTCAGCTGAGACGGGAGCTGTGGTGCAGTGGGACGTCTGCTGTCGCTGAGGAGAGGCAGGAGAAGAGAATTGAAGTGATGTGAAGGCAAAAGAGGGTTGAAGAAGAAGAAAGGAAAGGGCAACAGGGATGACATGGAAATACAAAAGAAAAGGAGACAAAAGAGGAAAATGCATGATGAAGGAACAAAAAGGAGAAGTTGAAGGTGGAGAGATGCAGGGAATACTAAATACTGAAACAAAACCACCCAAAGTGTCAGTTTAGTCTTTTGTGCATTTTCTTCACATTAGGGAATGATGTTACTTGTTATCTTTGGATGTTTGACCCTGAAAATTATACTTTCAGGCGTGGCAGTGTTACAATGCAGAAGTCATGTAGACCCTGTGGACTGAAAAATCAGTCAAATGTGTCAGTCAAATGAGGTTGGGCTTAACCCTCGAGTTATTTCACACACACACACACACACACACACACACACAAACACACACAAAGAAGTCACTTGCATAAAAATTAATAGCTTACTTTAATGGCCCTGTGTAAAGTGTGAGTTTTGTCTAATAAGCCATGAAGCCTGCAGTTATAAATGCAAGTTAATCATTTATTTATTAGTGCAGCTCTACAGCCTTCTGCTGCTTTCCTGCTTAATAATTAACAGCTAAGAAAAACAACATTGTAACACCTAATTGCTCTAGTTAGCCCTTTAAAGGGCTGCAACCAACAATTGCTTTCAATATCGATTCAGCTGATGATTACTTTTTCAGCTTGTATTTATTTTTTGTTAGTAAAATGTCAGATCATTTTGAAAAATACCCAAAAAAGCTTCCTAGAACCCAAGGAGACATCTTCTAATGTCACATTTTGTCTGATAACCAGTCCAAACATATTCAGGGTATTATCATATATGACAAAAAAAAAGGTCCTGTCACCTTATAAAGCTACTGTCGCTTATTGTTTCTTATTTTTCAGGAGTGACAATAATTCATACTTTACAGATTTTATGTTTTCAATCTAAAAAAAAGAAAAAGGAAAAATGTTTTCATTCTTAAAGGGGATGTACAGTATCATGCACATTTCCATGTTTATAATTTTATTCTGGGGCTCTACGGGAATATCTTTGTATGATTTACAGTTCAATAAAATCCTTATTTATCTAATGCTGGCTACTTTATGCAGCCAATGTGTTCAGCCTCTGGAAACATAATACTTGAACAATCAGATGCCATCATGTGGAGGAAGTAGAGGTCATTTTGCAATTAAAATGAAGCCCTGGCATTGGACTATCAGGGACTAATATAACATAAACTCATCTCAGGTTTTGGACCTTTGAAGAGGTTAAGCTCAGACATTCAACATCTTAACGATATAAAAAATATAAAAAAGATCACAAAATATATTATATGCCCCCTTTAAAATGTGGTGGTCGCCAGTTTTAAGTTAGTTTTTTTTTACACTCAATCATTAATTTTAACCTTATCCACAGGATTTCTGCAGCCATATAACCACTTTCTATGATTCATGTTCACATACACTGATAGTCAACGTGATAGTACTGTTGAAAGTACATATAAAATGTTCCAATCTTTTTGAACATACGGCCAGTGCAACCAAACCTGGTCTTTCATATGAGAAGAAGAAGAATGCATTGTGCACTGCTTTGAAAAAGTGGATCTGTGTGTATGTATTTATGCTTTCATCTATGTAATTTCATAACATCTGTCTGAAGTGTGGTCTTACCAGAACTGATGATTGATAGCATTAAGGGTTAGGGGTGATATGAACAAGGTAAACAGCTTCCTTCTCACTGTAGCTAATTCATTAATGATGAAATAGAAACATTGACAGCATTTTCCGGAGGGAAACAGACTCATCAGTAAAATGAGGTGAGCTCTCAGCAACACTGGGGCTTTGAATGTATTTACCTGTGCCACAAATCAGTAAACAGAGCCTTATTTACTGCGGGCTGATAGAGCTGAACAGAAGTCAGTGGCAACAACAAGGTTCAAAGACAGTTTCTTCCCACTTTCTGTATCCCTGTCTCTACTGGACACGCTGCGATTACATTTATATTGATCCCCTCATTTGAGTTTGAAACAAGTGAAATTAAATATTTCAGAAATGATTTTAGGATGTCTGGGTTTCATTGAACAGTACTGAATGCATGTGTGTCTGTGAGTGTCAAACAGTTCTTCCCTTTGAATGAGATTTTCTTGGATAACTTGAGTGAGTTTTTTGACTGGATGCAGTGTTTGTCTTCGGCTCCTGAGCTAAATGACTAAACAAAGCAGATGTGACAGATGAAATGATTGTTGTGCCCTTGCCAAGCTCCATTTGAACTTCTTCATGGTGATGTTTCCTCCCACACCTGCCTATGTTTTTTGCATTTCACCACAGAGCACTTTGTAAAATGAAAACTAAGTCTGGAATGCAAATTGTGAGACATAAACATTAAGGGAAAATATGAGCTAATGGCTAAAGCATAAATTGTAGTGTGTATTATATATCTTGAAATTACAATTTTTCCAGCAGCACTTTAAACTGCCTCAAGATAAAAACATCATTCATGCAGCAGGTTTGTACATTGAAAGGACACATTGACATATTTTGATGCAGATTCAATACAATGAACTTCAAAATCATTATATCCAACTTGTAAATAACATTCACGCCAACCTCCAAGTGATAATTAAAGTTGGAAAACTGCCAGATTGTGCATGCCCATGACATTAACGCTCTCACACTGTAAACATAGAACTCTTCTCTATTTTTACCATGCATTGCATCTTATCCCACTGCTTGGCTTGTTTTCCTCTCGCCTTCTGTTTCAGGAAGTAGCCAGCAGACTGTCGTTTGTCAGTGGGAGGATGTACACCTGCGCTGCTGGTTTGGGAAGTCTTTAAACTTGGCTTGCTCAGTCACTCTTTCTATTTTTTCTCTCTCAGCCCCTGGATGGTCTCTAGTGTTTGTTTTTTTTGGGTTTTTTTTTTTTTTTTTTTTTCCATCACATATTTCACTCGTCCATGCTCCCACTGTTCTTTGTCTGAACCTTGAGTCAGTTCATGACAAAATACAAGTGTAAGTCAATTTTATTTGCACATATCACAAGTTTGCCTCAGGGGGCTTAATAATCTGTACAACAATACAGCATCAACTATCTATAGACCCTCAGTTCAAATGAGGAACAACTCCACACAAAAATCCCTTTTACAGAGAAACCAGGAAGAGCAAAGAGAAAGATTCCCTCTTTTAAGACTGGCAGACATGCAAGAGATGGTGTGTGTGCAGAGTAGACCAGATAACAGCACTAGAGAGAAACAATATGGAAAAACAGGATGACAAAAATATAGATTGATAATGACTGAATTGCATTTAGGTCTTCTAGTTCCAGGACTGTATATTGATATGTGGCTGATGATCATTTTGATTTGTAACCCCTCTATAG
Organism: Scomber japonicus; assembly: GCF_027409825.1. Lineage (NCBI taxonomy): Eukaryota > Metazoa > Chordata > Actinopteri > Scombriformes > Scombridae > Scomber > Scomber japonicus. The sequence goes on along the minus strand of NC_070590.1, from coordinate 8,620,318 downwards.
CTTTACAATACAATCCTACTCATCAATTGCATTTATATCTCAGCCAGTGTATGCAGTACAGTATATTAAAGCCTACTGCATCCATAGCACAACCAATTTATTAGGGCCAATGAGTTTTAAAGTGATACAAAAATCATGACAGCACAGCATTGTGTACAGCATGTATTTTCTTCAGGACATAGTTCTCCAGTTATTTAGCTTTTATTCTCCAGCTGAGCACGTTGAACAGTTTGTATTGTTGATATTTTTATTGACTTTCTCTGCTACAATTGTGTCTGTCCTTGTTCGTGCTCCGTGCTTCTTTCTTTTGCTGTTCTTTTCACTAAAAGACACCAGTCTATAGCTACAGTAATGCTGTTAGAACAACTTCACAATAATGGAGAGTCACAAAACAGAGCTGGCATTAATAATGTGACAAAAAGAAAGCATATTTGTACCTTTGGACTTACGGAGGGTCAGTTTTATACATATAATCCCATGTTGTTGGTTCTCATCATTATTATAATTTGCTTTCATGTAATTGCATCACAGATTTTTATGTTCATAGAAAGATTGAACTCATCACTGCCCAAAATGCAATTTATTATGTAGTGATACACAACCTACTGAACTAAGAAGCTATTTCAGACATATCTTTTCACGACAGTCACTTGTGTCTCTCCTGAATATGATTTAATGACATAAAGAAAAATGATGCATAACAAAACAAAAAAACATACAGAAGCTTTTTTTTTGCAGCATGACACAATGAAAATTTTACAGTCAAACAGCTAAAGTAACAACCTCTGGTATTTTCATTTGGTGTCCTGAAGGGAGGGAAAGAACACTTAATAATTAATGTGTTTTTTTTTAAAGTTTATCAATCAACTGAATAATTACTATAGCTCTGTAATACAACCTGTGAATAAAATGCAGAGTGCTATAGCGTTATTATTCTGAACAACCTTAACAAAGATGCAAAGATACTCCCAAAATCTAATCAAATACAGTGCTTATCTCAAAATTTCACCTTGGTTATTTTATTCACATCCAGTAAATGGACACCACAGAGATAATGGATTTGTGCTTTCATCTCACCTTATTGCAGAATGATTTTAGTAATGTCAGAGCAACTTCATTTATGCTTCATTTTAAGAGTGGAGTAGAAGAAATATGTCCATCTCAGGGTGCATACAGAGAATAAAATCACTTTTGTTAAGCCTTCTCTCTATGAAAAGTGCACTTAGCTTTCATCTTTAAATCCAAGCTCTGTGAATTCACATGCCAGGTGAAGAACAAAGATGCTGCTGTTTGTGGCTCTCAAATATTTAATATCTGGAAGCAAAGCTGAACAACATACAAAGCCTCTAATCAAGACCCAGGTTGTTTTGTAAGTTCTTGGCATACATGAGGAGAAAAGAAGTAAATGGTGAGGTTTGAAACAGAAGTACAAGTGGTTTATTATAATACCAGTTATAACTGCATTCAGAGCAGCTTGTTTGATGAAGAGAACCTCAGCTCCATCTTCATCTCCCTCTAGCATCCTGTAATGTCAGGGTTTGTCTGGAAGAGAAAGCAACAATCAATAGGCCAGATGTTTTTTCTCAACGAAATATATGAGCCACGGGGGGACTGTGATAAGCTATTGTAGTGTAAGGCCTTTTGTAGTGTACCACACAAATAAACCTTTTATCACCACGGTTATCAAATAAATGAGAGAGACTGTAATTAAGAATTAATCATCTTCACCTTCAATATCAATAACACTAATCTGCCAGTGAAAATGTCATCCAAACAACCTTGTCTCTTAAAAATTGCATAAAGCTTGTTTTGAGGATCATTTAATTGTTGCCTGGAATATGTGACATGATCATGGGATGTGGACAGGGTCAGACTGAGAACAAAATTTAGTCCTGGCAATATTCATCCCCATTTTCCCCCAGTGCATGCACTTATGAGTTTCACAAAAGCAATTGCAGGCTGTTTATAACATGTAGGCTAAGCAGTAGATATCAAGTCTAACAACAAGTGTAATTACAGGGTTTCATAAAATAATGTAAAAAATGAATAGCTAAGAAATAGCCTAGGCGCGTTGAGGATTGTACAACCCAGCTCTCAGTGTGCTTATGCAACAATCCGTAACCTCACAAATAAAACAAATGACATAATCGTATGTCATGAAATGTCATCTATGACTCAATGCATTGATGTCTCCATAACACAAAATAGCCACAATTGAATTTTCGCACTGGACAAAAGCTGTCCAATGATGATCTGGAAATGTGAAATATATATAGTCAATCATCCGACATTGTGTTCGCAATTGATCTAATGCAATACACTCATCAGGCTTAGCAGTCAGGATTTTATGGTACCGACACTAATTAAACATTCATTTGCTGCTATTGTCAGGCAGTGACAAGCAACATGCCTGCACCCAAAGTGACTAATTAGCTGACATCATTTAAAAAAAAAAAAAGAAGCACAGCAGTCTTAAACGGTGAATATAATAGCATTTCCTACCTTAGGTGGTGAGAAGACGTCTCATAATTGTATTCTTCTCTGTCATCCTGTCGATTTTTTCCATCAGTGTTCAAAGCCACAAGAATGTCTTTTTCTGTAGCCATTAGCATCAACACTTCAAGATGTAGTGCTTGCATGCCACTTGCGTAACGGAGAGGGTCAGGTCCAGAGCGCCACGGTTGACACTGTCACTACATGAGCAAAATTTAGCACTATCACCTGCTGGAGGTTGTCACACACCTCTCACTCGTTCTTGCTAGCGGCCTCCTCTTTTTGCCCTAGCTCTCTACTGGAACCAGCCCACTTGTCTGTCCAGACTCTTTCTTTGACATTTGCCACTCCACCGTTTAGCTTTTTGGGATCTTTATCTATTCTATGGGGTAGTGTTTTTTCAGTTCAAACTCCCACAATTTTTTGTATTGATTTGAGTATTTCCTGCTTCACCTCTGACATTACATGGATGGACGCATATCCTTGAAGTGGTGTGGGGAGGACAATGGAAGCACTTAATTCGGATGCCTGACAATGTTGTCAACTGGAACCATATAACCTCCAATCAGAGGGGCTGCAGCTGAAAGGTTAAATTATTTTTCCCAATTTCTTTCCCCCACATTGCTTGTGGCTGGCCCATCTGATATGTGCCAGATTTACCAAATTGCCAAACCTGGGTACGGATGTCAGTATAATCAGTGGTGTAAGTGTGGATGGGCAGTAAATATGTGTATGTTGTAAGATGCCTGACAGCAAAGACCAATAAATAAAACAACATAACCAGCGGCAAACAGTGGCAGCAAGCTGTCAGAGGGAGGAGAGCCACTGCGGCACAGCTGCAGCCTGAACTTTAACAACCTGGCAACCCTGTGGGTCCTCAGGTGTTGCCAGTTGCCTTGATGAACACCTGCAGCGACAGAGGAGTCATGTAAACCACAATGCCAAAGATGAGATGGCACCAGGGGTCATCACAGGGAGTCCCATGTGTGGTTAGTTTTAGCTGCTAGGGGGTCTGGGTGGGTGCCCTAACAGACTCTATTCATGGTAGACATGACAGTCACCAATAAAGGTTTTTTTACACTGTGTGATTTTAGGCTTTCTGAGATGAAAGTTTACATGCTTGAAAAAATGGTATGTTAAAATCTTTGGTCATCAATCCAATGAAGCCAATAAAAAGCTTTGGTGACAAATTGATGGTGTCAGAAATCTAAGACCAAATTCTGACAGTGCGAGTATGGCTTTGACTCATAGCTATAAATAAACCAATCAGAGTACAACATAACATAGGCACAGCTGTGGTTCAAGAGGTAGAGTGGATCATCCACTAATCTGAAGATCAGCAGTTTGATTCCCAACTCCTATAGACTGCATGTCAAGCTGTCCTTGGGCTTCAAGATACTGAACTCCAAATTGCTACCAATGTCTGCACCAGCACCCTGTGTGGTAGCCTGCTGCCATCGGTGTGTGAATGTAGGTGAATGTAGCCTGTAGTTTAAAAGCATTTTGAGTGGTCAGAAGACTAGAAAGGTGCTATATAAGTGCAGTCAATTTACACTAAGTGCAATGTTGACGATTTAGAATAAAGTTGGGGTTTATTGAACAACCATGACACAAAAAAAACTCAAAAACGATGGAGGTGAAATAAAAAAGAAGTCCGTGTGACTTGTCTGTATTTTCAAAACCTGTTTGGTGAAGATGGATGACGTCAGCTGATGGTCTCTGCTTTCATATACGTTTTTTTTTTCTATTGATATTGTAGCACTATGATTCACCATACATTCAAGGCACTATCTGAAAGTCTCACATTGATATTGTGGAGTATGATACAGATTGTGACGAAGATTTTATTATAGGGGGCTTGCACAATGTGACAATCAATACATTCACACAATGGTTGTTGTCAACAGTCTGAAGGTCCATTATTCCTACCATTCTGGACATTTTATTTCTCTTAATGTTATCAAGTGCATTTTATTTTCCATCCTATGTAACATATGTTCTTTTTATGTCCCTTTCATGTGAGGCACTTGAGCAGTTTGAGCTGCATTTATTGTTTTTTCTTTCACTCGTGTACATGTAATATGTGACACATTAGAAAAAATGAACAGTTGTTGAGTTGTTACAAATAAACAGGAGAAAGAGGAACAGGTTTTGATTGGGCTGCTCTAGTGGTTCTTGATTGTTTCTGGCATGACGGCAACTACCAGCAGGGACTATCCAGTTAATCCTCTACCCTGTGGCAGCAGCAGATAGTCAATGCCAATAGTTGATTGGACTTGTTATGAAAGTGTCTCAATATGGCATTAAATCAAAACTAATGCTGAGGACTTATTTCATTAACCAAAATGACCCATTGCAGTTTACAAGCTGTCTTCCTGGTCTACCTTTGACCTACCACACTCAGAGTCGTCCTGTGAAATTAGGGATTATTTCCAGTGTTCCAGAGTTGTGCTCACTTCAATGCCAAATTATGTGGTAGTGAATCTGGCAATACTGTCACTTTACAATCTATATGATTAAGTGACAACTTGTGTTTCTCTTACCTTGTTGGATGATGCCACATTCGAAGAGTTCAGCATTTCACCTAAACAGAGTCATGCATTTAAAATGAGATGAAAATTGTATATTTAGATGAATGAGGATCAATTCCAAATTCAAAATATGAGTATTTGGAATATATACTGAGTATGGACAGAAACCAGAGGAATAGATTATGTACCTTGAGTGGTTTGGAAAACTCATCACCAACATAAATCCAAGCTTAACACACCCTCCATACTCCATTAAGGATAAATCTGAAAACCTCTAGAGCCTCTTTTCCATCCTGCATGAGATGCTTGTTCATACTCGTAAGATAGATTTCCGGACACAACTGTGTCACACCTCGCAGATAAAACATGAAACGTGCAGTGAGGGACCAACGCTGTCAGCTCACTGTCTCCCCGAGTGGGGATTAGAGAGTTGTGGCCGCCAGTGAAACAACAACAAAGGCAGAATCTTGTTAGCTTATCTACTGCGGTGTGAAATTTGTCTTTGAGAACATCAGAAGATACAATGTACAACAGATAACAGGCAAAGCATATCAGCACATTAACTCGGTAAATTACTCTTTGATGGATTTTACACAGTTAAAAAGGATCAGACGCACTTGGACACCATCGTCTTGAAACACACTTTTCAAAATTGTTGTCACAGCCCAGCTTATAGGAAGGACAAAGAGGTGACTTTTTAAAAAGATTTTGTTTAAACATGTTTTTTTGCAATAAACAAGGATGACATAGAGTCTGTAAATCTAACATGACTGGTGTGCATGGATGTGTATGAAGGGTTGCGTAATGTACAGACTGTTGTCTCCAGACGAAACAACATCCGTAGTAATTATGAGGTGAGCTAAGATGAAAATCTGATGATGTTATTACAGAGCAACAGAGTCCAATGTAAATGTTGTACAAGATGTCCCTTTTCTCTTACTGAGAAGTTATACAGGTATTGGAACAGTTAGAAGATAATAGTTCACAGTATCCTCACTAGAGTCTCACACAGTTTTCATGTCCTGTTGCCCTAATACTCTGCAGTCACAACTTTTTGTGTGGATATTTTCAAAAAATGTACTCGATATATTCTGTTTCAGTTCTTTTTTCTTTTTTTTTAGCTCAAGTCATAACATTTCCACTTTTTCCTTTTCTACCAACAACTGATCCTGACTGACACTTCATTTCACCTGAATTAATATTTCTTTAAACTTAGTGAAGCCTTCATTGTTATGATATGTTTTCTATAAAGGACTTGCTATACAGACATAAGACTGTAGTAAGTGCCAAAAGATAAATTATCAAATGCCAGCATACACAAGAAAGACAACAGTGAAACAAATCTTGTTATTACAAAGTGACTGAGTGTGTCAACATCTGGAACAGGACGTCACCGATAACCAGAGTGTTGCAAGAACAATGAGAAAATCTCCTCCTGTTGGCGCTCCTGGTTCTTTACTCGAGGGTCTCGCTCATTGTTCGACATTAACTGACCTAAATACGTCCACCCGATTCCCCGGTGACCGAAGCCTCTGCCGCTGTGACACTGGCACGGCCGTGATTTTCCATTAGTGTGAGACGGCATGGCAAATTATAGCAGTGACGCCCTGTGGAGAAACGGGTTAGTGGTAATTATTCAGCTGATAGGTTATACGCAGTGCAGGCCTGTCACACCTCTCCTGGATCCCTGGACTGAACTAATCAGGAGCCAGGAGGAGTGTTTGCCACTGTGGATATTAGTCACACCAGCAGCAGGCATCTCCCCAGGGAGACAGAGAGAGACTTCAGTTTGTCTTATTTTGGATTGCTAATAAACACAAAGAAAAGTCTGTTTTTGAATAATCCATGTCTAAATGTTTTTAGACTTCAGGCTCTTTAATTTCTCTCAGGTTCATTAACCTCTCAGGGATGAAATGGATTTAAGTAGACTGGTGCAAGTGGCCGTTCAAAAAGTGCTTGTTTAGAACGGGGTGATTGTTTGGCCTCTGGCTGCTACTTCAACACATAGAAAAATTAATACAGTTAAAGTGAGGTGTGAATGAGTATATACACCAACAATGTGAAAGAAACTGAAATTCAATTATACACAGATAATATAATAACAACCTAGGTACTCTAATAGTAAATACATGCTGTTTTCTCATTTCATGTAAAATAAGGACTTCATTCATAAATAAACCAATATTATATTGGGCTCTTACATCGTTCCTTCTTTCTGTGCCTTCAGTTCAGATTTGAGGGGGTATGTTCGCTCCAAAGATTCGTGCTTTGTCTGTAGTAGAAATTCCCAATTGTCAGGATCTTGGAGCATATGAGACAAACTGGTTTTAAAGGGCCTGCGGAAAGTATTTGCCCCATTTTACATGCTTAACTACAGTCATTGTGTATTGGGCTATGATCACTTCCAGAACACAGGTGATGGTTTAGAGCACTTTCGTCTGACTGGTGTCACGCCTCGTCTCTGGTCTCTCCCTGACTTGCAGGAGTCACTCAGTGGAACCCTAAATATGATATGTCCTCTTTAAGATAGCATAGAGCCAACACAAATTTAATACAAATGCATCCACTTTTCAAAACAGTGCATTTTGCTCCATTAAATAATACGATTTTTCTGGCATAGACACCTTTATTAGCCGTAGAGAGACAGGAAATCATAGGAGAAAGGGGGGATTCGAACCGGGGTCCGGTGTGTATGTGGATGCGGCCTAACCACTCGACCACCTTCACTCCTATATTATTAATTCTGTAGAAAACTCATAGACTTTATAAAAGAAATGGATATAACATCCATGACGTCACCCATTGGTTTGTAGACTGCTGCTCGGAAGTCAATAGTTTCGAATCTGGGCAGCGCCATCTTGAAACTTTTAGGTGCATGCCGGGGAAAAAAAGAACACGGATTCTACTTATATGAGGCGGGGCCATGGGTGGAGCTATGGGGCGGGGAGGTTGCGATTGGTTGCGAGGGCTGGATCTCGAGGACATTGGTCAATCAACCTGTCAATCACGACGTAGCCACGCCCTAATGCATACCCTGCTTTATCGTCAAATAGGGAGATCAGGGAGGCCAAAATTTCACAAATGAACATTATACTGCATTGAAGAAGGCTTTAAACTAGCGATTGAGACCATAAACACATTTTGAAAACGTTTACTGAGGTTAGAAATCAACTGAGAAATTGGTGAATTCTCCATTGACTTGTATAGAGACAGAGGTCCTTTTGAACACAAAACGGTCGCCCCCTGGTGGCCTTTTGATAGAATGCAGCTCTAAGTTACTTCCACGTTGGCCTCATTTCAGAGGACTGGAACTCCCTGCCTGGGAAAACTAGACACTGCCAGAATCTGTTTATGACTCCAAAGCTACTTGCTCTCAGTGTTATTCCTTTACTTTTAACGTATTGTGCATTCACCTGCATGTAATTATAGCCACAACCCATTCCAATGTCTAATCTGTATTCACTTTTTCAAGAATGATCACATGTCAGCCTATCACAAAAAGTCACGGTGTCCCCAGAGGTGGCAACAGTATGTGATTGTAAGGAAAAGATGGGTTGCAGAGCAAATAAATACCACATGAGAACACAAAAATATTTCAAGTGTAGGCAAACTGTGTTTTGAGGGAGTGCAACTGTATTTTTCAATTCCCACTATAGTCATTTAGGGACTGTGGTGCACCAAAATATGAATATAAAAAAAATGTATATCGAGAAACAGCCAGTATGCTCTAATATACTGTATGTATATTCTGTATCAGCCTATTTCAGCTCCTCATCAAACCTTTATGATGTTTACACTGAATAAAATATTAAAACCCAAGACTCAAGATGTTTTTTTATGACTCCATCATTCCATGAAATGGAAATATTACACCACAATTCAGTCTGATGCATTGAAAAATTTAGGATCTCCATGAGAATTTAGTATAAAGTTACGTGGGTTTGAACAAAATTGGGCTGCATAGATGTTTGTACTGATTATCCCACTGGTGCGTCAGTGATTTTTTCATTTCCAGAAAGGTTGCGGCGGTGTCAGTCGGTGAGATATGTCAGGAATTCCACATTGCCTACTTAAGAGTGACACTCTAACATATGAATGGCAGGAGAGTTTGCAGAGCTGTCATCACAAGTCAAACTTTCTCAGGGGGAAAACTACTGGAAAGACTAATTAACTGCCAGGCCTCAGAGATGCAGAGCACATCACTCCATGTGTTGCAAGAGTGGATATAAAAATAAACTAGATTTCTATCACATATCATAGAACACAACATTACTGCACATACATCTCTCATTTCCTGTGAGAGTCTTACTGTTTTCAAATGACTTGGTGGTTTCCAAGAACTACAGAGCCAGACTAATTTTGTCAATACCACAGCCACTTTAGATGGCTTGTCAAATCCATTAGGTTAGGTGAAAAAGCATTGAGTGTAGTGACAAGCTATCTGACATACCTGACATTTTTAGTGAGTACGTTTCAATATTCAAAACATTTAAATATGTCAACAAAACAAGTAAAAGCAAGGTATGATTTATTGTTAAAACTGGATAGGTAATATCGATTTAGCTATTTTTAAAAGCACAGTCCTTGCTGAAATAGAACATACTATATTACACATATCTACTATAAATAGATCAGGGGTTACCAACTGAACTAGTGAATTTCCTGAACAAGCTTGAAGTTTTCAGGAGTGTGATTGTTGTATTTAACAGGCTTATTTACATGCTATGTTACAAAAACTGTTTTAGTAGCCTTAATATACCTGGATTAGTTATTGCTGTTTGTTTTGAAATACCAATTCTACCAGCAAGAGGGTTATGGGATCAAATCCACTAACTTGTGCATAAAAATATACTGAATGGATGTTATAATCAATGTCTAAATCAAAATGTGGATCCTAAGGTTAGGGCAGTTGGGAGCCACTGTAATCAATAGATAAAAGAAATCATGTAGTCCTGATGACATCTGTAGAGAATGGCCTTCAAACTATACATGGTGGTTTTGTAGATGTCTGGAGTGTGTCTGTCCTCTGTTTTTCTGTTCAGGTTTCTCTGCAGATATGATGTTGAGTTCACACTTCCCACACACACAACAATCAACACTGATTAGTTTCATCCTCACACTCGTTGTTTGTATATTTCAGACATACTTTATTCATAGTGACATTAGTCGTCCTTTGCCTTAAAATGCATGCTAGAAACATTAAAATATGCTACAGCTTTTTCTATAAAAAAAAAATCAGAAACAAATAATACCACTTTGTCAAAATTGTGACTGAAAATCAAGTTTGAAAATGATTGTGTTAGAAGTACACTAGAGGATCATTATAGAGGAAATTCAGTCACAGTTGGATTTGTACCTGACAAACAATTATGTGGGCATTTGCCTGCATCACTTCAAAAAGGTGATTCAGTTTAATGCAAAATATGAGTCAGGGCAGCAGGGAAGTGATGGAGTTAGAGTTAAAATACTTACTTGGATGTTTGAGCTTCTCAGACAGATGCTTGTTTTTACATTTATCTGCTCAAAGTTTCTCTGAGCTCACCTTAAATCTGAGTTTAAGACATACTAGCAGGATTTGTGACATCACATATAGTCTAGAGCCAATCATGGTCCAGTAACTTATACAAGTGTTTGTGGATATATAAAGCCTGCAGTGTGCATACACTAAAGATTGACTTTTCAGTGAAGTAGGACACATCTTGGGTCCTGCAGTTAAAATTTTGAAATGAAAAAATAATGTAATTTAAGGATTTTAGCATGATATGTTTTGTGGGGAAACACATTAAACACATATTATTTAACATAGAGTATTTTTGTGTATCTTAAAATGTTCCTGGAGTATATTTGAGTTAAATAAAAATGAACAGCAGATTTTGTCTTATTTAAGGCATTCATGTTTGTTTCATATCCCAGGTGCTTCCATAATATTAAGCTCCAAGTCAGATAGACTGAAGCTTTCTGGCATTATATGCAAAACAAGCAGCAGTGCTATGGACACACTGTTCAGCATGGATGCATATTAAAGCTGAATAAAAGGAGCAAATTTCCTTCAATAAGAGCAAATTTCCTTCAATAAGCTCCAACGGAAACCATTAATTACTGAATTAGGGACAGGAAATAAACAGTATCCAATGTTGGTGAGGTCCTCTGTACTTTTTTTTAACACACACACACACACAACAAAAAGAGAGATTACAGACTCAGTGTAACAGTGACTACTACTGATTTGTTTTTTTCCTCATATCTCTCCTGTTTAGTAGTGAATTCATAATTTGGTTCCCAGGGACACTTCAGGTTAGTTAATATTCCAGGTCTAAACTTGATAAAAGAGGATAGAATATCAGAGCGCTACAGATCAGTTAACAACAGAGCCCTTCACGAGGTTCTTACTGAGCCCTCTGAAGCAAAGGAGTTGTTGAAATCTTGTGTGCTTTTAAATTAAAAAGCTCTTTGGCCCTGTCAGCCACCACACAGCTGTATATGCAGTGAAGTAGTTGTCCTAGCTGTGAATGCAAATTATAACCATGAGATTAAGATACATGATTTATTTATTATTATTATTTTATGGCTACAGCAGTTGAAGTGTCAGTAACCAGACCTGCAGTATTTCAACTATGGAAATAAAGTGATTTGTCAAAGCTGTTAGCTCCGCTTAAACATCTTCAGGGTGACAACAGGAAGAGATAAGCTCCAGTAGAGCAATTGATAGATAATTAAGAGTGTAGTACGTGATGTGAACAGAGATAGAATATGTGAGTTCATTAACATTTTTTTGTCAAGACATTAAAAAGAAATGTGAGGTACAGGATGTTCTTTGTGGTAAAAAGCTGGGAACTTAGACCCTGGTCAGAATCGTGCTGCAATCAGACTATTCCAAATCAGATGACATTGGACCAAACTGACAGACAGGTGGCGTTTTCATAAGAACAAAATCCCTCAGAATTATTTTGCTTTATCTCACATGGTTTGACAATGTTTACTAAGTGCTCCATTAAGGGGTCACGCTTCAGACAAAGTGCTTGTTGGATCATTTAACAGTGTCTGAAATCCGCCCCCCCCCCCAAACCTTTCAAATGTGAGAATTCAGACTGTTGTGTCTAACAATTTCTCTGACATGCACGTCTACTTCACGCACTCACTTGTCAGGTGTGCGGAAGCCTGAAAGTTGGCAGTGTTCTTTAATTCTTCATGCATTTATTTCCATCACCTTTACCTTCAAGGTGAGACTGTCTGACAGTTTGTGCCCTGATCCCCATGTGTTCAATTCATGACATACAGATTGTAGAGGAAGCAGGATGCAACCAGGTGGGGAGTTCTAGTCCTCTGAAATGAAGCCAACGCGGAAGTAACTTAGGACAGCATTCTATCAAAAGGCCACCAGGGGGCGACCGTTTTGGTGTCAAAAGGACTTCCGTCTCTCATTATTACTAAATAAACTTTTTTGTTCCACTTTAAAGAGATACAACATAAAAAACATACATAGATACACATCCATGTAATTCTAACTACACAAACTTAGTGAAATTAACTTAACATACATAATATGTAATACAATACAGTGACTCAGCATGAGGAGAAATTATTTATTTATTTGCTTGGAACTTTGAGGCACACCACAGTGTGTTGTAACAGCCAAACGTATGCTTTCACATGGTGATATATTTCTGTTTATGATATAAATAGTTAGAGCCTCATAACTCTCGAACGAGCTGCCTGAGGAAATCAGCTCATCGGTTTTCAGTGACTAAATGTCTTCTTAAAACACACTTTTATAGGAGAGTCTTTCAAGATTTTATTTCATCTTGTTAACTGCCTGGATCACTGATTTTCATAGATTTTTTTTATTGGATTTTATGAATCTTACTGTTTGCCCTTTTGCTGGTGACTCTGTAATTTGTTTTTATGTCTGCTCAAGTCTTACAGATTTGATAGAATTTGTTGATTTTCATATGTTGACTGTTACTCAGTCTTAATGTAAATGTTTTATGATTTGCTTGTTTAAATACTGCTGATTTTAATTTGATGATGAGTTTAGAAAAGTGCTCAGTAATAAAGATCATCAGGCTAAAGGCAGAATGAACTCAAAAGAAGCAGGCTGCAGTACAGAGGATCACCAGGAGAAGCTTCCAAGTGTCTGCTGATGCCAGATACTTCAGACTAGATCTGACAACAAATATAAATGATGCTAAGTGCAACATGATGTTCAATATATTTTGTGTTTGAGGGTTACAAGAGGTAATTTCTCATTATTTTTTCAGTCGGGAGGAAAATCAAAAACACAAGTATATGTGTTTTTCCAAGTGAAAACTTTCTCATACTTCCCTCAGCAATGGAAGGAACACATTCAGCATTCACTTCAAATCCTCCTCAGCGAGCGAACTGTAGGACATTATTGATTTTGACACACAAACACACACACGCACACACACACACACACACACACACACACACACTGCCTTAAGTGGTGATAGGAAGGATTAGTGAACAGATAGATGGAGTGTGTGCGAAATGTATGAAGCAAACTGGGAGAGGGAGGCCGACATGCTGAAAAGCTATAGCGCAGCCTGAGAACTGAGCAGAAAGAAGACAGGTTTAAACAAGGTTTTCTGTGACAGACACTTGAGGGAATAACCCATCTGCTAAATATTTCACGAGCAGAAGTTGCCTCAACTTTACTTTTAGAAACTTTCCTGTGTAATTTGTAGTAAAATCTGTTGTTTTTGACTGTTCTGTGAGGACTCTACAAAGGGAGTCAATGTAGTTAAAACAACCTTAATTCTCCTCTGGACATGGTTAGTTTTATATTTAAAAACTTTTAAAAAATATCATGTTTAGACTTTGTTATGTTTTAAACACCAACTTACACACAACAGCCATTCATCATAAATGGATTAAGCACAATGGGACTCATGTACGTCAGTCGTGAGTCATATACGAACAAATTCTCTTACATTCATTGGTATCTACAATTTTTTCTTATTTTAAGTACTCATTAATTTTTGGGATTCACCAATCTTTCTTTCTCTTAGTTAAGACAAGGTTTTACGAAAGACCAAAAGAACTCACACGAAGATATACGCACAAAAAAAGAAAAAACATAACATACGATTTAAATGTGAGGAGCCTTAAAAAACACATTAATCTTATATAATCAAAGTTAGATAATATTTCATGTTTCATAATTATAATTAAAATATGATTATAATTGGATTATTAAATCAATCGACTAAAGAAACACTATTTGTTGATTGATCCCAATTAGGACAAAAATAAGAAATACATTAATTTCATAACTGCTGTAGTTCATTATTTTCTTGCTGCCTTTTTTTTGGTACCATCTCTCTGATTCCTGGACATGAGCCAGAGTATTTGCACACAGCACAACACCTGCCCTTATATTGTGTTTAGAGGATGTTAACTATGCTGGTATTCATCATAAAGCACACCTGGGTAAGAGCAGCTTTGGGTGGTTTAAAACGTGTACTGTTGGATAAACGTAAATTCTTTGTATATTAAAGATCATTAAGATACAGTTAATATGTTTCCCTTGTGTCATTATGACCCAGTTTGAACCTGGCAATAATATGTGAGCTGTACCTGGATAAAGAGAACCACATGTTAATGCAGGTCTAAATTCATACAAAAGACACTGTGATTGGAACGCGATCAGACCATCCAGATTAGACCTGGAGGTGGTCTTGCTTGCATAATGATTAGATCTCAGCCAGATATCAATGCTGTCCGTAAAGTGTGACCAAATTCTTAACAAAAATGTATGCAGCATGTTGAATGATCACCTCTCTCCTCTTCCACCTCTTCCTGCTTGCTTAAGCTGACTGCGGAAAGCTAAAACAATAAAGTGAAAAACAACACCTATCCATATGCTTCCCTTTAAATGGGACCACCTTTGTTAACAAGACTCAAATGTTGAGATTCAGTCACAATGCAGGCAGAATTGAAAGTTGAATAAAAGGTGAATGCTTATTAATACTAGTCATAAATACAAAAGTCAGCGGATCGGATGTCGTTATTCAAATATTTCATGTTAATACCAGGTGTAAGTGGGGCCTATGTTGTAGTATTGTTGCTGTTGAGGGTCAGTAACTGGTCAGGTTTTTTTTTTGTAATTAGTCCCCTCATCAAAAAGTAGATTTCCAAGTGATCCTGCTTTTATCCGCTTCTCAAGTATAGACATTAATGTAGGACCTGGCTTTAAATGGTACAAATATACTATTTGGCAAATAATCAAATTGGTAAATAATAAATAATTGGTAAATAATCCAATAATTAAAACAAGTTGACATGCAGTTTAACCTTGGATTTAAGAGTCTGGGTTCGGTCCAGATGATGATCCAGCTTCCTGCATGTCTTCCTGTATCAGCTGAAATTCCTCCTACTCTTCACATAGACATTAAATTAATATATTACACATGTTCATAAGACTGACTTTAAAGAAAGATGCATAACATCCATGTGTGCGTAATCCTTAATTTCCTGTGTACAACAATGTAAGTCTGTGTTTCTCCATGGTGTCACCCTTTCAGTAACAATAACCTTTTTTCTCTACTTCCTTTCTCACTATGCCACAAGCTGTCTCCAGACAGCACCACTGAATAATTCCCTTTTCACCTCTATTTGGCCTTGACATACAGTGACTGTAGCTCAACACCACTGAGTCCTTGCCCCTGTAGTAGCCTACATTACATGTCATTCTCCCTGTTGGTTACTCAGCTCACTCCTGTTTGTCAAGCCCTTTGTGTTCAACACTACATTCCTTAGTTTTTGCTTGTTGGCCAGTAGCATGTCTGCTGCAGACTAAACAATGTGTTGTGGATGTGTTTTGCTTTTAACCCACAGAGCTGCTCACTACGGGTGTATAATGACTGCATTGGTTAGGGATGTGCTGGAGCTCTGTTAAGCCATTCTTCTACCCTCACTAACAGCCTTCATATTCACCCTTGAAGTAATCTTCAGAATTCAGATGGCCTGGGGAAGGACACGCAGGCACCTAGGAGAAAATAGTTCAACCTCAGGCATTGTCTTCACCTCCTACTGACTATTCTCACTTCACTAAGCATATCCAGATTATAGGTGTTTAGAATGGCACACATGTTTACACACTGCTTTGACTGCAAAAGCATCATTGAGAGAAATCCACTGCAAATAAACAAAAGCTGCAAATGGCAAAACAAAAATATGCAGCAAGAAAAGAAACCCACAGGGATTTGTTAAGGTTCTTGTGGGTAAAAAAAGCACCAGGGTCATTAATTACAGCCAATTAATTGAAAAAAATGTCTGACTCTTTAGGCCATATTAAGAGTACTTGTGTGAAATGTAAAATGTTCCTCTTGGCAGTTGGACTCTAAATGAAGGAAGGTTTATGAATGGATACAACATGATGTATGCTGACGGTTTTAATTTCACACTCACCACTCTCTACTACTTAATGACAAAAATGTAGTCTCAGGTATATTTTGAAATAATGCAATCTAGTCCATGGATGTTTATCTGCATCTATGGTCTGAAAGGGAATAAGGATCCCACATCCAACCTGCGGACATATACCAGCGTAACACATACATTAACTAAGCCTGAGTAAATAGGAAATATTTCAGTTTGTTTTGGACCACAGTAACTTAATGCAAGACTTTTTATATGAACAATCACAAGTGAAATCTGCCAAAGAAATCCCTGGCGTGAGTGCCACAACAGAAGCCTTTACACCTCCGTCTTGTGTAATGTGTAATGTGTGAAGTACGTCAAAGGCTGAGCTGTGAGGAACACACTGACATCTTTCCAGAGGCAGTCGCACTGAAACTGGATGTGCAGACAGCTCGCCTCAGACAATGATATGAGAGTAACATGAGAACCAAATGGGGATATTTTTATATATATATATATATATATATATATATATATATATATATATATTTGTATGTGTGTGTGTGTGTGATTATTAAAAAACAACAAAAAAACTAAAAAAAAACATGACCTTCAACACTTTCCTAGTTTACAGCAAATTGATTTAAGGGCCCTTCATGTACATCTTAAGGGGAAAAAAGTGACTTACCAACTTTGACACCCCATTAAGGAGAGGTGCAAACTAATTCATGTATTGTACTCTTGCCCTAAACTCAACCATTACCTAACACACTGCTTTCTTTTTTGAGTTTTTATGCTCAAAGATTACTTCTAGACATGATGTAAGACAAATAAATGTTCTCTGCTTGGAATAATGATTTGTTTCTGATATGGGTTTACCACAGAAAACATTTTGATAGGTAATATATAGGCTATATATATATATTTCTTATATCTCCTCCTCCCCCCTATACAAATATGCAGTAGCGTGTGGTGGTGTTTCAGTCAGGGCCAGCACCAAAATCCAACTTCCCCCCGCCCCCTGCCCCAGAGTAGCCGCACACACATATAGGCCTATGTCCTACAATACATACACATTGCGAATCCAATGAATGGCCACTATTATGCAACAGTACTTAATCGACACCAACATGACAGCTGATCAACATCCGCAACGCATCAAGACACCACTGTGCAGCATTGCCATCAGATCATCTTCCCTTAGGTTACTGCCCACTTTACAATGCACATACCATGTGACACAACATCAAAAACAGCACATACTGCCCGACTGCTCTGCACCCTTAGAGGAAACTTCTAAATCATTTCAAAAATAAAATCCATTTCTATAACAGACACAAACATTCTCCAAAAATGGTTCTAAATTTACTTCACAAAGAGAGAGAGAGGGAGAGTTATTAGCCCAACAGCTGTGCCAATCTAGTCCAGAGAAAGTAAAAAAAACTAGTGCTCACCGATTACTTGTAAATGAAATCCATCCTGCGATCCTTCATGATGAATTGCTCTATAATGTCCTCGTGCAGTTGTTCCTGCTGCTTGAGATGAACAAGTAGCTCCTTCTCTATGGAGAGAGATGCCAGCGCAGAGAGAGTTGTGTTTGTCCCGTTGTAGTCAGTGCATACGTTTTGATGGATTGAGTGAGTGAGTCCATTTTAGGCGTTGGTCTTCCTCCTACCAATAATTTCCATTTTTTCTGCAAACTTGAAAAAGACACCCGAAGCAGGTCTGCAATCATATCTTTATCTTCCGATCTTGCTGTTAAATCAACCGCCATCACCTTTCCAGATGAATAAAACTGATAGGCAGTTTCATATATAATAACCTCTGATCATAATGCTGGTGACAATGGCAGAGGGGGGTGTCTATATTTACTTGACTCCTTAGGAAGTGAAGCAGCGATTCAAAGTTAATCATTAACTTTACTGAAAACTTAAAAATATGACATATTTGTGTCTTTTTATGTTTGTGGTGAACAAAACTAACACAAGATTTTCTTTGTTCGAGCTGATATTCATCTGCTGGCCTTCAGTAATTTTGCTTCTGACATTGATTCAGCTGTTTTTCTGCTGTGGAACTGGAAAAACAGTAAGAGACAATGCTCTTTTAATCTCCAAATTTTTGTCATTTTCATTACATAACTTTAATGGTAATCTCTCCAAGCAATACCACTAGTAATATTAATTGGTATAAACAACAATGACAACTACAAATGAAGGTACTGCTCTGTCCTCTGTGTGTTAGTGACTGACAGTCAATGACTGTAGCATTATTGTTTCTGATGTCAGACAGATAAACTGATTCAGACAAACAAAGCTATGCCAGTCTCTGTCAGATACATAATAGACATGGGTGTGCATGATGTAACTCAGTCAATAAACAATGTAACTCAGTAATATTTGAAGTGTGAGTGTGAGAAAGATTCAACACCTCGTTGTCTGAGTTGTCAGAAACTGATCTGGAATCTTTCCAAGCTGATACTGAAACACACACAGGGGTGTGAGATCTCATGGCCACATCTCGTTGAACATGGCAGGAGCTACTTCACATAAGGTAACGTCAAGCCTGTTGCACAAAGGCTTTGTGAGACAATCACAGCAAAGCATCTGTTTCCCTGTGGTATATGTGATGTTTACATTAGAGTAGGTAGTTTTGTACTGGCTACACTAAAGAAAACATTTATGTTGGCGCTCAATTTTCACTGACTGTAGTGTCTGTAGAGTTGCAATATATTGTGTTGTTTGCTGTAGTGTGTTAATGTTACATACAATTTACTGTAACTGTACATTACATGTAACTGTTTGGGGTTAACTCTTAATGTAAACATTAATACTATTAAAATATTCACCAGGTAGAGAATTCTTTTTACAATCTACATCATTAGTCCTCTGAGATTCTCTTTGATATCCACGCAAATTGGTATTGTAACTAAAATATCTGTAACTGAATGAGAATCAAATCATTGAAATCGGAATCAATTCCCACCCCTATGTGAATGTATTAATGTATCTTATATCTGTGCTTATACTTATCTTGGTACTGTAAAAGCAGAGTCAAAGACTAGAGCAGCTGGAGCTATAGAAACAGCAGATATCTGCTCAGCCTACTCGTCATCACCTCTGACCCTCAGCAGTGGCAGATTGGCACTCAGGCCTCTAATCCTCCAGGTCTGATGGCTCCAGGATGAGGATAGCACACTGGGTGACTACATCGTTTTAGTTCAACATCATGCTTTTCCACAGCTGATCTGTACTGACAAGTGCCAGTAATCTCACACGATTCGTTTTGGCCCCACCAGCACTGTTCCTATTGAAGTAGAATATATGAGACAATGTGGAGAAAAGACAGATAAATGTTATTGTACAATTTCTTGCAGTTTACATAATAAGATAAAAAAAAATGTGTTTCAAGCTTTCTTTCATACAGTCTATGGTTTCAAGGAGAAATGAGCTTCACCTCCAGTATTGTCTTAGATTAGATTGATAGACATAATTAGATGATGGTGGCTGGTAATATACAGAAAGTCTGCTTTTTACAGCAGAGTGTGAAACTTACCCTCCACAGTCTGATGCCACAGGGGAGCTTGTAGAGAATACACTTCCTGTTGATGTGTCCTACCCTAGAGCGGGTGATGTCCTCCATCCAACCACAAGACATCCACACCTGCAGAGAGAGAGAAAGATATGCAGTGTAATATGGACAGATGTGTTAAGGACAGTGTATCATTCACATGTTGGTGCCCACAGTTTGAATTTACAAGCTGCTGACAAGGTGTAAAAGGCAGGAAGGTGGAAAATAGTGGCACACAGAGGGAGAGGGGTACAGGATGAAAAATACAAATACAGAAATACAAATGTGGGCAGTAAGATCAGAGATGGAATGACAGAAAAGAGGAGGGATACAAAGAGGAGCAGAAAATACAACAACATGGAGGTAGGGCAGAAGGTAAGATGAGAAACAGGCAGAGGAAGTCTTGGGAAAGGGGAAGCATAGCATTCCATGTGTGTATTAATCCACTCTGGATTAATACACACATGGAATGAAAATGAGAAAGGAGATGAAAAAAAGTAGAGGAAAGAGGAAAGGCAAAAATGAAAGTCGCTGCAGAGTAACAGGGATGTAAGGCCAAACTCAACACTTTTTGCATTACCCTTATGGTTACTCTTGTGTCAAAAGATAAATAGGTTCCTCTTAAACTAGAACTGAATGAAAGAACCTTTACCATTTCTAGGTTTCTAGATATGATCGCTATAATACTGCCATTAAATGTGTGCACTGTTTGAATAAAGATAATAGAGTGAAATTAAGTGTATGTTGCACCCTGTGACTGAGGTTAGACAAATATTTGGAAGCAGCGCATCACATCTTTTTACAGTTAACTTTTTATAGTTGACTTATTCAAATCGTTTGCCATGTGGAAAATCATCAACATTTATCTCTGTCATGGCTGTTTGTGGGTGAAACACACTCAGCCAGAAGTTTCCCTTATTCCCTATTCCAGTTGCAAACAGCGATGCCAATAAAGCTTTTCAAAGGAGAGTTTTGCTTTCAGTAGGGTTGATGCTTTGATTTAGTGTTTGCAACGTGTCAAATACTTCAACCTAATCATAGTGATGCCACTTCATCAGGTAATTTCCTACTGATCTTGACTAGACCAATGGGAGTGTCGGACAAACCTACCAATTGAGTGGTGTTATGGCAGCAACCATTAGGTGTCAAAAGTAGGCCACAGTGGCTTCAAAACCTGACATCAAGTCTCAGGAAGCTTTTGACACATTTTCAACTCTTTAATAGTCCATGTGTTTAATTTTAATGGTGTGGAGGACATGTTGTGGGCCATGTTACTGGCTGCACCATCCAAATGCTCAACCTTGTTTTTTCGAATGACTAATTAGACCATTCTTATAATCTTCTAGATGACAAACTAATGGAAATATACATAGTTAAATTCTGTAAAAGCTATCAAAAAATCTTTTTTGGAGACGCTATTTCCACACAGCTACAGCAGTTGTAGCTGTGTGTAGCAGTTGTGAAGTTGTCGCATTTGTTTTTTTAATTTCTGCTTTCACATACATTTGTTTATTAAACAGATTTAACGGTGAAGTGTCTTCTTCTCCACAAAAACATAAGATGTGTGCAGTTCTTTGCATTTTCTCCTCCCAAAGTTTTACAGGGATCGGAGAAGGAATGAATAATGAGCACAAAAGGAAAGACAAAGAGGCTTTTAACAAAAGAGGATTAGAACAAAACAGTTGCGGGGGGTGGGGGGGAACTGAAAAGCCAGACTAAGACATGAAACATAGAGAGAGAGCGATAACGGGACAGAGAGGGAAAGGTACTCGCTCCAACTAGATTTAGCCGAGCAGAGTCCCTTGATATGCAAATGCTCTTCTGCAGTATGGATGTTTAATGGCTGCTGAGACTCAACAGCAACAAGGGCCAACAAACCATGAAATCTACAGTACATTACAACTCGAGGCATCTTGTTGGCAAAGAAAGGTGTGCAGTACACACACACACACACACACACACACACACACACACACACACACACACACACACACACACACACACACACACACACACACACACATTCATACATACTCTTTGCACCTGCTCTGTTACTCACACAGAGAGAAACACTCAATAAAGGACAACAGTTCAGCTTTTGGTCAAAAAGTCAGGACTTTAATGGTGTGAAAGAAAATGAGGCAGTGTGTGCTTGTGGACAAGTTTGTTCAAATGTCTTAGAGAGGGAGAAAGAAGCTACATAATGTCTATGAGCTGTTTTAAGTCCATTTATGCTCAACGTTAAATACGGATACGGACGGAGCCTTCTGTCTGTGCTCTGCATTCATTTCATCCGTATTTCTGCACATTTCCATAAAGCTTACAGATATGGACCAAACAGAGCAGTACCACCGGAAACCATGGGGGGGCAGTGTTGCTGTCACTACTCAATACGTAGCTTTAGTGAGACACGAAGAAGAAATAACAATGGAGGAACTTTTTGAGGAAAGGTATTGCGAGTTGGTTAGAAACTTTAAACATTATCAATATCTCCTCCACAGTCGCCATGTTTGTTTTTGAGTTTATTGTTGTCATAAACTTTTGACTCTGTGCTGCCCCCTGGTGGATGTATTGGTTAACATCCATGCCAACGTAAAGGACGCATGGAAGTATGTGAGCAGTGACGGTAACATTGTTTGAAACGGACATATACATGTTCGTACATCCAAATGGGCCCTTATGCTATAAAGAATGTAATTAAGACCATGTGTAGGCCTGTATTATAAATTGTTGACAGCTAATTCTCATTGAATCATTACACCCCTACTAAATAAACCACCCTCATTGTTATTTAATTTACAGCTTGAAAGTCTCTTTTTTAAAATCAGAGTCATGGTAACCGTTTTGCTTCCCTTTACTCTTTTCACCCCTGCAATTTGAGTTATACAACTTCTACTAAAGCACACCAGCAGGTTTACTTTTCTCTCCTGAACTTTACTGTCTCCCTCTGTATAACAAAACAATCTTTCCTCCCCACTGCGACACAGTTTCCTCCATCTCCTTCTCCACATACTGCATGTAAAAACTCCATCCCTCATCCTCTCCTCTAGGTATGACGCCAAATCCTCCTTTTTCCCATTGGCATGCCAAACATTTCACACCCTTTATCCTCTCCACCTCACTGTTTGAGCTCACCAACTGCAGGGACCCGACTGTTTGTAGAATCTGAAGTTTGAGCCCTCTGCCACAGGGATTACTCTGAAAGCCTTTTAGCATTTCATTTCAAAAATGTAACCTCAACTGTGCCATGCTGTTACCACATGACAGAGTGGTTTGCTGCACTGCATTAAAAAGTCATTTGCATTACAATAACACTTTGCACAGGTTACTGGAGGTCATTTGCGTAAGATTTGAGTCATTTGGTTTGGTTTAGACTTCGATGATCTCAATGGTTTTAAGTTTAGATGACTAATTAAACTCTGCAGGACCCAGCAAAGACAGATCCTGTTTACACCTGGCATTAATATGTGTTTTTGATGAAACACTGCTCTCCTCCTGTCTCTATTATGTGTCTCGAGCTTGCCTGTAGATTTCATTGCTGCCTACGTCACTTCTGCCAGAAGGTCAAAGGGCTCTGTGCACCTTTATCAGGTCAGACAATTGCCAGATTTCTTTTCAGTGTGGGCTAAAGAGCTGATAACAATATTACAATACAAGAACTAGAATAAATGTATAGGCTATTCCAACTGTTCAGATTACTCAACCACATACATCTATGCTCCCATTTAAAAGAAAACAACAATTTTTCACGTTTTTACCATGACAACCACCACCTCCAGCATTGATGACGTACTTTCCTGTCAGGTCCTTGGTGGGGAAACATTAGCATTTACTCCACAAAAGATATGTGGTTTGAGTGATCGGATCAGAACGCTTCTTCTTGGTTGTTTACATTTGTATTTAATGTTGTCCACTTGTGATTGGGACACCAGATGCCAGATGTGAACAGGGTCACTGCCTAAGAGTTTGGTTTTGTCTGCAGAGGTCTTTCAGGGTGAGTTCCTGGTCTTTCAGCTTCTTTTTTATTTTTATTTTTGTTCAGTCCAGTCCAGTTTCTTGTGTCTGTTTGAACCACAGTTGAGCATTTATAAAGCTGGATATTCTGAAAGAATGGAAAAATAGAGGGAATTGAATAACTTTATAAGAAGAAAAAAGCTATTTATCAAACAGAGATCTGTGAACATTTATTTTTGATGTTAGTTAGAACTGTTAGAACTTAATATTAAGCTGTTAATATGTCCCCATAGCTTTTGATTCTGTAGCATCTTTTAATGTAAAATAAATCTTCTCTTTCACAAGTTATTTCTTATTCATTTTATAGACTTGTCTCTTTGCACAGTGCAGGTTTAAAGCAGCAATGCGCTTAATCTGAGCAGAAATTCAAAATGAGCTTCAAACATTTTGGTTTCCTATTTCCCACACCCAGTCTGCAGTCTATCTGTTGTCAAGACTGCCATGATGTACTCTCCTACTATCAAGGAAGTCATTTTTAGAATAAACTTTCTTATAAACTAAAATACAGAGTAATCTAAGTCAGTAAGAGGAAATGTGGGGAGAGAGAAGTTATTTACATTATCTCCACTTTTGAAATCAAGCTCCTTAACTGGATATGCAACACAACTACAACTTTAATACATCTTGCTGTGCTGTAATGCTGCTATTTCTCACCTCAAATGTTTTTAGTTGTATAGTGAGCGGTTTAATTGTAATTTGAGAAAGTTTATGAAATGGCTGCCATCTTGGAAATGGAACTCATATGCACTAAAACACACTTGCAGCCAGACCAGCTACCGAAACAAAGAACAAAAAAATAAAAAATACACAGAGGGAGTTTGACTTCATTCTCTGCCTCATAAAACAAGGGGAGAGAGAGAAAGGGGTTTGACATGCAATAAAGGTCCCTTACCTGACAAAAACCAGGGACGTTGTGAGTATTACCACTCGGCTATGAGGGTGCTCCAGCTTTTAATGTTTTTAAAGTTTTATAAGGACCCTTTTATTTCTATATACTATATTTTATAATTATGAATAAAATGGCAATGTGTAATGTTGCGGTGTGACTTGTAGTGATGACCCTACAGAGAATTAGCAGCAACTCTGCAGCTCTGCTCAGCTTTGCAGGCCTTTATAGCTTTTATAGTGTTCATTGAGTTGTAGCTCATTGTTTAGCTGTTCAGCAGCAACTTAACTGTTTTGGTTCAATTTCAATGCTCTAATAGCAAAATTGCTCAGTATCAAATTGAATGAATGAACTGTTTGTCATCCTAGTAAAGTAATGCAGTAAATTTGCAGCTTAAAATTGGATACTTGTGTTGTTTCTGTATCACAGTGTGAGAAAATCTTTCTGCACGCAGTATCAGTTGTTTTTCTTTTTCTTTAAGCCTCAAGGTGCTCTGTAGGGCCAAGAACCAATTAACCCGTCTGTACCAATGTGGCTTCTCACTGGTATGACAAGCTCTGCGGTGCCAAACTACATAATGGTCCTCAGCTCAGAGTGCAGTGGGAGCTCCTCCCTGCAGCAGAGCTGAATGAAACAAACTGAACAGCTCAGGACGCAGAGGACATACTGCTCTGCTGCTGAGCGCTGAGGACAATGTGATGATGAAGCCATTGTTTGAGTTCACTTGTTCTGCCATACTTGTTGTATTGATTTTGCACTTTGGCAAAAGGAAGGTCGTGGAAAAAGGCTAGAAAAAAACCCAAATAACTTTGAAAGAAAGCCAAAAGAATGGATTGATATAATTGTAAGAGACACATTTAAGCAAAAGTCCACTCAATTTACAAACAGAGCACATAGAAATGTTATTAAAAGTCATTTATATAGAGATTTAAAATTCATACAATAATTCAGGAGCCAGAAACAAGGATTTAGACAAGATTGGACTACAGATCATCTCATGCCAGTAGCATGTAATAAACCTGCTTTGAAAGGAGCTCGTCTGTAGGTTTAGATTTTCATCCGTCCTCAGTGCCTTCCAGACCTGTGTTTTAGCTGGCTGTACTTAAGAACAACGCTGTATTTGTGTGGCCATCTCCAAACCATTTGAAGTGTGGCACACTGAAAAAATATTCAGTATGTAATAACAAGGTTACCATGTTAAGATCCTAGCTACATTAGGAGCTTAGAAAAGCACGCGCTGTCTACAGAGAATAAAGATAAAAGCTGAAGCACAAAACTATGCAGACTCTCTTTAAAGAAAGGTCTCCTGTGAACAGAAAGCCCTAAAAGCAGAAAAAGGTTCAGTAAGGAACCGGCTGCTTTTTATTCCTTCATTCCTATTCCACTGTCAGTTCTTGTTGTCATCAGGTTATTATCTGCATTAATTAAAGCAAAAACAAACAAAAGACACTCCATAATAAATAAATAAATAAATTCAAAAGCCACGTCCTTTTCTACATTTCAAAGGCTGCTTCTTTGCTACTTCTGTGAAGCTACAACCTACAGCTTGTAATGAGCAGAGAATGAAGGTTTCAGTCACACCAGTGAGGACCTTCAATGCAAAAAACTGTTGATTGTATCTAAAGCTGGAATTATGGTTTTCCAGGCTGTATGTAGGCAAACGTGCACTGTTGTGGCTTGGACTTCGAAACTCAGAACTTCGAAAGGACAACGACGGCGTCGCTCCGACGGCGTAGCAACAGCGTCGCTCCGATGCAGAAGTATAAATCAGCCTTAAGAAATCAAGGTTTTTGTATATACACACTACTGTTTCCCAGTCATTTTGTAAATATCTCTGGACTAAATGATGCAACAGATGTATCCTTACTCTCACATGATAATGTGTAATAGCTATGTTGGTCATTGTCCACGTCACTTGACTGTCAAGTTTATTTCATTGTAGAGAAAAGAAACTAAACGGCTGACATTCTTTTTATTCTCAGTTGCTTTGGCAGTAAAAGGTGCCAATAGGTGCAAAAGAAGGAGACATCAAATGTAGTGTTTAAGAAATACACATTTATTCATATTTTTCTTTATTTTCCAAGGCTGGAATGTCACAGTAAAAGTCAATATACAGTGTGCCACTTTAAGTGCTCGCTATGTGATGTGCTTTAATGAAAATACATTTACAGGCAAGTAGCAGGATTGGCACAAACTCACTAAATGAAGCTTAATAATGTAATGCCCTACTTACTTAGTGTTATTTATAAAGTTATGCATCAGAGCTTTAGTGTTGGGATAGTTTTATTGATGTTTTTTTTTTTTTCTTTTTCTTTGTCAGCTGGATAAAGCTACTTTGAACAGCCTTATCACCAACAGCAGCCTCACCCTCACCACCATCTGCATGACAGAGATGGAGGCAAGGAGATGTGGTGGAGCGGGGGGTAGGGTGGTGGTGGTGGTGGTTGTGGGGGGATTGAAGAGGCAGTGATGAAAAGATAGGAAACAATTTGTTGGAAAGCCAGGAATGGACAAAGATAGAAATCCAGAAAGATGAAACGAAGTTCAGAGAGAAGGGAGATGTTATAACAAGCCCCAGCTCACAGAGGAATAAGAGACATAGGAGTGAAGGAAAAAAAAGAGAGAAACACAGCCAATCACCTGCCCAGCAGTAGACACCATCGAATCCTATCTCATTTACGCATTTATCGAATATTCATCACCTGTTGTAGAAGTAGTAGCACCAACATTAGACATTCATACTTTCGTTTCGTGAATAGCTTTTGTCCAAAGTGACTTAGAATAGCTAGATGTAGTTAGTACAAAAGAAATGTGCTAATTAAACCATCTGCAATTGCTTGGATAATGTTTACGCCCAGTCAAGTGTCAGACCACTGAATCACTGCTAACACTTCATATGTGCTCAGCAATTCAAATAGGTCTGTTGTTGTGCTTGTTGACAGCTGTGTCCTTAGACTCATTAAACAGCTGACCAATGCTGCCTGCTAACAAGGCCACAGAAATGAAGATGGTGTCGGATGTTTTAACATTGGCATGGATGTTTCTCATGCTTGTTGAATTGGATTGCTTCTGTTTCAAACATGCCTCCCTCCCGTAGACCTTGAGATTCTGTGACCTACACTTATCCACTTAGCACCATATAACACCATTTTCTTTGCAGGTTTTCAGAAACATTTCATTGTCTCTTCACATGAACATAATATCAGCTCCACGCTTCTTCAACAATATGTGCTTGACTTTGTTACATAAATGTTATATTTTCTGAGGTTGTACAAAGTCAAGAGTCTTCAAAGAGGTCAGTATATATCCATTAATCCATAATTGTATATAAAGTACAGAATTCATAGCTTAGGTAACTTAGCACTTTGGACTATATTTTTAAAATTTTCCTCTCATTCACCATTCACAGATACACTCCCTCACTCACACAGATGACAGGAAACGCTAAGTATGTCACAATATGTTAACAGATTGATACAAGGAAATGCCATCCCCAAGCAACAATCAATAAGTGTATCAATACGTGTATTTCAAATATTTCATTAAATGCAAGATTTGTGTCTGCAGGATAATTGAGGGATAAATAATGAGTGTAAGCCATCATTATTTTTGAACTTTTGACAGGTAAAACAGTGAAACCTGAATTTTCTCTAACATTGTCTTTTGGAGCCATGACACAGCACCGGTTCAGCAAGTAAGCAAAGCAGCAAAAGCTGTGATTATAATGACTACATCTGTATGCTGCCATGTTTTGGGTAGATTCCATTCATCAGCGGCTGCTACGAGCTAAATTTTAGCTGCCTGTAGTTCAAAATCAAATAGAAGAAAAATAGAAAAGGAGAGATGCCCTGTGGACAGCAAATGCCAATCTCCAGTCTTAACGAAGCCGGCTCCGTCTGATGTGTGGCAGACTGCGGCTAATGATGAAGCTTAGTTAGGTGAGGAAAAAGACGAAGACGAGAGAAAGCGTGAGGGTGAGGTGGCTTTGAGGGGGAAGGTAGGAGGGGAGAGTAAGTGCCAATCTTAATGAAACTTGCACTGTCTGATGTCTGGCTGGCCACAGCTAATGATTAGTTAGGTGAGGGAAGGTGAGAGGGGGGAGGAAAGGAGGGAGGGAAAAAAAGGCGGTGAAGTAATGGGAAGGTGTGCGTATGTGTGTGTGTGTGTGTTTGGGACAAAGAGAGTGTCTTCTCCCATCCATGCCTCTACAAATATTCAAAAGGTCAAATAAACTAGTCAGCTATTTTTATCAACTGAAGGTCTTTCCTCTCAGGATGTTATTTATCATTAGCACCATTTTTGACCCTTCACCATGTTGATAATTTATTCAGTCAATTTTCAAATGAGAATTGGCACTCTGTGGCAAAGGTATGTGGACATGCCTTGTTTTAACATGACAATGCCTCCATGCACAATCCCAGTAGAAATGATTTCTCAGTTTGGTGTTTAAGAACTTTACTGGTCTTCACAGAGTCTTGACTTCAACCCTATCAAACACGTTTGGGATGAACTGGAATGCTGACGCCTTATCACCCAACATGGCCAACCTCAGTAATGCTCTTGTGGCAGAGTGGGAGCAAATCTCTTCAGGTGGGTTCCAAAGTTTTTGCAGAAAGCCGTCACAGAAGAGCAGACACTGTTATAGCAGCATATCAAAGTATTCGGCCGGTGTTCATATTGGATGATTCCCAGTACAACCATTCGGTGTCAGCACAGGATGGACTGCATGGTAGTTAAATGGAAGATAACGATGTGGTGCCTGGGGTCGTAGATGGTCTTGTAGCACTTCTGACCTTTATTGTTAGTTTTTTGTTAATATTACATGTAGTATTTTAGTCATTTATTTATTCATACATTTTATTACAGTGAGACTGGACAATCTGATGGATATTTTTATAACTTAATTGCTGCTAACTGTTCTTTACCCTGTGCCCTCTAGTCTGTTCTTTCTTTTGCACAAAATTCTATTTATGTATGCGAGTACACAAACATTATAAATACTAAATTCAGGTACTGAAGTACTATTGAGATTATTTTTAAAACATAGATATTGAACATTAAAATTGTCCAATATCAATATTTTGTCTGATAAACTCTGATTAAACTTTCAAAAGAGGAAACTCATCACTCAAAAATGACAGAGGTGATCCACTTTCCACCCCCTGTGTGTGTGTGCATGACACCCTTGCGTCATGTTCATATTCACATCTACATGACTTGATTAATTATTGTCAGGAGAGGACGCAAGCTGAGCGTTAAGCATCATTACCTCTACCTTGATTTGTCTGCGGCTGCTTCGCATGCCGTCTGCTAACTCATTACCTTTTGTGTTTCTTAGTGGAGCTGTGTTTATGTGTTTATGTGTTTATGGGGCCGCAGGGTACAAAGTGCTGTTTACGTATCCCTGCATGCCATCTGTATCCACTGCGGCACCAAGAAATGAGTCGTGGCTACTGCGCCGCGCTCCCACAGTGCACTTTTTATAATTACTCTTTAAGGAAGGCTTCCATTATGCATGGTCACTCACTATTTTTAATAATTGAACATTCAAATGGCTTACAGAAAGGAGTTGTTTTTTTTTGTCTCTTGCACACAAAGTGGTGATTATTTCTCTTAATTGGACTTTATTTTGGACAAAGAGCTATTCCCCTTAAGGAACACAGTTTCATTAACATCTGTAATAGAACAAATAAATGTTGAAGCTTTGCATCTTCTCAATAGGGTCATTGGAAACAATATCATTATTAACATCGTCATCATCATCATCATCCCTGCCTCACTCGTCATTCATGACCTGTAGAAGAGAGAAAGAGGATGTGCTAGAAGGAGAGAGACATTTGAAAAGAGAGAAAAGTGGTGAGTAAAGGCATATTATTATGTTTTAATAGCTTTACCCTGAGGAGAAGAAGGCCCATTTCCTGTTCAGCTAATGAAAGGAGGGGAGAGAGATGCTGAAGAAGTGAGGAAAGGGTGAGGATGAAAGGACTGGCGGGGGGGGGTGATGAGAAAAGACATGGACAAAAGAAAATTGGAACAGAGAATGAGTCGTGTCCTGGTTTCACCAACATGATTATAAACTGGAGTTTGTATTCCTTCAAAAGGGAATACCTGATGTGTGTAGGGCATTAGCAAAGTGGGGGTGTTACCCTTATTGTTACCCCATTAAACTATTATTAGCCAAATAGTTTGTCTGTTAATGTGTACTGGGCTCTTGAGAAATGTTCCACTGAAAATCTTTCAAATGGCCACACACTTTTTTCTGTTGCGTGCAAGTCTGTCTGCAGAGTGTAAATATACTAATACCCCTTTTCCACTGAGCTGGAGCTGGTGCTGGTTCGGAGCCAGAGCCTGACTAAGCACCGGTTCTTTGCTTTTCCAGCGCGGACCCTCAGAACGGGAGCCAGAACGAGCACCAACTCTTTGCTGGTCTAAAGCAATTTGCGTCAGCGGACTGGAGGCAGGGCTAACGTTTATTAGCCGGCTAGCAGAGCTAACGTTTATTAGCAGACTAGCTGGGTTAACGTTCAGTAGCTGACTAGCGTGGCATTTACAGAGGGTTAAAGATTTGTTGATTAAAAGTACTATTTTTATCTCTTTTTTTGCCAGAGCTGTTGTTTTCTTCTTCTTCTTCTTCTTCGTTTCCGGCAGGCTAGATGCCTTGCACCATGTTGCTGCCTCTCACTGGTGAATCATGGAAGTGCTTCAAAGGCGTGCTGGCTACGTTATACTGTGAGGTAATCGCGTGGCTCCTTGCTGGAAAAGCAACAGGTTGGTAAGAGGTGCTTGGATTAGCACCAACTGAGCACTGGCTCTAGCACTAGCTCCGAACCAGCACTGGCTCCAGCTCGGTGGAAAAGGGGTATATGACTATCTGAATTATCTGAATGGACTATAGAAAATTCAGTGCTGAAAAATGAATGTGTGGCCATTCAGGCTACAACTACTGTGATGTCTGTTTTGTTTGTTTGTTCTTGTATAATTTACTTTAGTAATTATAGAAGCTGTTTGCACCTATTGTAAACATTTTCATGCAACTAATGTAATTATAAATGGTAAATGGACTGCACTTATATAGTCCTCTGACCACTGAAAGTGCTTTTACACTACAAGCCACATTCACCCATTTACTCACTCTCTATCACACACACACACACACACACACACAGGCAGGCGATTTGCGCAGTTATCGGGAGCAATTTCAACATGTAGACTGGAGGAGCCAATCTTCTGATTAGTGGATGACCTGCTCTGCTTCCTGAACCACAGCCACCTGCTGAACTTTAAAGGGTAGAGGAAACTGTCAAGATGGAAAAAATTCAGACTTTTTGCTGCTTGAAATAAAAATGTCCCAAATATCCCAGCTGCTTAATTACAAACAATTTCACTGTATGAACATGGAATCTGCATCAACTGGCCCATCAGATGAGTAGAAAAAAACCTACAGAACATTAACTACCATTAGATCCTGACCTATCCTGTCAGACTGTCAGGAGATTTAAATAATTCATTAGGTTAACGCTGCTGTGCCATGTGCGTAAATATGCACAGCGCCTCTTAATTTGGAGATGCACGTATCGTTTCTGCTGCTGGGTAATCGCTGCAGGTACCTTGCCTGAATCTCAATAAGAGTTGTAGTTTTTAATAATCATTCACAGCAGGGAATACTTCCAGCTTCACCCACTTTGCACTCTATATAAAAATGTATAATAGTTCAGCTTGAAATGTCATTCACACATTTTGTACCACAACACTTCCAGTACCTACGAGGCACGCTGTTAGCAGCTCTAAAACCATAAAAAAAACTGTGAACTCGCTCCTACACCCGGGTCGTCAGCGTGATCGCCGCCTGAGGCTCTGCAACATCTCAAAGCTCAGAGAATAGCTGGAGCTGCCCTCAGCAAAACAGCCTTTTATACTTCATTCGCCGCTCTCACACACTCTCTCCCTTCTCTTATTCTGTTTATCGATTCAGTTGGGTTCAGCGGCTTTCACTGGCCTGACATTTATACAAGTTACCAAAGTAAGCTACAATGGTTAAAATAATGTTAATAATGAAGGCACACACACACCGTCTCTCCAGTCTTTCACTCCTCTTGCACCTACATTTTCTCACCCCTCCTCTTTCTCTCTTTCTCTTCCGAGCGTGCCAGGGCTGACTCCTACTGAACAAATGAATAATATCCATGACAGCGCAGCTTCAATTCACCGTGTTACTGTGGTTTTACTATGCCCTCCAGAATTATTGGTAGCCTCGGTAAAGATTAGCTCATTACTTTTACAGCTTTTTGGCTCATCTTCACCAAGGGTGCCAGTAATTCTGGAGGGCAATATATATCTTTCATTCCTATGACTCTCCCTATCTCATCCTCCTTTGAAAGCGCTGCCTTATCTCGCTTTTAAGCTTGTGCATAATTCATAGACTTTTTTTTTTTCTGTAAAGAAATTATATTTCAAAAATGAGCAAACAACAGGGATTTGATTATCTGAACAGGATTGAGCTCAACAGAGCAGCTGTTAAATTTGATCTGTGCATGCAGTGTGAGTGTTCTCTTCCTACATTCCTACAGGTTTGACAATTGGCAGAAGGAATCAGCATTGAGGAAAGGCCTGACACAATGTAATGGGCGGATCTGTAGGTAATTTTAGTTTTATGGGACAAGTAAACATGCAGTTTGTCGAGACAGATTGTTTTGCACTCTTGCTTCTGGCAGAGACATGCATAATGATTTTTAATTATAACTTCATTTGGGTGTTTCATGGTGTATATTAGTTCATTAAGTTGTCTCTCTGCAGAGTTTATAATCCTTATTACTCACACTTCCGCTTTTGACATGAAATCGAAATATAATGTTTGCCTCTGTTCTTCTGCCATTCTTGTGTAGATGTCTGATTATGAAGACTAAAACATAAGCATCAGTTGTTTAAGCAAATGGAAGGGTTAGTAGCGTGACTTCATTATGGAGTCACAAAGTCTGCAGAGGGAGGAGCTTGGGGTGGGTGGGGTGGGTGGATAGGCTAACAAAATGTCAGAGATGGTTGCTTGTTTCCCATTTTATCAACCGTCACTGTTGATCCATTTTAACCATTTAACCACTTTTAACTGCGGTGTGATCGCAGCCTTAGTTAGTGGAAGTGGAAGTGCGGGCTGCCCAGTCTTCTTTTAACTTCAACCTTAATATTGAAGTTAAAGATTTGATTTTGTGAAGTATAGGCACATAAACTTAACCCCCAAATGATTCATTTGCCTTTAGGATTAAAGAAAATACCTGTAGAGGTGGGCATGGTCTGGGCAGTCAGCTGTAGGAGAGAGAGGCTGGGCAGAGCTGACTCAGCAGGAACAGCACCAGGTGAGTTGATTAGCTCAGCTTGGGTGAGTTAACTAATCAACCTATTTTTGTCCCTGCAGTAGTGGCTGGACTGAAACACAAATACCAAAATAGTCAATTTATCACAGCAAATCTGAGTTGATATACAGTATATTGTGCAGTGGTATGGTTTCCCTCTTCATTTTGTAAACTTACTCCACGGGTCATAGGGCAGAAGGAGTTTAAATCAAACTTAACAAAATCCCCATGAAATCATCCATTTCAGAATAATCTCTCTCAGCTTTTCTGTACTACAGGAGAAAAAAACTCAAACAGCTTTACATCTTCCCTACCACATACTGGGAGATTGTGATGATGTGATGAGATGAGTTCATAAGAGCAGTAGAATATTTTATTTGAAGAATAAATGAGCAACTTCAGTCTTTAGCGCTGCATCGCAGCATCTAGGAATTCACCCACCACATTGGAAAGATACACTAAGGACGCCATAATGAAATCCACTGTAATTTGAAGCTAATAGATTTTTTTTTCTTAATTCTATCAGGGGTTGATGCTTGTTGTTGTGATTGTTT
The DNA here is from genome assembly GCF_027409825.1 of Scomber japonicus. NCBI lineage: Eukaryota > Metazoa > Chordata > Actinopteri > Scombriformes > Scombridae > Scomber > Scomber japonicus. Next base: position 8,585,547 of record NC_070590.1, on the reverse strand, counting down.
TCACCCAATCAGGTAACGTTTTTAAAGCAGTTATTATCTCAGTCTATTATCTCAGAACTTTTATGGAGTGTTTTATTCCCTGTTGAGGTTTTATGAGCACAGTGTCGTGTGAGTGATTTTCGTTAAGACACCTCACAAATCAATTTAATGAAATTGTTCACAGTTACTGTTTACTGCGTCTCAGGATGAGAATGTTTATCCTGATCTTGTTTTTTCTTGTATGAAGATATGATGAGCTTACAGTCTTATATGGAGAAACTGTCTGCATTGTTTAAAATCACAGATGGTCAGCGATGTCCACCTTGTCAAGTTCACGGGGGACAAGGTTTTCCGAGTCAACACCATGTGGCAGCTACCAATGTCACTGTCACTCCCTGGCTCCAACTGGCTCCCATTTAAAAACTGTCAACTTCTTTCTATAAATAGGGGAGCCTGGGGACAGTTGCAACACTTTTTACATTACTCTCAGTTACTCAGAGACTATTTGGACTAGGCCCACCAAACCTTTACATATTAAACTCACACATGTCTGCTAATTACCCATACCATTTAAAGATGGTTACATATAACATATCAATCACAATATTGATTTGAATAGAAAAATTCAGATGTTGCAACTGACCCCAAACATGGGGACAGTTGCAACACGGATCAGAGACGGTTGAAACATATTAAAAACACATTAAATTTAACTAATTCATTATTATTTATTCAGTAATATTTATCATAGGACTACCTTGTGTCAATGTGCAGATGTTACTGAAGCTACTAAAACTTCAGTGTGAGAAAAGAAGAATGGAATCATTTTCTTGGTCCTCTGAGAATACCTTTTTGCTGGTCCAGTACCCAATTTCTACTATTACATGATTTATTTACTATAGGACACGCTGACATTGACACATGCTAACCATGTCACTGAATAATCAACAAAACAATGATTCAAACTAGGTAAGTTTGGATTCACTCATACAAAAGGTCAGGACAGTATGACAAAAATACAGCTCATGAAAAAAGCTACTTTCATACCTCCGAAACAGCTTTTCTTGATAAAAGCAGGACCAGGTGCTCAATATGGCCTCTCTCTGTCATCGCTCTAGCATGCTTCTGATTGGAGAAATAAGACTTGTTGCAACCGTCCCCTGTTGCAACTGTCCACAGTCTCCCCTACTAAGTAAACACATGGAGGATTACAGGGCATTGGAGGAATCACTAAGGTGTCTGGTGGTCATTATGGAAATTATTGTCCCATTTATAACATTTGAAGACTTGTAGCTTTGATGTCTGCCATGTGGGTGTTGATTGCCAGCTGTGATTGACAGTTGGCTCACCTGCTGCCCTCCCCAGCTCAAAGACTTACTGAGCAAACACTTGCACTGAGTCAGACTTCTGTCACTCACATATTACTTGACTAATTTACCCACCCAAATAACACAGTTTAGCTTAAGTAGTTAAATTGCTGCTCACACTCTGAACTCCTGACTCCAATGACCATGAGAAGCAACTCTGGGCTTTACATCACACCTCACTAACTTCATCTTACAGTCTATACAGTTAATGCAGCAGATGTAGACCTGAAGGCCAAACTCCCATGACCCCTCCAGAGTTCTTGCAATAGTAACAAGCTGGTTGGATGTTATTAGAAATCAAGATGTTTACTCAGAGAGGATGAAAGTGAGAGATAACCCTATAACATCTAAACATTGATCCCTAATATGATAAAAGACTGAATAGGATTCGTAAACTATCTATTTTAGTGATTTTTCACTAACTTTTAATCCAATTCATAGCTAGAAAAAAAGATGACATTTTTTTACATCAAGTGATCTGAAGCACATAGTTTCTAGACACACACACAATACATTGCTTTGGAGCTGAAATAAGTGACTATTGCCGAAGGGCATAGAGGTACACACACACACACACACATACAGTTTAAGCTTTCATTTCTTTTGCTTCCTCTCTCCATATACTTTTAGTGCATTATTTAACACCTCGGAAATGGAAATGTGAACAGGAAATTATGCATCACACATTGGTTCAGAACCACACTTTATGATAAATCTCCTCTTCCTACCTTAAATCCCAGCGATAATATTGCACTTGTCCCCTGATTTATTATGTAAGGGTCCGAAGCCGTGCATTGACTCCATAGTTCAAACTGATTAAGCTGCCAGTGTGAGAATACCAATACACACAAGAGCTGGTTTGCATTATTCTTTGTAATGTTCCTGCTGCAGAAAAGCAAGGTATTCTGTTTCCAGAGGTGTGTATACGTCTCACTGTGTCTTATAAGGGAAACATTTTCTTACCACGTCTTTGAGAGGATCCTGGAGACTCAATTTTCATAGTAATCAAAATCCATAGTATGGATTACATGAATAAATGCATGATAGGAAGTTTAAAGCTTTACCAATCAATATGTTTATAATCACACTGGATCACATGACTACAGGGTGCTCATAGAGACAAACCAACAGGGAATTATTGTCGAATCTGCAGCATCATAAAAGCTGCCTTTTTTTTAAGCCTTTAATAATGTGGTGGTGCTGGGGAGATTTAAAGGGGACATGTCATGCTTTTTGCTTTTTCAGTTAATTGTTGTGATGACAGATGCCATGGTAAAAGGTCCAAAACTTGAGGTAAACATAAAATGCTCCCTAAAGTTCAAAAGCCAGGTCTGCAAAGTTACCTGTCCATTCTGTAGCTTTTGTTGCTAAATTTGTTGCCAGGGTTGTTCCGTAGCTTGCTCACGTTGCCCACAGAACAGAGTGGACTTATCAGGAAGGGCTTTTTAAAGAGACAGGAGCTAAGATGGTCTTTTTCAGACGGAGGTTTAACTGAGGAAGGAATTTGAAAAGTAACATATGCACTGATATTCACAGATATTCCAGTAGCCTTGGAATAAAAATAAAGACCTGGAAATGTGCATGATACTTCCCCGTTAGGTCACCAAAATCTGCCATTTGGTAACAAAATCCTTCCATGATTTTTCACTCTGAACACTGCTGTACATATAAAGCAGAGTTCTCCTATTTTCTCATAACCTTTGCATATTGTAGGAATATAATGTGCACAAAATTCATATTCAGAGTGCTTTATCTGTATTACACAGGTCATCTTTATTTGCTCATTTCTTTTATAAAATGGGTCGCTTCCTGTGTCCTTGGCTTTTTCAATTTTCTACCTACTCAACTTCTTATCAGGGAGAAATACGACCTCGGAGGATTTCTCAAGCAATCGATTCCCTTCCTTATATGTCATGTTTTACTGTCCACCCTGAGGGAGAGAGGTGTAATCACTGAGGAGCTTCAGTCTACAAAACATGGCTCTCTACATATGCTACCTATCATTTGTCTCACTTCCTCGCCCAGACAGTTTTTGGTGGGTTCAAGGTTCACATGGACATTGTGAGTGTCTCAGACTTTTAGTCACATTTTTAGTCAACTGCATTCATTAATAACTCATAACTCCCAGGTTAAAATCAATCTGCAAACAAGTTTATTGATTTTTAGACTAAAATATGCATCAAAAAATACTGAACACCACAAACACACAAAATGAAACATTGCTTTTTTGAACCTAAAGACAAGAAACCATCTCATTATAAGTTGCATGATGAAGTCAAATTGTCAAGATGCAAAGTGCCTAGTTGGTGGTATATTATTCACAGTTAAAAAAAAATGTAAATACTATAATCCATATTTAAAATGTTGATTAATGTATAATTTATAAAAACTAAAATGAAGCAGAAGAATTGACATGTGTGTTTATTGGCTCATCCTGAAAATCTGGCAAATCACTTTCAATTTGTGTAATTCACATTCAGGTAAGCGTCTGTTCACAAAGTCTGTATGTGACATTTCGACTGTCAAGAAATGGGTGACACTGTTGAGCATAAATAGTGTAAATGGATTGTATTTATATAGTTCCTTTCTAGTCTTCAGGCCACTCAAAGTGCTCTTACACTACAAGTCATATTCACATAGACACACACTGATGGCAGGAGCTAACATTCACTAACACACACACACACACACTGCGGACACAGCCATCGGGAGCAATTTGGGGTTCAGTATCTTGCCCAAGGACATGCTGACTGGTGGGGCCAGGAGTCGAACTGCCAATCTTCTGATTAGCTCCTGAGCGATAGCCATCCCAAGAGAAAGATAGAGGGCGACTCATGTTGACTTTAATTTAAGTCACCTCCATCATCAGCACAAACAAGAATGAAAAGAATTTTACACCCACATAGATCACCAATCAGTTCAGTGTGTTAACAGCAAAAACACCACAACAAATTGTAAGATGAGTGTAGATTTTTATTTATTTATTTTTTACTGACAGATTGTAATGGGAAACTTGTTTGTCCAGTCAGACACAATGGCAGCACAAAATGTGTTAGATTAACTCTGGTGTGTGGGCTTTAATACACTGTCAGATATAATTACCACTGATTTTAATGGGATTCGACTTTCACTTAGAATACTACAATTGGATACAATCAGGTTTTTTCTTAGTTTTTTAAAAGTGTCCACCAAATGCTGATCATTGTGTAAATGATAAATTATCAATATTTAATTTTAGTTATTCAAAGTAGGTCTGCTTTATCAGTCAGTAGAATGGCAACAAATAGATAAGATGGTAGTAAAAATGTACGTGAAAAGCTGAAGTGCAAGTTTCATGTTTGTGCACATTGAGAAACAGCTGCCTGTCAAGATCTCATGAAGTATAAATTGCATTTTGTCATGTATCATGTATGCTTGGTAATGGTTAGCTAAGATTTGTGCACAGTCTGTATATCTGCAGACTATAAGCAAAGTGATGAGGGACCTTGAGGGCTGAAAACGATGATGTGGAAATAAAATTAAATGAACTGAATTTGACAGATTTTCCTCGTATTTACAGATAATGGGGGCCGAAGACACACACACTATAGATAGATAGTAAAAAATATGCAATGTGTATAACTGTGTGTAGAAAATAAAGTGCGTAGTGACTGTAAGTTATGACCAGAGTTTTTTTAGCTGTTATTATACAGTGTGATGGCATGTGGCAGGAAAAATTTCTTGTATCTGTCCCTTCGACAGCAGAGTTGTAGCTGCCTGTGTGAGAAGGTGCTGGTCATTGTCCATGATGGATAACAGTTTGTTCAACGTCCTCCGCTCCACCACGGTCTCAAAAGACTCCTGCCTGAGACCCAGTACAGAGCCAGCCTTCTTGATGATCTTATCAAGTCTGTTAGTGCCCAACACACAACAGTAAAGAAAATGGCGCTGGCAACAACAGACTGGTAGAAGATCAGCAATGCTATAATGACCATATATAATCATTACTCAGTCTCTTTATTGGAATACAACCCAAAAATACAGGAAATGTGTATGCAGTATTAAAGAACTGAAAAGAAAACAGCTTCTATAGGCTAAAGTGTGTAAGTATTCAGACCTCCCCTTACACTTGAGCAATAGCAGGATCCTGGCTCGTTTAAACCTAAATGGAATGGAGCCTCAATTGATTATAATATTTAATAATTCATGTTAAAATGTGTGTACATATTTCCTGTATTTTATGTTTGTAAGACTTCAGCACAGTACTGTATATGAATTCATGTAGCTCTATGTTTGTGTGTGTGTGTGTGAGAGAGAGAGACATACAAACACAGAGCTCTTTAAAAGTCTCTTTCCTTTCTGTAGACGTTCTAATATTCAAAGATTCCACATGAAAAGAATAAGATGGATTTATGATTCAATTCAATCCATTTCCTGGTTTTCAGTAGAGCTTTTTCTCACAGAATATTCCTCCTTGAATGCCCAAATGTGCACAGCTGAAAGCAGCAAGTTTACACAAAGAAATGTGCCCTGTGAGGAGAATATCAATTCTGCAACAATGTAAGTACATGCACAAAAGGTGCACACGCTTCCTGTCTTGTCTTTCTTTGGAACTACTAAACAGGAAAGTACAGATACAGTCATTTACTCCGACAAATTGTTTTGCACTGCAGAAATGAGTTTCAGAAGCTCTACTGTAGCTCGACACGACGTAGAAATAATTAGCTCACATATGAGAGAATGCAATTAGTGGAATCAAAGAGATTGAAATCTGCTTAAACTCTTAATCTTTTTGAGAAGAACAATATAAATACAAATGGCAGGAGTAATTGCATTGAGGCCATTAATTATTAATCACGCTGTTGGCTGATGTAACTGAGACATTAAATAACAAAGCCAACTGCTGCATAAATACAGTGGCGTGTCTGCTCATGAAAGCAAGCAGGCTGATTACTGCGTGGATTCCCTCCTATACACACACTGCACACTGCACATACACAAACATTGTCACAGTCACTGGTTGTCATTTATGTATTTATTGGGTGACAAACTCAAGAAGTATATGTGAGTCGTTCTCAGGGCAGGCACCACAGAAGAGAGAGAGTGAAGGAATATGAATGAAGAGAGGTGTGCTGCTGTTTTGTTGAGACCGTTATGGGCAATGAATAATGTCCCTCATCCCTGAAGTACTTTGGTATTGTTTCTGTCTGTTATTTGTTAGTGACCAACGGCAAGCTCAGTGCACAATCTGCTGGCTGGCCGAGTGCCAGGGACCCTGCTGGGGGAGAGTGCAGCGACTACTCAGAACAGCCCACCAATGTTCAGCTAAAGCTTAGATCTTTTCTTTTGTCAGTCAACTGAAGGCATTCAGTATATGTTGTGGCCTCTTAGTAGTTGGTACAGATGTATTACACCCGCTTGAAAGGGGACATAACAGTTATATACTGTTTTAATGTTGGATGTCTATGGTAAATGTGGTGAAAGTTTGAGATGAGTGTATGTAAACCTGCTGAAAGTCAAAAGCCAGGGCTTGCCTGCTCTTAATGCTCTGTTTGCAATGTTAGATTTACTTTCCCATCTAACTGATATAATGTTCAGACAGAGGCTTAACTGAGAGGCTACATAAAGAGCAAGTCCATCCCCAGAATAAAAATATAGACCTGGAAACTCAGAGGAAGACTAACCCCGTGTCTAGACAGCAAGCTTAGCGAGCAGCACGTCAGCAGAGCAGCAGCAGCAGTGAGTGCTCTGTCTGTGTTTCTACACTGGCGGCGTTCAGGTACAGTGGTTAGCGTAGGTTAGTGCTGGGCGGTATGACCAAAAATGTATATCACAGTATTTTTCAAAATAAAAGCGGTTCCACGGTATATGACGGTATTTTTTTTCATGTATAATCAGGTGTTCACAGCGTCTTCTACTAGTTGAGAGAGGAACTACTAATCTACTGCAGTAGATTGACTTAAGATGGACTATTTTACTGTCATGATGAGTGAATATTGTAGAATTCCACACAAGTAGTAATATCAGAGCTGCCAACACTCCCGTTTTTCCCATATTTTAGACTCATCTCCCTTGGCTCTCCCGGGAATCTCCCGTAATTTACAGCCCCAACGTTGTTTGTTAATGATAATAATAAGAGCACAATAACAAAGGTTTTTATTTTGAAAGCTTAGACAGGAAGCCACCGCAGCTCCGTTAGTTTGACGGAAGCTAAAACACACAGCGAAATGTTTTTAACTGTAAATAAAAGTTCAGAGTTTCCAGCCTGCGTCAGACAATGCTGAGTTTACTGACTAATTATTAAAAACCAGGATGTAATGCTCAGCAGGCAAACATATTCTGCTGTTTGTTGAGCAGCAAGAAGTGCAACACTGAAAAGGTTCCCGCCTGAAACAGTGTCACGTGGTGCAGCGTTTCTAATGTTGTGTGATGAAATACACTGGTATGGCGGTACATTAAAAATTCATATCATAGCGAAAATATACACCTATGATGAGCTGCATAGATTAAAATGAGAGTGTATCAGTTGTGTGTGACGTGCAAGTGAGAAATGCATCTGACATGCTTTCTGTTTAGACATGGGATAAGGGCCCCTGCATGTTTTATGCACTAGTCTCTCACTCCTTGGTTAACAGTGTGTTCTACGTCTATGTGAAAGTTGCTATCAGTTGGGGTTCATTCAAAACAATAGTGCTGTGTTCAGGGAATACAATTATGATGGGTTTTTTTTTAATATACTTTTCTATGAGGAAACATTTGAAACAAACTTTTTATACCCTGTATTGGCAGCTATGTGCACCAGAGCAGAGAGGAAATATGATAGAATAAGAGGCTTGCAAAAAGGAAAAGTATAGGGTGTCTGCAAATCTACAAATAGATTAAAGAAGCCTTCGTGTTTGATGGGTCCCATTTTTTTTTTGAGAATAAACTGGTCTTGTTTTTCATCCTAATGTCAATCCCAATTTCAAACTCAATGTTACAAATCTTTAAATCAAACTTGAGTCTGATTTGTTGAAATGTGAAGGCACCCTAAAACCCCCAAAAAGTAGAATCAAGATGAATCACATTTAGTGAAAATGAGTAAGTCCTCTTCGAATGCACTTCGACACAGCAGACTGGAGATCTTTAACATGGTATTTATAGTTTTAAAGGACCAGTATGTAAGTTTTAGTGGCATCTGGCAGAATGGAATTGAATATAGCATTCATAAGTATGTTTTAATTTGTGTATAATCACCTGATAATAAGAATCATTGTGATTTTGTTACCTTAATATGAGCCCTGTATGTCTACATAGGGAGTGGGTCCCTTTCCACAGAGGCCACCATGTTGCACCTCCATGTTTCTACAGTAGCCCAGAGTGGACAAACCAAAACAGTGACTCCTGAGAGGGCTTTTCGTGTTTTTTGTGAATTGCTGCTGTAGGATCTCTTACACGTTTTAAATGGGAGGTGTTATATATTTGGTTACAATTTGCAATGTCACCATTAAGTGCCACTAAATCCTATACACTGGTCCTTTAAGGGTACACATTTTCCCTCAAACCATCTTTAGCAACTTCCAAGTGTAATTAGAACTGATCTTCTTGTGCCTGAAGGAGGCACTGTTTACTAATAAAGAGTCAATGTGCTGGCCAAGAGTAGCAAGAGGATATGTTTACTTCTAATAAAAAAGATTTCATCAGTTTTCCTCTAAACACTTGGGGTGCGGAAACTCTACAACGTGGGGAACACAGCCTGGTATATTTCGGAAATAATCACATCCACGGTCTGGTGCTCCGGTGAAGACCAAGGCTACTCACTGGCACAAAATCATTCCTCTCTGGGCACTTTTCCACCCTCTTAATATTCAAGGAACAGCACACACACTCCAGCAGGGCATTAGAGTAATGCAATGAGCAAGACAACCTATTTTGTCTCTATCAACCGACCAGTCATTAAATGACAACGTCTCACAAGTGGCAGGAAATGCATCTTAAATCAAGCAATAAATTCAGATGAAAAAACAACACAGCTGAGAGTGAAGCAAGAGACTGGAGAACAGGGACACAGCCAATTTTACTTGAAATGAGTGACACTTAATTAACTTTGATGGGTTTCTTTTAACAGCTGATTCATGAGGGTTGCTGCTGCAAATCTGTCCTTGTGCCTTGTATGTTTGTGGCCAGGGAGCTACCACTTGAAGGTGTGTGGAAAGCTTAGTTACTGCAGCTCACACTTTGGTGTTGTTGGTTGTTGTTTTTTTTTCTTTAAATGTGTGTTCAACCTTTCCCTGAAACTCAGAGTGAGGACAAGTATTGGCACATGCATCCTTGACTTTTATAGTGGTGAGTAATAATTTGATTACATTTTTAATAAATACAATTACTTGAAAATACACCATGCAAAATGTGTACGTCTTATAAAGATGTTACCAAATATAGTAGGAAAATGTGAAACACAAGGCCACTGAAAAATTTAAAAACCTTCAAATAAAATTTTTGGGGGTTCTCAAAAATGTGTGTAGAGTCTGCATGTTGAAGGAAAATGTGACTGACAGTGATCACTCTGCTAATGGATTTGTTGTTAATACTGCATCTGCTGGTATACTGGCTCTGTCTTCATGAATTCATAGACCTCACCAAATCCCCAAAAATTAAACAACAAAATACGTTCCTAGTCCATGCACTCTGTTTACTACTGGCAGTAATACACATGACAACATTTGTTAGTGCATTTCAGAACCATTGCAAATCACGGCTGAAAAATAAATATGTTTTGTAATGTGACAATGCTATGGTTGAGTTCTGGCTAGGATTACACCAGGCGGGGAGTTCCAGTCCTCTGAAATGAGAAGTAACTTAGAGCTGCATTCTATCAAAAGGCCACCAGGGGGCGACCGTTTTGTGTTCAAAAGGACTTCCGTCTCTATACAAGTCAATGGAGAATTCACCAACTTCTCACTTGATTTCTAACCTCAGTAAACGTTTTCAAAATGTGTTTATGGTCTCAATAGTTAGTTTAAAGCCTTCTTCAATGCAGTATGATGTTCATTTGTGAAATTTTGGCCTCCCTGATTTTATATTTGACGCTAAAGCAGGGTATGCATTGGGGCGTGGCTACGTTGTGATTGACAATTGACCAATGTCCTCGAGATCCAGCCCTCGCAACCAATCCGCTGTTGGCTCCGCCCATGACTCCGCCTCATGCCCATATAAGTAGAATCCGTCCGCTTCCATGGAGCTTCCCATGCCGCACTGGAGTTTTGTAGCCACATAAGTTCTCCTCTAAAGTTTCGTGGGTGAGAGGGTCTTCCATTGGATCGCACTAATGCCTGCACACTACACCTTTAATACAAAATGTCTTGTCATTGTATTCCACTCTACTACTTGCTCATGTGGATGTAATCTATGTGCCCCTTCTCTTTCTGAATTTGTGTCTGACTGCTTAATTTTAGCACCTCTCGAAATAAGCTTTTTTTGTGACTGTGAGGGATTGACACCAACCTTGTCCACCATTTATGTTTTATATTACTGATAAATGTTCTGTCATCTGAGCTCATTGTGCTGAAATATATCATTGACATTTGGTTAAAAAAATGTAATTGCTTGTTCTTCTCATTTATTCATCTTTTTTTACTATGCATGCTTTTATCACTGCATCAGTCATTACAGGACCTTGTTTAATTTTCTTTGACCATTCTGCAAGAGAGCAATTTCCCATTCATTCATAATATAAAGCTTCTGAACCCTTACTTGAAACTCTTTTGAAAGAAGCGCTGTGGATTATTTTTGACTTAGGTCTTGTGAAGTCTTCTGGAGCATTCTCAGCACAAACTCTGCCACGACGACACAGTCTGTCGTTTCAGTTCTGACAGAATTCATATTTTTTTCTTTCTGTTGTTTTATCCTTAATGTTTAAGAAGTTCAGTATGAAGATATGAAAGGACATTTTGGAATTGAAACGCCAAGATACAAAAACGTCCAGTAGAGCACTTCCTGCGGTGTGACGTCTCTGTAAAGACGGGGGGAAGGAAGCAGAACCTCCAGCATGGAACATCTGGATGAGTTTCCCAAAAGAATCACTGCCTGGCTAGTTGCATATTAAGTTGTGAAATTTACATACATTTTTGCTGTTACAGTTTGGAAGAAGATCTGCAACCATTGTGTGCAGCAGAGTTGTAGTTGCAGTTTGCCATTAAATATTAAAATCCTCCCTATAGTGTCATGTGAAGTAAGCACTGTTGTTGACAGTTAATTTAAAGGTAAATCAACTGAAATGAGACTTGAGCTCCATCATCACAGGTTCCCTACACAAGCAGAACAAATATACCTTAATTATTATTAATACAGTGGTTATACCAGTTGAGAACTGTAACACTTCACTCACACTTTGTGTGCATAGATGGGACTGGAAGCCTATCATTATTATTGTTTATTCTTCCAACTAGCTAATATAAGTGCATTGATTTTGAAAAGGTCTGTGAGCACATTTCTAGAGCATAGCATGAATCCATTGTAAACATTGATGCAGGACTACAGTACATTATTATTCTAAGACAAAAGGCTTTTTGTCAAAAAACAAAAGAAAAAACATTGATTTTTTTAAGTGTTGAACCAACAATATGATTTTTTTCTGGTTAGGAAAGTCTTACATGAATATTATCTACAACCTCTCTCTCCCATTATTAACCTAACCCAAGCACCACCACAACCTCCTCCTGAACTTCTTAACTGACTCCACTTGATTTGGACTTGATTTGTTGCAACAGAGAATAATGTGCACTAACTGACACCTCAGGAATTCACTACATTTCCCAAAATTAAAAAAGGTGACAGGTATAGTTACTGATGAGAAATTGTCCCTCTCTGTACAGGAAATGAAATAAATCAATCTATGTCCAGCAGCCACTCAGTGATATAGTGCAAAGGATTGATGCTCAATATTGATAATACTAAGAATAATAAGAATAAGAAATGAACAGACTTCTAACATCAAGTTGCGAAGTGGAGCCTTGAAATAACAGAAATATTCTATTTGTATTGATTTTTTTGGTGTAAAATCTCCACTGACTTTTGATGGCAGGTCACGTTTCCAGACAGGCGACTGGAGAGTCAAGAAAGACTGAACTTGTCAGCTTCGCTCACATCCTTTGTGTTGAGAGAAGGTGCAGGAAGGTCCACAGTAATTAATGTTGACTGTGTGAGGTATGAATTGTTGGCTGAATTGAGTTGCTCAGCAAGATTTGCTGAATGGAGGCAGGAGTGAGAGAGGGAAACAGGGATCAGAAGGGGTGTTATTGGATTTTCTTTGTTCGGTGGGAAAGCTGAGGTGTTATTTCCAGACAGGAATGTGTTAGAAAAGAGATGGGTTACCCATAAATATACTATGAGGGTTTAGAGCACACTGGATTGATACACAATGAGTTATCAGGACGTTTATATGAAGTAAAGTCTTGATGCGTAATTACACTTCCAAAAATAGAAAACTATTTTATTATATGAGATTATAATTAGTATATGCTTCGAAAGCCTGACCACAACTCATGCAAAAAGAGCTGAATGACAAACACAATGTCCTGAGTGTTTAAGTGTAGGAGGTGGGCATAACAATAAAACCCTATTAGGAATAACACAGAAAAACTGTGTGTAAAATAATATTTATTATGCTATTGGCCATGATCATCAGTGGAAATGAAGCTCAGAGAAGCTTTAGTCATCTTCATGCTAACTCTATTTAGATAGATAGTGTGGGGGCAGATGGCATGCAACAAAGCTTGGCCTCAAGCAGGGGACCTCTATGCCATGAGGGTCCCACATTACTTCATAGGGCCCAAGCAACTAGCTGTGTGAAAGCCCTACTGTATCTGTAAGAATTGTTCTTATTATTCTTTTTCCAAATGAACGCATTTTTGAGGGACTAAACATGCACGAAAAGTCATGAAATATTTGATATTTTATTGGTTGCAGAAATGGGCATGGCTAAGTGGCTCAACAACACCCCCAGGACACCTTAAAATTTGAATTTCCTCCCTCCAGATTGACATAGAAGAACCAAATTCAGTTATGCATATGTTTCATATCCAGATATACCAAAAAGTTCAGGGGAACCATACCCTAAGTCCAACAGAGAGTCAGCCATTTTGATTTTAACATGCATTTTGACGGCTTTTTTACCATTTCAAGCCATTTCATATATGAATACAGGAAACTAAGAGTATTTTAAGATGTAATACATTATGATTTTGCTTTGCTATTTCTGTAGAATTCAACAGTTTTTTTGTTCTAGTTCAGTTTTTAGTTATTACCACTAATGAGCCTTGCACACTTATACCCACAGTGTTATGGGAAATGTAGTTTCTGTAGTTTCAGTTTGTTGACTTAAATATGTATGTTGGTATTATACCCTACAGTGTAAAGATGATGGATGATGGGTGGAACAGGCTTTTTTTTTTAAATCACTTTACTCATTGTAGCCCAGGCTAATACACAGTGTTACTTCTGGATATGTGTATAATGTGCATATATTATGGTGGAATGCAGTCAGAGATGTAAGTGAAACAGGGAGAGACACCTGTCCACCAGGGGTTCCTTGATGTTTATTGTCCCTGTGCACTTGCTGTTACTGCAGATCCCAGTAAAGATTTCCCAAAGAGAGAGCTGTCATGTTGCCGTGGTTTTGTGACTCGGTTACAAATACACCACACCTACTGTACAGCAATGTGTGGTGTAACCCTGCAGGATGTTTCCCTACAGTAAAATACCAAGAATATTATCGCCTTTTCTACCTTTTATTGCTAGAAGATTTAATTTAATGGAAAGATATGAAATCTCTGACATTTGGTTTAAAGATAAAAACATGAATCTAACTTCCTGACAATTTAGATAATTAGATATGCCGGAGACGATGCATCCCAGTTTCACACAACATGAAAATAATGTAGTTATAATATATTTAGATCAGACGGATGCTTGCAAGATTCCATTATACTGAAGCCTAATGTAGGACTATTTACTTCCAAGTGGATCCTTCCAGTGAGCTCACTGAACTCCCATTTACACCACATCTATCCAAATCTTCAGCAAGGCTGTTATTTCCTCTTTGACTGTCAGCAGTATCCATTGGGGGCTATTTCTGTACAGCTCTTGAAGTGACTACCCCTGTAAAATAATGTCACCATGGTAACTAATTTTCAGTTTTGGTTGTATTATGTATTAATTGAGATAATTAATTCTCAATGTCATTACTATTTTCTGTTAATACTGGGTAAATTGTCAATGTGTAATATTTCTGTTATTACTGCATATTGTAATGTTTTATCAAAGTTAATATTATGATAATCATATATTTTTTTTAAATTCTTATTGCTAATTGTTTCTCTGCATGTCTGCATGCACCAAATGGTTATAATCCATATTGCTTGGTCTTGCTTGCATGGCTAAAAATGCTGAACAGCAGATATTGTTGCGGTGTTATAGTATTAATGTGTTGCTGTTTCATGATGTTCAGAATGCTTATCTTGCTCATCTTATCGTATTGTCTTCTGTCTGTTATTTTGTAACACTTTTAACCATCACTCACTGATGGAATGGAGATAAAAAAATTAACACTGCACATTCACATAAATGTATCAATGTCCATTGTTCTTATTGTGTATATTAGACAAATGTAACCGGATTTCAAAGTTCAGCCCTAATATCTTATTAGGATGTAAAAACAGTGTGCAGGCACAGCTAAGTAGAGTATGTCAAAGATGAACATGAATCAGCTCTATGTAATACCCAGTGTTTCAAACAAATAGTTTGGATGATAACTTAAATAAAGGCTTTCAAACCGGGTCAAATTGGGGATTTGTTCAAAATCTGTCTGGTCTAATGTTTTCGGCACCTCCTAACCCATCTGGGAAAATAGGAGCTGATCATAAATTCCTTATTCTGTTGGAAAAGCAGGTGTAGGGAGACAAAAAAAAACAGTAATAACTGTGTAAAGGCACATGAAGTGCTGATGCATGGTGCTGCCAGCTCAGACTGCAGCTTACTGTCCCATCGCAGCTGGAGTCCAATCTGACAGTCCTGTCAACCCATGTCTCCATGTTTTCACTGCTCGTGTGAAGTAAGATATCATTATATTTTCTCCCTTAATATGATCTTCCTCTCAGAGTCTGCAGAACACTGAGGGAAAATTCAGAAAAAGATGATAGGTGCTGTGCAATAATAATGGCTTCCTTATTTAGATATTTGGATATTTTTGCCTAAATATAATGTAAATATAACTCATTAAACACATAGTCCATCATGAACTTTGACTTAAATATCATGAAATATCATCAAATGTGACCTCTCAGTTAAATTTAAACAAATCACATATTGTACATAATGCCATATAACTGTACTGAAGGTTACAACTGTTACATTCAGTGACATACAGAGAAACTGTACTGCTGCCTGTGGAAGATCTTAATCAGCTAAACATGAAAACACATCTCCATAACCCATGGCTGTAATTAAAAAGCCTGACCCCTCATCCTGCATCCAGGGGATGTGTGCTGCACCTGTTCCTCATTTGGCTTCTTGTGCTGATCTTGGGCACCAGATCCCTGACAGGCATACAGAGCGGCTTCAGTTAGTGCTGCAGCAAACAGTGAGTCAGCATACAATTTTTAGAAACACTGTTCAACCGAATCCACCACTGAAACTGCCACTCCAAATTTGTTTTCACAGGTTTTTGAATGTTGTTTCCTCTCTCAGGAAATACGACTGACTTCCAGGAAAAAACAAAAGCAAAATTTTGTGTAGAGACTTGGCTGGTCTGTTGCATAGTAGTAGTCCAAAAAATAAATGAAGCTGAAGTCTGAGCCGTTGCATGTTTCCTGGATTATTACTATTTAATTTTCAATTTGAGAGAAAATAAAAAGCCAGCGCAAATAGCTGGTATGAGTTCATGGCTTGCATACAGGATAAAGAAGATTTCAGGAGACTGTCATCAAGTCAAAATAACTAAATATAGTGTTTTCACTTTAGTCAATAGGGGGACAGAAAGACTAGAAGCCTGTCCCAAAGAAACACAAACCTGTCTTAGCATATGGTTATGACATGTCAGCAAACAACTGCCTATGAACACACTGGCAGACATGGAGCAACATGAACCTCTCATTGGTCTCGTGTTTATGTCATGTGGATGAACATACTGTCTAATATTCTAGACAAAATATTATAAAATATACCAGCTCCAGAGAGTAAAATCCTTAGTTGGTTGATTTCCCACTTTTTTCCCCAGCTACTTGCCAGCTTAGCGTGTCTACCATTAGGTGCTTGGCAGGCAGAGCTCACTGATTGTGTCTGAGCTTATTTGATTGCCTGTTGTATTGTATGGTGGGTTAGGGTTAGGATGTGACCAGTAAGACTAAACTATATTATTTTTGTGACAATGGAGAACCAAAACAGTGAGCCGAAAGAGGCTAAAAGCAGCACTCATGCATTCAATTTCAATAGTTTTGGTGTTACAAATCAAATGACTCACTGTCTTTCTTTCTTTCTTTCTTTATTGTAAAATGCTGATACTGTTATTTTTCAACATGTTCTTGGTGATGGTAAAAAATGTGTTCTTTTTTAATAGCCCCGTTTTTAAGTCAACTTATGCTCTGCTATACACTTCAAATGTCTGGCCTGTACCGGCATCACTTACAAAAGCGTCGTATACAAACAACAAACAGTGTCAATATCAATATCAGACCTGTATTAAAGATTGAAGTGTGATCTCTCTGGTTTTTCAAAGCTAGTCTCTCTGTGTTTCTGTCTCTGTCAGTCTGTCTTTCTCTCCTCCAGAGTCTTGTTATCTCTGTCTTTGGTCAGTGGAGGATGTCAAAGGCCCAGTGTGAGACAGAATAGATCGTCTATTAACCCTGACTTCAAAACAAACTAACAAGCAAGCACACTCGAGAAAAAAAATCCAAAAGCCTGACATGCTCACTGTGTGGAGGAAAAAGGAAAAAAAAGAAAAACCTAAGAGCAGCAGTCAAGTGACTCATCTTTTAATGAGCCTGAGGGGCTTAAAAACTGAATGTAAGCACATGAATAAGGAACCATAGATTTTTAATACTCATGCTGACAATTTAAGAAACAATTAAAGTGTTAACGAATAGTCAGTGTGATTACAGAAGGAAAAGCAGTCTCTAGGAGCCGCATCCAGCCAGAATATTTTAAGTGTTTTTCATATTTCATTAACTTCTGTTGTTTATAATCTTGTGTAAACTGTGGTTCACCTCAACATTTTCAGAGACCCTAAAAACATTTGCACCTTAATCAAAGGCTGCTGTATTACATGCATTGTTACTTTATGTGCTGAGATGTTTTTCTTGTTAAATGGAAGCCATGGAATAATGTATAGTACATGCTTGGCTACCAAATAATGAGGATTCATATAAAGGCGAAAGAAAGAATAAAGTTCATGTTTTGGAAGTGTATCTGTGGGTACGCAGGCGCTTGTGTGTGTGTGTGTGCGTGCAAGTTTTTGACAAATGTGAATATAAGTGATGGTGTAAATGTGTGTAAGGCTAGAAAAGGCAACAACAGGATGCAGACAGGGTGAAATTGGCGTCAGGCACAGAGCTGGTCAGCCTCTTGGAGGGCCATTAAAGTGACATGGAAGAAATTGCAGGAGCTCACTGGAATGAATCGTTGCTTTTAAGGCTTTAAATGATAAAGCTGCAGGATTGGTAGCTTTTTTTTCCTTCTTTTATGTCTTGAGTTGATAGTTCATACTGTTATTTATGTGAAGAATAACTTTCATAACCGTCTGGGTTTGTCCTTGTATTCCGTCTTAGCTTGGTTCACGGGTTCGCTCTGGTCCTGATCAGCACCAACTCACATGCACTGCAGTAACTCTAGCCATCTGAGACGGCAAATGGTCCTTCCAGCGGGCCTCCACAAAGTCTCTAAAGTTACACCACACTTGTTTAAGCAGCTTAAAGGCTTCCACATAGTGCAGTGATGGATTTTTGGTGTGTTTAGTTTCGGTTTTACCTCCAAATAAACAACATTATTTGTGTGTGTCTCCCAAAACTGAAAAATGAATCAGTTTTACAATATGATAACTTTGTTAAAGTTAGACACAATCAAAACTTTAGGGAAAGGTTTAGGGAAAGATCATAATTTAGGTTAAAAAAAGCACTTTGTGCCTTACTGTCATAATTACTACAGCGACTAGAGGACCTTTTTAAAACCAAAAAAAGTCATTTTTGATCATTTTTCTGAAACGACTGTTGTTGTTGTTTTTCTTGAGACCACACTCTCGCCATTCTTTAATTATTTGCTGCAGTGATGTTGCCACCCTCTCAGATCAAAGCAATTAACTTTGTGTCTATGACATTATCATAACAGAAGCAACAGCAAAACCAATGAGACCCAAACTGTAATAGACCTGAATTTTTAATTAAATATCCACTACTCAATATACTATGTTATTAATATATTTCATAATAATATTGTTGCCTATTCTGCTGGGCCAAAAATCCATCTCTCTTGCTCTTGTTTTTGTATAACGAGCTACTCAAGTGGCACACTTGCTATTGCTTTTGTATAATGGGCTGCTAAACCAGCTCACATAACGACCAGCCCCCTGGGATTTCTGTTGGTGCTCCTGATGGCCACTCCGAATCTGCTTGGTCATGCACACACACACATAGCACAAGCACAAACCGACACACATATACACTGTCATTTGATAACTCAAGCATGGATACTTAGTAAAAATTATGATGATAATAATATTGAAATACTCACATTTATAGACACATACAGATATACACACCCCTTACTACACAGTAATTCTCTTCTTAAATCAGCTCATTTGAATGCAAAGCCAGAGTTTTCCTTCCAATTACACACTTGCACTGGAGCAAAGTAAAGCTGGGAAGGGTTTTAGAAATTACAGTTATGAGATTATGACGAGCAAAGTTCAGATGAAAGCCTTAAGCCGCTGCAGTTCACATGAGAAAGGAAGTGCTCCACATAGCACTCACCATGCACTTCAACCAGAACGCTGTATAATCTCTGTATATAGCAAAAAAGGTTAGAATTAATGCTACTTTTTTATTTCTTTTCTGTGTGTGCTATACCATAATGGCTGCATGCTCTGCTTTATATCAAAATCATTTTTACTCAAAACTGTGGAGACAGTCAGACACAAATGCATCACAGTCAGTGGGAAAGCTACTGTGAAAGACAAAGTCAAAAAAATAGAAATGTTAGAATAAAGCACCTGTGAGATATGAAAAAAGAAGTATATGTCTGGAATCTGTGGGTACCCCAGTCAGTAGGGTTAGGGTTAATAAGGTGTACATAATGAAGAAAATAATCAAAAAATGAATGACAGGTCTTTAACTGGTGAGATTAATCAATCACTGAGTTGGCATTAGTGACTGAAGCATGTGGTTTACAGTTGCCAAAGGATGGTGAGATGCTTGGGGAAATAATCAACTAGGGAATTATTCTATTCAACATCAACTCTTATCACAGTAAAGCTGTGGATTTTGCCTAGTTCTTACTCCATCTGTCCATCTAAGAATAAATAAACCAGCAGAACAGAATGTGGTATAAACAAACCGTTTTTAAGCAGTGCATTTGCACAGAGTTGTAACTAAACCTTGAGTGAGAAACTAGATAATTGTTGTCTTGTTTTAAACTTATCGGTGCCTATGAGGAGTGCAATCATGCCTTTAGATTATCTGGACTGGTCCCCAGAGAGGTGGCTGCTTAAAAGCATGAGCATGACACAGTTATCTTTGTTTCTGCTGCAGTCTATAAATGTAATACAAATGTTGTATTTTACTCTCACTCACTTTGTCATGCATAAAGTCAGAAGCCCTGGAAGTGGTTGGCAAGCAAGCAAATGAGACCCTAACCGAGTAAGAGTTCACTGGCGAGCTACATAAGAGAGCCAGATGGACTATAAGGAGAGATGCTAGAAGCTAGCTCATCAACTTAAAGTCACTGTTATTTCCTGACTTGGAGAGGAGAGAACATAAGATTACCTGATTGCTTTTCCTGCAATACACTCTCATAGTGATTATTTTTTCTCTTTTCATGACCGATAGGAAAGTTCTTCTTCATTCTATAATTGAAGTGAAGTTTGCAGGGCCCTACACAACATGTGTATTGAATGTATAGGGCCTCCCGGCTCTGTGTACGAGACAGAGGGAGAGAAGCGGAGGAAGAGAAGAGAGGGAAGATGTGTGTATTTATTGTCTTGACCTGTTCTCCAGCGAAAATAACCCAATAAGTAATTTTCGGGTCTTCACATACTACTGGTAATTCGTTTTCATGTCAGGTCATGTCTCTCAGGCCTATGAGAGTTCAGAGTCCGGTCTGGCCGGAGTTCAATTTTTTCCTGAAAGAAATGTACATGTATGTATATCTCCTCCAGTCTCTTTCGCAACCTGAACATTTCTCTGCTCTCGTACAGTCAAGCTGATTGGAAGATTAAGATTGTCAGGGTCCCAGAGCCTCCCAGTGCCTACAGCTGCAAAAACGAGAAAAAGTAAAACAACACTGGGCTGCTGGGCTGGTATAGCGCAGCCTGTCCACATGTAGAGGCCAGGCTTCACAGTGGTCAGGCCACCACAAAGTGAATGTGTGGCTGTGTGGGTGAATGAGAAACAGAATGTATAGCAGTTTGGTATGAAAATGCTAAATAACATCACCTCTAGGAAACAGTGAGCAGCTCAGTGACTATAGAAACAAGCAGGAGCTAAAAATTGTAATTGTGCTGTCTGTGGAAAGTGAAAATCTGAATGCTGGGAGCAATGGAGGAAGAAAAATTCCTACCTCATTATATGAGAAGTAGCCATGGGAAGATAATTATGGATGATAAGTGCAATTATACAATCAGAGATGTCCTTTTCATCTCATCCATCCAACCATTATATTCCATCTTTTTAATCTTTTTTTTTTTACTTCAAGGATATGGACAATGCATTGCTCCTACTCACAAGTAATGTGTGTGTATCCAAAGCCCAAAGACATATCCCTTGTTGTCCAAAACTTTTTTATAAACATGTCAATGAGTCACATTGCTGCACTAGATGACATGTTCCTTTTGTGGTTACCATAGTTTTTTTTAGAAAAGGCTTGAAAATATAATAACAGTGATAACATTTTCAGTCTCCGTAGAGTAGTTCTGTGTAGAGCAGACACCAAGGAGAACTTTGTACTCCATTCAGCTTCAGTGCAAAGTCAAGAGATTGTGATATGTAGCACAACAAGCAAGTAAAGTACTATGAATGGAACCACATTCCTGTGCATGTGCAGGGGCTTCTGCCTTATACAGACCTACTCTCCTAAAAGTGAAAACATAATAGGTGTTATTAGTGTTTGGAGCTGCTTCTAAACAAACTAACATGCCCAAATGCTTTGTAATGCAGGAAAATGTCACTCCGTGCAACAGTGTGGCTCATTGACACGTTTTTAATTATTTTTGGACAACATCGGATGTCTACAGTACAAAGGAACTAGATAAATCAAGCGTTGGATACACACAGTATTTGTAAGTAAATCCAATCCAAAAAAAAAAGCCTTATCCCTCAAGTAATGGATTGAAACAACATTGACATTGCTAGCTATGCACTTGAGATCAAACAAACAATTGGTAATTTTTATTTTACATTTTTTCAACATACAAATGAATAACTTTTCTTTTATTCTTTTTGTTTCCTCGTGTGCAAAACCTGAATTTTGAACTTTAAAAAAGTAGTTTTGCGCTGGTCTACCTATCTACTTTTTCCATCACCTTAGCTGCCAGTCTATACTTCATCCTCCCATCCACTCTGGTAAACATCCACAACCCTCCTTGCCCACCTAGCCATCCATTCCTCAGTGTAATCTCTGTTCACCCATCCCACATCCGTCTATCACGCACTCCTTTATCTATTCAAGTTACTATACTTGAGCCAGCCTGGGGAGAGCTTTTTTTTTAGTTTGACAGTCCAAAAGACAAAGTGCTCTTGAGGCTGACAGCAAGCCGGTTAGATAGGAGCAGGTAAGTGGCACCTCCTGTTCATCACTGCCAGTAGAGAGTGAGCAGCCCCACGCTGTGCCTGTGATCCTCTGGCAGGATCACTCCATGGTGGCAATCAGAGGCAGAGTGATTTCAGCCATAAGACTCCCCACTGTGCTGCCTCTTCTCTGGCTCTCATCAAGTCTCGACCCCCCTTCTGGCTCCGACACAGTCTCATTAAATGCTATGAAAATTAACACATGCTCTAACTTGTGGATTAGTCACTCCCTGTGCTTCAGCTGTCATACTTCAAAAAGTAAGGGTTCTATCACTTATATTCTACATGTTCATTGAAAAGAGGTATAGCAGAAAAGTTTGAAAGGTGGTTTGGGAGTGAAGAAAGACAGTTTTTTATAAATTCTACAAGAAGACATGCATCAGATCACAGCCAGAAGTCCTTTTATATCATTGCTTAATGCTGTGCACATTGTGATGTATTTTAAGTGTAACCTGAGGCTCCAGCTATCCGGGATCTTTCCAAAAGGTCAAAACTACTCCTTTCACCACCTTTACAGCTCAATAATTAACACAAAGGTGGTTGGATGGATGGTTAATGAGAAGTAACATGCTTCAACAGTGTCTTAGCAAACAGCATCTGGGCACAGTGGCATCATTGAATTTTGTCATCATTGTGAGGATGTCAGTAAATCAGGATGCAACATGTTAATTAGTAAGCTTTAGAAATGCTAATAGCTGTATTTTTTCTCATTAATGCTTCCAGTTTTTATGTTAAGCTAAGCTAATTGCCTCCTGTCTCCATCTCCACAGTTAATAGACATATGAGTAAAGGTATTTGAGTATATTCCATTGGATGATACTTTATACTTCCACTCCACTACATTTCAGAGGGAGATATTGTACTGTCTTCTCCACTACATTTACCTGACGGTTTTTTTGATGTCTTACAAAAAGCAGTATATAGTCGCCATAATACCTTCATCAGCCTGCAAATGCTCCAACAGATGGTGCAGCTGTCTGAGGATGGTCACTCCCAATCTCAGGTGACTTGCTGACCTTTTGTCACAGTCATTTTTTTGTGTGTGGTTTGATGTTGGTATGCAAATATAACTAAAGATTACTTGGTTATTGAAATATATACTGGGTGAATATAAAAAGAAAATACCAATGCCATTGATAATTCAACAGAATGATATGCCAGTGTGAAAAAGACAAATGTATAAAAAGTCAATATCACCATGACAATAGCTTGCTGGGACACTTTCAGACGTTTTTTCAATAAGGGATCGATCAGCAGGAGTATTGACCTGATGCTCTTTGCTACACTGTTAAGGTCAGTGATGTTTGATGACTTCAGGTTTTCACAGATCCCTTTAGGCTCTTTTGATCCCACTACAGCATCTCAAAGACTTTAAAGTCTAAACATTGCTTGGGCAAATCCAAACCTGTAATTCCGTTTGTTGTTTGCTCGAGATCAATATTCTGTTCCATGATGACATCTTGGTCAAGCATTAACCCTTGGACACACAATAGTAATTACAAGCTGTCTCTCTTTTTTTTAAATTATGTTTTAATTTGATTTAATTTAATTTGGCTATTGTCTGTGGGCAAGGGAAAATATTTTTAGCCAGAATTTAGATTAAATCAGCCAACACTATCATGCATACTTTTTGGCAGAATTTGTGAAACTCTATTGCTGTGTACATAATAAGTTGTTATCAAAGAAAGAACTTCTTTTGAAATAACCTTATGAGGAAAACTCTCTTCATTGTAAAAACTGGTGAGGAACAGGAGATCTTTGGCAAAGTTTTGATAGGTTAAACCCTAAAATGTCCCTTAAGGTCATAATGTTTTTTTAATATATATGACTCAGGGATCTGCAACCCGTACAGGCTGCATAATTTTCAGAAACAGTCGAGAAAAAAAATAAACTGGCATCTGATGAATAATTCCCTCTGATTGGAGTGAGATTTTAACTTTCTTACAGGAAAGGGAGCACACAAACTTTTATTTTACCATATTTATGCCATGGCTTGTGTTGAGCAAAGGCAAATAGCATGAAAGGAATTATAAAGTGATAAAAAAAAAAAAAAATTGCACTGGAGACAAACCTCAGATTAAACGTGTTTGAGCTTTTGATGATCTACAGCAGAGATGAAATGCTGCACCTACAGATCTTCATTTGAGCAATTTAAAATTTCATTTCCAACACATCAAATCCTATTTGAAACTTATGTGTTGTGGTTACAACTAAAAGTGCTTTTGGTGCAATAAAAAAGACAGATGTTACGAGTCATCTGCAAATATAATACTAGTTTTCACATATTAAAGTACCACGTTTCTGCTTATTTGTGTCTTTAGCATGTCATATCGAGTGTGTTCATAAAAAAAGTGAGTCAAATTCCCAGAGATTGGAGATCATGGGCCCCATCTTGTGGTCGGCGCACAGCGGATGGCGGGAGTGGCGCATGTGTCTTTGTTAGTTTCCCCTGTCACACTTGTAATTTTCTCGCCCTGCGTCCACGTTGTCTAAATAGCAAATGTACTTGCACCAGTCTGTGCACCTATGGGCGTGTTGGTCTCAAAATGAGGTGTGGTCAGGCACATTGGTAGCGCGTTGCTATTTTGAGGCAGAGGGAAGGGTTAGGGTAAAAAAAAAACAGGTCTAAATTCACTAGCCATATGTTATTGTTATTTAAGGGGCGCATCATCAAGAGTCCAATATGCTCCTAGATAGGCGGGTGCACAGTGCGCTGACACTGTTGCAAAACATCACTAATAAAATAACCACAATGTGAATTCGTATTGTGATGTACATCAACATATTTAAAAAAAAGTCATAATGACGTGCCACTGCGTATCAGAATCAGTCAATGACAGTAATGATCAATGAAACTGTCAATGTAGTCATGTGACCAATCTTGGTAAATCCATCATCAAATTTACAATCCGCCAAGGTGACAGCGTGCCTGGATATTAAAGGGAATGGGAGATGACACTCTTTACTGTGTGTTACGCCCAAAACACACCTATGATTAATGAGGGGAGGTAAGTCCAAAATAGCAAAAGTGGATTTGGATATGCCCAAAGGGCACTTGCGCCACGCGCTTCATGCCGTGCACTATAGATCTTTCAAATAGGACCCCATGTGTCGCTTCACAGGCATATGACTCTGAAGTATTATCTGTTTGCACTCATTTTGCTGAAAATGAATGGTGCAGAAGAGACACACTGCCAACCGTGTCAAGTGTCATAAATTACAGATAAGCTGCATATTTTGTTGAGTGAGAAGGTTGGAGTTCAGCTACTTGCAGTTTCATTCTGTCTGTCTGGTTGTGACCAAACTTCTCAGGATGAGGCAAATGTCAGTGTTGCAGATTTTACAATTTACACTTGTTGGTATGATGTGGTGCTACAAACGCAGGAGAGGTTGTGTTGGTGTGGGCGTGTTGTTTCAGGTACCTGTGAGAAGAAGATTAGCATACACATATTAGATATATATATGACTTCAAAGGCCGTTCTGTTCACAGACATGATGATACAACTCTGGCTCTGTGTTGCGGTTCACCCACCGTTCCAATGCAGTGGTTTCATTGTTATGAATCAGGAGTGAGTTTTTGATACGACACTAATGTTGGTTTAAGCACAGTCCAAGGCTCAAAGACATTACCACAGGAACAGGTTTTACAAAACCTGCACGCAAGATAGAGTTGGAATCACTAGAAATGTCCTCTTAAATGCAACATCTCAGACAAAGCTGCTCTGATTGTGGTGTTGCATGTAAAATCACACTGGTGCACAGCACATGGAGATTCAGGTTTCTGCCTGGTGAGCGTTACTGGCAATGTTTGTTGGTTGTGCTGATCAGTCAATACTTTATCATCATCATCATCATCGTCATCATCATCGTCATCATCATCATTATCAGTTCAAACTTTCAAGTTGTACACAAGAATTATTTTCTCATCATATTTCCATGAAATTTACTACGACCATCCCAGATGGATGAACCCTTGTGATTTGACTGACTGCTTTAGCATTTATACTAATACTATCATGTTTGCAATGTGGTGTAATGAACATTTCAGCCTCAAGGAGACATAGCAGGGGCTACGTGTTCGGGCTTGTTTACTGTTCAGCCCAGGGGAAGCATGATTTATGGATGCCAGTATGTTTATTTCTCAGTGTGATTGTTTTTCAGACACAGCAAAGCTGGACGATCTCAGCCTGTTAGGTGCTGTCAAATTTCTGAATGGTTTCAAAATGGATAAAAATATGTAGGAATGAACTTCCCCCTGCAGCCATGAGTTAAACTCTTACTTCTCATCTCTCATGCTCTTTTCTGTTTGTGCTGAGGCAGGGAATTTTAGTTTCCCCTCTGAGACTTTTCCTCAGGCTATCAGACTATGTAAACATCAGTCTGAGGTGATTAATTATGCCAGGCAGAAAGAGATAGAGAGAGAGGGCGGAAGGGAATGACAAAAAAAAAGAGAGAAAGGGAGATCATATGGATTAGACTGCCGTGTCTCCTTGACCTGGCTTTCCTGTGGTACCTGCTTGTCTTTACAATAGGAAAAGGTATAAATATTTCAAGTCAAATAGAAAGCGGTATAAACTGAGCTTTCATCTTTTATTCATCAAAGCCAAGGGATGGAGATGCACATCCACCAGTCTTTTTGCCTGCAGGGCCAAATATTCCAACAGTATGTATGTATATATGTATGTTGGTGTGTGTGTGTGTGTGTGTGTGTGTGTGTGTGTGTGTGTGTGTGTGTGTGTGAGAATGTGCTACTATATGAGAATTCATTAAAGGAAGGGACATTTCTTTTCCTTATTTGAGGTTTTTATATCATTCAGTAGCTTCCTCGTCGTGTTCCATATGTATTCAATCCAAACATCCAAATTGTGGTTAGTATGTTTGTTTTACTATCCCATCTCTTCTAAAAATATGCTCCTGTGTGACCTGACATAGGTTTTTATTTTTAATGATGACTTTGCTACCCCCTAGCAAGCCTACTCGCAAGGCAGGATTAGTACCCCCAGGGACTCATGGGCCCCCCCTTTTCTTTTGGACATATTGGTTTCTAACAGAGTAACAATAATTATCAACAAGATAATGGATCAAGTCCTGTGTCATATTTCTGTGGAGCTCAACCAAAAAAACAACAACACACATTTTTCATCCCATCTTCCAATGCTCAAAGGTCCCCCGGCCAGATTGATGCCCACCCCTCAAAAAATTGCCCGCTCTGTCTCTATCTGAACAAAATTTTGCGGCCGTGTCCCGCCCCTAAACACTTCTTATTGGTTGAAATGTACACACTGCTTCCTGTTGACAAGCTAGCTAGTCCCTCAATAATTTGATTGATTTGGAATATACTTGCGATAAAATCGTCACGCTGCATATCAGGACAGTTTTGCACAAGATTTCGTCACCGGTTCGCTCACTCGCTGTATTGGGGTTGAGGTTGGGGTTGAAGTTAGGGTTATACTAGGGAGCTAGGCTTAGGGTGTGACTCAGGTTAAGGGAGGGGAGGGCATTGGCGCTCTAGCTCTAGCCTGCCTCATGGCTTTTTGCTAACAGCAGGGTGGGTGGGGAAAAGATACTGGTACCAATAAGTTTACTTTGATACCTGTTCCTGAATTATACTTTTTTCTATGCCAATTTTTTTAAAGCCGTTTTAACAGAAAGAAAAATGGCATTACTGTACAAATCTCGGTGGCTAGTGAGCAGACGCTAACAAAACAAAGCAGTACATACAACTGTACAATAACTTGAAAAATCTATAGTTTTGGCCAACTTTGTGAAAAAAACTGTAGCGTTATTGATGAGAAAAGTTTGAGAAGCCTGGAATAAGGCCTTTTTCCTGACCTGGAAAATTCACCATTAATCATATTTTATGTGACAGGGAACCAGTGAAACTGATATGAAAGCAAACTGACCTGCTGTCAGGGTCTGATGTTACTCATATCAAATGATCGAAAGCGTTATTGAGGACTTCAAACAGGATTTAAATAACTCTTGTCCAGGTATCAGAGAACAGGGGCATCAAGGAAAGATTGAAGTGTCAAATCAGTGGTATGGAAGGAGCAGGGTTAAGGAATATTTCTTCAGATGAAAGATGGCAGAATTGGATATTGATCTTGCGAGGGGTTACAATGAGAAATAGGAGCGAAATAGAAAACATGATTACTCTCTTTAGAGGAGGGAAACAAGGGTCAACAGACAGAGAAAGATAAGAAGACGAAATGAGAGTGAGGGAGAGAGATGAGAGTTTAACAAAGCACTGAGTGAACAGAAAGTCGTCTCACTGAATGCAGATAATGACTCACTGAATAGGATAAATACTCTCTTTATCCAGCCTCTAATTTTCTCCAGACCCCATTGTGATACAAAAATATGTATACCGAATATGTTTTAGTGCGCTTTTCATTTCAGGGACCATAACAACATATTGATATAAGTTTGAGTCTTGTATTATGTCTCATAACTTAAATGCATACAACTACAACACAATAAATGTGTATACAAGAACGTGGCAATATCTGAAACTGAAATTGCTGAAGCTATTAGTGAAGAAATGTCAGGGCAAGTCAACAAGGAGACGTTTAAATGATGATGTCATGGATAGCGAAGCAGGTGGACCCAAAGTCAGACATCGAGGGCAAAAAGGAGCACCACAAAAAAATCACCTTCCCTCCAATATGAACAATTCTGGAAAGCTTGTTTCTGTTTTTCACACTCAAGTTACCATACTGGAGCGTAAAAACAGAATCAAGCTTTCCCAAATGATTGATGAGTGATTGGCCAGTCACAAAAACAGCTCTGCGATATATTACAGCAGTAGGCTACTGAGGAAGGCCAGACAGATATCTGGAGATGTTTCTCATCCACTAAACACAGAGTTTGAGTTACTGGCTGTCGATTCAGGGCCCAGAGGGGAAGCAGGAACATATATAAGAGGTCCTTTAACCCGTTTTTTCGTTTTGTGTGGTGTTGTTTGTAACGTCCGTATGATATGGTGTGCATTGTTTGTATTGTTAATGTACTGGAGGAAGCCAAAGACAAATTTCCACTATGGTGGACAATAAAGTCAATTAAATTCAAAAGGTCTTCATTTTTGAAATTGCAGAACACACTGGACTGGAACTGCACACCAAGACTTTAATACATACAGAATTTGTTAATAGGAAACAGGTGACTAGATAAAGGCAGAGCTGACAGGACTGATGCAGTACAGGTGTGGAGGCTGGGGAAAAAACTCTGAGGGCAGGGCTGGGCTGGGCTAATGGGCATGAAGCAGGGCAGGTGGGGAGGAGTGCATGACACAGAAAGGAAACAGAGTGAACTGAAAATCACAACCCAGAAAACACACTCTAATACAACCCAGTATATTAAACTATCCAAGAAAAACCTCTGAAAATAAACCCAAGTAAAGATCATCTAACCAATAATGCAGTACAGTACTTAAACAACACCCCAAATATAAATAAGAAAAAACAAATGACCAAAAGAAACAGAACACCGGAAATAAAGAGAACACAAAGAGTCCAAAATGAGGCCATGACAGATGAGCCTTCAGAGTTAACTAAATTAAAGTGGCAACAAACCTACATGTGAATACAAGGAAGTATCCCTCCTGGAAATACTGTCCTGAATTATTGTACATAACTAACATATGTAATTGCTCAGCCAGGGAGATAAGTCCTGTGAGAGTACAATAAGGGAGGAACTGTGTTCACCAAAACAAGAAAGTTCAATTAGGATTACTATTTCATGAGCACAGGTCTCCCTAGTGCTCTCAATTATTGTTGCAATGTCTCTTGAGGTGAAGTGTTTGAGATGCACAAACAGAAAACACAAATCTGTGTATTAAAATGTATACATACATATACGTATAAGGCTATATAATATAAATAGAACCTGGGAAGCTGAGAAGAGTAAAATCAATACCACAACCAATTATGTAAGTGGCAGGCTTTAAAGAAGTTGACTGAAGGTTTGTGGGAATATTTGCATGCACCCTGAGGAGTCGTTCCTGCACTTTAGAGTTGGGTCAGAATAAGAGGATGTTGTAATGAGAGAGTCCAATTTGTGTTGTGCCAAAAGAAAGTTCAGGATACAGGAATACATGGAGCTAGAAATACTGGATGAAATCACATCTATCATCTATCATAATATTGAGTTTCCAATGAATAAACTCTTGACTCTAATTTTTTTTCTCACAGAAGAGACTTTAATCTGGAGACATGATTATTTGGATTGCATGGTCTCTAAACTTGGGCTTTTAGACTGTTGATTCAACATATTGTGATTGAAACAAGCAGAATGGTGCTAAACATGATGTTTGTGAATCAAAAATGATGGAATTGTATTGTTGGTACTCTTTCTGACTCAATGATAGTGGAATAAAAGTGTAACTAAAAACACTGATAATCATGAAATTGATACTAGCCTCAGCTGAACTTCAGAATGCATTTTTTCAATGATTGAAGCCTGGATTTATTCCCCCTTATCCTACGCATTGTCATGGTAACGGACATAACCACTGCGCAAGTTTCAGTTTGATAGCAGAGATTATTGTGATAGCAAACCACTGTTTATATGTCTTCATGACTGTAAACACTTTGAAAGCAGTGAACAAACACCAGATACACAGCGAGCAACTACACAGCAGCTACGTTGTAGGTTACGTTAGCATGCTGCTAACGTTAGCTGCGAAACTAACATTAACAGCTGTAGTAACATCTCTGCTACTTTACAGATAACATCACAACAGCAACAACATATCCTGACTAACTAGAGAGACAGTGAGCTGAATGTCAGCAGGTAACGTTACAGTTTATGTGAAGCAGAGCTGATGTTACTCACTGATCCAGTAGATCAGCCTCCGGCGGGTCTTCGTCTGTCCCTCCATTGGTCCCTCCGCCGTTATAAAACCACACTGATGTTTTCGCGGGTCCTCTGTTTGTACCAGACGTTTCTCCCTCCGACTGCGTACGTAAAAATTTATTAGATTATTATAGTTTACTACACCTCTAATTACAGCACCTAACACTTGAAATTAAATATAATATCAATTTACTGATGTTGGCTTTGTCCAGTGAGGCTGTTTTCAGGTCTGAGGGGTTTGACACTTTTACACTAGTGCTAACCGCTTCAGATTCTCACTACCACTACCACTACTGCTGCTGTTGTTTGGCCACAGCTTGTTGAAAATGTAAAATACAATTTGATATTGAGGGCTGCCAGATCATGAAGTCAAGTATCCCCCATAACCTGCTCTTTAACTTGTTATCATAATAATCCATGTTTTGCATAGACAAACAACCTGGGAACTCTGGATAGGTCTATACTAACATGGCGGGATCGTTTGAGAATGGTAAAAATATTGGTAGAGACAATTCAGCAACACTTTACCACTGGTAGGGATATATAACCATATATTTTCTGCTAAAATCTACACCAATGTTAAGGTCATTTAAATGAAACAATGCCTGAAATCAGCTAGTGAGGTCAGACCTGCAGTTGGTATCCAGGTGGTCAGTAGTCAGGCTGGGGAGTGATGCAGCACATGTCTCCAGGGTTTAGCAGTGCCACACTGAACAACAGAGAATATCAGCCTTCCTTTTATTATTTTCTGTCTGCTGCTTCATATCAGAGAACATTAAAAAACACTAAATAACAGCAGACTACTCAACATACAAATCCTTCCTCAGAAGAAAATTTTGAGCTCTTACAGTAATAAGACTATTACGCTATTAATCCTCCAGTTTGTCTGCAGTCTGCTTTAGCCTTTGGCCACCAACAACAATGTTAATACATAATAATAATAATAAAATACAATAAACAACACATTTTATGCTTAAAGGGCATTTTTCTGATTGTTATTGTTAATTATCTTATTACAATTATTATTTTCATTTGTTGGACAGTGTGTTATGCATTGCACAATAAGAATACAATAAAAATAAAATAAATACAATAATATAAAATGCATGCAATGTTTGTGTTACACAATGTCATTTTTATACTCTAATTTGTATGCACATCTTTTTGCATTTTTGAGATTTTTCTGAAAAATAAAAACTGAATAAATCATTCCTCAATATCCCCAAATTTTAGGCTTTTTCATTTATATACAGTGAGTTTGACTACATTTGCATATGAAAAACAAAACATATTCATGAAGAGCAACCCAAAAGACAACATTTCAAACAGAAGAACATGTGTCCTTTTCATTCGGTTTTTGTACCCCTGCCCTCTGTGCCTTCAGGCAAACAATCACAAAATACAAAGAAATCCAGGTTTTAACCTTTCCAACAAACACTCTGCATGTTTCTTTCAGTGTTGCCAGGCAGAGGGTGAGAGTGGGGTTAATGCTATACAAATGAACAGAGGCTGTTGAATATGTATGGCTATAGGGCAGCTTGTGAATGTGCTGGTGCAGGAGCAGCAGGGCCTGTCAGGCAGTCTTCCTCATTAGCAGTGACTGAAACAGATGTGCCAGCGCTGCACGGTGTAACAGTCAGCCTCAGTCTGTCCACCGCCAGCTCTGCAGGAGGCAGTGCTTAGTGCATGATACTGCCATTCTGATAGCACCTTTTTGCTCCCTAAACTTTCAACTTCTTACTGTTATTGACTCTTGTTAGTGGAATCTCACATTGAAACTTTTCCACTCCTGCGGGAAAGTTTGTGCACAAGTGAACAGTGTCGTCTGTATCCGACACTTTAACAGACAGAAGGAACTTTGCAGTTCAGGCTGATGTGGGAGGAGGTGCGGCAAGCTTTTAGTCGTCCTCTGTCAGCAGTTTCTGCTTGAAACCAAGCAGAGTGCGTGGGTTCAATGAGTTATCTGCACATAGGAATACAGAATCTCAATGACACAAATATCACAGCTTTCTACTGAAAGCAGCAGAGAGAGAAAAGTTTTTAAACTTTCTATTTATTCTAAATATCTCCCCCGCACAGATCTCTAACCACACAGTGGGGATTTATTTTTTAATTGATTAAGATATTATGAAAGGCATAAACACATTAACGGTGCAAACATAACTAACTCATTACATTTAGATATTCTGTTTATAATGCGGTCCTAAAAACCCTATTTTCTGAAGATAAGCTATTGCAATGTGATTTTATACAAATCAACACA
Source organism: Scomber japonicus (assembly GCF_027409825.1). Lineage (NCBI taxonomy): Eukaryota > Metazoa > Chordata > Actinopteri > Scombriformes > Scombridae > Scomber > Scomber japonicus. The sequence continues at coordinate 8,552,080 of NC_070590.1, read as the reverse complement.
TATTTTGTAAATTACTGTATTTGAAACAGAAAAGAATAAGGTAAATGGTAAATGGACTGTACTTATATAGCACCTTTCTAGTCTTTGCAACCACTCAAAGCGCTTTACATTACATCACCCACTCACACACATTCATACACTGATGGCAGGGTGCCAACCTGCTCATCGGGGGGGAATTTAACCATTCATTCACATTCATACACCGTTGGCACAGCAACAGGAGCAATTTGGGGTTAAGTGTCTTGCCCAAGGACACATCGGCATGTGGACTGGAGGAGCCGGGAATCCAACCGCCAATCTTTCAATTGGAGGACGACAAGGTAGGTTGTTGCATTAGATTATAAAGGAAAGATGTATTTTATTAGAAAAACAAACACTGGTGTGCATTCATAGAGTCGCCATGTGTTTATAAATCATTGTTAAATCAGGTATCCAATTCAATTTTCATTTTATTAAAGAGTAATGATAGGTGGATAAATATACATTCAAGGTATGTTACAAATACTGTCCTCCTTGACCTTTTCTCCAGTTTTCTTACATTTCTAACCTGGACTCTGTGTCAACTCCCCAGACAGCAGTACCTACTTTAGAAGAGAGCAGTGGAGACTAGAAAAATAAAATAAATAAATAAAAGTTTGGTACAGACAAAATTAAAAACTATTTTTTTATATGAATCACACGCTTGTCAACTGCAAAGACATTTGTCAGCTGCTCATGGTACAGCGATCTGGTAATTTGGTCCTCGATCAAAATATGGGGGAGGACTGTCGGATGCTCCTGAGACGGTGTAGTGGTGGAGAAAGTCTCTACTCATGCATGTGTGCTGCATTAGTAATAGAGAAAAATATTTATGCAGACTGAAACCTCTGCTGTCTTTACTCATCAGACACGACTTCAATATTTAATATAAAGAGAAAAAAACTGGCTAACTTGTTTTTTTTTTAAGCAAAATACATAATTTCAGTGCTATAACAACTCTGATGAGAGTTATAATGTGTTTTTGCTGTTTTGAATATTTACTGTTGGCAACAACAGATGCTGCTGCGGCACTTTGCCAAGTGATTTGCAACATCCTACATTTGTACAATTAGCATATACAGTATATTTAGCTAATTGTATTTTGCTCATTCTGTATAATTATGTTTCTTGTTGATTTAATGCAAATGGCTGTTTTTGCTAACTTTACATCTTCATTATGTCTTTATTATTTGTCATATCTAGCTAATGGGGGAGCTTTTTTATGTAATGTCCTTCAGCGGCTCTCAGAGAGAGAACGCTTGCAGGTGCATTCAACCCTAATCAGATCTTTTTCTAAGCTGGAGCTTTTTCTCTTACCTTAGTCTGTCTGTATATATCCGCCTGCCTACACGTTTTTCTCTTTGTGTTCAACACATCAAGAGACTTTTAATATACACACCAATTTCAGGGAGTGACTAATACCCCTCTGCTTTTTTGTTAATTGTCAGTAAAATATCTGTTGATCTGTTTTGGTTCCCTAGCCTGAAAAATCACATCATTGTTTGTTGACTGAAAAAAGATATGGAGCTAGACCAACCATGACATTGATCTTTCTCTTATTTAAACCCTCACCACAGACTTGGGAGATCAGATTTTGAAGCCACAGACAAAGGATCATGTTCATCGTTGAGGTAATGTATGAGGAGGTGAAGGGAATGAGGCAAAAAGAACAAAATCTGTGTAAAAAGGAAATTGAACTAAACTGCAGGAGTAATTGGGAATGCAGTTTAGGAGCTCCACCAATAATAGTTATAATAATAAACTATGTCATCAATGTAAAATAAGGTGTACATGTGTTTGTGTGTTGTTTTGTTTGTTTGTTTTTTCTAATTTTAGTCAATGCTTCCACACAAAAATAAAAATATTAAAAAGCCCACATCAACAGTTATTTGTGAAGTTGTCATTTCCTATCTCAGGGAGAGCAGGTTTACTGCAGGGTCTCGCAGGGCTCGTTGGTGGGCATGTGGGCCGCTGCCGTCCTCTGGTTGTCTTTTCAAATGAGTCGAATGTGAAATGATTCCTTAAGCGATGCTGACTGTTGCACCTCGTCATATCTTATCCATGCAAACAGATGCTCGTTAGCCACAGGGGGATTTCGTTTCCACAAAAACAACACGAGGACATGAGATGTGAGCTGGAAGAATCACGCTGCCTTATACCAAACCCTCTGTAAACCTGGACACAAAACCCTCAACCACTCTTTGGTGGAGGTTCAGTATCCCCAAGTGCTTTACAGGAGTATCATTACACTGTATGCACTTTTAAGATGGATCAAGTCAGTAGTCATGGAAGCTTTAACCTTCATACTAGATGAGGAGGCCTTTTAAAATTTCTATACAGCCCCCTGATGTGTAACATGAAGCGTGTAGGACAGACACAGAGTGGAATATCCAGACTGCAGAGAACATTTTTATGATGCCTTTTCTCTCTTTAGCTCTGTGTAATATGGAGCTTTTCACATTTTTAGCTAGAGTGCATCTCAATGGACAAGAAAACCGTCTGGGAATCCATGATGTATAATCCCTTTAGCAACATGCAGGTAAAATTGGAATGTTTCCTCTTGGCACATCCTTTCTGAAACAAGAAAAAAATGTTTTTTCTCTTTACATTTTTAGAAAATGCAGACATTGAAAATGGTAAAACTGGCTTCATGGGTAAGCTAGGAAAATGTCCATCTGAACCCTCATTTGACCTTGTTGGCTCATGTTTAGGATCATGGGGAACCTGTAGTAAATATAAGTTCATAAATTCAACATGGACAGTCAGCATGTTGTCTTGTAGTACTCTAAAAAATATATATAATCTGGATTTAGCTTAAATGGAACTCATTTTAGAGAGAAAATGAACCATTTAGACCATTCTGCTTGCATTTCCACCTGCATCAACATCCTCCTTTCTTTATCCTGTAAAATATATCCAAATACAGGTCACATGTTAAAGCTAGACGAAAATGAAATCAAAGTTGTAATATTTAGCAACCCTAAGTCTTCTTTTAAGCACTTGCACCAATAGTATTGCCAGAAGCCCATTTTATCACAGGGCTAGGTTTTAAGGTGGAATAGTGTAGCTATATCAACTAATGGGGGTGAGCCACAATAATCTGTTAACTAAATACACTGCAACCAAAACAAACCACATATCAATGCAAATAAACCAAATCTATCCAGAAAACAGAGGGATATAAAACAAAAGGAGGGTTCTTTCCTATTCAGTATAAAGCTTATATCAATTTATCAGGTGCCTTTGAAGTTACTGAATGGAGCCGTACCACTTCCTCACATTCAACAGTTAAAAAACCAATATAAAATGGTGAACTTAAGTGAAGGAGGGGGTGAAGCATACATTCACCCCTCCACTTTGCCACAAACTGTCTCCCCCTTCCCTGCAGCGGCCTGCAGGCGCAGCGTGCCGCTTGTGCCGAGCTCCGTTTCCTTCCCTCTGCCTCACTCACTACGGGATGTTGGCTGTTCTCCCAGCTTTTACACTCTCGTTATTTGCAACCAGGCCGTAGGCTGGCATCTTTCCTTTGTTCTTACATTGTGTTGTGTGCACACCGAGTCTCTTCTTACACTGCTCCGTCACGGCAACTGCAAGCTTCTTCTCCTGGCTGGCACACTGTAGCTTACACCTGCCCTGCACCTGTTAATTAGCTGCCAGGAGAAAGATGGAAAACCGCCTTAAAGAACCAAGTGCACCAATCAAAATACACCGAAGTATCTTTCCAGGTGAATATAAAACCTACCCAAAACAGCACCACCACCAGGACCAGCTATCACATACATCCCCTCACATACACACCCTGTGACATATGTGTGATGAAGTGAGTTCAGATTTAAAGGAGCAATACATAAGGACTGTGTAGGAATCTTAGTTAAGAACAACAAACAAAAAAATATGTAAAAAATTATCAACAAAATCTGAAGAAACAATAAAATGAGACTTACTTTGGCTTTCCTGGTTGCCTGTGGACTGATTTCTTTATAAAGGACACTCAGACTTTTGTTTCCTATTGAACAGGTAATCTAACATTATTGCAAAGCATGTGAAATATACTGTAAGTATAGGTTTGAGCTAGCTAATGATAGCACTGCTGTAAGCACATTAACCAGCAGCCCACTTAATGGCCACTGCTGTCATTAATGAGAAGGACATTTTTTTATATTCTTACATATTGCACCTTTAAGGTTAATTAATTTATGATTGCATGCAAAGTGGAAAACATCATTCCAAAGACACTATTCAAAGCCAGTAATGAAGAAATTGAAGACCAATGAAATTTAATTAATGGAGATATGTCTAATCTGGAGCAAATGTACAGGATTCATTGCTTTGTTCGGGGACAACTTGCCATGCAGCTCTTATATCTGGGTCAGTGATTAACAGGATGGACATCCTGCAACAAAGTCAGACTGTCAAATGGATTTGTGTGGCTGAACTCCCACTCAGAAGAAAACTCGAGGGATTAGCCTTCTCCAGTTGGCTGCCTCAGTTACACTCCAGTCTGTGTTGGGAGTTAACCAGATAATACAGTATCTACTTATTGATCAGTGATTCGTGCTGCTTACAGCGCAGCATGCTCCCAGGCTCTGGACAATCTGCACAATACTGCCAGAGAAAAAATCCTATTAAAAATTGAACAAATCTGATAAAAAGATGCCTCATTATTCTCCACTTTGATTCTGCCTTCATTAGACTTATAATAATCCTTGATGATGATGATGATTTTCATCATATCAAACTCACTTTTTGAAACTGTTGATGGGTGGGATTTCTTCTATTATACAGCCAGCCAATTAATGCATTTCCACTCATTAGTTACCTTTCTAACAGTCTGCATTGTCAGTGTCAGAGCCTTTCATGCTGTTAGAGTGTTTTATATATAGATTTTTTTTTGCTTTCCTTCTTCTTTGAAAGTGATCCTTGACTTCTTTGAAAATCACTCTATAAATAAAATAGTATTCTTTGTATTATTGGCCAACAATACTCCTGTTAGTTTTGATGACATTTAACTGTCTAGCTTCATTTACAGCACCACATTCATAGTGACACACCACCAGACATTTTTACAACATCCATCACAGCAGAAAGATAACCCAAAAATCCAAACAGCTTACTCAGTATTTTCATATTAACAATGGATCAAAAGATTGTGCGTAATCTGAAAGGGGTTGCTCACTTTGACAAACCCACAGAGAGTTTTCACCAGAGCGTTCCAGCTTCTGTCAGCTCAATGTTTTGATTTTTTTTTCAGCCCACAAACTGTATGCTGTATGCTGCCTGCCCAGCAACAAATGGCAGGCACACGATGTTAGCAATGAGTTGGTGAAGAATGTATAATATCCAGCAGCTCAAGAGCCTGATTTCACAAACAGAACTAATAATAGTGATAATATCTTATTGGTTAAGTGGCCAGAAAAACTGATTGTGTAAACATGAAAAAGTAAAAGTAAATGATTGACATGAGTCACGAAATACGCAAGATAAAACATACAAAAAGATCACACAGCACTCCACACAATACACACACACACAAACATTACATATATACATGGAATAATAATAATGTAATAAGTAAAATTAAGAAAGAAGAAAGAAACAATTCAGCATGAAAAGTTTTGTTGATTCCTGCTTCTTCTGTTAAAAATTCATTTTTTGCTCCTTTAAGAGTAGCAATTTTTTTTTTTCATTTCTATTTTTATTTTGAAAGAAGCATATCTTTAAGGCCTTTATCTGTTTCCCACTATAATAATTATTTTGCGTTTTGTGAGATCATCATATAAGATTATTTTAGGACACCGCCTGTTGTTCATCCCCATAGACTCAGGCCATGAACTCCAACTTACTTTGACAGAAATGCTCAGTGCTTAACGGAAGGAGACTTTGGCAGGTCCAGGGTGCGAGTGGTGTGTTGTTAAAAAAAAGAATCACACATAATACCCTTCTAACACCTTTCCTGGGTAGATAAAGGTTAAAAGAACTATATAGCTGGCTGCTGCTGGGCAGTGGCTCTCTAACATGTCAAACTCACCCTGAGCTAATAGAACAAACTCCCAAAAATCCCCAGACTGTGAAATTACCATAAGTGAATGTGGTTTAGCAATTTAATTCTGTCATCTCCACTCAGTCAAGAAAAAGCACATCTGCTTTCTGCAATATTACTGACTCACTTTACCTCCGGATGGGAAGAACATGTCCTCCAGCTCCAGATTTCAGTACAGTGTTAAACTTTTCATTACAGCCCAGAAACCTGGGAAGCTCTGAAATGCTGCCTAATCCATTTAGTGAAAAAAGACACTAGCTGGGGCAGATAAAGGGAATAAGTACCAATTAGGATTTAATTGCAACACATTAATGTATCAAATAGCAAGGCAAGGGGGCTCATAGTATGAAGCCAGATGTAATCAATAGTCAAGAGAAAAGAGGTCTTCACCCAGTGTTCTTCCTCTGTTCAATGTTTTTCATTTCATTTCTAAAGCTGTTTTGTGAATATTTTTAAGGCTGATGTCCTTGTTAGCGTGAGAGCTGACAAAAACAAAGATGCATACAAGTGCTCCCAATCTGCTGATTGAAACTGCAAACCACTCTTCTGATAAGACTAGAGAGACTCTACCTCTCTGTCTCTCTGTTTTTAACTATTAGTCACCTAAAAACTTTCAGGTTTCACCCGCAGTTCGAAAACTGCCTTGATCTCACAAAAACAGCATAACATAGTGGCATGCACTGGCACAAAAACAAATCCCTCTCTTTGTCACCTTGTGTCCCAATTTCTTCATATTACGTTGTTTAGAAACAGTTTTAGGTTAATTGAATATACCTCCCAGCAGTGTTGCATGGGAATCTCACACCTACTCTGGCCACATCATAGACCAAGGATAGTCAATAGTACCCCTTGTCCACCGAGCTGGAGCTGGTGCTGGTTCGGAGCCAGAGCCTGTCTAAGCACCGGTTCTTTGCTTTTCCACCGCCAAAGCTCCAGCCCCGAGCCTCAGAACGGGAGCCAGAGCAAGCACAAACTCTTTGCTGGTCTAAAGCAAGAACCGATTACGTCAGCGGGCTGGGGGTGCGGCTAACATTTATTAGCCGGCTAGTGGGGCTAACATTTATTAGCTGGCTAGCGGGGCTAACGTTCAGCAGCTGACTAACGTGGCTAACTGTGATTTACAGAGGGTTAAACATTTGTCTATTAAAAGTACTATTTTTATAATTTTCTGCCAGAGCCGCCGCCGCGGCCTTCTTCTTCTTCTTCTTCTCCTTCGTTTTGCTGCCTTTCACTGGTGAATCATGGAAGTGCTTCAAAGGCGCGCTGGCTACATTATACAGTGATGTAATCACGTGGCTACTTGGCGGTGGAAAAGCAACAGGTTCGTAAGAGGTGCTTGGATTAGCACCAACTGGGCACTGGCTCTAGCACTAGCTCTGAACCAGCACTGGCTCCAGCTCGGTGGAAAAGGGGTAGCCTATAGGTGAACCCCAGTCCGGATCCAAACACAAATGAATATGGACCAAGACAAAAATCTGCAGGCTTATTATTTATCTCTATTTTTTTCAAATAAATGCACAAAATTTCTACACAGCCAATTCTTCATAGCAACTATTATTTCAATGTTTCAAAAAAAAAAAAAACATATAACTAAATATTGTTTATAGAGCAGCAACCCAAATGTTTACAGCAGCAAAGTCATATATATCTCTGGAAACTCAGTAAAATAAATAATATTTCTGACTTCAGAATACTGACTGAAGTTTAGAAAGACTGAAGAACACAGACATCAGTGAGTATCAGTCACTCATCCTGTTCTCTGCTCTTTTCCCTCCACTGCTGGTTGAGGGAGGAGGGGTTGGTTTCGGAGGGGTGCTGCCATCTCAGCCAGTTGCTAAGTTTACAAGAATTAGACTGGTGTCAATATAACGCTATGTTACAAACTAAGCTATGTTTCTACATGAAGCATGGCATGCTGTTAATCTGTTGACCTGCTCAGGGACTACAGATGTAAATTTGCCTCCAGGCTAGCTTTGACATATTTACGTTGCAGTGTGAACTAAATGAATGATTGATGCATAATGTCCCTGCCAAATAAATCTTAAATAAATAAAATACATTTAAAAATATGCTGCAATTAGAGGTGCTTTTTCTTGCCTTTAGGTTTAGCAGATTATGATGTCATAGCTATGTCTTTCCTGCCTCCATTCACATAACCCTTTTTAGCCCAAGATTTTGCAACAGGAAAAAACAAAAAAACAAGCAAACCTTCAAAAACATTGTTCGAAGCACTGTGTAGCATTTTCCTGTCTCCATCTGTTAGCTTAGTATTTTCCAGTGTCTTATAGTAGTCACTAAAATAGTTAAACTATGGCTAAATATATTACTTCCTGCAGAGTTAGAGATCATTTAGAGCATCTACTTCCATTCAGAAATGTTTGTGACCCCTTCAATTGAAGCTGCCTCTAAATGTCTACAGATTATTTTTTAAATTTTGATAATTTCAGGATATTTACATTTTGCAGATATTCACAGAGAAGAAATAAAATATCAGAACTAATTTAAAATTCAACTGTCAGTATCCTATTTGATTTATTTGTGGGGCCCTGACCCTTAAATTGGGCTTTTCTTTAATGACAAAAGAGCAATCTTGAATTTCCTTAGAGAATAAAATGTATAATTTCCAATCAGTGGTTTATACTACACTGAGTCATCAACATATGTGTTTTTTTAACAAATATGTAGGTATCAGGTAGTCATTTTCATTCAGACAAGCACTTAGATTATTTTGGTAATTACATTCTTGCTTCAGAAGAAGTTGTGCCAATCAGTGAAAGCTACTTGCTTGTGTTAGTTTGGAAGGAAAAGCTGCATACCTGTGATAACACTGCAAAAAAAAATAAGGAAAAAAAGAAAATTGGGAAAAAAATTTTAACTCAAACTTTAAATTGGGCAATTAAACTTAACATTTAAGGTTTTGCTTTTGAGTTCGCTCAATTTAGAATTCAGCTTTTTGTGAACTTTACCACATCTGACTGCAGGTTGACCTTAAGTGTTTATTCAAAAATTAACTTCTACTTTAAATGCAAACATATTTCCTGCAAATTACATGACATCCTGTTGAGTCACAGCTCAGTCACAAGTGTTATTCACTTGCTCTTCTTCTTTAATCACAGTCTAAAAGGTAAAGACACTGGAGGGTTAAGACCTGCAGAGACCCCCATCAGATATAAATAGTTTTCCACACTGCAGCTGGCCAGACATCTTCAGAATAGATGTCCATAGCTTCTGGCGTGGAATTAAATTAAGTAAAACCAGAAACAGGTGGAGTATCACCTCAACTCACCCACAGTTTAGAAAGCAGTGGGAAATATATGAGCTGCAGCTTATTGCTATTCTGACAACCAAAAGCTGTTTGGGAGGAAAGTATTACCCTGAATTGCACAACAATTATTTGAAAGGTTTGGGACTGATGATTGCAACAAATCATTTTTTCTGTTTAATACATTAATGGTATTCTTCATACAATAAAATAATTAAAAAAAAAACTTCCCATGAGTCCAGTGTGACCATTTCAATTGTTGATGCTGCTGCAAATCCTAACACTGTCAGTGCACTGATGGTGTGACAACTTCTGTTTCTATACTGTTATAAATGTAAATGTACAGTGTTCTGCAAGTAAGAACAATGCAGTTTTATCATACAATAGTTTGATCCGAACGCTTACCTTGAACAGCAGCTGACAGAAAGCGGAGCTCTTTACAACACACATTCTCCCTCCCGGTTAGCACAGATAAGCAGCTGCTGCACAGACACCCTCTCCCCTCCTCTTCCTCCTATCCTCTTCCTCCTCACCTCTCCGATCGTCTTAATTTTGAATTTTTTGAATTTTTTAAAATTGTTGTAATGTCTTCTGGGTTGTCCTCCTCTCTAACATTGCTCGGGTTCAAATTGGCTGAACAAAAGACATTTTTATCTCTCTGTAGGGTAAATAGAAGACCGATGCAACCATTTGACGTCACTACCCTTTAAACAACAATGGTGACCTACAAGTGAAATGTTTTTTTTTCCAACTTTATGAAAAATTACACCAAGAGTGTTTCTATATCACTTTCATATAGTTGATGACATCTCTAATCTAATAAGGCCTATATGTCTTAATAGTCAGGGGTTCCTTTTAAAGTATTTACGATTAGTCATATCCCAACTCACGGTTCGAAATGTGACGCTGGCAGTTACAAACAGGAAACAGGAGTCTCTTGTGGCAGTCCACTCCCTTTTTCATTACTTTGACCACTGGGTAGAATTTGCTCCTCAAACAAATTAGTGACCACAGTGTTAGACTAACAGGCCAACGTTGCCTCATATGACTGCTAATGGGTGAAAACTTTATTGACAAGTCTGGGAAGCAAGTGTGAAGCTGTAGTTCTCTACTAGAAAACATCTCCAGATAGTAGATTAAATGGTTCCCTAAAATAGATTACACAGCATACATCAATGACAAGAAACATTTTCACCTTCAAATCTGTTTACTTCAGTGTGCCATTTGTGTTCAGAGCACAGAAACAGAGGAAGTTTTCTTTTCTTATAGTGTACTCTGTAATAATCTCAAAGGACATGAGTGTTCAGAATATGTTTTCTAAGAATTTCCTAACCCTTTTCTGGAGATATTGGAAAACTACAAAGCAGCAGACAGTGTAGAAGAAGTTTAATTTGATCAACCTGAGCCTGAAGCTGCAGCAAAAGATGATGGATTTCCCTGCGGTACTACAGCCCTCTCCTATAACTGGAATATTAAATCAAATTCCTCATCACAAAGTCCACAGGGTCTTAATATACATATGTTGTATGTGTGTGTGTGAGTTCGTAAGATGTTTGAGATAAGCAGGTTAATTTGGAGTGAGCTCAGGTGGAGAATCTCTGGGGACGTTCACAGGGCCTTTGAAGATACTTCCGTAGTTCCCTCTCATTCACTTTGCATCACTTATGAGAACGCGTTTGCACTCAATATGCATGAATCGATATCCATAGTGAGTCAGCAGTGATGTGTAACACTGGACAGGACACTATTTTAAATGTACAGGATTTTTAAAAAATTGTTCCAACAGATTTGCATGGAGCATATAGGCGATGAGCATGTATTAAAGTGGTCTAAACTGATTTTGACCTGTATTTAATGTCCCTTTGTTATCAAGGTTAACAGGGTCTTCCTTTAACTAACAGTTGTTATTGTTTATGACTACCCAATGGTCTTTATACAGGGTCAGCCCTATGTCCCCCCATTTCTTAGAAATTTTCTTTCCATCAAAATTAGCCCCTATATTTCCTCAGGCCAGCATCACCACAGCACAGGTATGGACATTCCTTAATGCACATAACATGTATAGGATAATTACTTGATTACTTAAATTCAGTAACCCTAAAGTAAGAGACTGAGAACAGAAGTCTTCGAAACAACCACTGGGATCTTTATTGATGACCTCATACATTTCAAACACTTTATACTACTGTGTTACGTGCAGGTGTTATTTGTTTTAGTGTCTGGTCGACCTGACCTGACATGTTGAGCCCATGTCAGATTTCCTGGGAACCTAACATCTGATCTCCTTTTTGGGGATATGGATATGGTAAAAACAACTCTTTAAAAGGGCTTGTTCCAAGATCCCCAACTGATGCAACTGCTGACCTTTCATCTCTCTTGTTGTTTTCACATTATACCATGATGCACACATATCTGCCTCTACACATGTTGTTATTTTTCATCCATGAAAATGCTTGAAAGACAGGTGAAATTCTTTACTTCATTATTTAACTGGGGGAACATAGGGCAGTGGAAATATGGACAGGCTCCCCATTTATTCTCATAAAAAAAAAAAGACAACAAACTTAGAAAAAAAAGACTGTGTGAATCTTAATGTAGTAACTTTTATGTGGCACATTCCAGGCACATTTTTTTGATTTATTTATCTGTTGTAGTTGTAATTTGAACCGCCTGAGCTGCAGTTGGTATTTATGTGTACTGTAGCTCACCGGCACAAAGTGATTGACAGCTGTAGTGTGTTACCTAGCAACAACAAGATGCCTCTCCCTGGATAAAACAACCCAGTGTGATCGAGGTAACAGCTGCAGGGGTGATAACATCATGGTGAACTGCACTACAACTGTTGAGACCCTACTACTGTTCTCCTTTTTAAACAATAAATTAATCGATTTTGTTTTCTTTTTTATATAGAAAGTATAAAATCATGTTTATTTAATTCACTATTTCCCATACATGCTCAACGTCAAAATGTTATGTAATCCATGCAGTAAGAAATATGACAGCTTTTTTTTTTTTTTTACATGATTATGATGTAGTGCATACTTTTCTGCACTTACAGTACAAGTACTTGTGTGATAATACTTGTATTATTCCCATCACAGAAAAATAAAAGATGTACTCTGTGATTTTATTAAAATGCCTAATATCTCCCTACCAAATCACAAAATTTCCTTGCAGCTCAGTGTTGATATTTTGAAACTGAACTCTAAACTGTGAGCTTTAAGATATAGTTGTGGATGTCAATTGTGTCCTTGATTAAAGATTAATCTGTTGTTAATAAAATATAAAGTTACAAAAACCAATTCCATCAAACAAAGAACTGGAGAACTGGTGATCTGGTTTCTGTATTCCGGGAAATGTTTCTTCCAGACAGGATTAATTGTTTATTTTTTGTTCCTCACCCGCAGGTCATAAATAAAAAGACTGCAGTGGAAATTATAAGAGTTGCAATAAAATTTCTGTTAAAAACTAAGGAGACAGGCATGGAGACCCATTGTCTTAATCATGTGTCAAGATAATCCAATTAAAAGCTGTTTTAAGTCTCTGCAAGTGAAAATAATAATAAAAAAAAAATTGAAGTACTCACCCCCCCTCCTCTCTTCTCCCTGCTGTGACAGAAAGAGAGCAGCAAAGCGTTCTTCGCCTCTGGAGGTCTGAGTTTCACTTGTTTCTGTGTTGTTAAATCTGCGGGGTTAATAAGCATCACAGCATGCTGCCGGAGGAGAGAAGGGAATCGATAACCTGATAGAAGACGTTCAAGACAAAACAAGGTCTCCTCCAGTTGTGGTGCAGCTGAGCTGATTCAATCTGGCGTATATTATTAGAATCCCTGGCATGCTGCTCTGTAGTTTACCACCAATTAAGGCCACCAGACTTTTTACCCTTTGACCTCTATGAGATGAACACTATGTATCTGTACACACTGATTGCATGGTGTGACCTGCATCTGAAAGCAGCTGGTCTCCACAGGATGTAGATACCAACAGCCCTTAGCCTGTTATCTTTGTGCTGCTGTCATTATATCAGACTTAATGGCAATCCACTCTGCTAGCATTTTGGAAGCCTTTCTGGAGCGTGTAAGACGTCCATCATTCATCTGTCTTAGAAAACCAAGATACTTCTATTTCTACAAATGTATCAATCCACATTGGCTTCCAGTGATGCTGTAACATAATGTCAGAATTGGTGTGGGTTGAAGGGAAGGGAAGCTGATGTGAATTTTGGACCATAAAATAGAGATTGATAAAAACACAGTCTGAGAAAGCCCATAGTTTGTTTATCTTTTAACATGTATACGTAGTGAGGATGTAATCATCATTATGAAAAGAAACACACCATGAAGCATAGATTTTTACAGGGGAAGCCCAAGTGAACCGATACATTTGTTAAGTCAATCTATCACTCAGGACAAGCCTCGACATAAGAAGAACCACCTCTTTTCCAACAGCTGTTTAAGAAAGAAGATACAACACACTTCACACTGTGAAACACTATTTATCCAAGCAGGATTGTCCTCATCATTGAAGCCCTTCTCTCATCATAGCAAGATTAAATTATAGTTTTGTGCTTGTCTTTCAGTCACTCACAATTGTTCCTGTCAGGCTGTTGGAAATGTTTCAAGTATTTTCTCCAGCAGTTAGGATTTTTCTGTTTGTCTTTTTGTAGTAGTAGTAGTAGTAGTAGTTTTTAATTCAGTCAACACACACAACATGATGAGTATAAAGAGTATTTAAGATATACATTTTAATTTAAAATTAGTATAAACAGTATACACAGTCGATTAGGCACAAACAGAAGCCTAATGCATATGCCTGTCCTACTTTCTTATCAATTTAAATGCGCAATATGTAAATTCTGCAGCTAAGCATCTCTTAATTAATACACTAACACAATCCAGAGTTTGATGGTGTTGTACAGTAGCGTGGGATCATGGGAGTTGCTGTCTTCATTGTTAAACAACCGCCGTTGCCGTCATTGCAGTCAGCTTCTCCAGGTTAGGCTTCCTTCAGTGTTCATTGTTCAGGAGGTTTTTACTGGGAACTGATTTAACTGCAGATATTTCCTCCTCTCCAGAATAAATAAATAAATGGACCCAGCGTTTGAAACCAGTAAAACACTGAAAAAAGCACTTTCACATTAAAAATCAATGCCATAGAGGAGGAATCCTTGTTTCCAGACAGACAGACATGAAATAGATGTGTGTACAGAGTAGACCAAAATAGCAAAATTGCAATATGGATAAACAGGGTCACACAATTATAGATAAATTGTTAATATATATAAAGAATATGATTGGGAGGACAAAAATTCTAGCAGAGTGAACAAGAAAAAAAAAAGTCCACCACGTAAAGTCCCCAAACTATCTCTTTCATGACTGTTGGTACTAATATATGTATATGTATATATATATCATTTATACTGTAACTAACTACAAATCTACCTTCCTTTTTGCAAGAAATCAAACAAACCCTCATGTCCGGCATCTGCTCCAGTTTAAACTACACATCTGGGGCAGAAAGCAGATGTGCAAGCACTGCTTACATGCAGATTGCAAACAGTGCCCAATTTCATACATTTCAGATAAATTTGTGAGTCCAACAGTTCTCTCACATGCTGATGTATGGATCTTAAGCATGGTGTTTGTTTTATATTAGTTGAGCATTGAAATGAACACGATAGGAATGCTGCAAGTCGACATTTGCATGTTTAACTTTTTACCTTGTAGCACATCAGCTCACCTACAGAAATGCATTAGAAGAACTTTAGTTGCAAATGTTGCAGATGTTCCAAGTGTAAAGCATTTTAGTGCACAGACATTCAAACTCTGTAAATAAAAAGAAATGAGATTTAAAGTGTTGACATTTTATAACAGTGTGGGTTATGGTTATTCTCTTCTGTTAAACAAAAATGTGTTTATCGGTGTCAAATACAACCTTTTCATACATGGTTTAACTTTAGTCATGTTCCTTCAACTGAAGATTCTGTTGAAATATCAAGTTTGTCTTTTGCCACTGGCAGTTAAAAATAGCTGTTATCAATTTAAACCGACAATCTTGAGATGGAGAGAAAGATCACCATCATCCATCTGGTTTTAGTTTCCAGCTTTTTCATGTCTAGTTTTAATTGAGTGGAGTCATACTTTGAAGACTGAGAGCTTCAGCCTGTGGTAGGTTAATTGCATCAGGAAGTGGATGTCAGAATCTGTATGGGCACTCTGCTGTCCCCTACTGTGGGCCAAACTGTCTGTCAAACCCAACATAAGCAGAGTGTTTTAATGTAACAAAAGCTTCAGTATTTAGTTTTGCTTTTGTCAGTAAAGACTGCTAAAACAACGTCTGTTCTACAACTGAGCACAGAAGGCCCAAAAGGGAAGGAGGTTGGCAATTTCCTCGGATTTGCATTTGAATAAATGTATAATATTTTTCAGGAAAGTAGAAGTAGACTGGAGAGAAAGTCCTAAGGAGCAATCATGTTTCTCTGAATATTGTGCTGCTGTTAACAGTAGGGAGGAGGACATTCTATATAATTCTCTCAAGTCAAAAAATAACAACACAGTCACAAATAATTACAAACCAATACAAGCCAGAGTGTGGGCAGGCATGGCTCCATGAAGATATATGAGAGGCTAAAGAGCAGAGATGGGTTTTAATGATATTAATGGACGGGGGGGGGGGGGGGGGGGGATATAATCATTGGTAGTAAACTACCTCACGTGTAACCAGGGAAGAGAGGCCAGTGCAGGCGAGATATGGTTTCTCTACCAGTGAAGAGTCTCGCTGCTGCATTTTGAACCAGCCGCAGGCAAGATGGGGCTGACTGACTGATTATGAGGAGGAAATAAAAGCGTGAACTATGGTCTTCAAATCATTTACAGACAGGAATGATTTTAACTTTGCAAGTGATCTGAGATGTAAGAAGTCAGTACTAACGACTTGGTTCATTTGTTTTTAAAATTTTAAACCAGAATCAAAAATGACACCAAGGTTTCTTGCCTGGGACCTCATATTTAATGACAGAGGCCCAAGGGCATTTAATGTGCTTTCTGAGTTGTCTTTTGGACCAAAGCTCAGGACTGCAGTTATTCTTGTTGAGCCAGAGGAAGCTTTTTACCATCCAGGACTTTAACAGGGAGCTAACATTGGACTCAGCAGGGGGTACAGCTGGGTGTCATCAATGGTAGAAAATGTTATATATTTTTGAAAATAGATCCCAAAGGAAGCATATTCAGAGTAAACAAAATAGCCTGATATGGAGCTTTGTGGTACTCCACATCAGGTAACATTGTCAAATCTAACAGAGGCTGATCGATCTTGGAAGTAGGCCTGGATGCCAACATTAACACAATCCAAGAGGAAGGAGTGATCGACTGTGTCTAAGGCAGCTGAGAGATTTAAAAGGATTGAATAGTGCACCTACAATATCTGCATATGGCAGCTACAGTAGATTATGGCTGTGGTAACTCTTCACATTACTTAATATTGGAATTTTCTTGTCTGAGACCACTATTGGAAAGGTTTAGCCAAAAAAGGTGACTTGTTTAGGGTTAGGGAAAGACATGGTCATGGAAACCAATGATAACTGCAAGCAGGAAACAGAAAGCAGTGTTTTGTGTTATAAATCATCCATTCACCTCAATCTTCTCACAAAGAGATTTTGTGGTTCCATAACACTGTACTGTACTTTGTCATGATTCACATGGCCACTGGAGGAATTTGTCAAAAATAGGTTCTTAGTAATCATGTGTGTCCATTTGAACTGAAAGCTAAAATGCTGCTGGCTTTTACAGCCACTGTTGAACCAGCTGGCTTGCTAACTTGCAAAGAAAAGTTGGATGACAAATCATAGACTTCACATATCAGTGCCAGTAACATTTCTGTGTGATGTAGTGTGAGTGTTCTTTAGATGGAGTATATAACAGGACTTACAACTTCTCTTCTCTTGCACTCTCTGTCTCATTCTTTGCCAGTGATCTATAAATTATTACTTCTAATTTGGGACCAACAATTTTTCCTCTTCTCCAGGCAGATGGGCGGATGGACTCACAGATTTATCCACTCCAAGTCATACAGTGAGTGAATGAGTGGCAGTGTGTTTGTGTGTGTGTGTCTATGTGTGTGTACATTAAGCTATAAAAATGACAAACTGAGACTAGAGCAGTTGTTGTCACATGATAATTTTCCTGTCAGATCTGTCCACTTTTATACTCAACAAATCCAACAATCCAAGAACTGTTCACCTGGCTGTTTGTCTGTCTTTTCATCTCCTCACAACTCAATTTGACAGTGTTGCAGTACATGTGGTTAAGACACAGAAAAAGCCAGGAATCACCCACTGGAGCAACCAATTAGTATACCCAAATATGTGTGTTTCAAATTACACAAGAGGGGCTCCACTAGCTCTAAGATAGATGCACTGTTCTTGGAGTCGCGTGCAAGCTTTGGATTCTCAATGACAAATACAGTGTTTAAAGACTGATAGCTTTGACTCCAAAATCAACCATGTTGACGCTGTATCTGCTTTATCGGACCCCAATGAAGGTGATCTGTAAGTTGTAGGAAGGTGTGGCCAAAAGACAGAACACTTGACTAACTTTTCACCCTCTCTCAGGTACAAAACAAAAATTCAATCATTTTTGAGACTAAACTATATGAACAATATGTGTATGTAAAATTATGAAGTTTTGAAAGTGTTCAGTGGCCCCCAAAATTGTGAATGAATCAACAATCCTTATTTAATTCAACTTAAATCCAAATACCTATTGATTTTGATCTGCATGAACCCACTCAACAATGTCAACCAAACTCATATTCATCTTTCCTTGATGAATTTAAAGGTTAAAAAAAAGAATTTGGCACACAGGTGGTCGAGTGGTTAGAGCGCATGCCACATACGCAGCCCACCTCGGTTCAAATCCCACTTGGGGGTCCTTTGCTGCATGTCACCCCCCCCCCCCCCCCTCTCCTGTT
Source organism: Scomber japonicus (assembly GCF_027409825.1). Lineage (NCBI taxonomy): Eukaryota > Metazoa > Chordata > Actinopteri > Scombriformes > Scombridae > Scomber > Scomber japonicus. The sequence continues at coordinate 8,533,794 of NC_070590.1, read as the reverse complement.
TCTTGCCTGTCTAATGTTAAATAAAGGCATCTGTGCCAAAAAAGAACTGTATAATTTTGAAATGAACTAGACGATGCCTGATTACTTCCAGGCAGAGAAAAAAAGCTCTGCCTTTAGATGGTACCAGGCTGACTGGGAGTAAACCCAGAAATAGATCCAACCGCCATGGATGTTTTACATGTCCCAGCAGGCCTAAGAGCATCTGGAGATCTCCCAAGAGGAGCTAACAGAAGGAACGGCAGAGAAAATCAACATGTGAGCCCTCTGAGCTCTGATGATACCGTAATTATGAACTTCATATCTGATAAATGATTAAATGATGTTGAACGTTTTTATGTTGAACGGGATAGTTGCAATTTGGTGTTAACACATTTTCACAGTCACCCACTTTAACAGGTTTGTGCAGATTCATGCTGAAAGGGACCTTGAATGAGGAGGAGGGCTTCTTCTGTCAAGAGAAGAAGGGGATGAGGGCTGAGGGTTTTTGTGCATTTCATTGGGGTTCTGCTGCTTGATTAATGTGGTCCTTCTTTTCAGCAAGGGTACACACCAAGAATTCTGATGAGGCAATCAGATTCCCTCTGTAACTTTATTCCTACAGCACAATGAATGAATGCATTTTTTATGGGACCCATTGTTTTAATGATGGATTGCATACTGCATCTTGAGAAAATGTAATACACCAGAGATCAAGTTTTTAAAAAATAATGGAAGTTCTGTGAGCTCTGCTTGCAATACAATCATTGTTAAAGACACAGACCTGAAATAACTGATATTTTAGATCATAACAATAAATCAAGTTAAATGTGCAAGGGTCACTCATTATGCCAAACCCACTAATGAACATTTTATTCTGGTTGGCTGGATCAACCATGCACCAGCCCTATAGTGAGAGTCTATAGTGTGTGTTGGATTTTGTCATTGACTGTTGGTCTTTAAAATTGAATTGCTACAAGATGATGAAAACAAAGGACAACAGCATGATGCAAAGCGTCTACTCTGACACTCATAGCTCTAGTGTAAAATACAGCAAAGTTAGCTAAACGTCTGTTAAAACAGATGCATGCCAGTGTCTCTACTGTCTCCTCCTCTACCATACAGTGTGGTTGGCTCTTCAACAGCTGTCAGCAGTCAACAGGAGCGACGCTCTGCAGTGCATTTGGGTTTTATAACTGAACTAATGCTAGGGTGCAAGCTGCATTTAACAGCATTAAAACATGAGTCTTGAAGGTAAGAAGTGACTCATGTTGGCAGTTGTATCAGTTCAGTGTGGGGTGGCTGCTATGCACTTGATTTGACTGTAACTTCGGTAACCGGGTGGAGATAAGCCTGAGGCGTTTGCAACCAAAACGCTGTCAAAACTTTCATTCACAATTTCCTCTGCAACCTTTTCCTCTGCAACCTCCATGAACAACCACCAACAATGACACAGAAAAAATAGCATAAAAGCACGAGGGGAATCGCACAGTTAAAGCACCCCAAATAACTGTCACTCCGACAAAACAGTCAACACAGGACGAAAAACGGGAGACATACACAGAGTGAAACAGATGAAGGGAAAGAGCAGGGGATGATGACATATAGGTAATTAGAATAGTAAATGAGGGGGGAAAGTATTGTCCTTGCAACTACACTCGTGTATATATATATATATATATACATATATATTTTTACTCAACTAGCTACTTCAGAACACCAGCAAATATTATTAACATCACAACAGACATTAGAATATGAACATTTGATATCTAGGAGTTCACATTAAATACACTACCACTGACTATCCCTGTAACAAACCAGCCACATTTTCAGAGTGAACTTACAGGGTTCAACCAAAGTTTTGACCATGTCTTGTGTTTGATATTAGGCCAGCAGCCATCCATTAACTTGTACTGAACTTGCACTGAAATATCAATCAGCTAGAGAACCAGAGCTAAAAAAAAAAAGCCTGGGTTTGTTTTGCAATCTGCCCCCAGTGAAATTGACTTTATTCAAATACATAGCCACTCTGGTGCAGCTGGGGGTTAAAGGTTGTTTGAATATCTTGCTGGTATTGTATAAACCTTATAAAATCTTAAATTTTCATTATTTGATTTGATTTGATTTCTTTGGGGGACCAAGGGGGCAGTGGAAACTTGCTAACAAACAGTTGCTTATATCCACATCCAACAGTTATCTAAAACATTATCATTCATCTGGAGTCATGTTTCTGTCCACCTGGTGAATGTAAGACCAATATTAACTCTCTTTTAATTTTGTTTTTGCTCTCTACCAACTCCTGAGGGACATATCTGGCTTTGTATCTGCAATGTTACCCAGTTATCACTATCTGTGTCTGTTTGAAATTTGGTGCTGAGCAGGCAGTGTTATGTACAGTCGTTTTTTAGAGCTCTGTCACTGAAAACAGAGAAGGACACTGAAATTGATGATTGTGGACCAAAACAGTAAAGTTGCAGCTGGGCAGCTAAACAATGAGTCGAAACTTTCTGTAAAGCTTTGTGAAACCGAGGGGAGTAGCAAAGATACTGCTTATTCTCTGCAGGTTTATCACCATGAGCAACACCTCTGACATTACACTGTCAATTTATATATTATTATTATACAAATATATTGATTATAGCCACATTAAGCATCTCTATCTCCCTAAAGACATGACACCCAAGAGAAGAGAACTGGTGATATGACATCACATATAAAAGCTGTGGGCAGTGCAAGATCATTAGACAACAGACTTGAAATAACCACCAGAAATAGACGATGTTAGCTGTGAACAACACCACAAATCTGGTTACAGGCTTGACTTGGATGGGTTCAAAGTCATTGACCGGGAGTCAATGGTCAGTTAGAGAAACATCAAGAAGGACATTCCCATCCAGTCACCAAAGACCAGCCTTGAACAGAAACTTTATCACCTTTCACCCATTTACAAACTTAAAGCACCTATAATAACTGAGCTACTTCATCTCTTGAAGAAGGAAACAACATGTGGCTAAGCTTTGAATACACCAATTAAATGTATGTTTTCTAAAACCATGAGATGATCTTTTCTCTCACTGTAGAGTTAGATGCTCAGCGCTGAGGCAACCTTATCTAGTTATTGCATTGAGACATATTTTTCATTATACGCAAGTGTTGATACATAATCAAGTGTAATTAAGATATTATATTTATAATATATTATAAATATATATTATAAAAGAATAACCCTGATCGAGTGAAATATCCCTTTTCTTTGCATTATGATGCTTTTCAATCCCGCTGAATCCTTTATGTTATATATCAAGAAACCTTGATTTTCATCCATCATACAGCTACATACACAAGGTTGCTTGCAGGCCGTTATTTAATCATCTGTAGATGTTTATAGTGATACACAGTATTTTACCTGGAGTTTTGGTGAACGAGTAAAGTTTGAATCATAGAAACAAATCTGTTAATCTGTCCAGTCAGCACAGGTGTAAAGCCAAGTACTGATGTTTCAATATCTGTTTTTGCTAAGAGAAACAAAAAACAAAACAAAAAATGCTTGAAAGCTTCCCTAAACCTGCAGAGAGAAAGCACGTAGCACTATCAGATGTAACATGTTTGTTTGATCGAGATGGAGCAATTATGGGTGAAAAGAAAGTGATGGTTTTTTATCAGTACAGCCAGCTGTGTCCCCACTGTGAAACACTGCCAGGGTGTATGAGCTGCAGCTGGCAGGAGAAGAGTCTTCAGCTAGTGATTTCACTGATAAGCACACCTTCAATCATAGAGGGAGGATTAATCAGTGAAATCACCTGTGTGAAAATTGGTTTGAATGCAGCTTTGCAGACTCTCAGCTGTATTGGATTTATAAGAAGAGATCATTTTTTACAGAGTCTGGGAAGAGCTGCTTTGTTTGTTTGAAAGGTTGAACACAGATCAATCTTCCTTTTCAAAACTGAGTAACATTTATGATCTGATAGTCTGCAGGCAGTCATGTGTTTTAATTATTACAGACATGTTCTGTTCTTTAGTTTCTGTACTCTAACACGTTATTTGATGGTGTTGGGTTGAAATTACTAAAGTACTATTATTTGTATATAAAAATATATTCACAATCAATATATTGTGATCTCGTGTTAACTAAAACAGGAAAACAAAACTAGCCATAATCATTATTATTATTATTATTATTATTATTATTATTATAAGGAGGTAACAAACAGTTTTGAATGGTAGATTTCATTTCACCATTAAAACCAACAATTAACACAGGCTGCAAACCACATGCTCTCCTTTTCTGTCAACTGTAGACAATCAACTGAGTCTACAGTATTAGTCATATACAAAAAAAACAAAAACTGGTATGCAAATTTCAAACAAAACTGCAAAAAACATAAACATTACTTTTACAGTCCTACGGAAGTTGTGTCTCCCTGTCTTTTGTCCCTTTGAGACAATAGGCCTAATTCACAAAACCTATACTAGGAAAACATGACTTTCGGTCACAGCTCCACAGTCTTGTCTGTCACTGCTACTGATGCTACTAAGAATGCTAAACAGCATATTTTCTACTAGTCTCTGCTTTCTCTGCTACAAATCACAATGGCATATGTTGTCCACAAATGTGAAAAGTTCAAAGTTGGACAAAGGATATAGATTCTTTGTTTGAGCAAGTGAGGACCCTCCCTATGGCTTTGTTGAGGTTAATTGTCCTGATATGAAAGGCATTGGAGGCGCATCACACACAGAGCTTGTTGAGGGTCAAATAAAACTGAAGGAAAACACACACCTACCACTGACAAGTCCAGGGTCAGCTGATGGTCACTAGCCTAGCTTGGTGTGATGTGGTCAGATAGTAGGAGTGATTTCACAATGGAGAGGGTGTAAAAGGATGTTCTTCATTCAGACTGATTATTTTTGCCCATTGTTACTGTTATTATCATCATTATTGTTGTGCCTACCTGTGTCTAACCCTCTCCTCTCTCTCCCTCCTTCATTCTTTCTCAACCCACCAGTCAAGGCAGATGCCCGGGTCTGTTTGTGCTTTCTTCTAGTTAAAAGGCAGTTTTTCCTTGCTACTGTCACCAATTGCTTGCTCACAGAGGAATCCTGGGTCTCTATAAATTGAATAGTACAATCTGAAAAGTGCCCTGAGACAACTTCTATTGTGATTTTGTGCTACATAAATAAAGATGAATTTAACTGAATTGAAAATGGGGCTTGTCTTATGAGACAGGCTCCTGGCTACCCTCCCAATCTTCTTTCGGAGGTGTCTTGATATTACTGACTGACGAGGAGAGGCGGCTTTGGATGAGAGGACAAGAGGTGTCTGATGTTACAGACTGGCTGCACCAGGAGTGAGAATAGCAGGCTTGCTGTGTGCTCACTGTACCTAGTTGTCTTTTTGACCTTGCCTTGAAGATCCAGAAGACCCTGGTAATTCACCATCATGCACCAGCAGGATCTCATGTGATTTACTGTGCGATGAGGGAAATTTGAGAATCCCAGAAGTAGTACTCCTTTATCCAACTAATTGCTTGTTCAATGAGAATACAGAGTCTGGCTATGGCCTGTGTCGTCTCGGTTTCCTCTCTGCTGAACTGGCTTTGGTGTCTGAGAGGTGGAATGATCAATTTGGCTCCAACATGCTCCAATAGCTTTGCAATGAGGAAACTCTTGTCTGCCATGATCTAATCCCCAGGCTCCAGTAACTCCAACTTCCTTACTGCCATGTCAACTCCTTGTCAGAGACTTAGCCAGCAAATAATTTGGAAGCAAACTCCAGTTAATACCTTGAAGGTGGTATAGCTTGTGTAGGTGGAGAATGTTTCAGAGTGGAGGGTAATTGCCTCTCAGGTTTCACATCTGAACTCTTTGCAGTCAACAATAACACTCAGATATGGGCCATACTGCTGGAATTTCACAGACATTATTTTCTCACCCACTACCGCGTCATCCAGACTTGAATGGATCTGAAGACAAGGCAGCTTTATTTATGTAGTACATTTCATACCCAGGGCCAACTCAATGTGCTTTACTTATAAGCAAAACATTTAACTGGAAGAATTGGAAGCAAAGAAGATAAACCCAATAATAATAACAATTGGAAATATTAAAACTAAAAACAAGAAATACATTAAAACCCAACTCTCACCCAACTCACAACTAAGTGCTCACTCCAAATATATCTGCCAAAACTTTCTCCCCAAGGCCAGCAGTGACACACAGGCAAAACATGAAAAATTCATCTATATGTTGCAGCTTACATCTGGGGGCTTGTCCTAATGACCTCTTTCTCTGTTGTGACACTTCCAGGCCTCGTTGCTTTGGACCAATACACAATCCTGGATACAGAGCACTCAACTGATGTCCAGAAAAACAAAAGACATGTTTGGATGAGAACCTTGTGAAATAGTAGAGGTCCAGAGAGAGCAAGGCTTGACACCAGTTTCTACAACTCCTGTGCCTAATCAAGAAAAAAGTTAACAAAATGTGAATATTTTGTGGTAGTTACCTAAAACTAAAACACATTTTTAGATATAGAAGTCCAAAAGCTATAAATCTTAAATAGTCGGCTCACACTTATTAATTGATATTAATGTATATAAAAAACTGTTAGACCATTACTGTAAATACATTCTTTATTCTCAATCTAATTCAAACATTTTCATACAGATTTCATCATTATACAATTATCTAATCCATAATTGCACTGCACCATTTGCTCAAGATAATTACACAATTATTACAATTATAAGTACAGTAAAAGTAGCCACTCATTTTATGCTATTGTTGATAAGTATTATTATGTAGTTTCCAGCTGGAATTAATAAAATACTCTACCTGGGCAAGGCAAGGCAAGGCATGGCAGCTTTAATTATATAGTGCATTTCTATCATAGTCTATCTCTATTTCTACACTCATGCAGAGTAAGATGGCAGTTGTATTCGTGTTCCTGCAACTATCACTCTTGCGTCAACACACTCATTCGCCATTTCCTCCACATCACAAGCACTTCTTCTTTGTGTCTGGTGTGGTTTATGTTCTCCACAGTTAATCCATAGAAATCTGGAAGGGTCACTTTCAAATATTTGTGACCGGACTCTGTGTTGGCATGGGCCTCATCCCCTCTGAAAGTACAAGGCACACACACACATACAAGTACTGCATCTTCTGACAGTAAATCCTGCTCCCTCCTCTTTTCTTATGAACAAAATATATCTCCTTTTTAAATGTTCATCACAAAGCTGCAAAATGACAATTATGAGTGTTTCTTTTTTTAGTTTGATTAAGGCACACTACATTTTGGGCAACTTTGGGATTCTGCCATTGTCCCAGCTTCCCAACATCTGGTTTACACTTGCATGATTATGGATATGGCCTATTGACTGTGGGGCTGCTGATTGATGGTAGTAGTGTGCTGATGTGGCTGGCGTGGGGGGGAGGGGGGCGTTGGTTGCTGCGTCGCCTTTGTACGAGAGAAGTCACAAGGACCTTTCCTCCATCTTGTCCTTTTGTAATACTTTGCCTTCAACTCACTGTATCCTTTTTTATTTTGCAATAACAAATCTGTACTTGAGTAGCCAACATAACAACACATATGTCCAGTGGTGCAAATATATTCAGACTACAGCGTATTGTAGAGGTGGACCAAAAGATTAATGCTGTTAATTGCAAGTTATCACAACATTATCCGCTTCACAGGCAACATAAAAAGTTGCTCTTTAGTTGTCCAGTTGCAGAACACATTTTAAATTTCTTGTCAAGGAGTGGAACCCTGCATGGTTATTTGCTATAAATTGTACAAACTGGTATACCATTTTGCATATTACTATTTGTATCAGCTGCCACTGTCCTTCTAAATTACCTTTTCTCATCTCATATGGTCTCTCGTATCAGTGAAGGATTTCTGCTTCCCTTTTGGGTGTAATTTACTACAATATTCTCAAACTCTGAGGTGATGAAACCCCAGAATATACTGCAATTTACAAAAGGCTGAAACCGGCCCATGTGGAATTTTTACCCGTATAGTTGAATCCAATATGAACCCCCCCTCACACACCACTGTCACATAAAACAAAAATTGTAACAGCTTTATTAAACCCATGTGCTTTACAAGAGCTTTGGGAGTGACAAAGTAAATTCATTTGAAGAGGACCGTCTGTCTTAATATTAATCGGACTATTTGATTAATTGAATGCCAATTCTATTTGCTTTCTGACTGATAAGCCTAATTTTACACTGCTGGGTAAAACATTTGATGCAGGTTGTGAATTTCAGACTTGTGGCTGGTGTATTGAGTACATCATAATTTAATCAGGTACTATATGTGTGTTTGTGTGTGTGTGTGTGTGTGTGTGTGTGTGTGTGTGTGTGTGTGTGTGTGTGTGTGTGTGTGTGCATAAATAGATTCTTACCCAATTAAATCTCCCCACGCATTTTTTTTTCAATTAACCAAAGTTAATTGATGAAAGTTTAATAAAAGTTCCAGGCGCACCAAGGGAAAACGCCAGTAAGTGGCTCCCAGTTTTTGAATCAGAGCAAATAGATGTTGGGAGTGGAACTACTTTTAATTCCCCATCCACTGATTCAAAGCATGTGAAATGAGGCAGGCTGTTGAAGGAGGGGAAACACAAGGAAAGGAACGACAGGCTGCTTCGCACTAGAAAAGAAGCATCTCATCATGTTTGAGATAATTTTTCTACCTCATCATTTTGTCAAGGGAGTAAGCAGTAGATGGACCCAAATGCAGGACTGATGAATAACTCTTTATTTATGATAATGTAGGCACAGAAGAACTGAACTGAACAAACCTGAACAAGAAAGAACTGAACAGAACAGACACTAGAAAAACCCAAAGCAGCAGAAAACCAAGAAACAAGACAAACACAATCATCTTCATAAGCAAACTGAAAACTTAATTTATCCTAATCTTAACTTCAACAAACTAAAATGAATCTAAAGAAACGTGCCTGTAGTTGAGAGATAGTCACACAAAAAAGGATGTGATGCATTTTCTGTAACCTTGGATACACAGTAGACAACATCAGGCTGATGATTTAACTGATAAAAGTGGGCAATTCCATTTTCTTGCTGATTTTGTTGGTCTTTCTAAATCACACAGCCTCCTGTATTTCTCTGTTTGATTTCCTTGAGTATTCAGTTGAGACAGTGACAAGCTGTCACTCTGTCTCACATAATATTAACTTTGTTGTGCAGCAGAAGGACACCAGCTATTCCCCCGTGTTGCTCTGGGACCTCACGTCGGGAAGTCTCGCTTGTTGTCCAGCTCTAATGGAGTCAACATGGCGGCCATCTGTCAGACAGCCCGTGAGCTGTGATGTTGTGTGGGAAGGGAACTGGGTTGGTGTAATGAGCCAGAAAAGCAGTGACAGGGGAGAAGCCATGTGGAGGAATCTTGCATCCATCTCTGTCTGCAACAGGTCACTTGATGACCTTCAGGGGCAAAACCTGGAAATCTCACACATTAAGACTTTCCAGATCAGCAATCACAGGAGGACTTTATGTCTTCATATTTACTATATCTTTAAACAAGATAGGGTGCAGGCTAGATTTGATCAGATGCATAATTGCTATACTATGCCTTGTTTAACATGTGAAAACAGAACAGAGGCTGTGGCAGGTAAAGTGTGGGCCGCACTCACCTCCACTATAAGCAGGAAACATCTGTCACCATGGATACTGATAGATACCTTGCTTCTTCAACTGAGTCACCATTATGTGCTATGTAAGCATGGAAGTAAATTCTTTAGATCTTGGGAACAATAGTTTGACAAATAATTCATTTTAAAACTATGGTCCACTTACTATCTTACTAGCTTTTGGAACCTTAATCCACATCTTAGTCTTAGAGGAGGGAGTCTATTCAGGTGTCATCACATGACCTAGGAGCCTTTTTCTGGTGAACAGGTGGCTGTAAATGTGGGATCCATAGACAGGTAACCCATGTTTTATAACCCTTACCTCTGTCCAGCGATCATATTTATTTAATTTTTTTTTACTTACTAATCTTTTTTACAACTTTTGAACCATCCATTAAGTGCAGGTGCAAGGGACAATGCAGTAAGGGCTTGGCTCAACTAAACAACAGCTCTGGGGAAGAAACTGTTCTCCGAGCTGCAAGTCCAGGCAGACTAATTCTGTAACTTCTGCCAGATGGTAGGGGGCTGAAGAGATGGTGACTGCAAGTCTTTTATGATGCAGAGAGTTCATTGGAAGCACAGTGAGTCATATATACTTTCCATGGTAGGTAGCTCTGTCTCAATGATATGTTATGCTGTTTTAATCACTCGCTGTAGATATTATGCTTGTGTGCTGCTTGCATACCACACTGTGATGCAATATGTCAGAACAGATTCTATTGCACAGTGATAAAAGTTGAGCAGCAGCTTTTGGGGTAGGTTTTCTCTTTTCAGTGTCTTTGGATATTACTGGAGCTGTTGGGTTTTCCTTGCCATCATTTGCCATTTTTCTACATCATGGTTCTACCACTCAACTTGGTGCCATGTTCTTTTCTGTATTTTCCCCTGCAGATAGTAGCCCCTCAATGTAGCTGATCATCATAGAGATGTAATATCATTGTATTTATTGTGATTCATCTATATCATGGCCATGACGACTTGGCTGGAGAGTGTTCATACAACCATTGAGTCTTTCATATTTTATGATACTGCTACTACTATTCACTAACAAAACACAGAGACTGAGAGAGATTCCATCTATACTCACATGTGACTTTTATAGCCTATTTGACCTCTACCTCTTCTCATGGCCTTGCCTTAAGGCAGACACATTCACACACACACAGCATCCACTTTTTGATACAAAGTTGTGCACAGTTCACAGCAACGAGTATGATGATACGTGGATGCATCATTATCCCTGAAGACATATTCTGTTACAGGATCTTTGGTGGTTTTCAGTCTCACTCATAATGTTATTCTGCTGCTGCAAAGCTTACTGTCATGTTACCAACTAAAAAAGTTACTTCCAAAGGAGTACAAACCTTTTGGTCATGAAGATAGAGCCATTTTGGTCTTTTACCATACATCTTTCCTTATTTGTGTGCTTTCTATTCATTTGGCAGATTAAGCAATGTGTTTACACAAACATGTTTGATAAAAATGGAAGTTGTATATTTACTCGCATTTCTGTGAAAAATTTAAGAACAATCTTAGGAAACAGAGAGAGATTTGTCACCTAATGTGCACACGATACAGACGTGTTACATTCTGGCTGCACCTTGGCTCAGCCATCATGGTTTCAGTGTTTACTGGAAACGTTTCAAAGGCAGTGCATTTAATGAATTAAATATGTGTCACATTTAATCTTCAGCAGGCACATTTATGATATGTGGTAAAAAGATGCTGCTCTTGTGTGCTGTTGACAGACCTTTTTTTTGTGCCTAACTTTCTCTGTGATCTCATTTTAAATGTAATTACAGCTGAACTCAAAGCTGAGCTGCTGTCATCAAAATGCATTATTTGTTAATTATTGTTAAAATAAGAGTGATGCTCAAATGGTATTCATGACCTTGTAGTTCACACTCATTCAATTGCCTGACAAAAGAAACAGATAAAATGTTAATTTGAATTTAGCTGCATTAAAACGCAGGAGCAAAGTGGGGATGCCATCCCTCGCTCATTTTCTGCTTTCTTAGAAAGAAAATATATTTATAATAAGACATTAATTTGAAGTCAATTGCCAATAAATATAAATATTATTATGCAGTTACAAGTTGACTTTAGCTTCAGCTTCAGGTGTGTGAGCTGTGAGTGGGCACAGACACCTTCTCTAATGGCCACCAGATCTCCTGTGCATTACCTTTAAGTGGATTTTGCTACAGTTGCAGTTTTAGTCTTTTTTCTTTTTGTTTTCATACCTTTTTACAGCTATTCTGTGTCTGTGTTCACTGTTAATGCTGCATTTTAGTCTACAGAGGACAAGTGTTTGATACTCAACATTGGTTTAGATACTGTATTATTTAAAAGACATTATTTCTGTAAAATTTAAGTTGAACTACCCCTGACTTCTAGTTGAGTCTATCAATCAATATATATTCTTTAAAGAATAAAAAAGTAGTTATTGTTCCATCTGGGAATATTGGAGTGTGATCCTGGCTGACAGGTGTCTCAGCCTATCAAACAAAGTCATTGGGTTTGCTTGCCCCACCAACACATCTATAGATCCTTATATGCCTGTGAGTGATGTTGCAGACACTATGTCCATGTCTTTATATAACCTTCTGTCCTGTATGGTCACCACCTCTGGGTTAGAAATCATAAAATCTTAATTATTGCTGAATGTGAGTTCTTGGATGTATTCCAGACTTCAATTGAAATGGGTGGTATTTAATAACAAAAGATGACTGACAGCACTGTTCTACACTTCAGTGGTTTGATTGACTGACTTTTAAATGTCATGGATGTTGGGTTGCCCTCTTGTCATTGTGCAAGCTATGATTAAAATTAAATTAATCTCATGATGTTATTTCAATAGGTCCTCGAAGGTGAAAAGTTCATTACACAGTGCTTCAGGAGGAAAAAAACTAACACTTTCAACGTGTGTGTTATTTCCTTCCATGATGCTTGTCTGCAAGATACAGTACTTTACATCTCCCCCTTTCTAATATCATATTTATGGCTCCAGATTCACTGGAATGTGAAGCATCCATATAACCCGAGCTGAAAAACAAGAAGCTTTTCCTCATTTATTATTTATTCATCTTCTCCTTTCTCACAGCTTCTTTTCAAGTTTAGCAAAACTGGCAGGCTGTGTTTACATTAAGCTACAGTATTATTCATGCAGGATAATCGTCAACGTGCATGAGTGTAAGAGGGTATACGGTCAACACAATACAGCATGTCCCATATTGAGCAATGTGTGCAGTCTTGATTTATATGTAAAAATATACACATTCATGTCATGTGTCTGTGCTGTTATTGTGTATGTGCGTGTATTTGCTTTGCAAAAAACTGGTTCATTGAATAAAGAGGCTGTATCATGCATATTTCCATGTCTATCCTAACATCCCTGCTGGAATATCTTTACATGATTTAAAGTCTAAAACTACTCATTTATCTCATGCTGACCGTTTATTTTACATTTACATTTACATTTTGTCATTTGACAGATGCTTTTAACCCAAGTGACTTAAAAGTGAGGCAAGACAATCAAGTGCAATGAAAAAGCTAAGCAACAAGAAAGAAGTGTAAAAATCAACAGTGTTAAAAAAGGTCACAAGACTCAATCGTTGAGGTGTTCAAAGAAGTGTGAGAGAGTTTTCAGGCATTCCTTGAATGCACCAAGAAGGTCAGCAGATTGTGTGGAGCTGCACAGCTCATTCCACCACGCAGAACTACCAATTAGAAGAAATCTTGATGCTGATTTTGAACATGGACATCCAACATCATAAAAGACATTATATGCCATCTTTAAAGCACTCAAACACATACGTGAACAGTGAGATTTCTGACTGTCTTTGAACTTGAATGTGATGCATCAGCATTACCAAATGCATTACCTTTAAGGTCACAGGCCTCCTTTGTAGCATTTAGTGCAGCCTCACTACATTCGCTGTACTCTACAGTGATGGAAGAAGTATGTGGTCCCTTTTGTTTGAGTAAAACTAAAAAAGTTTAAACTCAAGGTAAGCAACATAGGAGTCAAACTAAACCCTTTGTAAGGAGGTACAGGGTGAAAAGGTTGTAATGTACTGATATAACAAACTATAAGTTGCATTGGAGTGGAAATACAATGACTGGAGGCAATGCTGTCAATTGAAGCAACTCTGGGCTCAACTCAAACCAGTGAATAGCATCACACTTGAGTACATCCATCTTCATGTACAGTCTATGGTAAAATCTCAATCTAAATCTAGCTAGTAATTATAGCTGTCAAAAAAAGTAGAAGTCTTCCTCTAAAATGTAGTGGAGTACAAGTACTTAAGTAGATGTTTTTTCTACCACTGATATCGAAGTCTGCATTGATCTCTGCATTGTTATATGTCTGTCTTCATTTTTCAGCTAGCTATTGTTTTCTACAGGTTGCGTGGTTACCCAGAAGCAAGCAAAGGGAAGGAGTTTTATCTTCATGGGTTTTGTCAGCAGCATACCTGCTGAGTTTGACCCTGTCACATCAAAATCAATTGACTGCTGTGTGGTAGTGCAGTGCAATCAAATGCCATTCCCATCCTGAATCCCTCCCAAACAAACACAAGTTTGAATTTACTCTTGTCAGAATTTACAGTACCAGTCAAAAGTATGGACAAACCTTCCCACTCATTTGAATGAGAAAGTGTGTGGAAACTTGACTTGTACTGTATGTTTCCTGATGCCTGTTGAGTTGTTAGTTGTGAGAGTGAGAGGCCTGCTTCTCTATGTGTTACCTGTCCCTGATACAAACATGTAGGAACACGCAATCCAGGAAATGATATAAACTGGACATAGGCAACACCATACTGACTGAAAAGAAATGTCTTGTTAAAAATAATGAGCCATGTGGGTTGTCCCTGCACCAGCTATAGAACATGATATAAACCACACAACTGAACATGACAATTGTAACCTGTAACACTGCTTCAAATAAGCAAAGTTTCAGTTCACCATTGAAATCCATCAATCTTCAGATAACCACATAGTTTACATGCTGCATATAGTAAACCTACCATCTAATATGCTGGTGTGGAGGCTGGTGTGTCAGTGTGTCTTGGTTGGGCAGTTTCAATCAGACACTATACCTTCTCAATCAAGATTCTACAAGAATATAATAGAGGCCCATGTCTAGCCACAACTTCAAAAGGAAGGATATTATGCTTTTGATGATTTTCTATCATCTCCTGTCACAATGTCAGATGTAACATGGTCAAAGTTTCCAGACTTGAGTTCAATGTATGCAAACATGCTCCCTCTAGCTCCCAAGTCCTTGCTCAAGTGGGGATGTTGGGTTTCTTTAAATTAAATCAAAGAGTAGGTGGTGTAGGTCTAGACCTGCTCTATGTGTAAAGTGCCTTAAGATGACTTTTGTTGTGATTTACTGTGTCTACTCTGAACGCTTCAGCTAGGCATACATCTCCATTTTGTAATCTTTTTCTGAGGTTGTTCACATTGTCCACTCATATTTTTGAGAAGTTTCCATTTGGAGTGAATAATAAAAAAAAAACCCTAACCCTAACCCTTCTACTACGTTTTGCTTCCAGATCCTGGCCAATCACAACAGAGTGGGCTAATCAGGAGGAGGGACTTAAAGAGACTGGAGCTAAAGACGTGTTTTAGACAGAGGTTGAGCACATGACAATTTTTAGGCCTTTGTCACACTAGTGTCACACAACGACAAGTGGAGACATGCATGAATTCAGACTGAGAAATGATCCTCCAAGTATTCTGCTGTTAGATATTATTCTGACTCATGTTTGCAGTGCTCTGCATGAGAAGCTCATGAATATTTCTGTTGAAAAGGGTGCCCTTCTGTTAAAACCACCACACCGCTTTCAAGGCATTCTTTTTCAAAATCAGATTGAAACTCATCAAAGGCTATGTCCCTTTGTGAAGTTTGACTGAACAAAGAAAGCTGGCAGACGAATAAAACACTGCTTTTTCTCAGTAGAGAGGTGACAGTACAGGTGACAGGTCAGTACCTGCAGCTCTCCTCCAGAGACACAATCAGCTAATTGCCTGTACAATTTACCTTATGTGTCCATTACATATTAACTATGTCTTGATAATTAATCCTGCCAGGCTTAAAACTAATACAAATGATGTTGTGCAATACAATATTTCCTTCACAGGTCATATTTATTTCCAGTTTTTGTCATACATACTTGCAATTTTCCCCATTTCACTTTTTAAATTGAAATAAAATAGTATAAAAAAAGACAAATGATGGTAAAATTGTTGAAACAGCAAAACATTGACATCTGTATAATATTTCAGCCTAAGCCAGTTCCAAACATGAGTGGTTAACATGAAGAAAAATATAGAAGCTCTGCAGTCAGATGCTTTATATTGAGCTCCAAGCTCTAGGAGAACAGTTCTTTCAAGCCTGAGGCAACACATTATCACATGCTAGACAATAATCTTTAAATACTTGTTCACATGTGATTGCCCCAATACACTGCACAGTTTGGAACTCCCACATACTAATGGTTACAACATGAGAGAAACATGGTATAAACTTCAGATGTCCAACCACTGTTAATTTACAAGTTATACATGTGTTCTGAGAGGAAAATATTCACACTGACCATATCTGTAAACATTAGTTTTCCTACAACATGCACTTTAGTAACTAAATCAAGATTGACATTTGTGTAGGCCTTGAAGCAGTTCCTAAAGGATACTTGAGCAGGACACATACTGACCGAGTTAGGTTACAGTAATGATCTCTCTCTGGGCCCCTGAGTCCCTTCCTTACTGTACACGCTGACAGCTTTCGGAAAAGCCACGCTGATGTGAGAATTCATGTTAAATTCATGAGGACTAGAAGACAGCTTGTGCTGCGAGCTGTTTGTATGTTTGTAAACACTTATATTTTGTGGAAAGAAAAGCCTTGATGTGACAGATCAGATCAGAAAAACCGATCAGGCTGTCATGAGATACATCTACTTGCATCCATTTGGGCATTTATTTTTCATCACCGAGGGCAACGCAAAACACTCCAAAAAGGCACTATTTTCTCTGAAACAATGTAATAGATGCACCCCAAGTTCTTTTCATGTGTTGTTGTGGTTCCTCCTGGGAAATTTAACTTTCATCAGTCACAGTTTCTCTCCTTCCCTGAAATAGATTTCAGGCCATTACTGGAGCAGCTGGAAGAGAGGAAATTGCACCAACTTTTCCCCAAAAAGTCATTTTCCGTAAATGCTGTTATTAACTTCATAGAACCCCATGAGCACTATCAAATAGACCGTCCTCCTGCAGAAGTCTCCCGCAGCCAAATTGAACTGATGTCAATGTGTGGAGACAAATGGTCAGATTCCATTTGTAGCTCTGGTAATGCACGTTAATGAACAGAACCAATTTCCACCAAATTAAAATTCATTTGCATGAGCCTTAAGTGCATCTGGCGAATACATTTACATAAGCCAGGCAGGGCTTAGGGGCAGCACTTGAGGCGTTACTGTGCTTGTAATAACTGAATTAAAATTTTATTAGAAGCAGCTAATTTCAAGTGAAGAAAATTACTCTGACAAGGCGGATGGTTTTTGGGACACTGAATGGAGGCGAGGCAGGCGTATTAGAGAGGCCCTTCACTCTCCACGCTTCCTTATGTGACAGATTGATGCTGCAGATCATAGAGCAAGTTTCTGAAGGTTACTCTGCATGTCTATGTGTGTGTGTGTGGTTTTTAGTGTTTGATTTAATGCCTGCCATGAGAATTGCTCCGTGAAGGATAAATGAATTTTATGGGTTGGATGAAATTGAACTAAGTAGGTCATGTTTACAATATAAAGTCTGAAGATTATCACACAGCCAGTGTCTCTCCACATAGCTTCACATTTTTTGGTGATGGGAAAGAATTTTGCTCAATTTGGGCAATTTAACCTGCTCTTATGAATGTGTTTTATATTAAATTGGAATCTAATTCTGTTATATGCAAAGCTCATAAAGCTTTTCTGAATAAAAGCTTTATGCCACTTCTGCCACTCTCCTCAGATTGTAAGTCTGCCATGGCTCATAGTTTTTTAGTTTTACAGCACATTTCCACTGTGGTTCAGTTTTAGCGCTGTCAGCAACCTTATTTCAAGCGGAATCAAAATACCTTTGTGAGGTGCCCTATGTCACCATGCACCCAATTGTCCATAAAGTCCTGATGAATAAAAAAAAAAAAAACAAAAAAAAAAATTCCCATTTGTCATAGTACTGTAGCACAAGTGCTGCTACCGAGGGGTTCACCCCAGCAGGGGACACACAGAGACAGACAGTGGTTGGTTAGGAGTTCTCTTATTCACCGAATAAACAGGTGTGGAACTCCCATGTGCTGCTCCCCAGCACTCACAAACATCTCCACGTAATACAACTTAAATACAACACAGCTGCGACACAGCTCAGCTTTCTGTCTGCAGGCTGTTCCAGTTCAGCCACTACTGCAGAGACAAAGAGAAGTTGATTAGTCATCTCGTCCCAGCTGAGCTAATCAACTCACCTAGTGCTGCTCCTACTGAGCCAGCCTCTCTCTCCTAGCCCAAACCACGCCCACCTCCACAATCATATATCAACAATGAGATTGATAATAGGGCGTCCACAAGTGCCCAATGTTTAATTTATAAGATACAATGTATAATACAAGGAAGCACACATTTCGGGTTGTGCAATATTTCAATATTAATATTATCAAATATACATTTATTTAATGTGATCCAATAACAATATGTTACATGAATATGGTGCAGGTGGCATGTGCAGAAGCGCTCCATTTTTATGATTCCACCTTTAATCCAGTAAGCCAGTTACTGGTGAGTAAATATTTTTATTTCTTCTTTTTTTTTTCTAAAGATATGAGACTAATTTAATCCTATAAGCATGTTTCTACTTTCATTCAGTAGTATTGCTGTTCCTTAAAAAAAAAAAAAAGTCAATTTCCTAATCTTAATCCATTTTTTTCACCTCATTGGAAAACTTCAAACATTGATTCATAATTTTCCTAATCCAACAGAGGTGAGTATAATTTCTCTCTTGCAGTATGTTAAGTCTATTTGAGACACTTCCAGGTAGGGTGTGAGTTGGAGTTCAGCTTTTGTTTGCAGATGCTGTTTTTCCCTTGTGGAGTTTTCCTAAAAGCCTGTGCTCATACAGTAGATGTCTTCTGTGAATGTGTTCCTGGATCCAACAATCATAGTAAATGTGTTTCTTCCTGCAGCTGCATTTAATTTAAGGAGAAAACAATGTAACAAAGCTGTTACGGTAAATGAAATGGTCAGTTCATCCTTGCCAAAATCCATTTGAAATTGCAAGGTGTGATTGTGTTTCCTCCCAATCCTTCTTGTTCTGCAGTGACTGCTGCTAGGAGGCATTTGAGGGATTTATATACAATATGTAACATCCAGTAAAGGATAATATAGGTTTGTGTCATCTTAGCTGGTTTTTGCATCAGATGTTGCAATGAATATGGTATCTGGATATGTCTGGTATCTAAAAATTCAAGGTTTATTGCGTTAATTCAGATGTTTGTGCTTTCCTTTTGGATTAATTTAGTTCTGTTTTGTTTGCTGTTTTTCCCTTAACCCACTCTGAAGCCAAATCTCCCACAATGTGAGTAAATAGACATTTTAAGGCCTGAAATGTTCTGTTGCTGGTTGTTCTTAGGCGCTGGGAAGAGGAGAGTCTAATTTTCCTTCCCTTCTCTTTGGACTCTCCACTGCCTTGAAATAATCATCATTTTCAGAAAAATAATAGCTACCGTTGGTTCGGAAAGCCCTGAATGACTTTGGATCAAAATGTTCACACTTTTCAGAGTATCTGCAACAAATCTGTTTACTGTCGACGGGATCAAATCAATACTTGGTTTTTATTCGCCAAATATCGGGAACAAAAAAAACGTAGTCTGCTCCAAGTCTTATTTCCTTTTTAATTAAAGCTTGAAACATTTCAGTCTGCCACTTCCTTTTGTTTAATTAATTGAGGGGTTATTCTACACAAATAGATTGCTAATTTACTGAACAAATGAATGCTCCTGATGAGATTAAGCCATTTGTTTTTCATGACCCCATGGCCTTTGTATTTTATCTTCACCTTCACCACTAATATGGCTCTTCATGCAGCCTTTAGTGTTGTTTCTACATAGTTTTCAGATAACTAGTGTTCAATAATACATTCCTCTGACTGCTTAAATGTTTGGCTTTCAGGGCTCCGTCCAATGTTCCAATTTAATATGCTCTGACGCTATTACCTAACTTCCATCCTTTTTTGGTAAAACACAATATGCTTTTTTCCCCCTGTTCTGTAGTCTCTAAGGGGTTTCTGTGACTCATATATTATAGGTTGTCTGGAATGGCCTTTTCTCTGTATTCAGGAATTAATTACTGTATTTAACAATATTCTTCTTTTTTTCCCCACCTGTGATTGATTCCTTTGTTGGGGGAATGAGCACCTCTGTGCTTTGAGGGCTTGGTATGAAATAAGTAATTACCTGTGCAGGATGGATCAGAGGATGAAAATTAGGATGCAGACCAGACATGAGAGTGCAGTGTTTGTAGGGAGATAGAGAGGAGCTTCGGAGTGACTGTGGTTTGAAAAAGCCAATATGTGGTTTGATCAGAATTGGCTTGGCGTTGCCTGGGTTACTGAATGTAAAAATGTCTCCCCGGATGATTCAGGAGATCTGTTAAATGTCAAATATCTAAATTGTAATTCCAAAATATGCTGAGAGGCATTATTAGGAGGCAAAATCACAAGTAATATGAACCTATACAAAAAATATCTTGAGTCACATTTTGAGCAAGACAAAGCTACTATTTTGTACCAACATTCGGCCATTTTTTATAAATCCATTGTACAAGATGCAAAAGACAATTTTTACATAAAACCAGACCAGAATGCACTGTCTTATCTGTCTTAATGCTTAATGCTGTGACTATTCTTTTCATTTTAATGGCCACATGTGTTGCTTAAAGCAGTATCATGCCAGTAGTGTTGGGACTATTCTCTGCACTCTGGGAAATGTCGAAAATTACTAGTTGAAGTGACAAGGCAGGTTTGAGTGTAAATGGCTACACAGAGACTAAATTACACCACTTGATCACAAAAATACCTCCTGGAGCTCAGTGAACATCACACAGCAATGATATATAACGTGGTGAGATGGGAGATTTTTCTTTAGTTGTCATCATCTTATCAGTGAAAGCCCTCAAGCATTCAGATAAATGCCTTGAATTTTGGATTGAGCACACCGCATGCCATGAGATGTGACTTTAAACAAGATGAAATGGAATTAAAATGATAGGCCATCTCAGGAGTGCAGAAAGAAAATTATTTCCCTTTTTTTAGCTTTCTGGTTTCCAAGAGAGCAGATCTACATGATATTAGAAACCCAGGTTTCACATCCATCTCAGCACCACCCTCCCTGTATAAATCTGTTTGGTGAATAATAGTGCTGCTTTTCTATGGAACGGCCTAATTTAACATTTCACAACATGCCGTGAAGATTCAGAAACCCCCCATCAAAAGTAGTCTCAATTTCCCTCTCATGTATACAATGTATCATTTAATTCATGTAATGCCCCCTGCATTATTGCAGATTTATACTTACTAAAAGTTTAAAACCGCCAGGCATACCCTAGAGGCTGCAATGTTCATGACACCCAACAACACAACAGTATTGGGATGAATTCAAAAAGCCTTTTCCAGGCTTTGAGGGAGCCACCAGTGGATGTAGTCTACAAAGCCTGCTGGGGCATGATTGTTTACACACATATTGCAAATACTATAGCAACATTGGTGATTGTTTTGATTAAATGTCTTAATAAGAATTCAATAGGACATTATCTCATATTCTTTATCACAGCCTGCGTGTTGAAAATTTGGTGAAATGGGCCCCTGACCGACAAATTACAAGTAACTTTAATTATACATGATCTCCCTGAGGACTCTGCTTCTGGGCCATGCCCTGGTTATTCTTGCAGATATGATATTATCTGTGGTTGATTATTAAACTCAAGTTAGTTTCATGCCCGTGCAAGCTAATTTTCACACTGTAGTAAAAGTAGCAAGAAGAGAATGGCTGCGTGGGGGGTGGAAAAAATACTCCAAACTAAATTACAGCAGTTGATTTGCAATAAATGGAGTGAAAATTGTAACATACTGGTATGATCCCTGCAACGAAACTTAGTTTAATTCCTGACTGGCATTTTTAATAGCTTTCTCTCAGCTGAAGAGCTGTTTGTCTCCTGTTTCTCTCTGCTTTTGGACGAGTGCCTGGCCCAGGCAACCTGAACAGAATATATAGCATGCTGTATAAATCTGTTCAAAGACAGAGGTGACAGCAGCATGTGTGTGTCACCAACAACCCGCGAGTAACTGTCTGAAGCACAATGAGCTGCAGTTTCTGGCTGTCGCTGTCAAAATGTTGTTGTTATTGTGCAGCTCCAGACTGCAAATTACTCACACAGGCTGGACATAGTTTATGTAAATATGAAAATAGCAGGTATTTAACTAAGTCACTGAGCCTCAGACAGCCTGCAGAGTGGGGAAAGAAACACTTCCTTAAACAGCAAATAAAAAACTTTTAGGCAATGTTATGTAAAAACTATATTTCAGATTGATCAGGGATCAAATGGTTCATTTTGCCTTTCACACACTGAAGTGACAGATTGACTGTTACTCTTAAAACTCAACTGGATTGCTTTGACAAATTAAGATGATGCTGCGTCCCCGCATTTCTGAAGTACCAGAATCATTATTTAATCTCACAAGAACAATTTAAAGAAAGTAAGCATGACTGTCTTCATTCCAACAATCTCTTGAGAGTTTCCAAACTAAATGTGGTAAGCAGTCGATGGTTTGAAGTGTTCATCTGTTATCCATGGAATACATTACAGTATACAAGACCATCTTGTACACAAAGGAAAATCATAAATAACATTCAAAAATATAATGTATACCCATTTTATTAAAATTTATTAATTTATTATCAGTATTTTTTCTTTTTTCTTTCCTTCAACATGCAACAAGCCACTACCAAGAGATGTGTAGCTGGTCACATGCTGCACAGCTTGCAACATTTTACTCTGTTTAAATACACCAGCAGATCTTTAACGTGGACCCATTTGTGTCAGGTTGTCTTAATTATGTCTTTAGTAATGCAGTAATTTCCTGACAGCAGTTATTTACTCAAAGAGTACAATGGTCAATATTCAAGTGCAAGTAAGTTTGCTGTCAGTCTTCATCACAGCATTTGTAAGAAGAAGCAGTCAATAATTAATTCTGGAGTGCAGCACAGTATAAAAGTAATGATTTTGATACATAAAAGCAAGACATGAAAAAAACATAGAAGCCTGAGGCTACACTTTAAAGGCATGTACTGTGTGTATGTGAAAACAGTATGTTTATGTCATATCATAACATGTCTCAAAAGAAGAACAAATCATTACAATTGTTGTTTTGTTAAAGGATAGATTCACATTTTTTCAAGTGTGTATTAAAACAAAAGTCAGTAGTCATAACACCAGAAGAGGTTTTCCTCACTATAATCATTCCTCCTGTTCACACTAATTATTAAAATATCCCCTTCTAATGTGCTTTAAATGTAAGTGATGGGGGCCAAAACTCACAGTGTGTGTCATTTTATGCAGCAATTTGTTTAAAAGTGTATCTGAAGATTATGAGGCTTTAGTCAGAGAATTAGTCATGAGAACAATTAAGATTTTTTTAAATTTGGGGCTGTTATAGACCAGTAAAAAAATCACTGCTTGAAATTTTTACACATAATCATACACACTGGGCTGTCTACAATAATAACACTATTCTTTCTGATAGAAAAATCAAAGCACGGATACAGTCAAAAGGAAGGTCTAGTTGAATTACTGTACCCCTGGATACTTGTAGCTCAATTAAAAAGTTTATCCATAAACAAAGGGTAAATATGGTTCTATTAAACATCGGCTGTACTTTAGACCCAATCTGTCTGACTGAACCTTCATTTGTATTGTTTAACCCTCCTGTTGTCCTCGAGTCAAGGAAGGAAGGGAAGAGGAAGGAAGGAAGGGAGGGAGGAAAGGAGGGAGGAAGGAAGGAAAGGAAGAGAGGAAGGAAGGATGGAAGGGAGGAAGAAGGAATGAAAGAAGGAAGGAAGGAAGGGAGGAAGATAGGAAGATAGGGTGAGGAAATAAAGAGAGAGGGAGAGAGGAAGGGAGGAAGGAAAGGAAGGAAGGAGGGAAGAAAAGAAGGAGGGAGGGAGGAAGGAAGAAAGAGGGATGGAGGAAAGAAAGAGAGAAGGATGGAGGGAGTAAGGAAGGAAGGGAGGAAAGAAGGAACAGTCAAAACAGACGGGGTCAATTTGACCCGGGAGGACGACACAAATTGTATAATTTGTAGGAAGTTTGTTTGTGTTGTAAAACAAAAGTCAGAGTCTGTGTATTGTCGAGAGCAGAGATGAGCTCCCATCATTGCCAAGGGGTTCTTGCCGATTCCACTCCCTTCTTAGCACCTTAATCGGGGCTCTACTCTGGGAGATACTCTGGCTGCTGAGAGTTTTAAAAGCCAGTAGCCTGTGTATCTATGAATGTGTCATGTTGCACGCTGTCAAGTTAATGATCAAGGTAATGTGTTTTTTTTAATCAAGCAAGGAAGTAAAATGGAGAGGAAGTATAAATGGAGAACATTAAAACGCAAGGAGTGAGAGAGTAAGAAAAGTTGAATTGCATCCTGTGCTCCTCTTACATCACCTGTCCTTTCAATAAAACTGTGATGATCATCAGATGAGGTGAGACTGTCCAAGCCAATGATTTACCACCTGCTTATGTTCAGAGCAAATCAGGGTTGAGCTGAGGTGTGGTGGTTAGGGTCTCTTTATTTGTGCTGTACAACGTAACTGCTGTGAAACAATCAGAGCATAATGTTTTATTGATCTGATTCACTGGCTTTCTCATTACCACCACCCTCTCTTTATTCACTCTGCACCTCTCTCAACCACAAGCTGCTCTCTCTTTCTAAATTTAGTGACTTGTAAAGTTAGAAAGTAATGTCTAACTTTACTTTTAATCTTATCAAACAAAAAAAAGCCCTCATCTCTTCCTAGTAACATATTTGTATACCTTCATGGTATGGTTTTACAGCTGTGATTGGCCACCACAATGTGATGTCAGATTGCAGTTCTTCAAAAATTGACTTTGGCTCCGACCGCTAAAACGCACTATCCCCATTCAAATGAATCAGAGGACGGGCGTTTTCACCACACTGTCTGATTTGGTCTGAATACGACCTACAGACAGAGGACAGATTTAAGGAAAAACCAATATAAAGTGTCTTAGTATGATGTTGGGCCATCACATGCTGCCAGAACAGCTTCAATGCTCCTTGATATTGATTCTACAGTCTGTGTACTCTACTGGAGGGATGAACACCATTCTTCCACAACATATTCCCTCATCTGGTGTTTTGATGATGGGGTGGAGAGCGCTGTCTTACACGTTGGTCCAAATTCTCCCATTGGTGTTCAATTGGGTTGAGATGTGGTGACTGTGAAGGTAATATCATATGATTTACATAATTTTAATACTCAGCAAACCCCTTGACCCCTCATGCCCTATAGATGTAGTCATTGTCATCCTGGAAGAGACCACTCCCATCATGATACAAATGCAATTCAACATAGTATTGATTTGCAGACACCCTTCCCTCTAACAGGACTAGTGGACCCAAACCGTGCCAACAAAATGCCCCCCACAGCATAACAGAGCCACTGGATCCCCTCACTGTAGGGATCAAGCATTCAGACATGTACCCTTCTCTTGGTGTACATCACATGACCCATTTGTCAAGGATAGGATAAAGGACGACTCATCTGACCATATCGCTTTTCTCCATATCTCCATAGACCAGTGCCTTTGGTTTTTACACCACTGAACTCCCAATCCATCTTTATAATGAGGGGTTTATGCACTGCAACCCTATTATAATACCCCTCTCTGTGTAATTGTTGATGGACTATTTTTTGACACAGTCTGATCACATCCTGCATTCTCAGTCATATGAGGAGGAGTCACTCTTATGTTTTTCCTTACATATTGCACTTACACTTATATTACACAAACATCACGGTCATTAAATGTGTGCTATTGACCATAATGTCTGACCCTGAAAGGTTTGGAAAAAAAACTCCAATCACAAATAAAACAAGTAACCTTTGCTGACTTTTTTACATCATTGTTATTATGACATTTATTTTATACTTCTCATACTTGATTTATGCCTTTTATACCGTAAGATGTTTTTACTATGATCCACTTGTTTTCATTACTGACATTATTATATTTTTTTAAATCTCTTTATGATTGTTTATAGCTTTTTATTTGTACGTTTTGATCCTTGTGTCTCCTGTTGTTCCTATTGTTTCTCTTGTAAAACACATTGAGCTGCATTTTATGACATGAAAGGTGATATATAAATAAAGTTTATTGTCATTATATTGTTATTATTATATCCATCTGCCACATTTACAGTCTTTTAACATCAAATTCCCTCTTTGTGTTTCCTCTAGCAGTGTTTCCCTGTCGAGCTGTGCTGGAAGTATAGTAACAAAAAGAGGGACTATGGCACTAAAAAGACTAACGTTGAAAGATACTTGATTTGACTCATTTGGATGACTGAAGTGTGATATTAGCTTCAGATAAACATTCAAATACATTTTTTACACATAAAGGGGACTGTGGATTTTGTCCTCCATCACTTACAAGGTGAAGGTATCTTCTAAAGGTCAGTATGAACAGGAGGAATGATTATGTTGAGTAAAATCTATATAAATGTTCATTTGAGCTCCTGACTATTGTTTTAAGACCCACATGAAAAATGATGGACCTGTCCTTTAAGTGTCACACCATATAAATTGACCATTTATGACCTCTGTAGATAGATTTATTTCAGCAGCTCAAAATGTTAATTGGCTATACTGCCTGCAGTGCACTTCTACTGAGGGATGTTCCTTTGGTAGCTCATTTAGCAAACCAGAGTAGCCATACCAATATGTGTATACTGCTACAGTACACAAGAAGGAAGGGTTAGCTAGAAAGCTAATGTGAGCTGCAGGTATAGAAGTGCGGGGCCTTTGTGTCTCAGACTACTATCTAGCTGTTAGTCAGTGTCATCAATGTAAATGTGTCAATATGCACAATAATGAAAATAAAAAAAGTATTAATATTTCCCTTTTGGGTGCTGATATCCTTTGTTAGTTTTTTGTGTAATGAAAGTTCAGGGCATATAATTTACAAGACATATGATCTCAGTTGGACTCTAAAATGGTGTCCAGAGGATGTGTTACATCACCTAAAAACAACCCTTGTTGAACAGCTCCAGTCTGCCTTTTTTTAAACAGCGAGGCATGTTAAAGGATTTGACCCGAATACGTCCACCCAGGTCCCCGGCGACCCGAGCCTGCCGCTGCAACACTGCTACGGCTGTGATTTCCCATTAGTGCGTGACAGCAGGGCCGTTTATAGCAGCAAAGCCCTGTGGAGAAGCAGGTTAGCTGTAATTATTCAGCTGATAGGTTATGAGCAGAGCAGGGCTGTCACACCTCTCCTGGCTCCCTGGACTGAAGGAATCACAACCCAAGAGGAGCCTGTGGATGTTAGTCATACAGGCAGCAGCAACCATCTCCCCAGAGAGAGAAACTGTGCTTTCACAAGGAGTCATTATATGTTTCATTCAAGGACTCTTCCAGTTTGATCTCCAACATGTGACTAATACTTCTATTAGCGTGGTTAACACACATGCTAATAAGGTGCTTTTTATCCTGACCCATTTCTGCACACATATTTTCCAGATATGAAAGATAAAAGCTGACACCAAGGAAGGAAAATGTTTTATTTTTCAGTCAGGGCAGGATTCAATTAGCATTTTTCGTCTCAGTTTTTGTCTCCAGCTTGCATCTATCTTTCCATTTCATGCTGTCTGATGTTCATATCGCACATCATCAAATGGAGAGGGTGCAATTTGCTGGGTCGTAATATGATGGAGGCGAATGTCGAGCTGGATGTGTTGGAGATGGAATTTAAATGACAGTGGGCCTCTCCCCCTTGTAAAATTGACTCGACACAGTGCATTACACACATAGCTCCGTAGTTAGTAGTTGTGAAGATTACTCGCCATTCACCTCAGATTGTCTCTGCATATGTTTAGAACTTGAGATGTCAAAGTTTCAATCACACATCTTTTCAAATGGCACTCTGACTCAACAGCTGTATGAGGATAAAAATAATATAACTCATCAAAATGCATACCAGCCAGTTACTTCTAACCAATTTCACTTCAGAGCAACATTTCTTGGAGTCTGGATTCATTGTGTGCACAAGCCCATTGCTGTAACACTCAGTGACCATGAAAACACATTCAGAATGATAAAATACGACAAAGAACAAGGGCAGATGAGTTTTCTTTGAAGTTTATCTTAATGTTTTGAGATGTCAACTCAATTTCTGTCTTTCTTTCTTTCTTTCTTTTTACTTTTATAGCTGTAAATTTAAAAAGCAGAAGCTCTGACGGGATTCATTCCCAGGTCAAACAGAAGGCTTGTTAATTAGAGGACCAATACAACTTGTACTGCCTTAAAGTATAAAATGACATCCATAAAGTATTAAAAAGTTGAAACGTGGAACGCACTACTGCCGACCTCAAACATTGATACTTGGTGGTGGTCTCTCTCTGTACTTATCCCATACTGTACTACACTCACCCTAAATGTGTTTTAACTGTCTTCACCTAGAAAGTGACAAATATAGTACACTGAAGATGCCAGTAAACAGACCAAAGCTGAGTCTGAAATCATTCATTATTTAGTAGTACATCATATTTATACTTTGAGTGCCTGAATTCTACATATAAAAAAATACAGTTTTATGCAAAAGTGCCAGAAGGTGAAGTGATAATAAATAATAGCTCATATGTATTGTGTGTGAAAGCCCATTGACTGCTAGGCGGCCATAATCATTCATGTTCAACTTAATGGAATGAACTGGTGTTATCAAAATGTGCTTTCAAGATTAAAGAAAGCTTTTATTGTCATTATCTCTGAGAAACAAACTGCAGTTGCATCTCCCATCAGTCATAGAGCTATGGAAATAACAAAGTGCCCTATATGAAATATCTAATTTAACAAAAAGACAACCTTAGAAAAAAAGAGGGAAAGACAGATGAGATGTAAATATGCTAATATAATATACATATTTAAAACCACTGTAGTAACAATGAGTTGTGAAATTGAATGAAAAAACTATATTGTAATAAAAAAATAATATGGAAGTCCAGCCTGGTTCACCCACACCAGATTAATGTTGAAGTTTCTGCTATTGCTTCTGCTACTGTAATTTAATGGAATACTGGCTTATAAATACACACACACACACTCCTTGAGTTTAAGTTGTTTTGCTATTTTTTCTCTCCTTGTTTTTTATCTAATATTGTCCCTTCTGTCTTTGTATGGGTTGAATCTCCCATTCATTTCTTCTGTATGTGGAAGCTAAAATGACTCAACTACTTGTAGTAGTCACATTCTTTGGTATTTGTTGTCCCTTTTCCCAATTTGTCGTAGCAGGATATCCATTTATCAAGTGTTGTTTGCATTACGACACCCTTTCTTTGGCCCCTAAGAGAAGTGAGAAATTGCACACCCACCTCATTCTGATCCCTCAACTTACTGTACTGCAGACCTCATTTTAGCAGATTTAAGTTCTTTTCACATATGAGCTAATGGAATCGTCAGGAAAACCAGGCCTAAACATCCTCATCAACATCCTGAGTTTCCCTTTCATAGCCTACATATAGCACACAGCAGGATGTCCATGTCAGACACATTCTCATCTACTGGACACACTCTTGGTGTGGTTTGGTTTAGGCGACGGGTGGCACCCATAGACATATACGCTGCATTGACTGCCGGTTGGAGCGACGTGCCTACATGGCGGCCATCTTGGTACAGGGCCACTCCCTCCTGCAGCGCATTATGTCTATATAGGAATGATGTGTTTGCACTATTTAAAAGTGATCATACATCACTCAATTGTAATTAAAAAAAAAGAAAAGAAAATTGCTCAATTGTCAACATATTCACACGGGTTGTTTGTTACAAATGTTAGACAGATAGACAGACAGATAGATAGATAGACACGTTTTTAACAAATCAAACCGTTTGGAAATCGGTCGACATTTCAGTGAATGATTCTACTTTGAAACTGTGGAGTAGCTCTTACTTCCGTAGATATACATGCACTACTGCCTCTGCTAGCCCTGTACCAAGATGGCAGCATTTTAGGCACACCTCTCCACAGTCAATGCGACGTCTATGTATATATGTCTATGGTGGCACCGGGAGAGAGTTAGCAGGAGGCAGGAAATGATGCAAAAAAAAGTACACTGTGGTTGAAATTTGGTATTCTTAAGCTTTCTCAGGAAGTCCTCTCTCCCAACGAAAGCGCATTCAGGCCCAGTCAAAACAATGCATCTTAGCCAGCCTCCTGCGTTTATCCAGCGCCCACTTGTTCACTGTGAAATCTGAAATGAAAAATGACCTGCTATATTTACACATGAGGTCAGTTGGATGTTATACAGACTTTGTATAAGGGAGCTGGCAGGTTAAAAGTCCATTTAATGTCTGGTCCGACTGAATTGGACATTTGTGGTCACACGTACAGCTCCTCGAGAGAATATCAGAACATTTCAGGATTGCAGTGCATGTGAGGCCTTTTGCTTTTTTGATTGAGGACAGTTTTGAGCATTCTGGGGCCAACTATGGGTGAATATTTAATCACCTTTCAACTGGGATACCTGTGCTATTCCTTGACTAAATATAGCCTGCAGGCTTTATTTTGTTGTATTTTCTTCTTTATACACATTTGCTTGTTATTGAAGGGGCATTTGTCTATTATTAAGGAGGTATTTAAATATAATTGAACAGGCATTTGTTCATTTTTACTATTATAGAGGCATTTAATTTATAATTGAAGAGGCTTTTGTTTATTATTAATGAGGAAGCATTTAATTATAATTTAAGAGGCATGAGTTATTGTTGAAGAGGCATTTGTTCAGTATTACTGAGAAGGTATTTAATTATAACTGAAGAGGCATTTGTTTATTATCATCAAGGAAGCAATTTTTCACCGTGAAGGCACTTGTGAGGTTTGTTTCTCCAAGTCAATATATTTTGGATTTTTATGTGGTTGAGAATTGGTTCTCAGGTTTCTTCCTGATCAGCCACATCAGGAAGATTATTTTAACTGTACTGTATGTACTGTACATTATTTTAAATGTAATTTCACGACGATCATATTCAATGTGGAGTCTTTTGTTGCATTTGTAGGTTGTATGATGTTGTGTAGATCTGTGTTCATCAAAAAAAAAAGAAAGTTTGGTGACATCAATTTCTGTTGACTGACAGAAATTAACTTTTTTTGTTTTTAAAATGTTTTTTCAGCAAAGACGCCTTTATTCAACATTAGACAGACAGGAAAACGGAGGGGGGGGGGGGGGGGGGGGGGGGTCATGCAGCAAAGGTCCTCCGGCCAGGATTCGAATAGGGGTCGGCTGCGTATGTGGCATGCGCTATAACCACTCAACCACCTGCGCACCATAAATTCACATTTTTATGAAAAGTTTGGCAGTCTATTTCATATATCTTCTTTTCTTTCTTTTTTTTAACCTTGGTGCATGTATAGCAAAGACAAAGGTTAGAGCAATTTCTGCAAAGGCTTCCACTGTTTGTTTGACCTTGGTAGCATTAGACCTCCAATAAGATCCCCAGACTCATACTCAGGTATTGGATTTCCCACTAAGGTTGATGACTCACTTTGTCAATAAAAAAAGTGAAAATGGCAAATGAACTTTGGGCCTCAGCGGCTGCTGTCCTTTGCTCAATCTGGAAATTACACCTTCACGGCTAGCTTACGTTTCCCTACAGAGATGATGAGTTTGTGTGACCTCGGTTTTATCAGATTCACAATAAGACGTCTGCTCTATACAGGTGCTGAGTCAAGGACCTGAGTGGCCAAACACACTGTGGTTGGAGTGGGCACACTGTGGGTGTAAAATGATCATTAATACAGACACTGAAAAATGACAGGATAAGTTGTTAAAGCAAGTGAGCCAAATGCATTTATGTTAAAGTGACACAGTCTTCTAGTGGCTGTCGTAATTCTGACAGGGGAAAAAGGAGTAAATCCCAAAGGCGTCAAAGCCCACATTGGGAAGAGGTCTTGGTGGATGGATGGGTCAACAAAAAAATCAGACAGAGGGGATAGCTATTCAATTCCAGTTTCCAACCACAAATCTACATTTATTCATTTATTTATTTATTTGTAAAATCACATTTGTCTCCTAACCTCATAGGACATGACTGGCAATTTTATTTTGTTTTTAACCTCCAAGAATTCCCATGTGCAGAGCAAAATGATCTACTTACATTGTAAGTATTGTGTGTGTGTGTGTGTGTGTGTGTGTGTGTGTGTGTGTGTGTGTGTGTGTGTGTGTGTGTGTGTGTGTGTGTGTGTGTGTGTGTGTGTGTGTGTGTGTGTGTGTGTGTGTGTCCCTGATATATCATATTCCTCTGTGCTGTAGACCTCCATTATTTTTTGAAAAACTATATGTACAGTAGACAAGCAAGGTCAAGCTTGTTGTACTACACATCACAACCTCTTGACTTTGTACTACATTGTACATTTCTAAAACAACTTACTTCAAAGTCAAGATGTTCTCAAGCATAGCAAAGCACTGTAAATGGCACCACAGTCACGTGCATGCCCAGTGTCTTATAAAGAACTACTCTCCGGAGATTGAAAACGTGATCGCTGTTAGTCAATGTCAGTTCATTATTGACATAAACTAATATGAGATTTGTTGAAAATAAAACAATATAGAAAATCAGTAACTATATCATTTAACCATCTTATTGTAATCAACAACATAGTGTGTAAGACTTGTTGCTTATACATTATCAATCTTTGTTGTATTATAATATAAATGTATTAGCCTGGGGGGATATTTAAACTCTGATTACCTCAATTTGAAGAACAAAATTTAGTGATGCAACAGCCTAAGGCTGCGTTCAGACTGCAAGCCTAAATCCAATGTTTAGCCAATCTAGATTGGAACCAGATGGCTCTTATGAAGTCATAAATCACATGAAATCCGATTTTTGCAAACCAGATTGAAACCACCTTTGGGAGGTAGTATCAAATCTCATTTGGACAGATGTGTCTGGGTCTGAACAGCTCCAAACAATCAAATAGGTTTTGACTGTCCGTGATGTCTCTCTACGTCTCTACGCTACGTCACTCTATGCGACATCAGACCCGCGCTCAGATTTGAATCAGATTTGCCTGCAGTCTGAACGCAGCCAAAACGTTTGCTCTGTTTTCTTTCTGTGTTCCTGCACTCCTCCCCAGCCCGATGTTTCTCTCCACAGCTGCCCTGCATCATGTTCGTTAGTCCAGCCCTGCCCTCAGTGTTTTTTTCCCCTAGCCTTCACACCTGTCCTGTATCAGTCTCGTGAGCCCTGCCTCCACTCCTAGCCTGCCCTTGTTTCGTCACCTGTTCTCTATCAAATTACTATCCCGGCCTGTATTCAGTCTTGGTTTGCAGTTCAGTTTTGTTGGATTTTCTGTTCAGCCCAGCCCTGCCTTGTTCTTACATTTAGTTTTTTCTCAGCTCAGCCCTCTTTTTGGTGATTGTCTTTGATTCCAGGAATGGAGATCGTCTTATTTTCCCTCATTTTCAGGCATCAGCAGTGTTTTTTTTCACATTATAACGTGTGAGCCAACTGGAGTATTTTTGCAAGTTAGGCCACTGTTGAATCATACCTGTACAATACAATGTTCTTGAGGCAAAATAACTCAGAGAATAGATCCAAGTTCAGATTGTAA
Organism: Scomber japonicus; assembly: GCF_027409825.1. NCBI lineage: Eukaryota > Metazoa > Chordata > Actinopteri > Scombriformes > Scombridae > Scomber > Scomber japonicus. Next base: position 8,500,250 of record NC_070590.1, on the reverse strand, counting down.
GCAGGTGGTGCTTAAGGTACAACAATAAACAATTTATCCTTTGGGAAACATATTTGTACCAAATGCCAATCCGTTCAATAGTCGAGACATCAGAAATATCCATCTGCAGGTCATATAAGATTCAAAATCAGGTAATCACCAAAACGTTTTGAGTACAGTACATTGTCTAGAAATCTTAGAAACCAATATAGTTGAGATATTGAGATATTTCACCAAGGCCTAGACCAAGTTGTGGATCAACTGACCGTCAGATCAACATGACCCATACAGCCACAATTTGGCCTGGATAGAATTGTCATACCTATGAAATTAGTTTGAGCTTTTATTTGTTAACACACAGGAAATGCTGTTCATTTTTCCCCTTGATATATCCTTGTTAAAGAGAACATTCAGATTTAATTAATGTTAATACGTGTTCTGAATATTTTTCTTTTGTTTGCTTCCAATGAGTCTTTTTTCATTAACCTGTGTGAGCAGTATGTTATCTGCAAATGTTCACACAGCATTTAAATGAAAAAAAAATCTACATATTAAAGTACAAATAGACACAACCTACAAAATCATTTTCTTTCTTTATTGCTCAGTATAAAAAGAATATTTGAAATTCCATGATGGGTCTGTACAAGATTTGGTCCCTTTTGAAAAACAAAAAGATATGTTCTTGCAGTGATTTTGCACACTGTGCAAGAATAATTGTTCAACAGGTATTCGGCCTTGTCCACAGTTTCCATACAGTAAGAGTTTTCAGAGAGTCCCATATACATTGCTGTATGATGTTTTTGGATGAAAACATGAGGATCAGGCATGTCCTACTGTTGGATTTTTAAGGCATCAATTGAAAAAGACCAGGGGAAATAAGGCAAGAGAATAGACCATCCTTTTAAATCCAACAGAGTCTGTGTTCAACAGATTTACACCCGCAAAGGAAGAAAGGAGCATCTTTGCAAATTTTTGATTCTTGGAAATTCTCGAGGTCCAAACTGCAGTCTGTGAAAGCTCCATGTTTTCCTGGTTTCAACAGGATAATCAGGTTTCACCGTGGTTCCTCCACTCTGGGAAAGACAGAATACAGACAGAGAGGAGAGTAGGTTTATTTAAATCAGTTTATATCAGTATTTTAAAAACAGAATTGAGTAATTTAATCATATTAAGAATTTCAGTAGAGTGATTTACCTGCTTCCTTAGCACGAGCTCATGCTGTGTGATTGGATTTTGGATGTAATTGTGTGTGGTCTGACAAGCTCTTCAGCTCTCAGCCAGTGCACTCGATCACTGCTGTACCACGGGAAATGTTTCTGAAGCGGCACATTATTCACTTGTAGCTTCCATTCTCATCTGGACAACAGTGACACAGAGGCAAAATTAACAGAGAGCTTGCAGCATTTCAGACAAGTTTACAACAAAGTTTAGAGAATAAGGTTGGCATTTCTATTCATCTCATTCTCTATACTCTCACAAAAAGACCAACACCAACCATGCATTCATTTTGTCCCTGGATACTTCAATCTGACTTTACTAGCCTAACAAAAGCTAGTACCATATGCTATTACTCACCTAATCAAAGGTGATCATTTCCTAATGATCTTGTTCTTTGGAAAATGCCTAATCTCATCATCCAGTGGCCTCAGTCAGTGCCACGGTTAAAGTGCTCCAGCACGGTGGTGTTCGTTCTCTCGAACAGCCACTGCTGGCTGAGAGACGAGGGGTCACATGTGTTCATGTAGACTCGCCGCTCGCCCGGGCTGCTGTCGATACAGCTGTTACTGACGGGGTGATACAGACTCTTATCCTGCAGGAAAGGATGTGAGAAAGAGCATATGAAGAGATAAAGTACCACGTTATTCACAAGTAAAGAGTTGTAATGTTTTTGACAAGACATTTTATTTCTCCCTTTATCTGATTTTTGGGGGAATTTTGGTAAAATATTAACTGACATACTTTGCTTTATATTATTATTAACAACTGGCTGTTTTCCCCAATAAATACTGATATTAGTACACTGTAATTTTCACAATGGATAAACAGAAAGAAAAAGTATCCTTCTATTTATCAATATGATTATGAATTTGACAAGAATGCCCAAGGTACATTATGTAAATGTTCACACATTCTAAATCGAATGAAAGCATCTTTGATTTTATATTATTTATTCCACTTATCTTACTTACAAATGAGAAACCCAGCAATAAAGTCTATGTCATGAAAAGCAAACCAAGTTTAATTAAGGAGCTATTTTCCCTCTTAAAGACAGGCCTTGATGAGGCCCCACTTATTAGGGTTGTTCCTGGCAAATAAAGAAACATCATGTATTGCTTTTAAATTAATAATTTGGTATTCTAATCCAAGGGGGACATGACTGTATGTCCTTGCATAAACAGGCTTTGAATGTTTTCCTCTATTCAGAGTAATGATGAAGCTGCTGCATTAAACTAATATAAGCAAAGTGTATCAAAGGAGAGGTTTTCAACCCTGACCTCATTAAAATGGTTTCTGCATTATTTATGATGGTGCATAGTGCCACCTTGCTTATGGCTTTGAGTCTAAGAAGAAAACTCTACTGCAGCTTACCTTTGTCCAATAATACAAACCAAAACATGATCAAACAATTTTTCAAATACAGGAAGCTCACTGTGTACAGGTGTTACAAACTATGGTTTCTATATAGGCCTTCTGACATTACACTTAGCCCAGGGCAAAAATTATCCTTAGAACGTCCTTAGCCCCAGGCTAAGAGACCTGTTAGCCAGAGGCTAAGAAAGCTTTCGCACTGGCACACTCCAAAGTGGGCTTACTCTGACTTTACCCTAGGGCTTGCCTGCCCTGCTCCGGAGCAGGGTTAGCCCTGAATTTGTGGGTAATCCCCTGAAAATCAATTTAACATGGGGCTTAAAGGTGCCAATGTGAAACAGGGCTAAAGTAAACAGTGAAGTAGGAAAAGTGACATTTTAGAACACCAATATCAATTCCAGCAGACATTTAACTCAGATAGTAGAAGTGTACTTTAAACATTAACTTTTTTTCTTTTCTTTTTTTTATGGGGGCGGCACAATAAACTATAAGTGCAACATGAACATATTATCATCTTATAAAGGAAACCACAATGTCTAACATCAAAATCATGTCCCATTGTCCCATTTCAGATACTGCATTCATATGCATGTATCTGTTTATGGAGATCATGTAAAAGTTGATGAGAGCAGTTATAAATGAATCAAAACAGTTTAGCTATGACCAGCTCACAGGCAGCTGTAAAATCAGACCAATGAGCTGAAAGATGCTCAAACATTTTGTAGAACTGCAGAGTCGAGTGAGCTCAGTGTGTTTGTTACTACTAAGTGTCCCTTTTCACATTGCAGATAGTCATTTGATTATACTTTTGTCAAATAAATTGCAACTTGAAATCCACTATGGTGTTTTGAAAATCCATCAGTGGTTGTATCAAAACAGACATTTTGGCAGACAGCAATGGACACCTCTCTTACCTTCCTCTCAATCTGTCCCACCAATCAGACTAGAGGACACTGTGATGAATGGGCTGAAAACACCACATAGCTAGTAGCCAAACCAGGTTTATCACATTTTTGTGCAAATTAAAATGTAATGCCATCAATGAAAAATGCCATCTTGTTTTGTTTGTTTATGCATCCCTCAAGTTTTCCTCATATTATTTCATTAGAACTTCAGCAGACAGCCATGATTATGAAATGATTCATTAATTTACCTAAATTATGGTAGGTTGACCAAAGCAAGCACAACAGCACACTGTTAGCTGAAAAGAGGCAGTAAAAACTCCACTTCATTCACTTCTCCACTTTCCTCTCCCATACCTTCCTGTAGCTCCACAGCTGGTTCCCCTTCATGCCATGACAGTCGTACAGAGTGACCGGGCTGTTGTGAGAGACGGCGTCAAAACAGACCTTCCTCGTGTGCATGGGATCACCGACCCGAATATCCTCCCTCCAACCAAATGTCAACACCTGCAGGGGACAAATCTCAAGTCAAACCAACATAAAATAGTGCAGCTAAAAATATCCAGATGAATTAACATATTCAAGACATACAGGACTGTGCAAGTATGACATATGCAGTGCAGTACAGCAGCCTTATAGATAAAACAAACTTTTTTACTTCAGAAAGCGTAATGGCTGACCCTCACCTGCCCATGACTCCAGGCCACCTCACCCCGCCCCTTCACACAGCTCTCCAAGCGGATGGGGCTCCCCGATACGAAATGTTTAATCTCCATACATAGGCCGCTACCCACATTCCGTATCTAGAAAACACACATACACACAGAAACACATGAGCATGGAGTCAAGAAGACGAAGAGGACATGTCAATCAATACATTGATCGCACACATTTTCTTGCATACAAAAATGAAAATGTAAAGTCCATAGGGTTCTGTGCTGTATGTGTGTTGTATAGTGTATATATCGCACATGGACTGCCTTTGATGTAGATAAATATACTATATGAGCATTTCCCCCTAAGTTATTTCACTTGCATTACGTAGTAGTAACTACATGTCGGTTAGATAGGAACTCTGTCAAAAGCATGTTGGTTGCTATGGAAACCAGGTTGAGTTCAAAGTCCCTTATCTGAGCATCTTCAAAACTACAGTCTGAAAATACTTTCCAATATCAAAATATCAGTTGTGTTTTTTTTAATTTTTTTTTATATTGGTTGAGTGACTTTTCTTTAGTTGGATCACATTTTTTATTTCCTGTTTGACACTGGGTTTTTTTAAGTCTGCCTCTGACTGTCGACTGTGATTATTGTATTAAGTTGCCTTTGACTTATTCAAATAAAATGATGAGAAACTAAACTGACCCTGAGCACCACAGTGATAAAATCCTAAGCTTTTTGGTCTTATTAATATTGTTAATTTGACTTGAAATCATACAAACCACTTCATATGGCCTTAAGCTTAGAAATGATCTCCCATTACTGTCACATCACAAAAAAAGTCCACACTGCTACTATTCATTACAGTTTACTGTGATGTATTTGACTTTATTATTAGTTTTAGTAAAGCAGCTGAAGGAGTAGAGGTGAATGAAAATCACCTTCTCTGTCCAAACACCTTTTAGTGTCAGTGAGTTATAAACAGAAGGAAGAGGAGATGCAGAGAATTGGACAGATTATAAGAATCGATGGAAGCTGCTCTGGTCTACAGGAAACTATCAATTTCTCTCCACAATTTCCACAGCTGCCAATGGACCTTGGTTACAATTTTGCTCTGGCCCTGCTGGCAAGACCCCAAAGTTTGGCCCTTGGGACATTCTGCTGGTGGTTGCATCATGTTGGAGGAAAAGGCATACATCTTGTCTTATTGCAAACATGTTTCATCACTGTCTCTTGTCTGTTGTTACCACTGGGAATTTTGCTATCACAATTCCAAGCTTTATCCACTCCCCTCTGCTACTAGAATTTAATTTTAATAAGTCAAAATTCTGTGTTGCATTGAACATGTGTGTTTTTTGTTGGTCCCTTTATTATCCAGACAGAGCACAAAACCTAACCTGCTACAAAACCCAAACCAATCCTCATACACAGTATGCACAAGAAATATGACTCTGCTACCACCACCACCTCCAGAAAAACTGTTCAGCTTAGTGAAATATGCAAAGGTTAAACTTAGACTACTGAAATGGTAACTAAACTCATGTGCTCCATTTCAAAGACTATTGTATACATTAAGCGTTTAAATGACTGTAAGGTTTATTATTTACTTTTTTCATGTTTAAATAGCTACACCAATATCTTTAAAACTGTTATTTTAATCTTCCTCACATTTACCTTTGCATGAAGTGGCTCATTGATTTGTAAATACTGCACTGTGTCTCCATGACTTGAGTGTGGATATATTAATGATATCATCACAAAGTATTGTCATGATGGATCTCATTTGATTTTTCCAAGAGCCAGAATTGGTGAAGCATTTGGATCCCTATTAGCTGTAACCCAGGCAACAGCTGCTCTTCCTGGGGTCCATATAAGGGGAATTATAAACTGCTGACATTTTCAAATTAAGGCTTAAAAAACACATTTTTCACTTTGCTTTTAGCTAAGGAACAGTCTTTATACATTTTATCATAATCTTCTTTCCTTTTTGATATTGTTGTTCTTCTAACTTTTGTGTGAAGTTTTAAAAAATATATATATTTTTGAAGTAATAAGACAGAGGGAGGACCAAAGAAGTAACTTTAAATAAACCTATTAGTGCTGACAGTGGGTGGGAGTTCATTACCTTATTATCTGATGACTTTGTTCTCCCACACATCTATCTGTCAAGTATGCATTACAGCGTAAACAGTACATCCCTGAAATGGTCGTTGTGTCTGATGTGTTCATGAAACCAGAAATGTGTAACTTCTCATGATAAATTCCAACTATTATTTATTCATGCATGTGGAAATCTGGAGGTTATATTTCTCTTTCTTCTTCACTATGTTCTTATAGTTGACCTTATTTTCTCTCAGCTTTTACCTCTCCCCACGCAGCAGCAGGAGGCTCCACCGGTGGGTAGTGTTTGGGCAGATCCCAGGCCACCTCGTTCATGAACCACTTGAAGCTCTTGCAGATTAGGCGACTCCTCAGCTCCTTCTGTGCCGTCATATCTCCGGCTGACAGGTGGCGATACTCCGGCCGGCGCTGGTAAACAAATTCAGCGTATTCATCCATCCACACCTCCGCCACACGTTTTAGGTTCTGAAATGAAATCAAAGAAAAAGGGTCAGGTGGATTAAAGCATTCACTCAACAGATATCTCCTCTGAGCAGGTGTCTCAAAATGTCTATTAGCTTGCCACAAATGGACTCAATCTAGTCTAAGGGAGTCTGCCCTGATAATGGCATCCATTGCCCGCATACTCTTTCGCCTTAATTTGTGATTTTGATCAGAATAACTCAACATAACAGCAATATTTTGTGTCTTTGTTCCATCTATGAAATCTTGTTAGTAGCTGAATTGTAGCTGACCTTGTTGATCTCTGTGAATTTTAGTGCCACTTCAATAATAAAGATTTTGAAAAATAATTTTAAAAATGAAGAGGTATAACCCTGATTAGAAAACTGAAACTTCAAATATGTGCAGAGAACAAAGTCTGAGTTCTTTTTTTCTCTTCTTTTTTGTACCTTTTTATGTAAATTTTCTCCTTCATTGCAGGGTCAGGCTGATTCAGGGCCATCAGCATTCCACTGAGGTCCAGTTTAAAGACTGCTGGTCAGAATAAAAAAGCAAAACAAAGGCCAGTGGCGTTCAGTCGCATACTGAGCCAAACCGAGCCAAGTTCCAGGCTGCAGCTGAGGCATACATAATGTATGGTGTTCGGCTGCATCTCAGATGATTTAGCACTTTTACACAATTTCTCATTCTGTGTAGATACTTTGAGGAATACAAGGAACAAAGAAACTTAAGCTCATTCTTCACAGTAGCACCGGAAAAGGGTATAACTCGTAGAAAGCGGATACGCCACATACTGCTGCCGCTCATTTGGTGGTCTTTTGTTTGTGGATGCTGAGCCGACAGTAAAGTGCGCTCATACGTAAAGGAGAAAGAAGAGAAAATAGAAAACAAACAGGCTGTTATTATTGTTCCTGTGCCGCTTAAAACTAGTTTTACACAAGGACGAAGTGTTTATGTTTGAGAAAAGTCTTTTGCCAACTGCTTGATAAGTTTAATCAGAAGAAGATGCAGTTTAATAGTGTGTGTGGACATTTTGGATATACCAACAATACCATACTAGCGACACGATATCAACATATAGCCTGCTTTATAGCTTTTATTTAGATTAAGATTAATTTTGTATTTTTGTTGTGTCCTATATTTTCAATATGTTTTGAAGCAGAAAGGTTTATCAAATATTTAGCTTGCAGTGCCTCACATTACACTACAGGTTTAGTGTTTTGATAGATAAGGTAGAAAAGGGTGTCGGAAAACCTGCACCACCTAACCCTAAAACAAACAAACAAAACAACAAACAGCCTATAGAGATAAGCTTTGATTAGTCTTGTTACAAATCTGACAAATTTGTTCTACAATCACACAATGAAAACTATTGTTGTTTTGTGACTCAGATGTACCAGCATGGTAGTCAGACTGAGAGGTTCTGTGGCAGTATTGTACTGACACTGAGTTGCTGTTACACAATAGAGAAAATCTGTGACTGATCTGCTGTATTGTATTTGGTCTTGGATGGTGTAGGTGTAAAGAATTACCTTTGCCAAGCTGATCCCTCCAGGGACCTTGTAGGGGACGTACTTCCTATAGATGTGTCCTACCCTGGAGCAAGGGATGTCCTCCATCCGACCACCACACATCCACACCTAGAGAGAGAGAGAGAGAGAACCCTCTTTAGCAGGAGCTGTATTATACTTAGAGGCTTTGTCCATCTGGATATTCAGGAAGTTTTGGAAAGGTAAAGCAAGGTGAACGAAGGAGACGATCAAGGAGATGAGCAGAAGACTGATGGCTAAGAAGAAAGAGGAAGCGTAGAGTGGGTCTAACAGGCTTATAAATCCTGCAGGGGACAGAGAGGAGCGAGTGAATTCAGAGGGAGAGGCAATAAAGACAAAGATTAGATGGCTGGATAGTGGAGGAGGATGAGAAGACTCCAAAAACAAATTATGATAGGATGGTGAACTGACTTCACCGGAGCAATAGGGTCAGATTAGAAAAAAATGTGTTGCTGGGTTAAGTCACTGTTAGAGTGTCTTAAACTGTGTCAGTAAGCTGTATTGCTGTAGACTCTAAATGCAAATAATTTTTAGTGACATATTTTTAAAGCTATAGCTTTATTAGCCTATCTCATGTAACAGAGCAGTAGATCCTCATTTTACTCCTCCAACTATAATGAAGACAACAGTAGTGGTTATCTTTCTTGGCTTGGAAAAGTTTAAAATAAACCTCAAGAAAGAAAGAGAGGAGATGAAGAGGAGGAGGAAGAAAGGAAGACTTACAGACAGAAGGCGAGCGAGAAAGTGGTCTTTTGTTTCTATAGAAGACAATAGCAAAGTAAAAAGTGTGAAAATGAAAAGCTGTATTTAAACATGCAAAGGGAGAGAGAGGGTTAGTGTTTCCAAAAAGTCATTTAATATGTATATAATATGTATGTTGTTTGAAGGTTAGAAGCAGACTGAAACTGTTGGGAGTTCAGGAGAATGGACAGATAAAAACATACATATGCAGGCCAATAGACTCTTTATCCCAGGTTCAACTGCACACTTGCTCCTCCCTCTACTAGACTCTATGGAGTAATACTCTTCTCCAATCACGTGTACAAAATTTGCATATACTGTATATAGTAGCCCATCAGGATGTGCCTACTGATTATGTTTGCCTCATACAGTATAAAAAGCAACATCTCACTGCTGCTTTCATCTCTCTCACTTCAACAATGGTGAATCAGCTCACTGATCTTAGTTCTTCACGGATGGAATCCCCACTCCGAGCTCATTCTTGGCCAATGTGCACCAGTATCATTGCTACCGCTGATGGGCATCTCTTTGGACCAGGCAGAGAGCAGCATGATGCCCTGCTGATGCTGGCAATCTCTTACTAAGCTGTGAGAAGAGCAGACCGGGGCTCGAGAGTGATCTCCACTGCTTCTCTCGACTCTCCATCGCTGCCGTTGCTGGACACCTCGACTGAGACTATCCCCTGATGTCCAGAAGGTTACGGCCATAGCGGCAGAGCATGTAGCACTCCCAGTATCTCCACATAACCTGCCTTAACTGGTCAGCCAGCTTTTAAGCCTCAGCTAATCTGGCTCAACCTGCTTTCTTTTCGCCTCTGCTCTCAGAATTTTGGCAGTGTCTTGAAACGTCCTGGAGAGAGCAGCTGAAGATAAAATGACTAGTTGCAGGACTTGCAGGAAGGACTTATTTCCTTCTTTGGAGTGCAGGGCCACACGGACACAGACTGTCCTGATGCCAAACTGGTGCAGGGACACGTAATCTTCAAAATGTACAAATCAAGGAGTGCTAATAAATTCGAAGCAAATAAAGTAATTAAAGATATACAATGCAGGAATGGCCTCTTATATATCAATGACACAGAGACATAGAGCAGAAGAGAGAGACAAAGACAGCAATGTAACCTGGTCGCTATGCCATAGAGCCCTGACCTCACAGCCTGTGTGCTGTTATTTGCTGGTAGCTACACATCAACTGTCCTTAACATACCAGAAAAGTCCCAAACACAACAAAATAATAAGAAAACAAGAGAATACAGATTCTTTTAGGGAAAATTCTGCATTCTATTCCTTTTAAAACACACAAGCTATGACCAATCCAGTTTGCATTATTCATCGTGTCCCCTTCATTTAAAAGTTGCTTTCCTTAGTAAATTGATTTTTTAAATTGTTTCGGCATGGGAATAATTTCAAGCACCAACTGAAATTAGGCTATTAAACCATCCAGGCATAACTAAGTAAGCCTCGTGACCTTGTGTGTCTATTATTTTTACTGCAGCACCATCATAGTCTCTGGTCTGTGGCACATGAAGAAGCTCCACCACCAGCAAACCAGCTTGAATCATGCACACATCTCAGCTGATAGAGAAACTACAGAACAACAAAATTCACTCCAGCTGCATGAATAAAACATATTGCTGCAAGACAAAATCTGGCAAGTGCAACAAAAACTTGAGTTGTGTCTATCGGTGTCACTATGAATAAAACAAGAAGTACTGCTTCCCACACCATCCTGAATGGACTTTAAACAACCTATGATCTATATTTTAATAAATGTGTTCATTCTGGCTTGACTTTATTATATCACCTGCATCTGGACCTGAGAGCCAACAATATGCAGGATGATGTCTCTTACTTTTTTTCTTGCCATCAGTGACTGTTTGATGGTGTTGTCATGGAGACAAGCATCATAAAGTGACTGCATTATCCTTGTAGCAAATCATTATTTCTGTCAGCTGTACACTTTGCCAATATGGGTCAGTAGCTGACTATCCATCTTAAATTCAGAATGCTGTCATAAATGAAAAACTTTGTCATTTTTGTTTTAATGTATGCTTTTAGAAAGTTTTCTTTTGCCAACTATTACTTTTACTCTGAATAACTACTTTCTTTTTGGCTCCATCCACAGAAGTTTAATTGTTTATTTCTTCAGAGCAGCTTTGTCTCAAAGAAATGTTAGTATAACTGAAAGTCCAATTTGCTGGAGCATTATAAATAATCCATCACAGGTTTTATGTCTTACACCGTCCTGTCGCTGTGCATGTGAGGTCATATTGGCCCCTGTGCTCTGTGTGCATGTATGTCCTGATATTATCTCACTGTGTGAGCTGGAAATGATCTGTGTTCCCATACCAATGTCACCAGGATGGAGCTTTAGATTAACGGTACCCGTGAATAAAGTGATTGTGTTTCACATGCATACAGGGCCTGGCTGTCTGTGGGAGCAGCAGTTTGGTTGTAAGGATTAGTATGAGAGCCTGTTAATCTTCTCACCTCGGGAGACTGGCTGTCTGCGCCGTATCAGCTAATGGGGATCTTAATAAAAAGGAAACCAAATTGAATATCTGAGGGCATAAAGTAGACTTAAGAGGCACAGCTAGGCATGTGCTGATAGCAAAATTTAATAGTATGAGTATCTTGGCCAAAATAATAACCTTGCTATATGATATTATCACAGTAATTACTTAAATAAGATGAAAACAGTACTAAAACAGAAGCCTTTTCACACCAGCACTAGGTCATCACTGTATTTTGTTGAGGTCAAATACTTGAGACTATGAGAAATGCACACTTTTAAACCCAGGGCCTACTTAAAGGAGAAGGATCGTGATTTTTTTTCTCTTATTGCAAAAGATTTCATGTGCAGAGCCAAACCAACAATGAATTGACCCCATCTGTGTGATATACCTTATTCATCTGTGCTGTATAGACCCTCTGTTGTTGTCAGTGGCATAAATAATTCAGTTTTAAAGATAAAATTTAGCTAAACATTATTGCAATGAAATATTATTGGATGTAAATATTACTATTTTACCCAGTACAGGGAGGCATGGCCATCAGGGTCAAACCTATAATGAAGAAGAATGTCTTGCTGGTAAAAATTTAGTTGAGGAAAAGCCAGAATTATAATTTTATTTTTTAACAACAACCAGTAAATGTTGTCTTCAACTGCAGACGTTCATAAATAGAACACAATGAAGCAGTAAATGAGCAGTAAATATTGGCTTACAAAATATTTTTAATTATCATGTAATTGTTGTGACACATTACTGTCTTTCTATCACCCTGATGTATTTGTTTGTTCTTGTTTTTTTTTTACCTTGAAGGAAATCTCATATTGTTCTCCTCCCCAGATCTCCAAACCAGTGTCGTATCCTCCCAGGTCCCAGAACCACTTCCTGTCCACAGCGAACAGTCCACCTGCCATCACTGGCGACCTGGAGGACACAAAATACAACACAAACACTTTCAGTACAAAAGCTCTACATATGCAATCAGCAGCATTACTTTCCACTTTGTTTTTGTTCTGGATACGTGTCTCACCTGTCAAAAGAAACATCTAAATGGATGAAAGACTAATTAACTTACTCACAAATAACAACAGCTAACCCTCAGATCATCACATTGTCAGATTGAAAGGAACAAAGATGACATGGGAAAAAGCAAGAAAGAGAATCTGAAATCACCTTAAACTGAAAAGTGAGAGATAAACTGAATAAATAATTATAATGAAGCACTTTATAAACTTTAAGTTACTTTAAGTTTTATTGCTATGAGAGAAGGTGTCTCATAAGATTAAATATGACTGTGCATAATGATGTTTGGGGTAAACTAAAGCAGGAAACAAGGTTCTTCTTCACCCTGATTGATAGAGAAATGTCAAACAACAAGACAAACAAGAGTGTTGAAGAGGAAGTACAGAGGTATTTGTAATGACTTTGAGATTCATTTCATATTTGTTCATCCTTGGAGAAGGAAAATGGCAGAACCATGGGTTGTTATCACCACAGGACTCGTACATGTACTCACTGCTCATGAGGCGTGGGAAGCCCTGGAGTGTTTTTCCACTGCCAACAGTACAGTAGCTGCCCTGTTTGCCTTTAATTGATCCTCTGCAGGGAGGACTTTGGCGAAAGCATGCTACCTGCTGGCTGGCTGCCTCCAACTTTCAACTGAAAGCTTGTAACTATGACAACCCAGTATACCTGCACGTGTGTGTGTTGTAATATTTCTGTACTGTAGAGGAATGCATTACTTGTGGGGGGGATAGAAATATGTGGATGGAGGATGTGCTTGAATTTGGAGTTAGTTACTTTAATCGGGTTAAAGTAGGTCGTGCAGTGGAAGGAGTTGGGGTTAAGGTTCAGATCTAGTCAATGAAGTCCCCTCTCAAGACAATCTGATGTAATTTGTTTTGTGTCTGCACCTGCTACCCCAATTTTTGTGCCTCAGGTGTGAAGCAGCTACAATCAAGTGCAGCAGAGAAACAGAACAACAGCCTAACAAGCCCTGTACTCAGCTGCACAGAGCTTGTCACAGCAGACAGAAGCCACGGTTCTCTGTGGTGGGTTAATTGCTACAGCACTGTTCAGAGCATCTTCATTATCTGGAGAGAAAATAGTACCACCGAAAATACTCACACACGCACACTGAGATACTTACTGTCTGTGTCTCTCTCTATACTTTTTTTGTTGTTATCCTCACTATTCCATTTTTTGTTCTCAAAGAAATACACAGTTTAAAATGTGAGTGTTAAATATGAACATCTGTAGGATTAAAAGGTGGCCACTGAAATGAGTGTTTGTCCTTTTGTGGAGGACATCAGCTGTCAAAGCAGCTACAATGAATTTCAACTGCTCAAACCACTCCTCCAATATCATTTACTTCTTTGCCTGATCCATATGTTTGGTAGGTTTTGAAGTGTTGGTTGTTAAATACATTACCTCCACTGAAGCTATCAGGATGCACAGAAGGGGAAAACAGTAATTCCTGGTTCACTTTATGGCCAGTGCACCAGCATGGGAATGTCAAACATCTGATTTAAAAGTTCTGTAGACTGTCAAATAGAGAGAGATTTATCTGGGGGCGATTAGCTTAATCTACATTGTGTGAGATTGTTTGAAGAGGGCTTGAATGCAACGTTCATTCATTTATATGTAAAAGTCCCGCACTGCAGCTTTAAAGTCAAAACAATTTGGAGTGATAAAAACATTTGTGTTTGCTGTGCTGTCTGTGAGTCGTGCTATCTGATGAAACTGTAAGCTGCATGTGTGACAACTGAATGGATTTGTTTGCTGTGTAATAAAATTTACATAATATTCAACTTGCTTTCTCAATGACACAAATATTCTGTATCAGCTGATAAAAGAAAAATGTAGATTATACGGCAAAAAGCATGTGGACAATAGAATATGCGATTGTTTAACCAAAACTATGGATTTCAATCTGCTGCTAGAACAGCTTTCACTCCTCTGGTTTTCTGCCAGATTTTGGAACCTGCTGGATACAGGGATTTGCTCACTAATGCCACCAGAGCATTACTGAGATGTGATGCTGGGTGATAAGGCTTGGCTCAGAGTAGGCATCCCGATACATCCCAAAGGTGTTGAGGTCGGGGCTCTGCGCAAGCCAGTGAAATTCTTCCACACCAATCATTGAACCATTTCATTACATGCCTGGATTTGTGCAGTGAGACAGTACGCTATTGCCTAAATATCACTGACTAATGACCACACTGTCGACATACTTGTGGCTATTTTTTGTAAATCACATTAACTTTTGACAAGTTGGCATTCCAGGCTAAATCAAACACATTCTTGTGCCTGCAGCTGTTTTAAAGTAAAAGATCTCAATTCGTGCTACTTCTTGAAGTCCATTACATGACAAACAATAGACTTGAAGCTTAAAAAATGTGTTAGAGTTATGTGAGTGAGGCAATAAACAATATGTAGCAGGTGTGGGCAGTGGTATTAATTAAACTTTAAGATTAAAAACAGACGAGCATGAGATGGGTTAGGGTTAGGGTTAGACTGAAACATGTCCAATGTCGGCAGCTGCAGTCACATAATGACTAAAAGAACCACTCCTTGTTTAAAAAAAGTGGTCTTATTCTATGTTAGTACAATTCTGTGCACAAATCATGAGTTTGAAACAATGTAGAGGAATGGACTTAATTACCGCTGAGACAAAGTAAAGCAGAAGAGAAGCAGGAGCAACCAGATTTATGACTCTCAGCGTTTGTGTGATGTCTTAATTTACTGTAAGAAAGTTCATACTACATTGTCAGAAAGAAAACACACTGTGCAGCTGTAATTACCTTCAGAAATTAACTGGTAACACTTTGTTGTTGAGAGAAAGCACAAGATACACAAACATGCACGTCTTCGTTTTCCCTTCCCCCGACTGTCACAAAGAACAGTGTGTTATAGAAATCTTGAGCTCGTCAATACAGTATCTCCAAGAGATATGTCTTATGCAAACAATAATTATTGACAAACACAAACTTGATCGACCGAGAAGACAGCAGTCATAATTCAAAGTGCTGGTGTAGACTCAGTGAAATGCCATGGCAAATATGAGGGAAAACTGAACCACTCTCTGTTATTCAGGCAACATCCAGACGACCTTGTCCCTAGTCACAACATTGCTAAAAGATTGTTTACTTTAGCGCTGTCTCTATGGCAACAATCATGAAACCTGGACAGCTCGACTGGGAAGAAGACAGCTCCCCGTCCCTCACTGTCTACTTGTCAAAGGAGCATTTCTAAGGCTGCGTTCACAACGCAGTTAAAAGTGACCTGAATCCAATTTGTTTCTGACAATGTGAACAGCACAAGTCGCATTCAATCTGACATTTCCAAAATGATTCAGGCCACTTTCAAATGTGGTACTGAATCGGATACATATCAGATTTTTTTGAATGCGACCGCAATCTGAACAGTCAGGTCACATTTAATACGACTTTGATGTAGCAACACACAACTAATGCTCCACATAAAGATATCATTAAAGTATTCATTTTCTTTCTCCTCTTCCTCCTTTTTAACATCACCCACTCACAAATTTGCCAGGTGCCGCCACATACTGTTTTTATCATTAGACCATAAAATGAGACTACCAGTAACTTCACCAGCTGTTGCTGTTGCCATGGTCGCTTCCGTAAACACTGTTCTGTGTGTGACGTCATTAATGATCAACTGAGCATGCGGGTCACTTCAGGAGTGTGAGCTGTTCACAATGCAACAAAAAAGTTGGATTTGAGCAATAAATGGAAATTGAGCAGGCCTGCAGTGTTGAACGTAGCCATAGATAGCACATACATGGAAATTGGAGCTCATATATACACATATATTAAAATTTCACACAGTGGAGGCCATTTAGGACACTTCATCTGCATTTTGCTTATTATAAGTGGTCTGTTGCTGAGACTAAAGACTACAGTATGCATATTATTCATATTAACAACAAATCAACATTTTGGCTCCTGTTCTAGGTGTTCCACTTGTAAAGTGCTGTGGTACAGTGTGTCTTTAAGCAGGAGAATCAGCGAGCAAAATGTTTAATGCATGTGTTGACACAGTCTCTACAGTCAGAAGAGCGCTGCAGTGCACCAGTGTGTGCTGCTCAGGGGGGTTTGACTCCAACTCTACTGGCTTGTGTATGAGCACTTGGATCCCCTGTTTCTGCAGGGCTCTCAATAGTTAAGTTAAAAAGTAATGAAACACTCCCTATCATTCTGTCCCCACCTCCTACACAAAACTGAAGCATCAAGCCACTGTTAGTGAGGTGGGGGAGTGTGTATGTGTGTATGTGGAGAGGCATTGTTCAGTTAAGTCTGTAGCTTTCAGTTGGCTTGTTGACACTATGAAGAGTGACACAGCAGCCAACATAGGTCAGACTACCTTTATCTAATGTTTGGAATGACATCATCAAATGGGAGCTTAAAACATCATTTTTGTGTATTTTGTCAAAACATTTGAGGTAATCATTCACACAGATTATTTTTAAAGTGAATCATTATTCCATTTCATTTTTTTTTTAGTTTTTTAAACATAACATCACTGATACTATTGATTTGGGTTGACTTCAGGAAATAGAAATACAATATTTCTCCTAATAGAGCTTAGAATACCAGACTAAAACATGTTGTTGCAGGATGTTATAATATGATTTTAAAATGCCTGCACAGCAGCATTGTTGAATGTTTTGCTGTGTACATTGTTCTTTTGTCTGCTAATGGCTTTAAGAAGACATATTATGCATATTTTCAGGTCTAAATATACTTTTCTGTGGCCTTACTGGAATATATTTGCATGATTTTGAGTTCAAGAAGTCCTTATATATGTTGTTTATCCTAATGCAGCCCCTCAGTTCAGCCTCTGTCCGATGACAGATTGGCCAGCTTCTGGTAGTTCTGGAGGCTCAAAATGTCAACTTGAACATGAATCCAATGCAAGTAGACGACACAATCAACCTTAGCAACAACCTTAGCAACAAAGGCTATAGCATGGAAAAGGAAGTGGAGGCAATTTTGCATATGGAGCCTTCAGAGCAACTTGAAGTCCTGGCTTTTGACTTGTAGGGAGCAAAAACAAGCCTCAACTCTACAGAAAACTTTTTTTTTCATCATATCCACTCCTTCTTCTATCTGTACAGCATGTCTGTCCTCCAGGCGTGTTGCACTTAATAACTAGCCCAACAAACTAGCATCTCCTCCTACAAAAGTTTGAGGTTGATTGTGAGTACAATCTTGTGATACTATTAAATGTGTACTTTTAGCAGACAGAAGCTTTTAACAGATCAACTGGGCTGAATGGAAGATAATGCTGAAAACACAGCCAAATGAGGAGAATGAAAACAAAGATACTATAATTTAACTCAAGTGGGCTTTAAGGAACTGTCATTCTCTTCCATCCAAAACAAAAATGATGCCATTATGACGACAAGTCACTAAAACCCCTCAAGTGAAATCTGACATTAAAAGCAACAGCATGAAAGATAATCTTCTCAACACGGAAACAAAGTCTGTCAACTGTGCAATGTTTGGTAAATTTTATGCAACAGTATAAATTGGTAGAGGGTATGATTCAATCCAAATAAAGTGTGTTGTCACTCACTCAAAGGGTTCACTGGGGTCGTCCCTCTGCAGCTCTGGAGGAATGGGAATTCGTTTGTAGTACATTTCCCAATCAAACGCCCCTCGCATGGCGTCCCCTGCCTGAGTGTCATAGCCGAAATTGTCGTGGTTGATCACGTCAATCATTGGACACACGATAGTCTTCCTGTTCTGGGCGATTCGGTCTGAAAGAAACAGAGGGAGGCAGAAATTTGATCTTTGGTTCAGTTAAATAGAAGCTGTTTTTTTCTTCTTCTGAAGGTTCAGGTTCACAGCAAACAAATACAAGGCTTATGTTTGTGTATTTTTTTGCATTGTAGGAGTGGTAAACAAGAAAAGCAACTGGGTTTCCATGAAGAATAAAATACTAACATGAAGTATGTTTGTTTGTGTGCAATGCCATTCTTTTCACTGAGCTCAAGCTGTGTTCTCGTCTAAAGCTTTTTCAGCAGTATTGGAAATGTTTAGATTTGACCTTCTGGATTAAGTACTATAGATGTGAATGTGGTGATTTTTATTCATTTTTTTCTTTCTCTTGTTCAGTTCCACCCATGACGCCACCCCTCCCATGCTGAGATTACCTACTGGCCACAAGAGGAAGATGTCAGGCACATTAAGTGATTATAAAAGCCTTTTTTCATACCGGGGACACATAACATTGGTAGCTTCATCACTTGTTCAGATAGAGATGACTTTAACATTAATGTTCCTCACTGCTTCAAACATGATGAAACATTTACAGACAGGGATACATGCTTACACAATATTTGGCATCTAATGTGTATGTGAGTTAGTGAGTGAGTGATCGAGTGAGTGAGTTGAGTGAGTTGAGTGAATGAGCGAGTGAGTGAGTGAGTGAGTGAGTGAGTGAGAGAGAGAGTGAGTGAGTGAGAGAGTGAGAGAGTGAGAGAGAGAGAGAGAGAGAGAGAGAGATAGAGATAGACAGGTAAAAATGTTAAGATAGCAAGATGCTTTTAGTTTGAAGGCTGCATCCCTGATATATTTTATTTTGATACTGTAGCTGTAATTAATAAAGGATACTCACCACTGACACCACTAGTGGCAATTTAATCATTTAACATGATGTGGAAGTGAATTCTGCTGCCTGCAAAGACTGCCATCGTTTATTGGGAAGACGTTAAGCTGTTACTGTTATTTTCTCACATGCTATATATAAAGCAAATACTGACACCAATGATTTAGAGAGGGCCTGGTAGTCTGTTTACTATTGTGGTTATGAAAGGGTTTTTGAACCTCCAGTTGCACCATGAGGAGAAATTGTGTTTTTATACACTGATCAGACAACAGAAGGTCAATCACATCAATGCCCTAAAATTAGCTTAGTTAATTAGTTTTCTTGTTCATTAAACTGATTGTTCTGCATAAGAAATGATGGTTGAGATATTACATTCATTACAGTGATGTGAAACAAAATGTCTGTCTTTGTATGTTTTATCTTCTGCTGCTGAAGCATTTATGTTAATCTGACGGCATTCAATGCAGACTTCCCATGTGCAAAGTCATATGAAAAACATTACCAGGTCCGACCTAGTTAGATTGCCTTTGAGACGTTTGCATAAAAGTCACTGGGAAGCTCACTCATCCAAAAACTTCTACCACTTAAAACTGGGTCATCTACTACATAGTATTATTGTCTTGTAGTATATTTTTCTGAAGTAGCTGATCCATTTTTTTAATATATTATAATTTAATGAGAAAAATGTGATTATTATATATTACTAAATTGTTGTCATTTGAATACAACACAG
Source organism: Scomber japonicus (assembly GCF_027409825.1). Lineage (NCBI taxonomy): Eukaryota > Metazoa > Chordata > Actinopteri > Scombriformes > Scombridae > Scomber > Scomber japonicus. The sequence goes on along the minus strand of NC_070590.1, from coordinate 8,480,390 downwards.
GATGTGAACCTGCTTGTAACATGTAAATTGACTCATTTTGTCAAAGCCTCCACCTCCTCTCCATTATTAATGTTCCAACAGCCTGCTATAATGTACACAACAACTATGTGTTCATGTTACACACTGACAGACATGCCCGTCTTATTCCCATATAACGAATAAACAGCTTGAAAGGGAGGGAACGTGGGTCATCAGGGCTGTCGTGAAACAATTCCACGTGCAACGACGCCATGCTCGGAGACACGGCTGAGCACAGATCGTAATGAAAGATGGGTAACAGAGAAAGTGAGATTGTTTGTCAGTAACTCCATCAGTTTGAAGAGGATGCACTTCTCTTGATTCTGTTTGAGAAAGCAGTTTGACGGCAGCACACACACATTTTGAGCATATGTGTGTGTGCTTTTTACTTCTGTCTATGTGAGGACTTTGAGGATATTTAAAAAAAAAAAGTAAGAACATTTCAGTGAACTAAAGACATTTTTTTTAGAAATCAAGGACCTGTTTGAAAAGTCAAGACAATTGTTGGAACTGGAGACATTTTAGAAAAGTTAAAACGTTTTGTAAAGTCAAGACATGACCTTTTTCTAAAGTGAGGAGATTTTAGAAATATCCTCACTACTTTCAAAGTGCTGTTTGATAGTTAAAGAGTTGGCTAGAATTTGGTCCGGGTAAAGGTTTTTGCCACCTCACAAGTATAGAAATGAAAATGTATGTCTCTGTGGATGTTTTCTTCACCTAGCAATGGGGGCAGCCAGTTGACGTTGGCTTCGCAGTGGGAGTCCAGGAAAGTGATGACCTCTCCTTTTGCAGCAGCAGCTCCCAGCAGGCGGGTTCTGATCAAACCCTCCCTCTTCTTAGTCCGCATGATGCGAACTTTTGGCATCCGCATCATGTACTCCTCTAGTGCCACCTTTAGGTGCTCTGCAAAGAAGAGAAAGGATGTTCAGTGTTAAAAAAAAAGTGTTAAGTGTTAAATTAAATGTTATTGTAGCAGTTTTGATGGTTTAGCTGTTTCAGGAGTGGAAACATAATGGATGTGCTTTCTTAAATGCTTGGCATGGACATGTCTTTGTAGCAAAGAGGTCGCTGTGCAGTGGTTACTGCAGTTTCTTATGATAGACTGACCACCTGTCTAGGGTGTACTTTGCCTCTTGGCCACTGCATGTTGGTAATTTTCAAAGTCTTCTGCCTGTTGGGACTGTTGCATTGTGAATGCAAACATTAAAGACAGAAGGGCAGGGGTAATGAGTCACACTGACAAACTGCAGACATGTATTGCTTTAACCCCCCCAAAAAAAAAAAAAAAAACAGTAACAGTCCACAGCTCCTTTTAGGTGAGGTGAGCTCACCAGTAATCATTTAATGATCAAGAACATATACAAAACATGTGACATTTTAGTTTTGAGGTGAAAAGAGACAGAAACAAAGTACTGATGCTGACATGATTTCATCATATAGAGTAAATTAACTTTATATTGAATGTATCTGCACATGTGTGGGCTGATTTTATAGCCTATTTCAGTGTACAAATCTGCTTACTTGTTTTAACATTAAAACATTTCTAGCAAGAAAATAGTCGTTGGCCATATCATTTTCTACCTTGTCAGTATAATGTTGATGTTAAAACACATGCTTGCTAGTTTATCCGTTGCTAGATTAGTTGCTTAGTTGGCCATGAAGCTAGCTAATTTCAGTGGTAAATGGACTGCATTTGTAAAGCCACTGATATTCTGATTAGTAGACAACCCGCTCTACTGCCTGAGCCATAGCCACTCCAAAATGCTTGTCAGTAGAGTGAAAGATAGCTAATGAAATGTTAATGTGTAGCATTGCCTAATTGACATCAAAGTGAATATACTGGCAGTGACAGTCGATGCATTGGAGACGCGTCTGATTTTCACCAGAGACATTATTGTCGCAAAAGTTTAAAGCTGAGACACAGTGCTGTTTCAGAATAACTAATCATCTCAGCTAATATCTGATTATCCCAATCCAAAAGAGCTGGAGAGAACTGGTAATATTATAGTATAAATAAATGTGGACACATTAACAGTGAGAGCTGATTTAGAGACTATCCATGCCCCCCTCCCTCCTTCTCTCTCTCCGTCCCATTATTTGTCTTGTATCTGCAGTGGACTTCACCCACGCTCACTGTATCAGTTAACTGCATCATTAAAGATGTTATGTTTTTAAACAGCATTTTCCATCTATTGACATAACTGGCAATTGGGAAAAGCTTTTCTCGAGGTTGCATTGCAACAAATGGAAATCAAAGAGCACTGGTAAAGTGATAAACTGGATACATGAACATGAGATAGTCAATATCAGGCTATTGCAACATTCCAAAATTAGTCTAGACCAATATATTATATCATTTGTTGTCATCTATAAATGGGAACCTTTGCTTAAAAACTCATAATTATTACTAACAAAAAAAGTTCAATTCAGCTCATATTTGTATTGTCCTACAAGACAACGTTTTATTTGCAGCAATGTAGCATAAAAACACAAAATAAAAAACACACAAAGACACTTTATGATTAATTAATAACTCAATTTCCATTTTTGCTTTAGATTGTGTTAGGGTTCTCTTTTTGCTACCAAAACAAGTTTTTTTTTTAACTGCATATTGTCCATGTTGGTCAAAACGTCTGCCAGCCATTAAACACTATATAACTGTATACATGATAATACTCTATATGATAATGATAATGGTTATGATAATGGCTCTACTCTACATGCACTTTTCAGCCTCCCTTTACCCTAGAAAAAGGTTGATGGTCTCCCTGAAGAGGAAAAACCTTTCTGGTTATGTGACTTACTTTTCCATTTGGCCTTTTATGGTTTTAATGATGATTGAAGGACTATAATTCATGGTAAAACATGTTTCATTTCAGCTGACATCTGGCTGGATGAATATTTAAGATTAAATGTTTGAGATGCGTTTTAGCATGGGAGCTTTTGTAGTCAATTAAGACTAAAAATAAGTTCTTAAAGTAATAGGTCATTTTCTCACAATACACTGAATTCGGTATATTTGTCTGTAAAGCCCACACTGGCTGGGAAAATAAATCCTGTTATTTACCCATTTCAACAACAGCTAGAGTGACTACAGCCAATAGTTGGGATGTTTGAAACTTTGGTTGGGTCTCTAAACTTGACACTCTTCTGAAAATATATGTCAATTATGAATGTTGTGGCCTCCCATTGTGGGTTTTTTTGTGGTTTTTTGGAGAGCATGTGAACATTTTTTACTCCAAAAATCTTGGTCTTAGGGCCGGAGTCAGTACTCACAGTGGTATGAATAGAAATCATTCCTGTAGCTGTCAAAACATGAAGTTTAATTCAGAGACAGCTTCTCCTTCACAAAAAGCCATATCGACTGTCAATGGGAATGCAATGAGAGACTAAGAAAAGTTGAAATGTTGACCTTTTAAGTTCATACTTTTGGAACTTTATTTACTTCCATGCCAAATTGCAGCTCTGACTGAGTTGAGGTTGACAGAGAGTAAGAAAGCCAGAAAAAAGAAAGACATCTAAGGCTACACTTTAAAACACACTTAGACAACCTGCAGCAGGCAGAGAAATAAACTGGGCGGACCAGATGACCCGCTGCCAAGAGGCATTTTCCTCACTGTTGATTTTAACAACATCTTCAACGATTCTCCAAATAAAACCTCGAAAGTGTCTTTGACAACTCAACAGCCCAATAGGTTAATGTGAAGGCCAACTAGTTGTTATGTCACGAATCATGCTCAGATGAATATGAAAACAGCCTCCTAGTGTCAAACGGTGTAATATATGATTCTGCACAGTGAAACATCCAACTGAAGTAACAAGAACAACACATTTTTAACTGGAGGGGGACTTTAAATGTCTCTTACTGTCTCTCTATGAAAACTTACTCCAAGTCCAAACTCTTCCCCTCCAGAGAAGGTCAACCTTTATTTTATTCTTTGCTGTGTTTATTGTGTTGCACAGCAGCTGACCTACACGCTGTAAAATGTGACATTGGAACAAGGACGGAGGGGCGTAGCAGGGGTCGACGCCAAACTGTGAGGAAAAAAAAACAACTGTCCTGCCCGTATGCTCCAGTAATAAATCAGCCTATTAAAAACTGACCATTAAAGCCTGAGACTCTTGCTCTATATGAAAACTCACCATACAGAAAGAGTTACTTACAATCTACCGAAGCGAAATTAATTCTCTTGTGTGACGAGAGCTAGCACGTGGAGAGGTGAGGGAGAAAGATCAGAGCATTTAATTATGATTGGTTAATTTTCCCTGAATAAATACGAATACAGCTCATACTGTTTACCGAAAGCAAGGAGGCAATTAATCACTCTAATGAGAGCGAGCTGAATGTCGGCAAACATATTAGTCTTGAATGTGAAGCAGAGGAGATTGGAGAGTTGGGGCGTTGTGGATGTCAGGGTCATTTCAAAGCGTGGATCAGAGGGATGAATTGTTCATCACACACATCAGGTAGGTGATAGAAATCCAGGCCATTTATTCAGCACAGACTAAACTTCAACTTAAATTCCAGCATAACATCCATCCCTTTTCTATTTGTTTGCCTCGCTGCAGTCCGTCACTCACTCATTTCTCCTACGGACAGTGTTGGAGCTGCCCGGCCGTCTTTCATCTACTCACACGGGGCCAAGCTCAAACATGAATTAGTACTTAGCAGATGAAAGGTGCGGCAGTTGGCCTCCGGCTCTTGTCAAAGTGTCTGTATGCATTAAAAATGTCACATGTTTGTAATTGATGCTTGTCTTTGATGCAATTCTCTATGAACTGAAATCACATCCGCTGACTGAGGTGTAGTCAGTCCATTTAGGTCAATAAGCAACGTACAATGCAAAATATTCATTTTAGCATATTGGTAATAATTGTATTGACTCCTATGAAACAACTTTTAAAGCCAGAAAGATAATGCATGTTATTTGTTCCCCATACATTTGCGCTTGGTTCAGAATATTTCAAAACTTTTAAACAACTTATGATAAATAGTAAGTAGTAAGTAATAGTTCCGCCTCTCTTCCAAATGCTTTATAATGCATACCGACATTGATGGCAGGACCATACAAGGTGCCAACCTGCTCATCAGGAGGAGACACTAATGCATCCACTCACTCATTCACACACCAATGGCGCTGTCAACCGGACAAAGTTAAGGTTCAGTATCTTGCCCGAGGACTCTTCGACTGGAGGAGCTTGGGATCGAGCCGGAGTTCTTCCAATTAGTGGACAACCCGCTCTACTTCCTGAGCCACTGCTGCCCTGTGGTGTCTGATGGTTTCCAGTTTTTTAAGAAATTGCAATTTAAAGACTCAATACTCCATGTACAGCAGACATGAATGAGAGGCATTTAGTCATGACACCGCCACAACACAGCCACCACTTTTTGAAATAACAAGTCCTCATACCTTAATGAGAACATAGGTTTGTCATTTCCTTCTGAAACTACCCAAAGATTACTCTTAAGGGTGTTTTCTGATATGTAAGTATTCCCTGATTTGCCACCTCTGTGGTTTAAAACAGGGAGACAAGGCCTAAATCTGGGTTTAGGTGTGAAAGTCACACACGTTTATGGACACAGATCCACCTTCTCTCAGACTTTTAAACATTAAAGAATGTTAACCCATTTAAATTGACAGACACAACTTTTAAAATAAGAATTAACAGTAAAAAACACCTAAATCGAGGTTTCTAATGTTTTGGGTTGCTGAAAAGGTTGGTTTACATTAGCAATGTCTGGAGACATTAGAGTAAAACAAATGTATTTTAACTATTATTATTAAGATGATTATTATCATGATTCTTCTTCTTATTATTATTATCATCATTACTCTTTGCTTTTTACATTCTAAATTGTAGACTCAGCCTTTAAATATTACATGAAATATAAAAGTTAGCTAAATGAATGTTCAGCAGCAACATTCTCCCTGTAATGCATTTCTTAATAATCCAATTAGAGCTGAGACACACTAGACCCAAAATGGCCCGCTGAGCTCGGTTTCCAAGGTGGTGGATTAATCCCTGGATGCTCTGGCACACCACCAAACATCAAGGATGTTCTTTTTAACAGAGAAACTGCACAGCTGACACCTAGAAAGGGGAAAGAAAGCAACACAGATAGGGATGTCTGTAAAAAATAGCATCTTAACTGATCTTAAGTGATTCATATCCCAGACAGGAGTCCTGTGCAGGTCTGACTGATGCTCCTCTGCTGATTATGAAGTGTTTTGGGTGGGTTACATTAACTAAGGCTGGATACCAGGGGTCCCTCCTCACACTGCTAATACCACTACAAGGAATAAGCTGCAATGCTGGCACAGGTAGACTCCCCCCAGCTTCTGTAACTCTCTTTGCCTCTCCTTGTTTCCACTTTGTCATTTTGATCATTTTCACTAGTTTCTGGTTCCTCTAATGAAGTTGCTTTGTGTTGAAATTATGCATTTTCATCACTCTGCTTGCTTATTAAAGCAAACAGTGAAAAAGTTTACTTTAGCAAACACAAATTGTATGACATGAGCACCATGAGCGTACCCAGGGTTTTCAGTGCAGAGCAGGTTGCTATAGCAATTAGTGTATTGTATTGGACCAACAATAATATATGATAAGAGCAACTGAATAAAAGAAATCAGACAGAAGTCTTTGCCAAACATCTGGTAATTGCTTGGATTGGGCTATGTCTACAAAAGCCATTTCCACTGCAACCCTCCTACTCACTGTGATTACCGCTGTCTACCATGAAGGGAATAAAATAATGTAACTAACCACTACAATTGTATGGCAGCAGTCTGAATAATGATGTCAGCCAAGACAGAAAATGCCTGCATGTAACACTAGTTATATGTGTATACCAGTGCTCTGTATCACCAGTAATGAAAAGAAGGTAAATATACCATGATATAGCCTGACCTCTTGTGATACATGCAGTGTTGCAGTTGTGCTATTACTAGGTGACATCTGACACTAGATTATAATTTAAACACCTACACCAAAGGTACTGTCATTAACCCCTTTCATCAAGTATAAATACAGCCATACACTTTACTGCAAAACGCCTCAGTGTGTGCTCGAGGTCATAGGTTGATGAAGCTATTAGGACCACACATCATCTGCAAAAGACATGTAATACTAAAGCAAATTCTGCACCCTTCACATCCCAGCTGTTACAACATATTCTGTCCATTAATATCAGAAACACAAGCAGTGAAAAGAGACATGTTTTAAAAAAGATGGTACATTTTTTGCGAGACCTTACTTTGTTAAATGTAATGTAAGTCTCCAGTAAAATGAAGCAGCTCAAATAGTATAGTGGTGAGCTCAGATTCTCTGTCATCTACACTATTATTAACCAGATTAAATCAAGAGAGAATCCGAACAAATCTTAATAGAGGTGGTGTGTAAAATGGACATTTAACATTTAAATAGTGTACTAATATTCTACTGAGACTGTGAGATGATAACACTATCTTTTAGACCAGTTTATCTACTTCAAAGATTCATGATATACATTGCAGAGAGGAGGATGGCTGTGAGGAGATTCACAAGGAAGCTTGAAAAGCAGCTGCATTTTGTGAGATCTTCGATCCCCATGAATGAAATATATCCAACAGGCAATGACAACATGTGTGTAAAATTGTTCTGTAGACTCTTATTACAACTCTAATATATATTTAAAACAAGCTGAATGGGAAAAAGACAGCAAAGAGGAGAGAATAGACACTCTCAAGGACACAACTTGTAGCATACTCTGTGATAAGATAAGACTAGAGGACATTTGTCAAATCATGCTTTGTGGTTAATTTAGCTGAAATGAAAAGACTGAAGGTGTCTTTCTAAATAAGCCAGAGGTGTCAAAGGAATTGAAAGCTTGTCTTAATTAGAGAAAAATGCTCTAATTAAGAAGGATTTGTGAAGGAGAAGCGCAGCAAGACAAGGGAGAGGGGGGAAAAAAACAGAAAAATAAATAAATAAATAAAAAATGTCTTTGCAAGTCTCTGACAAAATATCAGCGCATTGTACTTGTAGCTCAAAGCAATTTTAATAGAGCAACATTTCGATTTTCACCAGGCATTGTTAAATCACCATCACAAAGCAGGACAAGCAATATGTGGACACAAACACATTCATCACTCAGGTGATTGCGATCGGCATGATTGAGAGTCTGCTCACAACACTGTCTGAAACTCCCACGTAGGGGACAGAGCATGACTCCGTGAAAAAAGGGCAAAACCAACTTGAAACATCAGGGTCAGCACAAAACAAACACGTAAAAAAGTTGAGTGAAATTTGTATAAGTCACAAACATCAGAAAAAACTATTAGCATAAAATCTACCACATAGAAAAATACATAGAAAAACTGCTATGCTGAAAAATATGGAGAAAATGGAAAAAAACAACTATATATTACTTCCTCCAAATATCTTAAGAAACACAGGCAAGTTCAGTCTAGTAATTGACCAGTTTGTATTGACACTTACAACAGAAAAGACAACATAGTCAATAAGAAAAATGAAACAGGAAGTTGCATCGAGAGGTATAAATCTTCTGGACAGACAACTGAATTCATTAAGATATCAATAGAAGGAAATGAATCCTGACTGGGTTAACCAGAGACTCCCAGAGGTTTACTTTTTGTCATATCTCACAAGTGTTTTTATCCTATCATTCCTATTTGTCATAACTTTGTCAATCAATGTGTTCCTAATGTAAAAATACCTCAGTCTAAAGCCTTACAATTGGTTGTTGGTAGGATGATGGTTAAACATGTTAAGGTCTAAACTGCATGATAAGTAGGGAAGGTGTATAATGAATGTATTAAAAAAAATGAATGATATATTAATGATGTATTAATGCTGCCCCTAAAAATAAGAGAGGTCCAATTATAAGTCTAACTCTATTACAGTCTTGGCGATTGATTTACGTTAATTCAAGTATCTCAGCACTCCAGAGTTCAGACCAGGAGGGATAATTAAATCCCTTTTGTTTGTTGATTTTCTAGATATAGGAAAATTAGCGAACAACAGTATAAATAATAAAATCAATCTAATTCGTAAAGTAAGTGGTTATTTTTCAACATCAAAGCCCAAATGAACTGATGACATATCAGTCTTTGTTATCTCATCTGTTAGTAGACAGGTTCAGCTTCAGTTGGAGATGCAGTTGTCTTAATTAAACATATTTCTCAAACAGTCTGTAATATTGAGTAAGGATGTTATTATGCTGGTGATGCAACACCATACCTTGTAAGGCATTTAGACAATGCTTCCTCTAATTTAGTTTTTCCAACTTTTAGAGATCATCTCCCTGCACATAAATAGATAAAACTTTACTGACCGAGGGAAACTTTAATATAGGTATGCAACCACTTAACAGACATCTACAAGAAAGTCTGTCCCCAACTTTAGCGACTTTTACCATCATATAGCTCCATCAAAACCACCACCACCCTATACAATTCATTTTTTATGTTGCATAATAAACTACTGTGTACCCAATATCTTGCTATATTAGTTCAAAAAACTAAACAAACAATAAAAAAAAGTATTATATGTTGGTAGCTGTGAGATTGAAGACTGGATCAATATAAGCTCCAGATGACATAAATACATCATCAAAGCTACAGTGGACATTGTTTACTGTGTCCTCACTCAGTAAACGTGACTCCTGTGGCCTTCTCCTCTTAAGAACGATGTTTGAATCGATCAGCTCCTACTGATGGCTCAACATCTCTAAGTGGCAACACTCAATTAGCTCCTTTTGTCCTCTGTCATCTGTCTCCCTCTCAACCTCCCTCTTCATATCACTCTCTCCCTCATCTCGCTGTCACACTTCACTGAGCACCATTACCTCATTATCTCCCCACATCCTCAGTCACATACACAAACAGACACTCAAACACAAACACACACACACACACACACACACACACACACACACACACACACACACACACACACACACACACTCATGCGCGCGCTGACATGAATGAATAAACATGCTGAACTTTGCTCAGTGTTTCTGCATTGCTGCCTCTCTCCCCATTCGTACTTGTTTCCATCACTGCACATCGTCTCCTATCTCCTCATCGCAGCCGCTTCCTCTCCCCACCTCTTCATCATGCAGATGGTAGGGCTGCTGCTGCTGGTGTTGATAAGACTGTTCAAAGCAACTCTACACTGCTGACAGCAGCTTTCCCAGGCAGCAACTAAATCATTAATAAAACTGTCCTGAAATGAATTTAGTTTATTAAGTACTAATTAGGAACTTAGTTTTTTTTTATAAAGAATGAATCTTTCTGCTTCTTCTAGGTCTATATCATATGGCCTGGTTTTTGCCTGATAGCTGGCACAGTCAGAGTGTAGCAATGTCCGTGGTCAGTACATCCATCAATCCTCTTTCCTCTCATCAAGCCAATAATTTCCGATTGTACAGACACAATTTTGAGATCTGATGAGAAGATGGCCATGAAATGTATTAAGCACATTCATTTGTCCCAGACAAGGTACATATTTTACATTTTAGAAACTGTCTAGTACCAGACTCATAACATTGTACATGATGTAATCAGGTGTCATCAGGGACATTCAGTTCACGTGGACTGACTAACTGCTCTCTATAAACTGATGGCAGTCAGACACACTTCCTCTCTCCCCTGGTTTCCACCTGCTTTAGTTTTGTTGTGTTTAGTTGGTTTTAAGTTTAATATCTCTTTATGTTATGTACAATAATATTTTGTAGTTACAACTTGTGTGTGGTCTCCCTTCCTTAGTCCAGCTTTCAGCCGGGTTGTGACAATTACACAATTATCTCATAAATAGTCAGATTCAATGAGCATCTCCACCATGACCCCAGGGCACTTCCTCTAGCACCACAATCAGAAAGACACACACACAAAGAATAGCTAAATAATCACTATATTGTTGATTCTGTCCATCACATTTGCAATATGAAGGATAGCAAACACTACAGTCATTAGCAATTAGTGGTCTACTTAACTCTAGTTTTCTATTTTGGCCAAAAGGTGATGATTCTCTTCATTCATGAAATTACCGGTTGATGAAATTTGAATATCAAGCTGGTTTTTAAAAATAATCGTATTTTTTTGGCTCAGTTGTGTAGCGTTTGATTGCACTCTCTATCTGGAAAATAAAAAAGCAAACAATCACAAAGAAGGGCTCTATCAGTAAATGAGAATAAAAGCCATTTATGTTTTAAAACAAGGACAATTACAGAACAGATTGTCTGAAGCATGGCAGAAATCTGACAAACACATTTCAGCACTCAGACTCTATTAGTGTCATTCTTCTCTTATGTGCTTTTCACAGTGCCATGCAATATTAAGGATCAAACAGTCAGCATCACAGCATGACAGAAAACAGCAACCGTCCTTTTGATGCTGGGGTCATCCTGACAGATATTCATTTTACTCAGAAACATCAAACACATTATATTTGCCAGGTATAAATTAAAGCCAAGCAAGAACCTGTATCTGTCAACACTGTGACCCAGCACTGGCAGAGGTCACTATAATTTTCACACAATGAAAATCTGTTTTCCACTAAAATGTGAGACATACTGTCGGCGGACCTCTTGCAGTCAGCTCTGTGGTGGCTCCAGGTTGGAGGCTGTGCCGACACCTGCTGGGAGCCACGCTGTCTGACCGCCAAACCGCACTTACATCTGACTGGAAATACATCAAAAGTCACTCTGCATAAGACCAGTGTGTAGGCTGCTCCTTACTTGAAATGAAGTATTACAGCCATTTGCTCAACTGATCCCATCGGGGACCAGAAAGTGAGAAAGTAATTGGGCGATCAATCTGCCAATGGCAGGTTTCCATCACAAGGAAGCTGATAGTGCTGTGTGCCACAGCTGCCTCGCTGAATAAATACAGACTCTGTTACTGGCTGTGATTACATGACACAAGTCTCTTTCATTCTCATTAAAAATCAATGTTATTGACAAATTCAACACAAGTAGATGAGTGCTTAACAAAATAACAGACACAGTGTCAAACTCTACTATAGCCAAAGATGAACCCACATTTGGCATTTGAAACAACTGTTGTGCTTTTCACTAAAGGAACTCTTTGACTGCGCTATGTTACTGTTGTAGTAATGAAGAGGGAGAAGATGAGCCACCTGCTACTAGAAAGTGTTGTAGTGAGAGAGAGTTTCGTTATGTTTCTTCCCTGGGATCATTGTTAATTTAACTAAACAACACTGTCTCCTGAAAATGGTGTTTATGTAGTACTAAATTGTTTTCCCAATTATGTTGCATTGACAAAGAACTACATTTCTTATACCATCAGTATCAGCATTTTTGCAACTTGCCAAATACATTAATTAACAACATTTTGTCTTTGTTGAGAGGAACATTTCTAACAAAAAGTATTTGCTGTAGCAGTCCAGTCATATATGAATATAATTTCTTAGAGACAGGGTTGTGACTACTGTACATGCATACAGTACAGATCTGGTTATAAGGAAAATTGTCATATATTACAGTTTTTTTTATCATTAAAAGTGTTGAAATTAAAAAAAAAAAAAAGTAATAATAAAAACTTTACAAGGATACATACATGAGGGGTTTTTATTCTGGCTGAGCTGTTTTCTGGTGATTGTCATTATTCTGTCACTATATGATATTCTGAGAGGAAAGACATCACAATGTAACACCATTTAACTAGTAAATAGGAATAGATACAGTATATGAATACAGACAGCATTTGGATAAATAAGGTTCAGAGACAAAAGAGTGGTCAGAAAAATGGAAGAGGGAAATGATGAATTCCTACAGTGCCCAAATGCATATAGTTATATTATTACAAGAACATTTGCAGCAGGTGGACTAAGTAAAGGCAAAAAAACCAATATGATCTCTTAACATTCATAAGATATGCTACTGTAAAGACAAGCAAACAGTGAATCAGCATGTAGTCAGACACTGGTAGGAAGATTAACAAATCTCTGAACTGGAAAATATGATTTTTTTTTTTTTAATCTGTGAATATGCATACTTTTGAGACAACAGTTGTGACGAGATCAAACAAAATAAACTATCTACTTCAGCTCGACTCTTGTTTGAATCCCCACAGTGGCATGGCAGAGGGACTTGAATGAGTAACACCTTCCCCTGCATCATTAACTCCTGTCAGAATCCCCTGAACAAAGCTTTCAGTCCCAAACTGCTCTACTGGTGCTGTTTATGTGTCACTAGGCTCAGGCAGTGGTCGCAGTGGCTGATTCCCAGGTGTGAATATGTGAATGTGGACACTCCCCCGCAGCTACTGCTGTAAAAAATATTTTTTTTGTTTTTTGTTTTCATTAAAAAAACCCTGAAAAGTCAAAGTCACAAGGTGAGTGTTCATGTGGTGGCGTTTGGGTGTAAAAAGCCTAAGTTCAGAGCTCAGATTCATATGCTGCTTCCAAAATACAAAAAAAAAAAAAAAAAAAATCTGGTTTTGGTTAAATATGTTTTATGCATCAAGTCATGCTCTAATTTTCAATGTTAAACCAAAACAAATTTTTAATCATGCTTAATTTGTATCAAAAAAAAGGTAGTTATTTAGGTTGTACATCAATGCCTAATTGACTTCATTGTTTTGCCTATTCTTGATGCCTGTGTGTTATTTAAGTGTTTGTGTGTGCAACTATGCATGAAAAAATAATTGCATTTTGTCATGATTACTAGAATTGCTTGTATGTTGACTAAAATGAGTCAGTTACTGTTAACTTCAGATTGTATGTGAACTGTAATGTTATGGTCTCATATGGTCTTGCATCTACTGTATGCAAAAATGAAATTAAACTTTCTTTATACATCAATTTTCAAAATCTAAGTTACAAATTGCTTCACAAGGCAGCAAAATAAATCATAATTATATGTAAATCCATATTTATATTGTGACAGTTCTTTCATACAGTATATGTTAATTCTTAAAATGTTTTTTTTTCAGATGGCGTTGTCTACCTCATGCGTGGGTGTATGGCTGATGTGAAGGTTAGATGGCAAAAAGGGGACCACTGCTCATTTCTTGTTTTATCCGTTTTCATAAAAAAACCCAAAAAAAACCACTCAACGCAGTGTTGCCATGATAACAACGGTTGCCTAATAACAATGAAGTAGTGACCACATTTCAAGGGAACACTTTAATACAAACCACAATCTTTCCCTAACCCTCCCCCAGTGGTTTTTTGTTCCTAAACCAGACCAAACCTTAGCCACAGTGTTGTCACATGATAAAAATGTAATCATTTGTTAACAGTTATTTGCAACGGTTTTCGAAAAAGGGCATATTACGCTCCAATGGGTCGTCCTGGAATTCAGGGTACAAACAATGTGTGGTTATATGGTCATTTAATTTGGAGGACTTGTTGTTCCTTGTGCCAAGTCAGAAGCATTTGCACATCGTTTTCTTAAATGCAAGACTAACTGTGACCTTCTGTTAATCGTAGTATCGGTTCTCCTGTACCTCCTAACCACTGCTGCAACTGTGTTTGGGCTCATGTTCAGTCATGTACTGATGATCTTCTACCTTCCAGCTTCTCCCATCTTCATGTCTCACAATCTGGGTGGAACCATGTTACATGAGACACAACCCAGGCCAAAAATGATAAAGTTGTGGTCTTCACAGGTGCTTTTATAACCTTGTTCAGGTAATTAGTCTGAATCAGAAGTCACATCTGTACTCATTTTGGTTCAGTGGCCACTTGTATACTCACATTTATTGCACTGAGATTGCACTTTGAGGCCTGTATTTTCAGAGTAGTGTATCTAACCTGTTTGTTTCTAATTAACGATAACACCAAATACTACATATTGTAATTATTGTAAGATATAATTGTGAATCACTCAATTTTGCAATATACTGTATTTTAGTAGTATCCCATGTCAACAGCAGCAGGGTTTAGGAGCAGAGGCTGAGCAGACTGAAGGTCACGCTGGTTGATCTGTGAGAGTCAGATTTAGGAGTTTTCTTGATACGATCCTTGGACGAATTTGATGGAACATACAAGGCTCCAGCAGCTGCACACTATTACATGCACGCTCTTACATACAGCGTTCCCTCTCCTTGCCTCCCATACGCAATTTTCTCTTCCCTGATGTGTAGAAGGAGGAGGCAGCTTTCAGTTCTTTTCTGTTTGGTACTGTATGTGATAAGTTACAGCGACTTTCCCTGCCCCGTCTGGCCATAAATCCGTGAAATGACTTGGGCTCCACCAGCAGTATTCATCGCTCACGCTCATCCACCAAAACTAAGCTGCCAGACACACACACACACACACACACACAAACCATTTACCCACTGTGACCATCTATGAACAGCAAGAGGATATTGCTCTATTGTTATAATTACAAATTGCAGAAGTATAGGATTTTGACGTTATCATATTTCACAATAATTTTGATTCACGGTTCTTTAAAGGTCTAACCCTGTTATTGATGACTTCATATGGTCAATGGTATATTCAGGACATTATTTTACATCCAGGGGCTTTAAATGTAGATATTTCACTATTTTCTTAAGGCTTGTAAAACTTTATGTAGTGGAGAGGCAAAAAAAAAAAAATCTAATAAATAAGATGAAGAAAAGAGTCACAACACAGAGATATAAAAGATCTGTTGTCATCTCTGATAGCAACACTTGCTCACTGACTATAGCTCAATGTCATGCTTGAATTGCTGACAGTAAATCAGAACTGTCTGCTGGTCAGATGTGGTAGTAGCAGTGCAGTGGAGGCAAAGAGACAGAGCGAGAGATAAACACAGAGGCGGAGACCAAAGAGTGGGGGTCACTCTGACCTGACTGAACTGATTGAACCACCCTCGACTGATTCCTGTGATTGAATAAAATATGAAGAAAGTGCAAAACCTGCAGAGATTCCAGAGGGGCTGAGCTGCTTTTATTATATACTCTATTACAAGAGTCGAGAAGTGTGTGTGTGTGTGTGTCGGTGTCGGTGTGTCGGTGGAGGTGTGGGAGTGTAATCTGCCAAAGGGTGAAAATTATTAAGATGAAAATGAAATGAAAAAGTGGTTTGAGAATCTCATCACAAACAAGGGCAAGATATGGCATTGAAATGTGTGTGGAGCCTTTGGTTGGTCGTGCCGTAAATTATTAACACAGACTGATTTTGTTCTGTGATTGAGAATTTGATCCTGAATTGCGTAAGACTAATTATCATCTTTCATTTCATACCTCAGTAAAGAGGAAGTCTCTATACAGCTCGATTAAAAGTGTGCATTTGTGTTAGTAGACTGAAAAGGTAACAATTTGCTGGTGAGTCCTCTAATTAGTAAGAGGTTTTGTGTCTGTGACCTTATTCATCTCCAAACTAGTTGTGTAAACCCCATATGAATAAGAAATTTCTATAGATTGGTACAAATGAAAACTTATTTAACCCTTGTCACAAGTTTTCATTGACGTATTGTACTCACTGTCGATCTTTCTCTCTCCCAGAGGATAAGTTGTGTTTGAGTGATTCCCTTGGTGTTGAAAAGGTATAGCCTGCAGGCATCCCCCAAGATACTAAGTCAATGTGCTGCTGTATACAAGCTGTATTTTACTGTTAAAAAATCAGTTTGACAAATGTATTGCTGCCCTGGGAGATGTAGTTGTGGGTAGTAGTATTGATTAAGCAGATTTTGAAAGTTCATGTAAAGCAATAATAAATATCTGCTCTGAGTTTGTCATACCACATAAAAAGGTGTAATTAACCATTCAAATCTGAATGATTAAAAAAAGCAAGTTAAAAAAGTTTAAAAGTTAAAAAAAAGGTTTGAAATTCCTGAAAAAGCAGTATTCTGCCTCACGGCAGTTCACAAAATAGTCACAAAATGTTATCTATAGATTCATGTATATGGATACAAATGTTCCATTTTTTCAGCATGACTTTCAAACTACAGTATTTCAATTGAAAGTGTTGCCTATAACATGATCTTTTTCTCTTTTTCTGACTTGGAAACCTCCACACTTACACATCATTGTTAAAAAATAATGATGTCTTATGATGTGACGACACGGTGGTTAAAGTCTAGTTAGGTTTGAGTTAAATGATCATGCCATAAAGTTAGGCAACCTTCATTGTCATGGCAACATAAACACCACAACAAAACAAAAACATCTCAACTTGGAGACATGACACTTGCAGTTGGAAATGGGTGGAGAACAGTGGTCTCCTGCAGCAAAGTCCACCTTTTGCCACTTATCTATGGAACCATCTACCCAACCCACCACCTTCAAACATTGCAGTACATTATACATACATGGCGTTTATATAATGGCATGTGTCATTTAAATGTGGTGTAGGCACAAAAGACACGAAAAATTTGGAAAATTCGTGTCCACGTACACGCATCTACAGATCATAGACTGTATAAAGGAAATGGACGTAACATCCGTGACGTCATCCATTGGTGTGATTTCAGGTGCATGCTGGGAAAAATAAGAACCCCTGCTTTATCGTCAAATATAAAATCAGGGAGGCCAAAATTTCACTAATGAACATCATACTGCATTGAAGGCTTTAAACTAGCGATTGAGACCATAAACACATTTTGAAAACGTTTACTGAGGTTAGTAATCAAGTGAGAAGTTGGTGAATTCTCCATTGACTTGTATAGAGACGGAAGTCCTTTTGACACCAAAACGGTCGCCCCCTGGCGGCCTTTTGCTAGAATGCAGTTCTAAGTTACTTCCACGTTGGCCTCATTTCAGAGGACTGGAACTCCCTGCCTGCTACAGATTACATTTTGTGACTATTTCATGAACTGTCATGAGATTGGGTTGGCTTGAGGCAGCATACAGGTTAAGACAACAATTATGCAAAGTCACCTAGTTCAAATCCAGCCAGGGGGCTTTGTTGCATCTCTCTACTGTTCCTGTCCTCACCTTTTTAAAGTGAACAAATATGCCACAGCTGCAATGAGACACACAAACACCTATATAGAGACATAACTTATTCAGACGCTCATGCTCACACAGATCACTGATTCATCTCCCTGCTTCTTTTCACATTCTTGCAGAAATGTATTTCTCAGTTTAGCAAATGAATGTGCGAACCAGCAATTAAGCACTATACCGTAGTATCGAACCACACATCCTTATAAATCACTCTTTCTCTCCTTGTCTTTAATGCACTTGCTCCTTGATGTATTGTGTGATGTTTCAAAGCTCTCAGCATTGATTTGTGTTATTCTGCACAGAAACTATTCAGAATTATTCTCTCCAAAGTTGTTGTACCAATCTCTCAACCAGATATAGATGGGGTCTCATTTATAACTGTTGTGTACATATAAAACAGGGCTTGAAAGACGGGTATATCACTTCCCATGCAAAAGTTGTTATCATAATCATTTAAGCTAGCAATGTCATCTGTACCTGTGCTTTAGTGACCCATAACTATTCCATTAGCACCTTTTAATTTGAAAAAAAAATATAAGGCAACTCAAATCTCAAATCAAAGTCTGCTCAACATTTCATCAGCGCTATTTCACCCAGAGTGGAGAGGAGCAGGTCAGCTATGGAGCAAAACGCAGCTGCTGAAATTAATGATGTCAGCATGATGTCAGGATGATGTCAGCATGATATCAGAATGTGGCAGGTGGCAGGATCCAGTAAAGTCTGGATTGCCACTCCCTGATATTAAGCATGAATATACTGATTCCTTTTCACCTCGACCACGGTAACTAAGTGATGAAATTATCATTTTCGGTTCTAGAAGAAGATTACATCAAATAAATGCAATTCAAAGGTAGTTGCAGAACAGAGAAACACCCTTATGCTGGATTTTGGAGTACAAATGTTTATTGTATTGTAGGTATGAGTATGTGGTGTAGAAACTACTTAAAACTGGTTAACTTCTGGCCTGCTGCAGTATGTCAAGAGACAACCTAACCAGAGATGCCTACCTTTACAATCCACAGGAATGTTTATTGAAGTTCTATATGGCTGTTTTGGGTTACACACATAATTTCAAGTAGTCCGAAAATGGGAAATAAAACAATAAAAGTCTGTTCACGGATATGGTGATGCTTACTATGCAGTGATGAGTGAGAGAGCCAGATATATTTGCTCTCGAGTTGAAACTGATTGTGCAGGTGTCTCGAGACAAAAAACCTGATTATTCCAGTGAAAGAAATACCAGTACATCAGTATTCATAAAGTTTTTGGAGTGACCATTTATAGTTGAATATGGGTGTGTAGAAGACGTGATATGAGGCTGATCCATGTGCACACATTTGTAGATGGACTGTGATTTTCGAATGGAATAATATGTGCATTTGCGCCTGTACAGTTTTATAAATTTGACAATTTGTTGGCATATGTACACTTTTAGTATGGATCCTACACACTGTTTTATAAATGAGACCCCAGAACTGATTGAAGTTCACTTTGCCCTCTAGACTGTTAAGTTTTAATTACAGCTTGACTAATTTCTTATCAAAGGACAGTAGCTGTGAGAGGGAACGTTAGAGCAGATAGCCTGCAGAGGTGAAATCCATTCCCTGCAGCTGTGTAATGTTCTCTCATCGATCCTGACGTCAGAGGGCACAGACCCACCCCGTGTTCATGTTCTATTTTCACACAGCTGAGTTGAGCCTTACTTCCCACCCACAGGGACATGTTAGGCTGAAGGAGAGGCAATGGAGGAATAATATAATTCTCTTTGGTCAGAACTCGAGCATAAAAGTTGGTTCATTTTTATGAACTCTGTCCAAACAGTGGGTTACAAATGGCTAAGTGGCTTGTTTATGAGACAAAGCGGTGCAAATTTGTCTGAGGGTTTTTTCTATTTCCCCCTCTGCCTCAAGTTACTTATGTTCATATTTGATTATTTTGCATTAGATAAATACTATTTTACTATTTAAATTTAAATTTGCCAGATTGCGATTTTCTTTTAAAAAAAAAATCATTATAGTGACAAAACCGTTTTAAACTGTATTGGAAATGGTTCAACAAACTGAACATTTACTAAATTAAAATATACAGTTTTTAGAGCTGTGTAAAACTTGGCTTTAAGCGTGATTAAGATGTTTATGGTTATGTGTTTGCTTAACTGAAATAATTTTGATATGATTAGATAATCACTGTTAATGATTGAGCTTAGACAGTTAAAAGACTTAAGTTCAATTAATTCTCATTTGTGGTATGGGACATAAATCCTGGTCACCCATCCATCCAAACTCCAGGCATGAGTTTGGAAAGGTGAAATTTCTACAACAAAAAGATATTCTTCATTTCTAATATGCTTGCATGTGGATTTTGTGCTGTGTCACTGATTTTGTTTCATGATAATTTTCCAGCCAAACTGGAAAAATCTGAAGACTAATGGAGATTTTTAAAAATTCTATGACGTTTTCTATCTTCAAAATGCTTTCCACGTTACACAACATGTATATTACTGATGAACACATTTAAAAAATAAGACATTTTTTCAAATGTCCTGCATTTTCAAAATCTTGAAGAGTACTTTTCCTGTTTTTTGTTTCCTTTCCACTCGGCAGCAGCAGTGGGAGGGTTTTGTTTCTCAGCTCTGATGGGTGTTAACCTCCAAATGAGTCTGAGGCAGCGGAACATCTCATTACCGTGGAGACGAGAAGTAAACACATCCTTCAACGAGGGACCGTGACAGAGAGCACTAATTAACAAGGACTTAAACACTTTCTTAAGAGGGCTTGTGAAGGGAGAGAAAAAGTAACACACAGACAAGTGCACGTGCACACACACACACACACACACACACACACACACACAAACCAAACAAAAATGGAAAGCATTTTTGTTTAGTTTGTGCAAATGGAGATAATGACACATACACAAAACCAAACCCACATATGCTGAACAGAGTGAACTAGAGCGATAAACTGCAGTAGAGATGTCTTTTGGTTTAGTTCGATACGATTAAGATTTCATCCTCACTAGAAAATTGGCCGGCCATTATTAAATGAGAAATTACTGCAGCCCTCACCTACAAAGAGACGAACAGATGTAGTACCTGCATTTCTCTGGAAAAATCTGACACTGTGCATACTCCTCTTACTTACCTTCGCCTTGCCAGTCTTTGGCAGCTGATGCAAATGCTACTGCTAGCTAAAGCAGATTAAATGATTTTAGTGCCTCTTTCTGGTGAATCTCAGCAGTCATTGAGGGAGAAATGTGTATTTTGCATTCATGTTTCCTGGTTGTGACAGCAGGGTTGGAGTTTTGATGTCTGAACTGGTGATTTATTTATTCATTGAGCATCTCCACATCGTCTAACGAGAAATTCACACCTCAAGACTAACAGACTTATGTATATGAACTTTCTGCACCCTATATATACTGTCGAGGTTGAGGCAGATGGCCGCCCACTTTGAGCCTGGTTCTGCCTGACATTTCTTCCTGTTAAAAGGGAGATTTTTTCTTGCCACTGTTGCCAAGTGCTTGCTCATGTGGGAATGTTGGGTCTCTTTAAAATGAAAACCTGAAGAGTTCGGTTTAGAACCTGCTTTATGTGTAAAGTGCCTTGAGAAGACTTTGTTGTGATTTGGCGCTATACAAATAAAGATTGATTGATAGCCTTGTTCAGACATACAGCATATACTGCTCAGGGGGTGTCTGTACTACACACTGTGTTATACTCTTGCTGTATTCATTACTATCGATATGCCTCCAGTTAACACAATGCCATGGTTATGTGCTAACTGTATTTCAATGACAATAAAGTTGAATCTTATCAAATCTAATATTACTAAATATTACTGTTAACACTATATTCTCATATCTTTCAGTGCATTTTAGGCAATACAACACAGAAGTTGGAAAAGGGCTTGTTAGACAACAAACATTCAGTTTCCATTTCAGTGAAGTCAGAATAAAAGAGAAAAAACAGCAAACAAGCAAGGTCTGTCTTCAATGCAGGTGTTTGTGTGTGTGTGTGTTTGAATCAGTGATGAGTGTGTGTTCTCTGTACCTTTGTCGCTGAAGTCGTCGACCAGGATGACCTCGGCAATGAGCTGTGGAGGAGAGCGGTTGAGTACGCTGTGAACGGTCCTCAGAAGCGACGACCAGCCCTCGTTATGGAATGGGATGATGATACTGGTGTTGGGCAGCTTCTCCGCATACAGCTTCTGTTTACAGCTACACACAAACAATATGCATTTTATACATTTGTATACTTTTATTGTATTCTAGTATGGTTTACTTTTTAACAAATGATCCCTGTTTTACTCCACTTACACCTTAATGAGGGAAGGATGCATGCAGTAATCCAGGTGCAATCGCCTCTAAAACTATGACAATTGAGAGAAAAAAGGCTACTGATCCAGAAATGTCCCTTAGAAATATAATTGCATTTGCTTTCAGAAAAAAAGAGAGAAAAAAAGACACTTTCATTTCATATAATGTTGAATCCAAACATCTGCAAGGTAACTCTAAATTGCCCATAGATGTGGATGCTTGTTTGTCTGTATGTGTAAAGGGTGTGTATTACGTCTTGACTAATGTGAGATCCTGAAATTGATCAACATGAATAGATAGTGGCTGGATGGATGAATGCACATGTTGTAAAGCAGCAGTTTCTCTATATATTCGCTGTTAATCAAAAACAGCATTGTATGTAACCTTGAGGTCCAAAAGACACGTTGAATGCATTGGCTTCATCTTCATCTGCAAAGCCCTAACTTTGCTTGTGTATTGCTGTGTTTCTTGGTGTGTTAATGCAGAGCTTGACAGAGCTCAAGAGAGATGATAAAGGTGTAGAATTGCTCGAGAGTAACATTTGTTGTTGCTGCCTTCATAGCAGAGAATAAATAGTGATGGACATGGCCATGAAAGCTTCCTGTTTGGCAATGGTTTGGGTTCTTGTAAGACATTGTGATAAAGCGAAGATGTCATTGATAAAAATGTGGGAAAAATAGCTTTATGTGGCAAAGGAATTCTTTATTTTTACAGAAAGAAACAATGGTTAATGGTTCACACTCGTAATGCTACAGTATGTTAGACGGTATGTTTACTCTATATTTTCTTGCTTATGTCAAAACGGGGGTCCTTGGCTATTACACATACTGTAGGACAATTATTAACAAGATATATTATGATTGAAATATAATACTGTTTTGAGAATGTCATGTTGTCTTGGATGCTGTAACAAAGCATTTTCACAAAGATAAATCTAACATGCTGAGGTTTTTATAATAATAAAAATAATAATAATAATACGTTTCATGTATATAGCGCCTTTCACAAACCCAAGGATGCTTGACAGAAGAACATTTTTTAAAAAAAATTAAAACTGTGCAGAGTAGGATGAAGAGAAATGTTCATTAAAACTTGAATATGGAAAAGGAAGGACAGTCACGGAGGGATTGAGGGAGAGAATTCCAGAGCTTGGAGGCCGTGACGCTGAAAGACCGGCCTCCCAAGGTGGACAGTTTGGTGCGTGAGACGGTGAGGAGGTTGGAGGCGGGGGATCAGAGAGACCGAGAGGGAGAATAGGGAGTCAGGAGTTCACTGAGGTATACAGGAGCCAGGTTATAGAGGGCTTTGAAGGTGAGAAGTAGGATTTAGAATTTTATCCGGGACAAAAATGGTTGCCAGTGCAGCTGGGAGAGGATGGGGGTGATATGGGCTGTGTGTGAAGTGTGAGTGAGGATTCTGGCTTATGGTGGATTTTGCCAGGAGATCAATGAAAAGAGAATTGCAGTAGTCAATGCAGGACATGATGAATGCGTGAACCAGGGTCTGAGCATCAGAATTTGAGAGAAATGGGCGGAGGCAAGGCAAGGATGTCTTAGTGAGAAATTTAATGTGAGCATCAAAGGTGAGAGTGGAGTCGAAGAGGATGCCAAGGTTCCTGACTGCTGGTGCGGGGATGAGCGATAGACTGCCAATGGTCAGAGTGGAGAGCTTTGGAGGTGAGGATTTGGAGCCAATGACCAGTACTTTTGTTTTGTCAGAATTTATCATGCATCCAAACAGTTAGCTAGGGGGAATTATTGGGGGAATGAGAATTTATGTAGAGCTGAATATCATCGGCGTAGCAATGGAAACTACGACCAGACTTTGAATTATCTGGCCAATAGAAACAGTCCCTAATAGAAGTAATCCAGCGAACGGTGCTAGTAATCCAACAGACAGTTAGTAACATTGAAGTAGTCCAGAAAAAAGGTGAAAGTAGTCCAGAAGGAAACAGCAGAGCAACAAAACACAGAAAAAAAAGCAGAAACACCGGAGAGCAGCGGCAGCGTACACTCAACCGGAAATTGTGTCAGTTGGCTGATTCCGGTTTAGAAGACATAATGTTCACCTGGTTCTTAATTTAGCACGTTAGCATGCTTAAATTTGCTACCTGGCAAAAAATGTAACGGCTGAGGGTGATGGGAAAAAAATGTATTTTATCGTATACTAAAATATTTGACAGAAATTTTGACCACTTGGTAACACCAGAGGAATTTTGAATATGTACCAATCTTATGAGATGATGCTGATATACAGGATCACTGGATATATATGATGAATTTGACCTTCTAGTGGCACTCAATGGATAGTTAGGGCATCACCAAAGTTAGTAGGGTTAATCCTCAGGAGACCATGAAAATCTGCACAAATTAATTTAATATAATAATAAACATACATTTAATTGTAACTGATCAGTTGGATATTTCATTTATTAGCATGGCTAAAAAAAAAAAAATGTCATTTTTGAGGCGCACTCCCTGTAATCAAAAAAAGTAAATAAATACAAATTGGCAATAAAACATGAGCAATTATTTGGATGGATAATGTGTTTTCTTTGTAATAATATGTTTTGCTGTTAAATGAGAAAATTACAGTCAATAGGTGGTTCAACAGTTTGAACAGACCTTCAGACAGGTGGAGTTCTGCAGTGATGCTACTGACATGTTCCTCCTACATCACAGACAGCTGTAATTTCATTATTTGCAGCACATACAGCTGTTATCAACTGCCAACATTGGCTCTGATGACGGGTTACAGCGATCACCTCGTACATGATCATCACAGCAAGTGCCGGAACGCCTGCAAAGGAGCTCATCACGGAAAGAGAATTGTGTTCCCTCACTGACGGAGAGAGAGAAAAGGAGTGTAGTGAACTGTGTCAGTCGATCAATGTGTGTGTTGAACATCTGCCCGCATGTTATTCATTCAAATATGAACGCTGGGAGACAGGCAGGCAGAGTGATCGACAGGCAGCCAGCCAGTGAATCCTAACAAACCCTGTCTAATTCCACAGGGAATGGAGGTGTGTGAATATATGTGTGTGTGTGTTTCAATTAAATCTTGTCAGTGTGCAGAAATCGAATGTGTCAGTCGCGGGTCTGAGACTGGCTGCCTCCATGGCTCCGTCAACATGCCAATCACTAAGAGACAGATGCAGCTTACAGGGGTAGAAGTCGGGGAGGGTGTGGGGAACGGACAGCCACTGGTTGGTGCAAAGTGTGTCTGTCCGATTGGTTGCAGAAGAGTGACGAACATTTTGGCAGCAAGGTGTGCGCGTCAGTCTGTAACAGCAATTACTCATGTAGCATTCTAATAATTAATTTGTCATCACATTAAAGAGTATAAAGTATTAAAGAAATACTGGTATCATGGATGTCATGTAAATGTACTTATTGGCATTACAGCTCCCTGTTTGTCTGTTGTTGTAACATCATATGCATTTTGTTTTGTGCGGCCAATGGGATCATCAGATCTGAAAATAACTTTATAATAACTTTATTTATATATAGTAAATTTATTTAGCTGTATTTATATAGACAAGGCTAATATGGGTTGGTTTAGAGGGGAATGACAAGGGATGGATTTTGTCATTGAGTTTGGAGGTGGCCGGTTGGCAAAAATGAACTAAGAACATAATGTTTCTTTTAGTTCCAAAGTTTATAGAGATTTTTTGTAGTTTGTAAACCTTTTTATAGTGTGAGTGTGACCACCCTTTCTGGACAAACTCCTTGTCCTCTACCTGCAGGAGCCTGGTGGGCAGAGTTGTTTCATTTATCTTTTAGTTATATGCAATTAATCTATTTTTAATCACAACTCACACAGTCTCCCCACCTTGACACGGGTTGTGACAAGTTACTTGTAGCAGGTTAGAAAGAGAGCGTGGACCCGCCCCTGCTGCTGTAGAGGTATAAATACATTCAGCGCATACTATTACTACTACAGTCTACAGTTAGCCAATTAGCTGAGTTAGCCGCCAAGCTACCAGCTGAGCTAGCCGCCGAGTTAGCCACCGAGCTACCAGCTGAGTTAGCCGCCAAGCTAGCAGCTCAGACGTAGCGTCCATGTTTCTGGTAGTGGTGGTGACTATGATTGACAGGTGACACTTGGTAGGGAGCAGGGTTTCAGCGGACTCGACAGGAACGCCCACAGCGTTCGGCAGCAGAGAGAAAGGCAGATCTTTACACAACTTGAAGTCTAATTTCATATATTTGGCAATTTTTTTAACCATTCAAATTTGGCAGGGTGGTTAACAACACACTTTTCTGTGGTATGTCAAACTCAGAACACATATTTATTCTTACTTTACACAGACTTTAAAAAGTCAGGTATCCAGTAACTTAGTGGTTTCTCCCTGATATCAAAAGACATGTAAGGTTAGGTGCTTTGGAGACTCTAAATTTCCCTTATGTGTAAATGTGAGTGTGAATGTGTTAGTCCTGTCAGACTGGCCAGCTGTCCAGAGTGTACCATGCCTCTCACCAAATGTGAACTGGGTTAGGCGCCATCCCTCCACGACCCTGGACAGGATAGGTAATTACAGATAATTGGATGTAGGATAGTCATGATTTGATTTAACTTAACAGCAACAACATCCAAGTCTTTAATTTTGACCTTGCTGCGTAGGGATGCCCCCTATGGAAAACTAGGTATGTGTGGTTGAATGTTTTGATATGTTTCATTTATTCTGAGTACCTGTCAGCACTGACGGGTTATGCCAAGAGGTGCGTAAGGTCAGGCCTGCTTTTATAAACACACCTAAAAAAAAAAGAAGCAGTCCTCTTGGGGGGAAACTGGCAGCGAGGAAGCATTCAAAGCTGCTTTCCACATGAAAGAGAAGGGAGGGTCAAGTGTCAGAGAAAAGTTCTCGTCAGGCAAAAGAAAAGCTGTGATTAAAGGCCTTTCACAATGCCTTTCTGGGATTGAAGGGGAGCATGCAGTTCACGGGGGTCTGGACAGGTTCTGGTTCTTTGAGAGAAATTCAAAAACTTTTTTCACTCTTTTCTGATGTAGAACAGCTTTTAGCATTAATCCTTTCAAACACTGCACCAAGTATCCTCTCAATGACCTGCTGCTCCTGATAAAGATGAATACATACTGTAGGCGGATTTCAGGGACTTAATTAAGTCACAGTGTTTACTTGTGAATAAAGAGCGCTTCTATTGAGGCACCAGTTCAAGCATCACAACACATTAATATCACAGGTTTAATGCTAAATATGTATATCATTATTACTTTGTGGGGCCCCTTTTTGACCTCAAGTAAGTAAAACTTTATTTATATAGCAGCTTTTTTGGTAACTTTTTATTTATAGGAGTTATTCAGGTTGTTAATACAGATAAATACCAGACACAGAAAGAGAAAAACAAAGCAATATAGCACCTTTTTAACATGGGGTATACAGTGTTTTACATCAACATCAGCACACAAAGGAAAAGAGAAAAGAAATAAAAGAATAAAACACACACAAAAAACATTAAAAAATTCAAGCAGACGTAACACACATATGAAAGCATACACAACCATTTACCACCAAGAGCAAACCCTTGGCATTATTGAATGCTATACATACAACTCAGCTGATTTAATGGGAGGGGGGACATTGTTCTAATGTCTGGGTGCCACTCACCTTTGGTTTTAGTTTGGCACCTGGTATGGACTGGTGAAAACTAATGTTAGCAATAGTGTCTTTGTTTACTGTAATAAGTGTTTTCATACATTTACCTACAGGGACGAATACACACACACACACACACACACACACATACATACAGGACTCACTTTAAATGGCGGATGTCCGGGAGGGAGCGGTTGAGAGATATCCTGTCGCTGACATATATGTTGAAGCCGTTCTCCCTGTAGGCCTGGTCGACCCGATCAGCATCTGTCAGAGGAAATGGTTTCCCCTGTTCACCGTTACCTATCACACACACACATACATGTAATGAGTAAAAAAACACACTCTTCATCGGCACCATCATACCAGCCCCTCCTGACTGTCCTTCTTCAGGAAGCACCGATCGTTCAGGTCAGCAGGTCACCCTTGAATGTGTTTTATCAAAGTATTTTAGCTAGTGTGCTTTTTATGCTATTGTCTGCTGGGGGTGGGGGTTAAAGTCAGAGGACATACATAGGATCAACAAGTTAATAAAAAAGGCAGGATCCATCATTGGTTTGCCTCCTGATGTACTAGTGGTGATCATGGAGACGAGAGTAGGCTGGAAACTCAGTAGCATCCTACACAATAAAGGACCACCTATTCTATGGTGTTTTTGGTGAACTGAAGAGCTACAGTACTTTAGTGGCGGATTACTGTTGCCAAGGTGCTCTTCAGAAAGATTTAGAAGGTCATTAATACCTGATGCAGTGAGGTCTTTTTAATTAACATTGCTGTTGACTGTTGAATGTTGTGGATTCTTTAATTGATGTTGATGTGTTGTTTTGCACTTATCTTGTACTGCCTGAGACTGTATGTTTCCTTAATGTATGCTGGCTGTCTTTGTGTGGAGGAGGTGACATTCAGTTTAGCCTCTGGGGGATTAATAAAGTACGGTACTTATTTTCTTATCTTATTTTATCTTATCTTAAATTGCAATTTTGTGATCACAATAATTCGATATCTGCAATAATTGTAAAAGCTACTACTGTATTTTGCTAAATGACTGTAACTTGTATGCATGAAATGGCAAAATCAACAGACCACTTGTTATTTGAACCAGCTGTTGCATATCATGTTGTGATAACTTGCATCTTCACAGCGGACAGGAAGTGAGTACAGTGACGTTCTGTAGGTGTCAACAGAGGCAAATGTGCAACAAAACTTGAATTGAAAGGTACATGAAAGGTCTGATCCCATGACTCTGCTTTCTGTTATACAAGATATTAATTTATGTATCTTATTTAAATGGAACGTTTCTTAAGAATGCAATATCTCTTTCACAAGAGAGACCTAGCAAAATCTGCAACAACATTAACAATAACACCCACCCACCAAATTGTAACAGCACAGAAAATGTGTGAGAACAAGTATAGACTGTACATAATAAGGTCATTCAAAATATATATACTATGTACACACAAGCATGTACCTAATAACTCTCTAACAACACACAGACATTATGATATCTGAGCCCATTTCAGGAGGGCATCAAATTACACTGTGCTGCATGTTTCATTAGCCACTCATCAATGCACCCCACAAAACACACACAGACACATGCATGGAAGCTGATCTATAGTCAGAGGAGAGCATCAAATTAAAATGAGGTGCTGTGTTCCATTAGGCAGAAATGATCTGTCTATATTCCTGAAGGTAATAACTGTGGAAAATAACTCCTCACTTTAATGGCTCATTTCAGAGATAAACTCTTCTACTTAACGTTGTACTTTCTCCTGCATAATAAAACTTGTTACATGGATCACTTCAATTGGAAAATTTGAATTTGAATCCTAAGAAATGTTTTTAAAATTGTCTTATAAAATACCCTTTGGCTGAGTTTTTTTTCTCAAAAATCATTCGTGGGCCACGTTAATGTTTTTGCTGGGCAATGCACCCAGATGTGTATTTAGTTTGAGTCTTCTGTGTCTTGCCACACAACTTCTCCTGTTTTACACCACCCAATTAACATATCAAACTCTTGGTAATGCCCAACAACAAAAATTCACTAAAGGATATTTAAAGGTGTGGTGTGTAGAATTTAGAGGCCTCTAGCAGAATAGACGTGACATAAATAGAATATAATATTGATAAGTATGTTTTAACTAGTGTATCATCTCCAGAAAATAGGAATTTTATGAAGCTATTTATATCTACAGTGAATCCACTTCAATGGAGCCTGCCATGTTACACCATGTTTCTACAGTAACCCAGAGTGTCACACCTGAACCAGGACTCGAACCCAAGGACTGGACTGAAACAAGAGGAGAGTTAGATTTCAAAATAAAACAGGAAGTCACGAGACAGACAAAACTAAACATAACTTTTTCTTGGACATGACAGAGAGGGCTTCACCATTAGATACAACTAAATCTTACGCATTGCACCTTTAATATATATGTTTTTTTATTTGTTTATCCCAGAATACCTTCATCGTCACCTCTGCTTTTGTTTTCCATCTCTGGGAGTTGTACTGTAAATATTTTCTAACCATGTTGCTCATGTTTTGTGCTGATGCAAATGGCAGTGTTGTTGATGCTGTGTATTTTTTTTACATTTTTACTATGACACCATAAAACTGACTCCTCTTAAGTAATATAAATAACTTTAAAGGACTGCTGCTTGGATGTAAATCATTAAATGGTGACCAAAATACCTTCCAGATATGTTTCAGTAGTACATACCTGCTAGATCTCTCAGACCACTGGAGAGAAATGTGTTTATGGTGCTTACTGTCAGAATTAAAGATAAGAAAGCAGCATTTACTGTAGATGGAACCAACTTGCTGATGGTTTCAAATGTGATCCTACTTCAGCCAGTTTCAAAACTAGACATCCTAATGTTCTAAGATACTTCTTAATTGATCAACTGCACCCTATTTCTGTTCTTCTGCACCTCATTCTTTAAAAAAGTTTTATTTCCATGTGTTCCTTGTAACTGTTTTATTGCAGTTTACCTTTCTCAATGTCATATTCTATCCTCTCTGCTGATTTATGAAGGGCTTTGAATTGCCAATATGTATGAATTGTGCTATATAAATAAACTTCACTTGCCTTGTGTTGCCTTGAAGCTGAATCAATGCTTATTTTGGACCATTAACAGTGTTTAATTATGAACTAAGGACTGTACTCACAGCATTGATTCACACTGCTTTTCAGGGAGAGAAATCCACTTGGAGGGAATTAAGAAAAGACAAAAAAAGAGAGTTGAACTGCAGTGCTGCAATTTGTGTGTCTGTATGCGTGTGTGTGTATGTGTGTGTGTATGGCATTGTGCTTAAACAGTGCAGATGTTCTCAGCGAGCATGCCCAAAGAACAGAGCAGCATCAGCAAAGAGTTTGAACCCACCACTGCGAGCAGCATCTCTCCTAATTGCTTCATAGTCATGCCAGTCTGTCCTCCGCACACCATCGAGTCCCACCTGAGCAACCTTCCTCATCTGGTTCAGGCCCTGCAAGAGTACGCAGAAAACACATACAACTTATAAGACTGTTTAGTTTAGGCCCACAATAACCACCAAATTTAGCTTCATCACACAAAAAACAATCAAATATAGGAGAGAAAGGTTTAAAAAAAAAATTAAAAACATAAAAGTTTATTCCAGAAAAGTCTAAGCATCATTTGAAACCTCAAACACTTGAAACATAAGTATAACTGTCAATGACAATGAAGAACATTATGCTTTCCCATATGACTTCTCTTTCCTTAAGAGTAGAGCATTTTCCTTTAATTACTGACAGATTTCAAGTCTCTGTAAAAGAAACCTGAATTATCTATGTAGTTTTATATGTATATATATATATATTAGTTATTTTACAAATCAGCACGAAGAGGCTTAAATATAATCATTTCAACAAAGAGAAAAAAGAAAAACAGACATGTGCTGCTGACAGCTGGAGATTCACACAAAGCAAGAAACACATTTTTTTTATTGTTGTTTTTTTTTGGTATGACACCAAGAAAATGACATTCAATTTCACTGCCATTACACACACGCACACGCACGCACACACACACACACACACACACACACACACACACATACACACTTATCGCCGAAAGCTATTATTCTCTATTCAGCATTAAAATGCACAAGCAGTGATTCTCCTCGCGTTAGGAATGACTTTCAGTGACTCAAGATATTATAGGAGCAGAGCACAACAGTAAATTAATTAGCTCAAAGGGAGGATGCAATTAGTGAAACGTTGTAAATACAAATAACACGTCTGACTGCATGGAATACTATTAACCAGGCTGTTAGCTGAGATCACCGTACTGTCGGACAAACCACTATGGCGAGTAATGAGAGTGTACATGTGAATGTAGAGCACCTACAGCAGCTGTTCTCTCTGTTTCTATTTGACTGCTTGACATTTCAGAGACACCAATCTGACAAGGCGGTACGTACTAAAGACCGCTTCCCATAGATAATTCCACTTTGTTACCGATTTCAGGTCTGCAAAATACCTAGATGTCTTCAACTCCAGATCAAACCTTTTGTCTCATCACATTTCATAGCGAAAAGCAATGAAAAATCTAATAATAATAATAATGATAATAATTTCTAATAATATATGCAACTGTTGCTGGTAAAAAGAAAAAAATGCTGGCAGATTAGACCGACTAATTAATGTTAATGTTAATTCAGTAACTATTAATTAGAGTCGGCTGCCACTAAAAACTTCATGCGGACATAAGTTGGTTAGACATCTTGTGCAATGTGCAATTCTATCCTTTAGTTTCTTGCAAATGTTGAAAGATAATCATTATTTTCAAGCAAACATGATGAATAAAATAAAACTTTTCAAGTTGTCATGTTTGAAACACCAAAGTGCTGATACTACAGCTGTCGTATTTAAGTTTCATTAATTGTGGAAAATCCCCATCCCGATTGTTCAGTGCCACCTCTTCATGAAATAATTTCAGGCTAATTATTCTGATTGATGGTGTTAGTCATGTGGACAATTATGAATGATTTGTATGATGAGGTCATTGAACCGGTACAGCTATTAAAAACATCCCACAGGCATCACAGAAATGTATTCAGCATTGATTTGGGTCCACAGAAAACTGAAAACTGAAAATCTAAGGTTGCCATTGTTTTCTGCTTCGTTCAACTTAACCCTTGCTCTTGAAATTTTATTTGAATTTTTCTTTTTCAAAATAAAATACCAGTATCACATATCATATCACAACTTTTATCTCTCTTCTGATAGCTTCATGTTTCCTCCTCTCTACTCCAAGTCACACCAGGGCCAGACATGCAGCAAGAGTCCATCGGTGTGTTTCCAACTATAAAAGGAAGCAACACTGTGCCGCCCCATTTCCTTTCAATCAGTCTTTCCTTTCAGCACACATCACCATGATATTCCACCGCTGCTTTTCTGCTCTAACAAGACCTTGAAAAACAAACAAGGAAAACCAAAAACTTTTCGTGATCTCTCTGAGTCTGTGTGACTATTTTTTGTGTTACTTTACTTAGGTGTTATTTTGTCTGCATTTACAGGCGTGTGTGTGTGTGTGTGTGTGTGTGTGTGTGTGTGTGTGTGTGTACATTTTTGTAATCTCATTGGGACCTTTTGCAGTATAAACACTGTGACCTTGTCAGGACCAGTAGTCCACATGGGGACTAAAGGCAAGACATCATTTGTGAGGTCCTAGTAAATGTTGGTGGTAAAGTGTGATTTGAGATTAGCTTAAAGTGTGTGTGTGTGTGTGTGTGTGTGTGTGTGTTTGTGTGTGTGTGTGTGTGTGTGTGTGTGTGTGTGTGTTCCTCTCTCATACACACACAGAATAGAACAAACAGCCAGGGGATTGAACTCCCAGAAAAACTGTCGTATTCACTCAATTCTTATATACAGGAAATGAAATTGGACACCACATTAAGGCCCCAGTCAGACCGAGCACTTTTTAGCAGCCTGGGGCAGCTCTTTGTAATTGTTTTCAATGACAGTGAAGCTTTATACTTGCTACTTTTGCGTTGCTTGACCCCTCATATTTCTACTGTTTGCGCTCTGCATTGTTGCAGGAGCACCCAGAAGGCCTCAAGTTGAAAAAACTTCCAACTCTGAGTAGTTTTTTTTCCCCATTGTCCAGTCTGACGCGATGCATTTAGGTGGGCCCTCAGTGATAGTGACAAGAAGATAAAATAAGAGATAAAGTTATGGAAGGTTATGGTTTTTCTTTGAAGTGAATACATCCCAAGAAATCAACCATGTCAACCTTCAAAACTCTGTGGGAAGAAATTATGTCTCATGTCTCATTCATACCAGACAGATTTTATGAATTGGTCCTGTCCTGTCACCAGTCACTCCAGTTTGTTATATGTTGTTCTTTTTACCTCCAAACAACACCACTGCATTACATAGTTGATGATTTCCCTTTTCAGTTGTCATGAATACAAATCAGAGTCTGATTTAACCAGACTAAACAGTGCAGGTTTGAAAATGTCCTTGCATCATATTTCTGTGAATCATTAAATACAATTTATAAAGTCTTGGTACTTTCATCAAGTAAAACCTCACTGTTTCTAGCCAACAAGCTCTAATACATTCACTGTACATTGAACACAGCTTTGAACATCATTTACATTAATATAAGTTCCCTTCAACAACAGAAACACCTCCTCATCAAAGCCAAACACCTGACCTCCATTCAAACCAGGTTGGGAGGAAGGTTGCTAAGGTATTAATTACAACATCTAAAAGTTAATCCCAAACATACATAAATCCTGTTATCAGGCAATCTGTTGTTCAAAAGATACAAAAAGAAAAACCTCTCAGCAAACCTATTCATCATTTCTCTTCTTTCTCACAGCTCCTCACCTGCTGCTGCCTCACTAAACAAAACCCTCTGTGTTGCCTGACCCTTCTCCATCCAGTCTAACACTTGAAAAAGAGATAATTCAGCTAGCAAGGTGGGGGGTGTTGGTGGGAGGTGACTCTACTCTACCTCTGGGGCTATATTGTGTAGTATTAACCACATCACCAATACCCACCTCATAAAAACTACTCTAAGTGTTTCTCACATTGTACTTAAAGAAAAGAAAAACATTAAACACACCCTTCTTTATTCTACTCTGTGTTGCTCTCTTTGCCTCCCTGTTGTGTGCTCTGCTGCTACCTTCTTAATGGCCAGCATCATGGGGATGAGGCTTCATGTTGCCACAAACAGCTGTCTGCTCTGGGCACTCTTCTATCTCCGTCAACATTCAAGGCACAGCATAAACAAGCTAATAGGGCATCGCGTGAGCTATACCACAAGCAATGCAGCCCATGTTTTATCTTCATAAACTGTGCAGTCATTAATTACAAAACACTGTGTCTGATAAGTGACAGGCTGGAATGGAAATTCATACTTTTATCGAGCAAAACATTCAGTGTACAGCGGAGTGTGTGTGTGTGTGTGTGTGTGTGTGTGTGTGTGTGTGTGTGTGTGTGTGTGTGTGTGTGAGTGTGAGAGAGAGAGAGAGAGAGAGAGACGTGGGCAATTTCACCTGCATGGATGATCACTGATTAACTTTCATGTAGTCTTTTAATGGTCTATTCATCTATTCATCTAATGTTTGCTCTGTCCCTGGGTGCAGATAAACATTATGAATCAGTTCCACTTTGAAGTTTCGGTATGTATTTGTGTTTGTATGTGTGTGTGTGTGTGTGTGTGTGTGTGTGTGTGTGTGCGTGCGTGCTTGATTTTGCATTAACAACAAAGTGACAGATTACCAAAACCAAATAAAAACTGGACTCTGTCAGCACCATGGACAGAGACAGAAAACCATAGCTAGACATGGCAGGTCTGTCAGTCTATGATTTCACCACATGCTATCAGTGGGGCCATGTAAGAGCAAAATACAGTTTCTAACGGATTAAAGGGTCAAAGGGTCTTTCTCAAGACCCCAAAATCCTAAACCAAAACCACAAGGAATGCATAATACAGCAGTTTTATGTACTGTGACTTACATAGCAAACGTTAGCATGACTGGCTAACTTTCTTCCTAAATTCTGCCTACAGTAATAACCTGCATTATGGCTACAGAGAAGACGCATATCATAATCTAACCACATTGCCATGTGAGGATACAAGTTATGTAATAAAAAGCCTAGTTGCAGAAGTAAAGTTAACGTTAAAAACAAACAATGTAACAAATGTCTTTAGCCTCAGTCTTTTAGCATGATATTATGCTTTTGCTGTGTCCTTCCAAGTAAAATCAATAACCATTGGTTCAATGATTCTGAGTATTATTTTAGACATACATCTGCCAGGTTATCAATGTAAACTGCATTTGTGCCATTCTACAATGGAAAGCTTTACAGGAATAGCAACAATAACTGTAAGAAAGCTGGACCCTTCTCAAATGGTCAGTCCCATTTCTGGAAAATGAAAGATTCACATTATACCTGTCGATGCTATCCCCCCTTTTATTGTTCTACATTACTCGACATATCTGCAAACCATTTTCTGCCATCTCCATGGTTTCTGAAAATGTCTCACATGTTGCACCTGACTAGACTTGAAAAGGTCTCGAACACTGCATAAACCAATGAAAACCACATCACAATGACTGGAAATGCCACGCTAATCTCTGAGGCATCACTTTTTCAGCAGAGACTTACCTCATTGTGCTTTGTGGCATGGCTTTATTCTTCAGCGGCTGTATTATGACACAAGGGAAAAACTTTTCTCCTGAGAATTAAGTGACAGCAAAATCAGAACAAAATGCCAGTGACCTCAGAGGTCTTGCTTGTCCCTCCAAAACTTTCCCCAAAGCACAGTGGGAAACTTAACAGGGATCTAGTCAAACACAAGAGATTGGTATGCAGATCTTGTATCATATATGGTGGTTATATATATATATGGCGCCACAGTCTCCAAATGCTTTGTACTTTCTCAGTTTGAAGCACTATGTAGGTCTTTTCTAAATAAGCCCCTTCCCATATTGTACTGCTTGTTTCTATGTTATTTACCTACCTCTATGTATTCCAGTATGCTGTATTACCACAATGGGGAGTCCCAAGAGTAGAACATAAATGCCAAGTCAATGATTTACAATTAATATTTAAACTAATGACAGGAGTGTTCCTTGGCAGAAAGCATTCATATATTACAGTGTGCAAAATTTGTATTCTCATTTGTGAAAGCTCAGCACAGTATCTGCTGGTGCTGACAGTATAGGCTGCGGCTGTCTCTGCCTCCAGAGATTTGTCTAGAAACTGTGAGTGTTGCTTTCATCTGTGCTGCCTGACTTTACACAGAGTTTTCTTGTATAGGTTAGGCATGGTATTAATCATGCCTGAGTTACATACTGTATAATCCTCAAGATGAATGCATACAAAATACAGGCATCCAATATGGATTTCGTATGAATAGAGAATATTATTTTATCTACTGTATACTAGTGTGATAAGAAGGTTGTTGTACCAATCCAACATTCTGGTCAGAGAGAATCATCTTGGAAACCTTTAGATGGACCTCCACTGAATTTGATACAGCCATAGACTTTGGTGATCCCTATAAATATCATCTCATGCCACCAACAGATTAGACTTCCACTTGTCTCAGCTTCTAGTTCATGACAACAGATATTTTAATTTTGGAAATGTGTTTTTAGGTCAATTATACAAGACATGCTTCACAATCTGAACAGAAATACCATGACATGGATTTATTTAAAATTTTAGTGGCACCCCAGACTCCCTATCCCACAAGCACCGCAATTTCATCCATCCTTTCCATTTGCTCTATGTCCTGGGTGAGATGCCCTGAAAATATATTAGATACCCAAATTACATGTTAAATAATGTTTCAGTCATTTCAGAGGTAAAGATATATGAAACTTCTATCTTGTGCTACAAAATAAGGAAATCTAAAAAAAATAATTAAAAACCACAACAGCTTATAAAATCAGGAATATAATATTATGCCAGTATTGTACATTATACCAATTAAATCCATGTTCAGTGAAAAAGTCATTATGATACAGTAACTTGATAACAGCTGACTGGCTCAAAATCAACATCACCACCACAAGTTGTTGCCATTTTGCTAGGCATTATTTCTCTCTTGTATTGTAGCGGGCGATTCTTTGCTTATTTCTAGCTGCTTTCAGATCTGTTGTGCTGAATAAAGAGGAGGGGTTGATCAAAGAGAGATAGAGGACTACTATTGGACTGCCTTTGTTCGGGAATGGTGTTACCAGCAGAGCATTACTTCTGATAAGAACAGAGCTGCCCATTCATTCTCTCAGGAGGACGAATCA
The DNA here is from genome assembly GCF_027409825.1 of Scomber japonicus. NCBI lineage: Eukaryota > Metazoa > Chordata > Actinopteri > Scombriformes > Scombridae > Scomber > Scomber japonicus. The sequence goes on along the minus strand of NC_070590.1, from coordinate 8,442,241 downwards.
GACCACCGTGGGTCAATACTTTCCTTTTCTGTTTCCCTTTCTCCTGCTGAGAGCCGACAGTAGTTCTGAGTGAGAGCAGATCCACCTTAACCCCAGAGATACAATTACCTGTCTTTCAGGTTCAAACTCAACCTTCTTCTCCTCCTCCTCTATCTAGAGCCACCTCATATACAAGTAAATCTGCACTGGACACTCACAACACTTCCCTTCTTCTAACAACATCCAGCTTCTGTGAGAATAACTGACCTACTCTTGCTTCACTTCAGTAAGAGGACAAAGTAGAGAGATATGAAATTCCTGACTATCTATTCACAAAAATCAGGAAAATCACCTAAGGTGTATCTGTTTTCACTTTCCATTCAAAGTGCTTTCGATGAAGCTCTGAAAAAGAGCATAGAAAAACTCTTGTGGGCCAAGAAACCCTGTTGTGATTCACATGCAAATCTCTCCAGGCTTCCATTCTCTGTCCTGTTGGGCTTGGGGCAGAAGACCTCCAGGCGGAGACCCCTGCAGCGAGGCACTCAAAACCCCCCTCAAAGAGGAGCTCACTGAGGCCATACAGTCCATCTCCCGAAAGAAGTCATTATCGAGAGTCCTGCTGAGATAAAGAGAGCATGTAGAGGACCGGAGAGGGCCGCCTCCTGCAGTCTCAGTCTTCTTCTGCAATATTGATGGATTGTGATACAAACACTGACCTTACAAAATGTTTGAACCACCTGCTGTTTCCATGAAATAGCCAAAGAACATGAATCCAGATGAAGAACCTCACTCTTTATTGTATTTCAGATGATAGGAGTATTGAGGATGTGTTTTTCCTATATGCACAGAGAGCAGTGGAAAGCAGCCATGATACACTCAATGTGCAGCTGCTCTTTTTTAAATATGCTGCACACGATGGCTTTTTTTTTTTTTTGTATAGCGCAGCACTTCCAGAGAAAGGTTTCGCTTTCCAGAAACTGCCAGCTCACATTTCAGTCAATTATGATGGAGAAGAGCTTGGTTTAATTTCTTTTACAATAAATAATACAAACATAATATGCAACAAGCCACTTCAACACCAATATAATCTCTTCATACACTACATTCTGCTAGATATCAACAAATATGGACTGAAACAATTAGACGAGGTGAGGGATAGATAGTTGAATGAGTGAGAGCTGACAATAAAGATGTAAAGCCACATCATTTTAAAGGATTTAAGACAATTGTTTTCTTCCAATATGTAGAAACAGTGTGGGAAAGACCTTTTCCTGTTTCAACATGACAATGCTCCCATGCACAAAGGCACAACTATGAAAAAAAAAAAGTTTTCCTAGTTTTGTATTGAAGAACTTAACTGGCCTGCACAGAGTCCTGTTCTCAACCCCGTCCTTTGGGATGATCTGGAGCCTGAAATGCAAGCCAGACTTTATCTCACCAGTCATCAATATATGACATCACTAATGCTACTGTGGCTGATTGAGAGCAAATCCACGCAGCCAGGTTTCATACTCTTGTTGGAAGCCTTCACAGACGAGCAGAGATTCTTATAACAACAGATTAACCCATCCAATCAATCTGCATAGTTTTGAAATCACATGCTCAACAATCACATATAGTGGATGTAATATTAGGGTGTCAACATATTTGTGTCTATTTCCAGACTTCTCTCTTCTTTATTGCTCTGCCACAGTCTACTTTTCTTTTCAGGTTACATACTTTGTGGCTGAACTGGTTTGCATGCACATACACACATGGTAAGCAAACAAACCTAACAAGAAAGTATAGAGGGCAAATACATAGTGCTCAAACATACAGAGAGAACTTCACTAACACACACTAAAGAGGGCAAACTTTGCATATCTATGCAAACACACTCTTCCAGCTTAAAGCAGTCCTGCTATCACTTGCTAACAGCAGTCTCCCAAACAGCTTAAAGGGTCTTAATAAAAAAACTGTTGGCGGATACAGCTTGGAAACATGCAGATACCTGAATTTAAGCTCACATTACTGTTCCTGAAAACTTTGATATATATGCAAACACTATTGCTAACCGCTTGTTTTGTTTTTAAATGCCTGTTTAGTACATACAATGAGGACTTATAATAAGGACCTTACTGCTTTGAAGCTTCCTTCCTTGCCATAATGAATAACCATTAAACTTGACATTTAAACTCAATGCTGTAGGTGTGCAGCTGCTGTCATAACTGGATCCTGCTAAATTCCACAGAGTTTAAACTATATGTAACTCTATTTTTGGCTATGAAGGATACTGCATGGTTACATTGAATGCAAGGACAATTGTGGACTTGTGGAAGGCTATTGTTAGCTGGCTAGCCATGTTAGTTCCAGCTGCTTATACTTACAACCCCATCCACATCCTTTATTTGCTTTCCTGCCTGCTTTTTGTCATAATGAAGTTTTGATTAGGACTACTTTCCTCCAAAGAAATAGTGAAAGCTGCTGATGGTGATGTCAGTGTGGATTATTCTGAGTATGTTGCTGTTGAGTTTCTAATACTTTCAAGATGACAAACAAGATTCACCATTTGCCTTTATCGTATTGGGATGACAACACCCATCACTTCTTACCTGCGTGACATCTATGAATGCATATCAAGACACCACATAAAGCTCACACCACTGCTCTTCTCTATTCACTATATTGGCTCCTTGTTGCTGTTCACATCCAGAAAACTGTGATGCTGGCCTACAGGGCAGTGGAGGAAACTGCTCTTTCCTAGCCCCAAGCCATAGTCAAACCCTACACTCCTCTGCCTCTAGACATTTAGCCATTCCATCACTCAGGTGACCCTGTGGTTTCTCATCTTGGTCAAAGCTCCACTGTATTGGAATGAACTGCCCACTGAAATCAGTATAGCAGAGTCACTGCCCATCTTCTTTCACAGGCTAAAAACCACCATTTCAGACTATATTGTAACGACTGCTGCCTTACTAGCACTTACTTATGTCTCACTTCTTAAAAGAAAGGTAAAGTAACTAAAGTGACAATTTCGGATGACATTTAACTCTCTCCTACATCATTAGAATACACTTATAAGTCACTCAAGTGAATGTAATGTAACAACAGTTGTTTGAGAGATGTGTGTCTCAAAGCTTTAGCCCACAAAACCAGAAATATCTGCATGGCCAGGGGTGGTAAGTGGGGTAAGGTTAAGTTTTTGGGAATTTTGGAACCTAACTTTTAAAATCCTAACTAGAGAAATGTTTATGGGTGCCTGAAAAAGAGATTTTGGAAATAAAGGAACACACAACAGCACATTGTTCGCTATAAGCATGGTGTGATGGACCTACTGGGGGGTTCAGTGGTGATTTACAGCTGTGTTGGCACTGCTGGAATCACAGCCTCTGTTGGCTCCAGTCCAACCCTTCTGAGCTGTTCAAATAAGCTCCTTATTATCATGTCTGAGGGAGAGGAAGGCAGGGGAATAACAGTAAAGAATTGCTGTACGGTGGCCATTAAGTGCTGAGCCGGGATGCTGCCAACTCAAAGAGAAGCTTCCTGTCCCATTCCAGCTAGAGGCAAAGCTGACAGACAGGAGCCACTATCAGCCTCAACTCCCTGCTCTGCACAGACCAGGCCCAAAGCTTCAATAATACACTAAACTTTGAGATGGAGAAGCTGAGAAAATTTTACCTACATGTAAGAAAATGTTTTAACTCTATATATATATTCAAGGGGAACTTCTGTATTTTTCAACCTTGATCCTATTTTCCCACCTAATTTGGTTTTGAGTGAGAGATCTGCAGATGGTATCTACCAGCAGTTTGTAATATAATCAGACGGGCCAATAGCCCTCTGTCAATCTATGTCTGCTTTTCTTTCACCAAGTCTTACTCAAGGAGAAGTCTCTTTCTAAAATCAGCTTAATAATCAGCCATGACTTTGAAAATCTTTTAGATAACACTAAGCTTTCTGTGCTCCAACACAACAAAGCCCTCCCGATACTCCTCTCTCCAACTCATGGCTGTCATGGCTGAATATTTAGCTAATTTCAACAAACAATAATAATTACAGATAGATGGGATCAAGTGAAAGGTAAAGAAAAACGTTTTAGTTCTCAGTATGGTCCTTTCCATTATGTTGTCAGACACTTACAATAACAATCTGAGCCTGTCAGTGGCAAGAACAAGCACTTTTCGTGGATGTACATTAATGGGGTGCGATTACCCTGTCGCATTATACTGCAGCTTGTTTTGCAGCCGCTGGCTGAAGCACTCTCGCTCGATACTGAACCAATTTCAAAAAATGTTGTCTAAGTCACAACAAGATGGGGGAAAAGGATCCAAGTTAGAAAAAACACCAAAGTTTCCCTTTAAGTGCAGCGCCAGTGATACTGAGATGAGGCTTAGAAATAGATTTTGTTACAAAAGTAAAACAAAAAGATAGTTTAAATACTGAGATGAAGCTGCCACAAATCTACTTTCCAATAAGTCACTTGTTACAGAAAACATATTAATCTGACACATCTGCATAAATTGTACCATTAACACTACGTGAAGTTAAAATGATAAGATAATGTGTTACTGGTACAAATATCAGTCAGCAACACCTTGACATGACCCGACCATCCATTCCCATCTCTATGTGGACTTTCTTGTATTTATTTCTTGTATTGATGAAATCGTGTCATGATGATAGGATTTTTGTTAGTGTTTAAAGCTGTTCTCACTATTTTTGTATTTTTTGTATTAATAGTACATCAAATGATTATGTGTATGTTAGAGGAGTAACTTATAGTATGGAGAATTATCACTCGATTTTACAGGCTCTTTCAACTCTACAAAGCTTCATAGTATATTTTTAACTAATTATTTTGGTTTTGTGGTCCACAAATTTCCTGTGTTGGTTCATGTTTACCAGTCACATTGCACCAGGCATATGTATTTGTTTTTCTTTTTAGAAAAAGAGCTTTGGTAAACTAGATGTTACCTGCACAGCTAACTGGTGAACACAGTGGAGCATTTAGCAGCTAAAGAGCCAGATGTATCCTTCAGGAGTTGGTGGAGAGCAAAACAGAGCTAAAATAAGAATGAATATTTGACGTACATCTAGTGGACATCGCCACTTTATGAGGTAATAATGTCAGTGTTATGTTTACAGCTTGTTCCACTGCCACTACTTAGCAAAAATATTTACAAACTGTATCTCTTTGTCACAGCTCTGGTTTTTGAGCTACAGATGAAACTCTCAGTCACGTGACCGGCAGCAGCAGTGGCAGCCCTGCAGTCCTCTCTTTCCCTCTGTGTGAATGAAAGTCTCTGTCAGCAGAATTCAGACTACAGATGAGTGACTTGTCTCTTCTTGTAGCCTCTGAGCTTGGCTCTGTTCAACATGGGGCTACAAAAGGACAGATGTGGCTTACATCATCATCTCAGCGGCACACATAATCCTCCTCCCAGCATCCTTACATACTGTACACCTCCCGGTCTAAAGCGGACTTATCCTGCTCTGAGTTGTGCTGTGTTTTGCTGAGCCAGGGGGGGAAGAGACAGGTTGCTCCTTTATTCTACTGCAGCGATCAATGCTCAGTATGGTTAAGAGGGGCAAATCAATTGGGTTAACGCAAAGAGCTGTCACTCTGCTGCTGGGAGGTATTTAGTTACGCTGTGGTGTATGCTGTATGGTAAAAGATAATTCTATTTTAAAATAACGTGTCACACTGTGGAAAAACATCTCATATTAAAATGGAAAATTCAAATAAATATATGAAAACAACCTGGTTGGACGTCACTAAAAAGGGGACGTGGCAAAGTTCAAGAGGTTTCAACAGAGAAAAGGTAAGTCTAACGTTACCATGACCCATAAAGTCACAATGCCCAATGGTCAATTTATCAAAATGATGAATGGAAACTTTTCAATATACCCCTCGTAGTATGTAGGCATGCACATAATGTAGATTTAGATTTTTTTTTTCTTAAGATACAGGCTCTGTGTCTGGGATCTGCCAACCTGATTTGATAAACCTGAAACAAGTTTTACTTGTGGTGCTCAAATCATTGAAAGATTGCATTTGAAAAACTCAAGAACAGCTTTTTTCTTGCATCATCAGAATTACTAAACAAATAGTCCCTATGGATATCACTGACAGAGATGTATTGCTGTCTGTGAGGCCAACGCCTGACATAGCTTTATGCTGCTGGCTAGGCTGCAAGGCATTCACTGTATGTAAAACATATTTTCCTCCAGCTAAGATCCTGCAGGACAAACTGGTTGCAAAACAGTTCAACTAAATACATGTAAATAAGGATGCTGCTGAAGAAAAGCCCTCTCACCCTCCTCTCTGAGTAAACAAATCAATTAAAAAAAACGATATGTATGAATTTTACTCATCTATATTCCATTTTTATCTAAGACATCTGTGGGAGAGTAGATTGTATATGAATGAGACAGCAGCTCATTCTGTTTATATATAATCCTCTGCGATCTTATTCAAATGATTTAAGTACTGTGTTGTCTACAAGTGAAGCAGACAGAAACCAACAAGGGTAAGACAATATCCACTACAAATGTCTCTAACAAGACTTATGTGGGAAAAAGGCCGAATGGGATTAGGGTATTGATTTTTATCTACTTCAGTGAAGCCATAACAGCCCACAGGGAGCACTCAAACACAGATCAGAGACACACATATTGTTCCTTCCTTTATCCTTGTTTGTCCTTTGTTCCATTTGTCTTTCGCTATTAAAAGTTTACAAGAAAGAAAGAAAAAATGGTGATGAATGCTTTCAGTCAGAATCCAGCAGCATAATTGGTCCTGTTGTGTATTGGAGGCTAAAATGAGAAATGTCGGCAGTCAGGTTCAGGTTGTTTCCCTGCTTGACATCATGTGGGGAAAAATACTACGACTACAAGATAACGAACAGCTTTCTACGTCATGTCAACATGTCCAACTTTGCAACTTAGCACACATTAATACAGAACTCCCTGAAAATGGAAACAATCCTAGATGCCCCACACCAGCCAAAATCTACTATGCTATTCTGATCACAACTTAAGCCAACTCTGCAATCATACATCTTATGACATAGACACTCGCACATCATGAATCTTTTCCATCACTGTCTTCCAGCCCACATCACATGAATGCAGCATGAGCAAGTACAGAACAGCAGCATCCCTCAAGACATAAGACTAAATGCATGCATAACCCCCCCCCCCCCCCAAAAAAAAAAAAAAAAACAGATATATTTGTCCCTCTAAATAAAGGGACAATGCATTTTTGCCACTTGGGCACTTGCTTACCACTTGCTTACATTGACACTGGAGAGTGCGGCTCACTCAGAACATTTAGTGTGAAAAACTGCTGGTTTTGTCAAATGAGTACTGAATAAATCCATCTCCGTAATAAAGATATACTGTAATTATATAACATAATTAGCCTTTATGCTGTCAAGCTCATGGGGGATATCAAAGGCAATATATGCAAAATGTTCTCTGAAGAAGCTGAAATTTGTGCCACATCACAAATCACCTCAAAGCTATGTTCCAACTGCAACGCATTTCAGTGTTTACAACTTTGACATTATGCCATGAAGGGGTTGTTAGCGGTTACCATCTGTAGACCCTCATATTGGAAAATGGAATAAAAAGACCTAAACAAGTACAAAGTATGACTGATTTTGACTGTGACAGTAAGGAGAAAGGAGAGCTTAACATGTTAAAGATTATTCTAAGTGTATAACCATTCAGTTGAAAATGCAAACTGCCCAGATAGTCTGTTTTTCCCCAAGTATGGATTTCAGAGGCTGTTGCATTGAAATGAAGCCATTAGTCCTTAGGCAATGATACCAATTCAAATACAAAACGTCCTACAGGCAGGTCATCCATTTAATCATTCAGTAAATTAGCTGGTCAGTAAGTCAGTCACTCTGTAAACCTTATGATAAACTCTAATCACTGCTCTCATCTTTTCTCATCTGCTCTGTTGAAACAGTGAGGAGTACAGTGACTAACTGATGCATGTGTCAATAAGAAATTCATGGTGGGAAACATTTGTTGCAGCTCGTGTCTAAACATCTTGCTGTTTGGACAATGGTTGATCAGTATCTGAATGGAATCATTTCACATACATTTAATAGCTGTAATTTTATTTTAGGCTATTGATTCTTGCATTTAATCTGTCAAACACACTGAAACAGCAAACCTCTGAATGATTTTGAGGTAATTTTCATTGAGAAACGATTCTTTCATGCTTTGAGTGAGTCAGATTCACAGCTCAAGGTGGCTTTTTTTCCACACACATACACTAGAGACGTGAATATGTACGGGAAGAAACATGACGGGACCTTGATGTGGTGATAGTGGTCCTGTATATTTGACCAGCTAAGACTTATAACTATCATTAGTGGTCTATTCATCTGAGTATTTTATAGCTGTAAGGAGATGCTGGATATATTGAATGGGCTACAAATACCAGTGACAGTGTGTTTGACACTAAAATGCTTGTGTATAATAGTTTGTCAGTTCTAGTTAATTGAAGGATTAGTGATAAAAAGAAAGTATCTTTGTTATAAAAAATGATCATAGAAAACATCATCTAGCATCTAAAGGAATGATAATTGCAGCTTTTCATATATAAAGCTATTCTGCTTTACTCCGTTATTATTCTTGCTTTTATTATTTCATTAAGTTATTTTCTAATAAGCAGTTTGAGTAATCACTTTAGGTTCTGGCAGCCTGTGGTGAGTGCGTGCCATATTTAAATTTATATTCTCATTACTCTTGACATTTCAAACACTAAAACAATCTAATAACCTGTGGTGGATGCTTCCCTTTTCATTCCATTTCATATGCTACACGATCAATTAATCCTTACAGTACATTAGTCAATAGCGCAAATAACCAGTGGCAGTCTTGGCTGTTCCCCATGGCGAGTGCTACAAAGCAGATACTGAAGGGCTGCAACATCGATAAGAGCACACATGAAACGGCTTATGGTTGCTCTTTGTAAAACAAAAAAAATCAGCCTTTTTTTTTTTTTTTTTTTGCTAAATACAGTACCGTCAACAGCTGCAATTCACCACGTTTGGGACACAAATAAATAATAATGAAAGGCAAACAGACCTAACAGTGCAAATAACTAACTTTAGAGCAGCGGAACAATGATCTGGAAACCTAACCTGCAATTTCATGCCTCTATAGCCATCTCCAGGGGCTGCTGAGACCCTCACAATTACAAGTTTAATTTTTCGAGGTTTCTTTACAGTATTACACCCTAAACGAACTAGACTGTCTTGCTTTATGGTGACAGTTATTCAAAACCGAGGAGCCTCTTTCGCCTTTGAGGTCTACAGCATGGGCGCTCTCCATGGTGCTGAACCTGGGCTGCGCTGAAAGTACAGAGTCGCTCTCCATTGCCCTGACCCTCTTACCCCTATCCAATTGTGCATTCGGCGGGGTGGAACAATCTACCTTATTAGATATTTAAACATATCTAAAAACATTTATTTTCACTTCTGAGGTCGTGTATGAGTGTGTTCTTTGATTCTTGATTGAGAGCCTGAAGCAAACTCCACCTCAGGAGTCGCTTGAACTGAGAAGAAAACGTAGAGAACATGCAGAGAAAATACGGCGCTCCAGCATGTCATGTTCTCAGTCCTCCCTGGAGAAGACCCCGGAACTCTTGGAAGCATTTCATGCGGGGGACCACGGTAGTAGTAGTAGTAGTAGCCGAGCTTCCCTTACCTGTGTCTGGGGAATGCCGCCCGGACCGTCCACTGTGTCGGGCGAGTTGACGAGCACTCGGTCCCTGTACAAAGACCACAGCCCGACATTGGGGAGGAAAAGAAGAGCCGCTATGAGCAGCCCGGCGAACTGCAGCAGCCGCTTCTCTTTCCGCCTCATGTCTCCGGGAGAAAGCCTGTGAAGCAGCTGCGGTGCAAAACTAGCGAGTCTCGACTCCCTCCTCTCCCAAGCGGAGGCAACTTTCAGTCTGACTCGGGGGATGGACTGCTTTCAAGCTACTTGGAGCATACTAACAGATGTCCGGTTGTGATTTTCAAAATAAGATACCTTCGACTACATACAGGTCGCTTTGACTATTCTCAGTACAGTACATGCGAGTATGGGACAATTTAAAGTCAAAAGTCATGAAAGACTCTTTATATTAGATGCTACGCATTAGGTGACATTAAATTCTTCTGAAGAGCAGATTAAAATGAAAGGCAGTGCCATATAACACAAATAGTTAAGTCAAATTAAGTTCAGTTATTGAGTTTTTACTGGGTGTATACACCGCACAGCCCATCAATCAAGATGGAGACAGGAATTCAATGTCTGACTAAATAAAATTAAATGAAAAAAAGAATGTAATATTCAAACAAAAAATTCAGAAATCACCATAACCAAAAAAACAACAAAACAAACTTAAATGTCTCCAAATATCAGCTTGAACAGGCCAAAATATATCCTCCCATACTACTGAATGTTGTTAATAGCCTAAATTATATGTGTGGTAATGAATGTAATCATTAACTCTACTCAACACAACCACTAATACAAATTTAAGTGTTAGTAAATACACCAAGGAGACTAAACACTAGATTGTGTCGTGTTGCTATGTGTTTTGAATGTTCTCTGGGTTACAAATTATTTGTGGTAAGTGCATTTGTCTATGTCTATGTATGTATTTTTGGGGTTGTGCTTGAGCTTGGTATTGTTTTTCCTTTGAGTCCAGGGCTTTTTGTTTTCTTTGGTTTTATCTCTGCCTTGCTTTGGTTTTATTCTTGGCAGTTTGCAACCTTGTGTTTCTCATGATTTGCTGTAGTCCTGCTCAGGCTGTTTTCCCCTGCACTCAGGTTCATTGGCCTTGTCCTCTTTGTCACCTACCATACCCTTGTTGTCTTCATTGTCAACCAGTCCACGTGTTCCCCTCATTTTCCAGTGTCTGTCCCACTTCAGCTGTGTCTCTTTCTGTGAGTAGCCCCTTGTGTATTCAAACATGTCTGTTCTTTGAGGTCAGTTTGTGGTCAGTCTAGTGGTCTAGTGTTTTCAGCTGTTGTCCTTGCAGTCTGGTAATAAACAGTTATTTCCTTCAGTCCATGTTGTCTTCCTACTGCTTTCTGCATTTTGATCCATGTGCCTGCATAACTTTGACAGATTTCTGGAAGATTTAAAAAATGTATGCAACTACACAATCAAAGCACACAGCATAAAGCGTGACAGTGTGAAAGTATGTCTACTGACTATAAAATGTTTACTTAAACCCAAGATTAGGCATTAATTATATCCAAGCACTGCCAAATTGGAGCTTAACTGATGTCACAACACTAGATTATACACAGTGAGCATATGCACAGTGTGTTATTAGGTAAGTCACTGCAAAGCTGTAGAAACTTCTGAATTTATAGCTCTGCAATGAAACTGAGATGTTCTTTTTCTGTTTGCTTCATTAAGTTATCAAATATTACGTTTTATGGGCCACAAGAAGCTTTGACAGTAGGGAATTATTTGCGTCGTAACAGTTTTATCTATTTAGGATTTTACTGCTTCAGTGTAACTCTTTGGTTAATGTAATGAATCCACTGAGTCTTTTGATTTATTTTGTTCTGCTCACTCACTTCCTCTCTCCCCCTTCTCTGCAAATGACTAAATTGACACAATGGTTTTCTGATTCTCTCTAACAAACGTGATGGATTAAACAGATCGCTTAAAAGCAGACTACAAAGCATTCAACAGACTTTGTTTTCTTGCTTGAAATAGAAAAATGTGCCATGTGAGCAAAAGCAGAAATAAAAAATACATGTTGAGACACATATGCAATAAAGGTATGCAACAAGTAATACATTAACCCTCCTGTTGTCCTCAAGTCAAGGAAGGATGGAATGGAGGGAGGAAGGAAGGAAGAAGGAAGGAAAAGAGGGAGGAAGGAAGGAAGGGAAAGGAAAGGAAAGGAAAGAAAGGAAGGAGGAAGGGAGGAAGGTAGGAAAGAAGGACAGAGGAAAGAAAGAGAGAAGGAGGGAGGGAGGAAGAAATAAGGAAGGAAAGGAGGGAAGAAGGAAGGAAGAGAGGAAAGGAAAGAAGGAAGGAAAGGAGGGAGGAAGGAGGGAAGGAAAGAAGGAGGGAAGAAAGGGGGATGGAGGAAGTACAGACGGAGGGAAGGAAGGGAGGAAAGAAGAAGAAGATGGGGTCAATTTGACCCTGGAGGACAACACGAGGGTTAAGCTAAGGAAAATATGGTGTGAGGGGTGTAAAAATTGGAACAAAGAATCATTCACTGTATTCATTGTTCATGAAGCAGATGAGACTGAAACAACAAGATAAATTAGAGGCATAAAGCTCAGTCACATGACTAGCTTGAGTCTTATGATTTGCTCTCTGCTTGGAGAGTTGTACATTTGATTATTTTAACAAACTCCTTCAGGCTGTCGAGCATTTTTTAAAAACATGGTGTCATTTTTCATACCATCCGTGTATACACTCATTTCTATTCATTACTGTGTGGTACTGAAATCCATTTGAATACACATTAGACTTGTTACAGCGGGGGTGATCCATCTCAGTGAACATCCTGTCTGCTTTTAAGTTACGTTGTTGTTGTTGTTAGATAACGTAGTGCAGACATTTCAAATCAATCTACCCTTACAACTCTGTAAGTAACAATAAGGTAAAATCTACAACAGTACTGTAACAATAGTGATAGATAACTAAAGTCAAGTTTCAAGGGTTTAAAACTGGTCAAAGACATTAATCACAATTAAAAAATCTAAAATGTGTTGCTGTATTAAATTATTCACAATTTGTCGAGTATTTAAAGAACAACTTAACAACAACTAAAAATCTTATATTTGCTGATCTCCAGTGATTTGACGTCTCACCTTGCTGCAGTGAGCTACAGGTATACTACAAGATGCATCACTGTTGTATCTGTAATCACAGAGATGCAAAAAAACTCAGACTGATATTTTCCAACAGCAAAGGGTGCAAACACACTGCTTTTCAGCTGTTAACTGACTCTTTAAAAGAGAAGCTATAAGAGAGACCAGTAGTGACAGTGCTTTTGTCTCATTTTGTTACTGCTGCTTTCCTCCATGTGTCATTGTCCTCATCCCAGAGTCTTTTTGTTTTTCACTTCTTCCCTCTGCAATAGAAAGCCAGAAAAAAAAAACAGCCGAAAACTTTCTCAGATAAGTGTTCGTGCTTCCAAGTGGATAATTCTGTTAAATTCCCCCTCAACCCTCCCCCACCAACACCCCCACCACCTCCCTCCCTGATTCTCTTATGCAATTTTTCTCAAGGCTTCACTTGCAGACAGAGGCAGTGGATATAATTACTGCTGTCCATTGTCACTGTGCTCCCCACTTCTTACTTAATTAACACCACTGATGCTTGACTCTGGAATCTGAATGAGAGCTTTTGCTAAGTATTATTCCAGGCAAAACAGAGTTGCAGTGAGAGAAGATGTCTACAGAAAAAAGAGGGAATGTTTTAACCAAATCTGGTCCCTAATCACGTATGCAGGGTTGTGGCATTAAGAATCAGGGCTCCTTCCCTTCTCAATACATCCATTCCCCCCTAATGCACAAATAATTGAATCAAATACATGAATATGTAGAGGTTATTAGGGCTACCAGTAATAACAGTTTATGGGCAAATGCTATTCAAAAACATGTTATTTTATGCACCTTAGTCTGCACAGTCTGAAATCTCAGCAGTACTATTTTCTCAGCACACAGTATAATCTCCACATTTGCACATTTTTTTTAAATCCAATCAATTAACAGGGAGCAAACACAACCATGTGCACCTTTCAGAGTGGGGAGGGGCCCTCAAAAGTTTTCAATTTTGTTTTTGTCAGAAAACATATTCAAGATATTCGTTCAGCCAACTACTATCACTTCCTGCAGCATTTTTGTCTTACATTTGCATATAATAATAACTTCTAGGTATCTCCATTTCTCCACATTGGGGCCTCTTGGGGAAGTTTGTTCCATTATTCTCCCTTTATGATATCCATATGCGTAAAGCTTCACTGTGTAGAAGGTACATTATGATATAGAATAGTGTAACCCACCTCAGCTTTGACTGTTGGTAGTAATAACTGGATGATACAGATATGTTTCTTTAATACACTAACACTTTATGGACCAGGAATTCAGAAGTCTAAACTCGCTACAAGAGAAAGGGATATTTGTAATTTAAATGAGTGACAGAGAAAATGACTCTATTGACCACAGGTAAGTTTTAAGTGTATTATGTTGTATTGGTAAAAGTTCGAAAAAATAAAACAAAATTTAAATAAAAAAAAACAGTGTCAATTAACACATGAAATCAGTACAGTAGTTCACACAATAAATCCAAAATTCCTCATAAAGATCACAGTCCTTTGTTTTGGGTGGCTCGCCACAACTACTGAACCCCCTCTACCTTACTGAAAAGCGAGAAGCCCAGCAGAAGAAATCTTCATGTCTTCAACCATGGAAAGAAAAGACCCGGCCTATATAGGCCAGAAATAGGTTACTATAACACTCTCATAACAAAAATATATTTTTCCACATAGCTATATGCATATTAACAAGCATATGTATAAACAACATTGTAATTATTTTTATTGTACATTAAATGAACTGAACATGTTTTGAAATACTACTATGAAACTGAATAGCTTATTATTTCTTCTCCATTCATCTCTCTTTTTACTCACTCACATAAAAACAGCGTGAGGGTAATGTAAACAAAACACGTCATATAACCCTTTTTTTTCTTTTTTCATACATGAAAATAACGTCTTTTCAACTGATAACATTAGCATAAAGTATTAACATGTAGTAGTAGATTTCACTTCATTGATGAGGCTAATAACATTACATTTTACTCACCAGAAACTCAAGCAGTATTTACACACACACACTCTTCAGATTAAACGAAGGCCACACGGCTCGTCAGCAGTCCAACTCTCACTTAAGAAGAAACAGTGACACGGGAGTTCAGCATGACTCATTTTTTTCCCCCACAGATGCAAATTTAGCGCGATAGCGGCTAATAATCTGAGCTAGCGCCACTTAGCTAACACACAAAACTCACGGTTTTCTCGTATCCTCTGAATACACGGTCCGCGATTTAACCCACAGGAAAAATGTTTTCTTGCTCTCAGTGTCGAGTTAAAACAGCTTCCACCTTCCAATATCTTGCTCTCTTACACCAAAAACTAGTTTTATCTGCAGTGAAAAGATTAGCATGCAGCCGCTTCGTCCAAGCCCGGGAGAGAGAGAGCGGAAGAAGACCCCTGACCTCGACCTCGATAGCATCTGATTTGTTACATTGTATCATGTGAACTCCGCACGTCACCTGAATCTTGTACATTTTGATAAAGGCACATTCACCACATTTTAAAATGAAATAAAACCATAGACTGTATATAAGAAAATATAATATAATAATAAAACACCCTTTTTAACAGATATAATAATTTGTATATATTATTACTACTGTTTTTTTTTCCTATTTATTGACACATTTAATATTTTTAATCATGAAAGTTATTTATTCCATGTAAGATGATTTTAGGTTTAATTTATTTAACCTTGTTATTTATTTGTCACATGAAAATATGAATTTATTTATTTAATAAACTGATATACTGGACTTTTAATAAGAGCCTAGTAACCTGGGTTACAATAGACTCTAACATTATTTTCTTATCAGGGACATTGAAATTAACTAGAAAGGGAAAAACACTCGTAATCATGAGGAATCAGATTAAATCTTACTGTTTCATACATTCACAGTTATGTCCCTCACAACCTTAGTCTAATTAAGTTGTATTTTCTATTGATAACAGTCACTCAGTTCATGGCTTACTTATTGGTTGCACAAGTATCTTCAATGAATGTCTTTTAGTTTGAAGGATCACAGGTGGTCAGTGATGAAGCAGAGTGAGGCTGGCATGTGAGAAAATATGTATGTATGAAGAGCCTTTACAAATGATATAGATTTAGTATATAAAGACAGTATAAGGTCTGTTCTTTTGCTTTTGCTTTGCCAACTCATCAGCCTCTTCTTCTCTAGGAAAGCAGCTTATAGTTACATTATTGCCACCTACTGGGCTACAGTGGGAAGCAGTAAAGTGGTAGTTAATTATGTGACTTTATAAAGTATTTTGAATGATTTGCCGTACTGTATATTTCCCTATGTAATGTTACATTTGGCTTTCTTTATTAACTAATGCCTTTTTATTGTGCTCTTTCTCAAAGACAGACATGACTTTTCAAAACTATTTTTTTTGTGATTTATTGGATTATTTCACAATTAATTACGTTATACATTCCAACACTTATTAATCTGATCATTTATTGCTTAATGTAGGCTATTATATAAAAGTCTATTCTTTAGTCTTATGTTATTCACTCATGATAAAACTCTTAAAATCACACACTCACACACACACACACACACACACACACACACACACAATATGATGCACCTATACAAATTGTGGTATATATGCCTGTATGTTTATTCCTCGTCTGCAAAGAGGCTTGATTAAATCTGTGTTTATTTGACCCACAGGAGCAGATTTTACAGCTCAGTTCATTGGGATAGGATGAGGCTTCAGTAACGGCTTATCAGGGAAGTCATGGCCCAGCCCTTTCAGAATGGGCTCTGCTAATGGCTTTCAGCACAGAAGAGTCAATCAGTGGTCTGCTATCAAAGGATAATAATACTAGCATTTCGTCTGCTTTGATGCTCTGCAAATTACCTTGATTTTTCTTTTTTTCCCCAACCTCTTTCAAATCCAGACTGAGCCTGTGACATGAACAGGAGGAGTTATAAAGCGTAAATCCCCACCACATTCAGAGGTTGCAGGGTTCATCCATAATTCATGTCGGAAGACACTGAACAGATTGAATTGTCACAACTCGGGCTGGTACAGATGGAGAGAACGAGAGAGGAATGAGCTCTCTCTCTCTCTCTCTCTCTCTCTCGCTCTCTCTCTCTCACTCGCTCTCTCTCGCTCTCTCTCGCTCTCTCTCTCAGTGTCCAGAGCAGGAATAGAAGGAGCAGGATTAGCAGGGGCAAAGACTCCAACACATCCTGGTTTCAAGTCCACTCTGTTAAACAATGTGGCTAATCTCCAGTTAACCCATACTCGTTCGTTCTGCTCTGTATATGCATGCCTGTCAAATGCAAGTGGTAGGGGAGAATTAAGGGGATGCTTGACTGGTTTAGAAATGGGGATTTGCTCATTGTGTGTGTGTGTGTGTGTGGGGGTCTGTGTGTGTCAGAGGTTACAGGAAAGAGGCAAATCAGCTGCCACTTGAAACAATAATGGATCATAGAGCAGCTTGAGGTCAAGAAGAGGAGTTTGACATATTTCTTTATAAATCACAGTCAGCAGTAGGAGTTGAAATTACTTTTGCAAAACTTTCGTCGTGTTAATTGAATTGTAGAAAAATGAATGCATAAACTTTCACTTTTGAGCTCAAAAAGTGGGCCAAATGGAATGATACTTTGTGCCTGTTAACCACAGAGCTAACCCTGCCTTTCCTCTACCTGGCAGAGAAGCCCTGCCAGGTGCTGGAACAATTATCACATGTAAATGCAAAAATGTGCTTCTGCCTTCTAAGCAAACAGGGGAAACAATGTGAAAGAACTACAGTAATTGGTCCCAGTGTTTAACAGCAACAAGTCCTCTCAATTAAACAACCATATGACTCCAAAACGACACATAGACCTGTTTGTAATCTAGTACCCCTATCTGCAATAATCAGCTGGACAACACTGTTTGTCTGGGTTAAAGTTACTATTGCAATGAAGCTGGACAACTCATTTGTCATGGTTACAATACTAATTATGAGGAATGAAGATTAGGGCGAAAAGGAAACAAACAGCAGTATCCTGTTGTGTTTATGCCTGTACCCCCCCTCCTCCTCCCAATGAGGATATTCGGCATATACACATCATCTGAACTGCACCACTGCTCAGAGTCATAATTACCGTGGCCGCTTGCTGGCTTCTGTCACTCAAACGTAACTATGGGTCATTTTTGGGCGATTGACTTAATGTAAACTAAACCAAGATAAACGATGTTCATATATATAGAATGTTAATCAATATGTTTTATTATTATTTTAGGCACTCAAAGCATCTTGATTAAGGTTAGAAAAATATTTCCATCTTGGTTAATTAATAATAATAATTAATTCTAAAGGTTGAAAGTAACTTGACTTTTTTTGTCTCATGCCTTGTATCCATTATTTTCTTTTTTCTTTTTTGTAATCAATACATTCCACAGCATTACAGTATCCCTGAGTGAAACACAACTGTTCTGCATTGGGCTAATTAGAGTACCACCATGACTATATATATACCTCAGTGTTCTTTCATTGTGTTTTTTCTGTATGCTTGAGGTTCTGAAAATGAAAGGTGGTATGTGATTAGAGTGTTAAGAAGCCCTACATCTGCTGGCATGCATGGCTGCTGAGAGAAATTCAGGAGGCTTTAATTGTGGCAGAGAAACATCAAAAATAGAAGACACAGTAATATCTACATACTGTGAATAATAAGATCCTGGATGTCTATCATCATCAACAGCTGCACCTACAGCACCTATTGAACCATTGTCTAATAATATATTATCCTATAAACAGCATCACGTGCATTTCTGTGTCTGATTAATGCAATAATGCTGGTTTTTAAATAAAGCTGGACTGTGATTAGTTGAGAATTACAGCTGGCACTGTTCTCCTGGAGACAAAACACAAAACTGTGGGCAATTATTTCTGCTCTTGCAGCTTTGGCCAACTATCATCTCACCTTCCTGTAAGGGAAAAACAGAAATTCACCCCAAGGATAATTATGGAAGCAGCCTTTCAGCATAAATGACCATGATATACACATTCTGTGGGGATTTTTTCCAGGTGATGGGTCATATGCTTTCGCATTTTGAGTGTTTTGCAAGTCATTTAGTCATTTGACACTGTCTAATGATTGAGTGATTTTTCTCATATTTGAGGATTTTCTGTATTTCTTTGTCTCCTGAGTGAAACTACAGCAATGCAGAACTGCTATCCTTGTTAAAAAAATCACCTTGCATTTTAAGCTTTTTCATAATAGTAGGTGCTTTATAGTGACAAACACATACCATGGGCTTTTAGAAACACATCTACTTCAGTACCTATGAAGTTTTGTGAGAAAATGCAATAAAATATCTCCACAATGAAATCCAACCATTCTTGGATCCTCATCAGCTTGCATACAAACCAGACCGGGGGTTTGAGGATGCACCGCTGACAATGACCAACTTTATCTATGAACACCTGGAACAACTTCACAGTCTTATGGAGATTGTTTTTGTTAAATTAGCAGTGTGTTTAACACCATCCAACCCCAACTGCTAATAGGCAAACTGATGGATCTTGGGGTTAATCTGAGGCCTATTCTATGGAGTAATGATATTCTTCTGAATCATATCCAGCAGATCAGATTCAACACAAGTATTTCCTCTGCTAAGTTTATAAAAACAGGAGGCCCCAGGGCTGCGTTTTGTCTCCCATACTGGATACAGTACATTGTACACCAATGAGGGTCCAGCTAGAGTCTCCATCCACACCTTTTTAAGCATGCAGATGACACAGCCTTGGCGGGGTCCCTAAAGCCTGACAACTCACCCTCAGGTGGTTTTGAGGAAGAGGTACTGTAGGGAACCCCATTAAATGGAGCTCTAACAAGATGAATAAAACAAAGTAAATGGTCATATATGTTTGACATAATAGAAGAGAAGTCACATTTAACAATCACACCTATTATTATTATTATTAACAATGTCAACAATGTACCTTTTGAAAGACTGAATACTTGAAGATTGAAATTTGACAAATGTTTTACTGTGAAGGTCAAAAAACTGTAACAGCAAATGTTCTAATGTTTTGGGAAGCATCCTGAAACTGTTTTTCAAGGCTGTCCTTCAGAGCATCTGGTCGTTTGGCCTGATCTGTGTGTTTGGTAACATGTGTAGCCAAGTCCAAGATAAGCTGCAACGCATGATCAAGATGGTGAGTAAAGTCATCGGGTGTGACCAGATGTCAGCTGCTCAACTGTGTGGAGACGTTATTCTGAATAAGGCTGAGCACATCCTCAGTGACCTGAAAAAGGGAAGGATGATTCTGAAAAAGAAAATAAGAACAGCCAGGTTTAGCAAGTCTTTTGTTCCTTCAGCAATTAGACAATTAAATGAGAAGGACGGTATAAAACAGAGGATTTGATGGTATTTTGGACAGGGCTATGTGCCATGGTAATCCTTGTGCAACACTTGCATGGTGCAATATATTTAATTTTATCTCATTAGTTGAGCTGTAATGCAGAATTTGTTTCACAGGGATCATTTAGTCCACTGCATATGGGGCCTTTATCTGTCTCTACAGTAGTATGTTTGCCAGTGTATGCTAGAGAGCGAGAATACTCTCTCTCTCTCTCTCTTTCTCTCACTCTCTCTCTGTCATTTTGTCTTTTTTTCTCTATGAGATATGGGATGCAGAGAGGAGTGTTTTTATGCTGATAATAACCACATCTAGGTTGATTAGTCAGAGCAGAATTCCATTTTGTATTCACCTTAAATGAAAGTAGGACTTGATTAATTCATTCAAATGTTCACACAAATCCATTTAAGAAGAAGCATCACTGCTGTTCTTATGAGATACGTATATAGTCTAATATTTCACACATCTTTCTCATTATAGCTAATTTGTCAGCATCTCATTGTTACAACAAGTAAACCTTCATATTATAACTAGAACCTTTTTGTTATAATGCAACACTTTCTCATAAAGTTTTCTCGTTATATCAAGAAACTGATCATTTTTCATCTTGGTGACTGACCCATTAACTTTAGTCTTCTTCACATTGGACTTAAGGAATTGTTTTCACCATTTAGTTTTTACATTTCAATAGACCAAAAGCCCTAACAGCAGTGGCAGTTACAGCAAGCAACAAAGCTCTTCAGAAAAGGTGTGACTTGTCTAATCTGTGATAATGATTGATATATGTAATACTCCATTTGTCATTTCTGGCCAATATGCACCCTATTATTCTATCCTATGACAAAGACGGCAAATTTGTGGGACTAGAGTCGAAAACTGTATTCAAGTTGTCAATAAGGCATACAAACAAAAAAAGGAAGAAAGTGCATGAATTTATTTATTTTTTAAAAACTTATTATGCAACAACGTGCACTGAGTCAGCAGGATGTGTATGTACTTGAAGCCTGGGATTTGTGTACTGCATGTCTTTCAGCACACTCTGTTAGTTTTACCAATGTCATTGACAGTGTTATTCAAATATATGCAGTAGTAGTACTGTTGGTAAGCACATTCAAGGCATGTAGGAAAATTGCATTCAATCACTAATATAGCCTGGTTGTAAAAAAACGTAAGAAAAGAAAAAAAAATCCCATAATGAAACTCTCTCTCTGCCTTTGCTTTCTTTCTGTTCATGATAAAGTGGCTGGAGAACACTTCATACACAATTTATGTGGAATTTGCCCTTTCTTAATGCCATGAAAGGTCAAAAAGTGGTAATTCACCAGAGAAATTACCATTGCACATGGCAAGACGGAGTGAAATAATATCAGGCAAGACGGCTATGCTGAGTTGAAGCATGGAACTGGAGAAGAATTTGCTTTATGGCTCCAATTTTACTATTCTCATCTGATGCTTTCTATATAATTGCTCAGCTTCTCTGGCTAAATCTGTAGTACAGCAATCTATCATGTGGGCAAGCACAGGAGAGTTTAGGAGGGAGATTTATCCCACAGAGGAAGCCATAAAACCTCTGCATGCTTCAAACAGACCACTTTGGGTGAAAGTGGTTGTCCATTCATACCTATTATGGACTAAAGGTGTAAAATATCTTCTAAAAATATCTCCCATATTGTGAGTCTACTTTGTCTGGAATCAATCATATTGGTAAAAAAAACAAAACAAATTTAGCATTTATAACCAGTATCTAAACATCTTAAACTTGCATTAGAATGTTTTTTGGACACTAGAGGGCAGCAGAAACAAGTAGTGAACACAGCATTTACATATCGTGACCTTTTAAGTTGATATGTTGAAGTTCTTAGCAAACATTTGCTTATTTCCACATCCAGTAGTTCCTGATTAACCTTATCATTCATTTTGAGTCATGTTTCTGTCTGCCTGGAGACCAACATTCACTCTCTTTTAGCTCTGTTTTTGCTCTCTACCAACTCCTGAGGGAAATATCTGGCTCTTTAGCTGCTAAATGCTTCACTATGTTCACCAGCTAGTCTACAGCTAAGTGTGTCTGTTCGCTATTTTGTGCTGGGCAGTGTACTGAAAACAGCAGCCAAAAACAGAGAGTGCTGAGAGTCAACCAACACAGTAAAGTTGCAGCCAGACAGCTAAACAACAACTGTATCTGCTTTACATTGCTTATAACACATGTCAGTGAAAGTGTACAGTATGTCTTGTGGGACAAATTTCTGATGAATGAATAGTGAATTATCGGATAAATTATCCTATGGGGTAATTTATGTATCTGGTGTTGCAGTCATATTTAATAATAAATAAATAAATGCTTTAAAACACTCCAACATTGTTAACTGTTTATATGCATGTATAATAACAAATCATTCATAGTGATGTTTAATATGTTTGCAAAAGGATACAGTAAATATTATTTTAAAGAAAGAATCAGTTATTCATTAACTGTTAATACGTCAGTTATGGACCCTTCACAAGTCATTTATTTGTTAAGAATAAATAAAGATTATGACTACATATATAACCCTAACCCTAACCCTATAATATGTGGAAATGGTTTATCAACAATATCTGAAGTGGTTATATACTGCTTATAGTCACTAAATATATAGTTAAAATACAGGGTTACTGGTGCTAGAGTGGAGGGAAAGTTCTCCTCTCTGAGAGTTGTCAGGAGGCATTGTGGGAAATGAAAAATCAAATCAATTGACATTACGTCATGTGAAAGTCACAGACTGAAATTGTAACTTGAATCCTTTCATTCATTTATTCATTTTATGCACTAAAGGTCTTCCAGCTGGACTTAAATATGGACACACCATCAGTTTGGTGGTCCGGTGTGTGTGTGTGTGTGTGTGTGTGTGTGTGTGTGTGTGTGTGTGTGTGTGTGTGTGTGTGTGTGTGTGTGTGTGTGTGTGTGTGTGTGTGTGTATGCCAGCAGCCAAATCCAACGTACTCCAAGCAGGAATCCTTCTGTGCTGACAATAATGGAGTCTGCTGTCTTTGTGTGTAAATTAATTATGCTTCATCAGTATTCCCTCAGACTCATGGTGTAACTGGCAGAGAAAGAGATTAGGCTGTTACATTCCCAGAGCTGTTCCCGGACCAGTGCCCTCTATAAATCTGTCTCCTCTGGTCCCACAGTACTTTCTACATCCCTAACATTACATTAACTGTCTTTGTGGTCTGTTTGTTTTCTCTAACAGATTTGGCTGTAGTGCTGCTCCCTTCCAAAGAAATATTACAGATGCTGCCAGGTGTTCACACCTACCTTTCCTGAAACAACTTCTATTGTTCCCTGGAACATTGTTCGGGACAAAACCAATCCCAGCTGTGGGACAATAGATTGGCTCCATCATTCCGGTTTATTGTCCGCTGTGCCCATTTTCAGACTCATGTTGCATCTTGTTGGTTTTTGTTGCTCTCTGATGTGTCAGCTATGGCCCCCGAGCAGTTCATAATGTGTTT
This sequence comes from Scomber japonicus, assembly GCF_027409825.1. NCBI lineage: Eukaryota > Metazoa > Chordata > Actinopteri > Scombriformes > Scombridae > Scomber > Scomber japonicus. The sequence continues at coordinate 8,418,551 of NC_070590.1, read as the reverse complement.
CTCACTGTCTCTTGGAGTGATGTGAAATTGCAAACTTTCTGGATTTCTTGGCAGATATTTTGTTTGCTTGCTTAAGTTTGTGTTTCTGAAATCACCCTTTGCTCTCTATTTAGCACTTTTATGCTCGCATGTTTCTATGCACAAGATGCACAGTAGTGTTTCAAATCATGTCTTCTGACTTCCTATTTTGCCATTGGGATGTACAAGTTGGATCTATTTTACTTCTGGGTGTTTTTTTCATGACTATGTCTATGTGGGTTTTTTAGACTTTTTTCAGCCATGCAGCTTTTTATTCTTCATGCTTTATTTGAAATCCTCATCAGTTTTTTCACAAAGTGGTTGCCAGTCTTCATGTGGTCCACGCAACAACAGCAACAATAAACCAGTGAAGTGGCGCAGCTCAGATGACGTCAGTGTAAGGTGACAAAAGGTCCATATTAGGATGAGGAGGCTTGGGTGGATAGCTAGATATATGGCAAAAAATGGACTAAGCTGCAGGAAGCCACAGTTCCAACTGCAAGCATCACCCACAGCATGTTTAAAGTGATCAATGTAATCTAAAACATGGTCATGATAACCTTAACTAAGTGGTTTTTGTGCCTAAACATAAACAGATCTCAACCACAGCGTTGTTAAACATAATTATATTTTTTAATAGTGATGTGTAATGGTTTTGGAAAGCAGCATATCAGAAAATGTCCCATGGGTATTTCTGAATCAATGTTGTTGTTTAATTATGGGAGAGTCTTGCTTGCTTTCAAGTTGCTAGCAGGCACCACTATGTGAGTATTGCTGGCGATAGCAGGATGTGAGCGTAACCTTTGACAATAATAGTCCTCGAGTTTGATGTGAATTACTTCATCTGCCTCCATTAGGAAGAGAAGTGAAATAACTGGATCCTGCTACCAACAAACAACATGGTTCTTCAAGTCACCTCTGAATGCTGATCCACCTCCTGCCATCCATTTCCATTTTCGAAGTTGTAGCCATACAAAAAAAAAGACAGTATTTTCTACTCTACCATGCAACCCTTTCATCTCTTTCTGTGTCAGTCTCACTCTCTGCTACTGTTTGTCCGTCCCTGTCTCATCTGTTTGTCTCCTTCTGTTGCTCCATCCATCACTCTTCCAAATATATTCATTGCACTGCAGTCCAAACACTTTCATAAAGCTTCCCTCTCTCCCATAACCATAGCTGGCCCATTTTGTTCTGCTCTCATTTCCTGACTTATTTTCTCTCCACTGCTGCCTTAATACCTTCATCAGCCTCTAAACAAAAAACAGCCTTAATGAGTTCAGCAGATGGTGCTGCAAATGTATCTACTTGAGGACAGTGAATTTCTCTGGAATGAAAGCAGTAACAATAGTTTATAGCGAGCTGACCTTGAATGCCAGGTTCACAGGACCATACAGGAGGTTTTGCACATTTTATCCCATTAACAAGAAATGGTACCATTTTCTATTACCAACCATATTCTGTTTGTTTCACCCCCATTATTTACTGTTGCTATTCCTCAGCTAAATGCTCCAGGCAATCTAGTTGATATTATTTATACCATTATAAATACGTTTTTGTTTTTTTTTAAAGTTTATACTTACAGTCTAACATAACCCTTCTTGACTGCTCTGCTGACTTGGATAAGCAAGACAGAGGTTAGATTTAGACCCTATTGTTGGTATTTTCAACCACAATGTTTCACATTTTAAAGTTAACAAGATTTTGGCAAACATAACACTATCACAGTTTTTTGGGTGGGGTGGCTGGAGTGTAAACTCATTAAAATTCCATAAAGAGCAGGACAGATGCAGTAGTATTTCCCCAATGATGTTACATTTATTGATTTGCGCTTTTGCTACTCCCCTTTTGGAGATTTTGTGTAGGAAGATACATCATTGGTTTGACAATGTACCGTAGCTGACTATTGACCCATGTGCTATTCTGTTTTAAGAAATAAAACGATGAATAATCGATCACAAAAAGTTAACAAAAAACAAATGTAGGTAGCTAATAAAATTCTCTTTGGCCTTGGATGCAACACTAGGTTGGGTTATCCCTCTACGAGGTCATCCCTATGTTCCCACAGCCCTATGATTCCCAATTTCTAAGAAATGTTCCTCTCATCCAAATTAGGCCCTATGTTCCCTCACCCCTATGTTCTCTCAAGCATTTTCTGCCTTATGTTTCCTCAAGCCTACATTCCCACAGCACAGGTATGGTCATTCCCTAACGCACATAACGTGTTGTTGCCCCCCTTTAACCTGTTTTTTAATCTATGAAAATGCTAGAAAGACAGGTGAAATTCTTTATTTTATAATTAAACTGAAGGAACATAGGGCTGAGGGAACATAGTCACACTCCCTACTCTACTAAGCCGTAATCCGCTAGTTAGCTGGACATGCAAACATTTGTAAGATATTCCTTACACTTTTTTTCTTGGGTTTTTGATTTTGGAAAGGGTAAAGAAAAATTCTCCAAATTCTTTAAATGGTAAGTATCTCTCTCACTAGTACCTCATCCATACATCTTCAGCATATGATCACTGTGACTGAACGATCTTTGTTTCAAGGTACGGTTCAGCAAACAGTCTATTTCTTACCATCCAGCTGGTTAAACCAATGAAACTGAAGATAAACTTGAAATTCTTGTATTTATCACGCATCAATAAATCACCTTGGCTGAGCATGTCAACCACAAAACGCAGAGATATTTTTATAAAACTGTTAATTAATTTTCTTGTGATGATCGAACATATCCATGTTTTCCACTATTAAAATATGTGAATACCAGTCTAGTGGCCTTGTTATGCCTGACCTAGAGTGTGCAGATTTCTTAAGAGACAGAGCTGGCTGAGGGAATAAAAAAGATGAGGATCAAGATCATACCGCTACGCGTCAGTGCTTTCGTCCTACAGCCCTACAAGTGCCTCGTCTTTGTAATTGAATTGACGTACTAGAAATCTCAAGTCACGGAGAATGGACGGTTTTCAGCTTGACCTTCAATCTATAATTCATTAAAGTCAAATAATGCATGACCTCTTCCAAGACCCAGGATGCCCGTGAGGCCAAATCCTGGGGCAACAGCTATGTTTCCATCCAACTGTCAAGCAAACTCTAAACCAAGTTTGGAAAAGTTGTGAAACATAAATTGACTGTGAATGTTAAGTAGATTGTTTTCTCTGAGTTTGTCTGAAAAGAATTGACTGCATTTCTGAAAAAAAAAAGAATCTACCGGAAAAACCGAATGTTGTTGCTTTTCTTTATTTTTGGGCTTTAATCAAGTTGACTCAGTCATGATAAAGTAAGATTAAGATTAAGAAGAATTTGTGGGGGACATATTTTTTTGAAAGAAAATTGTGTTTTTTGTTTAGTTTAGTTTTTTCATCAACATTATGGAAAATGATGTTGATAAATGTATCTGCCAAACTGTTACAGTACATGTTAATATTAAGTATCAGTAAAATTTTCATACAAAAATGCATTGAAAAGTTTATCTGAAGCTTATATGAGGTTTCAGCCACCTAAATGTATCAAATCAAGTAGATATCTTAAAAAGTTAAAGTCTTTTTGCTGCCAAAGTGCCTCTTTTTGTTTCTCCTGTATACTTATGCTCAACAGGGAAACACTGTTCAAGGAAACACAAAGGGGGAAATTGATGCTAAAAAGACTGTAGCAGATGTAGCAGATATCCAGCCGACTGCTGAAGGAAGACTGTGAATTGTGTCTCCCATCGTTTAAATTGTAAGTAGGATGGATGGAGGGATGATTATGGGAAGAAAAACCTATTTCACTGTTCAATTGTGCACCTGACTGTTGTAAGAAATACTTGAAAAACTGCAAACACATCCTGTAATGTTACTTGAGCATAATACCTGCCCTGTTAGTTTAATAAAACTAAAGTATTCAATGTTAGCCCAAGTGTGCACTGCTTTGTGTTCCCAGTAAGCTTGTCTTCGCTTTAGTTGCCCTGCCTCCAAGTGGTAGGATGGCACAAGCAATAAGCTGCAACTCTGAGTTTCAAACTGATTGCAGTGCAAATCAAAGGGTGACATCACACCTCCTTAGATCCATCTTAAAAAGTCAATGGTTAAACCCTGGTAACCTGTCTGGTAAATGCCCAGATCTTATAAAACCCAGGCGGGGAGTTCCGGTCCTCTGAAATGACGCCAACGCAGAAGTAACTTAGAACTGCATTCTATGAAAAGGCCACCAGGGGGCGACCGTTTTGGTGTCAAAAGGACTTCTGTCTCTATACAAGTCAATGGAGAATTCATCAACTTCTCACTTGATTTCTAACCTCAGTAAACATTTTCAAAATGTGTTTATGGTCTCAATCTCTAGTTTAAAGCCTTCTTCAATGCAGTATGATGTTCATTTGTGAAATTTTGGCCTCCCTGATTTTATATTTGACGATAAAGCAGGGTATGCATTGGGGCGTTGCTAAGTCCTGATTGACAGGTTGATTGACCAATGTCCTCGAGATCCAACCAATCGCAACCGTCCCGCTCCGCTGTTGGCTCAGCCCATACTTCCGCCCATGACTCCGCCTCAGTCCACAAACGAATGGGTGATGTCACAGATGTTACGTCCATTTCTTTTATACAGTCTATGGTTAAACCCTAATATGTAACAAGTTTTACGTCCACTCTGAGATAACCCTAATGACACTTTCTCAGATTTTACAACGCTTCCTCCAGAGCAAAAGAAGACATTATACAATTGTTGTTTTACAGCCTGAGTAGCAATCCTATGTGATCATCATTGTAAAATAGAGTGCCCCTTTAATTGGCTGGAGGAGCGGGTGTAGTTTGCCTCTTTTCACCTCCAGATGAGTAAAATAAGGGGTTGGACTTTTGACAATACAATTCAGTGTTAATCAGTTAATTACCCAACTCAAAATAAATCTGAAATACTTTTCACATTTTTGGATAACACATTGTAATTACATTTGCTTCAGTGACAGATCATGCCAGTTCAGAGCTTTTGGTGAATATAAGAACATTTATTAACCTTTAATCACTCTGGCTGCAGATGAGGAGGGGAAGCAGAGATTAAAAAAGGTCAAATAGAGTATCTCTCCCACAGTGAGTCTGCAGTATCTAATGCATGATATATAATAGATTAATGCTCTGACTACTAGCACTGCTCAGAAACTTTTTACATTGTCACACTTTCAAGAGTTCCAACTTCATTTTAAATCCCCATGTGATTTTGATTTACATCACAGGTGTGTGGAGCGTGGCTATGTTTGCTCTGCAGCTGTCAACATTTTTGACAAAACGACTGGGGCATTGGGCAACAGAGTTTTCTTTTTTTTTTTTAAATGACAAGCGGTTGTAAACATGATGTGAACCCTCACTGGGCAGATGAAACTGACAGAGACAAGCTCACAGTCACAGAGAGAGACAAACAGATTAAATGACAATTTCTGGTAAGTAATGTATGAGATATATATAACATATATAACAAGATTCAGCTCCCAGCTACAGACAAGCAGTATGACTCAATGCAGCCATTTCACATTGAAACTGATGCCTCTGAATCCTTATATTTGTTATTTGGCTAATGCATTTCCATTGCGTTTTGGCATTTGTATGTGCCTCACAAATGGATTTTCAGAATAACTTCAGTGTTATACAGAAATATTAATGGCACTAATGGCAAGGACAGCAATTTTGTTCAGTTGGCTAAACACTTGGCTGAATGAAATTTGGAGAATTTTCTAATTCAAATCTGCAAACAGTACAGTTACAAAGCAAATGACTCTGTGTTTGTAAAAAGGACCAAGTAAGGATCAAAATATGGATACATGTATTAGTTTCACACCATTTCTTTCTTTTTTCTTCCAAATACCGTCTTTATAGATTTCCCTAAGTCCTCTTTTCATTCTGATTGAGGCTGGGAATGACTCTCATTGTATCTGCTGTTGTGCAGCCTCTTTTGCATTTAACAGCTTCAGATCCTCATCTGCATGAAACCACATTAAGCATAGATATGAGCTACCCAGGCACAGAGAGATATAGTCAAAATGAATTCATGAATGAGTTATCCTTTCCATTCCATCTTTTTTTTCCCTTTATGCATTTATTTCCCTTGTGATTTTTCCACCATGAAAGCTAGGCAAAGTGATCGTTTCCATATTGATTGACAGAGAAAGATACACAGACCACTGCTTTAACTACTTATTTCAGTGGCTTTCATGTGGAGAATAGGTTGAAATAGTAGTTCATGCATTTCATTCTGAAGATACACCAATTCTCCAAGAGATATCGCCACTGAAAGCATTTTCACTGCCTTCCATGTTTATAATTATCTCTATTTTATTCTGATGTTAATGTAAATGTGAATGGATGTGTGTCTGTAATGGCGTTTCCATGTTTACATACATCTGTGCGTACATACTGGAGTGAGTTACGCTTCAGTGCTGCCATTTGTGCAGTGACAGCAGCACTTTAAGCAATGATAATCTGTTTTTGTTAAAATGTGTTTGTGTGTCGAGAGGAGACAAGAGGAACATCTTGTTTCTACTATCAATCTTTATTTAATTGATCAAATATTACAGTCTATAGAAGGAATGAAGAAGGAAACAATTATGAAATGGTGAAATTATGAAGTTCCATCTCAACATGATCTAATACAGTATTTAGAGATTGTGTCCTTGAATTACAGTCATAAAATACCAGCATCCAGACTAAGATAGGTAGTTAATGTACATTAGCTGTATTTCATGTATGAAAGGTGCAATACGAATAAAGGTATAATTATTAAAGGGCTCTAGAGTGATACAAAAAAATGAATAAGCTACTTTCATAAAGAAAGAGCAGCTGCAAAAGAAGACTGAAGGCCACCTGCTGTGAGGCTAATAGCACACCAAAAGGAAATAATGAATGAAAAATGAGACACCTTTGCTCTTCTTACATCTTTATCACTAGTGTGAAAAAAAAATGTTTTCAGTCGTAAATCTCTGATTAACCCCCGAGTAGCTGGTGAAGAAAGTCATATGTTGAATGTTGTGTTTATTCACTGTCTCCAAGTGGCCAACTGATTTGATTAATGCAGCTTTAACTCTTCTTACACACTTTTTCCATCAAGCTCTTTACAAATAATACATAGGCCAGCAGCAGGAAATGATTTGCTTATTACCTTTAAAGGTGCTATAATCAATATTTTTACATTGACAATGTATGAAATGTCAGCGTGTAATGTGAGTAATGTGGGTGGTTCTGCAGCTCCCCTCAGCTTTACAGAGCTTTAGAGCGAGTTTCAGCTCATTGTTTAGTTGTTCGGCTGCAATTTTACTGTTTTGGTTCTCTCTCAGTGCTCTCATAGCATCGTTTCTGGTGTCCAGTGGGTCATGAAAACTCACTGGACACAACCTGCCCAACACCAAACAGCAATCAGACACAGTGAGCCATTATAGACTAGTCATGTTATACTGTACTTCCCACACACACACACACACACACACACACACACACACACACACTGACACACACACACGCCCTCCTCATTCATTACACATTAAGGAACTCACCGCTGTACCAGATTTGTCTCAGGCCTGCCATTAATCAACTTATTGATAATACAGTATTGGACCTGATTAATGAGCTGCCCTTATACAGAGTCCTAATTCACCACATACATTACAATGATTAGTGGTGCCGCTAGCAGAGCCGTATTGACAGTCTGGACAATGGTTTCACTGTCAACCCACACTGTATCAATGAATCTGACCGAGACTGGGCAGAAATCAAGTAATTGATAATGCATTAGACTGCCGGATGATTCAGCTTCTGTCTTTTATTCATTACACAGAGCAGTCAGTGTGACGGGACTGGACTGGATTGATTGCAAATGCAACCTGATGCCTTGGAGAAAGTATTAATGTCAGCCTCCTGGTATTTACAAGGGGGAGATTGGATGGTTTTTACCTGCTGTCATGAATCATCAGGAAGTGTGTCAGCAAATGTGTCAACATGTTCTGGGTCATAAAAAAATATATTATACTGTAGTTACATTCAGAAATATGCAGGTAACACTAAAAAAGGAAAGCATGATCATTAACTGCACATATAAGTGACTTGAGTTGAAAGATGTCATGCCAAGTCACAGTACGGTGTTCACAGTAGTGTATTATTGCAACATTTAACAATTTAAAATCATGTACAAATGTGTCATTAAGAGCCCAGAGCATTAATAAACTAATAATATGTGTGTTTTATGAAATTCAACTTTTTAAGTTCACAATTCACCAGTGGCGTGCACAGGGCAGGGGCAAAAAGAAAAAAAAGGGCAGCACGCTCTCGCCACTGAGGAGGGCACTTTAGTGTATGTTTTTGCCACCCAAGAGAGCACTTTAGCGTGTTTTGCCAAGCAGGAGGGCACCTTAGCACACATTTTAACTCCCAAGAGGGCACTTTAGCACGTGTTTTGGCTCCCAAGAGGGCACTTTAGCACGCGTTTTGGCTCCCAAGAGGGCACTTTAGCACGCGTTTTGGCTCCCAAGAGGGCACTTTAGCACGCGTTTTGGCTCCCAAGAGGGCACTTTAGCACGCGTTTTGGCTCCCAAGAGGGCACTTTAGCATGCGTTTTGGCTCCCAAGAGGGCACCTTAGCACACTTTTTGGCTCCCAGAAGGGCACTTAAGCACGCAATTTTTTAACAAATGCCCCCCCCCCCCCCCGTGCACACCACTGCAATTCACTGGGTTTGTAATATTTTATTAGTCAGTTTTAAGGATTTTTTTTTTTTTAATAAACTTTTAAACCTAATTAAAGTGTGTGCAGTTCTGGTTAACTGACCATCACTAAAAATGTAAAAATCACCAAAAGCAAAGACACCAGGTTTTAACTGGGAAGAGAAGGATGCTACATATGTCAATGCAATCATAAAAAAATATGTGGCTTGATACAGGCCACTTGCGCAGTGCTGCAGTGATTTTTTACCCAAAAGGAAATTAATTAACACTCATACCAGCTGCTTATAGATCACAGCATAGTGGACTCAGTTGCTGTCACCGAAGAAAGAATGCTGCTAAATTTGGCACTAAATTTGGCTTTTCCTCAGTATCATAGCTCAGCATTTGTTTCAGATAATTCAGTGAGCAATTACACAAAGAGAAATTAAACAAAATGCTACACAAGGCATGAATAAGCCATTTCCCACCACATCATTAAATCATAAAAATGTTTTTGCTTTACTTTGTACCACTCCAACATCCATGCAGATTAGATCAAACCTGCTCTCTTAACATTTAGAATGAATGTGACTGTGACTGACTGCTCTGTGTAATGAATGGGACAGAAGCTGACTCATCCAGCAGTCTAATGTGTTATCAATTACTTGATTTCTGCCAGCTCTCGCCCAGATGACCATATGACTGTGACATATTCAAAAAAACAAAGAAATTATCATAACTGCTCCAATAAAATGACATTTATGGTGGTTTATAAAGGATATGAAGGGTTATATAGAGCAGAAAACTCTACCATTTTCTTTTGCCATTTCATTAGTTGGGGGTTATACAGTACATTCAGATATTAAAGCTGCATTAGAAAGAATATTAATGAAATATGAGAAATTATTAATATAACACCATGATCATAACATGTGCAGGTTTGCAAACAAAGTGAGTTGTGACTGAGACACGAAGAGCACAGCATCACTTTCTGTGGAGCGACCATACCCTCAACAATAAAATGCAAAATGAAACTTTGGATGGAGGAGAGTGATAGAGCAACAGAAAAATGTGTAGCAAGATTTGAAATTGACTGTGTGAGAAATCAAGATTTTTTTTTTTTGTCAAAATGTTCGACTCTCTCTCCTTCTGCTATCTTATACTGACTTAGATCCTGATTGCTGTTGGATTTGTTTCGTGCTTCCTTTACAGATAAGTCAATAACTCATAAATCAAATTCAGTCTCCAAACTGTGTTCATACCCCAGTCCAGTAAACACTTTAATTCCTTTTTGTCTATGTTGTGTACATGTGTCCATCTTCTCCCATCAATGTTTGTCCTGTACAACCTGTTTTTTTTGTTTCAGTGCATGTATGTGTGTTCATCATGCTGTGTGTAATGTAGCCTGGGATTGTATAAATGCATGTGGTGCTGGTCTGCACTGTATCTTTGTGTTTAGTATTGCACAGTGTGTTTTTTTTCTTTTCTCTGGTATGTGTTACTGTGTAACCTCGCCGAGTCCTAACCCTTTGATAAAAGGCCAGCTGCTACCTCAGCTCTCTGCCATATGGACACAGACCAAGACTGCTCCTGGACAGAGAGATTAGAGAATAAATGACTGATAACTGAGATCCAGAGGGGCTCTGAGAGCAAAAGGACAAACCACAATCCTACAAGCCATTCAAGACATAAATAAGTACAGGTGGAGAGGTAATTGACAGACAGCGGTTGGACTGGTGTTGCATCAGTGTTGCATTAGCAAACCTAAATTGAGTGTTCATCTGGTATATTTAAATCTACAAAATGTAGAACAGACAAAGCAACATTATCTAATACCTTTAGCATGCACTGTCTGTAAAAAAAACACAAGAAAACGGTTAAGTGTGTTTTTTGAGTCACTTTGTACAGACTGCGTAGGGTGAATGTCCAAAATTGCCATAAACAGTTTTGAAGCTGTTGAAAATGGCAAAGTTAAAGCATTTGTAAAGACAAATGTAACCAGAAACAGTAACCATCCACAATATAGCACAAAAAGAGACGTGACTGTAGCGCATTAGCTTAGCTAACATGTTCATGTGCAATATGTGTACATGTCGCACCCACATACACACCTTTTCAGCTGGCAACTAAAGTGGAAGCAGAATTAGCTTCCAGGCCAAATGCAGACATTTTAGAAACAGCACAGCAAGTATTCAAAGTCAAATGCAAATATATGAATGGATGCAAAAACACAGCCCCCTCATTCAATTGGTGGGGTGCCACCGCAGAGAGCTCCTGTCAAACACCACAGAGTTACCTGGCAAAAAACACAGACAGATAAAATAAGTTCCAGAGTTATAAAATCCTCTCTGTGAGAATTACAAACCACTCTGCTGTGTTTTGATGTCTGATAAGACTGAAATTAAATTGTACCTCCAACTTAGTTTCCCAGATCGTATTTCATTGTCTCACCACTACCTTAAACAACACATCTCCACCAATGCACAATGCAAGATGGTGTAAGGGTTCATTATGGATAGTGGTATGCAGGTGGGCCTGGATGCAAATAACAAAAGAACTCCTGTGAGAAGTTCCTGGTAAGTCCAATAGCATTGGCTAAAAATGAACTTCAGCCTAGACACAGCTTTATATCGTCTTCCTTGCTCAGCGACTGTCACTTGCAATATATTTAGAGTGACATGCATGGAAACATGTCATCAATTTGAATCCTTATTTAATCTTTTCTATACCTGCCTAACATAATTTCTTATTTTTCCTGATAAGGTGCTATTCATTTAACATTCCTTTTAAAGCATATTTGACAGCATATGATGGTCATGGACTAAGAGAATGCAGTTTGTCTGATTATTTCATCTTCTGTGATTGAAGAAGATTGATGCTGTGATTAGTAATAACTACCTTGTCCATTTTTGCTTTAATACTGTACAACACACATCACAGAACTCGAGAGGACAACAAAGTCACCAGATCCTACAAGAGGAGCTTTAAATATTTGTTTTCTTTTTTATTTAGCTTTAGCTTTCATGGTGTTGGCAAATGCAGCATCCCTTCTTCGCTCATCATTTCATCCTGCATTTCTCTAGCAGGTATAGACTGGTATAGATTGGTCATTAATATCTTGCTGATGGGGGGGTGTGATGACTCGTGTTGCTATGGATACCGCTCACTGCTATATCCACATATTTTCAGCTCCGATGGGCCTCTGTGGCATTTCTGTACATTGACTGTGCTGTAAAAATGAGGAGCAGCCAACAACCATCCACAGCGGTATTAATGTTCGTGCTGGCTCTAAATTTGGCGAGGCACTTTAATATCTCCCATATGTGTTGTGCATTCAGTCAGGAGGTACAGGGTTAGACATGATGCACAGAAATAAGCAACATGAATTAACTGAAAAAAACTGGAACATGATTTATTATTAATGAGAGCAGGAGCAGGGAAGGTGATTGGGCACAACACATGTCAATCATAATCAAAGCGAGAGTACTTTCTGATTGACAGCACCTGTTCACAGAAACGATAAGCTTTCACCACAGGGAGTACGGATGTTCTGTTCTCATCAATTGTCTTGACTCGACTCGACTCGACTGGTGTTGACTGCAAACCAACCAAATTAAAGGCTTGTCTGCCCCCATTCTTGCCAGAGTGGTAGGAACATTTTGGCACATGAACATGCATACTAAACCCCACATTCCCCAAAGCAAACACACCAAAAATCAAGGACTTGAACAGGGTTAGTGTGTGAATATTGTTGCGATAGTGTTTGGTTGAAACTGAACTTACATGCTAATGGAACTGAATTGAAATGAAACTGGTGCAGCAGAAATAAATGTTTGAGTTAAATCATTATCTATGCTTTTGGTATGGTTCAGTTATATTTTTGTGTGATCTAGTCAAACAATATAAAATGTGGTTTAAACAATTTGAGTCCAAGTTTGAGGATTCATTTACATTTCAGACAGAGGCATAGTCAAATCTGTTATTTAAAGTGTCTGGTTTTCTTCCTGTTTTATGATTGCTATGGTAGAAAAGCTGCTGCCATTGTACCCATTTTTACTTCAATGATTTACCTTGTATTAGTACTTTAGAGCACTTTTTAAAAAATGAAAACACCCACAGGCTTTGAAGTTTTCTGTTTTAATTATAAGAAAAGGCCCTGGACATATAACACTGGAGACTCAAAAGATGTTCTGATTCTTCATCTTATGGGTTTGGGTTTTGTTTGGGTTTATAATTCTTTCTCTGTTGTATGGAAAATAAAGGAACTCTTGAGTTTGAAGGTCCAGGCTCTCAGCAAAACACTTGCATATTCTTCTCTAAAATCAAAGTTTGCAAATATCAAAAGCATCTGACAAGAAATAAACCTGGAACCAAAGTATCTTCAGTAAAAAAGTCTATACGTTCAATAAATCAAGCATACTCTATAAGAAAACTAATGTCTCTCAGCTCAGTAGTTATCAAACCAAATTTATGGCTTTCTGAGAGAAGGCCAGTCTTGACTTTTTCCAATCCCCTTCAGGGGTGAGGCGAAAGTTCAGCTGATAGCTCTGCAGGCTTGCAGTAAAGATGTGGTGCTTTGGCAGGGCAAAGGCTACATCTGCCCAAGAATTTATTATTCATTAAATTTTTTGGAGCCAGGTTACTGGACTGTAAATGTTACAAGCCAGTGGGTCCTGTTATCCAGGTTTTATGTTTACGTTGGCCTTCAAGCTACAAATTCACTGAGAGTCAACAAGTACTTGGCTGAGCTGCTGCGGTTAACAGCCAAACAAAAGATTTGTTTGTCTGAGACAAAAAAAAAAAAAAACCCAAACATTATTCTTGTTTTATTGTTTCATTTGCAATATAGCAAGGGCAGCACATTTTGCCAGCAAGCATTAATTTAATTGGCCATTATAGCGAGATGTATGAGTGGGCGTGTGTGTCTGTTGGTCATTGCTATAATGGAATGGACATATCTTTTCAGAGTCACCAGATTGCAGTATTTAAGTGGCTGCAATTTTCTGGCTGATGTTAGCTGCCATGTAAAAAGGCTCATTTAACTGATGTATACAAAAGCATTGTACTTGCTGAGCACTCAGTTTCCTCATTTTCTTCCTGTGCTTCACCTCTGATTGGTAGAGTATATAGAGTAAGCTGTCAGCATAAGCCTGTTCCAGTGGGTTCTCCATAACTTTCAGTTTGAATTTCTGTTTGTCACAATTACAAAATCACTTCCGTCATGTGGCAACTAGGAGGTAGGTCTTATGGGAGTTGTAGTAGGTTTCAAGCTTTTTATGTTTTATACATTTTATATGTCTAACAATAAAAATCTATCCTCTAACACAGGGATTGAAATTCTGTTGAATAAGCAAAAAATGCAACAAACTGTAGACCATGTTTCAGTGACGGCCTCCAGCTTACCACCAAAATATAAGCATTCTGGGAGCATATGTCAACATAAAAAATTAACAAATAAAAGCTCTTTATGATGATGCCCAGCCCTACATGAGACATCAGTGCTGTGAGCCAATAGCTACTAGGAGTAGTAGGATCTCAGCACTAGCTTCAATATTTCTACTTCTAGCTGCTGGAACATGGACAATGGTCTTGTCCTTGGGCTGTTTATCCAGTATCTTCTATGGCTATATTGAGTTTTGACCTCAAGAGTCGACAATACATCCTCTTTTTTTCTGCCTCACACACTCTCATTTCTTCTTGAGTGCATGGTCTTTCTGCTGCCTATGGATATTATCAAAGTGCTCACCACTATGAACTGCAGCAAATGCCACTCTCTTTGTCTGACACTGCCAGCCTCTCACTATCAACCAATACTGGAATTTCTTCCTTTTCCTGCTTATTTGCTTAAACGTGGACCAAACATCCCCTTAGCTTTACACCTCTGCCAAATGTGTAACAGAATTATATCCATGTCTCTTTTTTAAATGTTTAATTATCCTCCAGGCCTCTTCATTTTTTCCTCTGGTAATCTATAAGATTATTTTGTGACATGTTCCAATCTCTGAATGCCATGTTTCATTCTTTTACAGCTCTACTGCATTCCTCATTCCACCAAGACACCGCTTTCATCCAACCCTATGTTGTTCTTGTAACTTGATTTGTGCAATGCTCTATGCTTCCTTCTGGTGTTACCGATTGTGCTGACTCCTCATAACATAATGCAAATTTCTCCCAGTCAGCCTTACCGAAGCACCATCTGGTAAATGTACTCCCATTTCATATACACACATTTGCATTTACTACGTAATGGGAAATCAGTTCCTATGGTTGAATCATTGTTGACATACCATTCGCATGCTTGCAATGCATTCATCCGATCTGCTTTTTACATCTCCCATATTGAGGAATCTTCCTGCTGCCTTCACAGTGGTCTTGATTCTATAACATTGTTCTTAGCTGTGATGCAACAGTAAAGATGTGGCAGAAGAAGACCACAAGGTTCACTCTGTCCACTACAAATGTGTAATGGTCACCAACAGAACTTGCTACACATGACAATAACAAATCCTGCTTTGTGTCGAAACAGTAGTAATCAAGTAGACTGTCTGTTTAATCCAGCCATGCTTCAGCTTTAACTCTAATGGTTTTATAATTCCTTAAATTATCAAAATCAACAGGAGGAAGACACCATTTACTGAGGCTAAATGTTGCAATATGCCAACTTTATGTTCTAATGACTTTTACATAATAGCTTTTTCGAATTAACCATGTGACACAAATTGTATGCTATTCCCCTTATGCATTGTTACCGCCTTTATAGACCTGTCCTTCTGCTTTCTGATGCAAAAATATATTTTTAAAACAGTTTGGACCCAAGTTTACTTGCTGTCAGCTTCACATTAGCACAAAAATATATTTGGACTGAATCATACATTTTTAGTTTGAGTTAATCAATCGAATTCAATTTGAGCGGCAAACAGATTCAGGTCCTTGGGAAGGGCTCAATTTATTTTAATATTACAGCACATTATTATGGACCCACAGGATAACCTTAATTCCACAGTCATTCCTATTTGCAATTCAGAGATAAAACCTCATCTTTCCCCTTTTCACAGAAAGACCTTCATTACTCAGCAAACCTATTTAGAAACCACTAAATGACCTTTTCCTCTCCAGTCAAAGCCATCGGAGCTCCGCTGATAGAGCTCAATTCTTTTAATACAGTACAAGGATCAGTTCTGGACCAACAGGATGACCTTCACTCCACATTCAAAATCTGCTGGTCTGCAGAGAGAAAATCTGTTACTTAAAAAAAAAGACAGAAAGGCAACGAACCAATCAGGACAAAACAGAATGAAAGTCATTCCCATGTGAAGTGAAAAATCTCTTCAGTAGGCTATGTCATGAATGCATCTTCCGTGCTGTGTTACACCCAGCAGTATGTGGCAGAGATTAGGTCCGCTGCCTTTGTACAAGGACTGCAGGTGATGAATATGTATGAGTGTATGCCAGTGTTAACATGTACTGCATGTCTGTGTTTTCTCAGAGTAAGGAATTAACTTTTGTGAGATACTTTTTTTCCCCTTATTGATCTGGCTTTAAGCAGTATTTGTTGAATAAATAATGCATTTTATTGAATATTTGCTGCTAAACACAAGGATTTAATTTAGATCCAACACATCTTTCACACACAGATGTTGTTGATGCAGCAATGGTTAGTTTAAAGTTGATTTGATTCATTTTTTTCATCTGCTGCTTGTATAATGGTGTCAATATTTTCTACAAAATAGAAAAATTCTTCATCACATGAATGTACGTATGAACCATAATATATTGTTCATATCCTGACCCTGCACATTAACCTCTTCACTTCAGAAGAGTCATAAAATTCCAGGCGAAAAGGAAAATGTAGAGTGTTTTTACAAATGTATAAAATTCTAATATTGACCTGGACAGTATCAAAAGGGAAAATAAAAGGTTTGCAAGGCTGCCTGATTCTCTACATTTCTCTCTTTGTGGCTTTGGCATGAAAACAAGCAGAAAATGAAATGCTATGTTTAATCTTCAGCAATGCATAATGAAATGTTTTTTTATTTATTGTCTTCTTTGTTTTACTGTTTCAGGTTCAGTGCCGGGTTATCTGCGACAAATAACTCAATACGACAAATGAGACCAAAAAATAAAGAAATAAATGAAAGAAAATCATATGTTAGGCTCCCAGAGAAAATGTGTTCTGTATTCTCACAGTGAATTGAATTTGAGGGCTGTGAAATTCTGGCTGTGTTTAGTTTTTGTCTGAGAAGCCCTCAATGGATATTTAATGGATGCAGGGAGGCTGATGAATGGAGGGAGAAACAATCAGATTATTGGTTTCTACAGAACATGTGGAGTATCTGGCATCTAAAAATCTCTTATCATGAAAGCTTATGACAATGTTAGATATGTTTTTTTTCTTTTCTGTATTTTTGAATTTTTTGCCTGACCTTTTGCCACCATCAGGTCAAATGTTCAATTTATCCAATACTTCATGACTAAATACTACCAATACTATTTCATATTAGTAGTAATAATTGATAGTACTATGTTATCAGCCTCAGCCATATTAATATTAGTCATTTTTGCATGCTATTTTACCATGCTAAACTAAGATGGTGAACATAGTAAACATTATAGCCTTACTGTAAGGTAGCTTGTAGACTATGTGAGAACTTTAATTTTAATTTTTATGTTCAAATTAAAAAAAAAAAAAATCACACATGGGCTGAATTTAAACTCACAGAAAAAAAAAAATCACATGAGAGCGTGTAGAAAAAATGTGATCTTGTATGTTGGCTGCACTCAGATTCAGATGCTGCTGTTGTTTTCTCTCTAAATGCACATTTGGCTGAGGCGCCAACTCATGAGGAAGACTCTGTGTTTATGTAAATATGAAGCACATAGCTTGAGAGTCGGATGTAGTATTTTTACTCTTTTGCCCCGGGCAACAAAGCTAAATACACTAGCCTATGTAGCGTAAAGTTAACCTTGTTATGCTCGCTGTAAAGCTGATTAGGTGAGACATCCTCTCTTCTGATGAATGTATGCTGTGAGTCAGGAGGACTTGGTGCTATAATGTCAAATGTCTTAATGTTTCTTTGTATTTTACCTGCTTAAACAGCTTTGTGATGTATATGATCAGTTGAATGAAAATCTCTTTGTGCCTCAAACGAGTCCTGTGGTCACGGTCACGACCTCTCCTCTCAACTCAGGACATTTCTTCAACACTCTTCTGTGACAAACACTCAGCATTTACAACTTTTTAAACATTTTTATGTACAAGTTTGTCACTAATCAATATATTATAGTTACACATAGCTGCAACGTGACCTATTGTTTGTCCTTTGTACTTCTTTTAATGAGGCAATACTGCTACATCCTCGTAAAGACACTTCGGTCCAAATGTCAGACTGAATTTCTCATTTGAAACTACAGTGTCAGGCTGACGTTGCCTTTGATTTTGTACAGCTTTTTGCCCAATTAAAACAACAAATGGAATGATACCTCCAGTCGTATGCCTTTTCCTTCACCCTGTTCTGAGCCTAGTTCAAAAACAGCTGTTGTTGTATCCATATTGTAAAAAAAGAGATAGATTTTCAAATGTTCTATATGTTGCTAGTTGCTTTTATATTTTTAAAAAAAGGGGATCTTAAAACCGCTAAAGTTGGCATCACTGGTTGTATAGTTTTATTGTAAGTTTTGCCTTTAGGCGTTCTTTTTTCCCCCCAATTATTTTCATTCACTTCCAATTAAATGTATCACTTACCAAGAAAGTGAGAATATCAGTCATTCACATTAGAGTAAACTGAATGCTATTAAGCTGTTTTTTTCTAATTTAACTCGTTACAATATGGATAAAAAGCAGATGCTTTTGAACTACGCTCGGAACTGGATAAAAGAAAAGGCATACGACTGGAGGTATCACTCCATTAGTTTTTTAATTGGACCTGTACAGAATCAAAGGCTGCGTCTGTTGAACACTGTAGTTTCAACTGAGACATTCAGACAAATCCTACGTGTGGATTGAAGTCTCTTACAGAAGTTGTAGCAACTCATTAAAAAAAGTATAAAGGGCAAAGGATGGGTCACATTTGCAGCAATGTTTGCAGCTACAATAAATTGGTTACTAACTACTTTGCTTGGCTAAATGATAAACAGACTTGTACTAAAACATTTTAGAAAGATAGTTGTAAGAGCTGTTTGTTGCAGAGTAGTCCTGAAGTAATGTCTTGGGTTGAAAAGAAAGGATGTGCAGAGATGAGCTGCACAGTCAAGGAGCAAAACATAGTTCAGATTTTTGTTCACAGGGTTCTAAAAGCTCTCGCATTTTTCAACACATTTACCTTCATATTACAGGCCTGCTCATAAACCACAATTAACCACGAAATGTAATATATTTTTCAGTAATAATGACACACAATGACACTCCAAGGAGATATTCTTGGCTCGATTCCGATGGGAAGGTGAAGAAGGGTCCATTTTAGTAGGCCAGGTCTATTTTGGGTTATGGGAAATGGTGAGAACAATGTTTCTCCAATTTTTCATCTGACTAACAGATGGAGAAGAGGGGCATGGGGGTAGAGAGAGGGATAGAGAAAGAGGAGGATTGGGGGGTGGAAAGAAGAGAAATAGAGGGCACTGGAGCTCATACAGCATGCATCATACTCAACAGCAACCGGCCGGAGTTACAGAGTAGTAGGGATGAGGGCTTTGGGTTCACCAATATGAGCGTCTCTTGTTCATCACAGTGGGGATGTATGTTCACTGAAAGGAAAATACAATCAGCAGAGTCGACAAGCAATGGAAGCAGTTTGTGAAAATCCTTGATGTGTGCTCCTATTTTTCCAGTTATGAATATATATGTCTCTTTTTAAAAGTAGTATAAGATTACAATCGCATGTCATCTCTATAGTGGTAATACAGTATGACATTCATAGTCACCTTCAAGTCTTCATATAGAGACATATAGAAGTAATTGAGTTGTTTTCAAAGGCTTTAACATGACAGAGTCCTGACATGAAAAACATTGTTAAAGTCCCACTCCAGTCAAAAATGTCTTTTTTTTTCTTTTTGTTGCATCTTGCACTCAATAGACAGTCATGTTTACTACACTGTTACTAAAAGGGTTACTCACATGCAATTCATGAGAGAGTCAGTTAGTTGACTGATTCATCCAAGACTTTGTCCCACAGCAGGATATTGCAATAAATAATATAGATTTCTAATTTAAGTAATCAATATACAAGACACATCCCTGGGCTTCCCTGCTTAGGCTGCTGCCCCCGCAACCCGACCCCGGATAAGCGGAAGAGGACGGTAACGGTAACGGTAACATCTAAATATAGCAGACATACTATAAATCTATCCCATTATCAAGCTTGTTTGATGATTCTAAGCACTATATAAACACATACATATTTGCTTTAGCTATTTATGAAACATATTAAATATATTTTGGCTTATAAAGCAATGGTACATCCTGCTGATGGCTAAGAAAACAGCATATATGATGCACATCTGTATACATTTGATACAATTTTTTTTTTAAAGTTAAATAATCCTGACTGACTTCAGAACTAAATCATTCTATGTACTTTTTAGAAACACTATATAAAAGTGTGAAAGGTTTCATTTGCATGGGGTGAATTTATGAAAAAAAGCAAATGTAGTGAGTGAGGAAGAGTGACACTAAGAGGACGATTAGGAGGAAAAGGGAGAGAAAAAAACATGAAGAGGATGACGATGAGAGAAAGAAGGAAAGGAGCGGAACAGAAGAGAGGAGACAGGAAGTTAAAAAAACAAAAAGCAAAATCTGGGAGGAAGAGAAGATTTCTTAAAGTAGAAAGGTAGACAGCCTGTGAGAAACATTTCATTTTGATCATTTACATTCTTGTTTACTTCATTGTGAAGGTTACATCTTGTCTTACCATATGCGCATGTGCGTCAATCATGTTCCATTTTTAGCTCTGATGCTGTTTTTGATGATTTCAACTCTTGTCTTTTCACTCAAGCTGGAGAGAAACCAGAGGATAACGAAATGCTTCCAGTGCTGTGTTTGCAGGCAGTGTGGTGTTATTTTTCTAAAGGATGTCAGATCTTGTTACAGATGCAATCTGCCAATTATTCATATGCAGGTAAGCAGCAGAGAGTTCAACAGGTTTGCCACCACTTTTCTGGAGTTGTTATTATTTTTCTGGCTGCAGAGCTAATTCTGCCTTTCACTGCAGACAAACTGAACGTTTATAATCGAGATGGTCTGAATCCAGCTTGCGGAACTGCTATTTTTCCATTATATATTTTAATTTAAAATCATGCTCACTAAACCAAATATCAGCCTGATGACATACTGAAAGTTTTTTTGCAGTTTGTATTCATGTCAAAAAGTTGTCCGAACTAAACTAAAAAAAGTCCATAGTCATTGCCTTCAAAAATTACCCAGCATGCTATGACCTGATGCCACCTATCAGCAAAAATGATCCTGGTAGATTAAAGTAGATCAGACAAGAGTAGCTAACTAAGTAAAATCATGAGTATGAATCGTGGATACAGACCTGGATGTCTTTTATTAGAGCATTTCAAAAACAAGTTATACTGTCATTTCATATTCAAAGACTGTTTATTTTAATGTGGCACAGCATCCCTGGTAATGATTTCAGAGACTGTCCTGTTCAGATAAACAACACTATCTGTTGTTTGTCCAAATGCTTAAAACATAATATGTTTTTGACTTCCTGTGGTAGTGTGAATAATGACTGTCTCCCAGTAGCAAGCAGCATAAGTAGCATGACAATGAGGCACATTAAAACTTCTCAGAGAGGAAGTTCAAACTGTGAGAGAGCAGTTTGCATCCAGTCTCTTCCATTGATGGCATGCAAATTCTAGTCTTATGGAGTCAATGTTGGTTACTATGGTCTTGCTCTAATCTTAACCAAGTAGCTTTAAGTCTACCAAACCTTAAACATAAAGGTGGCAGGCAACAACATGATCTAACTGGTTATTTTGGTAGACCGAACAGATCTTGATGTGGTCACTAAAGAAGCCATCTTTATCCAAATTGCTGAGCATTAAATAGACTTCGGGCTGAGCCATCTTCTTCATTGATTGAATATTTCTAAAGTGTTACAGTTGGTGTTGGTCTAGCCATCTTTGTTGATGGTTTGTTTTTCTGCACCGGTGAGAGAAAGATTGTGGGTTATTTTTCAGTCAGTGGGTGTCTGATAAACAAACCTGTAACCTTTTCAACAATTCTATCAGAACAACATCAGCAGTCATGACTCAGCATGGTTTACTTTCCATGCTTTGTTTTATTTTATTTTTTTTGGGGGGGGGTTGTTTTTTTTAAGATATTACTCTCTGCAATAATCAACTGGACAAATTACAACTTTTAGTGCTGGCAATGTTAATGTTTTGTTTTAACAGTGCACCTTATTTCTTCATATCACAAATTATGATGATGACTAAATGCTGCAGCTACTGCTTTCAAAGAGCTGGATGAGGTACTTCTACTTGAGTATTTTCATTTTGATGCTACTTTATACTTCTACTCAGCTACATTTCAGAGGGAAACATTGTACTTTCTACTCCACTACATTTATTTGACAGCTTTAATTACTTTTCAGATTTGACACAATAGAAAATATAACAAGCTTTTAAAATACAACACATTGTTAAAGATAAAAACTAGTGGTTTCCAACCATTTTATCTTTTGATGTCTTATTAGAAGCAGTGTGGAGACGTAGTCTCATTTTAGATGTCTATGAGTTATTAACAGCTCCACCAAATACTGTTGGATTTCAATAAATGTTCAAATCATCCAATATTTCACCAGGATTAGAGAAAATGTCCAAAACCTGAAAACAGATTTGTGCATCAGAACAGTGTTCTTCTTTCCTCTCCCATTAATCATAGCATAACCCCTCACATTTATCTGATGACCCTTTGGAGGGACCTGAAATTGAAATTAGCTGAACTCTCTTTGGGATTGGGTCCAAGGACAGTAAAACATCTATTATTTGGGAACCAGGTTATGAAAAGAAATGCATTTAAGAGCTACATTGTCAGCAGTTTAACCGTCAGGATGAAGTAAACATGGATATTTTTAAAAAGAATAATGTATTTTTTGACATTTCCTGCATTGAAAAAGTGTTTGGCAGCTGAATGTAAAACATCCTGTGCACCCTTTTCAATGAAAAAATGAATTGAAGGAAATGTGTCATTGCAACTGATTTAATTGAAAGTGGATTTTTTCCTTTAGTTGAAAGATTTGAAAGGTCATCACATAAAAAATATGAAGAAAGACTGCAGTCATTGAGCTCTGAAGGTTTTGGTTGTCATGTAAGACAGTATAATTAATCTGCATAATAACAGCTGTCAATGCAGCAATTTTCTAGTAAGGCACTTTTGCTAGAATTTTGAATTGATCTATTGAAGTTTTTCCACACCAGAAACAATAACAAAATAACAGTTTTTTAAAATATTTTTCACTTTCTTTGAAACAGTTTTCACTTTTCTTCAATTGAGTTGAAGCGAGTTCAATGAAAAGAACAAGGTCCTTTGCATAATGAAAACCCTGAGATGTGACCCGAGACTCTCTGGGGTTTAAGTCTGGCGTAGAGATGCTAATTGGTCCCTGTCTATCTTTTAGTCTCTCCCTCCATTTGTGTGTGTGGGATGATAAAGTGCACCATCACAATGGTTTTGGAGGAAGCTCAGAGCTTGTGATGATGATGCTCTTGGGCAGACAGACAGACAGACCGTCAGACAGAAATTTAGTTCATGTGGGCGATGAAAGTGAAAAGAGCAGAAGTGAAAATTGGCAGAGATGGTGAGCTGTGTGCTGTGATTGCAGTGGAGTGTGACTCTAACTGCATGAGTGCAGGTGCTAAAAATGGGATTTCATATGTGATTTTTGTGGGTGAGTAAAGATTTTTCCAAAACAGCAGAGACAGCGGAGGTGAGACTTTGAAAGTTAAACCAATGCTCCTATATGTAAGAGACTCTTTAGTCTGTCTCATATCCTTTCATTTGTGTTCATTAAATCCAGGATATGTTCTAAGTAATTTTTATAATATCTGCTTTGATGATTAACAACATTTTGCAGGATCGCTTTTGATGAAATGTGAAAGGATTATTATTATATTACGTCCCTAGCCACATACTTTTCTGTACTTTTGGTTTGGGGCTGTTTTTCTTGGCCATTAACTTTGGAGCCAATAGGGGAAATCTCAGTGCTACAGCATACATATTTCAGACAGGTATGTACTTCCAACTTTGTGGCAACACTTTGGCTCTTTCCAGCTGCACAAAGTCAACAACAAAACATTTTACCCAGTTTGGTGTGGAAGACCTTAACTGGCCTGCACAGAGTCCTGATCTCAAGTCCATCCAACACCTCACATTTGAACTAGAAAGCCAACTGAAAGCCTTACCCCATCAGTGGCGGACCTCACTAATGCTCATGTGACTGGTCGTCCACAAACTTATGGCCATGTAGCTACTGAATCTTGTGCTCCTGTGTTTGATGTGGCAGTGAACTAAATGCCTTCTTCCAACTCCTAGTGGTAAAGAAAACACTGTGGCAGACAGCATTACAGTTTAATATTTAAAAAAGACTTCCAGTCCTCAACAAGAACACTGCACTTGTATAAACAGGACATTATGACTATTCAGTTCAGTATCAACATTCAAGCCAAAAATTGTCAAATCATTGGGTGATTACAACAAAAAGTGACATTTGGGCTACCAGCAGCCCCCATCCACAGAGTTAAAAGGCCCATATTGCACAATGACTACAGAAAGCACCAGGCTTAAGCAACCTGAAGATACCATTCATTTTAAAGGTTTTCGAATGTGAAGGCTATTCCTTCAGTTTGAATAACTTACTTTAAGTTACTTCTCACTGAGGCCCAGGCGTCGGACCCTTTGTGTCCCTGGACAATTCAGCAATACATTCATCATAACCAAATCCAGTCTGGTCTGTGACTTGTCTGTCAATGTGTACCTTTCTCTCTCCATTAAAACTAAACCTCAAGTCATAAATGTACAGGTCATATGAGGACTTCAGTCTCCCAGTAGCTTCCAGCTGCTCATATTCATCACTTTATTTATTTATTTACCCTTAAATACTGTCTGAGAAGCTTGTGTGTGTCTGGTTGATGTCATTGCTTGAGTTCTCCAGATTAAAGCATTTCTGCATGTATATCACTGATTGATGTTAGAAAACGCAGTGTGTCCCCAGGCAACTGACAGCTTTGTTTTGGCAACAGTGCAAGGCAAATCCAATCAACTTCCATGGCTTCGTGAAGAAGAGCCAGTGTGAAAACAGCTGCTTTCTAATCTACACATCACATGACCACGTGTTGATTTAGCTTTCTTTCATCTCTTACATTTCGCAATCAAAGTGGCCTCATAGAGCCTAATAACTAACAGATGGCAAGCTCGATTGATAATTTAGATGAAAAAGCAACAAAATTAGCTTCTGTCTCACAAGTTATTGATTCTGTAAAATTAAAACAGGGCCCATTTGTCACTGCAAAGGGCTTTAATCTCAGCAAATTCCCCACATGTGAGAAATGATAGTGTTGATTCAGGCTGCAGATTTGCTGTGAGTTATTACATTAGCCACGCATAAGCAAATTGTGTAAACAGTCTCCTCAGCCGTGCAGTCTTCGAAGGTCCATTTGTTTTCTAGATGCAGCTCCAAAGTGAGCCCTTGCCTTCATCATAACATTATCCGTGCCTTCTTTTCTCCCCTTTCTTACTCTTATGTATGCCTGGTATTATTGTTCTAGATGACTATATGCTGCAGTTGTTACTCTTCAAGGCTTTGACTTAACAAGATTCAGCATTATTATCTCCCTTTTTCCACAGAGTGTAAAGGCCGTGACCTGTTACGCAGCTTTCACATGAAAACCACATCAAAATGATTTTTCAGGATGTTGACACTCATATTGTCAGCAATTGCCGAAAAAACAATGCTGACTCACAACTGGAAATGGGGAACAAACAGCTATGTCCCATATTAAAGTCAGAGTCAGACTTAGTCTCGCAATAATAATGTCACCCAGTTTCCTCTTTTCCTGCATTCCTAATTGATACAGCCACTAGAGGGCACTGTCACTTGAACAGAAATATAAACACTGTATATCTTTTTGGCGGACTTGCTGAAACAACTGCTTCTGTTGTCTCATTTAATACTATATACAGTAGTCTTGTGCAAGTTTACACTTTAACAGAGCTAGGTTAAAATTCAGTTTATCAGATTAAAATCAACTAGTTGCAGTCCCAAAAAATAAAGTAGTTCACATGAATTTCCTCCATTTCTTTAAATGAGCTACATTTCTTTCTCAATAGAACCTCCTTCAATCCATCCATCCCAGCACCAAAACATTGCCACTTCCCCAACAAAATTAATATATACTGTATACTATAGAATCACAGACATACATTACTTTTAAAAGCCAAGAAAAAACAATCTGAGTATGTGTTACCATGTACAAAAAGTGTCATATTATGGAGAAAGTGAGAGGCTCAGTGAAGGTGTACTGTAGATGCAATGAAACTTTTATTTAACCTGCAAGAACCAGATTATGCAGCGGTTCAAAAACATGAAATAGATTCATATGCTTCCAAGCGAGCTGGTCCAGGCTCCACCTGCTGGCTTCATTACAGTCAACTACTGAAAGTTGAACTGCAGTTATGTGAAAAGCAGAGTCCAGAAGATGTCAAGGACCAACACAGGCAAATATTGTAAGAAAAAAGGACCAAAATGTGGAAATGTAATCTAAGTTCGTGTCAAGTCTGTTCAAGTGCAAATCCAACCAATATATTTCAACATCCTCTAAAAAGAAAAAAGAAATTTAAAAAAAGTAAAGTTAAAAAACAGTAAGTACTGTACAGCACTGTGATTCAGTTTGATTTTCTTTCCTGACTCCGATGTTTGCTCAGAGGAAAAGGCACAGCTCTGAAAACTCAGCATTTAGCTTTTAACACACACACACACACACACACACACACCGATGTCATGCATTTCAATAGACGTAATCCTGTGGCGGCAGAGAACGGGTGTAAAATAATTTATCCAGGAATAGCTGGAGTGCCCCTGGAGTCAAGACCCTGGTGATGGTGGAATGAGCCAGCAGATGGTTGTTGGACCTTTTGTTGGGTCTCTCTGGACAAAAATGGAGGACATACTGGTGTAGGGAAGAAATGGTAGGTCTGAAAGACTGTGTGCAGAACTGTAACAAGGATCTAGGGCCTAACGCATACAATTCTGTGTAGATTCTTGACTATAACTATGTGTACGCACCAATCCAGAAATATACCTACACATTCTTTACATCAGAATTATAAAGCCATGCATATGTATGGTTCTGTTTTGTAAATCTCATTGAGGAACTGGGTGAATGTCTACAAGCCTCATTTCCTCTCACACAATTAGGCATAAATGGATGAAGAAGCTCCCTTAATCAATCAATTTACACTAATCATGCCACCACAAGATATCAGACATAGCAGTGAAAAACACAACAAATAAAAAGTCCAATTTCACTGACTGTAAAATCTTGTCAGAGAAGTTAAAAAAGATGTGTTTTATATGGTGGTTTCAGTTTGGGGACCACAAACAGAAACAAAAATACAGAATAGCAAAAGATAACAGAGACCATCAACTCCATAAGTTCCAAACAACAACAGACCCTGGAAGAAGTTAAAAGGGGGGGAAAAAGGTGAAACACAAAGAAAGCCAGAAGGCAGCTGCAAGAGGACTAGTAACCTCTATTTTGCATGGAATTGTTGACGACCACGAGGGAGATACAAACGCACAGATGTTACATAGTATGATGGCCTTTTTTTATTAAGATGAGTAAATTAAGCTGAACAGTTTATTATACAAACTTTCCCATGGGTGATGACCACAGTGGCTCCCCAGGGACACAGGAGATTGGGTGTGGGGAGGCTGCTTCTACTGCAGAAACTTGGGAAAACCCTGCAGTTTGGCCATGAGTGTTACGACCCAGCCTGAGCATTTTTTTATGTATAATCTGTATGTTCATTAACCACTTAACGCACGCTGTTCCGTCTACGGGACGGGACGGATGTTAGGAGGTAGCCACAAGTTCTTCTGGATGTTTTAAACACCAACCCTTAAACATATATATTCATGCCGTACATCGTTGGAAAACTTAGATTGTCCTGATTCATTCAAGACCACTCACGACTTATATGGTTGCTCACAGCCGTAATAGTATTAGCGATTAGCTCGGCTAGCCCCTGAGCTAAGTAAGAAAAGCTATAATGCCTACATACCTTCAAAGTCTTCTCTTTATCCACAACGATCATCTTATGACTCAGGACTTTCTGTACAGCTCGCCAAATATCCATTCTTGTGAAATATGAAATCCGTTTCCATAAAACCGAAATACTTTCCTCAATATGTCCATGTATTTAGTCCAACACGTAACGTAATAACACAAATAACAAAACATATACGGTCCGTTTACGTCATTTCCTGACCTGCACGTCCATCTCAGAGTACACGTGACTAAATGTTTACGACCGTGAGCCTCTTCTGCTTCTGACGACACCACACACAAGCCAATCGGTGTTTAGGATTAGGCAGTACATAGGCCTGTACTACGAAGCTGGTTCACTTCTTACCGGGGTAAATCACCATGGTAACTTATGCTGAACGGCTAACCTGCTCCGGAGCAGGTTATGTTCTGGATAAGAGATCAATGAGTACAAAAGCACCACCTCCTGACCAATCAGTTCTCTTAGAAAATGACCTGCCCATTCTTAAAAGATCCTGTCAACATTGGTGTGGATCATGAGAGGAGCGCTTAGGAGAGAAAGAGTTTTTAGTGATAGATGCAATTTTTTAATTGGCCAAAATATATATTTAAAAAATAATCATTGAGGCACGTGGGGGATATTATTCTGTAGGTTTGACATCCTGAGATCAAAGTGTCAGGGAGCATAATAACTGTATTTATTTATTGTAATTGTAGTGAACACAGCATCAGGACGGCTCAGAACATCCTCTGGTCAGAGTCACCTTTGACCCTCAGATGAGGAAATTGAACCAGTTCTGATCGAGACAAACAGGGTCTTTCTCTTGGACAAACAAAGATCCATTAACATTCCATGGGACAGAATCAAGGCTTTGAGCTAATTACAGAGGGACCATTAAGGGATAAATTCACTTCGTAAGAATGAGCCAGTTTGTCCCCTCTTCCCATTCTTCCGGTCATAAGGTTTAACCCGAGGCATGGAAAATGGCTTCTCTCACCCCAAACCCGGAGACTCTGGTCTTATGAGGGGTCTCATGAGAAGCTTGTAAGCCATCCAGTCTTCCATGGGCAACCAAGGGTGAACAGAACTACCTAAAGTAACGAAAAACAGACGTGGTGTCTCCTTCGGACGTCATAATTTATCAGAGAGACTCCTTCTCCTCAGAGAAGAATCACACAGAACAACGGTCGTAAATTACAAGACATTCCTGACTTCTCCCCCCCTCTGTGTCTCCTGAAGCCACACAGAGCATGAGAATGGGAAAATTAGTGTTAAATACTTGAATAAGAACATCTTAGTGAAAAGTATGGTTTAAACAATACCAATTACTTATATCCTTATCAATTACCTAAACCTCCACTGTAACAACTATTACAGCGATCATAGATAAATGTGTATTTGGAGAACTGTGATTATACTTTCTTACTTACTTTAGTTTACTTACTTACTAAATTTTGGTATGAAAATGTTTGTTTAATGTGAGGAAGTGTTACACTGATGTTATGCTTACATTTTGGTGATAATCAATTATCTATCATGGAATAAGTAGAATAACTATGTGTTATGTTTGATAATATTAATCCTCTTCAGGTTTTAATGAATGGCAGCTTGATGAGTCAAGCTGATGTCATATTAATAACAGAATAATACATCCTGTGTTCTGTGTTAATAGACTATAGTATGCATTTTATAATCAGGATTAAATAATGAATGAATGATGATGATGAAAAGTTACATGGTAAAAGCTGGAAATTAGATCCTCAGAGTAGCTGTGATGAATCTGATTGGCTGACACAACAGCCCTCCCAAGGGACAAAACCCAGCTGCACGCTGTCTCTTGTCTCTTCTCTCCTCTTGTCCTCTTCCCTTCTTGGTCTTAGCATGACCTGAACCGGGCTTGCTGACCCGAACAGGGCTCTGCCCATCTTTTCCTTTTTTCACCTCACACATTCGTAGTTTAAGCTTTAGTTATTCTTTATCTAAGTTTTCCTAAGTTTTGTAATCTTGTAACTTTCACCAGCAACGTCTAGAGAAAAGGCCCTTTAAGTGAACACGTCATTAAGTTTTGCATTCAGCCTGTTTTTGACATTTTTGATGATTTTGACGCTGAGATCTCTCCAGAAAGAGAGCTAGTTAAATTAGACCCTTCCTCCATCGTTCATCAACCTGAGAGAACCTTTTGAGCAGACAAACGTCTGTCAACCCTACGACTCATCATAACCGAGAGGAACAAAGTCTGCCAGCGAAAACGACCGGAACCAGGCAGTCTGACGGAAAGACCAGCCGACCCGGAATCCGAATCCGAACCTGCGACGCCCTCTGAGGTCTTCCACTTGGTGTGCGTTACGCGTGGTTCTGCAGGACGGACAGCTGAGATACCCTCCACGGATGAAAGTAGGATCCAAATATTGCATTAATCAAGGGTTGATGTCAGATCGAGTAATACAAATTTCCTTTAAAAGTAAGGCAGTAAAACTTATAGGCTAAGTTTTCTTAGTTTCCACATAATTACATATCTTTCATTTAAATTCATCATTCACCATCATCTTTCATTCATGTTGCTATATCGAGTAACCTCTTGAATTCATATTGTATTGTATCATCACATTTATTTATACATCATTTATTAGTAGTGTGTAGTTAATAAAACCCATAAAACTCAATCAATTGTGTATGTCTGTTCTTTGAAGTGATACAGGGGATCTATTGAACCGTAGAGCCACGAACTTTAGATATTTGACTGATTCAGAAATGTATTGATTTATTAATTATTATGATTTATCGATTTATTAATTGGCTAATAAACAACCAATTAAGAAAATCTTTTCCTTCATACGAAGGTGGTGCCCCCTTATTACGAGAGCTATTTTATATATCTTTAAGATACCTATTCTACGCTACATTAATTTGGTGCCCCATGTGAGGCCGGTTTTTAATATCACTGTATTCACTTCAAAGAAAAACATGACGATTGAATTAACACTCATGGCATATCTCTGCTGTTGCTGACTTTCTGCTTGTTGCTGGTTTGTGTGTGAGCATCTTTAAATCTTTAAGCCTGTAAACTCATGATTTAAACTAAGCATTTGAATTGTGAAACTGGAAAAAATTAATTCGCAGCCGTAAGTCACCCCTCGCCCTGCGGTGGCGACAGAGTGCAGGAAGCGCATAAATCGACTTTAAACAATAGATGTAGCGTCTGCAGCCTACACATGTTGTTGTTTTCAAAGTCTGCATGCATATAGCGTAATACACGCTTATTATTAATAGGCCTTTGGTGGATAACGGCTATCTGCGTGTTCCAGTAGTCCGTTAATCCGCTCTGAGTTGTTGGTAAATTTATCTGCGTGTCCCAGAGAATTTAACCTGCCTAAAAACCTCTGCGTTGTCGGTTAGCTTAGCTAACTAGCCTGCTAACAACCGGAGCTGCCTGTTGTAGTTTGGCCAAGAGGTTTATTTCTGCTCGGTGTGTCCCGACACCGCGCTGTGTTACATCGGGGAAAAGCCCGTGTTGATTCATGAATAAATACAAGTGTTTGAGACATTTGTTTTACGTCGAGAGAGGACGTGTGTTGATAGTAGCAGCTAAATGCTGACGCTAACGCTGTGAAAATACCCTCTACTTCGACTAGTGTGTTAAATTGCTAGTTGCATTTTGTCCAGAGACGGATGTAAAAGAAGCCCGTCTCTGACCTGTCCAAAGCTGCTGTGGTTTGAACCGTTAAGAAATAAAATAGCTGCTTAAACGGACCTGTTGAGCATTATCAGCTAAATGCTGAACCAGCTCTGAGAATATCTCATTATTTTAACTAGTGCTTCATAAGTGCTAGCTGCTAAAATACCAGAAGAGACTTCTGTGAATAATAACGGTTGCTAACGTAACTTCGGTTTGTTGAAGCTGCTGAGGTGAAAGTTTAAAACTGTGCTTTAAGACGGTGCAGAGAGCCGTCCAACACTCTGCTCAGAGACAGAGTAAAGTACACGAGGCCGCCGAGCCTCGTGATCTATTGTTCAGAAGGCCAAAAGAGGTCATTTGTAGAGAGTGAAGCTCTTTCTGTGTCCGGAATCAAAGTGAATAGCCTTTAGCTTAGCAACGGAGGACCTTCAGTGGGCGGTGCTAAAATCGTCAGCTCTGACGACACTGCCTCCGTCTTCCTCTTCCGCTGCTCCACAAATTCGAGAGGATAAAATCCCTATCGCCCCCTAATGGCTGATTTGGTCAACTGTGTTTGAATACCTTTTTGATGCAAATCTTTGTCCATGTAAAAGTAAAGAAGCTGTGTGAACTTTAACCAATCTATTCAAATCTGGTTTAAAGATAATAATTAATTAACAGATTAATTAATTACTAATTTTGGCATTACCCTTTGCCATTGAAATAAATTTGTGTGAAATCTGTTTAAGATTAATAACACTTGTAAACATAACAGCAAACTAGTACAAACTAGTCCTAACAGATAACTTTGTTTTACATTTGAATTAAACTGTAACTCTTAAAGTGACTTTGAATTTCAGTACACATATTCATATGTGCCCTCCCATCCTCACATCACTTTAAGTTGATTGATTTATTTCATAAAACAATTAACTAATCATTCAATAAATGAATACACATAGTATATTTGCTTGCTTCCATACTTTAATATCACATTAATTTAACAGGAGCAAAGCTTAATATTTTAAATTTACTGTCAAAGCAAACAACAGTAAAATTTTAAACCCTTTATCCAAAGTAATTTCAAAGGATTACTTATTAAACTGAATAACTTTAACCATCATAATAATAATCCTTCTTTGTTTCTGCTTTACAGCAAACATATACAAGCCTATCTATAGTTGTTTACAAACAACTTAGGTAATATACAGATCTTAACTTCAATCTGTGTATTTAACACAAATTAATTTAGAATTTAATTAAGATTCTTCATTGAGCATCAGATTTCTTAACCAAGTCACTGTCATGTCCAACTCTCGAAATTTAGACATGACTTCTTCAACTGTACCTGAAATCTCAAGTTATGAGGACCCCCTTGAGAATTTGGAGACTACATTAGCAGACATAACTGAGAGTTGGCTGCCTGGCTATGCAACACATATCCAGCACACCAACCCCTTTGAAGTTGAGTCAATAATGACTGACCTTATGTCAAAGTCCATGTCTAAGCCACTGAAAGATAAAGCACTAACTAAAATGTTAGGTAGCTTAGCTTTTGTAGAAGCCGCACGACTCAAAAATGCCTATGAATTGATTGAACGAACCAGAGCCGATCTGACAACGCGTGCGCAACAAGTTAAGCAGTTACAACAAGAGAATGAATTTCTCAAACACCACCTGGAGGTGTCCAAACAATCCGCAGCTCAAGCTGAAAAAGAGCTAATAGCTCAATGCATTGAACTTAACAAAGCAAAAGTTGAGTTACAAGAACAGCTGGGTGAGGTAAGTAAGACCCGAGACGAGGTCCACACCCACCTTGAACGCGCAGTGGATGAAATTGATAACTTAAAGTTACGAAACCAAGTTTACGCTACCCACCTGGAAGCCGGAGAAAAACAAAATCAACAGCTAAAACAACAATTAGCTGAAGCTAGTGACAGCGCTAAAGAAGCTCGCAAACAACAGGAGATCACTCAGAGTGAGCTCATTTCAGCTAAAAGAGAGCTACAATATTCCCTTGACATAGATCGAACACAACAAAACATGTTCGACGACTCTTTCCAGGAGAGCAGACGTGGAGGTGGGTCCTTGCCAGTTTTCTCACCACATATGCCGGCTCCCTTCTGGGCTAGCCAAAATTCTTTCGACCCAGCCAAAATGACTCCTCCTCCACCAGCGCACCTGCCATTAGACACCTATGGTGCACACAGTCTCTCAGATCGGGACCTTGACAAGATGGCACGTACCATACCGCGTTTCGAACCCACTCCTGGTGATTTCTATGACATCACCATGTACTTGAAAGATATCGAGTTCTACTTGCGAGACTTTCCCAACGCAACTTCGAACCATCGTATATATCTCATCAAAGTGACTTCCAATACCATTGTCAACAGGTTCCTCGAGCGACAGCCTGACCACGTCAGGAAGGATTATGCCCTGCTTAGACAGGCCCTAGAGAAGGAGTTCTCAGACCCGATCTCACGATCTGGCTTAATCGTCGCCATGACTGTCAAACAGGGGAGGCAAGAATGTCCTCAACAGTACTACTATCGCCTCCTTCAGGCCTACTTTGGTTCCAGGAATGAGCCTGGGATGGAGGAAGACTTGAACTTCAAAACCCTCTTCATCCACAACCTCCATCCTGGCACCAGTCGCCATCTTGGAATCATGGCAAATCCACGCACGTTAACCATCCAACAACTGCGTGAACTTGCTTCCTTGGGATTTGCTAAACAAAAGCAATCTCAGATCAAACAATCTGATCCTGTCGTCTTAGCCACTGACACAGAGTCCTTGCCCATGGAACTACAAGGGGCTTATAATAATATAGGACACAATTCGGCAGCGCCTGCCTCCCAACCTTATCAGTTGGCCAAGTCCTCTAGCCAGTCAAGGTCCCCACGAACCCACAAAGGTCGTGGACACACAAGACCATTCTGGCCTAATACAATGCAAGGTTACTCAAAGACCATGAACCTTTACCCTGTGAAATCCCGCCAAAACAGGTTTTCACCTAACAACAGGGAAAATCGTAAAGACGGCGAGGACAGGAAAGAAGAACATTACAAGTATCAGAACCGCTATCCATGGGATAGACGAGCCCCATACCCATCTCGTCGCGAGTCATCCAAAAGAGATGCAAGACGAGACGATGATTCACAAACTCTCTCACAGAAAGACTCCCACGTGACAGGTGAGTCTGAAACCCCAGACCTCAGTCACGAAGAACTTGAAATGCTACGACGTATACTTCGCAAAGTACAGAAAGGAAAGGAAGAAGAAATTCAAAAATCTGACATCTTTGTCATTGATTCGGTGAAACTTGATCCGACTCCTCTTGACCACGCCTCCAACCAGCCCCACGAGGTGGTTGAAGAGCTGTGCTTGAACCTCAAGGAACCTGAACTTAAGCCAGCCCAGAACTTGGCTCGAAAAGCTATGACTGATAAACCTGACCAACCACATCAGGGGGGTGAAAAATCCCTTTCCCCCACTGCAGTCTTGGCAGTACAGTCAGACCCAAAAGCTTCGCCTCCTCACAAGGATGCGACAATTATCCTTACTGACCCACCAGCTACACAATTTCTGGGTCACTTGACAGAGAAAGGAGTCAACCGAAAACATTACATATCCTTGACACTTGAAAATGTCCTTGAACATGAAGCACTCCTGGACTCTGCCGCTGATATCACCTTGATGTCATCAGCACTTTTCACAAACTTGCAGTCCATCATGCACGAGTCTAACAACGACTTGAAGCTTCAGACTTGCGTTCCGAAGGTCCAACCACATTCTGTCACAAGTACTACTTTGACAGCATTAGCCTGGATAAAGATAACCATTGGACCAATGAGTGTTGTACACCCAGTGTACCTGTCACCTCTCAACAACATTCCTTTCCTCATTGGCAAAGACTTCCTTGGTCGATTTGAGCCTCTGATAGACTTTAAAGGGCTGAAGATCTGGACACAGGTCCCCCAGCCCCTGCCCAGTTCTTTCCCACATGACACAGACTTTCTTTCCCACCCACCCGCCCCTTCGATCCTTGCCGTCTATCGGTGCCCACTGGATGTAGAAACTGCGTCTTCTATTCCCCTTCAGTCTTCACCTGCCGTGTCTGCCACGCCCCCGCGTTCTATCCCTGGCCTGGTCTCACAGGTCAAGGGCAACCTGGTCGATGCTTCCGACCCACTCACTTCCCCTTCGGCAGTGGTCCCTCGAAAGCACAGGGGGGTACTGCGCAGGCATGCCCATGACTTAACCGAAGTGAGCCACAGAGGTGCCACAGTCACAGACAGTGCACTGAAAGAAGCCACCTACTGTCCACATGTGGAAAAAGACATAGCAGACAACAGCAAAGACTGTTTAATCCCCTATCAGTCTCAACCAACAAACATAGGTTACAGAGCAACTACGCACAAAACAATGCGGCTCTCCCCCTGTCAAACAATGACAGACAGACGAACCACTCGTCCGCAACACCTGCCCTATCAACCAGGCAAATCTAATGTTGCGATAGCACCTACTAAAAACCTTCAGGCTACCTTTGCTTTCGCGCAAAAAACACAGAAACAAAAGCGCAGAGAAACAAAACGCCTACTAGTACCAAAGAGCACCCCATGACAAACTCCAAGTGGGGGACAAAGTGTTTAACTACACCATAGCTAAACCCATCGTAAAGACTGGCCTGAGAACAGCAAAACATGCTCAGAAAGAACCAACTTTCAAATGGGTCAGCCCTAACCAAATAAAACTAGACAAAAACCCTATGGGATTTGCTGGAAAACAACACATCCCAGTTAAATCATAAACAGAACAAAGTCCATAAACACCCTGAGGTGCAAATCACTAACAGGGGGGTGGAAATAAATTGTCCTGTATCACAGTCTCCTCAAAATTTCAGAAACCTTTGATAGCAACTTAAAATCAACCGACCACAAGTCTGAAACTCAGGACACTTAGAAACCAAGTGACACCTCCACCTTAAGTTAAGTTCACCACTTACAATTACTCTGCCATTAAGTACAAGTGGGGGTGAATATTCAAATCAGTTCAAATTATGAGCTCACCTCAGCAGGTTAAACAACCACTTACAAAAGAGAAACCGCTAATTGGGGCTATGCTAACCACAGCCTCAACTGTGTATTGTCCTCTTTTTGTTAAAATTTACCCTAGTCAACGCCATAAACATCTACGCCATCAAACAGCGTATGAATGAGTTACAGTTTAAAATCTCTGGGATCCGAGAACAAATAATCAAGCGAAAATCATAATCAGAAACCATCCAGAAATGTGTAAGGCACAATCTTGGTATTTAACACCCAGAGTGAGATGTTGCTCAAGGCTCTGGGCACAGTAGAATATTTTAATGTTGTACTACAGGTTGATCATGCTCACACACAACTGGTTGCAATGTTACTGTCTGATATGCTGTGATATGATGGGTCTTATGTTGACAAGTGTAAGTGTATATAGTGTGTATCTTTTACCTCATGTCTCCCTATTGAGTACTAAACCATTACAACACTTTCAAATGACACTAGAGTTTAGCTACCCTCAAGCTACTTAGCAACTATTGATTATTACTGATAAAGTTAATCATTGTAGCTTGAGTGATTTACTGTTATTATTATTTTTCATTTTCTCACCTTAATGTCTAACCACTAGATACCCAGGTACCTCTCTGTAGTTATACAGTTTTGAATAATTGAATTTGCCAAGACATCAACCCTGGTTATAGCAATGTCATCATGTGCCACCTGCTTCGCCGCCTTGGATGTCCTCAACTTGGTGATTCAAAGCTCCCCATCGAAGGCGAGATTTGTATCAAGTGGGGGATATGTAGTGAACACAGCATCAGGACGGCTCAGAACATCCTCTGGTCAGAGTCACCTTTGACCCTCAGATGAGGAAATTGAACCAGTTCTGATCGAGACAAACAGGGTCTTTCTCTTGGACAAACAAAGATCCATTAACATTCCATGGGACAGAATCAAGGCTTTGAGCTAATTACAGAGGGACCATTAAGGGATAAATTCACTTCGTAAGAATGAGCCAGTTTGTCCCCTCTTCCCATTCTTCCGGTCATAAGGTTTAACCCGAGGCATGGAAAATGGCTTCTCTCACCCCAAACCCGGAGACTCTGGTCTTATGAGGGGTCTCATGAGAAGCTTGTAAGCCATCCAGTCTTCCATGGGCAACCAAGGGTGAACAGAACTACCTAAAGTAACGAAAAACAGACGTGGTGTCTCCTTCGGACGTCATAATTTATCAGAGAGACTCCTTCTCCTCAGAGAAGAATCACACAGAACAACGGTCGTAAATTACAAGACATTCCTGACTTCTCCCCCCCTCTGTGTCTCCTGAAGCCACACAGAGCATGAGAATGGGAAAATTAGTGTTAAATACTTGAATAAGAACATCTTAGTGAAAAGTATGGTTTAAACAATACCAATTACTTATATCCTTATCAATTACCTAAACCTCCACTGTAACAACTATTACAGCGATCATAGATAAATGTGTATTTGGAGAACTGTGATTATACTTTCTTACTTACTTTAGTTTACTTACTTACTAAATTTTGGTATGAAAATGTTTGTTTAATGTGAGGAAGTGTTACACTGATGTTATGCTTACATTTTGGTGATAATCAATTATCTATCATGGAATAAGTAGAATAACTATGTGTTATGTTTGATAATATTAATCCTCTTCAGGTTTTAATGAATGGCAGCTTGATGAGTCAAGCTGATGTCATATTAATAACAGAATAATACATCCTGTGTTCTGTGTTAATAGACTATAGTATGCATTTTATAATCAGGATTAAATAATGAATGAATGATGATGATGAAAAGTTACATGGTAAAAGCTGGAAATTAGATCCTCAGAGTAGCTGTGATGAATCTGATTGGCTGACACAACAGCCCTCCCAAGGGACAAAACCCAGCTGCACGCTGTCTCTTGTCTCTTCTCTCCTCTTGTCCTCTTCCCTTCTTGGTCTTAGCATGACCTGAACCGGGCTTGCTGACCCGAACAGGGCTCTGCCCATCTTTTCCTTTTTTCACCTCACACATTCGTAGTTTAAGCTTTAGTTATTCTTTATCTAAGTTTTCCTAAGTTTTGTAATCTTGTAACTTTCACCAGCAACGTCTAGAGAAAAGGCCCTTTAAGTGAACACGTCATTAAGTTTTGCATTCAGCCTGTTTTTGACATTTTTGATGATTTTGACGCTGAGATCTCTCCAGAAAGAGAGCTAGTTAAATTAGACCCTTCCTCCATCGTTCATCAACCTGAGAGAACCTTTTGAGCAGACAAACGTCTGTCAACCCTACGACTCATCATAACCGAGAGGAACAAAGTCTGCCAGCGAAAACGACCGGAACCAGGCAGTCTGACGGAAAGACCAGCCGACCCGGAATCCGAATCCGAACCTGCGACGCCCTCTGAGGTCTTCCACTTGGTGTGCGTTACGCGTGGTTCTGCAGGACGGACAGCTGAGATACCCTCCACGGATGAAAGTAGGATCCAAATATTGCATTAATCAAGGGTTGATGTCAGATCGAGTAATACAAATTTCCTTTAAAAGTAAGGCAGTAAAACTTATAGGCTAAGTTTTCTTAGTTTCCACATAATTACATATCTTTCATTTAAATTCATCATTCACCATCATCTTTCATTCATGTTGCTATATCGAGTAACCTCTTGAATTCATATTGTATTGTATCATCACATTTATTTATACATCATTTATTAGTAGTGTGTAGTTAATAAAACCCATAAAACTCAATCAATTGTGTATGTCTGTTCTTTGAAGTGATACAGGGGATCTATTGAACCGTAGAGCCACGAACTTTAGATATTTGACTGATTCAGAAATGTATTGATTTATTAATTATTATGATTTATCGATTTATTAATTGGCTAATAAACAACCAATTAAGAAAATCTTTTCCTTCATACGAAGGTGGTGCCCCCTTATTACGAGAGCTATTTTATATATCTTTAAGATACCTATTCTACGCTACATAATTGTAAAAAATTGACGAAAATATATATTTGTAAAATAAGCCTTGAGGTACATGAGGGATATTATTCTGTATGTTATACAGTTGGTTTGAAATCATTCACTCAAATGGTTGAAGCATAATAGGTTTGTATTTTGAATGTTGAATATTAAACTAACTTAATGAAAGGAAGGGCACCGAGGAAGCGCTCTGCCCCAAACGTCTGTGCCGTAATAAAGTGACATTGTGTGATCAGAGTGCTGTCCGTTAAAATTGTCCGATAAATTAATATTGTATGATCTCATGAATTTACACATTAACAGAGTCGGCAATTTTCTGCCAGCATTCCTTCCTGGCTTTTGCTGCAGCAACAGTGTTGCTTTTGGCCTGGATGTGTTTGAATTCTTCATATTTATGAAGAATACTTGTCTGCTCCTCCATGGTAAAGTAGGCTGCTGTGCAGGGTTTCTCCATGTTTGTGATTGGTCAGACACTGCAAACACCTCTCCTTTATGTGAGCGCGCAGAGATCCAGATTGGAAAACCCTGGGTTGATTTACCGAGTTGATATCCAGTTTCGTAGTACCGCTTATCCTAGACTGCGAATATCTGGATAAGTCAACCCAGGTAACGGAGAGATATCCTGGATAGGTTAATCCAGCTTCGTAGTACAGGCCTCATGTCTCCAAAGCCAATGAGGACATGTGACCGACAACAATGACGACATGGCTTTGATTGACTGCTGTTCTAGCCTATGGAAATATTCGGTGAAATGAAGTTGATAACCTTTTAGCCAATAGTCAGAGGTTTCCAACGGTGTATGACAATAAGCTATTAAGTTTGGCTGTCCATAAACAAACTCCAAGCGTAACCGGCGTGCGCCCTGTGCGTAAAAGAGTTGAACCATATATCATTACGCACTCGGCATTTTGATACACGGTTGGTTCTTCTTCGACTTAACATATGACTTATACCAAAATAAACAGACAGATAGATAGATAGATAGATAGATAGATATGGCCAAACAAAAAAATATGGTTATATGTAATAATAATAATAATAATAATAATAATAATATTAATGATAATAATAATATGGCGTCAGCTTTCATTAGAGACCAAGATTTTGATTGTAGGCAAAGGGGATGTGAAGTTATAGGTGTTTGATTGCGGTTATACAGCTTTGGTAACCAAGTGTCCATTTGGAGTCTCCAAAAAGGACCTGAGGAAAACGCATGGACATACCTGTTGAAAAATAATTCTGAAAAATTCATCTCAACCGCGCATGGAGCTATTTGCTCTGATGAGTCTGCTAACACTTTTTCCCGTCTCTCCTCCTAATGTGTCTCCTCTGACTTAAAGATATACTGGATGTACAGAAGGGTTTGATTCATGGTGCAAAATCAGGAACTACTTCTTGGCAGTTGGTAACTAGCATTTAGGTGTGTTTACTGCCACCTACTGGACTGGAGTGTGGGTCAGTCGATGAGCAGAACTAAAAATAAAAAGATATCCTATCCCTAATGTCATGTCTAGTTTTTCTCCCTTCAACAGTCTGACCAACTCCTGGCGCTCCTCCCTGTATCCATTGCACTCCAGCAATTCATACTCAACTGTCTCCAGTTGTCTACATTGTGTACAAAGTCCTGGTGGACTTTATTGATTGCTTTGCTAAAATATCTACTGCCTCATTTCCCTCAACACCTACATGGGCAGGAACCCAGAGGAAAGAAACATGCACTCTTCTGTTGTGCTGTCTGTATAATTGATGCAAACCAGGGCCAAGTTCGTGAATTGCTTAAGAAAAGTGGGTGTTTGTGGGGGGTGTATACAAGTTGTGCATACTGGTGTTGAAATTCTGGTTGTCACAACTATCTTCCACACTTTTTCTGACTGATACATTTATCGCCAGCTACCTTACCTTCAAAAGGCCAATACAGCACTTCACAACAGACCGTGTACAGCTGCGCACTATGATGTAGTGCACTTGTTGCACCATCTGTGCATTAATAAATGGAATGCAAGGAATGCAGGGGGGTAACCCTTATCCCCTATAAAAGAGATTTTAAATTGTAGATCACCAGATCGCTGTATTAAGCATGCATTTTCACTGGTAGCCTACAAATCTTACCCAGAAGCCATCCATCTGTTACTGCACCAGCCTGCAGTTTTCCCCCAGCTCTGCTTTGAGAGAGTATAAATGAATCATGGGTAGAGCCTGGCCATTTAGCCCACGTTTGTTAGCAGCATTTGTGCATCACAGATTATCCAGACATTGACAGACTGACAGTGCTTTCTGTTCACAAATACATATTCATCGTCCCGAGGTGTCCTTATTGCAACATGTGTCAGTTGATCTGATCTCATTGGGAAAGCCTGCCCACCCGCCGCATCAAATAGGAATCTGATGCATCACTGACTTACATTAATAATACTGTTCCACACCGTGGGCATGACACAGTTTAATGTTGACTGAGATATCCCAGACCTGTTCACCAGCACACTCTGAAATGTTCTTGTTGAAAGGAATCCAAGTGTTGTTAAACCTGAAGACTCTAAAGCCAGACTCAGTTCCTCACACAGCTTAAGTAAAACTTAGAAGCCAAAAGTGGCACGTGTAAAGTATCATTATTGTCCAAAAAATCTGAAGAATCTCTAAAAACTCTTTCTCATCTTAAAGCTGCATTGGCAAGGTCCTCCAACACTGCCAGAATTAACATCCTTGCCCGACCATTATGGATGGCTGCAGCTATTTATAACGTGTTGTCATCTGCACTAACTTATTAATCATCAGAAAGCTGTCCAAAATTGCGATCTTTAATAAATATAAGATTCTAAGAAATATTTGGGATATAAGATTAGATAATGCTAAAGGAAACGGACTGGCCAGATTTTGACAGGGTGGGAAAATTGATTTTCCCATTATTATTAAAGGCATTTTGAAAGCGTGGGAAAGTTGAAGTGAGGGAGAAACAGGGCCATGATATCTGAAGGCAGAGTGTGATGATAAAGATCTTCTTTATTGAACTTCAACTAAAGCTTCATTTCAGTCAGGAGAGATCAATTAAAGTGAATAACAATGTTTATTTTGAGTTGCAACACAGATTTTGCCGTTTAAACTCTGTTGATATGAGGCATCATAAGTGTAAGCTCTTATGAAGATAAGAGATAGGACAAGATCACCCAAAATAAATGAAAGCATTGTTACCATGCCAAGGATGACTAACTTCTGAGAAGAGATAAGGAGCATATCATGAAACAATGTGCCAAACAATTACACAGTAACATAATTAATTCACTTACATGGAGTACAATGGTTAGAAATTAAGATAAAAAGGGTAAGATAGAAAGTTTGAAAATGAGACTGAAGGCTGTCAGAGGCCAAAAGGAGAGGAGATTTAGCCTGTGATGAAGGCGATAGGGCTGTTAAAGACCATAGAGTGGAAAGTTCAGCCTGCAGAGAAGGCGAGAGCTGTAGGAGGCTAAAGGATAGAGGATTAAGAAGAATGTTAAAGCCAGCAGAGGGGAAGAAGAATGACGTTTATGTTATAAGCAACCACCACCAGCTACGTAGTATGCATTACTTACGCATTGAGTCTTAAGGCTTGAGGGTTTCTTAAGCAGAGTGGATGACATCAGTGTCAAGTCGAATATATGTGGAGTATGCTGAAGATGACCAGTGGCTCCTTTGTTGGAGAGAAGAGAATGAAATACCCTGCATGGCTGTGGAAGTAGCAGCCTATCCTGAAGGAGTGGCCCTGAGTACAGCTGAGGACTTAGTCCACATTTGAGAAGCACTTGCTTTAGTTTATGAATAAACTAGGATTAAGACATGGAATAACTATCAGGTGTTAAAAAAGCTTAAATATTTTAACAAGGAAATGTTCACTTTTATATTAAAAAGCACAAAGTCGTTCCTTGTCTTTCTGAGAGTTTATTCTGGCACCTGCAGACGTACTCCTTGCTGTCTCAAGCACGAGATGGCAAGAAAGGGGAAATTGTCAGATTATATACAACATTATCTTGTAAAAAGGATGACCTTTTTCTATCATCAGAACAATGTCCGCACAATAGGCACGTCATACTGTGTTGTACAATCAGGACAATGGTTAATCTGTACATTTTAACATACATATTGTTCACTCAATCAGCAGTTTCTGACACAGTTCATGTAACATAAGTGGAATCTTTAAGACAGTGAATGCTTACGATTGAGTGTCAGAGAAGATGAATAATAAGAATTCCCATTATGGAAACACAAGGACAGAAAGGGCAGCCAGTCTGAACAATGACAATGAAATAAGCCTTTTTGTTTGTAATACTTAAGAAAGAAATAAACTATAGCATTTGGGATAAAAGGTTAAATGAAACATTGATTTTTGGGACTGAGGGTTTTCAAAAAGGTGGTGAACTCACCACACCTCAAAGTTGAAGCTCTTAAAATCATCTAATCAAATAAAATCCACAAAATATGCACACAAATATTATCATTACTGTTTTCCTCTCATATAAACCCAACTGGCCTCATACAAGAGTTTGTAATTGGGACATCATTTCTGTTATTTCAA
The DNA here is from genome assembly GCF_027409825.1 of Scomber japonicus. Taxonomy (NCBI): domain Eukaryota; kingdom Metazoa; phylum Chordata; class Actinopteri; order Scombriformes; family Scombridae; genus Scomber; species Scomber japonicus. Next base: position 8,374,379 of record NC_070590.1, on the reverse strand, counting down.
ACGGACCAATGCTCCAGAGCCAAAAAGGTTCATTTTGAACACTGTAAGACACTCAAGCTTCACCTGAATTGATCTGCTCTGAGGCTTTTATCCATCTGCCTGTGCAGGAGAGGGAAAAATTAGTTTTTTGTTTGTTTTTGTGTTTTTTATTGTCCTTTGTGCTTGAAGGAATGATGTGTTTTGCTACAAGTAATAATGTCCATGCAACACAGTGTCCTCCACGATGGCACAAGTACAAATCGTGCTGTGCACTGTGCACTGATACTGAGGCAACAGAGGATTTATGTCATGTTATTATCAAAGGAGATTACAGAAATATCCTTCAAGCATGTGGCCATTCAACCACGAATACCTTGCACAAAGATATGTTTTTAAAGATATTTGATGTGACAGTCAGCCATGACAAAAATCTATCAGTATGTGGGTGGTAAAAGTATGTAAAATTTAAATGTTGCAATGCATACCGCATTAGCCAGGGAAACACCAAAGAGAGCAACAAGCACATCCCAACAACAAGGAAACCAATATTGTGAATAATGTTTGGATGCAGAATATTCATTATCAGACAAACATACCTCAGTAAAATCATGATATTGTGACATTCAGTGTTCCTTTCCCTTGATGGAAAGATGGTCTTTCCAAAGACCCCTAAACTACAGGTGGTGTTGTGATATTCACAGAATTAGCTGATTGCCAAGTGCCTCCATGAAACAACATAAAATCATGGCGCCATTCATCACTAATGCATAGCTGAGTTGGTTGAGATGGCCAGAATCAATCATCCAAATGGGACCATGAAATCATAGAGTGTGCTATTAAATGAGTTGTATCGGCAGCTAAGCTCACCGCTCACTTCGCAGTGTAATCAGCATCACTGCCGGGAGGGAGGAAAAACACTATAATGGACATCTGTTTAACCTGGTGTGGAATCTCTGACCTTTAAACTAGTTTCAAACTACAAAGTGAAGAGAGTCCAACTTAGAATTGCAATGACTGTTGGAAACCTGACATATTGCAAGTTGACTTAACTAGGACAAGAATGCAACTCAATACACTTGGCACACCTGGCATACATTTTCATGCTATTCCACTAATGGACAGTTGATGGCAGTAATGTGCTAAGAAACATAGCAAGATTGCATCTAAAGAGAAGATAGAAGAAGACTGCTAGTTAGCGTGCATCAACAATAGGGATTTAAAAATACCTTAAAGATTGGTTTTCAAATGTTTTATGATGCATTCAGCAGATGCACCATGCACTGGGGTAAGAAACTGCTTGCAGATTTATTTATTTATTTATTTATTTTTGTAGTGATGAATAATTATGTAAACAGGACCGATGCATCATTAATTAGGGCACTATTAAAAGAAAACTCTCGCACACAGAAAATATCAATTCAGTCAGATAGGCTTGGTAAAAATGTCTTTTAATTCAGCAGGAAAAATATTTTTTATAGTTTTACAGTACTGTTACTGTGCATGTACCAATTTAATTTAATTTGTGATATGTGAGGCAGGCTAAAGCTTTTGTTTGCTACCTCAAGCAGTGTTGCACCACCTTTCCTTTAGTCAGTTTGTTCTCAATAGGGATAGATACCTTCCAGCGTGGCATTTACTACCAATAAAGTTAAACGGTTTAATCAATTAAGTTGATACAAAATATATTTTTAACATAACACTTCAATTTTGGTCTCTGGGGTACCATATCAATAAGTGAACCTATAATTCAAATAACAATTGCTGCTAGAAGTGCCATGTTTAACTGATGGTACTTTCAAATTAAACATTAATTACCTTGCTTGCAGAATAGCCATCAAATTGTGAGCATGAACCTTGGGTCACTGCATTTCCATCTAATGAATATTTAAGTATTTTTTCTGTCAGAGACTTGTGGGCTAAGTCAAACTAAAAGCCACCAGACAAAAAAATGACTCAGGAACTTTTTCTTTTCCTCTCCCAAAATAAGTGGTTTGATGATAAAATTGTTTCAAAGGACATAAAAGTGTAAGTCATATCAGAGCTCTGGGGGTAGGAGTTTGTTTTCCAGGGATTTGTTTACCTTGGGTAGCTGGAAAACTACAAAGCAGCAGGGAGGTCAAATCAGGCAGGTAATAATTTGATGAGCCAGAGCCTGAAGCAGCTGTTCTACATGATGCCTTTCCCCAACGGCAACAAAAACAGCCCCTTCCTATTACTGGAGAGGATGATTATAGAGAGCACATCAAACACACCAACGGAGTACGTGTTTGTGCACTTACGTGTGTACATTCTAGTTCTGCTTTCCTTTTTTTTTCTCTGTTCAGAAGCGTTTCCCCAAAAAGGTCTATTTATGGGGTCAGAATACATAAATTAGTGTAGAGGGAAGACCACAACAGAGAGAAGTAGATTATTTTGTTTAATGCACTTTACTGGTTGATTTCACACTTTTCAATGTGATATCAAGCAGAGTGGACACCAAAGCAAGAGAGTTTGGCTTGGTTTAGTTTTTTTAATATATATATAACAATAGGCACACAGTTCATAGCCCACACTTGCAAAATGTACACAAAACCAAACAATAAGATACAAGATATCCAAATGATAAGATACATTCAAACCTTTGACCTAGCGTCATATGCACCATTACGTTAGTGGAGTTAGAGCCATCAGCTGAATGGCTTAGTACTGGCGCTAATGGAACCAAAAGTGTATCTTGTAAATTACCTCACTAATAATGCCTGGGTTGTTATCAAACTTCTACAATAGTACAAATAGGGTCTTAATAAATAGTAAAAAAACAAAAAACAGTTAATTGTGAATAGTTATTTCCCACAATGTTTAACCATTCCTAATAATAATGATAATAATACTAGGTGTGATTGATAGTTAGTCAACTAAGGTGCATTTTTGTAAAAACATACTGTCACTAAAATTTGGCAAGCTAAGACTAAAGATTACATTTTGCAGAAACCTGATGAAACATTCAGCACATTAAGTGTCTTCACATTTAGATTCTGGGATAATGTTAGATGAATTCAGCAGGATAGTGTTGGCTTTATAGCGACAACATTTAAGCTGAATAAAAACAATAATTTTCTATAAATAAAGATTAAATAATTAAAACCTTTTGGCATAACATTTTAAATTATCCAGGGGACTTGAATTGGGAAACATTGAAGATTGTTTTTAAAGAAATCTTTCAAATCAGAATTTATATTTTTGGTTAAAAGGATTTATATAACGGTCATGCCTTTTTGTTGTTCTGCAGAGACACACACTGTACTGGTGGTGACGGTGGTGGGAGTCGTAGTTTCTCTCTGAATTCATGGGGTGAATGAGCATTGACAAGCGTAGGGTAGTTGTGTCCGTGTGTGTGTGTGTGTGTGTGTGTGTGTGTGTGTGTGTGTGTGTGTGTGTGTGTGGTGGGAGATCAATCAGAGGCAGTCAAGTAAAACAAAGTGCCCCCCTGTTGCAGTGGAGCTAAGGTGATTGAATCTGACATGTTTTATTATAAGTCACAGCACTCGGCTCTGCACTTCACCACCAATTAGGACTGTTCACCCTTTCAGTCTTGACCTCTATAGGACAAATTTTATCTCTCCGTGAAGACTGATGAGATCTGAATCTGACCTGAACTGACCTGAATCCTAATACTGGACCTTTAGGTCTAACACATCAAATTCATGATATAAGGTTGTTACCCCCCTTGACCCCGGCCTCCAGTTTGTTGGCTTTCAGCCTCCAGACCCCCATTATTGCAAACTGACAATGTTCCAGCTGCCTAGTTGTGAACAGCTGTTGCCTGAACATCAGCCAGGAGCCCAGTTTATTTCAGACTTCTTTTTTTTCTTGTGTCCTAATTGACTATACAAATACTAACCTCTAAACAATCATTTTCTTTTAGTTTTCAAAAAGGTTATGACTCAGCCCTATGCCCTCTCATGATAAATAATTACCTTAAAAAGCCACTTAAAGGTGACATTTCTCACTGCAGGTTTCATTGAAATCTTAATTTCCATAACCAAACTGCTGTAGCTGTAAGTGATGGACAGACAGTCTGTCACTAACAGAGATTTTGAAGAGCAACAACCAAAATAGCATCCATTGGGCCTGAGGCGACACTTTCAGGTAAAGGTTTACATGCTATTTAATGTACTGCAGCTTAGGGATCGTCAGCTAGATGATGTGCACTTTTCCCGGTGAATGTCTGTTTGGTTTGGCTTGTCAAACAAGCTAAGGTACAGGACAAGACATGCGTTCATGTTTTTAAGTGGGATAAGAAAGAAACTTTAGCAGGAAAGCTAATGTGGGTTGTCAATCACAATCTGTGGCTCTTTTGTTGTGTAGCAGGATGCTATCAGGCTCAGTGTGACTGTCTGCTCTGCTGATAAGAGAAAGCCACGCTTTATTTAAAATTTGATTTGCTGTATCAAAATATGGCCTCCAGAGATACATAAGGGATAACAGAACAGTATTTCATTGAATTACTGCAAGACTAGGGGACAGCATGATGAAATCAAACAATGCAATTCTCCCTTTTGGTCTGAATTTTTCTCAAAGGAAAATGACAAGTGATTTACAGAGCAGGTACCTTTTGTATGCTGTTTAATTTCAGTTGGACTTTAATATTTTTATATGTTTTACAAGACATTAGGGCAGAAATTCTGAGGAAAAAGTAGGCATAACCTCTTTCTTGTATTGTGTCAGGTAACATCACATAGAGAGTTCTGGTAATGAGTTTCGGCAGATGTCAGTTTGTCCTCTTTTAAGTTTTAGTTCCACATCCGTAGTTTATTTTGCTGATTTGTTGAACCTTTGTGAGCTGCACAAACTACAGCCTGTCAGGACATTGAGTTCACAGTTTTCCTAACACAAAAAAGCCTGGCTGTTTTGTGCAGATAAAGATACAATACTTCTCTGCCTCTGTCTCTAATGTAGCACATGGTTGTATTGCAGCACACATCTCATTAAACATCTCATCTTGCCCTAACAGCTGCTGTGGAACAACATACATTTTGATTTATTTCTGTTGTAGATATTGACCTAGAAAGTTTATTCTTGCACATAATTTTCTGTCATGGATAAATATTATTCGCTATCACTTTTGTTTCAGATTTTGGACTGTGAAAAAAGACAACATAATTAAATATTGAATAATGAATAATGAAAATAGTCATTGCAGCCCTTCATGTTTAGTTTTGTGCAGTAGTTATCTTTGCTTCTCCAGCTCCTGTATTAACAAATAGCCCACCTTCTAAGTGTGCTAGAGCTCTAGGTCCAACTTAATGAGCTCATCAGGTTCAGGTCAAATCCATGACCTGAACCTGATGACGATCAGCTATGGGAATAAATGTCTTGAGCTAGTTACCAGAAGTCATACCCAAGGTTATTTCTAACCGTCACCTAACCGTCACCAGTGTCTATAACTTATCAGGGGCGACTCATACACTGCCTACCACCTCATTAAGAGAAATTCACAAAAGGACTTAGTTGCCAAAACATATCTGTGCATGTCTTCATGTTTAATTATTTCCATCCAGTCAGTAAAGAAATTGGACATGTCTCACATTCACACACATTGCAGGTAAAAGTATTGATGACTACATTTAGTTAGCTAACTGTAGTTGGAAGTACTTGTGCTTTCACCGTAAACACAGGAAAAAGGTCCTGAAGAAGGTCCTATCTGCTGAAAACCCAAAGTGCAATATACTCAGTGTCCGAGATGGACTTTTTGACTCACCTGCCAAGGGAACTGTTCGATGAGAAATCCAATGGCTGAGCATATTTATTTTACTGGCCAAAATATTGAATGGCCTTTTTGTGTCATACTGTATATACTACAGCAGGTGAAAGTTTAGCAAACAGCTGCAGTATTGAGAAGCTGATGTCCCGTGTGGTTAATAGTATCTCAAAGCTCGGAGCACTTGAGGTGGTCTGTGGCTGGCATTCTTTCTACCTGAAGCTGTAGACTGTTTTGAGCGCTCCTGAAGATTCACGGCACAAGTTATTTTAAAAAGACACTTGAGTCAATAATACATAATACACAATAATACACAAGTACTGATTAGATTAGATTAAAGATAGAAGATAGACAGACACATAAAAGATGAAAAACATTCTCTGTTCAAGGAATACTACTTGATGGGTCACACTGTGCTGGTTAATAACGAAATGGACAAAAGTTCATCCAGCTGACAAATGTGTTGAACCCAGTAGGTCTCAGATAAGTTTCTCTACTCCCTCAGCTCCGTAGGAAATTAATGAATTAGTGCGATGCTTCTTACTGTGCAAATTTCTCAGAAATCTTTAACAGCAGCACCTGGTTCAGTTCCTTCCCTGGATGACATTATGGCACTGTGGCACATTGCAAACACTAGCATCTGTCATAAGAAACTTCCAAAACTTCCTGTATGACGTTCAGAAGCCGAGGTGGTTAATGTTTAATTAATAATGACGATGTCTCTCTGTAAAAGGCAAGGGTTGTCTGTCATGCAGCATCTGGAGAAAAAACAAACAGTGGATAGGAAACCTGCAGGCTTGTCATCTTGATCTCTGGAGTCTCTCTGTCTCTAAATCACGCTTCGTTCTCTGCCATCCATCACTGCTCTTAGCACCATGTGTTCATCTGCCTTTGTTTTTCCTGTCCTGTTAATTTGGGTGTTGATGATGAAAAAAATTTTCTCCCTTTGCTTTTGCAAATGGCACAAAATGTGTGAGCCGGTGCATGTGATTGTGTTTAGGCGGGAATGTGTTATTGTGTGTGTTGGGTGAAAGTGGCTCTGTGCATCCACATATAATCACATGTGTGTCAACATGAATACTCAGAGCTGTGTGCATCTTTCAGCACACATGGTGCTGAAGTAAACAAAAGCCAGCAGGCCATATGCCTTCCTGCAGGTGCTGCTCAGCGCTGAAGTGCCTGAAATCCACCAATGTCATTACGCTTCTTATGATATTTATTCCCAACTTTGCATGTCTCCCTTTGATTGGTTGCAAGTTTAATTCTGGGAGATAAAGGGACAGTACCTAAGATGGGATACTTAGTTTCAAAGCCAAACAATCATTTGTACACTTTGAATGATGCTGTCCTCTGTTTTTTCGAGTGACTAACAATAACGAATTCATCTAGACACATAGCTTTGCCTCCTGTCAAGCACACGCCCACTCATAACTCATATTCAGCAAACTCTTATGCTTCAGTACACCAGGCATACACACACAACATCAGTGAACCTCAAAATGAGAACTAAAGACTGGACTCACTGCCTCCTTATTTAACAAAAATTGTCCCTAGTCCCTAGTTTCCTCATGCAAAACAATCCATTTGTCTCAAGAGAGGGCAAGTGGGTCATCATTTAAACTGACATATCAAGGAAAATAATTAAAGATCCCTCCTTTTGTCACCTTCCTTGGTCTGACTATCTACTCACACGGTTTATTTCAGCGTTGCTATGCTGATGATATCCACCTCTACCTGCCCTTCCCACCAGATGACCTCACTCTCGCTGCAGATCTCAACCTGCCAACTAATATCTAAAAACGGATGATGGAGTGCCGCCTTCAACTCTCTGTAACATTGAACTCCTGGTGATCCCAGCGAGTCTCTCCATTCATACACACTCACATATTCATAGCAACTGCATCAGTGTTCAGCTCAGCTCTTCTTCATTCTCTCCAACAAAGTTAAGAAAGAAAGAAAGAAGGAGAACAAGATGTGAGAAATCGGGGCATCGTGATTGATGAGCAGCTAACTTTCTCTCAACATGTTGCATGTGTTGCTCGGTCAAGTTGCCTCACACTGTTTAACATCAGGGAGATCATATCTCCAGCTTGGAACAAACTTGGAGACTAGTTAAAATCTACAAAGCCTGGGCAGACCACAAATGGAGATTGAGTCCACCATCTTACACAAATGCCAATTGTTACTTGTGTTTGTACTTAAACAAAAATACATAAATTAAAATAAAAAGGCAAAGAAAAAAATCACATGACTTGGTTGAGACCTTGGATGGAGAGGAATGGCTAATGTGGACTGTAGAGCCTACAGAGGGAATTGGGATACAGAGTTGCTGTGAATCCAAGCTGATTAGAGCTGCAATCCTCCACAAAGGACTACAAACATTTTATTTCCATTTGTATTTGAATCATGAGATACAGATTCATCATTTTCTGGTTGGCTGTGTGATTAAGTTATACCCGAATTTTCAAAGTGAGGCTGGTGCATTGTAGCTCATTATAAATGTACTATTTCTACAAGGACAATAATGGCTACTTGGAGAACACCTGTCCTGCTTTTTAAAGAAGAGGCATACTTGTCAGAGGGCCTTCAAAAGGAATTTTGCAGTGGCAAATGTCCGCCATGTCCATGACTGTGAAAAAGCAATTTGTTACATCAAAAGATTTTGTTCTCATTCAGCGTGCCGCTCTGTTTATCACTGTCCCATTACTGTTTAAATTGACACATATAGTGTGAACCTAAAACATAACTAATAAAGAAGCCTCATGCTCTGATCAATCGAAGCCAAACAATAAAGCAGACCCACAGGCCTATTATCAACAGGGTAGTGACGGCCTTTAGAAACACAGGCTTTGAAGGGAACGTTATCCTTAATTTAAAGAGCTTCAGTTTACAGATTTGCAATTACAACAAAATCTATGTAGGGCACAGAACCTCATTACTGTCATTTGTAGTAGTGTTGACATCTACACAACACTAATAAAGTCAGAAGCTCCTTGAGGAACTATTTAATTCCAACATGGTAATGAATTGATCCACTTCCATGAAGAGGGCGGTAATATAACACAAACTGAACGTGATCTGCCAAACAACGAAGAAAATCCTTCTCCACGGTCCTGTCATTGGTGGTTTCCCTTCAATGTCTGGCTTATGATGTGTACAAGTCATGAGGGGCATATTTCATTGACCTGTCATAGCTGTCTTTTTGGAGGGATTCCAAAACAACCAGAGGGTCTAAATGCTGAAATGCTGTCTTCAAATAGAGTTCACAAGGTTAGTGTGCTTGGTGTTAAAGCACTTCAGGTCATGAGATCACTTCAGTGCTTAGTGACTGACACTAAAAAGTGTACATGAGCTTAGTCATTTTTCATAAACATTTTAATTTTATAATTTAATAAAAACATGCTTTCTGCAGCCATGCTGTCTGTCACAACTCATTAACGTGAAGCTCAGAAATGCTGTACTTACAACATTTTGAATACCACATAAGGGGTTTGTTGTGATCGACTTTAATAATAATCACTGTAAAAACAAAGGCACAAAAGCCTATTAAGCTCAGATACAGCAGAAACAAGGGACCTACAGAGCGACAGGCTGTCTATGCGTTCACCAAAATAATGAAATACAAGAGATTATAACTTTTCCACAGAGGACAAATTTGCTGTCAACATTTTTTCCATCGAAAGTGTTTTATCTCCAAATTTAAGGCAATTCCCGTGGTTAGTTCTGTTAAATTTCGCACCACAGAAGGACAAGATGAGAGTGAGACAGTTTGATTACATGTTGGATATGTGAGCCACTCCAATATTAACCATTGTCCCAGTGGAGAGGGGGAGGCTAGCCCAGACCAATTAAACAATGTCTACAGTGACAAAAGCTGTGGCAAATAAACATCTGCTCAAAATTTTAACCATGTCAATTGTTAAAATTACTGCCACCATATGGATAGAATCACAAAAACACATCTGTGGGTAGAGTGTGCCAATGCCTGAGTTTGGTTTTAGGGTCATTTTAATGCTGTGCCACATGCTGTGAGGTGTAGGTACTGTCATGTAGTGTTTGTCATGTGTGACTACATCACATCACAACACAAGACATGAATAAAATTAATGCCTCATTTCACCAGAGCAAAGTTTCACTTTTTTGTATACAGTAATTATACATAAATACATGCACATTAATTGCACTGTGCTCTATGTAAAAGGTCCCTAAATATGATCTTTACAGATTTGAGTGTTAAATTCCCCTTTGCAATTCAATTTCACCACAGCTTTCGGCGCACACTAAGGCAGAAATGTAACACCTGTAATGTGTGTGTTATCTGCCTGCATGCCATGATAATCTGCATTCCACTGAGCTGTTTTACAACACAGCTTTCCCCATTTTTCAGCTGATACAGGAGCGCCTTTACTGAGGGATCACACCTTAGACAGACATTTACATTCACATTTAAATACATTGCATGCATTTAGCTGATGCTCTCACACAGAGCGAGTCACGATGATGTCTTGCTCATTGACATGTGGGATTACTATTTACACATGATCCCTCATCAAGGCAGAGTATCATTACTAACACTGCCAACATAACTGCCTCTCTGCATGGTGCAACGGGTGAACAATAGCAGCTAGTTTGTAGTAGTAGATCAGCAGGTCAGATGTTCTATTCTCTGCAGCTGCACTCAAGAGAGCATCTTAACTTCTCCTCTGTGCCCCCCCCCCTTTCTTTCTCAACCCACCAGTCCAAGCAGATGGCTGCCCACCCTAGAGCCTGGTTCTGCTTGAGGTTTCTTCCTGTTATAGGGGAGTTCATCCCTGCAGCTGTTGACCTGCTCTATGTGAAAAGTGCCCCAAGATAACTTCGTGTGTTGTGATTTGGCATCATATACTGTAAATAATATTGATTTGACTTTACTTAACACTGCCCAAACCCATTTTTACCAAAAACTTTCTTCTTTAAACTGTCTCTCAAACAGTCAGAGAGAGTCTTTCTGTTGGGTTTTGCTATGTTTTGACTCATGCTCTGCTCCTACTTTTTTAAGCAAAGAAGCGCCAATACAAAATTTCATGGCATATTACTCTATAGTTTGCAGACGGTACTCAACAGTGCAACAGTGTCACTACTGTGGCACATGAGGGAAAAAATGATAAAGTAATAAAAATGCGACATCTGAACAGCACATCTGCATTCAGAGTGTGAGCCTCCCTCAGGCTGCATTTATAAATATGTTATGAGCACAGCTTGCCTCTACTATACAGTCCAGCAGTGATGGATATTCAGGGTGAAGGGGTTCTTGTGAGAGCAGCATGTAAAGGATGACTGGGCTGGAGTTAGTAACGCACCATTAACTGACTCCTCAGGATGCCAACAGACTGGGAAGAGAAGGAAACCAAGCTAGTCAGGAAATCAATATAAAGCACATCAGCATGTGGATCAGTGACTGCATTTACATGCACAAAATATTCTGGTCTTTCTGAAACAGACAATATTCCTATTAAGCTGTTTAAATGAAAATAAATATTCCACTAATATTTACATGCAGAGGATTTTCAGGGTTTCCCTTTGCTCCATTGGGAACAGGAATCACAGGATCTCTGCAGGCAAGTGAGTAAACCAGCAAGGTGAGAGACATTAGTGACCTGCTCTCTGATATTCATGTGATATTGATATGACTGATGTTATACATTTATAGTTACAGGTATATCCATTACCTAGGTTGTCCGATGATGTTTACTACATGGCTGAGTGCAATAGTCTTGTGATACCAGACAATTGGAGATCCCTGTCTACCGAAGTCTGGGGATTTCTAAGTGCACAGTAGTTGCTTGAACAGCGGCGAGAACAGCTGCTAACAAACCTAACACCCCTCATGTTTTGTCAGGGATGCACCTTATCAGAAATAATGCTCTCCACCCATTCTCCTCCATAGTGAACTGCATGTCACTGCCCAACTCTCTAATTGTTTCCACACAGATTTAACAACAGAACCTGGAAGATTGTCCTGAGTCTGTGTGAGGAAAGTATATAGAGACTGACCTGTGAGTTTAGGATAATAACCAGTCCCCTCCATCCCTGTCCTGGAGTAGGTGTCCTTTCTTCTTCCAGCCTCCAGCCATTCTCCTCTCATTCTTCTCCTCTCTCTACCTTGCTGCTCCAGCATTTGTCATTTAGCCTGGACAGGGGTGCGTTACACAACCATCATGCATATCTATCCCAGCAGTGCTAGGTGGATTGTTAATAACCCCCAATTGAGATGCATATTCAGAATGACCTGTATATGTCCAAATAATAATATTAGTGTATCCCATGTTTTTAATTGCTGCATTCAGAATATTCAAATGGAAAATGCTGTTTACATTACGTGTATCAACTTCCAAATATTGCCATAATCCGAATAATATTACTGTGCATGTAAACTTAGTCAGAGAGACAGAGAGAGAAGGGTTTTGGTCATATCAGGATTACTCTAGTCATGCAGTACAGTACACACAGAGGAGTGCACTAAACAAGTTTGACTGTGCATGCTGACATCTCATACTGCAATGGAACAGACAAGATTCAGGCTGGATGCTTCTATGTCTATCAGTATAGGTAATGTATTTTTATGTAGTTTTTCTATCATTTAGAACCTCTGCACTTCCAAACACATTTTTGATGTACATCAATATGACAGCAAAAGACAGAGAAACAGGTTTAAAAAAACAACAACAAAAAAACAAGGAAATGGCCTTTATCACAAAGAGCAAAAGCGGATCATATTAGGTACTTTGATATGCAAATTTTGAAAGCAACATGAAACACATAATGGAGCCCCGAAGAGGCCACATCACAAACTACAAAAAACTCCCTCAACAAAGCTGAGTTAAGTCAAAAGTTGTAAGTTTCCTTTTTTTTCAAAGTTTGTCATTTTTCATTACATGTTTACTTTTAAGATTCCCCGTTGCATCCCCAGAGTCACAACTTGAAAAGAATCAGTCAGAGTTGCAGCTTGAAAAGACTTGCTCAGTCAACCTGAGCAAACATTTGTGGTGATATTAGGGTTACCTCACAGCAGTCTTATTTAACAAAGAAACTGACTGACCTTTTAAGTTAAGACACAGTCAGTGTTTGTCACAGAAACTTTATCACAGCAAAAATGTGAAAATTAAAAAATAATTGATGCAGTAACTGATGATCCAGGCCAGCAAAGCAATGTGAGCACAATCAAAGGAGTGCCTGCAAAAACATTGTTCAAGTTGTGCTCATAAAACCAGGAGTCTTTTTATCTTTTCAGTTTTCTTGCTAAAGCTTGATTGATACTTGATGCATAAAGATACATACATATACATACATAACCTAGGTTGCACATTTTAATTCATAGGTAAGCAACTAATTTCACCTGTTGATAGCACCACAGCAACAATACATGCATGCATCTGTGATCAGGGTTCAAAGTAAGTGTGTTTAATTTCAGTTTTTTTTAGGGCTGTCAAACGAATAATTTTTTTAATCGAGATTAATTGCATAATTTCCATAGTTAATCACGATTAATTGCGTTTTGAATTGCATGTTTAAAATTCTGTTATTTTACATTTCAAGGCAGTTTTAAGCCCATAATGTAAAGCATTTCTTACCAGAGTGCCTTAACTGGGAATCAATCACGGCTCTGCTGCGACTCCCACACTCCAAAATGGTACTTTGGTGGAGCTGAGGCTTGCTTGGCTGCACCTGGGTGTTTAGCGTGGAGGTGCTAACTCAAACTCAACGTACTTTGGTGGTAGTTAAACTCCGTTTGACACAGGTTGCATTTTACTTTTGACTTGTCAACTGAACCATCTCAAAGTTTTTTAAAGTTAAACAAGCCGTTCAAAAGTCCAGTAGCTCTCTTTCTTTCCATCACCACGGTAGGTTTACTGCAGGAAGCTGCTACGAAGCTACAGCTAGAGGAGCCATCTACAAGTGAGTAGAAGGGACAAAAAGGCTTGCGCAATTAAAATGCGATTAAGAAAAATTAACGCATTATGGATTGCATTAATCTAATCGCGATTAACGCGTTAAAGCTGACAGCCCTAGTTTTTTTACTTCACTGGTGTTGACATATGCACATGACTTGGACATCTGTTTAATCTTGTCTCATTTTGTCTCATTACTGAATTACTGACTACCACATTGTTCAGGGGGATTTACAGTTGTGTGTCAAGGGCTTATAATGTGTGTTACTGAAAGGGAGACAAATACCAAAGTTTCCTTTATCATCTTTTCCCTGTCAACAGTCTCCACTGGCATCAAAAGCACAGGTAACTCGTGGTGACAAATCACAGCTCTTGGAAACACTACTGGAGTTATCATGACATTCAAACATGAATTTTCTCTAGTGTGAGTAGAGATGAGATTCTGACGTCAGTTTGGCTGGAGTCCACTTTGACCAACAAATAAATGCAATTTCTTGGAGCACATCAAGATTGGGGAAAAGTATTTGTAAATTGCAGCGAAAGAGGCTCTGACCAGCATGCTAATGGAAAAATTACTATTACCACCAAGAAAAGGTGTGTTTTTGGTTAAGGTCTTTATTCTCTTCCTTTATTACAATTCTGAGTCGATGTCCTAACAGCCCCTTGAACAAACTCTAGACTTTCTGGTCCCTAACAACATTTATCGACAAATTTCACATCTTCATTTAGTGAAGATATTCAGACTGCTAATTAGTTTTACTCATCTCAGTAGCTTTGTGTACATATCGTCATGGCAGATTTCTGAAAAAAATCACAATGTGGAAAAGTATTTTTGATGAAATTGTGTGACTCCTCTATCACCAGTTGTCAGGCCTCTACAGCTTGAGTCCCCTTGTCTTTTCTCTCCATTAGCATATTCAGACTCCAATTTGGTTTCACTATCTCAGTAGCTCAGTAGTCTGTTAATGACATCTAAACTTGTAGTATAAAGAGATCAGAGAAGTTCTGGTGCTTTAGTGTTTTATGAATAAAGGTGCTTTTCTTGTGAAGTACTGTAGGTGGTGGAGGGCAAAGGAAATGTATTTGGAATATGTGTGTGTGTGTGTGTGTGTGTGTGTGTGTGTGTGTGTGTGTGTGTGTGTGTGTGAATGAGTGTAAGGCAGTCGGCTGTTTATGGGTGGGTGGTTTTGCTTAAGATTTTGTTTACACAAGCTGTTGCTCCCATGTGGCATTATCTCCTTGTATAAAAGCTTCCTGAAAAACTCAGTGAGTTAAAAGTGCTGCCAAATGAGCAAACACACACTGATAGCGTTTGTCTGGGATGCCATTCAGCACAGGAACTCAAAACAATAAAACAAAGCCGTTACGGCAGATGAGATGGTCACTTCATCCTCGCCAGGATCCATTTGAGTTTTGAGGGTGTGATTTTTCTCATTTGAGGATTCACTGGAGCTATAAGGTGGATGAAAACCATGAGTAAAAATAACATCTTAAATACTAGAAATCCAACATCCAATCTGCAAGAAAAATTGACTCATGTTTTTTTCTATTGGTTTTGATATTTTCAACCTGTGAGACCTGTGGTTAACTTCAGGTTATTGCCACATAATTAATTGACACTAACAGAGAGAGCCCCCCCAGATTTTCAGTACAGTTTGACATTAAATAAGATGTTACATAAATTGTCGATGTCATACAAGAGCAGCCACTCAGGGGAGTTTAATGAGAACATCAGAGAAATGAACCCAAGGCTGTAGATGGTGGAGAAATGAAGCATTAAAATGATGACGTCTCATGGGTGCAAAGAGGAAAAGACAGCTTTCTTTCAGCTCTCAGAGTAACACAAGGACACTCTCCTTTAATCTTAAAACCCAAGCTTCATTTCCTTCTCATCTGCAGCCATCTTCCCTCCATGAGTACTCCCACATAGTCCTGCCACGCTGGAAAGGGCAGCCAGCTCTTTTCAAAGTTTTAGTACTTTCTTTGGATCCAACTTTGGGAGAAATTGAGGTTGTTCTGAATTGTATGCTTCACAAGAGGTGAGCTAGCATCACTACTTTCTAAATGGTTTTAATTTATTAACTACAAATCACTGATACGGTTATTGTACATTGATCATTTTCTGGAGAAAAATCAGCAGTTTTGAGGAAGTTAACCTTCGTGTCGTCCTCCCGGGTCAAATTGACCCTGTCTTCTTTCCTCCCTTCCTTCTGTCCTCCTCCCTTCCTTCCTTCCCTCCTTCCTTCTTTCTTTCCTCCTTCTTTCCTTCCCTACCTCCTTTCCTTCCTTCCTTCCTTCCTTCCTTCCTTCCTTCCTTCCTCCTTTCCTTCCTTCTTCCTCCCTCCTCCCTCCCTCCTTTCCTTCCTTCTTCCTCACTTCCTTCCTCCTCCCTTCCATCCTTCCTTCCTCCCTCACTTCCTTCTTTCTTCCTCTCTTCTTTCCTTGACTCGAGGACAACAGGAGGGTTAAACAACAATATAATGTGCTAAAGGTGTTGAGGCACCACAAGCCTCCACAACAGCTTCGGTGACTCTTGGCACCTTTTCACCAAGTCCGTCACACTCCCTTTGAAGGAAGGAAGGAACACCATTCTTCTCAAATGTACTCCTGCATTTCGTGTTTTAATGATGCGGGTGGAAAACACAACATGTCGCCAAAATCTATGTAGCATGTGATTCACATCATTTTCATTCTCATCAAACCATCCAATGACACCTCGGGCATTGTGCAGGGGCATCTAAATGGTTATGTATCCCCTCTCAGTTATTCTTTTTTTCTGCAGCTCATCAGTGCATGCTGTTTTTCAGCGACTGAATATTAATTGTCAGATATTAAATGCACCACCTAGGATAGTCCAAAAATAGCCTCTTCATGCAACTGAACACATGATACTGTCATTTCAAAGGCAACAGCTTGTCCACTGTCATTTCCCAGTATCCCAAGCACCTATTTCAAATTTCTGCATGTTGATTTTTAAGTAGTATCCTAAAAATTATGTTCATATTGGATGAGTCAGCACCTCACAATTTACATTGCATTTACATCTAATGCCAGCATCCTGTGTCAGTGCAGGAAGCCGTGCGCCCTTCATTTAACGAGTACGACCTTCATGCAGACAGACCTGCAATTTATGTTCACCTTAATCATGTCAAGGTCACAGGTTGTCATTTGTCACTTTGCTTGGTTGCTGAGCTTCATGAGAGCCGAGCTGCCAGAGGGTAGATGCCAGAGAGACAGGGAGTATGTTTGACCTATAAACTTGCACAAGGTCATAAATGATGATTGGTATGGGTCATACTTGTAGTCAGTCTCCCGACCAAACACAGAACTATAATTGCCTAATCTGACATGGTGACCATTGTGAAAGACAAAAATATTGCATAGTCTGATCCCAGTATTAGTTAGACAGTCAATAGCATTTCTCTGTTCATTGCTTTGTCTGTTTGTTTAGGATCATTATTCTGCTGTATTCCCCTATGATTAATGGACAAAGGGTTACAAGTGCTACATTGTTTACAATCTCGAGTTAAAGCTCTGCGCTATAATCCCATTGTCATTGTTTAAACTCGATTCGAATGAGAAATAAAGATAAAACAATAAAAATGTACCACAGTCCAAAAACTTACTGCACTGTAGCTTCCCTAAAGCCGCCTTAAATCCTGTGACAGCAGTGTAAATGCAAACAAATATTTGTATATTTCAGAGATGCCAACATAGACATTCCCTCACAGTGAACTTGTTTACAGTGTGTCATGTATTTGAAGACTGAGCAGAGTGTAATTCACTTGCCAGTCGCCATGACCTAAATATGACAGAATGTTATTGCCATGCAGCTCGTATGGAGCTGATGTTGGATGCTGGCAAACCCTTAAATAATGCTGTAGCCTGGGACTGCTTCTGACAGCTTGGCTTAGACTGAATTATAACGAGAGCTAAAATCCTCTATTTGAATAGTTGCTTGAATAGTAACAGTTATTACAGTAATGTCATCCAGTAAGTTCCAGAGTCTTATTTCACAGAGGCGCACATCCCACCTGTCTGAGAAAAGATGGAGGAAGAAACTGGTCAATAAATATTTCATGAGTTTCATTATTGCATATTTATAGTGTGTCTGCCACTCAGTAAATCTGTCTGGGTCTGTGCTGTGAAACGATCTTTAACCCAATGACCAAAAGTCGGGCTGTGCGTCGCTGTCGAGGCCGAATCATCTAATTTAAATGTCCTGCCAAGTGAAGCCTGCAGAGCCGTTACCAGCAGCGAAATGACAACAAGGGCAGAATCTTGTTGGCTGATCTATTACAGCTTGAAGTTTGTCTTTGAGGGAACCAGGACACAGTATGTGCAACAGAGACAAGT
Source organism: Scomber japonicus (assembly GCF_027409825.1). Taxonomy (NCBI): domain Eukaryota; kingdom Metazoa; phylum Chordata; class Actinopteri; order Scombriformes; family Scombridae; genus Scomber; species Scomber japonicus. The sequence goes on along the minus strand of NC_070590.1, from coordinate 8,356,376 downwards.
CACAGTAAATGAGGGGAATGAACTTTGTAAATAACATTGACTTTGTTTTTTGTCTGGGTTGCTGGTTCATGCAGTTCATGCAGCTCACTAGGAGACAGACAGAGAAGTGATGTAGTAGTTAATGACCTGTGAATGTCTGGGAAAATCAGCTTTAAAGGGGAAAAAAAGTGAATTAAAAACAAGTCAAAATCTAATTGCCATTAATTGTAGTTTCGGTTTTTTGACCAATTTGTCCTTGAGCATGAAAATAAGTAATTAAACTGTCTGCCAAATTGATGTAAATTAAGTTAACTATATATGGAGGGGGGGAAATGTTTTTGTTTTTTAAATTATTGCAAAACAAGAACAAAGTTCTCCATGAAGCTCTGACTTTTTCTCTCAACATTACATAAGTTACAAATTTTTCCTAAAATCAGTTGTGCAAATTAAGACTGGTATCTCTCTGATGCAAATGTACTGTAGATGTATCATGACACTGAAGCACTGCAAATCATCTTACCCTGAAGACCCTGAAGTTGCAAATTGTTCTAGGATTCCAGATCCACTTTGGAAGTTAAAAAATGTTAACTTTATACAAATGAGGGCAGAATGATCCTAGCAACTCTGCAGTAATTTATAGAAAAACAGATGACGAAAAAGTGATGCAGTGGAGGAGAAGATCATTATTGTAGTTTCTGGGATCTGTCTTTGTTTTTGTTTGGTATCTCAGTTGCGTCTTAGATTACATAAGCAAAGTTCTGCTTGGCACAAAGTCACATAAATTGTGAGAGTATTGCAGTTTGCTCATTTATACAGTGTTTGCTAATAAGCAGTCTGTGGTGAGAAAACAGCCACATGACATGTAGAGTAACTCAGCTGGGAATTTTAAATTACAGTCTGGAGCAGTGGACATTCATCCCAGAAATCATTATGATTCATTATGATTGTGGGTTTGAGGAATGATAATGTAATATGATTATAATGTAAATGAATAGACCTCAGTGGCAATTTTTTACACAACCCATAGCCTTCATTTAAGGCACTTAAATAGAGTAAGACTCACATATTGCCAAAAATTATAGGCTCCAATGAACCTTGTTTGTTTCTTTAGGGACTCAAAATGCTTTCAATGGGAAGAGCGAACTCAGAGCCCTGGGTTTGGGCAATTTCCTGTTTCTATTTTGGTGTTATTTGTGGAGTACAATCTCTAGTTAATGATAATCAAATAAAACATGTTGATTTTGGTAAAAACAAATCACTTCCAGGGCTTGTCAGGAAATGTAATTATCACCATTTGTTAGAGAAGGAAGTGAGCCATTCTTTAGATTCGAAATGCCTCATCAACTTATTTGTATTTCCTCTACATATTTTGTCTTCACTTTGTCTTACATTAAGCATATTGTAAAGCTCAGCTTGTTAAGTTGTGATAATCAGTCTTCACAAACATAAAATCTGTATTGATCATATGCACAAGGTTTCACTGATAAGGTGTTGCAGGAGTGATGCTTGTGGTTGATTTCATTAAGTGTATTTGCATGTCTAACTTAATACATTTACAATATGCCATGTGGCTATTTTCACAGCCTTGATTAAATTAATCCTACTGCATGTTGATGACACAGACATGTTATCTTGAATTCCCCTTTACATCTGTCCTTGAACTAATAATGTTTTACATAGAGGAAAAAAAAATGTTAGGAAATAACTACTCAGACATACACAGAAGCTTTCAAAGTTCACAATCATGACAATGTCTTACCTAAAAAAACAATCTCATGGTGCAGTGGTCCACATCCCAGCTGACCTACAACTCTCTTCAAGGCTTCATGGACACATAATCAGCCCTACTGACTTCCTCCAAGTTACATATTTTCCTCTGCGACCTTCATTTGGCTGACATCATTGCTCGCCTTTCTCACACTTTCCCTCCAGATGTCTTTCTTGTGCAGTATGTATCTGTCCGAGGATGTGGGGAACCATTGATAGACATGACCCCAGTACTGTCCCCAGCGAGCCCATCGAGCTGCTGTGATGCTGCTGCAGCACATTATTTCCCGTTAGTGTTTGACAGCGGGGTCGTTTAAAGTGATAAGGCCCTGTGGAGAACCAGGTCAGCGACATGGCCCTATCCCCTTGTCAGCACATGCGCTATTTGTTGGGCTCCAGTCCGGGGCCTTGACCTCACCTGGACTGGTCCCCAGATGCCCATTTTTGTTGGAGGTTATGTGAAAATAAGGACATGAGGTTGAAAATTATATTAACTGTGTAATAGATTGGTCTGACTCAATGTAAATACTACACAGCACAGTTTAAGCTGTTCATAAGACCCACAACCACAAATGTCATCCACATGGTGGCCCTAGACAAAAAGTCACCAAAGTGGGTCACCAAAGTCATTACGGTGCATAATCTGGAAAACACTGGACTACACAGTTTTGTGGGATGTTTGTTTAATTGTTTGGGTCCCTGAGTTCTGAAGAAGGAAATATTTAAGGTACAATTACATTATTCTCTTTCTGGTAACAATTTGTGTTTGGTCCTTTCTTGCTTCAACATGACATTAACCCTGTGCATGAAGTCAGCTCCATTAAGAAATGGTTTTCCCAGTTCGGTAAGGAAGAACTTCACTGGGATCTCAATCCAATCCATCCCTCCATCCATTTTCTCCCATTTACCCAAGAGTGGGTTGTGGTTGCATCAGACTGAATAAGGAAACCTAGAAATCCTTCTACCCAACAATGACCTCCAAGTCTTCCTGGGGGATCCCAAAGCATTCCCAAGCCAGGAGAGATATGTAATCCCTCATATTGTTGGTCTTCCCCATGGTCTACTACCAGTCGGATAAGCATGAGACCAAACCACCCCAATAAACTGGAGCTCCAGCTACCTACCAGGCCTTATCGCAAAACATTAGTAGCCAACTTAGATCAAATTTCTGCAGCCAGAGTCCAAAAACTTGTGTAAAGCCTTTCAAAAAGAATGGATGGTTTTTAAGCAGCAGATTAATGCCCATGGTATTGGAATGAGAGATGAGATATTCATATCTTTCCCAAAGATTAGAGAGAAATTAATACAAAGATTTGGAAGGACAAACTTTCTCTGGCTTGCCGTAATATAGTTAAGCAATTAATCTGTTGTCTTCACAAAGAATTTAAAAAAAGTTTGCAGTGTTTGCTTGTCCTTCAGTGTACAAGACAAGACAGTCCAGCTCAAAGCATAGAGGACAACATCGTGTTTGGGATCATGCCAATGAATCACGAAAGTAAACACACACGCAGCTGGAACAACAGAGCTAATCACGGCTGCTGCATCAGCACACAAATCCTCTCGTCTAATGAACAGATATGACGAGCACTTCTTTCATCGAGTCATCTAATTCATCATCTTCTGTCCTTGGCTCTTTTTTCCATCTTGTTCCTTCAGGCTGATTGGAAATAAAATGGAATTAACGACAGTTTTCTTCTGACCCGGTTTTATGAGCGATTTAAATTCAAGAGGCCTGAATTTACTGCATGCACCGTCTTCATTCATTTACGTGAGTATGCATAATCAGACACATACACACTCCAGACTGAGGAAGGCTCTGTCTTGCATGTAAACACACAACATAAAAATAAGTTGTTATAAATGTGTCCCTTCAGTTAATCAGTCCTTTCCCTCACACATACACACACACACACACATACAGTGTCTATCCTTTTTCGCCCAATCAATTTGTTTAGTTTACCCCGATGACACCGAGGGCCCGTTGAAAATATCCTATCCTTAAAATCTTCCTTCCCTCTCTCCTTAAACGTCTGCTTTGACTCAGCATGATAAATGATCGCTCGAGCCAATCAATTCTATTTAGATAAGCTCACTTCCAGAGAGGACAGGACAGGGAAGAAGGATGGATTTTTCAAGTTATTTAACACAGAGGCCCAAGGTTATTGTTATTTGGGCTGCTCTCCAACCTGATATCTCACAGGTATGGAGCAGGCTGTAACACTTCGGTTGCTGTATTCCAGGAGATTAACCTCTAGGAGAGTACTCTGAGTACAAGACGGTGCACAGGATGGGCTCGATGAGGCCTTGGTGCATTATTTACTCACAAAAGGTGGAAATGGTCTCATAAATGGCAGCAGAAGCTATTGGTAGCTAACGTCATGGCTCTATTGAATGTCGGCAGCACCTTTGGTCCATACCTCAACAATTATTGGATGGATTACCATGAAATTAAGTAAACATTCAATGGTAACCTGACTTTTCCACCAGTGCTGACATTTGTGATTTTAAGTAAAACATCTTGACAAACATTGGTTGCTGCATTGCTTTGAAACAGCCTTGGTGTATGAATTAAGTTTTACTCTGTTGACTTTGGCATAGACAGGATTTTTTTTATTTTATAAGATGTTAAAATATTTAATAGCTTTTGGTTACAGATGCAGAAGAAAAAGAACCAAAATATGACAAGGTAATAAACTGCAGTACGGCTCATTGCAAATTAAATGTAGAGCTCTAAAATATCTCAGCTTCGGAAGACAGTCAGTGACATAAATATGCAAGCAGTGTGCAGAGGTCCTTTAGGGACAGTGTTAAATTAACCTCATCAATTCTACTGCTGGTCCAGCATCACAGACTCTTGCTCACACCCAAATAACTTTATTTCAAATTGTGATAGTGATCCCAAAGTTTCCAAATATATTAATGTCAGGTTGAACTGAGAACCACAGCTTAAATTAAGTGTTTAAACAAACAGATGCTTAAGGGAGAAATCAGAATTCAAAATTGATGATGGTGCTGTTAAATTTTGTTATTAAACCATGTTGGTGTTACCACCTTTTTTTTTATTCAGTTCTTTCATATTCTGTCTGTCTTTTGTTTCTTACTCTCCAAGCTGTAAAACACTTTGGAGTAACTGTATTACGAATGCAAGTGTTTCATAAATTATGCTGAGTGCATCATTTGTAACTAAGACATTCAAGTTGCTGTAAAATAACAGCATCCAGCAAACAAAATGAAATGGACTGAGAACAATACTTTTTAAATGTAATTATATGTTTTCAACCTGCATTCAGCACTTTAATCAACCAATCTGAGATTTATAGCAGCGCTTGTGATGTGGTGACACTTCAGCTCTTAGCGTTAAATCTCTTCCTGTTCCTTTAACAATAATATCAAGTGTTCATCGGCAGCAGTTAATGTGCAAAACGACCCTTCGGGAGTGTTTCAGGCAGTTAATGAACCGTTGTTACAGTTAAATTACAGAACTGATGTTTTGCCCAACAGCACCACCCTGTGGTTCATTGCCAAAGTTACTGAAAGGCCAGAAATAACCACCAGACAAACAGGCTGTATCATTTATTTATTGTCAATTACAGTTTTTTTCTCCTTCAGTTAGAAAACACAGTTGCTTTCTATCCTTGAGCTTTGCAAACTTTTAAATATGAACTCATTTCACACAGCGAAAGCAGATATACAGCATTCAGTTCAGCACAAAATAATAACACAATTACCCAAAACAGACAGTGTTTCACAACTGATTTGTGGTGTACAAATCCTCTGACACACTATTATAGAAGTTGTGAGTTTGCATTTTTGGATTCTGAATCGTTCTTTAGGTTCTAAAAATTACTTTTTGTCTTTTTTTTCCTTTAAGAGCTTGAAACCAGCTCCAAATTCATTTTTGATTTCAAGTGATTCAACACCTTACCATACAAATGTAAACTTCTACACACAATAAATTACTGACTTGCTGCAATTGAGTCACTATTAGTCACTATGAGAAGAGCTGCATCATCTTCATGATAAAATATATTAAAGTCCCTATTTTTTTCCCCAGACCTGTGCACAAACAAAATATGAGATTACATCTGAATATTTATGAGCACAATTTCAACCACTTTCCATCACATCAAACTCCAGTGTAAAAATAATCACATTAGTATTTCTCTCACTGCTGCCTCTGAGAGGTGAAAGTAGCAAGAAGCTTGGTGTTTACTGTGCAACTTTTTTTGAAAGTTCCTCTAACATTTTGTATGGCTCATGCATTTTTAAAAATATGTTTATTGCTTTTGTTGAAACTGTCACTCTGAGGCAAAGCCTAACCTGTAATTAGCTGCTGTCCTGACTGACAAAGACCCACATAAACAATCACAGACATGGCAATCAAGTCTATGAAGTGACACAGTGACATGTTTTTGAAGAATTATTTCAAAGCCTTCCCCCACTTCCTGTGTATGTCTGCTGACTGACATTAAGCACTGATATGAAAACAATAGACACAATGACATAAATAAGAATATCTCATTGCAACATTTTGTTCTGCGGAAGCTGACTGACTGTCACAGTGAACAAAAGAGAACAGCAACAAATGACGTCCTCTGAAGGAGGAAAATGAGCTCTTACATCTGTCGCTACACTTAATATAAAGTTGAAGGAAACCTGCAGAAAAACACGAAAAAAACTAAATATATTCAATACATTCAAGAGGATATTAAAGAGGAAGTAGAATTCTGAGCCCAGTTGGTCCAGTTTGGCTCTGAAAAGCTTACTGGTATCATTTGTCCTGAAATCACAAAGACATTTAATATTGCATGATGGCTAGGTTATCCTCAAAGGTTTTGTTGTGCGTGTCACACTGACCGACAACTATGACCTATATTGAAATTTAAATATCACTGATTGCCTCAGTTTTCATGTCTGATTCTGATTTTTCTCCAAAAGCTTTTTGGACCCTAATAGTAAGGTTGGACCTACATTTCCTTCAGTATCACTGTTCAAGTGTGTGTCAGTGTGTGAGTGTGTAGTGGTAATAATATGAGAGCAAGACCCTCACAAGAGAGACCTCTGTAAGATTGATGAAATGTCAAAAACTAGTAAAAAAATGCCCAACCCAGTGAACTTCTTCAAATGTCTTGTTTTGTCCAACCAACAGTGCAAAACCCCAAGATATACAGTTAGAGAAAATAGTAAAAGGGTAGAAAATGTTTACAGTTGAGAGGCTAGAACAAACCCATGTTTAGCAGTTTTGCTTGAAAGGATGGAAAAAGAACATGACTTGGTATAAAAACGCAATATGTTTATGCCCACATAGCTAATATCAGATAATGGTAGTATGCCCACACTGACGAAAAAATATGCCAGAATCCAACTTGTACTTAGCAAGATAGAATATATATTTTCCTAAAATTGTGAACCAAAAATAATCTAAATGTATTCTGTCGTTTGAATGGTCATTTGATCGCCTTGAAATAAAGCTGCTGCTTTCAACGTGTTGTGGTTTCTTTGCTTAGTCAAAAAATACAACAAGATTTGGGGCCAGAATTCGATAATCAGAAGTGCTAAGATCTAAATGACACCCAATCCAACAATGTCTCATGACTTTCTGATCGTCCTCAGCACTTATGTTCACACACCTTAAACTTGTGTTACTTTTGAGGGGATTCAGACTCAAACAGGCTATGTGTTGCTCTCACAGGACACATTTGGTCATGGGCTTGTTGTGAGCAGAGGGAGGCACACCGCAGCCTCCTCATCCTCATCATTATCCTTCTCTTCTACAGTGTCCACACCTGCACATTCAGAAACCATGTGGACTGACACTTTAATGTCAACGCCACCTTCATCATTCCTTTGTCCTTCACTTGGCGGCAGCAGCACCTGACACGCCTCCTTCTCCTCTCCATCTGAGCAGGGCGGGCCTATAGCTTGTCTCCCTACTTGCTCTGAAGAGTGAGGGCCAGGGTTCTCCGTATCCATACCTGTACGGCAGTTCAGGATAAGCGGCGGCAGAGGGACGCTCCGTGCCAGTTCCTCAATGTGACGGGCGAACTCCTGCGTCTTGAACTGCGTCACTTTAGCGAACTCCTGCGTCTTGAACTGCGTCACTTTAGCGAACTCCTGCGTCTTGGCAGATGTGATGATGGGAATGCGCTTTGCGACCTCAAATGCCTTCTGTAGCTTCTCTGCACCCTCAGTGCGGAAAAACTCATTGATGGCCCTCTCTGTCTCCTTGAGGTGGCTACTGACCATGCAGAGTCGGGCCACGTTGAGGATCATGGTGATGGTGAAAGCCACCAGACAGACGATGACATAGTACAGGCCCAAGCCGCTGTCGGTGTGGGCAACACGCAGAATAACGGTGTAATTTGCGCCACTGGAGGCAACACATGTGTAGCGGCCACGGTCCACAAAGGAGACTGCAGTGATGTTCAGGGTGCCTGTTTCCTGAATCTTCCACTTCCCATCTGGAGTCAAAAGACACAAGACAACAAGACAAAGAGAGTTTTAGTTTTAAATGAGGAGAAGCTTTCTCATTAAGAGCAGATTAGGAAATCCTCATCAATCAAGCAGCCTGTTGTGTAGCATCAAAAACACTTACACAGGCCAACAAACCCAGTTAGCACTTAGTTCATTTAAATCTGACTTAATGTCATTTGCACAAATTACAACACAAAACACACTCTACCTAATGAAATAAAAGTAGTTTTACACCTCAGGTTAGATTCAACAAACAATAGTATTGTGTGTGTGGGCTCACAAGCTTCATTCTAGGTGTCAGATTTTACAGAAACATGCATAAAAAAATGTTTTAGACACACAACCTTTGACTCTCAGGGTAATGGTTCATAAAAATAACACAGGGAAGTGTTGGGAATATATTTAGGGATTTAGGGAACCAATAAAAATTATTGACTAATTCAGTATTTTACTAGCATGCCTAAAAACTGGATTCAATGCCAAAATGCCATTTAAATTTAATTTAAGTATCAAATGTTTTCATATTGAGGGTGTTTAATTAATGTTCTGATTTGTCATCTGTTGTCTAGAGTAAACTATTACTATTTGGGTCATTTCTGAATTTTAATTGCAATTATTACAATTGACACAATGGTGTTTTTGCTGTGCTCTTTGGTGTAAAATGTAATTTTAAAATGTTTAAAATGTAGTACTTATACATATGTTACTTGAAATTACGCACATGCATCGTCTTCCCAGTTTAATTTAGACCTTTTATTTACTTGAAAATCATCACATTCACACAGTGGGTGTTAAGACTTCTGTTGTTGACATGCAAAAGAATAGCATCTGATAATGACACCCAGGGTCAGTTTTGCTTAAAAAATTAAACTTGCTGTTACTTCATTTGTATGGATTTATGTCTTAAATACATTGGGTGACCTTAAGGTTGACCTATAAAACCACAAAAAGAACTAATTTCAATGACTATTTCTCCACACTCCATCAATTTTCTCCTCTTACCTGCGTCATCACCCAGCTTAAGTCCTTTAGGGTTTAACCACATGATGCTATCGTGGCCCCCGGTCACGTTACATTCGATCAGGATGCTGGATCCCTCCTTTGCCACGATGGCCCTGCTGGAGTGGACACTAGCCGTCTCCACCTCCGACCCGTTCTGAGCTCCATCTGCTGTCTGACCACCGAGCAGCAGGACTGTGAGAAGCAGGTGTGACAGATGGTGTTTCCCGGGTGAGAACATGATGAAAGGAGTTACAGCTTCAGCTCACAGCCAGACAAGACAAACCTGCAGAACAGGAAGAGACTAGGCTTACAGTTCAGAAAACAACACAGGGCTGTAGAGATTTTTAATGTTTGCATACTCTGTAATGCTGTCCCCATTTCACTATTTTAATGTAAACACATTAACCCTCACAGAAGAACATCCTGCAGGACTTTCGCTGGTTAATTATTAACTCAATATGTGAGTTTTAGCTGTGAAATTCAAACCACATTTTGTATCTGAAACTTTGAGGATTACATTTTACTCATTTTAAACTCAATTTTCTATATTTATCTGACCATTCTATTAATTTCTTGTTTTTACAAGAACCCCACCCATACCCATCATATGTAGGCTATACTGTAGTTTACATTGAAGTAATTTATTGTTACATGTAGGTTATGTCTACATCGTATTAGTTACATGCACGTGGGTTTAAATTGTGTTAATTTGATTTTTAGTCAAAATAATACAAACTTATTTTGTTCCTTTGACTTTTCAAGCCTCGTGCAGTATTGTTGTTGTCCATTGCAAATTTACTAATTATACGAATTCATTGATATTCTCATTAGTGAGTGCTTAAATTGTGGCACATTCAATAAACTGTGAGTATATAACGATACAAATAGGCTAATAATTAAATAACCTAGTAAAAAACCTAGTAATTACTTCAGTACTGTGGGTGTCACGAACCAGTCCCTTTTTTTTTTTTTTTTTGCTTATAACATTTTAGGGAAATAGACACCAGTGACCAGACATCCCGGTTCTCCCGGTTTTAAGCTGGGTGTCCTGAACCCGGCAAGCCCAACATTCAGTTTCAAATTTTCACCAGAATTAAAATAATAATCATATTATTACATGTTTTCGGCGCTTAGGCTACATAGTCGTTTATCATGTTCTGTCCCACTCATTACCTCAAGCAAATGAAAAGGTGAATAACAACCAAGCGTCTGACTCCAACACTGATTTGTCTGTATGCGTGTCAATCAATCAGTGTGTATTGTCAAGGTAGGTGTGCTAAACGCTGAAATAATTGCCCCTATGACTGTCTTCCAAAACTCAGCCAGAGCTAGTAACTTAATTCCCACCTGCTGCTCAACAGCACCACTGCAAACATATATCTTGAATCCTTTTGTAGTCCAATTGTGGCCTCTTCTTATTCCGTTTTCTCCTGTCAGATGTTTCCAGAAACCAAACAAACAAACACGCTCCGTCTTGTACTTCCGCTTCCTGGTTCAGGTAAGGGAGTGGACGACGCGTGACGTCACCAGGTGAGAAGAAAGTATTAAACTAATACAAATGTATCCATCCAACAGTGTTTAAATTATAATGCTTTAAAAAAAATAATTATTATAAACAAGTAGGCCTACCTTTTTATGGTCTTATTACTTAGCCTACTGTTTATTAATCTTTCCCCTGTAGTTTATTTTAATTTTATTTTATGGCTTTTATCTTTCTATTGTGTACTTTATCTCTTTATCTTTTTATTGTGCTTCTATTGTGTTATATATTTATTGTATTTTATCTTGTTGTGCAGCACTTTGGAAAACCTTGTGTTTGTTAAGACCATGCTATATCTTATAAATAAAGTGGATTGGATTGGATTGGATTAGCCATAAATTATAAATGATGTTATACATAGTAGTCTAACTAGAGGTCCAGATATGCCAACAATTTGATGTGTGTCACATTTTAGCCTTAAGTGAGGGGAATCAGATGTTGGTAGGTACAAAGTATGACTCCCCCTTCAGTCTCAATGTTGACCCATATAAAGGATATTTCATCATTGTTGGCATAGACACATGAAACTTTATAATTATTTTTTTTTTTATTGCATTAAATATTCCTTGTGTAGGAAGTGTCATATTGGGTGTAACCTGCATGTTTGTAGATGTTTGTTAGTTTCACTTGAATTTGTAGCTATTGTGAAAAACTTTAATTTTTGGAAAGTATTTTGGCACCATCTTGTGACAAAATACATCATTGCACTTGAGAAACTGAAGATTTTTAAGTGTTAAATGTATTCAGAAAAAAAATATATATTTCTGTAATTTACAATAGACATGACTAATGTGTCTGTGGTTGTAGTCCACACTGTTTCTGACAAAGTGGGATGCCGTAGATTGTCCCAGCCACACATATGATGACTGAACTTTGACCTCATGTGTTCAAGACTCCTCTCGACTGTCTCCTCACAGGGAGAAGATGATCTGCAGGATCCTTCTGCTCATCAGCCCGACCTCATGTGTCTCAGGTTAGTTTACAAATTTGCTGTAATATCCATAAATATAAATAACAGCAGCATCTTTGAACTCTCTAGATTTGCCTCAGTTCTCATTTTGTCTGGTCCTTACTTTGCCTCTCTGTCTCCTCAACAGGAACATTTGTAGTGAAAGTGACACAGACCTCCTATCAGGCAGAGGAAAACCACAACATCACCCTCAAATGGATGTTTATAACCAAACCTGACACCTCACTTTACACCTTCTGTCGACTGTTCATTGATCACAAGGAAACATCCTGTATCATGTACGTGAGGGTGTTGAGGAGTCTCAGGATGAACAGTTTGCAGAACGAGTTCAGTGTGACAAAGACGCCCTCAGAGAAGGATGAATCAGACTTCATGTGTCCAGACTCAGGACTGATGACTCGGGTCTGTACGTGTGTGAAGTATTTACAGATCATGGTTTGAGCTCTGACAGATGCCTTCTCAATGTCAGTAGTAAGATGATTCAGTAAAACTCAGAACGCCTTTTTAATGCATGTTATCCATGATATACAGACTGGACTCCTAAACTTTATTAGTTTAGCTCCTACTTGTGTGAAGTGTCAGAAGTAGGAGAGTTGACTGTAGGGATAACATAATTTGTAAAATAAAAGTACAATTATTATTATTTTTCTGTCCTCTATATTGACAGCAACTGTACTCACGGTCTATGCTGGACTCTACTTTGCCTTCATACTTTGTTTTACTTCACTGCCAGTGAGAGAGAAGAACAACATCTGATTAGACCCATCAGGACTAACAAAGTCTGTCCCCCAATGACGGTTTTCCACATAGAAAATCCCTGACTCTCTGATTTCAATTAATCAAAACCGGTGGTGAGTCTGTGTCCACTGGAAGAAAAGGAGGTTCTGTTTGCTTATGGCTTCAGTGGCTGAGGCCTTGATTTATGGATTGTGTCTGATCTGAGAGCAGCTGTGTTTGATCTGAGAGCAGCTCCATAGTCAGATACACAGTCAAGTCCACCATCATCCCCATGTGTTCCTTTGGATCTGACAGAGTACCATCAGTGTCTGATCTGGACTGCTCTGCTGCTGATCTGTCCTTCTACACAGCCTCTGCAAACACACCGAATCTCCTCCACTCAACCCCCTCCTTTATCCTCCTCCTGGATCCAAGTCTGGAATTTGGACCATCTGGATCATCTTCAGCGGGGGCCTGTATTTAAGTTTTACTTTGGTCTAAAACTGAGATCTCCGGCCTTAAAGATTTCAAACATGTGACCATCTGTATCTGTTGAAACCAGACTGACACTGCAGATAATTGCAGAATCATGTTGCACTACAACTGTTAATTTACATGATTTATAATATGACATCTGAATTTCTAAAAAGCATTAAAAGTAAAATTACTATTAAGTGTTGGGAGGTTAAACAATTAATATATTATCCAAAATGTCCGATTTTTTCTTTTTTCTAACAATAACTTCACAGAGCCCAATTTTAAGTGGTCAAGAGTCTTGGTTTAATTGAACTGAAGAAGCTTGAAGCACCAAATATTTGGAATATTTTCCATTATACATTACTGAAAAAGTAAACAAACAAACTCATTCGTAAAGTGTTACATTTTTTCCAATCGACCAATCAAACAAGTAATTGTTCAATCATAAGATGAAATTAAACATGGTTAAACTCTTGATAACTAATACTGCCTCTATAATTACTGTATCTTTTATTTTCTGATTGCAGTCATTTAATGTACCCAATAATTGAGTTCAAATGAAAACACTGATGCTTTTCTAATTACATTTTGAAAACCATGGTGATCTATTAAACCTTTTTGGATGTATTGTTCCTTTTGTTCCAGGCAGCCATTGGTGCACATCCATTTCTGTACAACATGAACATCTAGCAGACTCTTTAAAGTTGTTAGGATCACCTAATCCATCACAGAGAACATTAAGCCTTCATTATGTCAAAGAAATATATTACTATTTATTATTGCAGCTTCATTAGGAAAGCTTTGCTTCACAGAGATTATGTAAGTTTGACAAAAACTAAAGCACACTTCATGTTTATTTTGATAGATGAGACAACTCAAACAAGAGTCTGCCAGTGGAGGAAAAAAATAACTAAACATGTAAAACTACACAGAATGCATTTGGAAATGTAAAGCAAAATGGTTTATAGGTAAGGAGGTTAAAAAAACATGTATGTATGTCTAAAACTTCTAAAATACAAATATAGGCCTTTAAGTTGTGATGAACAGCGCCCCTTGCTGGACCCACATGTAAGTATAAGAAAAGGAGCTGATCTCACATTTAGCACATTGATCCTTTAATCATGTCTAAAAACAGACAAAAAATGCTCAATTACATTTTCCATTAATTTGTATCAAGTCATCCTGATGTCACGCACTGATGCTTCTTGGGCCTGGGCCTTCTTATTTACTGAAAACTGGTGTGTGAAGACGAGCATAGATGTATCGGTGACAGCAGGACCAGTAGTATTTAAAAGCCTTATTAAATTAAAGTCATTCTTTCTTCTCAAGTGAATCAGGTTCTGTACAGTTGAGTGTCCACGTTTAAAGAGCTGCTCAACATTATATTCAGCCCCAGAAGCATTTTGTGGTACAACAGTGAGGTCAGAAATAGTTCAGGTCTGCTGTGCTCAGCTTCTCCCTCCTCTCTTCCCCTCTGCCGACATCAACCTTTAATGCAGGGCTGCAACTAACAATTACTTCCATTATCAATTGATTTGTTGATCATTTCTCACTTCATTGATTAGACAGTTTCTTAAATCCCAAGATGACACCCTCAACTTTAGATGAAAAGGGAGATTTCTGACACTAAATGACTGAAAAAGTACACACTAAAAGCAGTTGATCTTATCTGAACATGTAGTCTAAGAAGTACTGAGTCCAAAAATGTTAGGCTCATGGACTACTTATAGAAGAAATGTTTTTTTTTGTTTTAATCACACAACGAAGGGTGATTTTTTTTATGTCTGGAAGGGACTTTGACACTGGATCCCTAAAAAAGTGCACCTTAAACATAGTTAATAATATGTGTGCATGTAGTTTAAGAAGTACTAAATCCACCATCATAAGTTTCATGAACTAGTAATGGAAGACTGCAAAAGTAGTTGATAGTATTTGTGCAAGATAATAAGTCCAGCAGTATAATGTCCTGCTAAACTTTACCGTAATATGAAAAAACGCGCATCAAAAATTCAAGCAGAGGCTCACTTGACCGCAGTGTCAGACCTACACCAACAGAGGCCCTCAGGTTGACGTTTGCCCCAGCCTTCTCTCTGAGCCCTCCCACCTGCTGATGCACAGTATTTGCATACAAAGCAGACAGAGCACCTCCCTCACTGGTTTGGTTTTCTTTTCCTTGGAAGAAGTTCACTAACCGGACTTTCCTCTCTAGTTTGGCAGAGGAGGAAGTTAATTGGAGCGGTTCAGCTCTCTGCTGCGCCACCAATTCAAATCACCTTTAACAACCTGAGTTCCTGCGTGTTTTTTGGCCTGTCACGTCTTTGAGAAACTTTCCTTTTCTTCCCCCCTCTCTCTCTCTCTGTTGGTTTTAGTGGAGGGGATCTGAGCTGATCCGCAACGTCAATCCATAAAAATGTCTCTCCACTCGAGTCAGAAAACCACGACGAGCTACCGGACGGTGAAAGTCGCCTCTCCGGAGCCGGTGAGCAGGACGGTGATCTCGGCCGGCTCGGCGTCCCCACTGCCGTACGCGGTGAACGGATCCTACGAGACGGTTCGGTACCTGGTGCCCATGCAGCAGCAGCAGCAGATAATGCATTTGCAGCAGCAGCCCATGATGCAGATGCAGCAGCAGTATGTTCTGATGCAGCAGCCGATGATGCAGCAGCCGATGATGCAGCAGATGGTGTCCCCGGTTTACCTGCAGAATCTACAACACCTGAGTGTCAGCAGCCAGGAATCCGACATGGCCTACCGGCAGCAGGTGGAGGTGAGCACCATGATCAACCTGTTTTCTGCTCAAATTGTTACAAATCATCATTATAGCAAAATATGATGTGAATCTGATACCCTATCAACATTATAACTTGCAGTGTCAGACCTCATATTATTTTGTCAATAGAAAAGTTTAAAATCCTAAACTTTGGAGACAATCAGTGATATTGAAATACAACATCTGGGGCATCAGGAGTAAGGCTTAACACTAAGCATCCAAAGCTTTACCACTGTAACCCACTCTAATCCACTGAACTCCAGTGAACTTGTAGTTGGTTTATTAAAATTAACTTGGCACTGTGCACACCAGGAATTGACCACCTTTAAACCACCTTCATTACCACCATGCACTGACTAAATAGTGTCTCATTTTGATTATTGATTAATCCATTAGTTAGTTGGTTGGTTGATGACATGTCAGAAAAATGGTTAAAAAAGGCGATCAGAAGGTGACAACCTCAAATATTTTATTTTGTCTATAACCCAAAGATATTCAGTTCACAATTCGTATTTGAGAAGTGATCAATTATGGCAATCAGTTGAATAATTGATGTGACTGATAGCTGCAGCTCTACAATAAGCAAATACAGACTCTTGCACATATGTAATTAAGTCATTTTGGGGCCTAATAGTTGACTTGTGCCACATAACGTGAATGAAAGTGTGAGGACGAACTATAAATATAACAGTAATACAATTCTTCACAGTTTTGTTGTTATTCATGAACGTTTCATTTAATGAAAGGAGTGCTTATGATGTAGTTGTTTTTGAACTTTAAGTCCTTAGTTGGTGTTCAGACACTCATAAGCCGCATCAACAGGGAGTCCTAAGCATCTCAGCCTTAGACTCTAATCAAAGACAGAGTTAAGTGAGAGTTTGTGGTTAAACAAATCAGATTCCAGTCTCTGAAACGTCAGCTCTGTGCTAATCTCCAGGCTTCTTCTCTGGTATTTGTCAGAGATAAGGACAAAATAAATATGAACATGATTTCAGAGTTGATTGTGTTCCTGGGATTCTTTTTTTGGCTCTTGTGAAATATCACCATCCATCACTATTTCCATCTGTAGCTTTCATTTTGAATGCATGCATGGATCAGTTAAAGGTCATACATGTACCTCATTAGTTTGTCAATCACAGCAACTTTCAGTTAGTGCAGGGTGTAAACAGTATGAGGCACTTTGCAGCCACCAGAAGAATATTATCAGTGTAAGCAAGTTGCTCATATGACATGAACTTATTATTTCTGACACTGTGGTTTGAATTTTCACAGTGTATGACCTGAAATAAATAGGTGAATCTGAGCTGATGGAAGACTTTTCACAAAAACTGCTACACTAACGAACAGAGCTTTTTACTACATAAAGGAAAAAGTTAATATACTGTACTGCCCTAAAAGTAGTCTTGGGTATCATGATCTGCTCACATCCACTGTAGGTTTATCAATCTCGCCCTTTTCCAACTGATCAACTGATTAATTGACCAATATTTCCAGTATTACAAGTCACTGTCAGTGTAATGGTGGTTCTGTAACTGCACAATTCTGCTAATCAATACAAACTGTGCTGCAGGCCTCAGAGTTTGTTACCTATTAACATGTTTGCCAACAGCTCTGTTAATCCAGTCTGTCTTCTTTATTGATCACTTTTATGAAATACCAGTTTACTACATCTGCTCATATCTTAGCAGCAGACTCTTACTACTGCACTTCCTGAATACCGTGCCCTTTCCTCCTTGGGAAGGTTTACACAAAGCCTTTTTGAATGATATCTGCTCTCCCACATCTTCCCCTTCTGCTTCCTTTAGTTTGTTTTGATTCAAATTTATATTATTTCTACCTCTTTCCTCAACTCTTAACTTTATTAAATGCAGTTCATGAAGCAGAATGTTGTCAGGACTTCCTCTGGACCTTCCTTTTGGCTTTTTATTGTCCTGATAATTAACTTATTCAAGTTCATTCCACTATTTGAGAAGCTGCACTCAAAGCTCAATGTGCGTGCCACACCCACTCTGACTCTGCTGAGGCGACACACCCTTAAATTTGAAAACAAACACATTCTTTTACCTGGCTCGTCTGGATCACTTCTGCTAAATTAAAGTACAAGTCAGGTGTACCATTCAAACCTGTTATCAAGGTCTGCACATCCATATCCCATTTAAACATCTGTTTTGAGTTGTTGGTTTTGTTTTGAAATGCTAATAATATTAGCTGTTTTGCTATAATTGTAAATTTAAGAACAATGATTTGTGGTCACATAAAAACATGCAATTGTAGGACGTCACCTTGGACTGTGGGAACTTTCTGAAACTACTTTTGACTATATGCATAATTGAAAAGAAGGTTTCTATCCGTATTTTACATTGTGAACCATAGTGTTGGATTTGGAGGCAAATTCTGGGGACGTTTTACTTGCAAAATGACAAGTTACCTTATCTGAATTTATCTCAACTGTTACTGGCTCAGGTTCAATTTTCACTCTTGTTAATGCCTCCAGAATGACATCATGGCAGGGGGACAAGTAACAACAACTCTTTAATAGTTCCAGGAATTGGTACTGTGCTAAATTGTACAAAACATAAGGCTACATGCTAGCTTCCTTTTTAAAAATCAATTAAAAATGGTGGACAATGAAGTTTGTAGCCAAAATAGTAACATTGTTTAAGGTGTTAAAGGTATGCTTAGGGCTGGGCGATATGGACAAAATCAAGTATCACGATATATTTGACCAAATACCTCGATATCGATATTGCAACGATAATGTAGAGACGACTCTTGATGCTTTCACAAAATATTTACACTTTGATAAATAATCATTAGTAATGTTGTTATAATGACAAAGTTGGTAAAAAATAAATAACCAAACAGCTAGAACAGTCTGGTAAGTTCAGAAAATTACACATTTTTACAGTGATGCAGCATTTATAAGCAGGAAAAGACAACACAATGACATATCACGATATTACGATATCCTAAATCTAAGACGATATCTAGTCTCATATCACGATATCGATATAATATCGATATATTGCCCAGCCCTAGGTATGCTATGTGATATAAGGTAGAGTCTGCAGCAACCAAAGCCATTAGGTCTTTTGGGACAAGTCCATGTCAAGTCTCAAGCCATTGAAGACTTGTCCAAGTTAAATCTCAAGTCATTCGAGACAAACCCAAGCTCTTGAATACAAGTCTAAATTAAGTCGTAAATCTTCATAAGCATATTTGAAGTCAAGATTCCAGTCCTCCTTTAAGATGTCCCTGTCATTATCATGTTTAGTTGTTGTTGTTGTATTGGGTTAGGGTTATTTAATCAGGTCACAACTTGATACTTGAAGTCTCACAGAAGTCAAGTCTCTAATTATGGTCACAATTCAGACTTGGGTCTGTATGACTCGTTTGTCAGTTTGAGTCCATACTTGACAATGTTGTGTCATGAATGACTTAAGATCATTATCACTCTTATCTTGCATGCACTAATGCACTTATAAAATGAGTCTGTGTTTGTGGTGCTTCCACCCAGCTGAATCAGAGAAGAAATCATTTTTTGCATCTTTTTTTAATGTGGCTGCTCATTTCCAGTAAATAAGGAGGAATGACGATGACATCAGCTTTATTTTTTAATAATTTGTCTTCATCAAGTGCTTAGATTATAAAGACTAGTAGCATTAGTTGTTCCTGGATCAAGGCTGAGTAAAGGTACGCTCAATATTGTTTTTTTAATGAGAATGTTTAACATAGTTTTAAAATATTTCTCTAACTAAAGGATAGATGCGATGACATAGACTGTGTGTGTGTGGTTGTGTGTGTGTGTGCGTCAGTGTGTGGTGCTTTGAGGACTCAGGTTCACTACTTTCTGCTCATGTCTGACATTCTTCTCTTCTTTTGTCTTATTTGTTTGATATTTCAGAGTATCAGCGGGCAGTCCTCAGTGTTCAGCCAGTCATCCAGTCCTATAAAGAGCCCTGAACCAAGTGCTGAGGAGGAGGCAAGAACACACACACACACACACACACACACACACACACACACACATGCTCTCATACTCACTAATTCGCTTCAACATGAAAGCACTCTTATTGGTGAAAAAACCTCAGTCTGGCAACCACACAAGTATGTGTCCTTCTCTTAGTATAAACCTTAGTTTAGTTCACTATTTTCTCACCTACTTTACTTTTTACTGTTAAATAAAAAGAAACAACGTGGGAAATAGATGCAAATGAAGTTGAGATTTAAGCATAAAAAAAGAAAAACGTAATCTTAAAAAGCTGATGACTAGTGGAAACTCCATTGCAGTGGCATCTCAAGTCACATCTAAAGTCCCTCACTTTTTTGCTTTTAGTAAATTTAATATTTTTACAGCAGTTCAAACCTTTAAATCAATAACTTTATACCTACTGGGACTGTCTTTACCTCTCTTCATTGAGCGTACTTCACATTTTTGATGTTTAATTGATGCTTGGAGGAGTGTTGGAAAAGAAAAAAATGTGTATGGAGTCCATCTGTTGGTTGTGTGCTGACACACCCATCAGCTTGAAGCTTCAACATGGGAACATGGCACTGTGTGAAACAACAGTAGCATAACAAGCATCTTCTTCTTTTTTTTTTTTTTTTTTGAAACAAAACATAAAAAAAGCCTCTTCAGCTCATGTGTGGTTTGCTCTCCATGTGTGTGGCTACGCCCTGCTTCCACACATTGTTACAACAGCACTTTGTTCACGATCACAGGACTTTAAACTGTTGTAACACTGACTAACAATTCAGGGTGGGTATCTAATTGGGGTGTGGTTGGGTGCTTCCCAGAGGCGTTAGCTTTGGGCGGGTACATTCCTTTAACTTGAACCTGCACCTTCATGCACATAGTTGTTGTCAAAATAGGAGGTTCTCTGATTTATGACGGCTATGGCGATGCTTTGATGCCGTTTGTCTTGGCATAACCTGAAATGATGCTAGCTATATAGTCAGTAATCATTACAAGTGTTATTCTTAAGCCCATCATCAAAAGCATCAGTGTTTGGTGAGAAACAGTTTTGAAATTGCATCGGTGTTACAGTAGATGTTTTCCCAATTTAATCTTCTCCTATTAACTTGTCAGTATAATTGTCACTTTGGGGCTGTGACTGGGTTTTGTTGTGTTTCCCAGAGCTCAAGGTGACAAAGTGATTCAAGTAAGTAACAGTCATAAAACAAAGAAAAGAAGAACCTTTAAGAAAACACTTCTTTTTTTAATTATGAGAGCTTTTTAACTCTTGATTGGTTGAATAGTTCAGTTTATCTCTTCATTGTCTTACAACGAGAAGTTGTTATTGCATCAAAATCCAATAAAACAGGGACAATATGAGGTATTAAAAATGTCTCAACAATAAACTCTGTGAAACTCTGCAAACTACTACCAGTATGTACAAGGAGGCATTTTATGCTATAGCTATACCATGCTATTATTATATTTGGATAACATACAT
This sequence comes from Scomber japonicus, assembly GCF_027409825.1. Taxonomy (NCBI): domain Eukaryota; kingdom Metazoa; phylum Chordata; class Actinopteri; order Scombriformes; family Scombridae; genus Scomber; species Scomber japonicus. Next base: position 8,335,224 of record NC_070590.1, on the reverse strand, counting down.
TTCTTAAATATGAAATAATTGAACATTTGAACCCGTCACTCCTAATTTTCAGAAGCCAATATGTCTGACCAGAGGAAAGGATGTTCCATAAAGGGCAGCTGGTCAGACTGGCCTGGATGGATTTTGCATAGCAGTAAAAGAACTCACAATGTTTGCACTTTCTCTCAGTTTTGCATATTTGATTGCTATACAGCGAGCCACTTTTCAGTGTCAGTGGAGTCATAAAGCAGCAGTTATATTTCTTCTTCTTCTTTTTTTTGAGTTTCAAACATTTACAAAGTATGAGGAGTGAAGACTTGTAATTACCACCGAGGTTTCTAGTCTTTCCGCCTGCATCATCTGCAAAATGTGGGCAGGAGTCAACACAGCCAATCATCTGCCTTCCCTCCAGCTTCTCATGGCATGTGTTCAGTCTTGTTTTCAGGTGTGACTGTAAGTCATTTGGGGTGTCGAGCTCGTCAGCTATTTTCGGCAAGGCAGAAGTTATCTTTGATGATTTTATGGTTTGGTCAGCTAAAACTGGTTGTTAGGGAGACGCCTGTCAGCCACACCAACTTCATGTTTTCCTACAGGCATGAATGAGCTGCATTTCCTCATAGTAGCCAGGTCCTAATTTTCTTTGATTTTCTCCATAATGTTTGTCATGTATTTATTTTCTTTCTTTATTTCAGCTATTTTGAGGGCCCATGTTGCTTTAGTTCAGTTTGTCATGCTTTCTATCCTCATAAATGCTAGCCTCTTGACTAGAATTTAACAGTTCCTTGTCTCATAAAATGGGACCATAATAAAAAACGGACCCATCGGTGGAGCAGGTGGGCTTGAATTGCTAAAACATGTGTTCGTGTGAGCATGTGTGAGCGTGCACTGAAGGTTGAAGTACTGTTAAGTGTAAGGGAGGCTTTGCTTTTTGACCTCTGCTCGGCCTGAGGGGGAGAATAACTGGTTGTTGCTCTGCAAAGTGAGGACAGGCTATGGAAAAACACACACACACATACACACACACAAAATCTAAATACTACTTACTCATATCCAATGCGTCTGCTCAACTTCTTTGTATAAAGTTGTCATATTAAACAGGGTTCAATTGGAAAAAGAATAGTAAAAGTTGTCAGAATATGAATTATAAACAAAATGAATTCTCATGAGATCATTTCAGCTTTTAGATATACAGCAGTAGAAATCAGTGGAATTCAGGTTATGCAACACACTCTGCATTAGCCACAGAATTACACGGTTTCCTCATCACTGTATATTCTGTCAGATGTTTTTGTTATTTTTAAAATCATACAAATGATAACTGGACACCTGTACATCATGAAAGGTGTCAGAGGTCCATCACAATCATTTATTTGCATCTTTTGAGATTCAGTCATGTAAATCCTTTTTAGAAATGATCTGAGCACTAATCCAAAATGATGTTGTTAGTGTTCTCGTGATACGTTCCTTCTCATTTTTGTTTTTTTCCCTTTGTGTCATTTAGCCTTTAAAGATCATCGCAACAATGCAAGAATACCTTTGGGGGTTTTTTTGTTTGTTTTGTCGAAGTTTGAATCAAGTAACCATGTCAGGGTTGTCAAAAGCCAACATTTTTCAGACGCCAAAAACAACACTGTATGATTTACTAACGATCAGAGTGATGATTGTGAGAATGGAAGGTGTGGTAAACTAACAAAGCTAAAACCAGCTCTGACAAACTGTCTACTCAAACTGAAAGTCAGTGTTTTTGTAGCTGACAGAGAAAAAGAAGAAAAAAAAACAGATTATCATAAGAAAAACATAAAAAAGCAGACTGTTACTGATCTGCCTTATCAGTTGTTCTCAGCTACTGAACTCTGAGATGGATGTGACAGATCAAAGATGTGAAAAGTCGGAGGACAGGTTTTAAAAATGCTGACCACAGCAAAAAAACGTACCACCCACAGATTTGATATTCTTACATGAGGCGTGGCGGGCTGTGAACTGTCTTACTGTACTCTGAACAAGATGAACCATGACACGCTGTCACAGTCAGTCATTCTCCATATCCCGTACAGATCTGTCCGTAGCTCTGCCTGCAGCTGTAAACTGACATCTACAGGTCTGCACAGGCTGCAGCTATGACTGTGTGTGTTAGGACATTAATCACCTAACCGAGAGGGGTTTAATTGTTCATTTCTGGTGAAATAAAATGGATAGATGGAGTTGATGCAAAGGAAATAAAGCTTACAGTACAGATTTTTGTTGGGCTCTAAAAACATAACGTTAATACACCACCACCAATGAAACAACATCTGTGTTTTGATAGACACACATGCTGTAGATCCGGGCTGTGGGATCCTGGCTGCTCTTTACACTACAGATTACCAGGTTTAAATCCTGCTTTTGGATGCTTTAACAAAATAAATACTGCTTTCATGTGTCTTGTGTGATAGAAAAGTGAATATCTTTGGGTTCATTCAAAAACAAAAATAATCTTGAGTTGCAGCCTGGTGGTCTTCATGTTCAGATGGTGGTTATGGTTCAGTGACCGCAGTGTTTATAAGTTTGTTGCGGTAGCATAATGTTGATCTCTGGCACCAGGCATATTTTACATTTCACACAACGTTTAGTGGATGCTTCTTCTTTTTGGGACGGCAGTGAAAAAGCAAACCTCTGGATGTCTGACATTGTGTAAATAATACATGTTGTGGAAGTCAAAGGTCAAAGCCATACTGCTCTCAGAAAAATACTCTGGTGAGAGAGCTAGATGAGCTGAGTGAAAGTTGTTAGACTTCTCTTGAGTGGGTTCAAGTTCAAGTTCAGATTATGCGGGATGGTTGTCGACGGACATGTTTGGAGGAAATCTGACATGTTTTCGTTTCCACACTTCCTCTCCACATGCTTGTCAACAACAGTAAGACTGACTATGGGTCTGAGAGTCGTGATCCTTTTTATAATTGTTTTCTTTGTCTCTGCTCAGCTCAGTTTCCTAAGAGACTTCTCTCACCATTGCATAGTATGTGAAGTATTCAGAGTAAATCACAGGGCAGTGAAAGAGGGCGGCACATTGTGGCGAAGCAAAGACACTATAAAGAGGACATCATGTGTTTACAGTTAACCAGGAGGATATCTATTCAGTGGTTTATCAGCCAAAGTGGAAACAACTGTTAAAATATAATAACTTAGATTTAATGAAAAGAGCATAAATAACATTTGTATGTCTGCTTATCATAAAATGAGTTGGTAGCTGTAAAAATTCATTAATCACCAAAAAAGTGGTTTGTGGCCCTTAGAAATGTTAATCTGTGTTGTCTTGTTATCTTTTAGTATTAGGAGTAAGATAATACTGCTCCTGTCTGTCCTCACAGGCAACCAGATGACTGTAAAGATATTTGTGAAAGATGCTTATGTACACATACTGTTGAGCTCACTGACTTGTTTGAAAGCAGATTCATGAAGCTAATAATAAGCACATATTTACATGTTTATCTTATCACATCTGTACATCGCTCCACAGTCTGCTGCTAATAAACACTCACATTTCTGAGGTTGATGCTGGTGGTGCAAGAGAGTTATGTCATCATGGCGGAGTGTGTTTGTACAGTACATGGATGTGTGGGGTTGATTTCCTCGGTCACATGATGGTATCGTTTTAAAGTTTGGCGGTTTGTGCAACATACCGTGAATTGCTATTCAGAGATGAGATCTGATTTTTGAGTAGGAATGCCTCTTCCACTCCAAAATGTGTTTAGCTTGTTGCTTTTCGCCACTTGGATGTTTGAGCTTCACTGTGCAGAACGATTTATGAGCAAAGACACTTCAGTCTGCTGATCGAGGAAAGTTTCTGTGGTATCACACCCAGCAATTAAACTTTGGAAATAAACAATATTTGCACAATTATAGATTATGCATTTTTCAGTGATATAGAAGGCAATTCAGAGTTTTTGAACAATGCTAGAAAAAGAGAAATAGTTGGTGTTGGTTTCAGTGCCAGCATGAGTGGTTGAATAAATGTTTGCCATCATGTTACCTACACGTGTGAAAGCTGAAGAGAAGCTGTAATGGCATGAATGTGTAAAACTGGGTAATTCATCTTAAGTAACTTTTTTGCTTTGACATTTTTTATTTCTTGCTGAGAAATAGACAAGAAGATCGATGCTATTCTCATGTCTGTACACTGTACATGAAGCTAGAGCTAGCAGCCAGTTAGCTTAGGTTAGCTTAGCTTAGCAAAAAGACTAGAAACAGGGCAGCTAGCACCTAGCAGGTAACAGCTCTGTCCAAATATAACAAAAACTGCCTACCAATATGTCAGGCAAGCTTGTTGGTTAATGGGCATAAAAAGTGAAATGTAAATATGACAAGTTGTGGTTTTATAGGGGATTACGTGCAGGACTTTGTCTTGGCCAGGAGCAGCGACTTCCCAGACTCTGCTTGATTTCTTTTGGTGCCCTAGTTGTTTTTTTATGTTCAGGTAAAAACTGATGCTGGTGATCTATTTAAATCACAGACTGTTTAATAATTAAAACTTGCAACTAAGCAAACCTAATTTTCTTTCTGGATTTTGTGAATTCATTTAATGTTGCTTTAGATATTAGAGAGCAATACGAGAAAGGGATAATGTACAGTTGGTTAACTGCTGAGCTGCTGCCAAATCACCTAAGTAAAGTACAGAAAAAGAAAAGAAATTCAGTTTCTATATACATATTTTCACTATATAAACTAACTGGTGTTGAATTGAGCAATGTCTAAAAGTTATGACCGTTACAACAGGTAGACAGCCTGTTAATTATGAGTCATTGAGCATTAAATTGACATGATGTTTGCTTGTGAACACCTCAACCTGCGGTCCCACACCTGACACTATTTTCACACACTCAGAGCTTCCTCACCAAATGTAGTGTTTTGTCAGTGCTGCATTTTGTTGCCATGGTGACTTCTAGATCACACCCAGTCTTTATAGTAATTGTAGGAAAGGGCTTGCTTGGTATGTTATCAGCAGACTCTGCTCTATACAGAGAGGGGGAGAGAAGACATCAACAGACAGTCACAGCTTCCTTTTTTTTTTTTTTTTTTGACATAACCTGTAAATTGAATCAGTCTTTACAAATATGTCCTGCAGGCTATTCTGGATGTTAACCTCATCTCAGATCGTATGTTGTGTCACTGTGTTGAGGATCAATCAGACATTTTTCCATATAGCTATATATACTGTACAGCTTTTTACATAACTTGCATCAGGTTTGAAGCTGATGTTTGCCAAGTGGCGCTACTGTACCTGTCCAATTTTTACACGTGTCTTCCTGAAAAGTCTGAGTTATGAGCTGAGACGCTGACGCCAGGGAACCAGAGCCAGAACAGTGAAAACATGAAGAAAAGTCTCATCTGGGGAATTGATCTCTCTCCCAGAATAACTTCTACTGTAACAGTGACGGCTGTCGGTTTTGATTTGCTGTTTTGCAGCTTTCATCTCATCCTGTGAAGAGAGAGAGCGGCTTGATGCTGCAGAATAATGTCACACATTCAATCTTAACAACATGAAAAGGTTTCGAGTTGCATATTTTGGACCCAAAGGTTGCTGGTTTGAATCCTTGATTACAGTCAAATACAGAATGCAGACATTTCTGGCTCTGTGCAAAATCAGGTATAGAGTTTGTCTCAACCAACAGTCCACAACCCAGATATACTCAGTTTATAATCATAGAGGACTAAAGAAACTAGAAAATATTAAAATTATGACTCAGGGATACAGTGTGTTCAGGTTAAACATTCCTACTGCACTGGCAGACACAAACATGACTTGATAGCTAGGAGATGTTTTGCAGTGAGCCCACAGTCACACAAAGAGCCTGTGTGGTAAAGTGACTCCTCTCTCTCCAATAACAACCTCTTGTGTTACACAAAGTCCTGAGAGCCTGGCTCACACACTGACCCACATCACCGTACACACACACACACACACACACAGTGAGTGAGCCTGATACAGTTAAGAGGTGAGGTGGTGAAGTATTGAGTTTGAATATTGGGTTACTGGTCTTTTGGGACATTTTTGTTCGACCTAGTAATGATAGATTACAGCAGTAAATCTGTAAGAGACACTTTTTTGTGGCATAAGATACAGTATTTGTATATAAGTCAATATACTACAAAAACATCTAATTTAGCAGGGTGTAGCTGATCATTATTTTCATTATAGATTATTTGTAATCAACACATTGTTGAGTTTAACATGTCAAAAGTAGTGAAAAAAATCCTTTATAAGGTCCTGCCCATGTTACTAACCTAAAATTAATTGTTTTACTATTTAAATTCTCGATTATGTAAAAGCAAGAGCAAAGCAGCACATTCTGACATTTGAGAAGCTTCATAAACAATTTAAATGATTAGTTAGCTATCAGAAATACTGTTTCTGATAGTTTTGTGAAAATGACTAATTAAATAATCAAGTAATTAATTAAGTTCAAGTCTTCTTTTCTTCATGTACATGGAAAGAAACCATTAAAATAAGGTTATTTTAACCCTGCTCTGCTTCTAATCAACTTGTTTTTAAGTATCTACTGTATGGTTTTATTTTTCTAGTGATGCAACCAAAACTAATCTTTGTTGTTTTTAAGATAGATACTCATTTTGGGAAAAATGGTTTCAAGAAAGTGATGTCTTCAGGAATTCCATTGAATAGTAGCTGTGAATTCCTTTGGCCCAGTCCTGCTCTGTTCTCTCTCTTTTCTAGGTCAGTTGGCCTTATGTAGATAAACACACACATACATACACACACACACACACACACACACACACACTGCTGCAACTCTAACCCACTAACCTATCATTATAAGCTTGTTATTCTCACACATTCTACACACCAGTATGAGCTCAGTGCTGTAGAGGATTTCTGGAATTTAGCGTCTGCAGGTTACCTGGATATTAAACTGTCACAGTTGACTGGAGGTGTTTTTGTGATCCCTGAAAATGAACACTGCCACATCCCAAACCCTGAGAAGACAAGCAAAGTTTCATGCTAACAGCTGTGCAGAGTCTGTGGCCTTTTGAGTCAGTTTCTAAAACCAGAAAACTGAAGACTAAAAGATAATCTTAAGAATTTAGTTTGGGGTTGTGTAAATAAGATTTCCTTTATTAAATATAGAGTATCAATCTTATTTTTGACATGCGAGCAGCAGAGGGTTTGGTGATGTAGGCCAGTCTGTCATTGTTTTAGCTCATACAACTGTTTTGTTCAGAGCAACATCAGATTTCCATGAAATTTGTATAGATATTCCCAGTCCCTAGAAGATTAATGCAAATTGACCCTTTGATCGTCCCTCTAGCACCACCATCAGGTCAAAATCACCACTTGACCTACATTTAAGTTTGTGTAAAGGTATTTTAGACTGTGATCGTTATCACATCGTCTGCACTGCCATTGAGCCCAAATTCCCACTTGCACACAATTAATATGAAAATGTAATGTAATGACATTTTACCATGAAAGGTTTCAAATCACATTCCTGCTCGCCAGAGGATAGACTTTTTTCTTTTATTATTCTTTTTTTCAGGTATTTAATATACTATATTTTGTTAGATGATCAATAATAATAACATAATTACATATACTGTGATGTGACTGTTTTGACAGGAGGTTATTGCAAAACCTGTGGGCCATCAAATGTATGCATTGCTTAAAGAATCACCATCACATTGTGAGAACTGGTATCTACAGTATGAACTGATATGTCTGGTGAAAACGAGCTGGTTGTACTCAACCTGTTTTGGATCCAGACTGGTTCAGGTCTGTCTGTCATCTGTACTCTCCTTTTATCTGCTGGAATGACAAGCATATTAGCAGCCACAGCCCTGCAGCACTGAGACACACCCACCTCTGTGTACGCTCACTGTTGCACTCTGCATTCCTCCTGATATTTGCATTTCACACCTAAAAAAATAATAGTCATGAAAGTGAGAGCCTTTGCTGTGACCTTTGACCTCTGCAGGATCATGAACCAAACTTAATCTACTGCAGCCAGACAGGGTTTAACTTTACAAGCTCACACTGTAAGATACTGTACCAGTGTTACAGTATGAGTCACTTTATTTACCCTGGATCTGTTCTTTTAATCTCTTGTTATAAAGATAACTCTACAGGTGTGTGAATTAAACATTGGGAGGGCTGTAGCTTAATTTCAATTAGTATTTTGATTATTTTCTGAATTAATTTTCTACTTCTAAAAATAGTTGAAAATAGTGCATATATATATATGTCTTCAGATGTCTTATTTTGTCTGACCAACAGTCTATAACTAAACAATATTCACTGTACCATTGTAAAAGAACAATTTATGTGGAAAAACTAAACAACATTTTACAAAATGTGGACAATAAAGTTGTAGTTTGGTTCTGCTGCATGACTACAAGATGTGCAAAGGGTCATGATGCTCAGAATTTTTTTAAAGTGAACCTTGGCATAAGAAGTATTTACTTTAATTATATTTGAATGAACAATTTATTGAGAACATCTCCACAATTCTGATGCAATCTGACACCACAACCCTGCAATAAATAATTTTATATATGATGATTATAATCAGTTTGTTGACACTGTCAGAAAGGACTCTATGTGGATTTCTGACTCTGTAGTTAGTGGTGTTACACTAAGAGCACGTTTGCACCCAACAATTATTCTTATTATTGACCAAGACGATTTTCAGTTTCCAATGATATACATGAAAGAAAAATGCAAAGTCCTCACATTTGAGAGGCTGGAGGAAAAACTATTAATCAGTTTTGCTTGTTAAATTATACAAACATTAAAACACCAATTGAAAAAGTGTATTAATGGTGATATCTCTCTCACTATACAGTCATGCAATCCCAGACAAAAAACACTACTGATTACACCCTGAGAGTAGACCACAGAGTTGAACCAACACCTCTTACTGTCAACAGAAACTGAACATGATATTGAGGTGTAGCCTGGATCCGTGCAGGTCTTTTTGGCCCTCCAATGGCTCAACAGGGTAAAACTTCACCTGCTGGGTTAGATTCTAGCTCCTAATGTTTCCTCATGCTCCTGAGGAATCTGGCCGGACCGCTTTACACAGCGGGGGTGAAACTAGGATAATGAAAACAAATGACACACCAACATCTCGTGTCAGGTTTTTACTTTTTACCACCTTTTTCCATGACTGCCTGTCAAGAATTATAACTAATGCCTTTAGTATAAGACATAAATATCCTTTTTTTAAAGCACAAAGTCAGAGCTTTATCTGAAGGGAAAAGCATGAAACTGAGATTTTTGAAGTTATGAATGAAGTTAAGTTCATCATTTGTGCAGCACATGATATCGCTGTAACGTTTGTTCAACATCATAATGAATTGGATATAGAAGAAGAAGGTTAGGGTTAGGCAAATGTATCTTTCTGTAAAAAAATAGCTCACCTGTTTTGTTCTTGTGGGAAAAAATCCAATATCCAATTATGGACTCAGCAACTCATTAGTAAACCATGATGATATTTAAAGTCTTATCCACCAACCCTAATAATATATTACATTCAGAGGGGCAGGTAGGAACAAGGAGCATGTTCAGGTTCAGGTCTTTTGTGCAGTTGCTAGCAAAAACGTTTTTGTAGATTTGAAGACTTGAGTTTCGGGGTTAAATCAGGCCAAGTGTCCTGAACTGACTCCAAGATCAACAAACAAAAGAAAAAACCCACTTATCTGTCAAGAAAATAGAAGTGCCAAACTTCATTCACTAATATGCATCAACTTTAACCACACCCCCTTTCCCTCTGCTGAAAAGCTCGAGATGAGAGATGAGACGGTCTTGTTGCTACATGATGGTAATTGAGGTCTGATGGGTGAAACTGACAAGAAATGATTTGTAAAGTGCTTTTTTAAAAACCAGCTTTTGTCACAGAATGAATCACAGCACATAAAACAGAAAACAGGACAAGGCAAACATTATTAACAATGTCGGTGTTGACCCCCAGTCGGTCATGTGTCAGCAAACAAAACGTGTGAAAGACAGGTGTTTGTAGAGAGTGAAGGTGCTCTCTGTATGAAGAGTACACACAGGCTGCCGCTCAGCTCAGTGGGACGTTACGTAACGAGGTTATGCAACACTTGACTCTGTCACTACATGTAGATAAGATGAAGTGATGGGTGTGTTTGGTTCAGATCACGTTAAGGTGGAGCGTGTAACTGCAGTGTGGGCTGTGCAGGAGGGCAGGTGGAGTGCCTGGGACCGCAGGGTTTTCTTCAAATCTTAATCCTACAGAATGCAGGTATCATGGTTTATATAATAAAGAGCTTTTAGGTTTGTGGCAGCAGTTTGGGGCAGGGGTTGGGGGCCGGGGACCACCCTCTACAGTTGCAACATAACAATTCCCATTTGCACAAAGCCAGATCCATATATTTCGTAATTATGATTTTGGACTAGATAAACAGAGAAAGTGTTGATTTGGTAAGTGCTGACTCATCATATAGTATTATAGATATTATTATACCTGAAAATTACTCCAGGAAATGAATATGAAATTAAGGGAATATAAATCATTTTCCAATTTGTTTTGTGGAAAAAATTAAACTGGCCCTTTAATTTCTAAAATAAGGAAGAATAGTCTGGTTCCACAAATCACTGAGGTGACCAAGAAATGACCTCGCCTTTTTTTTTTTATTGATTGAACGCATATTTTTGTACCTCATTCAACAAGGTCTTACCCCAGACCCACAAAGAATGGGACCCCATGCTCTTATAATCTGTTATATATTATATGTTGGTATCCAAGTGTTTTAGAGCTGGTGTACCACTGCTGTCTATTTGTTATATAACTTTTCTCTTAATTTCATTGATATAAAAACAAAGTAGTTGCTGTGTTTCTATGCGGTACAGACACACCAAATCAGTCAACACTTTCACATAATAACGTTGTATGGTGCCAAAACTTGAGGCCCACGTGATGTTTACAGTGATGTATAACAAACACAACATGATTTAATTCCTGTAGTTAAGAAATACATAGCTGGAAAGAAAACCAGAAAATATGTAGTGGTAAATGTTGTTCTTTAGGACTCAAATGTCACATTGTGGCTCCGGGTGACTGTGAGGGATCATCATTATTAGATTATCTGAGAGTTTGAATGACCTTTTTCTAGTAATTATTAAAGATTAGACATCAGGGATCTACTTGTCTTACCTTGGATGCCAATTTATAATTATTTTAAAATATCAAAGAGGCCTCTGGGTGAAGGTGCCGCTCAGGCTCATGACTGATGCATGTCGGCAGCTTTTGGGCATGTTGCTATGGAGGGAATGACTTACTGTTCTTGATTATCTGCTTTCTGTGAGCAAAATCATTCAATAAGATTTTTTTTAATCTTTAATCTTTTTTGTAAGATATATGTTGGCACAGCAAACAGTAAATTACTGGGCGAAGATTTGACTCCATTGTGCTCCATGAAATTCAGTTTGATCTAATCTGTTAATGTCTGGATAAAGCAGTTTTTATGCTTTTTTCTAAATGTTTCAGTCTTTTCAAACTTTTAACTTATTTATTCAACTGAGATTTGAAACACCTCAAACTTTATTTGCCCTATCTGCTCACATATTATATATAAAAACCAACAAAAGGCTGGAAATAGATGAGTACACAGTCATCTCACAATGAAACTGGCACTCAGACACAACATATTAACACACAGTGGTTAAAAATCTGTCTTTACTTTATTCCTCCAGGAGGAAGAAGAGGAGGAAGAGGAGGAGGAGGAGGTGGTGGAAGTGGAAGAGGTGGAGATCGTCAACATCATTCAGCAGAAACCTCCACCAGCGATTGAGAGGATCACCACAACGGAGGTGAAGACCGAGCAGAGGGAAGCTCCCCAGCTGACCAAGTTGGACACGCGGTACTTTGGTGAGCTGCTGGCTGAAGTCTACAGGAAGAACTGTGACATCCACTCCTGCATCTCCGAGCACGTGTCCAAGATCCGTGGACAGTAAGTGTTGAAGTGCATGTGTGTCTTGCATTTTTTTGAGACATCATTTTGGGGGGGGGGGTTTCCATGAATGCACCATTTTAACATGTCCACTGATATCTGTGTTATGAAGGGAAGCTTACAGAATCACAGGGGTTGATGAATCTAAGGGGTTAAATGAGGAGAAATGGCTGAGGAAAATTTAAAAAATTCATGACATTTTCTAGTCATTTGTCTTGTGAAATATTGGACATTTTCACCTCATCATCACTCAACATTCTCAAAATCACAACTGAGAGACATCAAACAGTGACATGCTGTTACGAGGATGCTGGCCAAAAAAGGTTGGCAACAAGTATGATATAGCGTCTGAGAGGAAGTTATGTTTGGAAGAGTCTTGAGGAGGAGTCACAGGCTTTCTTTTTTCTTTTTTGAATCCAAAGACAATGTTTTAACTAAGAAAAATAACCCATAAAAAGAGATGGGATTCTTAGTCATCCTAATGCTGTTCTTTTTCTTGCTCTGACTTGTGGATAATTTAACTGCTATTCAACCTGAAACTGTATTGTCCCACAGGGAGAAATTTGTCTTGTAGCCAGGGAAAACCCAGACCCAAACAAAGACACACTGATGTGATACAATATAGCAATGGATACAAGTGGTAACAGTAAATATACAATGATAATAATCAGATTGAACATCTGGGTCAAACAGAAAGTATGTTAGTGATGATGATGATGTAGCCAAATTAGCCTCATTCATGCAAATGTCTTTTTCTTCACATACAAATACACAATATCTTAATTTAGATAGAGAACTACACTGAAGACTGAAACATGAGACATTAATCCTCCTAGAAACTGAATTTCATCAGTGCTGCAAGTTTTATATCCTATATAATTCCCTACTTGATAGGTTAGTAGATTCCTAGACAAGACTTATGAGATATTGCCATGGAGATAGACACTGGGTTTGGCAGCTTGTGTTAGTATCATTAACTTCCTGCTCAAACATGTGAAAATCGAGTTTCGCTTGGTTTCTACCCCCCATAATTCCTTCACTTCTCCTGCAGACACAGCAGGTGCTCTCATGGAGGTCTAGTGGTGAGTTGTTTAGTGGAACATGATGGCATATCACATGATAGGAAATTCCAGTTAAAGAAGACAAAGACAAAGTGTGACTAGCCCACGTCAGGCATTAAAAGATGATGGATGTGAAAAAGGAAGTTTCATTTCTAATGTTATTTTAGCTTGTCAGATGTTATAATTTACTGTTGCTGACACTCACTAAATCATCTGAAAACCCTGCATAAAACCATGTTGAGAAAAACAGCGAGTTACAGTTACAGAGTTACAGTTTATGAAAGCAAGGTGAGTTTTGTTTAAGGTACTACCCAGTTGAGTCATGTGGTGATCTCAATCACTCAGAGCACACACAGACACACACACACAGACACACAAACCTTTGTCTCAGTGTCTGGTTAAGACCCTGTTGACTTTATGACGTGTGAGTCACTGTAAATGGTAAATGGACAGCATTATATATCATCTTTATGGTCTTATTGACCACTCAAAGCGTTTTACAACACGTGGCAACATTTCACACACACATTTATACACTGATGGCGGAGGTTGCCATGCAGGTGCTAAGCTGCTCATGAAGAGTGATACAGCACTTCCTATCCAAAGCTCCCCACAATGTTTCTGTTTTTATCCATTCACACACTCACACTCACACACACACACACACACTGAGAAACAATCAGTCATGTTCACCCTGCAAACACAAACTCTCTGTCACTTTCTTTTCTTTGGTTTTCTCAAGACGTGCTGATGTGCTGTTTTCCTCATTGTTTGTCTTTCCTGCTCTTTGTGTGTTACAGGAAACACCAGCTGGATCCCAGCAATGACTACAAGGTGAGAAACAAACCCTCATCACCCACATCTGATGAATACATCTGAACTGAGCTCAGTGGAAACATGGGACATCTTTGGGAAATCTGAGAGGATTTTTCTTTTTTTGATTTGTGTGTTTAGGTGGAGAGAGAGGAGGTGGAAGCTTTGATCCCCAAAGGAACTACTGAACTGACCAAACAACAAATCCGCTACCTGCTGCAAGTGAGTTTCTTTAATCATCATTTAAATAAAACTTTATTACTGTAGTTTACATTGTACAACTGTAACACACCTCCCTATTACACCAGTATCTGACATACTGCATTGATACACATTTATTCTCACAATCATTTCTAATGTCATTCAAAAAATAACATTCATTGTCTTCACATACAAGTTTCTTCCTTTCTGGTTGTTTGTTTGATTCTTTTTTATAATTAAGCTGTAATCATTTCTGTTTTGTGTCTAAGTTTATCAGTTATTCAGTTGCTTTTTTAAATATGTTAAATCAGTTTGTGTGAAAGTTTTTAGCAGCTTTTATTTCCCAGATATATCTTGATATCTGTCTAGAAATCAGAACATAACACTCATCTCAGGCTTTCCTCAAAAACTCTGTGAAGTTAATTTAGTGTTAGTATTAGTATTGACATTATATTAAAGTTATAAACATCCATTTGGAAATTATGACAAAAAGTGTGTGTTTTCTGAAAGTTTTAATAAATTGTTAAGAATTTAACATGTCTGAAGAGCAAACAAAAGGGTGATTAGATTTATACTGTAGTATGTAAAGCAAAAAGTTAAATACAGGAAATTTTGAACTTTTGCCATCTTGATTTGACTGATGAGGATGCTTGTAGCCTGTAACCATGGGAACATCTCCCATAGCTACCTGCCATCCCACATGATCTGAACGCAGCAGGATATTTGAAGTTGAAGGAATGAGAAACACCATTATGGCCCATAATGGTGGGCCATAACCCTAACCCTATACTGTATATGTTCAAGCGACACTTTACTTGTCTATAATTGCTCTTTTTTTCTTCTCTGTCAGACTCGTCTCACTGCAGATAAAAGCATGCGTCTGCTGCTGTCCACCTTCAGCAGTCTGAGAGAGGAGCTCCTCCAAATGTCTGAGGACCTGCGGGTAAGAGCTTAAAGCATCTCACTCTGTAGCGCAGAGCATAAATATCTCAATCCTGAAAGGCTTATTGGCGTCTGTTAAAGGTCAGTTTACAAACCTGTACTTCCTGTTTGACTCCATTGTGACAATAGAAAATAAATATCTCTGATAAGGAACACACACGTCAGCAGCTTTAAGCAGCCAACCTATCGGATCATCTTACACCAGTCAACAAAAATGCATGAACATATAAGCTTGTAATATTATTGCTGGCACTAAGTATTTTACATACTAATCTTTAGTTGAGTATCAAATCGTTACAAAATTGATCAGCAACTATTCTGATAATCAATTCATTGTTTTAGTCACTTTTCCATTAAAAATACCAAAAGTCAACCGGTTCCAACTTAATATATGATCATAAACTGGATGATCTGTTAGTTTTATACAGTTGGTCAGACAAAACAAAGCACATGTCCGAGAGATATTATAGTTAAAAAATTATAGTAATAGTTAGATATTTTTATTACTATTCGATTCAAAGCATATAACAAAGAATAATTAATTGAGAAAATAATTGGCTGATTAATTGATATTGGAAATAATCATTAGCAGTACTACTAATCTGCAACATAACTAATAAGTATACCTGTCAAATTAATATAATGCAGTAGAAAATACCACATTTCTGTCTAAAATGTAATAGAGTTGAATTGCAGAATAACATGAAATAGCAATAAAAATAAAAATCGATGGCACCAGTTGGGTTTATAACAGTACTTTAGTAAATATCCACTAAATATTTTCCACCAGATATTTAGATAATACTCTTGATTTTTTACATTTTAGAGGCATTTTGAAAGCAGCTCCAGAGTAAGCATGCTGTGTCATGGAGTGCATCAGGATGGTAGCGTCACATGAATAAAACGTGTGCATACAGCTCCAGATTACATCAGGTTAGAACAGTATGTCCCCACAGCGTGCACAATGCAACCGTTTCACAGTCCTAATGATTCCTAATTAAAAGCTTTAAATGACAGCAGACATGTTCAGGCTGCAGGCTAGAAAATGATAGCTGAATGTCGTTAATGTAGTTCGGTGGCGTCTCAGTTTCATTGAGTTGCCTGCATTTCTGAACAGAAACGATTAACATTTGAGACAAACAAAAGGGTACAAATTGAAAAGTTATTCTATAAACATCAAGAAGAGATAAACATAGAATTATAAAACATAACATGCATTCCCACACCACACCAATGTGCAATACAAAATGCACAACAAAGAATAACAACAGAGTGAAGAGGAAATATCTGAGAATAATTCCACTTGCATACATGAACCAAATAATTTAACTGTTATTACTGAAATATGACTCTGTCTCTGTCTGTCACAGCTTCTGGAGAGTGAGAAAGAGTCTTTGGAGAGAGACCTGAGTTTCAAAGAAGACCAGGCTCGGCAGTATGACTGTCTCCTCGAGGCTGTCCGAGAAAACAACAGACAGCTCCAGGTACAATACGCATATAATCCTGTGTGTGTGTTCGTTCATGTGTGTTTAAAACAAGACCAGACTACACTGGACCGAGTAAGCAAGAAAAGCTTTTTATTAACTTGAGTGTAATCTTGAATATCAATGTAATGCCCTCCGAAGTGATAGAAACCAAGCTGCGTGTTCTTTTCTAACGAGGAAGCCTCAACCGGACAGAAAATGAGGAAATCAGTTATACATACAGCCTTGCGGGCAGTATCTGGTATTAGTGTCTGACTGCAGGTGGTTTCATATGTTACCACAAACAAACAGAGAGAGAAAAACATTTTGGATTGACTTTACATGTACTGTAAATGAGTTTCTGTGTGTTTATATGTGTAAACTTAATAAATGAAGTAACGTCAGACTTTAGTGTTATAGGATTTGTCATGATAAACTATTCAGGAAAGATTTGTGCTTATGTAAGTCATTTGAGTTAAGTATGACATATATAGGATGATCACTAGCAACACTTAAGGGTGCAACATAAAAGTAATTGACTGTTATAAGTTAAATACTTAACTAGCAGTGAATATTGATGAAGGTAATAGTTTGTTACATATAGTTTATGTGTAATTTAGTGCCTTACTTCTCATTAGGACCAATGTTTTGTCATTGATATTCTGTTTTGGTCTACATATTTACTAATTGGTGGTAGATACTCAAAATGAAATTGCAGAGCATTAAACAGCAGCAGTAATTGTTGTGTTGGCAGCATTATGACTTGTATTTGACTTTTGGCTATTTAAAACAATTTAAAAGTTAATGACTGAAAATTAACTTTTACTCTCCGTTATTGTCAGTCTTTATCAATACTTTACTCTCTTTATTAAAAAAATAAAATAAAAGTAATTTTGTGTTCATGTAGAAAACAAAATGACATAGTCCTAAATTGCCTTTTTTAAACTCCTGAGCAAACCCAGAGATACCAGAGTAAAGGGAAGTAGAAGGCTTCATTGAGTTATTTCAGCTCAGTGAAATTAGAGGTAAAGTGAAGAGAGCAGTATGTGAATCTGCTTCTTTGTACAAGTGTGGCTGTGTTTTTCACTTGCTTTATGTGTTCATCTTCTCTGTCCAGCTGTCCCTGAAGGAAACCACTTCTTCCCAGCGTTCCCTGGAGAGCCAGCTGTTGAGTAGCCGAAGCACCGACTCGAGCCGCGAGTTCAAGATCAAAGAGATAGAGGGCCAGTTGAGAATGCTCGAGAAAGAGAACGAGATGCTCCGACAGAAGGTAGCACACCACACACCACCCATTCCACTTTATTTCATTTGAAGTGGTTTTTTTCTAATACTGAAACCATCTGGCAGAAACTTGATTATGTAATTGTGTGAAAGGATCCAGAACAGTGAGTCAAAACATTAATACACCCAGATGATTAGAAATTATACCGATCATTCAGGTGCAGGTAGCCTGCAGTAAAACTGTGCAGATTGCTGATCGGTCATTGTGGTTACATGTCTGTTTTACATGCCAACTATTCTCTTTCATTGTGACATAAATCAGCCTGTGTGAAGATTCCCACCACAGCTATTACATGATTGCTAAATAAAATGACTAAAGACAAAAGACAAAAAGATGATGCATGCTATCCACTGTAATTTGGACTATCACAAAAACTTGTTTGCTGATCTGATTAAAGACAAAACAAAATAAATAAAAATTGGGGCATGTAATGTGATTATAATCCACTGTTGTAAATCGTTCTCTTCTTTTTTTTCCTTCTTTGTCTTATCCGTCCATCCCACAGCTGGCAGGACAAGCTAGCAACACCACCTTACACATCAAAACAGAGGAGTTGTCACGTCAGTACAATGAACAGCTCAGCGTCTTGAGACAAGAAAAAGACAAGGAGCTAGAAAGGCTGCGGGTAAGAACCAAAAAAGGATGTTAAAGGACAGGTTCACAATTTTTCAAGTTAGTAAGTGCATGTAATGTCATTGAAGCAGATCCATTCTTAATGCACCATTAATGGAAGTGATGAGGCTTATCGTGCCTTCATCAGAATCTGATCGTTATCCTGCTTTTATCAGGGTGATACAACATACAAGCCTGATGAAGACAAGATAATGAAAATGTCAGATACTTGTGATTTGGGTCTATATATCTCAAATTCACTTGGCTGAACATACGATTGCTGAAACATTATTAACTGTAGAACTAATTTGGAAAAGAGGGAAGACAGAAGTTCTTAGAGATCAGAAGTCTTCTTAGAACAGCTTTCATGTTACATACCTTCATTTTACATCCATACGTACCTAATCTTTCTTGTCTGTTTTCTGTTGTGTTTCCCTCCCTCCAGACCCAGATTATAAGGATCCAGACAGAGATCACCTCCGAAAAGTCGTCGTCTTCCTCCTCGGAGAAGAGTCTCCAGCTGAAGATCTCAGAGCTGCTCGCCATGTTGGAGCAGCGGCAGACCACCATCACCCGACAGGAGGAGGTCTGCAACAAAACACTCCTCCACTGTTTCTCATGTTAATTCAGTCAGCTATAATCTGCTGTTGTTCAGGTTAGGGGTTATTTGAAGACTTCTGTCGAGTCTTCTATTCTGAGGACTTGAATCATCACCTCATAATCTTCTATTGACTATTTCCTCAAATTTTGCAAACCAGCCAGATTAGATTCAGTCTTTCTTATCCAGAGGTGACTGCAGGAGAGAAAACCTGAAATGTCAGTAATAATCCTCTTTACCAAGGCAAACTGTGCACACAATTAAAGCAAATACTGTAGGTCAAACTTGTATGTCAGCCTGTAAATGCTGCTGTTTAGACCACCAAATAGACCAAAATAAGAGTACCAAAATAGGTTTATCTTATTTAAATCCTTTTTTTAAGCAGTGTTTCTGGCTACACTATTAAATAGAAACCACTAGAAATAATGGACAAAACTGAGAAAATAAGACCAGAGTTGTAATAATCCAGAATTATCCTTCAAATTAGATTTTTAATTTCCATTAAAATAATAGCAGGTTAGCAGGCAAAAGATGACTTTATAATAACAAAAAGTACACCCTGTGAGCAAGCGAAATGAATGTGCGTGCGTGTTCATTTGTACGGAAACAATCTGTATAACTTACCAGGAAAAGAGTATTAATTATGACCAAGCCAGCTGCTTTTCTACGTCTACGTTTTATACTGATCTGTTCCAAAGAAAAACAGATTCACCCTACGGCCTTATGTCTTTATATCACCGGTTAGTTTTCTCCTTTCAGGTCCAACTGAACACTTTTGTTTGTTTTTGCACCACTGCCAGTTTGGTAACCTCAGGAATGTATTATGTTACAACATGGTGCTGGCATGGTATACCTGTGTTAGAGTATCTCACACACACACATTGTAGCAGCAAGTTCTGGTTGAAGCAAAGAAAATGAATTAGCAGCTACGTTGATAATCAAATACATGTTAGAATAAGTTTCTAAGCAAAGCAGCTGTCTCACAAGGCTAATTAGTTCAAAGCTATTTTCATGGAACACTAGTCACATTAGAGATGTTGTGGAGACACACTGTACCTGCTGTTGAGTTTGTGATCCAGCCGACTCTTCTGACCTTTGACCTTTTGTGGCCCTCAGGAGATCAAGAGACTAATGCAAGAAAAGAACGACAGCTCCAAGAACGTCACGACCAAGACCATCATCACCAAGAGGTACAACACCACTGCCAACCCTATCCTACATTATACATTTTGGCTTAATCAGTGTAACAGAAAATTAATAGTGTGTGGTAGTAGTCTCATATTTGAAGCACAATACTGATCATGCATTACACACCTGTTGAGCTGCTGTCAACAAATGAAATCTGCATTAAATATCTATGGCAGGACTCAGGGGCTCATTAGCCCCTTGTGTCAAGAATACATCCACAGCAACTGTGTGTGTGTCTTTAGGTACAGGAACCAGTACCCCATCCTTGGTCTGCTGAGTGACGACTACCAGGCGACCTCCCCTGTGAAAGAAGCAAAGACCATCGTCATCGAGAGAACTGGAGAGATGATTAAGCAGGTATAAACGCGACAGTGGGGAGGAAAGGAGGAGCTATGAAAAGGAGAAGTTATTTTGAAGGAGACAACCATACTAAGAATGTTAGTTCATCAGAGTAACAATGGGTGATTCTTATGAACCATTGCTAATGTTTGTTGTAATGACAGAGCAGACATTCAGCATTGCTGCCGTTTGTGTTTGTGCAGTGACAGTCAGACTAATGCTGATAAACCTGCTGGCATAGAGGCTCTGTGCTAAATTCTGTCTCTGGCAAAGCAGGCAACCTTCACCACGTTGCACTACATTCCACACTGACATAATGAAATAATGAAGAAGTGGGGGGTTTCTAGCACCACATGCAACACAATAGTCTAATTTATTTTTCATTAAACCTTATTCACAATGGCATTTCTTACAAACGTAGAGAAGAAGGAGAAACATTTACTAAAGTGAATGACCAAGGACCGACAAAAAACACTAGCAGTGATAATTGTTTTGGACAGGAGTGCTGGCATGTTCAATTTGAATTGTAAATTTGAGCTGAAATGAGGTAGAATGGTAGTGGGTTGTATTTACAAGTAAACACACAACACAAACACAAACACATATCATATCATATCATATCATATCATATCATGGTAACTTTTGTGGACCTTACATATACTTGCATTCCTTTCATAGACCCTAACCCTAGCTTAACCACTTAACAGACCACACACACACCTTTACTGCTGCAAAGGTTTTACACCTTTTCACAGTAGTGTAAATGAGTCTGCCTGGATAACCATAATCAAATCAAACTAAATGTTTTCGCAGTTTTTATGATAACTGTGCATTCTGCTTTCATTCTTTAACTCAAATGTCTTCAAACAAAAACAAATATTGTTATTATTTGGGATGTATTAAGATGCACTGCCATCCAAACAGTTTTACATCCTGGTCAAAACTGACAATCTAATAACATAGTGGGATTAGTGCTAGTGCATCTCTAGTTTCATGTAACTGTTCAGACATGTAATCAGATGCACTGGTGCCCCCTTGTGGTAAAAAGGTGCACACAGTTCTGCTGCACATTTGTGGGAGGAAACTTGCAATTCAATGCTTTTAAATTTATATTTTGTGTCAAATGATTCATAAGTAGCTGTATAATATTGAGGATAATGTACATCTGCACTCTGGACAGGGTGATTTTATATTTGTTGCATTATTGACAAGTGAGAAATGAAAGTGAAAATCCACAACAAGTGGGATTTGATGGTGGGACATTCGGGGTTTCTATTCATGTATGGAATACTTGAAATGTAAAAAAACAATACTGTAAAGACTTGATCCTTACAAACATAAAGTTGAATGTAAAATCAATGATAAAATTGCACAGCAGCACTGGTATCTATGTTTGTATCCTAACATCTTACTTTTGGAAGGCTCTGAGGTGAGAAACAGGAAATTCTGAGTTGGAGTTTTCTTATTTCCTACACGCCATGAATGCAGCACAAAGGCTGTGCATCATCACAAACTGCTTTAGGGGCAATTAATTTATGTTGAGGTTGCTTATCAAACATTGCAACCATCACCACTAGGAGTCACCAAAGTCACATTTTTTAGAATAACACTTAACCACTGCATTGTTGAACCTCACAGATTTATGGTAAGTCCAGTAAATATGGAATAATGCCCGAGACTGAACATAACTTTCACTGAAGATAATTTAGGGGGCCATTTGTTGCCAGTTTTTATTATGCAGATTGAGCTGACTGGTTCAAAGACGTAACAACTGTGTTCTGTTTATTTTCGAAACAGGAAATCATTACAACCCCTTAAAGACACACTGCTTCTCTCCGACAGGAATGAAGACCCAGGCGTCACCTGCTGTCCCACCTTGCATGCTCCCCTCCCTCATCCTCAGGGCTCCCAGGGTTGGTGGTGGTAGAAATCCCCCACTCCCCCCTCCCACTCCCCCCGCCGATAAATTTGGGATCATAAGTTCAAATCTTTGGTTACCGGGTACAAGTCAAATTATCAAACACCAAATATTTTCAGGTGATGCTACAGCTAGTTGGTTGCGCGATAGATAACGGTGGCAGTAATGAAGCAATCATGGATACTGGGAATGGGTGAAATTTGAACAGAACAGCAAATTTGGCATGAACACTTCCTCTCCTTTTATACCTTCATATTTAACTACATTCTTGTTGATTAACGTCATCTCATCAAACACAAGTTTACAAATCACCCAGTAAAATACCGCCTGTGTATTAAAACCTAGATGTTGATTGGCTGCTTTCCATACTGCTTGGGTAATAATTGGAATTAAATGTCATATGAAAAATAATAAAATAAATGTTTATAAAAGATGTTTTAAGTCTATACTACTCAAACATGCTCACTGCCAAATTTAACATTTCATCTCTGACCCGATTCAGCTGTACACACTGATTAGCACCAAAACAGCTCACGATATGTCCATGACAAATACATTTTGACCTCTTAACGTCAAAGTAAGTAAGAATATTAGTACTCAGCAGTAGGGTTGGGAATTGCGATACATTGCTGACAGTGGAATCACTAAACAAGTGATTCTGTAATATACTGCAAACAATCATCTGTGCTACATTACAATATATGTGCCTGAAGAAAAAAAGCATCCAGTATGTGTGTTAAAAATCTAGGAATTTCCTTGCATGCATCATCATCACAGAAATGTATGGGCAAGATTAAAGTGAGTCACAATGCCAATGCAGCACAATTGAACATTCTGGGTCTGTCTCAGTGTTACAGATGATTGTATTGCAATATATTGCTGTATCGATTATTTGTTCCATCCCTACTCTGCTGATGTTACAGTAAGTTTGGTTTGGTTTGCCTTTGGTTCCACATGGATGCTGTCATCCCTCAGCTCAAACAGAGGAATCCTGCAACGAGATGTTGTACTGGCTAGACGCTGTAGGTATGCTGGGTATCAAAATAGGTTGGATAGGGGCGGTGGGTAGAGCACCCGCCCCATGTGTTGAGGCTATAGTCCTCACTGCAGGCGACCCCGGTTCGAATCCCGTGCCGAGCGGCCCTATCCTGCGTGTCGTTCCCCCCTCTCTGCCTCCAGTTTCCTGTCTCTCTCTACTTGTCTGTCCATTAAAGGCAAAAAGCCCCAAAAAAATATACTTTAAAAAAAAAAAAATAGCTTGGATAAAAATCAGAATTATTATTATATCTTTCATTAAAAAATTTGCATGTTTTTCTGCAAAACCTGTTTTGTCACTTAAAATAAGTTATCCAAATAAAATACAGTTTAAAATATGAGTTATCTGTACGTGACTCTTTGATTTTTGGTGTTCTTGGCTAATTTTGGTAGAGAAGTAGGGTTGATACCCAGTCCAACCTACAAACACTTGAAATATTAAATTAAGTTTGTGGATTTTCTGTTGTAAACATCAGCTCATTGGAAATGCCACATCATGAACAGCCAGTCTCTCTCTGTCATCCTCAGCTGACCTCTTGTTAAGGCCTCACATGGTGTACATCACACATTTCACCACTATGGGGTCACTGAAGGAAAAACGGTATGCTAATGTGGAACCAAAATCACCAAAAAAAAGTGCCGTCTTAGCCTGCAGTTGTCACTAACGCACGTTTTGACAAGGCTGATACCATCTAGCAGTAGCATTAAGTTCAAAGCCACCACAGCCATGCTTGCCCAGGGGATAAGGAAGGAGATGTATTATTTTTATTGCTACTCTGCATGTAAATATTTATCTGTATATTTATATGTATATTTGTAAGATGGGCTCACTCAGTTCATGTTTTCTCTAGTATAACTGTAGAGCGGACCCTCTGCAATACAGTTTTAACGAACATTTTGAAAGATGTTCTGATCGGGTAGTTTGCTTTACTTTTGTTTTTTTCCTAAACGGTGTGTGTATCTGACAACTGTGTAATTGTTTAAAAAGTTTATTTTAAGGTTTTATGTCTTGATAGAGTCAGAGGTGCATGGGTATGTAGATTTGATGTGTTTGTATATGACAGTGGGATTTGGGTCAGGGCTGCTGTGTTGATGCATCACATCCATGAGAGGCTATGGAGAAGCTTTACACAGCCTCCCATGAGTGTAACGCATCACAGCAGGGTTTGACGGGTGGATGGATGTATGTAGCTTCAGCATGATTTTATGGTGTTTTTATGATGGGGGGATGAACATTTTAAAGCACAATATTATGTAAACTGTATATTGAGTCTTTCATCTGAGTTTTTCTGGTTGTCTGTTCAGGCTTTTTACATAATGAAGCATGTTGAAGGCTGTGTGTCCACTGGGAGCTCGACTTGGAGGCGCTGCAGTCTTTTTCACCAGCTGATTGGTCATGAAAGTTTACAGAAACATTACACTGAAACTAGCTGGCTTTACACTATATTCATTACAGCTCCCAACATCATATAAAAAATCTTCTCAACTGGTGCAACATACAGAGACTTTAACATTGCAGACAGTGTTAGTTTCACCGTCCTGCTGCCATTAACATGATCATTTATTTATGGATTGCAATACTGCTGTTTTTTGTCTATTCTATACTAAGTTATGCATCATGCTGCCAAGATGAGTTTCAAATTGTTAAAGTTTCTACAAGAAACTTTTGACCGACATAAGCAAGCTATATAGTAATATGTATCAAGGAGTATATTGGCTATTACTAGTTATTCTAAATGTCTGCCACTGGGTCAGATTCCCTGTGAAATCAGACAAAACAACGTACAGTACAGCACTCCGACAGGGAGAGCTTATGTTTACTTTACATGTAACATTGTAGTATGAGGGAGTACAAAGACATTACAAGGAAAAAAGGGAGGACATTTAGGATAGGGAGGATAAAGTTAAAAGTAAAGCCAGACTTGTTGTCGGCTTCTTGACTCATTTTAAAAAAGATGAGGGGAAAAAGAGAGCAATTGAGCTAAGAGCATGAGCATGAGAGAGAGCGCAGCGGTGGTTGAGCAAGTTAGACAGTTAATGAAGAGAGTGAGTGGAAGTGTCATTATTGAACATTATTTTCTGATTGTTTCACAGTGGTTACGTTCTAAAGTACAAACAAACACCCACACCTCTACAGGAAGGTGCTGCATTGCCATAATTTGGTGTAAATGCATATGTGTGTAACTTTGGTTTATGAATGGTACTAAAACAAAGTTTCACCATCGTCATATCACAGTTATTAATCTAACATATCCACAAATAGATTACCTCATTGCCTTGCATCCAGCAAATATTAAAACTAAACAGTGTCTTTCTTTCACTCAATTCCAAAACAAACACATGAGCTAGCCAAGATCATTATGACACAAGGCAGTGGTGCTCATGGGAAATGCAGTCTTCGTTCTGAGAAAACACTAGTTTGTCCATCTGGTAAAAGTGACAGATCCATGTACTAAACTGGTTTAAAGGAAATTTGTAATTTTTTTTCTTATTGTCAACAAATTCATGTGCAGAGTCAAACCAACAATTAATTAATCAATTTTACAAGTATTGTGTGTGTATCCAAAGCCTGATCTAGTTTTATTCCTCAGTGTTGTAGACCTCCATTGTTGTACAAAACTATTAAAACATGTCAAAGAGTCACACCATTGCCCTGGGTGACATGGTCCTTCACCACAAAGTTTGGACACGCTAGTTTCTTAAGAAATGGCTCCAAAGACTAACAACAGCCATCACAATTTCAGTCCCTGGAGAGTAGTTCCTATTAGGCAGACTCCGCTGAGCTTACATAGAAATACAGACCTGTTTGCAGTGATTCCCTAGCATTTTGTGCTACATATCATATCCTCCCAACTTTGCACTCAACTTATTTACAATGTACAGTGAAGAATGAACGTGCAGAGACTGTAAACGTGATGGCTGTTATTAGTCTTTGGAGCCATTTCTAAACAAACTAACGTGACCAAACTCTTCATGGCGAAGGACCATACCACCCAATGCAGCGATGTGACTCAGTGATCTGTAAGACTGTACTTGTAAGAAGGATTAGTTCACTGTTGGTTTGGCTCTGCACATGAATTTGTTGACAATAAGAAAACATTAGAAAATCACCAGAATTATCCTTTAAACCTGTTCTAGCACATGGATCTGTCAATTTGGTAGTGGTAGTGATTTCCTAAAGTGAAGACTGCATTTCCCATGAGCACTACTGCCTTGTGTCATAAAGATCTTGGCTCTGTATGTGAGTTTTGTTGACAATAAGAAGAATATATAAAAGCCTTATCCTTTAACACCACTGATAGAAAAGATCTGCCCAGTGGACACACAGCTGAATTTCTGCAGTAAGTATGTCAAATATGTTCTCTAGCATGGGACCTCAAGTGCCTTTAAATGTGTTTACCATGTTAGCAAGCTAATGGTAAGCTATCAGCTATCACTGTTTAGCATGCTTGGTTGACATCCTTGCCTTTTTCCAGCTGAGAATATATTTAATAGTGAGATAAATTAACTGGTTGGAGCTAATCTGCAAATAGGTCTAAATATTTTCATATGCAAATCATTTTTCTATATTTTTCAGTCTAAGGGGATTTGGGCTACACAACCTCAGCCCTCTCCAATGATAAATGTTTCAGCTCTGATAGATTGTGATTAAAATGAGTAATGTGTCATTTCAAATTGCACTTGTTATGTTTTTATTTAACTTAAGATATCTGTTACAGCATGATGAAAACTCCACCATAAATAAAAATTACTTACGCACCAGTAAGTTCCCCCCAAAAAATCTACTATTCCTACTTTCCTACTTTTAAAAAAAATTTGTTTACTTTTTATGTTACAAGATAACTAAAATGGTCACTTGCAGCTTTTCTTCAGATGCATTTATTGGCTGAATTAAGACAGTGATATGTGGCCAAAAGCCCAAAATAGTTAGAAAAACTTTTGAGCTTTAATATTTTAGTTTCATATACAGTTCTCATAGGTCAAGAATGAACAAATGAATGCATATTTACTTGCCCTTTTTCCTCCATTTAATGTCCTCAGCTAACCCTAACCCTAACCCTAACCCTCCCCAGCATACTCTAGTATATTTAAGTTTCTGGGAATCTTGGACTTTGTTGCTATTCTAGGCATCTCCAGCAGAGGGAGCCAGTTCCCCTCAGCTGCTTGCTTTTCACTCGGGGTCAACGAGTGGAGCTGATGGAGCAGAGAGAGACACAGAGAATGAGGTCATCGCAGCTCTGTAGGGCTTGGCTCAGTTGGCGGCTTGTCAACCATTTTGACTTCAGTCACTGTTCTCAAAGCGCACATGGCCACAGAAAAAGCACAAACCATCACAGCCAGCACACTGCGAACAGTCATGACTGTCCGCACATTCACTCACAGCAGTAAAGTAGCAGATTACATGCAAAAGGATTACATTACATGACAGTCCGACTACCAATAATCATACTGCTATAACTGATTATGAATACTGAAGAAATTAAAAGTAATTACAGCTTCTGATTTGGCATTTTTAAGCAGTGTACAAACACTAATAAATAGTTTATAACACTAATGTTCTTATGAGCAGATATAATGAATAATGAATGATGATAATATAGTAAAACACTCCGAAATTAATTGAATGTTCAGTTTGTTGAATGTTTATATACTTCTCATGAATGCTAAAAAGCTGTATTAAAGTGTTGCTAAATTCTTGAGAAGAAATAATGGAAGTTTATTAATTGATATAAGTCTAAAGCTTTTTTAAAAAGGGAAAATGCAGTCATTATTTTGGTTATCAAACAGAGAAGAATTATAAAGAAGGGGAAATGATGCCATTTTTGCCTACAAACCATACTGTTTTATACACGTAATGTTATAAATTCAATTTTGAAACTACTGTACAAGTGATTTTACACGGTAGTTCAATTAATTAGCTTCCTAAAGGGATCCAAAATATACAGTATAAGTATATGTTTATGCTTACTGTATTTAGTGAGGTTTTATTATTATTTACCCTTATTGAAATTAAAGTCTAATTAATGTCTTATTCATTTTGTTGAGTTTATTGATCAGTCATCCCTATTTACAATCATTCAAAATAGCATAAAGTAAAACTCTTGCTACTGGGGCTAAGTTCATGAAATGGCTGAAATCATTCTCCATGTTCTCACTCTCGTCACTGACACATTTCTTGACTGAATCGACTATGCAGGCCATTCTATGTAGGCCTCATGAATGAAATATGAGTTACACTGAAAAAAAACAAACAAAAAGTTACTTAACCTTGGTTTCATCTCTGACATGTTCCCGTTTTTCTTTAATAATGTGCATAATAAGTGGTCTAAGCAGCAGAGCCCTATTGTTGTTCCCATTGTTGTTCCCATTCTTCCTTTTTTTTCTCTGCTTAAACCTAATTTATCATAGAAATTTCAATACATTAATCTGTTTTGAAATTAGACGTTATTTTTTTAGGCTATTGTCTTTAACCTCCTGAGACCTGAGATTTTGTTTGGTATGCATTTTTAATCTCTCATAGAGACTAGGGATTAGTAAAACCTGATGAGTACAAAAACTAAGTATTGTCTTTGAACAGGAAGTGATAATAAAACCCCAATGTCCTGGCCTGCCCTCTAGTTTTTACACTAATTAATATTTTGTGCTTTTGCTACCACTAGGTGGCATAAAAATGTGTGTATGAATGAGGACAACAGGTCAAAAGCTAGCTACCTTAAAAAAATCAATTAAATAAAACAATCTGTATATTATGCAAATAATTTTCATTTCAACATTTAAACTCTGCACATAGACCATTTTGCACAATGAGGATCAAACATATAACTGAAGAAACAAGAAGAAAAAATGCATTTTTGATGGTAAGGAGACTTTAAATGTTGACATTTAAAGTGTCAATCCGCCCAAATCATGAACAAATGCAATATATGTTCAGTCTATCTTCAGCTTATTATTCCCACCAATCTGCCAAAATAAATGGTAATTGCCCTCTGCAACGACAAGATTCAACAACCCTGTCTGCAGGTTGATAGTAAGAAAACTACTGATAGTTACTAGAAATGTTTTCATATTCATATACTGAGCCAATTCTGAGCACATCAGTGTTCATTTGGAGTTGTGTTTCTGGCCACCTGATGATTGTATGTCCAATATTCGCTCTGTTGTTTGTTTTTATTAGCTGCTACATGCTCTACTATATTCACCAGCCTGTTAAACTATGTTGAAAACACAGTTAATAACGTCCATAGTTAACCAAAGCAGTAAAAAGTTGAGGCATTAACCAGGACAATGAGTTGAATCAGGTGATAATTATCTCAAAATGTATCTCCCTCACATCCACAAACACACATACACCCATATACACTCTGCAACACATGTTTGACTTTTTCACATGAGCATTTAATCTCTCACACAGCCACATGCTCTCTCTCTCTCTATCTCCACCATATATGTACAACTTTTTTTTTTCTGTCACATCTGAGCTTATGCACCAAGTCTGATGTATACTCTCTCTCTCTCTCTCCCTCTCTCTCTCTCTCTCTCTCTCTCTCTACCTCTCTCTCTTTCTGTAAACCCAATATCCTCTGAGGCCCGGGGGTTTTAGAGTGTAAAAAGCGGGCAGAGGGAGGAAGAGAGAGACTGCATTATCCACATCAAAGAGCCAGAGTTATCAGCCATAATCAATGCTTCCCCATTACGCACTCCAGTCAGCCTCTCTCTCTCTCTCTTTCTCTCTCTCTCTCTAATCAGATCAATATGCTTTATTGGCATGAATGGAAGTATGATAACAATATTGACACAAAATGGGAGAACTCATCAACGAAAGGTGGCAACACTCAGAAAAAAGGATATTTAAAACAGCTGATCTGAACTGTGAACAGTCATTTGAGAAATCTTCGAATCAGACTCTGAAAGTTACAGCAACTTGCAACTAAGCACTGTCATGCCTAAATGCTAACATGCTCACAATGTTAACACTAAAATGTCAATGTTTAGTGGGATGAGGTTTAGAATATTCACCATCTTAGTAGAGCTGAGATTAAAGGGAATGTGGTTACTTTTGCAACAAGCACTTGCTTGGGGGGGGGGGGGGGGGGGGGGGGGGCGGCACGGCACTAGATGGAAACAATTAATCCCAAGGGGTACAATGAATGTCTGCATCTGAGTCCATGGAAATAATATCCAATGGTTCTTGAGAAACAACACCCCCCCCCCCCCCCCACACACACACACACACACACACACACACACACACACACACACACACATACCACCCTCAAAAACCCAAAATATCAACCTCAGATGCCACAGGAGTAAAGGAAAATCAGGGGGTCTATCTGGGAACCATGTCTGTACTTAATTGCCAATCTATCTGGTAGATGGATACATACATATAAACCTGCCTTGTCACTGATGATTCAGGGAAAAAGGTCAGTCCAATTTACTTAAGAATGAAATACAGAAATAATGGAAATGAAAACCACATTTTTCGGTGTGTTTCATCCATACTGACCCTCTCCCCCTCACAGCCAGGCCTACCAACCCCTCTCTCACAGTACCTTGAGTTTCTCTTTAAAGAAATATGGAGTCTTGTGATTGCGAGCACCTTAATCATGACATGTCCAAAAAAAACACTCCAGATGTTATGATAGCACATCATAACCAAACTATTGATTAGTTTATGTCAGTGTAATATTAATTTTCCATTCATATTTTGATTGAAATTATTTATAGTCAAGGTTGCCTAAAACTAGCATTACTGGCACTAAGTGAGTGAACTTCACAGACAGTTATGAGGAGTTATGTAAAAGTTATATCTGTTATACATCATCACTTCTTTTGCTACATATATAACAATGTACTGGTTTGCAAGGTCTGTTTGAATGTCCAGGTTGCATCTCATCAGTCTGGATATTTTCAGTTTTCCACCAGTCACGGTAGTCATCACTCTCTACCTCACGCTCTCTCTCTCTTCCCCCATCTCTCCGCTCTGCCAGGAAAGTGTTGACAGCTCTCATATTTCATCCATTTTGATGTAATTATGCTCCTCTACACACATTTGAAGCTTTCCATTCACATTTTATGGTGTGATGAAAGGCCGGTGTCAGTATTTCTCACAGCTCTCAGTTTCTCCTGCTCAAACTTAACCTTTTACACATAAAGTATAATATCTAAATACCACCTCAGGATGACTCTTTTACCCTACTTTGAGTGTGATAACATACTCAATGGTGCAAAATGTCAAGTTTAGTGGCATCTAATGGAACAGATTGGATACATGTGCAATACTTGAAAGTAGGATTAATTAATTGTTGGTTTGCATCTGCACGAGATTTGTTCACAATAAGAAAACTAGAAATTTGCCAGCCGTGCGAAATGCCATCATCAGCATACTAATATGCTCAGATTGATGTGCAGTGCAGCAGATATGATGTTTATCATGATGAGCAGAGGCTGATGGGAATGTCAATAATCTCGCACATATTTTAAACCAAAGTTTCAGACTAATAAATTGTATTCTGTTCCGTCTTTGTGCTTACACACAGTTTAACTGATAAATGTAGCTTTTACTGTAGCACCACCCCTTAGGGCAAACTTTACACTTTGTGTCCCTGAGCATCTAAAAGAAATTGAGAATTTGTCTTTTTACCCCTAAATTCTCTTAACACTCATCTTATCAATATATTTCACATACAAGGACTACCGAATGGGGTTCCCAGAAATAAATACTATAAGAAACAACCATCATAGGAAAATGTTATTTTCTTTTCAAAACAATATTGAATATGTGTTCATATTGTGGGGTGAAATACACTGCACCCTCTAATGTCCAATGTCTAACTGTCAGTCATCTGATGTTACAGGGAAGCTCTTAATACATAATCTAAACCATCATTACATGTCTTTTTGTGTTAATCTTGTATTAAGTGGAAGGAAAGGTGTACCGAGTGACCTGCAGTGTATTGGTGCGTAACAAAGTTACACTGTAAGGGATACTGTAGGTTGTGAGCCTATAGAGAACCTCCTCCCTTTCTCCCTTTCTCTTTTAATGTCTCGGCTCTGGTTTATCTCACTTAATTCTATCTCCTCATCTCCTGATCCATCCATCAGTGTCTCTCTTCGTCTCTCACACACCCCCACACCCTCTTCCTCTCTCATCCTGTGCTTGTCTCACGGTGTTGCAACTCATTTTCACTCTCATCATCCTTTCCTTTCTCTTTCTCTCTCTCTCTCTCCCTTGATGACTGAGTGAATGAGTGGGTGAGTGAGTGTGGGCGAGTGGGCATAGCCGCTGATGCACTCCTGGTCATTAATAAAAGTTTTATACACAGTCAGGAAATGCATTTGAGCCCCCGTGGCTGGAGCTCCTCTCAGACACACAGGAAATGGGCGCTTGGCCGACAGCCAATCCTGCTATTTCAGGGGTTCGTCCGGAGCCAATCAAGCTGGGCCTGGTCAGTTAATGGATCAGTGGCTCTACTCTTCTCTACACCCAAATATCAGCAACAATTAGAAGGTGTGGGTAGGGGGGTGAGCAGAGCTGGATCTTTATGAGGGGAAACTGAGCACTAGCTGAAAGGTGGTGAAAATACAAAAGCCTATGAATCAGCTACATCTACCTGATAATAACAACATGGACAGTTACAGACATGTAACCTATGTGTTAGAACAGGGCTTGCATAATTGAAAATATTGTTGTAAGTTCCTGTCCCATCAAAATTGAGATAATTAAACTTTGTCATGGTAAAGAATTAAATTGAGTATTACATGTCTTAAAACAAGCATTTTCTTTCTTTCTTCTTCTTTTAGTTTCAGTTAACTATAATAACTCTGCTCATTAGTGTTATAGCTTTGAATTCTTTAGATTTTATTGACTCCAACATGGTAGTATCAAAACATTTCCACAGCAGCAAAATCATTTTAATGTTGCCATAGTCACAAACAAATCTACACATTGTAGCTTAAGAATAGTCTACATGAGCACAGATTGCTGCTCAGCAATACTATTTAAGCAATAGGTTTAATGGAATAGTTCAACATGTTAGGAAAGGCTCTTAGTTGCTTTATGGCAGAATTAGAGACTGATAGAAGATTATACTACTGTCATATGTCCATCAGCCCAATACAAGCTGAAATAATGACACATAACCCCCCACCCACCCCCCATAAAATGCTAATGGTCTTTCTTACAATTGTGTTTTAGCATAGACTAAAGAAATGAGAGCCAGATAGCTGGTCCCATTGTTCCAGTCTTTGTGAGAAACTAATCTGTATATATTTACATTCTATCTTTACATCTAACTCTTCTCCGGAATTTTTTTTTTTTCAATTGTCCCTCCTCAGCCCCACACAGGCCCCTCCCTCTTTGCCCAGATGTGGATTCTCTGGCTTCAAGAAGTGGTACTTCAGGCTTCAACACAGTCAAAACATATGGATGACACAATGTTAACATTTTTCTACAGTCTGATGTTTAACTAGCCCACAAATTTTCATCATAGTCAAAAAAATAATAACAATAGTAACAATGATTCAAGACAGTCATGGTACATCACTTAATTCCTGTTCAAATTAAATAAACTCAGTTTTAAGAACGACCTCAAGGAAAAGTAGTGAGGATAATTTTCCCCTCACCCTCTGTCTGACGGTTCAGCCAGTCACTTCAGATAAAAGTATCCATCCATCCAGTGAAAGGGAAGAGTGTGCGCGCGCAAATGTGTGCAGAGTTGCTCACGTGAGACCCTGTAATGTGTTGTGTAAGTTGACACCCATGTGCTTCATGGGTGGGATGCCTCCTCCCCATCCAGCAGGCGTTTGTCACTGCAGCACAATGACACAAAACCGTATACAGATAGACAATCGCACACACACACACACACACACACACACACACACACACACACAATACAGGAAGAGTACATCTAGAGTGGAGCGCCGGCAGAAATGAATGACTTTGTCAGCTGTATGCTGTTAACCAGGCCATTTGACATTGATCCTTCCCTGACCCAGAACATCTCTCTATCTATCTCCATCTCTTTATCCCTCACACACACACGCACGCACGCACACGCACACACACACACACACACACACACACACACACACACACACACACACACACACACACACACACACCTCTGTGTTTAGTTATTTTTGCTTAATTGGCAGGCATGTTTCATGTTAGACAAGCAATATTTTAGGAATACATCACACAAGCAATGAATGTGTGAAATGTGTGTGCTTTGTTGTCTCTAACATGCACTTTTTCCATAAAACAAATATTAGGCACAGAACTGCTTTGAGATAAATGTGTAACATCAGCATGATGTTACGTAGGTCTAATTTTAACCATGTTTACCATCTTACTTTAATGTGTTGCATGCTCACATTCGCTAATTAGCACTAGCACTAAAGTATAGTTACTGTAAGGCTGATGGGGAAGCCATTAGGTTTGCAGGTATTTGGTTATAAACCAAACACTGGACAAATTAAAATTATGTCTGAGAGGAATATGAATGTGTGCACAAAATGTGATGGCAATTCAATCGATAGTTGTCCAGACAAAGAACACTACAAACCAAAAGCTTGAACCTGCTGGTGGCGCTATAAGAAAAAGAGGCTCACCAAAGTCCTTAGGATTCATCGTCTGGGAACCATGAATGTCTGTTTTGTACCAATTTCATAGATGTTGAGACATTTTAGTCTGGACTGAAGTAGATGAGCAACAGACTGACCAACATTGTCATCAATAGAGCCATACTGTAAGAATGGCTGAATATTTTCAAGGTTAAAAGAAGTTATACTTAAACATGGCAAAGTGAAAATGAAATCAAACAGTGTAGTTCATTTACAGTAATCATAATTATAGCTTTCATGTTTCTGTAACACCCTGTGATTAATGACTAGGCAAGCTATACACTACTGACGGATAACCACCTGATCTCATGATGTGATCTCATGACATTTCTACTTGAGCTCTTTGTTAGCCATCAACCACACAGACTAAAAGTTAAGCTCTATGTTTTGTAACTTTTACATCAATTACTACATGATGAGTTTTTTTTAAGTTCTTTTCAATTACACATTTTAACTCTTACATGGAAAAAAAGAAAAATCTTGAATTCAGTTGTGATTCATATCCAATAATCACATTTTCATTGTCTTTATGTCCCTTCAGTGTGTCTCTCTATCAGCAATTTGTTTCATCTCAGATATTTTCCTCAACAGGAAACAGAGCTCCCCCCACCCCCATTAGGGACCAGTGTCTGGTTACCTTACTGTGTGTGTGCGTGTGCGTGTGTGCCTACACTAGTGTGTCTTGCTACAGCCCGGATGGTTGCAAGTTGCTGAGTAAGGGCATAGACCAAAAGAGACAAAAGCACATACACATATACACGCACATGCATAAGCATTCTCTCACACATACACAGACAAAGGAAGAGTCTCATATTACAATCATGCAGCATATTGTCAGTGATGTCACTTATCCTTATGAAATGAATGAATGAATGACTGAATTACTGGTACCTCCCTTTTTCTCCTCTCTCACTTCTCACTGAGGATTCAGATTGACTTCATTGGCACGCCTCTAATTAAATCCAGTATTGAGTAGAATAATTAAGAATGCAAGAAAAATAAAGAAAGTGATATAGTGTCATTTGCATTCAGCAATGAGATAGGAATAAAACTACATCTCTGGTATCTATCCTCTAAATCATTCCCTTGTTCACTCCCTCATTCGCTATTGCCAATACAATAAACACTTATTCTTTGACTCTCTAGTGAGCAGTAGAGGAAGGTTTCGGACACTTATGGTTCACCAACACTTGGTTTCATCACTGACAAGAGTACTGTCCAAGCCTCCAGGCATAGTAGCGCTGTGCTGGAGAACAGAGGCCACATTTGGAAATGCAGGTCATGTGACGCTCACTGGACCACAGGAAGTCAGCTAGCTCAGTCAGATAAGGCATTAAATGCACATGCAGTGCAAACACTGAATCACTGAACCTTGAGGAGGCCTAAAATGTTTTGTTTCCCTTTTTGCACTCAAAACTAATGTTGACATGTTTTATTAAAACTTCATCAATAAAAGAATAAATAAAAAAGGAAGGATAACCAGAGCTAACCAGAAATAGTAATGCTCCGAAGGCAATGTTTACAGTTAGCTATCTAACCTGCAAACTGACACTAGTGTTGCACTGTGAATGTTTGTTTGGTGGTTTGTTAAAACAAGCTAAGGTGTAGATAAGAAGCTAATGTGGGTTGTTGTTGCTGTCTGAATGTTAGTCTGCCTGTGATAGAGCAGTGATAAGAAAGATGTAAATATGGATAAACACTGATCTGATTTGGTGAATAGAATACATTACAAACATTACATTACATGAGAACTTACAAAGTTCAGCTGTGTTGATGCAAAATTAGAGAGTGCCATCATGAAACCAAAAAATATAAAATGACTATATTTCTTCCTTTTGGTTTTTTTTTTTTCTTAAAAAAGGAGAACACGACATATTGTGGAAGATATTCATACTGAAGCAGAAAAAAACAAGGACATTTTATTTGAGTCTGATTTGACTGAATCTATTGGAATCAGAGAAAAATAAAAACTTTAGCATTTTGAAGTGGAGCCTGCACACTCAAATATAATATATAACAAATACAATCAAGATTCTATTATAGACACTGACAAGATGCACTGAAGACATGTGTTTATATTGTCAATTAAATATGCTTGATCATATTTTTGCAGGCTGAGAGTGTTCTACCCAACAAAAATGTGATTGATGTAGTTTTTTCTGGTTACATCTCGTTGTGGTTGTACTGTAGAGATGAAAATGAAATAACCACTATGCAAAAACTAGTGTACATGCTACATGCTACACTACATTTGCCATTTCACTGAAGCAGTTTCTGAGGGCAGTAGTGTGTATAAAGCACAAACTCCATAATAACAAAATGGTGGGAATATAGAGCAATAAAAGGAAATTATGCAGTGATTTCAAGCACAGCTTACTTAATTGTCTAGTAACCAAGTAACCGGTTTGTTCATCTACTACCCCCACAAGCAGTTGCTACTTTGCTAAATTTCTGTCACCACTTATTTTGCAAGGTCACACAAATTAGTTTTGCTGAGTATGAGCAAGGTTTCCTGATCAGAAAGAAATGGATTTTCATTTTTTCTATAATAAAGGGGCTTTAGAGTAACTGAAATGGATCACATTTATTGTACAGGAGCCTAACATAAAACAGAATGGTCTGAGCTGAAAAAAAACTACATGAGAGAAAATTAATTTAAAAAGTAATCTGTTAATATAGTATTAACCAAAAGGATCAACACTTGTTTTAGCAAGATACAGGCTTCTGCCCCGTCATGTTCATAGAGCAGAACTGAATTGAATTGAGTTCAATGATGGGAGAGGGTGGGGGTGGAGAGAGAGGAGTGACAGAGAGAGAGGAAGAGAGGAGGAGGGGTGACTGGTGTGTGTGTGTGTGTGTGTGTGTGTGTGTGTGTATGTGTGTGTGTGTAAGAGAGAGAGAGAGAGACAGAGAGAAAGTGCATGCAGCTCTCAGTCATTCATCTCTTGGGGAGAGGAGAGGAAACTACAGCAGGACGGGAAAAGACATTTCTTTGAGAGGAAAGAAAGGGGAAAAAAATAAGTTCTGCATTCGATCTTTGACTTTGGAAGCCTCTCAGTCCAAACTCCATCTGCTGTATTCTTTTTCATCATCATTTCCTTTTAAACCCCATAAATACTGCACGGTTGCAAGTATTTCACATCGCTCCTTCTACACTGCGAGGAGATAATTCCACCACTTCTCCTTCTGCAACAACGGACACTTTTCCCTCAGTTAAAAAAAAAAAAACTTTGCCTGTTCTCTGACAGGATCCTTATATCACAAGCATCTTCAGCAACTTGAATGTCTTTACAACTTGGTCAGAGAGTCTGGAGCGCTTCGATGCGCTGTGCATAAAGGGACTGGTTGGTTTTTTGGGGAGGTAGAAGAGGAGGTGACCTCAGGAGGACGCACCAGGATCAGAGCTCTCCTGCAAGAGCTCCGGGAAGAGGAGGAGGAGGAGGAAGAGGGTACATCACACTGAGATAGAGCATCCTCCCAGCCGTCTTTCTCCCTACAAACACACATCCTTACAACAACAGGGCTACAGTAATCTTATAGAGAGGGATATCTTATAAGTATTTTAGCTAAATAACATCCTGCAGCACCAAAAAGAAAGAGAAGGACATCAAAAACGTACTTCATGAAGTAAAGTAAAGTAGGTCAAGATAAATTCACTACTGGTTTCCAACAATACTAAAAGTAATTAAAAAGGATATCATAGGAATATTGTAGAGATTTTTTTCTCAGAGGCACACGCACGCACACACAGACACCCAGGACGCCCCAGCAAGCCACTGCAGAATGGATCTCCCACCAATCAGAGGTAAGCGTAAATTCATTCTGCTGCCATCCGATCTGCTAATGAACTATTGATGATTTGTGTGACCTTGGAATGAAAAAGTTCCATTTGATGATGTAAAGAATTATTCATAAGGATTTTGCCACTTTGCAAATAGCCATTGTATCTTGAATTGGGATTTCATGTTAAGTTCTGAACTTAATATAAAGACAGTAGTTGGAGAGAGTCTACAGATTTCACTAAACCATATTGCTTTTTGTCAGTTTGACTTCCTTTTTTAGGGGGCTTCAGGTTAGGGACAACTTTTAGTTTTGTTCCTCACTGTAAAATAAACATCCTGGTAAAGTCCACAGCCATTTATCTTCTTACAAAGTAGCCAACATTTCTATTAAGATCACATACAAGATATGGTATGAACACAGAACAGAAAAGTGCACAGAGAAGAGGTTTCTCTATCAAACAGAGCAAACAGGTAACTCCAGGTGAAAACTGTTACTTCCCAACTCCTCTTAAGTCACAGGCGAGAGATGAAAAGGAGGACAGAGGGTGTCTCCTAAATATCTGGTGATCAAATTCCCCATTTCCACTTTTTTTGGATTTGTGTGTTCAATTATGCTGCTGGTGATTTGTTCAAATACATCAAATCCGATCGGATATGTTTCTGTTCCTGCCCTGTTTTCCATTTCCTGTCTTAGCTGTTGGGTTGGGTTAAATTTTGATGTTTCTCTTTGATGATTTTTCATGACACATGTACAGTATACTACACATCTGCTTCTCATTATTTTTGCTTAGTATTTTCTATAGTTGAATGTTTCATTGTATGCTTGGGTCTGTGGATGAGTGATGTGTGCAAACTGTAACCTCTGGTGGTAAATTAGTTATGCTAACAAATTATTAGTCTGCATATTATAGGCAAGTTGTCTTTTTTTTAAACCAACTTTTGAAGTAACTCTTAATTGACTTTTAAGTGAAATCACTGTCAGTATATTTCTGCAAACAGAACGGAGAGAAATAATCCTATTAACTGATTGTTAGGCTGCATATTAACATTGGTCTCAGTGTGTTTTAGAAGTTTGTGTGTGTGCGTGTATGTGTGTGTGTGTAACTGTGATGGGGACATGTGGGGTTGGGATTGATTGTCCTCAAGGTCGGATGCATAATGTCAATACCCATCTCCGCTGGGGTGGGACTGGAGGGGCGGGTGGATGAGCAAATGATGGGGCGGACTGATGGGAGGGAGGGAGAGAAAGTGAATGGGATGAGATGAGTGGTAGCATCAGGCAGAGGGATTGACCAGGGATGGATGGATGGATGGATGGATGGGTGGATGGGTGGAAGGGAGGGAGGGGACAATATGTGTGGAAAGGAGGAATATGGCGGATAGATGAACGAACGATGAAATGGATGGATGACTAGATGGATAGAGACAGAGGGAGAGGGGGCGGGGGGGGGGGGGGTGAATGGAGAGAGAGGGTTTTTATGTTGCAACAGTGGAGCTAATGCACTGACTCATGAACTACAAAACCCACAAACTTGTCGAAACAGACACAAAAGATTCACAGTAAAAACAACATGAACTCTTGACCAAATTTAGTATGACAGAAAAAAGGACAGTATGTCTTCTTTAAGGTATAAAAGCACAGTAGAGTACATATAGCTGCTTTGCCTCTGACTGAAAATAACAGAAGCTTTAGTATTTCCTCTTGGAATTACTCACTGTCCAAATGTTTGGGATAAATTAAAAAAAGAAA
Source organism: Scomber japonicus (assembly GCF_027409825.1). Lineage (NCBI taxonomy): Eukaryota > Metazoa > Chordata > Actinopteri > Scombriformes > Scombridae > Scomber > Scomber japonicus. The sequence goes on along the minus strand of NC_070590.1, from coordinate 8,294,669 downwards.
AATTAACTTGGTAATAAAAAAGGATGAACAACCAGTATGGCTGAAAAGACAAAGAACAGCACCACCTACAGACAGTCCAAATGTTATGTCAGCAGAGATTCTGAGAAAGATGATGCCATAGTTTTGCCCTCCCCGTTTGATTCACGGGGTGATCTCTGGGAAGTGCAGTAATGAGTGCAAGAGGGCAGTGATTGTGCAAATGTTAAAAGGTGAGGTTCCGCCAAAAGTCAGTAGATGTAACAAGAAAAAAAACAAAAACACTGTGAAAAGTGAAACTCCCAAACTCCTGCTTTTGAGTAAAATTTAAATTCATTGTTTTCCCATGGCAGATTAGTCTCATCTAGTGCTGAATGACCTACTTTATCTTTGCACATGGAGTAAGTTTTTAACAGTCAACAAACCTGTCCAAGAACCAACTTTCTTCGCTGACACACCTCCGGACAATGTAAGAGATGGGTCACGACCATATTTAAGTAAGCAAGATTAAGCCATATCATTTTATTTAATACCTATAACAGTGGCAAGCTAAAGGCTATTATACAATCTCTTATAGTATTTATCCTTAGTTATTTATGAGACTGTCCTGAGAGAAAAAGCAACTACCCAAAAATGATTTTGTTTTGACTTAGAGCTGCAGTAGGAATTATAACTCTTGTCCAGCGGGAGAAAAGGGGAAGAAATATTGTGATGTTTATTATATAGCCACAAATTCTGCAAAGAGAGGAGAGTTTAGGATGGCTGGTTGGGTCAACAAAACATCCAACTTCAAGAGATCACTGGCTTCCCGTTTCCTATCAATAGTCAACATTGGTTTCTTCTGACTGTAGTCACGATCAATCCCATTTTATGCTTTTATTAGGTAGAGACAACAGAAACATGACTAGGAATGAAAGAGAGACACAACAAAATGTCCTACAGTGGACTCAAGCTGGGGACGAAGTGGTCGGCATCTTCGTAATCCGTCTTTTCCTAACTCTAAATCAAGTTGCCTAACCTTACCCATTTACTAACCATACTGTAGTTGTAGTAGTCTCCATGTGCAGATATAGAAAAAACATAACAGTGCACATACAAACACATCTGTTGAGGAAAGAAATTGAAGGTAAAATTTAGACTGTTTCTAACTACATAACCTGAAGCAATTATGTTATAATTAACTGAAAACACAGCACAGAGAGCCTGTGATATTAAAATCTTTCAATGAAAACACTATGAAAAAAAATCCTCTGAAAATACTACTTTAAAAGGTCAGAGTTTATAGTTTTTATTAGTCATTTGCTTTGAGCAGAGATCATTTCCTACCCATGATTATACCAAAACCAGGATTGATGTCAGGAAAACATGATCTTATATCTTACATCCTTGCTTTTCATTTAGTCTAATTGGTTGAGTAGGTTGTTACATGAAATCTGATGTTCTTCAATTTCAATACATCTTCAGACAACTTCCTAAAATTACAACTTCCTCTCAAGCTCCCCTCCCATAGTTTCCTCCTCTGTAGCTTGTTTTGACTTTTTCCATTTTTATCCACGGTCTTCTACATCTGGCTCCACCACTTTCATTTTTTTATCCTTATTAGCGTCACGATCCCTCACTCATTGACTGCCTCTTCCCTTCCTCTCTTCCTCCATCCCCACTTGTTCTCCCCCCCTCTCACCACTTCACCCCCCCCCCCCCCCCCCTGCCTGGACTTGCTGGTCTGCAGTGTCTATTTCAGTCTTTCCGTTGGGGTCAGATTCGGCACATCCGGTATCTCATCCAGTTTATTGTCATTCAATCCTGCTGTGCTCCCGGAGGGCATCACGAGGAAGGCCCCTGGGTCTTAGTGCCTGACGGGCCTCACTAGCACACACACACACACATACTGTACACACACACACATATACATACACAAACACACACACAGTAATGCAATACACCCAGAAAAGCTGGCAGCACAGTAGTTAAATGTTTTGACCTCACAAATCTTCTGGTTTAAATATGCTTAAACATCACAGAACATAAAAGACTTAATTGAATTATATTGATTTCATGTGTTAACATATTTCTTCTATGATTAATTTTTTTAAGCGATTTTTGATGGCTTTGCACAATAGCGACACTCAGAATTCAGAATTTAAAACATGTTGTCTTTCATAGTGGATTAAAAAGGCACATCTCCGATTCCTACATCCTCAAACACCCTTTAGAGGGGACATATCATGCTTTTTTGAAATGTTCTGTCATTTAAATTGAATAAAAGAGCTAAACACAGACAAAGTTCCAAAACTTGAGGTAAACATATGTAAAAGATGCCTTCAAGTCAAGCCTTCAGCCTGCTCTAAATGCTTCCTTTCCAAAGTTACCTCTACATCCAACTGATCATTCATGCATGCCCAAAGATGGCCAAATGGACAAAAGACTCTGTGGCTAGGATCATTCACTCAAGTTGTTCTATGAGCTGTTCGCATTATCCTCTCGCATATTTTGGATTAGATTCAGGGTTGAACATACGGATGTATTTTTAAAGCCGAGGTGGAACTATGTAAAATAACAGTTTTGTTGTACTGGAAGAAGTCTTCATAGCACCACCTGTTAATAATGATTGTGATCCAACCCAGGCCTGAGTCATGCTGGGTCCAAACAATGTTCAGCATAAGAGGGTCAGACTGGGTCCTGTTGTTTTCCTGTGTTTTGCTTATCTCTTGTCTCTTTTTGAGAAAAAAAAAATAATGCACATACGGTTTCGGTACGTCTTCCACTCCGTAATGCTGCTACTGCTTCTACATTTTAATTTTTACTTTAAGTTAGTACATGACAAACTAGTGGTTATGAAAACAGATGATACAATACCAATAAACACATATCAATTAAGCCTCATACATGGTGGGGATGTAGACTGAATATATATTTTCACTCAACATCATTCCTCTCTCCCCATTAACTGACATCAAGCCTCTCTTATGGTCTCTCCTGTCTAACTTGTCCTCACTGTTATTTCTACCTCTTTGTTGCTAATCGTTTATAATGTTAGACATTTAAAGCCGTATTATATGTACTTATATCTTTTATTTTTTTCATTTTAGGGAATAGGAAGGTGGGTCCAAACTTTTAACTGGTACTGAGGAGTTAAAAGTCTTTTTGGGGTCTAGTCCCACATTGCAAAGTTACAGTTGTGCTGTGGTAACTCGGATTAAGTATTTCTAAAGTCCTGAGTATAGCTTAGTGTTTTGGTGAGGGTTTTTTTTTTCTTCTCACTTTCAAAGTTGTTAAACTAACTGGCTTACTGAATGCACTGAGATTAAATTAATATTGATCTTCTCTGCTGAAAAACAAGCAGATTTCCTAAAATGTGTTGCTTTTAGCTTCTTGTTGGCTTATTCATTTACTGTATTGGTCACTGCTAAGATTCACTTTTTTTATTTCTTAACTTCTTCATGTATGGATCCCATGTTCTCAGTATCGGAGGAGGTGATTTATTCTTTGTTGGGAATAAGATAAATGAATAGGAAACAAAGGAGGCCAAAAGTGAGGGGAGTAAAGGACAGAATGGCAGGGAGGGGATGAAAATGGAGAGTGAAGGGAGGTGGTGAAGGTGATGTGAGGGGACGAGAGGGGTGAGAGGATAGGGGGGAGAAATGAGATGAGGGGAGGACAGAGGAGAAGAAGACAGGAAAGGAGAGGAGAGGGCAACCCCTCCTCATTCCAAGGCGAAGGGTCACTGCAGTCGGTTTTTAAATAGCCTGAAAGCATGATGTCATTGGTGAGAGATGCAGTGATGCTCTGTCCATTAAACTCCATCGACCATCAGCAGGTCGAGTCCAGACTCAGCGGAAGTAAGACAGTCATGCAGTGGGCAGACAAGGGCCCAGCTCAGATAAGTTACTTTCTGCTTCTGACATCAGGTTTTTAAAGTCTAAATGGACCTTACAACATATATTATTATATTATTCAATTCTGACACTATCAGGATGGATGAAAGTGAAGTTTGTGTTTTTTGAACATTTTCTACAAAACAACTTTTAATTGAGTTGAGAGCAAAAAAAAACATGATGAAAAAAATCTATAATCCTCTTTCTATGGAATTTGTTTGAGTTCCTCATGCCTGTTGAATGTAGTGTGGTACGGGAGATTTAAGATGTCTACATAAAGCAAACAAACAAGAAAAATAGAAATAAAGAGAAATACAACACGCAATGTATAGGCCTATATCCTTTTTGTATGCAATTACAGTGTTAAATGAAAACACATACTATATGTTAAGCCCCAAGTCCATTGGTTTCTACTGGAAACTTAAACTGCTGTTAAATGTTACTCAAACAGCAGGAAATAGCACATTTCTCATGAGTATTAATGGTAGCTGGATGCTGTAAGTAGGATTGAGTCAAAATAGAACACTCACTCATATCTTTTAATTGTTTTAGCACAACATTGAGGTCTACAGCAAAGAGGAATATCAGTCCGTAGATACACACACAATACTTATTAGCATGATTAATCAGTTGTTAGGATTGGTCTTTTCATTGGTTTTGCTGATAACAAGAAAAATGGCATACTACTACCAGGTTTATCCTCACGTTGAGTCTACTTGGGACCCAACTTGGTCATGTAGTAGAAACAAACTTTTTTTAGGTGTGGCTTAGAATTGTCAAAGCAGAGGAAGGGAGATTATGATATAATTATTTATCAAACTATTGTGAATTAAGTTTTAAAGCTAATTATGCAAGTAATTACATTTAATATTCATGCAAATGTTCAAATGGGCTAAGCGAGGGACTCATGCTCTCATTTGTTTTTGAGGGATAATTTGCCTCGTTATGCCCAAACTATGTGTGTGACTTGACACATAAAAATGGAAAGTCACAGGTCAAAGTATTACTGCTCCATAAAGCTGCCCAAAGAAGTTATTCATATGTGACTCATTAAAGACATGTTCTAATGTATTAACAACAAATCATACACAGTTTTCACTATTTCCCAAACTGCACTGTAAGTCTGATTTCTAGATTTCAGGATGGAAATGGTTTCAGTTCGTGCATGCAAGGAAAATTAACTTGCAGAAACTTTCAAATTGCTTGTACAGGAACATAAAATGTGTCACCTTAGCACTGCAGCTACTTAAAGAGTGTCGATCACCTGTAACCACACCCAGCAGTGATGTCACAGAGTCCAGGAGGACACCTGTTCAAGCAAGTTTGTGGAGGTCAGCAAGAACAAGATTTTCATAGGTTTTCATTAAGTTAGTCTTTAAAGGAACCACTTTTAAAGAACTCTCTGGTGCAGTGCATTGACCACATCCCAACACTGATAGTCAGCTGCCAAACAACATTGCCAGAAGACCAGCAATAAGCTAATGGATGCTTCAAAATACTAAACTCACTCACTACTTTTGATTCAAAGTGGCCAAGTGATATATAATATGTGTGTGTTTGCAGTGTATTAGCATTCATTTAAGTATTTTAGCTCAAGTCTGAATAACATATCAACATTTAAAACAGATAATCCTCTATTTTTTCCATTTTGTACAGCTGATGCTTTGCAACATTGCCTTTTTAAAACTACTACTATCTGGTGTCTCTCAGTTAGACTAAAAAAGTTATGTGTCTGGTTTATTTGTAGGATAGAATAGTTAGCATTAACAGTGATAGCTAGAAAAAAAATAAAAGCACCTTAAGAAATTCAAACTCAGTACCTAAATTTAAATGACAAGGCATTTCTAGAAGTGCAGCACTGAAATGCAATAAGCCTAAAAGTGGAGACTATGGAGACTATGTTAAAAAAATGTAGATTAATACATTAAACCAAATATTTAAGAACTATTTGAATTCCCAACTTATGTATGTTTTAATATATGTATGTATTCTTAACTTAAATAGCTTGTTTTCATGTGTTTTCATTCAGTTACTGTGCTTCAGATGAAACCTGGCAGTGTAACTGGTGATTGCCTAGCAGAGACAAAGTGCATACAGTGTGTGTTTTTGTAGAAAAGAGTGATGAGAGCAGGAGTGTGTGGGTATGCATGTGTGTCCGTCCCAGGACAGAGTCTCACTACTGATACTCCCCCAGCACAGAGGTCTATCCTCAGGTTACCACTAACGGTCTCTTGAAACACCAGCTCACTATGACTGTTTCTCTCTGGTTTGCTCCACATTCATTTTATATTTTACACAAGCAATAGTTTGGAAATTCATCATAGAGAAAAGATAAATTTACAACAAACAAGTTACGTATTTGTGACACTAATTCTCTCAAACTCTTCTAAATTCTCTCTGTCTGTCACTAATACATTATATCATATGTATAAATACTACTTTATTGTTCCCTCATAATGTGATTGAGTACCAGCTTCAGACAGAGAAAGAGACTTAGAGGATGGATAGAAGCCTCTCCCATCCTCTTTCCTCTCCTCCTCTGAGCCAGATGGATTATCTACTAAATAAAACACTCATTGTGCTGCCGGCTGTGTTGGTTCAGTGTTAGCCATAAACCTGCATCAAGTTTCCCCTGAATGTCCGTTGCATTTGTGGGAACATCAATGATGAGCGGAGCGTGTGGTCCAAATATAAAAAGGATATGGAAATACAGGAAGGGCCAAAACAAAATGATCAATTTCAAGGTGTAACTCAGAAGTGGGGATTTTAAAACAAAATGTATCAGTATCATATTGACAGTGCTATAATATGGACTCCTTTTACAACATCCTTTTACAACAGTATAAATGATAAAAATAAGTCTGTAACAATGGTACAGTAACTTGAGGCCAGTTTTGTTTTTTTAGGTTTTTATGAGGAAACATATATGTCCTCATCTATGGTGGGTCTCTAAATCATATTAAAAGGCTAGATTCACAATTGTTCAGTCTGTCCATAAACAATAGTTTAGGTGCCCAAATCAACATTGGAGAATGTATTATTTATTTCTTGTTGAAATTATTCCTCTTGTTCCTACTTAGAGATCTCTTCGTAATGCACTTTCAAATGTACTTAAAAGTTTATCTGATGATGACAATATGAGGCTCCAGCTGTCTAATCAAAATCTTCCAATGTTACTGTCATTTCATTTTAGTGCCAAATTCCATTTTTTTTTGTAATTATCTTCCCACTGCAGCTGAACAGGAAAACGCTGTCTATTGAGACACAAAGAGAGACATTTTTACGAGAAGATATCCACTGACTAACTCTGACTCTGAAGACTCACGCTATCTTCAGATAAACATTTCCATTTTTAGATTTTGTCTTCTTTCACTTATATTGTAAGAACAGTTGTAGGGGATCTTCTAATGGTCACAGTATGAACAAGAAAAAAAGATTACAGCGAGCAAAACCTGTTATAATATTAATTTGGGCATGTTGTTTTAAGACAGACTCGAAAAATGTGAACCTGTCCTTTAAGTAGACGTTTAAAATAACAAGACTAAATAAATATGGACTTGTTTATTATAATACTACACCACCACACATTGAAACACTTGGCATAGAATAAACTCAAACTCAATGTCAGGTTTGTTTGTTTTTTCACTTCTGTGTTTCCCAGAAGTGAAAAAAAGTTCTAAAACCACACTGGTCATTTTTGACTATTTCTGAAAGTTTTACAGTATGCGATGGTTTAATCAGACAGAATATCTGCTCTGTGGTCTGCCTCCTGCGGCTCCTTCTACGGGAAGATGTGTCCATGGAAATCATGTTTGGGAAGTCAGCTACCCAGAATCCTCACACAATCACATACACATTAACACACATGTAACACACATACACACACACACATCCCCTTAGCTCCACTTGTAATGTGAGATGGGAGGGTGCAGCCCATCCCACCATCCACCATCCTCAAACACACACAGACAGACACACACACACACACACACCTCATCCCAGCTGTTGTTGCCAGAGGATTGATAACAGACCCTCCCCAGTACAGACATCCAGACAGATTGAGCATCACTACACAAAACAACTGCAGTCCTCAATGTAGCCAATCAGTGTAGCCAAATCAGGTCATGTGCTGACACAGACACCAGAGACATTGGAACAGACGTTATTTTTTCCTCCCTATGTCTGCTAGAAATATGGTTTAAAAAATAAAACTGGAAAATAAATTGGCATCTTTATCTATGTATATCCCTGCAAGGAAATATTTCATCATGATTTAAGCTGACATTTGACTTTCTTTCAGTCTGCAATTAGTGATTATGTTCAATAGCAATTACTGTGATGATTCATTTCTTTGATTAATCAATTAATGTACATGTTCCTAGAGCTAAAGATGATAGCTTGTTTTATCTATTTAACAGTCTAAACCCCAAAGAAATTCAATGTATACATTTCATTTGTATCATTTTGATCAGCATTTGATAGTCTGTTAGTTATTTTCTGTAGATTTGATCATTTCAACACTAGTTTGTTTGAAGTTGAGATTGAAGGGATGGTCCACGACATTTTTACACCGGAGGACGCCACTTTCTCTAACTTTTTCACATGACTTGCATTATTTGTGTCACATCGGGGATTGGCACTGGTTGGCTCAACCAGTAAGTAAATATGAGGTCATGGTAATGGACGGCAGGCCTCTTGTTTTTAACAATTAGATGGGCTGATAGGCGGGCAGAGTATGAGCGAGCTGCAGCCACCGCTCTGCCTGATGAGATTAGTCACCAGAACTTCTCCTCTTTCCTCGGACTAATTTGAAAATGCATCCTCATCTAACCAACCTGGGCCTCCTTATCTGCCGCTTTATGGCTGGACCTCTGGAAGGAAGGGACTGAGTGATAGATACAGAGAGGCTGGAGGGTACAGAGCCAGAATTTGTTCAAATGTCTCTCCTTGGAAAGCCTGGAGGACAAGTTGTTTTAGTTTTTTTTGTTTTTGTTGTATTTTTGTTTTTGCATGCTAATCACCTCTCCTTCCTTCCCTCCCAATGATGGATTACCATTCTTGGGTTTCATCCACCTCCTCCATCCCCTCCTCTAGTTTCTCTTCTCTTATTGCTTTCACACAGCATTTCCAGAGGCCACTGGTCTTTTTCTACTTTCGAACCAAACTGTTCATAACTAGACTAACACTGGGCAAAACTTTTTTTTCTTTTTCTTTTCAAATTGATTTTCAACTAGTACTTATTACATCAAATTTTAAAAAGTCTTAAATTAAGTCTTAATTTAATATTTGAAGACTTTTTAAAATTTGATGTAATAAGTACTAGTTGAAAATCAATTTGTTTGTAGCAGAAACTTTACCATGACATAGAATATATTGATATTGAAAATAACTATTAAAATCACTGGACTCACAACTGGGCACATATAACTTTTCAGGAGAATAATTCAAGCTTGCAGAAAGAAAGGTTTTTTTTTTTGTTTTTTTTTTTAAAAGAGCAAGCAGAAAAACACCTGGTCTAAAGGTTGGCTTTTTGTCAAAACCAACAAGTTCATATTCCTGTACATGTTGACCAACCATGTGTGAAGGTAAAAGTATGTATTCTGCCAACCACAGTTGAAGGTGGGGTGAAAAACCAGAGACACAATTATTCTTCAGATATGGGAATAGTGGGCTGCACTTTGACAGTCTTTGCTCTTAAGGCATTAATAATGTTACACTTGGTTTTACTCACAAAAAAACGAAACCGTGATGAGAAAAAATTGAGAATGAGAACTTGAAGAGAAGTTCAGGGTTTCAGATGTTCAAGAGCCGACAAGCACTGTGGTGAACGCATACTGATGAACGGCCACGACACTGTATTGCTTCAACCATATACTCCTGAACAGAAAAGTGAATAAAATAGAAGATATTTAACGGTTTCTTTTTGTTCTGGCAGCTCGCTGTAGATCTGAACTGCAGGAAAACAATCTAAGAAAAACAGATGAGGTCAGGAAACTTTTGATACATTAACAGTGTTTTTAGAATGAATTTGGATTCGCGTGAACGCGGCCCAAAGATGGTCATTTGCTGCTGCTACTCCTCTATCTAATCTCATGATCTGAGCTGCTTTAAATGCATTTCCATTTGGCCTCATTACTCTCCGAGAGGACCAGCCCAATGTGAGGAGTGAGCCAGCCATCTCTTCCCCTTGGCCACTTGGCAAGACCGCAGCATCTTTGCGTGTGTGTGTTGCTTAGCGTGCATGAGTGTGTGTACAGTATTTGTACATGCTGGTTGGAGATCATTTCTACAGTTTTTAACATACACATACAAAGAAACACGTGTTCTTTCCAAAAGCTAGTGGCAGATATCACAACATCAGAGTTAGTTTTTTCTTTTACCCCAGAATTCTGTCTTTTCATTCAGGGCTCATCCGATGTCCGACCAGGGAATCAAATCAGCTGCATATGCATTCAGCTACACTCGGATGTTTTATTTAATTTAGCCTCTTTTGCTCATGCATTTACTGCACTTGTAAGCAAATTTATAATACCTTTTAAAAATTTATGGTAAATGGTAAATGGACTGCTTTTATCCAAAGCACTTTACAATTTGCGTCTCATCAAGTCATTCACACACTCCAATGGCACTGAGCTACCATGCAAAGCTCTGGACTAACAATTGTGAGCTTGGTCCACAATTGTTAGCAGCACTTGTGGACTTGTTTTTGCAAAAGGATACTGACATGTGGACAGGAGGAACCAGGGATAGAACCCATTAACCCGAGCCACAGTTTAGTCTTACTCAGTACCCTGTTTTACCCAGCATTACAATCCCTCCCTATGTAGGTATAAAGGGCTCATTCTAAGGTGCACACATATCCCTATTTAAGGATCAGTTTCCCCAATTTACATAGATATTTTTTTTCTCCTTACCTTTACTAGTGTATGTACAAACATTCATTTTTATGCACTTTTACATTTAGCAATGGATTTTCCAAAATAAGGCATCTTTTTACTAACATTTTGGTCAGTGACATTAATACCTTCCTAGATAAACTAGAGAAACTAACCCATTCAAAAGAAAGTAAAACTATTAATGCAAAAACACAGTTTGTTGCTTTAACTGAACCTGTGTCTGCACTGTTCCTCTACAGTCAGTCTAACTGTTCGGCCTCACTGCCAGCCTCTCTGTCTGCAGGTGGGTTTCCTCTGTGGCAGCAGCAGCTGTGTTCAACAGATGCTAAATTACAGTGTGGACCTCATGGCTGTATCTTTCTGGCTCTGGCAGGCTAATAATAGCGTAAGCCTGAGCAGTGGAGAACCTCAGCGGTCATGATGACATGACTGATGGTTTCGTGGAGGCTGTGCTGCTAAACTCCATCTTTGATCAAGTGCTGCTTAAATATTTGGAGTAATATGTTGGCTGCTTCTGTTGTATACAGTGCTGTGCCCCCTTTCTGCCAATAATTGAGGTACAATTAATTTTTTTTTTCATTAGTACTTAATTTTATATTTAACCTCCATTTTATTTCACAAAATGAAGACTTTTTTTTTCACAGCAAAAAATCATTATACCTATTGATTATAATGACGAAGTACAAATACATAATTGTTATTTGGTAGGATGTTATGAAATTTGACTAAACTATTTTTGTGACCTGTGCCCTGTCGATTGGATTTCTTTGCTTGTTTGAAGCAAAGTAAAATTTTAAGTGAAAAACCTCTTTGATACCAAGCAGTTTTTGTGTGGTATGTTTCCAAACCTCTTCTGTCAATCAAACACTGGGAAAGACTATGATTTCTTCACTGGGTTTTCTGCTACTTTTCTGCTGCTACTAATTTGCTACTTTTCTGTATTTATATAGTGGTAAACTGAATACAGTATGGTTTTGGACTGCTGGTCAGGCAAAACAAGCAATTTTAAGATGTTGCCTTATGCTCTGGGAAATGTCCCCACCATTTTATGACATTTTATAGAGTATATGGTTATATATTGTGGTTTTACAGTATGTAGTCTGGATTTGCAGCTTGACATTATCTGAGGGAATCTGGAATAAGTTTCCTCACTGCTTTAACCTCACAATGACATTAAAAGGCTTGTAACTGTAAGATTGGCAAAATTTCAAACAACCCTAGTTGTGCTAGCTGCCATAAAGTGAATGCATTTTGCATATGGCTGTGTATTACTGTAAGCTTGTCTGATAAATGAATATTATCATTGTCTGGAGTGCTACTGGGGTGGAACCATCAAGTTCAATTTAGTATTACAAACCAAAGTCATTGTGTTTCTCTCTATGTGTTTACAGGTTTATCTGATGTGCCGTGAGCGTTGGGAGCACCTTGCCCCAGCCCCGGCCTGCAGCCCTGGTGCCACCCGGCTTGGCTCACCAGGATGGACCCTGCTCATTCCTTCAGGATGGACGGGCTGGACCTCCAGCAGGTCCCAGTGCTGTCACTCGACCAGATCCGTGCCATCCGGGCCAACAATGACTATGTGGAGCGGCCCGTGATACCGGAACCCGCATCCCAGTCTGTATTTTTTTATCCTCATGATGACCGTCATGGAATATACCCTCACCACCCCCAGACTTCCCTCCACTCTGCCATGCCCCGCAGCCAAAGTCAGCAGCAGCATGCACACCTGTCCCACCTGAGCCGTTCCAGTACCATAAGCTCCTCCATTTCTCGGACCAGTGCCACCTCAGACCAGAGGCTACTGGCAGGTCTGACACCATCTCACTCTGGCTTAGGTTCGGTGGTTCGTTCTCAACCTAAAGGAGAACTCAAGCCCGATGCCTCCCTGAGTAAAGGCCTCACAGAGGAGGAGGCTGAGCTGGGCCTTCATCTGTTCATCTGTGAGCAGTGTGGTCGCTGTAAGTGCCAAGAGTGCTGTGCCCCACGTCGCCTGCCTTCCTGCTGGGCCTGTGGACAGCGCTGTCTGTGCTCCGCTGAGAGTGCCGTGGAGTATGGCACCTGCCTGTGCTGTGTTAAAGGTCTGTTCTACCACTGTTCCGCCCAGGATGACGAGGATAACTGCGCTGACCGGCCATGCTCCTGTGCTCCAGCCCATGCCTGTGCCCGCTGGGGCACCATGGGGCTATTGTCACTCTGCCTGCCCTGCCTCTGCTGCTACCCCCCTGCCAGGCTGTGCCTTGCCCTGTGCCAGTGTGCCCATGACCGTGCCACGCGTCCCGGCTGCAGGTGCAGCAACACCAACACTGTGTGCCGCAAGATCTCTGCCTCCAACCCCAACCCTGGTCACCCCTCGCTCCGCAGCAAGGCCCTGGAGAAGCCGTTATGACAGGCCTGGATGGGGGCCAGATAAATCCGTTTCCCCTTCGCCAAAGCAACGCTGTCGCCAATCAACAGTGCCACAGCTGACATTGTGACGACAATGCCATTGTAACCCCTACCTACATACGACAAGCCAACCAACCAACCATGAAGTGTTCACTTAATGTACCTTGTATTTACTTCTTCTCCAGCTCAGGAGGGACCAAAGCTTTACTGTGCCTGTTAATGTTGGAAACGTAATTCCTAAAAAACTAAAACTCATCCTGAAGAAGATGAAGCTGTTGTGCAAGACTTCCAGAGAGAAATCACCTTTCTCTACCTTCTGTGGTGTAATCTGGACAGTTAAAATCTATTTATTGTTGTACCTCCTTCCCACCAAGCCTCTGCAAAGAGAACACACAGAGCACAGAGATGGGCAGTGGACCAAATCAGGAAGGAAAGACGCCTGTGGCAACGTATATGATCTACGCCAACAGAGTGTCTGTCCTCTAAAAAGAGGAAATCGGAAGAAGCGGAAGAAGTGGGAGATTGAGGACTTACACCACAACGGCATTCAGAAAGCTCCACAAATCAGAAGGAATGAATGAAAAAGGAATGAATGAAGAAACCAACGTTGTGCCACAGAGGATATCTGACTGGGACTCTGAGTAAAACACCCAGGCATAAAGTGAGAACAAAGACACTTGTAACACACCTTTAACAACAGTTTGACACCAAAAAAAGGGACCATGCACTGTACGAACTGAGTGAATTTCAATGCTATTAAGCTCATTTGTAAAGGAAAAGCACTGTGAGGTAGATGGACATTGTTTTCCCTGGCAGCCAAGAGCTGAATGGGGAATTATTTAACCGGAGGGAGGGTGCATCCATTGTGACTAGGCAGTGTGTGTGTGTGTGTGTGTGTGTGTGTGTGTGTGTGTCTGTATGTGTGTCTGTATGTGTGTCCTCCTACTGTACAACAACCTGTGTATGTAGAGCCTGTGTGTATGTTGTTTTGTCAGCAGAAGAAGCCTCCCTTGTCTTATTTTTAGCCATGCTGCTTCAGTGGAGCTCTGAGGGTCTGGTCGGGTTTCCTCCCGAAGTCAGTCTGTCGCCAACCTCCCTCCTCCACCCAACCTCCTTCATTGCTCCCTCTTTCCTTATCTCCCCCATTCTCCAATCAAAAGCTAGTTAATTGGGAGAAAATAAATAATTAATATTATGGGTGTGTCAGTCCTGTCAGTCCTAGTTTTTCAACCTAAAGCTAATGCAATAAGTGATTTTGCGTTAAACCAGCTCCTATGTCTCTGAGAGGTTAGGAGTAGTCCATAAGGCTCCTAAGCCACTAAGATCTAATCAAAATCAGTTGGCTGTTCCTGGAAACGTGCCTCATTGTGTCAGCATATTGAAAAAAAAAAAAATTAAATGAGGAGCTTTTAAAATGTATTGGCTACTTGTCAGGGTATTTTGATAGTGGTGACACTATACAATTGCCTCACCAACCAATCAAAACATTACAATTACCCTGGAGATATATTTTTGCACAACTCTCTGCTAGTTGGCCACTGGAAAAAAAATTGAAGTTAAGCAACACTGATGAACTTTGAATATCCCAGCAGCCTTTCAGGGTTGACCTCACCCATTCTCATCAACTTCAGAAAAAAAAAAGCATGCTGACAGGATGTCGTTTACAAGTGTTGTTCACGTGACAGAGAATGAACATTTTCCAGCAAGTGACACAGAAAGAAGTAATTTGGTCAGAAATGTTGAACATCTTTCTGTCTCATCCCCTGTGCGGGAATTCACCCAATGAAAATTAAAAAAACAAAACAAATTTAAGCGAAATAAAATAAACCAACCGGCAAAAGCTGGTTCGTGTAAGGCGCATTAATCCCACACACCCATATATCCCTCTTGCCTCATCTGTCTCTCCTCTTACGCTCAGAGGGCTAAAAGCCTCCAGTTCCTGGTCCATCGAGAGTTGATCAAACAGGCAATTAGCTTCATGATAGCTCTTAATGGGCCGGAGAAGAATGGAGTATGGGAGGGAGGGAAGAAAGGGACAGGATGAGTGGAGTTGTGGTGTTTGTCAGATGGACAGCTGATGGGGAGAGAGGGATGCTAGGGAGGAGAGAGAAAACAGATGTTGAATAAAGGGTAGGAAAGAGGAAATAAAGGATGTTGATGCAGCCATTAAGTCAAATGGAGGCCATACATGCTCTTAACAAAATACTTTTTTTTTCTTTGTTTAAAATGACTTTCTAATGAACGTATTCAACACTTTAGGTTTACAGTTCAAATGGTAAAACAATCACAGCTCATGGCTTTTCTAGGAAGAAAGGACTCAAAGTTTATAAAAAGAAAAACAACACACACACAGAGTGTCAGATGTGTGCATCTGGTGTGTATGCTTGTGTGTATGCATGTACATATTTTTAAGCGTGTGTGGGTGCGTCCATGTTTGGATGCACATGGGCTTTTCTGCGTGTGTGTGCATGTGTGCTGAGATGCGTCACCTAAGCACAGATACACTCACACACACTGACCTGATTTGTTAAATGTTACTTTGCTATATTTTTATATGTACATATGGGCTATTAACTGTATAACTATTTTTATTCTGCTTTATTTTGTTCTATGAGATTGATATTATTACCGCTGTTTTCCATTATAGTGAACATTTACTTATTTACTGTCCACTTGTGATCAATTCAGGAACGTTTGGGCAAACCTAACTTTGAATGAGGACTTCAGAAATCTGTTTTGCATCAATACCATTATGGCTGGGTTTTGAAATTTAAAAAAATGTGTCTGTATCACACAGAGTTTCAAAAGCTCCGCAGCTGATTGGCTGCCAATCAGATCATTTCTTGTTCCTTCTGCAGGTCTGAAAGAGAACAAAAAATGGGATTTGCCTGACAAATCTTCCCAGCTGTTGTATGCAGTAGAAAGAAGGATAACAGTGATGAAAAATTAACAATAAAGGCCTCTGTATGCTTCAGACAAAGTGCTACTCAAACCATCTATCACCCTGAAACACCTATTTTGACGGTGGAATTAAGAGGTTAGGTCCCCCCAATATTTATAACTTTCTGAAATGGACAATTCGACAATCACTTTACACAGCTATTGGCCAGATGTGCGTAGGAGTGGAAGTAGGCAGTAGGCAGGGTTTTACTTCTCTCTCAAGGTTTTTTTTTTTTTTTTTTTCATGCAACACTATGAATGCCAGAGATGGTCCAAAAGTTATCACTGGTCTCAATGCAATAAGACTACATAGACATGCAAAAGAAACAAAGTTCTTGTAAAGACATAGTGGGAGGCAAGGTAGGATTTTTGCCTTGCCTTTGAGTTTGTCCATCTGGAAAGGAAATAACCACTTGAGGATTCAGAGGTGGTCAAACGTCATGTTGTGAAACCATTTCTTTTAAAAGCATATTGAGGCCTAAAGTCTTTGTGTGCTGACAGAAACTCATTAATAGAGCATTGGTGCAGATTTGATGGTTGAAAGTAAAATGTTAACATCTTTTCCCCAACAGAACAATCAATCTATAGTTATTAATGTTAGAAAGTAATTAATGTGTTTTTTGTTTTACCCAAATGTTCTCAGAAACATTTCAAACGGGTGTCCTGATTGATTAAGACACAGTCAAATTTCTCATTAGTAACTTAATGAAGAGTGGTAAAACATGTTTTAATAGTTTTAATTTGTAGCTGTTTGTTTGCAAGATGTGTGAATGTTGCCCTAAAGGTTTCTGTGTTCATCACTGGTTTCACTTTGATAGATGGGTTGGCAACTGTGGAGGACACGCTCAATTTAAATTACGGCTTTTGTTTCTTTTTTAATGTTGCAACTTTCTCCACGTTTAGTGTTACCTATGACATTATTATTATTATTATTATTATTATCATTATTAATTATTATTATTATTATTATTGTTATTAGGAGTATTGGCAACCAAAAAACATAATCTATGTAATTGACACTAATGACACCTGGGTTGACATTATGTCCATATTAATGGTAATGAAATAGAGTTTTCATCCACACAAAACCAGCGTTTTCAAACACCCAAGAAGAGATCAACTGGATATGCCAGTTTCATGTTGTAGTATTGACAAGAGGAAAACTGGGCCTTCTTTAAAAAATGCTGATGTGTGTTGTCATGGGAGCCATTTTTGATAATTTGCTGGCACATTCTAACCTGCATGCATGCTCTGTGAATGACAAACAATGCTTCAAAAAGCGGCAGAAAACCACACGGCTAAGTTGATCCAGCTGCATTTGCACATGCCTGATTGCAGAAATTACTTTTTTATTCCTGGGGTGTTTGAAAACAATAGTGTGGATGGAAAACTTTCAAAATGAAAATTGGTTTTATTGCATTAATTGGGACATACGGTAGCCTCAGATGGGTTCTAGACAGACACACACACACACACACACACACACACACTGTCTCCTCTACATCGGCTGGATGACTTCAGTCAGATCTTGGTGCTTGTGGAGATGACTTGAGGAACATTTATTTGTACCCAGATTGTTTTCAGTTTGAGCTGAATGACGTTACTCAGAAAACCGTTGCATTTTTAAACTAATTATGTTTCATCTGTGTTCAGGCTAGCTTTAAAATATTTACAGTGACAGCTGTCCAATCATAACCTCTTTATTATGCAATGTTCTTTATGTACAGACACACACAGGGTGGTACATTGTGGGGTACGAGGAAAAACAACTTCCGATGATTCAAATGATAAATTAGTAATTTTGAGATAATGTTCAACAGTTTAAAGTTGATTTACTACCAGAGGTTTTCAACGTGAGGTAGGCCTCCACTGGGGGGCTGCAAACAGTTTCAGGGGAGGGTCGGTGAATCAAAGTGAAAAAATGACATTATTTGTTACATCAGTTATCAAAATGAGATCATGTAGAGTAGCCTAAATGTGTCTGATTTGGTCAAAGGTATAGTTTAGAGATACAATATTTTTCCCACTTTTCCAGAGTCAGAAACTAAACTCCTAAATGCTTTAGGACAGACATTTTTTGATGTATTTGGTGTAGTCTGAAGCTATGTCAAACAGCAATATTTGGCTATATAAGCTCAAATGTTGAGTGTGTATGGGATCAAATAACATAATCACGACTCCATAGAGAGGTGCCTTTTTCTAAGCTTTGTCTGAGTGGCTGTCCACAGTCTCAGATTTAGAAAACCCCTAATTTCTACATTTGGGTCTCTTCAGAGGAAGATATAATGAATCTTAAGATCTAACAGAAATGAAGAAGTACTACAATTTAAAATTTTATTTCAATATTTTAGGATTGTTTTGGGGGATTTATCTCTTGGTATAGTCACAAACTGCCCTCTTTAATCATTACTGATACCTCACATCTACTGACCATCCTGTGTATATCTGTACATACATTTGAAGAATACAATTCTTCAGCAACATGATTAACACTGCTGAAAATAATGATTTTCAGTGCTTAAAAATATAACTCTCTAATTTCAATATTTTCCAACATTCCTCCCGCAGGACCGGAGCTCATGTCAGGAACCTGTCTGTTGCTGTATGTACACAGGCTGCCACTATAACCACTACAGTTCTCCTCTTGTGTCTTAGCAAGCATTGCTTTTGGTACAAATTGGCATCTTGTATGTTGTAAAAGAATTTAAGGAGAGTATATGGAACAAATATATATAGAAATCTATCTAAAATGAATATATTATATATGGAACAATATGCATTTCACACTTTCTGTTTTATTGCTGACATTGCATCATGGATATTTATTTAAATGGTTGCAACAATAGCGGTCACAAAAAATCATGCAGATGGTGTTGATGAGTCAAGTATTTATTTTACAGGAGTCAGGGGAGATGAAAAGCACCGTTGTTGTAATTGTTGTTGTTGTTGTTTGTCTTTTGGTTTTGTTTATTTGTTCCTCTCGGTGTGGTGTGGCTGCTGCTACCCTCCTGGCTAAAGATGATCCAATAAAAAGGAGTTTCCAAACAGAACAAATGTGTGCTTCATGACTGACTGATTAAATGTACATCGGTGCATCTTATTAAAAAAAAGTGTGCACGACAATCATTTTCAGATGTTACATAATTGGGAAGTCCCAATCAGTTTTATTATTTATTTATTCAAATTATTTATATAGCACCAAATCGACAGAACTTATCTCTAGGCACTTTTCACATACAGCCGGTCTAGACTATATACTCTGTGTGTTTTGGCCACATCTTTAAGCCATTTAGTTCTGAATATGACCTGACGTTTGTTGTTTATTTATATAAATAATACAAAATATGGGTCGTAATCAGATCACAGTCAAAACACATCTAGTCCTGACATTATGGGATAAGCTTGGAAGACTGAGAATGAACACTCCTCTTGAAGCTAGTGTTGTTTTTGGCGGCCTATTTTTCTTTTAGTTTTAGTCTAGTCTTTGTGTCTTCAAGTTGAAGCTATGCAGTGTTTCACCAGAGAGCAGTTTATGACACCTTGTGTCATAAACAACATGTAGAAATAGAAAACAAGATAGTTCATAGTAAGATTGAGCATCAGTCTCAGCTATCTCAGCTCCAGTGAGTGGATGGCCCTCAGCACTCAAATCTGGTCTTCATAGTGAAGCTACGAGGTTCACACACCCTCCTTTTTTAAAAGGCAAGGCAGTTTTATTTATATAGCGCATTTCATACACAATGGCAACTCAATGTGCTTTACATAAAACAGAAAAACATGTAATTTGAGAAACATTAAAACATACAATTAACACCTCCCCCCCCCATAATAAAAACAAAGTACAGAAAAATAGAAAGAGAAAAATAAAATGCTAGAATTGAGCATTAAATATAAGATTGCAGCATAAAATAATAACTAGCTTTAAAATCATTAAAAGGACATAGAGTGCAAATGAAAGTTTAAAATGTAAAGTGCTTTAAAAGAGCTCAATCATAAGCTCAGGAGAAGAGAAGAGTTTTTAACCTGGATTTAAAAATGATTTCAGTTCTGCTGCTAGTTTGTTCCAGTTGTGTAAAAGCTGCTTCATCATGTTTAGTTTGAACTCTGGGCTCAACTATCTTTAAGATTTATTTATGGGCATTTTTACCATTATTTGACAGTAGGCTGGCAGGAAACAGGGAGGGAGAGTGGGGAATGATTTGCAGTAAAGATCCCTTGCCGGTATCGAACTAGGGACGCTGCCATTATGTGGCATGCGCGGTAACCACTCAGCTACCAAGCTCCTCATGCACCCTCTTTGTTGGTTTAAAAGCAGCTCACATTAGCAAGCCATCGTAGATTACACAACATAAGTATGAACGACAACTTTGGAAGTTCACATTTCTCCTCTTTTTGTAGAAACTAACCACCTCCACACAGCTCTCTGCATCATTGAAATACATTTACTGGGGTTTGAATTGTAATTGCTACAACTTGTTACTGAAAACAGTAATCACATTAAGCTCATACTTTATAACAAGTTACTAAGTAATGGGTTATGGCCCATCACTGCCTGTGACTGCTGGCACAGCTGGACCACATCAGTGAGTTAAATCATAGATGTATTAAAAGAAGTGGATACCAGACTGCAAGATGGAGCATGTGCCAAAAAAACTTTTCCATCATCCTGGATTGCTTCCTGGATTTTGCCCACTGTACACGAACCCTCATCTAGATGATGTCACACACATGGAAATATATTTTCTAGGCTCTGAGAAAGTTCCAAAAATATTGAAGCTCCATTGTTAAAAATAATTCACAATACAAGGATTAAAAGCTATCCAGTTGGTAGTTTTACAGACATCTTATTACAGACTATGAGAGAATGCTTTCTTGGCTGTAGGAGATTGTGGCCAGTGGGACACATTGGCAGCAACATTAATTCACCAACTCTTTTTATACATCCAAGCTGAAAATAAAGAACAAGGAACAAGGAACATAATGAAGTTGCAATAATAAAGTGTATAATAAAGTCCCTGCTGCTGGATGTGTAAATAAGTTTTCTTTTAATGATGTTTTAGTGCTGCTAGATAACACAACACAGGAGTCACTGTAGCTTTGTGTTATGACCATCAGGTGAGTATTTCAGATGTTGCAACTGGGGAAAGGTCATGACATGATAGTTGCCAAATTAAACAGAAATTGAAGCAGAATCTGAAAGTGATAATTTTCATAATTTAAATTTCTCTTGATTGCTTCCGGTAAACATCTCAAGTATTTAGCCATTTTTGAATGTCATAAATTGAACACTTTTTTTTGCTGACATTGTTAAAAATTATTTAAAAAATCAACTGTGATGAAATGTGGGTGAAGTCAAACAGCAGTTTTATAAATGAGACCACCTGGTATTCCACTCCCCTCACTTTACTCTGTTGGGCCCATAAATAAGTAATCAAGGCTGGGTCACACTAATGGCTTCCTAGATCAGTGAATACAGATGTGTGTTCATGTGTGTGTCTGTATGTGTGTGTATGCATGAGAGAGACATGCAAAAAGAGACGAGGAGGAGCAATTACTAGAGGAAGAAAACCGAAATGTGTGTGTGTGTGTGTGTGTGTGTGTGTGTGTGTGTGTGTGTGTGTGTGTGTGTGTGTGTGTGTGTGTGTGTGTGTGTGTGTGTATGTGAATGTGCAGCTTAGAGAGAGAGAAAAAAAAACAACCTTTCTATTCATCATCTCAAATCAAAGTGCATTAAAGCAGAGCTCTTAGCATCTTCCACCCTTGCATACTTCCCTCTGGAGCTACACAAATGCACACAATGTGGATGTACTGTATGTACTCCTGTTGACATACATGAGCAAATACACATACACAGTTAAGTGCACACATACTCATCGAAATGAACACACACTTTCTCATCTGTGACACAGAAACATTCAGTAGACCATGTGTGTGTGCGTGTCTGTGTGTGCGTGTGTGTGTTAAAAGTGTGATAAAGAAAATTAATAATGCATGGATGTTTCCCTTCACAAGCTTTTACCAATAAACCCATTCACCAGCTCGGGGGTCTGATATGAGAGTGCTGACCTAGTAGCCTGATAGTTCAACCTGCGCACAGACAGTTGCTGGTTCAATTCTGTAACTGTGGATAAAGGTCCATTTCGCTGACCTGTCTTGTTTTTGGTACCTGCTGCAGGCGATCTGCTGTCCCTGGCTGCCTTCCCTGGCCTCAGATCCCTCTAGTGAAATGGGTACACTATGAGCATAGGAGTTATTTTGGTCTCTGTCTAAAAGTAAAATTATGTTTTACATCACAAACTGATCAAAGACTAAAGATGAGTATGGATCTGACTGGCATTCAACACCAGCTTTTGGTGCTACAGAACTATCTTGGGCATACTGTACATTGGATTAGTTTAAACTGAAGTTACAAGCTAGTCTGAATCTACATTTGTACATTTTTGTCAGTTAATCCTCTCACACAGTGAACTGTTTCATTTCTGTAATGAAAAGTTATTATCGAGTTTAGGCAAACCAAAAATGTCAATTGCACAAGGGAGATAATTTGGATTAAATTCTGTATCTCAGCCTCAAGTCTAAAACCTCAAATCTGACATTTTGTACTTGATTAAAACCAGCATTTGTTGTTTGCTGCAGTTTTCCCAATAGGCCAGAATGCTGGGAGGATTTCCAGAGAAACAAAATATCTCCCTTTCTGAAATTCTTTGGAGTAGGGAGGAAGAAACATGTTGAAGAGACATGAGTCATCAGGTAAAAGTGAAAAGGAGTGCAATCGAAAAATTGGCATTAAGGAAAACTGTGTGCCAATAAGTACTGCAAATACTGTAGCTGAAAGTTGAACTCACAAGCCTGCAAACAGTGATACATTTTACAATGGACAGTTTAGGTTCAAATGTAATGTTTGCCTATGATACATATGTGGGTGTCAATATTAAAAAGTAGAGGTAACAATAAGTGGTATATCGTTCATGGAAATGATTAAATCAAGCTATGAGATTATATTTTAGAGATAAGTGTATCATTCACTGAAAACTCTCTTTCTCTCTTCCAGTGAAGAGACAGGCAGATGAGTGATGCCACTTCTAGCAGTGGCCTTTGACCCCACTGTTAAAGCCGTGGGCGTCCAGAGGTGAGGAGCCGCCCCCCACCCTGCTTGACCCCCTACCCTTGCCAACTTGTGCATTTTCACTGTGGCCCTTGTTGTTTCTATACAGGCGCTGTCCTGATGCGCCCTGGGAGTCGGTCTCACAGCCCTCAGAAACAAAGTTGCCTGTCTGTCAAACACCCATACAGCTGTCAATCACTATTTTTGTGTGTTTACACAGACGATCGTGGCACTCTGCTCCGTCACTGAGAGGAGCAAGATTGGCCTCACAGAAACTCATCTCTGTTTTATAGCTGTCAACAGGCAACCAAAAAAAACAAGAGAGTGACGCAAATGAAAGAAATGTCAGAGGTGAGGGTCGGCTACAGATCACTATCCTGGGAGGTGGTAACGACTTTGCTCAAGGACACTTCAGCAGGATAAAAGGTTGCTGACATTTTCCAGCCGGTAATTATTGGAAATGTTATGAAATGAGAGGTAAATGAGACTTGAAGTTGGTGATGAATTATGTTTCTCAAAAGGCAGTTAGTTTAGGTATACCTACTTTTGATGATGGAACAAGAAGCATTAAAGCTAACATAGTTCTAGGAAACATTAAAACAGTTTGTACAAATTTAAAACAGTTTCAAAGTCTGTGATGTAATGACCTAAGACACACAATAGAATTAGATAGCCAAGGTGCTGGCAGCCTGTTTGGAAAAGATAAGAGGTCATAGCTGTGGCTTTCCTCTGTGCGTGTGTGAAAACCACCAATAGGAAGTTGGGGATTTGCGTGGGAGGAAGAGAGGAAATGATGAAGACAAGGAGATATGATATGTTGATTCACCTTTAAGGTCATTTTCAATTTAATGCTGGATGTTAATGGGAGAATGATGTGGGAATTGCTTTCTCTACCATCATGTCAGTTTAATTATCATCTGCATCTCTTGTCTTGCATCCAGTTTCCAGCTCCTGATGCTGATGCCCGAAATCCAACTGTCACCCTCTGCGCCACTACCACTACCACTATCATTATGAGTGATCAAGGGGCAATGAAAAGCTTATTATATGGCTTATCCATGAACCCTGAAGAGCTCTGTGCTAAAATCCACTCCACATCCTTTCCTCACCAACATTTCAAAGGTAGCAAATTTGCAGCTTGATATACTGATGAGTCAATACAAACACAGAACAACGGGGTTCACCATCTTTTAAGTCTGACTTAAACAATAGTCAAGTGCTCAAATGAACATTATAATATTATACTTGTTCATACTTGTGATGGTGGCCAAAATCCAAAGTCCTGCTTCTGAGCAAGTTCATTTGAATGTAATATGGAGCATCAGTCAAATCATGCAGATATCTTTAAGCATTCGGTTAAAGGGGACTAGACTTTGATGCAACCACAACCTTGTTCTCATGAATTAATGAATTTATTTTTAGTATATCTAAAAGTAACATAGTTTTGCTTAAAAGACACATTACAGGAAACTTGCTAACCAACAAAACAGTGTAAAAATAGGATGAGATTGTCCTTGAAGAAAAATGACCCAGAGTGAGACATTTGCTTGGGTTCAGTTGACAAAGTTCTCTAAGTCATTATGACTCTTTCCATCGGGAGCCAAAAAGGAAATAGTGTGATGATGTTATAGAGCCACAAAGTCTGTCTCATTCTTGCAATAACAATTTGTGAGAAGTGATGTCCTGTTGGTAGTGGTGTCAGATCAGTAGGGCAAGAACATAAGTCTTATTTTGTCATTTCATTTGTAAGACTAATCATAACCAATGTGAAACACAATTTCAAATGAAACTGGTTTTGGAGATTTTATTTTTGTTAAAAAGAAATGCATAAAAAAGACAAGAGTGGTGGAGGTTCATGGAGTTGGACTAAAATACAGGAAACAACTAGGAAAGAGGGATCCAGGGAGCGAGGGAGGGCTTCACACAGCAGTAGGGATGGGGGAGGGTGGGAATGTTATCTGCAGGGGTTAAAAGGTCAGGAGAGAGGTTTCAACTCACTTCCTGTTTCTGCTGCTGGGATGACAAAACTCCTCTCCCAACCCTCTGGAATTCAAATCCATCCCTCCCTCCCACTCTCATTCTTTCATCCCCTGTCCTGTCTTCAACTTTTTTTTCCTCACTCTTGCAACTCACAATAGCTTGGGCCCCATATATTTTCATGTAAATTATTAATTAGAAGTGCTGAGAGGAAACAGCAACATCGGATTAAAATGTCCTTGATTAAGTAGAAACTCTTTCAGGCCGGGCAAAAAGCAGTTGTAGTTGTTGCTCCTAACTTGAAATATTTTTGTTCACTGACAAATCAACAAGTCTGATTTTAGAGCCTGACTTTGATTTATGAGTCCACTGAAACCTCCCAGACTTGTCACTGGGATCATTTCAATTTGGTCTACTACATTTTTTTTGTAGAATATCAAATAAAAACCTACTTTAGCTGACACCAAAGTATTTCTGTCCAGTAGTTTTGCGGATGTTTGTTCTGACCCAGTGGTCAAAATGAGCAGTTGGCGTCCACTCACAGATGCAGCTGTGTTCAAGGACTAAGATAAACCATTTGGTTCAAAAATGTTCCCACCCACTTTAAAGGCACATTTGAGACTCCTTTAGTTTGTTTCATTTAGTCAAGTGAGAGAAATACCAAAATGAGGTGTGGTTCGTTAAAGAAAGTAATCCCAATGAAACAACGTTAAAAACTACAAGGGTTTATGAGGCTGGAGGAGACAGATGTTGACATGATATTTCATCATCTGGGAAGTAAAATGAGGGCATGAGGAAGAGGTAAATCACATTTTTGTACCGGATGTGTTTAGATTTTTCTCACTGCAAAAAAAAGGAGCTCTGCCAAACGAACAAGGTGCTTTTTATTACGTATGATTTTTAGTCACGCTAGCAGCGAGGCTAGGGACGACACAGCAGGGCAGTTAACCAGACTGAAATATCTCAACAAATATTAGATAGATTGCCATGAAATTTTGCACATACATTCATGGTCCTCAGAGAGTGAATCCTATAGATTTTGGAGAGGAACCCTGCATAGTGCCACCAGCAGGTCAACGTTTCCACAATGTTTGCTGTTAAATATGTAAATATATTAAGAATTCTCAGACAATGAAATACCTTCATGAAAATTCATAATTCCCTATATTTTCCTATAACACTTCACAAAGCTGCAAGTGTGACTGTAGATTCTTAATCTTGGTTCAGAGTCAGTGTGAAACAAAACTCAACCCTATCATGAGAGAAAAAAGCACTGATACTGGACAATTATGCCAAAAGTCTAGAGTTATGTGATGTTAACACTGCCATCACCAAGACAGTCTGACAAACTTTTGGGTTTTTTATAATGCAAACAACTGCAAATAAAAACTACAAGCCATTCCTAGTGCCTAGCCTAGTGGAACATCAGGCCTCCATGCTCAAATGAGAGAGGAGAGCAGCATCTAACAGGTGGACCATTGAATGCAGAAGACCACCATAAATGTTATAACTAAATTTCCAAGAGCAATGTTCATGTGCCTAAAATCACCCAAAACAATACGCCAAAATGACTGCATGAAACAGACTTTCCCACATTAATACCCTCAGGTCAACACAATAAGATTATCCCATATAACCACATGTCACAGGACATGATGGCAAATTCATGATGACACTTTGAAACAGTTAAGGGGAATGCCCTGCTATAAATATTACAGTCTAATCTCACAAGTCTGAGGAAAATTAAATTAAATTAAATTAAAAAACAGTTCTGTTTACATTTTATTTTTGATGCTCCCAAAATCTTGATTTTCCCACGAAATATTATATACTCCCAGGACTATGACACTTTATATGAGAAGTACACAAGACAGGAAAAATAATTGTTGAATCATTATTACCCAAGACACAGCTGAATACTGTAGGTGTGGGAAAAGAGGGGGAGAGAGAGGAGGGGAGCACAGGAAGGGAGGAGGAGGAGAGAGGGAGCAATGAGTACAGTTTTAGAAGTAAATATTCCATCCATTTTCCACAGAAGTGTTATAAATTTCTCATCCACTTGGGTCCGTCAAAAATGTATGACCACATGGACTGTGTGCCGACTACATAAGACATCGAACATGTATGCGTATACACACCCAATGTGGTACAGGCCTGTACACCTGCTGTTTGCCCTGCAGTTCTGGAGCCAAGTAGAGATTTATTAGGTGATCAGACCAAAAACAGTACTACTTTAGAGAAATGTGAGGGGTCTGCATTGGTTTGAGTGATAGGTCCATGAATTTGAAAGCTTATCAGATGCCAAAACACTGCAGACGGATATATAAAAACACAATATAGAATTTCACAAACCGTGGATGGTTCTCACAACAGCAACCATTTTATCCTCTTTCGCAATAGTCAGTAGGACATTAAAAATACTTAAATGTTACAAAATAAATGTAATTCTGCTTTATGTTTTTTATTGGCCGAGACATTGCAGCAAAATACATGGTTTCTATTTTTTGCCACAGCAATGATTGAATTTAAACAAATAAGGCTTCACAGACATATAAGGCAGGGGAGCACTGATTTCCTTTTGTGATAAATGACATTCAATCAAGCGCTGAAATATTTCCAAATCATCTCAACATACGTCTGTTTGCTTAACCAAGGACTTGCAGCATGCCATCTGATGTCCTTGAGGGACCATTACTCATGTCTCAGTCCATTCAAAACACTTACATTACTGCTCAAAACAGTTGTATTTAGAGAACACAGTGTATGCCAGCTTATTTTTGTGTGCTAATGAAGTTTCCATGTAACAGTGACCTAGCTGACAAAGATTAAAGCAGGTTTGATTCACTGGTTCAAACAAGTTGTACTGAGATGACCTTGAATCGAGCTGGAAAAACAGAAAAAAATGCAGTTTTAAAAACTTGCTGCTTTGAAATGTGGCCTATAAAATGCAAAATTTGCATGATTTGTAAATTCACCATACGTATGATTCTTTATCCCGTAATAATGTTTAAACATACAATTTATTCTATTCTCACCTTGGTAAAGTTTAGTTTAAAAGACAAAGTTAAATTCTCAACTTGAATTCACTTTGGGTGTTTTCTCGTCATCTTCTGTGAATCTTATAAGAGTACAAGCACGCAACCTAATGTAGGTCATGACCAGGAGTTCACAACACACATACACATGAACACAGACCCCCATGTGCACATGTCATAAATGCAAAAACACGCACACACACACAAACGCGCCTACACACACACACACACACACACTTTCTGTGATTTTCAATAGACTCTGTGCATCCTGTAGAGAATGCAGAGAGGAAGTGATTGAATAATTCAGCATATTTCCTGAACAGTAATGGCCTGCTGCTGATGGTGGTGTGGTATTCAGCGATGGGGTTAAGTGCTGTGTGTACTGAGCCAGCCATGCAACCAACCAGCCATTCATCCTTTCATCCTTCCAACCATCCATCAGGGTCAGGTTTGGCCTTAGTTTATTTACAGCCTCAGAGCATAAAAACTGGGATATCATGTAAAAGAAAAGTTCTCAAACTGAGCAAAATACTACAAAAACAAACAAAACACATTCAATGAAATTATGTGAAACAGCAATATATATATCTATGGCTTTGTTTGTGTCTTCTACTCTCTCTTTGCTGACAAAGAAATGTATCTTGTTTAACCTTTTAACCCATACATCTGTTTTAATTTTAAGTAGAAAATGCATAGGCCACATACATTTTATATAAACATGTATTAAACATAAATACATTACTTGTGGAAATCTGTGCCTGCATGCACACATTAAACTACCCGATTTAATAAATTATAACTAAGAGTAATCACTGGCTTAGTGGGATCTTAAATGGACCTGTGACGACCTCTTCTGACCCCCTTATGAGCTGTTTGACTGCCAGCTGACTAGAAGCATTCAATCATTTTTATGCAGGTATTGTGGCCATTATACCAAACGCATCTCAAGTTTTTGATAATGTCGATTTAACGTTGATGAAGTATTAATGTATGTGTTTATAAGTGGTGTCCTCTTTGCTCCTCTCAAGTAGTAATAAACAGTCAATTGTTAATGTAAGTATCTCTACCTGAGAAGCCATCAATGCCACATACCTGATACAACATCAGAGAAAAAAGAGAAAATGAGACATGAAAGTATATTTCTGAAAGAACATGCTTTATGTCAGCACTGTGTTTTGGCTCAGTATTTTGGGACAGGGCGGGAAATCCACAGTCCTGGGTGTATTATATTTAGAACTAGCTGTCTGGTCCAGGAAGCCGGATGAGAAAGGGGGGTGGTTGTTAGATATTAGTGAGCCTTGTGGGACAAACTGGGGTTCCCACTTTCCCACAGTCTGAGCTGGAAAACGCTGGATGGAGGCCCTGACAGCTGGTCCCACTAAGGACCCTGGGTAATGGACTGCCCACTGCCTCCACAGGAAAGAAAGGTCACAGTGCAGACACACAAACACGCCACCGGACCAACACACACAGGTCTCATAGCCTTCATTTATTACATGGTTCATAATTAACAAATCTTTCAGAAAATCAGCTGGTTGTTCATCTTAATGACACCGACGCCGATGTCAGTCATGTTTGTTTAACCTGTGGAAGTGGTGGCCTAATGTGTTAGTGACAGTTTTGTCCTTTTAGTCTTTAAAGCTGCAATAATTGATATTTTTTATATCAATGGATCAAATAACTACTTGTATATGAAAAGGTCATAGTTATGAACCCACATAAGTCTAGTAGGCTAGCATTGTTACTGTTTTGGTTGATTCTCACTGCTCTCACTAAACTAGCAGTATTAAGTATAAATTCTGCAGATAAACTCACTGCAGCACCATTCACTTCTGCTCAGCACCAAAAAGCATATACTGGAAAAGTTATCGATTAGCTGGGGAACCTAGCATGTATCGGTTAAACCAGGCCAAACCAGAACCAAAAGGAGAGAAGAGGAATACTAGACTTGAATTCACCAGATGGTCAGAGACACAACTCTAAATCAGTGATAGTGTTTGCTCCATGTGTAAATAGGCGACTCTTTGCAAACAAGTTCACCATACAAGATGATAATATGTCAATGCTGTGTTTATAGCTTGTTTCCGCTGGCCCCAACCAGCAAAAAAAAACCCATGCAAGTTTAAAGATGTGTTTATTATATGGACACGTGGTTTAGAAATGGTCTAACTAATCTAACCAATGTATCAGGTTCTTACTTTTTTTTTTTTTTTTTTAAAGCTCTTCATCTGAGCAGGAAAAGTCCCTGTTCTCAACCTTAACAACTGCCACAGCCTTTCAAGTATCATGCTGATCTCAAAGCCCCAGAAAATGAATATCATATTGTTTCTTAAGTATATTTAAGAATCCAACCCTAATGTGCTTCATAATATGTTTGTGTGCCTTTATCAGATCTGATAGTTGCCACATAGCAAATACAACCTGCCAAAAAACAATCACTAAATCCTGATAGGTAGATTGATGTGCATGATGAAACTTTTGTTTTGTTTTTTTAAACACAGGCAGAAATATTTGTGTTCCAACTTCAGCAGAAAAACACAAGTTTCTAAACTGATTCACTCTATTTATATGTGCTGAAATAACAAGGTTACATCTTTCTGCAGTAATCTCATTTACATACTGTCCATATTCTCCACAAATCTATTTCACATTCATAAATACATCATCAGTCATTAATAAATGTTTGATTTATCCTTAATGAAGTTGTCAGAGAGCAGACAGAATGTATTATATGTGTTAATGGAGAAAAGTGATTCACAATCTCAATATATTATGGTCCAGGAGAACATTTTATAGAATGTGAGGAATATAATAAAATGTTTGAATGGTGATTTTTGAGTTAATATATCAGATGCACGAAAAATCATACACTTTATTTCCATTTTTGTAAATTCTGGGTCATATTAGGAAAGCCCAGTTAAAAGAAATGTGTGCTCTCAAATGTAAAAAATGGGTAAAATTGGACACTGAACAAGATGTAAAGAGAAAAGAGAAAAAGTCAAGTTTGGATAAATGATTCCAACTTTTAAAAACAAGTAATTATAACATATTATATGGAATCTCTCTCTGAAGGTATTCAAAGTCCAATCAAATTCTTGTTCTTCATTTCCTCTCCCATAATTCAATGCTCTTATGTTATTTTTCATGTTCATACTTCTCATCAGACTGTCTTCATGTAAACGTTACTATATCTTTGTCATAGAATCCTTTTTTTGTCTTCTTCATCTTAATGTTGTCTCTCTATTACGCATGAGAATTGCTAAAACGGTTCAAATATTCAACATTCAGTTAAAAATCCCAAAACAACAGCTATTTAGTCCACTCTTATGCAATGCTAATTGTGTCAATGTCTAAAGATGGAGACTGGAAACACACACACACACACACACACACACACACACACACACACACACACACACACACACACACACACACACACACACACACACACACACACACACACACTTTTCTTCCCACAGAGTTCTGGTCAGGGAGCACAGAGGGACTGTGGGAATCTTTTCTTTGTGTGCCAAATGTATGAGGAGTTACAGCAACACACACACACACACACACACACACACACACACACACACACACACACACAAATGTATGCGGAGTCACAGCAACACACAAACACATGCGCACACGCGCGCGCACACACACACACACACACACACACAAATGTATGAGGAGTCACAGCAACACACAAACACGCGCACACACACACACACACAGTATTCTGAAGAGAGACATGCAGTCTTTTAATTGAACTACACAATGCTAATCAATTGATGTATTACACAGTAGTGTAATTACCACTTGACAACTTGAACATGTCAGTCAGTCTGGTGTTTGAGATGTTTGAAGTTCCAGATCAATTTGTTAGTTGAACAGCTACTATGGTTGAAAAGCCAATAAATAAATACATTTAAATAAATAAATAAATAAATAAGCCCATTGTAGGTTTGTAGCTCCCTCATGTGGCCTTTAAAGGGTACTTACAAATCACTTTCTGATGTTGACCTATGTGAATTGGATGTTACTTTTCTCAATTAACTAAGAAAAATATTTCCAGTGAGGCAACTTGCATTTTAAAAAGATATTTCATTTATCAGAAACATGAGACATATTAAGTCTGACTCTATTATCATTTAATTTTGTATTTACTGTACTACTGCATTCATTTAGCCACTGACGAAATTCCAAAGAATTCTAATAATATTGTTGTTGGGGTAAGTTAAAATTCAATTATCTTTTACATGTTTATATTTTCTTTTCTGGAGGTAAAACTATCATTAACACGGTCAAATATTTCATAAGGCAAACCAAAAGGTGACCATCATAAGAACTCTGTCCACATGTGCAGTATGTCAGTCTAATAGTTTTTCTATCTCTGCTACTGTGACTGCACAATAAAAACACTGATATAGGAGCCAAACAAACAACATTTTTAACCCATTTTCGCAAAAACAAGACGACAGCAACATTGCAGAACCAAAATATCATATAGCAAATAACATGAAACACAAACAGAGACTTTAACATGGTTACAACAGAAGGCATTGCTAAGGCTGCAGCTAATGACTATTTTATGGTGATTAATAAACGCCTGGTCAAATATCCAATTGGTCAATGCAACTGATAAATATCCATGTTTTTTGTTTGTTTGTTGTTTCTTCATTACATTACACAAATCTTCTCATCAGCCATCTCTGCCTTTAAAAGGTAAGAGGAAAACAAAATCCCCACTTTTGAAAATTACTGCCTTTGCCACTATCTGTCATCCAACCGCTCCTAAGTAGTCATGACAAGTCTATGACTGTGTATGTTTGTATATGTTTTGCCTAGCACGACTAGATAGGCCTAACACCTGAATCCTACAGTAGTGACATGGCGTGTTAAATACAACAGAAAGTGTTTCCTACCTGTGACCCATGATGTCCAAAACGTTTGGAGGAAGTGACAGTCTGTAAAACTTTTCCCGCTAATTAAAAGTCCAACACTGACGTTTCAGCTTCGTTTTCACACAATCAGTTCATGGTGGATCTGTGCACATTTTCGGAAAAATTGAGGTACAACCAACAGAGTTTGCGTAGAAGCTGAAACTCCGCCCATCCACACACCTGCGCACACCTGGCCAATCACTGCGCAAAATATGCTTGCTTTCTATAGTCTTTTTTTCATAAAGCCATGTAAATACTGAGATGAATTATTTTGTATTTTGCCACATAAAATAAAAGTTAATAAGGTGACTATGTTTATATGTTATCAAATTAATCATTAATTGTATTGTATTGAATCATAATTGCATTATTATTTTTAATAATTCCTTAAAACTTATATTATTATTATGACTTGCACATTACCATACTTTTTATACTATGAACACTTGGTCATCACTTGTCAACATAGTCATTATCTCCCATTTAAATCTTTAAACATGTTTAAACTTGTTTAAACATCCCTTTTCACTTAGAATTTCTCTTTTATGATGACTTAATTTTTGTGTATATTTTGATTCCTTGTATGTTCAAATGTACTTGGCAATAAACATTATTCTGAATGAAATAAATGTGTGTTTTGGCTCAGTATTTTGCTTGCACTTTTAATGTATGTGGACTCATAATAAAACTTTTGGCCTTGGATTTTAGGCTTTTTAGTGCCATTAAAGGAAAGTTCAAATGCAAAAATATACTTTAGACAATAGTGTGCTTCCAGCTCTGAGGTAACAGTTTGAGGAAGGCCATTTCCTGATTCAACATCCTTAAAGAAATGTTTTCCCCAGTTTGATATACAGGAACTTGACAGGCCTGCACATGGCCCTGACCTCAACCCCATCTAACACATTTGAGATGAGATGAGCGCCAACTGCGAGCCAAGCCTCATCACTCAATGTCAGTGGCCAAACTCACTAATGCTCTCATGGCTGAGTGGGAGCAAATCCCTGTAGCCAGGTTTGAAAACTTTCCCAACCTTTCCAGAATAGAGGAAGCTGATGTAGCAGCAGGGTAATGCATGCAGGGTTTTGGCATGAGTT
Organism: Scomber japonicus; assembly: GCF_027409825.1. Classification (NCBI taxonomy): domain Eukaryota; kingdom Metazoa; phylum Chordata; class Actinopteri; order Scombriformes; family Scombridae; genus Scomber; species Scomber japonicus. The sequence continues at coordinate 8,260,443 of NC_070590.1, read as the reverse complement.
ACAAATATCACATACAATGATAATTTTCAACTTACTTTATACAAAGACTTTATGAACATAAAGGTATCAGATTAATTAATTTTGATTTGGTCATAAATAGCCAAAAATGTGTGACCCATTATTATTTTGATCATGTAGTTTCTTGCATGCAAGCATATTCATTGCTATCAAATTATGCTTATTTTCTTTTTGATATATTGAATGATATTATACACACCAGTTCAAGTTTTAAACCATGCGACTGCAACACCTTGCAGTGCTGCTACTGCTTTAAGAGGGATTAAGGATGTTTTTATGAAACTTAAAAACATCAATACTGATCATCCCAGGTCTTCTGTAAAACCAAAAGAGCAGTAAAGCGCAAGGAGCACAAAAGTTTATTTCCTTGCCTCCATTCACAGCAGAGCTGTCCTCATCAATAATAAATAGATGCTCTACTTTCTACAACGAGTTTTGGAGGGTTGATGGGGAGGAGGAGGAGGAAGAGGAGGCCACCAAGGGCGAGAAAGAGGAGAAGAACCAGGAGGACGCAGACAGTGCAGTTTACCTCTCACAGATCATCAGACTAGCAAAGCAGCAATAACATAGAACCACTCCTCTGAGCATGCTCAGTGATGCCTGACACAGCTAATCTGCACAGATGGTTACAGAACTTGTCATCAATGTTTATATTCCTCTGACTGATTAATAATGTTCGAGTTAGGTTAGGTCACTTTTTATTTTTGATAAAACTGCTGGTTATGTTGTTCTTTTGTATATTTTAATAATTTAATTTGTAATGTACTTTAAAATAGCAAACACTGATAACCTTGTCATACGTAAATGTCAATATATTTAGTTTACATTCATGAACAAAAATTAATTAAGGCTGATCTGAAATTAGATTTTCAATTGACCTTGAATCTCAATCAGTTTATTTGACCCACTAAGATTATAAAATGTTTCAAGTTTTTGTTTTAATATGGTGATGTAATGGATACTACTATGTAATAGGATAAGATAACACAATACTATGTAACACATAATCTTTTTGCCTTTGTTATTTGAGATGTTGTTCTGTTTATTTTTGTTCTGTGTTGAATAAAGTCAGAATAATAAACTTCAGGAAAGGAAGGAAGGAGAAGAGGGAATGGAAAAGATTTATAGGAGAACATGAGGAAGTAAGTAAAGGACAGGAAAAGAGATTGGTGGAAGGAGAGTTACATTGAAAAAACAGGTGGAAAGGAGAACTTGATAAGAAGATAGAGAATGTCAGGACAAACCACATATACAAGATGAAAAAGGGCATAATAGAGAAAAGGAAGAGGTAAAGAAGGTAAAACAGGTGGTAGGAAAAGGAAACAAAGAGGTATCTGAAGAAAGAAAAGGGCAAAGAAAGAGTAAGAAGGGAGGATGTGTTTTGGATGTGTTTTGGAGCTGCAGAGTGGATTACTAGGGGTGCAGCACCGGTTCTGACCACAGGGTGTCAGTATTGACGCACTGTAATGATCACTTGATGGCAGAGTTGCAAGGCCTCCCTCTGGTGTTTTCAAGAGTTTGGAACCGTAAAAACGACATGACACAAAGAGCTTCAGACAGTCTGCTTCAAACCTGCTACCCACAGGGAGCTCCAGCTACAACAAGCACTTCCTGGCTGCAATTTTGATTAAATCCACCTGTGCAGACAGTAACCTTTTAAAGGTCCTGCAGGGGAAGACTGAGTCAGCACACATACTGCTTTAAGAAGGCATGTTTCACTCTGTTTCACACATTCACACCTGGGGGCTGCTCAGTGGCCTCTGTGGAGCTCAAGTGGATATATTTTGGGTTCTCAGTGGGTCCTCAAGAGAAGTTCTTTAAGGGAAGATCCAGTCTCCAATACTCTCACGCTAGGAGATCTAATAATCAATTTATGATATTTGACACAAAGACACCAAGAGTTATTTTGGGATGAAGAGTTGTAATATAATTTGATTTTTTGTCCCATTTTCTCCAAAACCTGCCTTTACTGTATCTTTTTCAGTGATTTCATACCATTCCCAGAATGCCCCTACAATCAAGAAATAGACATAAACTTGTCAGTCCATAACTCATGTGTGTTATGTTCAGCCTGTCCTGTTGAATTTAGTTTCATTTCCCACTTTTGTGCTACTTATGCTTAAACTTTATTTTACCCACTATACTTTACCCAATTATAGTGTGAATTCCATTTTATAAATATACAATAGTCATATAACAGCTCTTTTTTAAAACATAACAACCCTCCTCTGGGGCTTCCTGTAACCTTAACCCATAAGAACCATTTAAGACTTTGGTACATGATTTAATGTATGTCCACTGGATGTTATGGACCTAGAACTGGGCTGATTTCATAATTGTTTTGTGCTGTGTCGGACAGACAATAATTGTTGAGAGGGTGTTGATGTAGATTCCCTTTCACGGTGGTCAGTGGCCCAAAATAGGTTTGAGTCAAATCACTATAGTCTGTTGGTGTTCTCCACTATGCACCTTGTAATTCTTTATTTTTCTATAGTCTTGAGTCATCCTTTTTATTTGCTTCCTGCACAGTTTGGTTGTGTGTTGTATTCCCATTTCTGTCAGTTTGTTGTAGTTGTCATGGTTGTTTTTGATTACAACATTTTGTCAACTGCTGTTTTCTATCTGATTTTCATTATGAATCCTTGATAATGCATAGATCAACTCTGCAATCCATATACTAAAAAATAAAATATTGCAATTAAAATATTGTATAGCTTAATTTGTAACTGTTTACATGATCCGCTTTAGACTTTACCACATACAGCAGTGTTGCAGTATAAATGTTCAAAAAGGAAGAGGCATGTGAAAGAAGTACAGATCTACAAGTGAAGAAGTTGAGCGAATAGATGAGTTGTTTTGTTTCTCATATGTTTAATCCTCATAATCAGAATCAAAGCCTATGAAAATGAGTCAGCTGCAGTCTACTGTGCTGGGTCAGATAGACTCATGCTGCTTTGACTTGTTGAGCAGAACATGGAGTTCATATAAGGGTCAGTGGAAACTGTATTTCGAACCTCTGAACCCTAAGAGACGACTGTCGCAGAGATGTTCTCTCTCTCTCTCTTCTCTCTCTTGGACATACATATATATACACACAGAGCATGAGTGTATTGGATCAGCAGAGGCCCTGGCTGATCAATAAGTAGCACTGAGGGAGGTTAGCTGTCACTCATCAGCGTCTGACATCTGCAGAGGAGAAGGCCTGAGCCTGTGATACCCTTACCGACTCACTGACTGCTTCTGTTTCACTGACTGACTCAATGACTGTCTGATGGTCTGATTCTCTCTCACTGACGTTTTTATTTAGCTGACGGACCAATGGACTGATTCTTTTTATTATTATTGACTGTGTGATGAACTCTACTTGACTGACGATATACTGAATGTCTGATCCAGAGACAATTTAAAAATTTGACTTATTCTATATGAAGAGGCACATGCACTTTCAGCTCCACTGTGACCCCAGCACAACCATACACACTGTTGAATTAAGTAGATGTGGCAGGCAGGAAAAATAAATGTTATATATGTACACTGTAGAAAGAAACTGGGTCACAGTACAGGCATGTAAAGTATTTACAGGGAGCTTTAACATGCTGTGCAATGATGCTTTCATTGAGAGATGCATAGTATGGCATGGCACATGTATGTGCATGGCATATAGTTGGTATGTTCTGATGACAGCTGACTTAAAGACACAAACACATACACGACAATCCTCCCTTTACAGTCTCCACATGTGTAGGCTTTCAAACAAGAAACAGGTATATTTTGAAGGGAGAGGGAGGGGACAGAGGAACAGGACAGCAAACAAGGATGCAAGGGCAGAGAGACTGTCACACAAACTGACAGGTGAGACAGTAGACAGGCAGGTAAAAATATAACAAGTTTGTCAGGTAAGTGTAGAAGCAATGAGATGGACAAACAAGCAGGAGGGAGCACAAGCAATTGGACAACTGGGGAGTCAAAGTGACAGGCAGAGTGAGCAAGCAGACCAGCAAGTGAGGAGACAGATGAGCACAAAGGCAACAACAAAACACACAAGATGCATCAGTCAAGCAGACACAGTCAAACTCACAGGTGTTGATGTGATAAACAAAGCAGGCTGCCCTGTACACCCTGGGAGGTGGGCCATACCTCTGTTGTTGTAGCATTGAGGTGAGGTGTCTCGCTCCAGGGTTCTTCTGATCCACTGTTGAGGTGGAGTGTTAATACTAACAGTGCAGGCCAAACCTCCGCAGCCAGCTCTGAGCTCAGTGGTGCAGTTCTACCAGGAGGCTTCAAGGGCTGCTTCGGCAACCAGTTTTCAGTGATGTGTCCGCCCGATAGCCTGATATTCAAATATGAGTTTGATTTTGCTTTAGAGCTCTGAAATAAAACAGAAAAATCAACTGATCAAATGAAACTGGTATCAAAAAATGAAAACTCTTTAGACACCTCGAGACAGCAAACTTTTCGTGTTTGTACACAGTTGTAGAATATGTTCAAATTTGTGACATTCTGTCACAGTGACTGCAGAGTAGAAACGCTCTCTTTTCTTTGATCACGGTATCCCAGTGCTAACCAAAAGCATCCATGCATTTGAATGTTGACTGTGTATACACCATATAGAATGGGTTCATTATTCTTGTTAACAAAAATAGGGGGAAAAAGATAAAAAATCCAAGAATTCATCCGTTTTTATGTACAATGTATTTAAAACATCAGTGAAAATCAAAACAAAAAGATGACTAATACAACATTTTTGGTACTTGCAGATATCTATGGATCTGTGGTTGCAAACCACCTTCTGCCCCTGTGGTCCTGCTTGATGCCCACTGCTAGCAATATTAGTATTAGTCATATAGTTATTGTTGTTATTATTGTTGTTGCTATGCATCACTTCATCTCTCTCTCCCCCTCCCTCTTTCTCTCTCAACCCAACTGTAGCGCTCCAGGTTTCCAGAGTTCTTCCTTGCCACTGTCACCACGTGCTTGCTCATAGGGGGACGTTGAGTCTCTGTAAATTAATGAGTAGGGTCTAGACCTGCTCTATGTGAAAAGTGCCCTCAGATAACTTCTGCTGCGCCTGCGATGTGGTGCTATATAAATAAAATTGACTTCACTTATTTCTATGTATACTGTTTACCTCCCAAGCATTATGTAGTTGACCATTTATTGTCATTTTTCTTACAGGGGCTCTAAGACATTGTTAATTAGCAGCTTATTTACATTTCACACACTTTCCTATGTGTTTATATTAAAGGATGGTTTTCTAAGCTGTCAATGCTGTAAGTGTACCTATTAACTAACTGTAAATTTAAGTGCAAAGAAAATGTTTGAATATTGGACTGTGACTCTTTAACCCAATTGTGCAGGGACTTTAAACTTTCACCATAATTGTCATAATTACTGGTAACCTAATTCCACTAATCAAAGGCATGGTTCAGATCCAATGATAGTCCCAATCAGTATGGTATGGTTTTGTTTTTCCCATATATATACACAGAGCTGGAGATCCTCTGTTAGCCCATTTGAAATAACCCTCCAAAACGAAGTTGCTTTTACAATTAATTTCTAAAAATTGAATCTGTATTTCAGGAGGTTTTTCAATCAATCCTTACACAGGCAACTAAACCACTGAAATATTTTATTAATTTGAGATAGTTTCTACTGTACACAGAGACTGATCTGCAGTGTACATTTGTCTGAGTAAAATCCATTGGCTTGAGTATGATGTGTAGGGGCTGTTAGGGTTAAATAAATGTAAAGGAGACTGGATTCTCTGGTCCAAGTTTAAGCCAACATCATAAAAGGTGAAACATCATCATCATAACCACCAAACGCTATCAAAGAAACAAACAAACAAAACAAATCTATCTAATTTACACCACTACTTGCTGTCTGTTGCAAAAACAAAGAAAAACCGTAGCAGGTTGATGACCAGCTGAGACAATAAGAGGAAATCCATGAGACAACAGTCTTGATATATGCAGCTTTGGGTCTTATGTTGTACCTATAGATGTTAAGATTCTCATTAGAGCTGCTCAGTGGCTACCTGTAGAGGACTGTGGGCATATTGGGGAAATTCCTCTTGTAAATGTGTGAAAGAGTCTGCATTTTTAAGTCATTTTTCCCATGATAAATAAAGACATAAAAGGCTTATTCAATGTCTCGGATCATGAGGTGCTGTAACCATTACATCAGTGATGCAAGACTTTCTATAATCCCCACAGCTGCTTAGCAATGTAGATTTCTAAGAAGTTTCTCATCACCTGGGACAGTCTGACCCAACTAACCGTGTCTAAAACTCCTCCCACCAAATAAATTACACTTCCTAACAGAAGAAATATTGAAATTGGAAACTGTGAGGAAAATGACCTCAGCTCTTGTCTTTTACGATAATTACGGCATCAATGAGATTTATTTAAAAAACGGGTACAAGTCATAATCTGATCATAACTTTTCTTCTAATTAGTCGATATGTCAACATAAGGTGTGACATACAACAGTGTGTGATAGCAAGAAGTCTATGTTTTAAGAGTTGATGTAAATGATGTAAAGAGACCAAAAGAGAATGAAAACCTGATTAACATTTGTCCAATGGACAGAAACATGATGTGAGATGAATGCTGATGTTTCTCTATGTCTGCTGTGTAAATAAAAAATATTTGGCCCTCAAGTTTTAACTTTCATAGTTTCCATCAAAGCAATGAACATGATCTTGTTACATTGAATATTGCCCCCACCCATGGATTAAATATGCATGGTTGCACCGTGTTCAAATGCCTGTTTGAACATTGCATGATGCTTAAATTAAGTCTCATATATTGACCAGAAATGACATGTGTGAATGTGTAAATTCTCACAGTGTTTTAATTCCACACCTTGATTTAATTACTGTTAGGCCAGAACAGTTTTGTTCTTCACCAACATGAACAAGTGTACTACCATAGGTATTTGTTTGTTAACGTATTCGCTCCTCCAAGTATCAAAAAAAAACAACCCCCCCCCCAAAAAAAACCAAAAAACAAACCAAAACAATATATGCACTTTTAGGTAATTCATCATCTCATGCAGTCAGATATTCTTCTATGAAATTCAAGAATGAAAAGTTGGTTAGAAAAGTCAGGGACAAACATTGGCTGTAGTATCTCAAACCAAAACTCCAGACAGACTCTGAGTCTGAGACTGACACACTCGATTTTCTAACTCACAACCATACAACGAGACTAAAGTGGGGCTACATAAGATTTATTAACACATGAAGTTTGTTGAAAAATTGTACTTTATATACATGCAATTATTTCTGTCAGAGCGGTTCACCTTTCTTAATTGATCACATCTTTGAATGAGGACACTTTCTGCTTGAGGCTATCAGACAGTATCGACCGTCTTCCAGCTTTTATTTTTATTTATTTCAGGGTTGTAGGTACTTGTTATGTCAGATTTTATTTCTCTTCTCCCACCTATGGACCTTGGGCGCCATTATTTAGGGTGAATTAAAGACAAAAAAGATGGAGGACAAAGAGGAGGGACGAGGGCAGACTTCACCATTAGGCAAGGTAGGCAACTGCCTGGGGCCCCCAACTAATAGGGGCCCCAAACAGCTATAGATTTATAATGATGTTTAGATATGAAGCATATAAAATGATGTTTCTATTCTAACTTATTATACCCTGAAACTCTGTACTAAAGGGCTCCTAAGCACTTTCTGAAAATCCTTGTAAATGCACTGGGCAGTTACTATAACAATACATCATATTTTATGATATTTTGTATCAAAAATATCTGCAAAAGCATGAGACTATACAGTTTGACAGACATCTCTGTTACAATAGTGGTAATGGGGAAAATGCTTTTTTAGGCTGCAGGGGGATTTTCGCTTTAATACATCAAATGGCCACTAGGGGGAAATTTGCTGCAACAAGCGGAAGCGCCAAGCTATATTCCTCAACTGACTCATTTTTTTAGTCCACCTATGGCTACTATCTGTTGTTAACTGTTATTATAGATTAAACAATACAGCAGCATATAAATCAGTTTTACCTTGTGCCACAAATACGTCTGCCATTGACGTAAAATTTCAAACGCAGGATTTTTATATATATTTTTTTTTATTTTTTTCACATAGTATTGTTAGTATGGTATTAAAAGTCGAAGGTTTTTGAACACTTTGTCTACTACTGCCACTGCCAACATTTTCAATTAAAGAAAAGGTGAGTTACGACGGAGGCTCCATGACTCAGTATTACTAAGGCCCCCAAATCACCTACTACTCCACCCCTCGGAGGGATGGAGTAATGTTTCTGAACAGCGGAGCAGCCTCTGTTTTCTGAGATTAAAATACCATAAGCCACAGAGACAGGGGGGATGATTGGGAGAAAGAGTGAGTTTGTGTGATAAAGAGGTGTCTGAAATCTAATATCAGAAAGATTTATTTATTTTGCAATGAGGGGAGGGAGAGAAGAGGGCTTTAGAAACTGTTGGGGGAATTTTAAGCATCGAGGTACTGTGCTGAGAGATTTCAAGGCCAGCGAATTTCAAGAACACAAAAGTAGAGGAGAAAAAAAAGAGCTCTTTATATATTTTTTTCATTATCAATCCTCAAAACAAATTATTTTTTTTCAACGGAGTAAGAAGGAGATGGGGGGAGTTGTGAGGAAGGGAAGGGGGGGTAGTTGATTTTTCTTTTTTCTCTGTTTTTTCCCTCTTCTCTTTTCTCCTTATTTTTCAACAGATGTAAAAATGATTGAAATCCCAGCAGGCCTCATTACTGCGGCCCTCCAGAGAGCCGGGGTAGGGCTTAAGGTCTTCAAGTAACGATTGAAACATGATTTGTATTAAAGCCAACGATCTTCCTCGCCAGAGCATCAAATTAGCGAGAACCTCTGGTGAAGAAAGGAAGAGATATCACCAAAATATAATTGTCTCTGAAGCCTCAAGCCATGGATAACGTTACGAGCCGAGACACAGGGAAAGCTCTCAAGGAAAGTTTACTTACTGTCAGCACCATTGTAGTTTACTCCTGACACCGATGTAATATTCAATAAAAATCCTCTAACAAGGACAAAACCTTCAGACTGCCCAGTGTAAAAATACCATCGAATAACACTGCTTAAAACTGAGAGCACAACTATTCAACATCATATTTCACTACGACGTGAGATTGTTCCCTACACAACCCTCTTGTCTAATGCGTCTCTCACAATGAAATGAAAAGACATTCTTTAAAGCTGATAAAAAGGTTATTGTCAGCGGATGATCAGAGTAAACAAGCTGGCAGTCTTTGATTCAGAGACCTACAGTCCCAGGGGAGACCATACAGTGGTGTCTGTGTTTGAATAATCAAGGCTTTGTTTGTTTTTTTTCCTGTTTGTTAATGGATATGGTTTAACCTTACAAATCTCATCCCTTTGCATCACAGAATATTATTTCCCAGAGCTTCTCATCTATAAGTCACCCCCTTCTAAAGCTGAGAGACAAAGACAAGAGTGTTGTTAACCTTGTCATTGAAATACATAAGACAAGACACCGTACTAGTGGTTTTGCAGGTTTTACAAATTAGACATGCTTTACGATTGCTGACCATTTTTCAAAGCCGCTGTGCTGTAGATGTGTTTTTAAAATATGAGCTCAGGATCAGTATGCATGATAAAACATCTCAACTCATCAGCTGAAACATGTGAGAAAGTTCTGAAAAAGCTAATGAGTGTACTTTAAAATTGAGATTATGTTGAAAATGTGGTTTTCTGAACTTCTAGGCAGCAACTGGTTTCCTTTCATCAGACTGTAGTGTGCAAATAACAGCAAACATGTCAAGAATACCAGGATGTAAAGCAGTGTTTTACCCCCATCTGGTCAAAGTTTGATATATTGCACCTTTAACCACATCCCTGGAGTACATATGTGCATTACGGCAGCAAGGTGAGAAGTTAAACCAGATAAGTTGGTGTAAAGTTGTTCTTTATTAAGACATAATGGTCACATATGGATTATCTACTGTAGCTCAGGTCCCTGCAAGTGTGCTAGCATGCTATCCAGAAAAGAATAGAGACCAATGGTTGTACAGGAGAAAGAAAAAAAAGGAACATGTGATATAATTATAATAGCTTTTATGTCAGAGGTTGTGGTCATTTTTGATATTGACATCAAATCAAATGTGAAATCAGAAAATTATAAAGAATGACCTCTCAACTCCACAGCTCCAGAAGGCAACGCAACTAGCTAACAGCAGATGTACTGACCATGTCTGAGAGAGTCTGTGTCTGAGTGTGTTCAGTTCAACCTTTGACTGAACTCAGAACTCAAGCAGTGTGTTTTTTTTCTCCTTCTGTTATTTCTCTCTTTTTCACACCTCCTCTCACAATTTTTTTTTGCTGAAGCTGAAACATTTTCAGCACACATAAATGCGTATTCATGTTGATTTGCATCTATTTGTGTCTTTGCATGGATTTTGTATGTAATCGCGCCGTGTGAAAATTTAGCTTCACGTTTATTGTGAGCACACTATTAGCCTTTCAGCTTGTTGAGTCTTAACAACTAAAAAACCTGATAAACCTGCTGTACACTACCTGTCCAGAAACAAGCAATGGACAGCAAAAATTAGCAACTTGCTGATGAAGCATGCTGAACATCTAGCTACGAAACAACACAATATTATTATTCAGGAGTTGATAGAGATCTAACATTGAATACTGGACTTAAATTAATCAAGAGGACAGGGAATGTTGCTTTGTACATACATAGAGTGTAAGACAACTTTATAATCAGTTCCATGGCAGAGGCTAGTGTGCATCTGTTAGTTAGTTAGATGATTATTTCCTGCCGCTTAAGGCTGAGATTTGAATCTCTGGCTTTATATTTAATTTTATGCAGAAAGTCTGCATTTATTTACTCAAAGGGGAAAACCACTCAGTGGAAGGATTTGTATTCATATGCCCAACGATTTTTCAATCAACATATGCAAATACAAACAACTTTTTTCTCAAAGATGACATTAAAGTGCTGAAAGACTGAAATGTGTGATTGGCTTTAGATTTACGTTTTATTGTCAAGAAGTGATTGAACACCTGAGAGAATTAATTCGCTCATATATAATTGTGTTTTCACGTCTTTTTTAGATTTAGTCTTCCACTTCCACAGGTGCAAGCCATGCTACTCTTGCAATAAGAGAAGCACCAAAGAAAGGAGCAAAGAAAAGAGAAGAAAAAAATGGTAGAAACAGTGAGTGGAAGAACTGGAAAGAGCAAGAGAGGAGACTGGCATAGAAGAATAAGAAAGCAGAGATGGTGATGATGTTAAAGAGCAAGAGAAATATTGAAAATAGGATGCAATCAATAAAGAATTGGAGAGGAGAAAAGGGAGGTGTAAAAGGAAGATGAGTATGAAGAAGATTCTTAATTGATTTAATAACCTCGAGGTTGAAACTATTGAGCAGAGACAACGGGAGTCTGACCTTGCTGGTGTCTTTTGAGGGCAGGTTCTGTGTATGTTTACTCTCCTCACATCCTTCGGCCTATTGTATATTGCATAAAATCACCCTCTGATTCTCACACCTCCCACTGTAATCCTTCATCCATTTGCACCCCTTCCCTCCTTCCTGTCTGTAGTCTTTTCAATCTTCCCACAATACCTCCTTCCCCGTTCAACCTCCATATACCTCATGTTTGAGTCACTGGCATTTGTCTGGTAAGCTCTCAGCAAATTAGTGAAACAAGCAAATATGACAAAGCTACTTGCTGTAAATAATTTTTTTTTGTATTTTATGATTCCCTGCTGCTTTATACATATTTTGCCCAAGCACCTGCCTTTTATTTCTTGCTTTCCATATGACTTTTCTTGTCTTTCATGGTCCTGCTCCCTTCTCTTCTCCTCCCTCTGTCTCTACCTCTCCCTCCATCTCTCCCGAGTCTGACCCTGAGGCCAGGCAGTCCAGAGAGGATAGAAGAGAAAGGCGAGGGAGAGGAGAGAGAGAAAGGAAAAATAACTCTCACGTCACTCACTCCTCTACACCTTCCCCTTCTCCTCACGTCTCCTTTCTCTCTCTCTGTTTGTCTGTGTGAATGAAAAGCTTTGAAGGGGAGAAAAGGAGTCGGTATCGATTGGCCCTCTGAAAGATGCAGCCAGAGCAGCCAGACCCCCGCCGCATTGTGAACGAACCTCCCACCTCTATCACACCGGCAAATCGATGACTCCCAGCTTGGAGCTGGGCGGGAGTGAATTTGGTGTGGAGGGCTTGAGAAGGAAGACAAGAAGGAGGAGGAAGAGGAGGAGGAGGAGGAGAAGAGGATGAGGAAGGCTTCCACCAGCTCTGGTGAGGAAGAAGGAGTGATGAACAGAATGACTTAGAGCGTGATTGACAGGCGGATATGATTTGACATGATTAAAAAAATACCCTAAAGAAAATAGCTTGAAAAGAATAATTTAATGAACATAAGAATTTGCATAAATAAAAAAATAAAGCCAAAAAAATAGAAAACAGTTTTCTGTTGGACAAACAAAGGTCATGAGACCGACGCTTTCAGTCAACTCCACCAAAAGGGCTTCCAGACATGTTTGAAATATTGTTTGTTGTTTACAGAAACGTGTAATGGAGTGCAACAGCAAAAAAAAAAACTGGATAACTTGATGATCAGACACCTGACATGGAAGATCTCTGTTTTCTTTGCTCACTATACAGCACAATGCTGGAACAGTAAATCTATCCACTGTGAAGAACTTTTTCCTGCTTCAAACAAGACAACTGGTTTGGAAATGCCAATTTTTATTTCATTTTCCAAGTAGAAGCTACAACAAAAAGCAACCAGGCAGTACATCTACGAAAAGCATAAACAATATAGTTAATGAAGAATAAATATAATAATAATAATACATTTTATTTAAAGGTGCCTTTCTTGGCACTCAAGGATACCGTATAGAATTAGTGAAATCAAAAACACATTAAAAACACATTAACACGTGCTTGGATACATACATTGATATTTACCTGCAACCACAAGATTAAAGAAAGGGGTTTTCAAGCTAACAAACACTGATTTGACAGCGTTAGATCAAAGGAAAGAAGAGATCTTTAAATTTTACTGCAATAGCTCTGGAAGTGAGCTAAGTAGTGGATGAGCAAAGGTCACAATCTACAAGTTGGCAGATTATGACTTTGTCCAAGGGTAATGTAGCTCCTGCATATATCCAATCAATTAAGGCTACTGTGAAAGATGGTGATGGAGGTCCTGTTTCCCAAAAGGATATTAAAGTTCAGTTCAGGTACCCTGTTGAGTTTTAAACATTTTTATATTCAGTGTTTGCCCCAAAAGTACATTGCATATGTATGTCACATACATATTATATATGTGTTAAATGTGTTTGCTTCCTCATAAAACATTCACAAAGCCTGGATTGTTTGTTGTGACTGCCACCAAGTGTCAGTGAGAGGAGTGACATGAAACTGTTGGCAATAATGATGTGCATGTGTGAGGATCAGCCCACACAAACATAGTACCATAGTGGTCAAAAACTCCACTGCCTACCTTTACTGCCTTCTAAATCCCTAGTTATTCTAAGTGCCTTTTACTACTTGTAGAAGTTTAACTTTATGTTCACACAGAATGCAAAGTGAATTTCACTTTGATTTTTGTCAATGAAGATAATAAATTGCTAAGGGTGGAATTCACTAGTTGAATATGTTTCAACTTATTTAAAACAATGTGAGTGTATCCCAGTGATTTATGAATCTAGCTTGCACCATCAACATAAGGAGATGAGAGGTGAAGCCAGAGTGACTGGTGAGAAATATAAGAAAGAACATGTGTTGATTTAAGAGTTTTAGATGTTGATATTTTGTGCCGTTTCTGTTCCTCATCAGTATCATGTAAGCACGAACACAGTAACATTTCCACAACATCTGTAGAAAAGCTTTAGAAAACACTTTTAAAACCTTGCAAAATTGTGAAAGTGTCATGCTCTGTTTTCACTGTGTGACTAGCATGTGTAGAAAGTCCCTTGAAGTCATATCAGCTTTGAAAAAACTTAATGTTATGTGTGTTTGTGAGCTATAGGCCTACCCATAGAACCAATGTATTTTACATATACAATAGTTCATTTTATGCAACTTTAAACTCTCTTATTTGTTGGTGCAGTGAGATTGTCTTCAAGAAAACTCCATATTTCATCATTATTTTGGCAAAAAAAATAATACTATTACCATCTAACAAGCAACATCTTGGAATCAACTCAATAGTTTGAATTCAAAAATGTGAAGCGGCTGAGCGCTAAGGCAGAAAAGCAGAGAGAGTCTGACCCTGCAGGTTGGTGGATTATGACTTTATCCAGTGCTAATGAGAGTGGCTCAGCTCTGAATCCCTTCTCCAAATCAATAAAGAGAGCTAATAAGAGCCGGGCTGTTACCGGCTTACCCAGAGATCACAGCAGGCAGAGGGAGGCTTCACTCTCAGGACAACAAGCTCAAGCTGGTGGACATTATGTGGGATAAGACAGAGAGCAGCCCCTGGGAGGAGTGTATGTTTGTCTTAATACACATACTTAGATGCCTTTAATACATGTGCTTAGATGCATTTTTGAAATAAGTATTGGTTTTGCCCATATTTTATGTCCCCATAAAACATATCCTATGAATTGTTAAACTACAAAGTGTTTGTAATGCAAATGTTTTTTTAAACTTAAAATTTACCTGGATTTTTAGGTCTGGTGTTTTTTTGATAATCAAAATAAAGCCAAAAAGGTCTACCTTTATCATAGGATATAATGCTAAGTACTGTCTACAGTATGCAGAATGAATGACCTACCGACAGTGACGATGATAAACATGAGTTAAAGGGAGAAGATACTGTGTATTTAGTCCAAACTTTCCCTGTCCTCTAATGGGCTACTGCTTTTGTCCTGTCCACAAGAACAGTTATTATTAAAAAATGATCTCAAATGTATCTCTTTTCCAACCCTTATGTCTGAATCAAGGATGGTCCATGTTAACAGTTTTGGTGAGAATCGCTTTTCTCTTTTTCTTTGTATTCATTAATAAGAACTTTGCTGCATAACCAATGCAGGATGGATACATGAAGATATCGACAGACACCAACAGATACTTTGGCATACCAGCACACACACACACACACAAGCGCACAAACATACATATCACACATAATCTTCTCAGAGCCTGACAGTTTTTCATATGTAACATGTACAGATCATAAGTGACAGTAAGAGCAAGAGAGAGAGAGAGAGAGAGAGAGAGAGAGAGAGAGAGAGAGTGGGGGGGGGGGGGGGGGGGGGGGTTCAACCAACATATCCTCTGTCTTTGTTGTCCATTGCAGATAGATGTGTCAATCCCCCCAGAAAACCCCATGCTCTCATGGGGGAGGTGGGATTGAGGGTGTGTGTGTGTTGATGGTGCCTTGATCAAGCCTTAATCCTGGGAGGAACCCCCCCCTCCATCCAACACACACACACACACACACACACACACACACACACACACGTCCCACTTTGGCCTGATCTATGCAAACACCATCTCTGCATGGTAAACAGCCTCCAACCCTCTCATGACAGGGTGAAATGGGGAGACCCAAAGGGATGACAGACACAGAAAGAGACGGAATATGGGAAGAGAGCAAATTAGTGAATGGGGGAAGTAAGAGGAGGAGTGTCATCCGTTCCAGATCCTGTCTGTGTCTGTTAATGAAGCGGCTCAACGAGCAGTTATTCTAATTGCTTATGCAGCCATAAAACCACGATAAAACACAGTATACAAAAACAAAATCTCACCAAATTCAGCGGTAACATCCTGCTCAGTCTCGGTTGTTGTCTGCTCTTGGGTGAAGATATATGTCTTGGTAAAGTGAACATAGCATGCACATTTCCAGGTCTACATTCACATTTGGAAGCTCTATTGAAATAATTTTACATGATTTAAACACTCTATACTAGACTATACTGACTCTTGATTCAGCCCCTCAGTTCAGCCTCTGACTGAAACAGGCTGTTTTAGCTCCTGTCTCTTTAAGGACCACCTCTTGATTACCCCACTCAGTCCTCCGGTGGCTCTGGAGGCTATATCAACAAACAGTATTAGCAATGATTTCACTTCCTTTCCTTGTTCTTTACTAGAAATGTGAACTTCTCAAATACATCCATACATGTCCAATCTAACATATATAAGTGATGACAAAGGCTACAGAATGGAGGCTGCTGTGGGTATGTGCTAACAATGTGACATTGTCTCAACGAGGAATATAGAAATGTTGGGAAAAAAGAGAAATTATGACCAACAACTACTTATCAATCACTTAACAGTTATACAAATAGTGTCAAATCAGTTACTAGAGTCATACAGACTGAGAAGAGATGTGTGTGTTTTAATGAACTGCTGGATGGGCTAAATACAATTTTCTACCTTTGGGGACTCTCTCACCGCTGTCAGCAAGGCCATAGCAACCTTGTACACATGGCACCAAATATTGTTTATTGCAGCTCTATCCATTATGGTCCCATCACTTAAAACAGCAGGGCTAACATAAGCCATTACACTGACAGACTGGTGAATCCAGCACAACAGCATTAAACAAAGACAGGAAACAAGTAAGAGACAGAAAGAGGAGCAGCAAAGTTAAAGAGGAAGACAGAAGACAAGAGAGAGTTGTTGAGTGTCAGAGAGAGAGGAAGATGGATGAATGACAGGGGGAAAATGAAAGTAACTGGTAAGGAAGAAGCATATGAGTGGAAAAAAAGATGATAGTGATGGGAGGGAAACAGAAAGGGATGAATGAAAAGAGGGAAAGGCAAAAAGAGAACAGCAAGAAAATGAGAAAAATTGAGAAATTGGTAAAAGAGCAAAACAAAGAAGAAGAGAGAGATGGATGTAGAGAAATTGGGCAGGGAGAGAGCCGGCGAGCCAACCTGGCACGGGGTTAAAATTCTTTCAGATCAGGTACACATAATAGGCCTCGTTAATATTCATAGTTTCCTCAGGTACAGCGAAGGTTAAATTTTACTTACTTTTCAACTCTCATTACTAATACATGACGGCAATAAGAATATTCAAAGCGGACGGGTGACCAAAGGTTGATGAGAACCGTACCTTTCCTCTGACATTTAAACACATTACCATTTCAGGGCCCCTTCCTCTCAATCGCGCCCGCCAGAATAAATTGCCAGCTAATCACGACTCGCCCTGTGCGCCCGGCCTGAATGATGATATTCAAGACAAAGTCCACCCCTCCTCCATTAGCACCCTACTCTCATTTCATGGGAAAAGAGAGAGAGACAGAGAATATGTGTGAGAGGTCTTGATAGACTTATCTATCTATCTATCTATCTATCTAATCAGTTAGCTAGCTAGGTATTTAGCTATCCAAGGGAAAAAGCGTAATCAACACAGCATTTATAGGCTGATATTCCAAATTATCTGAATCATGCCAATATGTGGATGAAAACATGAGATAAATGAAATAAAATATAAAGTATATTATCTTAAAAAGTCAACAATTCTCATGTAGTATTTTGGTTCAAGCGTTGAGATTAGGAGCCAAGTACTTCCAGATTAGCTTCCACTGTCTTCTGGGCCTCAGTGTATTTTTTGATTCTCTTAAGTTTCTCTACAACTAAAAAATGTTATAACCCTGTTTCAGAACTTGCCGCACATGCCCAAATATTAGACGACCCCACCTTTTCCAACACCTGTTTTTGGAGATACAACATGCTTTCACACTCATCATGTTTAGAACGTTTCCCTTAGGTACTGCTAATCCAAGAAGTCCTTACCCTTTTAATTATTTTCTCTTGTAAAAGTGAAATACTTCCATTAAAGCAGAATCCCACATATAGCCTGTAGCTTGTCAATCAGCCGCAAACTCACAATCTCTCCTTTCAGCTTCTCAAAAACAGTCAAAATTATTTCAGTATTTCAGTTATCATTTTGTTAGTCTGTTAGTCATCATCATCTGTGATGATTCAGAGTCGCCAGTCCACTTCTGCAGTAAAAACTCATCATTACTTAATTAACATGGCAAAAAAAACAAAAAACTACAAGTTTTCAGACACTTCTGCAGGTTAACCTGATCTAATGAAACACTTTTAGGGCTGACTTCCTCTAAAATACACTATAAACTGACTTGACTTGCTAGCTGAGCAACTTTAAGGCTACAAACAGCCCATAATGCAATGTTCTGTAGGATCTAGAGTTACAGCGGTAGTCTCCTTTCAAAAAGAATATCTGATGTTGTGAACATGTAACAGTCTAGTCCTCAAATATGAGATGACCTCCGCTTGTTTAAATGTAATTTCCGGAACAAAGTACTGTTTTATATTTGGTCCAATACAGTACATTTATGTACTATGTTGTGTTATAAAGGTAAACGCTCCTGGATCATCTTCACAAACAAGGTTTTTTGGAATGAACAAAGCACCTGGTTAAATGTTAATAATTACGTCAAGTCATGTCTTTCAAGGATTCAACCAGGACCATGGTCTTGGCTGCCACTGCATGAACATAACCATACAAAAGTGTCATTAAATGATGTTGATTATAAATAAAGCTGCCACTCCAGTGTTTCAAGAATGTATATGATTTATTCATGTTGAAATGCTGCACATACATGAAACATCTGTGAAAACCAGAGCTGTCAAAACCTCAAAAGATGATTGAAAGTATCAAAGTATTCAGAATAAATATGTTGGTGTGTGTTTGACAGTTCCTTTCCCAGGTGGTGATGTACCGGTGCTTTAGGTGAACAAACAGGGACAAAACTCTCTCCATCAGGACTGATCAGCATCAGAGCCGCCCCGACATGACATGGCAGCGTCTGTCGCCCTGAGGCAGTCGCCATGGCAACAGGAAGGATGACAGAGGAGACGGGACAAGAGGAGAGGGCAGGTGACAGCAGCGAGCATCAGGAAAACCACACACCTGCACAAACTGCTGCGTAGAGAGGCAGACATCATTTTTTTATGGTTGGGGGTCATTGTGCATTCTCTTTCCTTGAAATTGACCTTCATCCCACATTAATTCTATTGATAATTATAATTTTTAAGACTTCTTTTATAAAAGACTTTGAAATAGATTTTCTTGCATTGCTTTAAACTCATTCAGTCTTTGAAAGAATACAAATACAAAACTTAAATGCAGAGTGAATTTATGGATTTATTGATTTCTGAGATCTATAAGAGCATTCCAGGGTCATCAGGTGTGCATGATGCAAAGTGTAAACATACAGTATCACACATCCAACACACATGCAACAGTCAGTTCAACAAGGAGTGGAGAGACAACAAAGAGCAAACAGCAAACAGCCTTGGAGATATGCGAGTGCTGATAAAACTCTGAGACCCTGAAGTTTCATCCACATTAACTCTCTGGTCTTGGTGTTTTCACTCAGGGCCACGGCTCTCGCAGTTTGTTAGGACTTGAGTGACAGGCGATGGTATTTGAAGATATGTGATGGCGCCTGTTTCACGGCTTGTCGTGTGATTCTCCAGCGTCGACTTCAAGGCTTTCTTTGAAGTGATCAAAGTGAAACAGTGATGATGTCAAATCTTCCTTCTGGACGGAGTTTAAGCAGGCCATCCTCCATCCATCAATCCAATTCCTCCATTCACACCTCTACTCATCCTTTTTCGCTCTACATGTTCACTTAAGGAGGGCAGAAGGTTTCTTTTTGGAAATTTTCTATTTTGCGTCCATGATATCCGGCATTTTCTGATATGCTACTCTCTCCTGAAGAAGCTGTTATCTTAACTCTCTAAAACATTTGCTAAGTGTGTTTTCATGCACACTAGTATTCCTGTGAGTCTCATCTGTGTTTTTATCATATTTGAGGAACAATGGAAGGAGCATACTGTAGATGTATACATGATTCTACCATTATCTGCGTTTCTGTTTGTCTGTATCGCTGCAGGCCTGTCTGATTCCTCCACATCCAGCATTTCTGTATGGACCCAGTTAAAGTACAGAACATCGCGCTTGGCATGGCACTTTGCTGACAACATTAAAATGATGTGTTTATGATGTTTCCGGTTTGCTTGGATTGATCAGAGGGAGATGAAATGCATAGTCAACCCGACAACATATGACATGCATCAAAACAGAAAAGCAGCTATTGTAGCACATTCACTAAATCAGCACATCCTGGCTACTGTATTTTGATTACTCCTTCTATTTGAATATCAATACAAACACATGTCATAATAACACATGACACGATGCAGCCTGTTGCACTTTATATTCACCTATAATATTAAATTAGGAGGTGAACACTGGAAATAGACACCTCACAGATATGAGTACTTGTCAATATAGAGAGAAATAAACTGATAAAGTCTCTTGTATTACCAGTTAATGAGGGTTCACCCTGTCTTGCCCACAAAGTTTCCATCCATCCATCTCTGCCCACCTCCTCCTCCTGTTTTCTCGTCTTCTCGTCTGAATCCCTGCACGCCTGTTTGTCACTTAAACGAAAGCTCACAAACTGACAGACCGATATCTGAGTCTTTAAAACGAAACTACCAGCAAATTAATTTTTCATCCTTTCTTATCAGTGACTGATGGGCCTCCGGGTCCCTCCCAAAACCCTCTGTGTCCCCGCGGGCAACTCCTGCAGCCTGGGAACCAAGGTTTTCATCCTAAACGGTGGTAAATGGCTCGCCGCACAAATAATGCATAAACAGCTGTTTTGCCCAAGTAAGTTATCCTCTTAAAAGATTCAGAACCCTCTCTCTCTCTCTCTCTCTCTCTCTCTCTGCCATCCTACAGTCTCCTACTCTCTCTCTCCCTATCTCTCTCACTCAGTTAATTCATCAATTTCTTATGATAGCAACAGTTCTGCTCAGCGCGGGTGTTTAAGTACCAATTAGGGGGGCGGGTTCCCCTCGGCCCGTTCTGCCACACCTCTCCTCCTCCTCTTACAACGCTTCCCTTCCTCTCTTGCTTCTCTTCCTCTCCTCTTCTGTCCATTTTTTTGTTTTGTTTGGTAAATGTTTTTATGATCCCCCAGCTACAGCCCGTCCCCTCTCCATCCACACCACAAGTTTGTCCTTCATGTCTATCAAATCTCTTCCCTCGTCTCAGAAGTCCAAACTGGAAAGATTTTCTTGAGTCTTTATTAACTTTTTAGTACTTTAAATTATTTATCCCAGATAATCACTGATCAAAAGGCAGAGTACACACATCAATCAAGAGAAACTTCCAGCGGCAGACCTTAGACCAGCACAAATTAGGGACATTTTTTTTTAATTTTTTTTACATTTTTAAAGTTGCCTGCTTTGACTGGATCAACTGCTCCAATCATGCATTCAGGTGGTTTTGGCCAATAACACTACCTGAGGAAAGTGCAGATGGAGTGGCAGGTGGACTTCCTTTGCATGTCAGAAGAGCTAAGGTTTGTTTTTCAAAAGGAAAAGTGTGTACTTATATAGATTATGGGGGAAGATGAAGAGTTTTTTCCCTCCTGATAGCAGTTCTGGCATTATGATTATGGCGGATAAGAGGGGCAGGCCACCATCTTGATTTCTGAAGTGCTGCCATTTGGCCTCACTGTCGTCTTCAGGGTCCGACTCCTCCAGAGGAAGCAGAGATGGAGGGAGGGAGGGAGCTCATACTGTTGTGTCTTGTCTTTCTTGAGCCTCTCAGATGTCACTGCCAAAAGTCACCCAGACTGCCTGCTCACTAAAACACTTCTGCCAACCAGAACACATACAGAGATATAACAAGTGTGTGTGTGTGTGTGTGTGTGTGTGTGTGTGTGTAGCTTCTTTACAGAGAGCCCAAAATAAAAGCAGAACTTTGCATCCTGCTCCAGCAGAAAGAAAACTTCACATATGTAGTAACACAATTAATGAAAATGTGACCCTTCAACTAACTGAAGACAGTTTTATAAACATTATCATACTACAACTAAAAAGTTTGGAAAAAAGCAGGAGAGCAGCAACTAGTTAGAAATAGTTATAATGATGTATAATACACACTGGTGCACTGGAAATCATTTTAGAGCTGCTGTAATATAATAATACTATATTTCATGTATACTCAATAATTAAAGGGGCTTCACATGGCAAAGTTTAAAAAGAAGACCCTAGGAGTGTAGTGCATTAAACCAAACATTAAAAGCAGCTTTAAAAGAATGGGTTTCAGTCACTTCTTGAACACAACAAGATCAGGACAGTCATGTATTGTGTGGAGAAAGAGCAGAGCAGCTATGGAAAAGGCTGGGACAGAATGCAGGTTTCATAGTAACACCTGGGGAACTCAGCTTATTTTTACAGAAAGGCAGATGACAGAAACCCTTTAAGGACTTGGGCTGAATCACACAGGCCAAAACAAAAGCAGAACATAGTCATTTCATGAGTCAGTACAGTAAATATTTTATGCATTGGTCCTTTAATGGGAGACTGCATTGAGTCACAGGAGCTATTGAAACAACAGCCAGTATGGATGTGACATCAGGACTTTTAATTATTTGTAAGGTTGTTGATAACGTTAGAGGAGAGCAGCAGCAGCAGCAGTCAAAGCTGAATGCTGAATTCAGATTAGGGTTGAAATTAATTTTCATGATTGATTTATTGATTGAATTCATCATTTTATTTATAAAAAGTAAAAAAATACTGAAAAACACTGCACGTTATAATCTCTCAATGTCAAAGTTGATGTCTGTCTAACAGTTCAATGTCAGTCAAAACTCCATAATGAACGTTCACATTTGATAAACTGACACAAATGTTTTGCATATAAAGATTCAATGATTATTCAATTATACAACTAGTTAATACATTTTCTACTGATCGACTAATTGATTGTAATATCTGCAGTTCTAATCTAGACAGAATATAAACCTCACCAACCAAACCTCAGACCTATCAGAGATTTGACGAAAAAATATAATTACACAAAATGCCAATATTGTGCCAATGCATGAGTATGTATGTACAAACATGTTGTTGTCTGTTGTTGTCGACCAATTTCTATGCTCACAATCATTACCCATTCTATGCTCCCTTCCTCAGTCTAGCAGGATGTCCTTAGTTCCTCAAAGTCTTATTTTTCTCTCATAATCGTGTCAAATATTTACCAGTTCCTCACTGAGTGGAGCCATGTTTTTTTGTTTGTTTGCTTGTTTTGTTTAGTTTTTCAAAGGCGTCACTGTTTCTCCTCTGCCATCTCTTCTCCTCTTCTTTTAAGAGACATTCAATATTTTCTAGCTCACACTGAGTTAAGAGAGATCTTTTTCTCCAATCAAATCATGCCTGTTTTCTTCACAGGAGCCTGCAAGTCGGAGCCCAGGGAAAATGAATCCAAGAATATAAAAACCCATCTTTGAAACTGTCCCTAGATTCTTGGGGGCCTTTCAAGTGTGCCATCTAGATTCATTTACTTCCCCTTTCATGTTAGAAATTTGGTTTCATCATGGCAATTAGCTCTTTTGTGTCCCGACGAATTATTCCATTAAATTAACGACTCTTCCAACATAATAAGGGCTGTAATTGATTTTATCCTTCTTCTCCAGCTCTAGTGTGTCGTTACACCTCATTTAAAGGGCTTTTCTACCATCCTGCCCTCATTAGCGGTTCATCTTCAGTGTGTGTGCCCCGACAAATGCTTCATCCCCCCCCCACACACACACACACAGACACAGACACACACACACACGGCAAATCAACATCCAAGCTGTGTAAAGTAATTTGTCAAACATTGCCTTTAATGGGATACACGGAGGGAACTGTGACACAAATGGGCGTTTGTTCCTCCCTTTGTTGTTTCTTTTCCATGCCCACCACCACAGTACCACCACCCTAGCTGCTTTTTTTTTCACTTTTTGCTCTTTATTTAAAAAGAATAAGTCCTTACTTGTAATGAAAAGGAGAACAGAAAGAAAATAAAGTGTTGAGGAGGGGAAGCTGGGTTGATGGGTGGTTGGGTGAAAAGTCGAGGAGTTGGGTGGTGCTGATGCTGGAGGTGGTGGAGGGGCTAAATGAATCATTCATTAGGTCCACAGAGAAAGGGAGCGAAGGGAGAAAGAGAGATAGCATGAAGGAGAGACAGAGAAGGAGGAGGAGGAGGAGGAGGAGGAGGAGGTTGTTCAAAGGGGAACGCCGTTGATTTTTCTGGCCCATCCTAAGAAGCAGGAGGTCGGTCGCGGGGAACCCAGGGGAGCCCGGTTCGTCTCCAGTGGAGAGACGAGCGTTCGGTTTGGTATAGAACTCAGCCCCCCTCCCACGTGCCCCCAGGCTGATGGGGTCGGCCTCCAGATATCTCTAATGAAGCCCCTGGCCTCTTCGCTGTGGGCTGCGCTGGAAGTGCTACAAAAAATGTCAAGCAACGAACAAGAAATTTATATCTAACTGCGGCAGTCACACAATTACAGTCTGAGAGTGTTTGTGAAGTTACAGCGCTCAGGTGGGAGGTTTCATGATGTTTCACTGTTACAGTTATTTCCACTTTTTTATGTTTGGACCCCAAAAACAAAGAAACCCTTCATCAGTTATGCATGTCTGTGAGCTGTAAGCAGAATGATTCTCACCTCTAAGTCTAACATCTTCATGTTTCTCCTTTTTCTTCCCCATATTTACCTTTATAATTATTTTGCAACATGCTATTTAAGTTATTTAGCATCTTTAATTCAGAGCTAATAATTGGGACATCAGATCACAGAGCACGTTGGCTTTAAAACTTATAAAAACTCTGAACTGGTACCATGCACCTCACTAATGGAGTAAACTGCAACATAGCTTAAAGTTAGTGATGTGTCAGAGGGTGCATGATAATTATTTTGTGAGTGTTTCTCTCTTGCCCTGAGATTTAATAATAATAATAATAATAATAATAATAATAATGAAAAATATACAAGAAAATGTGTAGGTAAGTCGGACAGATATACACTTATTAGCTAACAACAGCCCTGCAATAAATGCTACTTTCATGAAGGTTAGAAAGTGAGAGGTGTTGATTCAACTTTATAGTAAGTAGTTTGGAGGCTAGTTTGTGGTGCTGCTTTATGGTGTCTCTGAACTTCAGTCTGCCCTTATTGATGTTAACAAAAATGAGGTCAAAATATAATGTAGCCTACACTAAATATATATAACTTGTGCAAAGCAAGTCCGAGTTTTAGTGCCCTCACATTTTCAATTGCTCTGAATTTGGGTAAGTGCTGATGAGTTCAAGAAAAGATATTTTAAGGAAAAACGATTTAGGGATGAAATCGCTATTCCAATTTTAATGTAATTTTTTGCAGCGTTTGGACCTTCATCCTCACCTTCATCTCTTCATCCCTCCCTTGTTCGTCTCCTCCAGAAATTCTCCCGCTCTCCTTCTCACTGAGTCCCTCTGAGGAGCTGAACACATGCTGAGAAAGGCCAACGCTTTCTCTCTTTTACACACACACACACACACACACGTCTCGATTCACCCACAGTCTTTGATTTCTGCATTCCTAAGCAACCAGCCATCCAGGAGCACTATATCACCCAAACACCAGCTGCTTTATGCTAATTGCATTTCCTCATTACTATCTGTCATTAATCCCATTAAGACACCTTTTAATCAGAGCAGCACGAGATCATGAGAGATGGGAGGAGTCTGGTGATCAGGCACAGGTTATTATAAAGATTGTTTAAAAGTACTTGTTCTTGCTCCACAGCAAAACAAATAAGCACTAACACTTTAACAGTGTCTGTCTGTGAGGTTATGTATTCAGGCCTAAATTTTCCATTTACATAAAAGTTCAGATGTTTTCTAAACTCAGTTAGCACCAATCTTTTCATATTAAACCAGCTGAAATTCAGTTATTATACAGTTATTTTACAGTGTGCACCGGGTGTATGGTTAAATGTGTTATGTCAGTTTGTATTCATAAAGTTATTTGAACACTATAATAATATTTGAGTAGGGGTTTATTAGAATTTGATCAAGTCTGAAGTCATCATTGAAGTGTAAAGTGCAGCACACATCAGCTGAGTATGAATTTGATAAAATTGCTGCTTTTCTGGAGAGGTACTGCCCATTGGCATTCAAAAGTAGGACAGTGCTTCTTGTCTTGGTGCTTTGAGGACCATCAACCTACAATGACCATGTGTCAAAAGTTTTTTTTCTTTTTGTTTGTTTGTAAAGTAAATATGATTAAATTATGTTTTGTTCCAAGAGTTCTGCATGCTTAAATCAATGTCACTTTTTTGTCTTGTTTCTCATTTTGGAAAATCATAGAAACACAAGCACATCAACTCCTACCAATTCTATATGTGAAGCCTTTTCCGCACTGCAGCTTTGTGCTGCGGGCTGTTGTCTATTAATGGATCCTGGCATTGATAAAGTTCATCGACTGACTTAATATGCTATTGCATCAACTTTGCTGTAGTTAACAAGGGAGGGAGACACACTTCTGCAGGCAAAACTCTTCAAAATCTTCCCTCTCTCATCGCTTTTTTTCCTTTTTTCTCAAGTTTTTCCCCTTATTGTAATTCCACAAATGTAGTGATATCCCCAGGACAGAAAATCTAAGAAACCTCTGATAGTGATTTTTCAAGCAATTTCCTTGTAGGTTTTCAGCTCATTCTCTCTTCTTTTCCTTCAAATCACTTCAGGGAGGCAGTCAGGCACTGTGGCGACTAATTAGATTAGCAGCTAAATTAAAAGTTGATTATTCCCTGGATATCCCCTGGAAAGATATTTACACAGTGGCATTTAACTTTTAAAACCAGCAGCTTTTCGTGAACTCTCAGCCACGCTACTGCAATAGCTTGAGGCCGGGTCTACTGGGACTGAGAATTTACGTGGATGCGTATTAGTAAATGTGAGTGTGTGTTACTGTGCACACATGTGTGTATCCGTGCTTGCACGCTCACACATACAGGCGGTATGGACCAAAGCTAATTAAGCTAATCTAAACACTTTGAGAGTCCTTCTGATGAGGCTAATTATGGCTGCGGCTCGTCATTAGTGCTGCCTAGGCCTCGTTAAAGGAGGACAGTTTGAGTCAGATGAAACAACATAATCACGGCCAATGAGACGCCATGTTGAGCTCTGTGTGTCTGCCAGTTGTTGGTCTGTCTGACTGCATGTTTGACAGTTTGCAATTTTTCCTTTAAAGACGATAACAAGAATATTTCCAGGTTTATATTTTTGTTTTGGGACTGTACTGGAATATCTTAACATGAATTACATTTTTAAAAGTTCCTTATTTATGGTTCTTAATGCAGTTACTCAGTTCAGCCTCTGTCTGAAACAAGTCATTTTAACTTACGTCTTGAGAACACTCTTTTTTCTCATTGTTTAGTCAAAATGCCAACTTCTGAAATACACCTGTTCATGTTTGAGCCAAAATCCAATGCAAAATATACAAGTGGATGAAGCACACAACACATGGAACAACCTTCAACAAAGACTATGGAGTGAACATCTGGACATTAGTTGGATGGAAAAGTAGAGGTAACAATTCACCTCAAGAACTTTGACTATGTTAAACATAGACTTACTACACTTTTACAATATACATATATATATATATATATATATATATATGTATATATATATATATATATATATGACAGAAAATCCCAAAAAGCATGTTATATCCTGTTTTAAAGAATAATTGGAGTTTAAACTTGGAGCGTACTGTATGTATCATATAGTGGCACTAGCCAATGGTTATGATGACATTGTGCTCTGGTCACTTGCTAAAATTTAACACTGTGAGAAGATACTGGACAGTTTAGCCAGTTTATCTTAACCACCCTATGTGGAGGTCAAATCAATAAATAATAATAATAAAAACATTTAATAATCTCTCATTCAGCAGGAAAACTGAGTGTGTGCATGACTATGACAAGTATTAGATTAAAACTGAACTTTGAAGCCTGTAGAATGTGATGGACAGTTTGGGCAATCATTTTACCATGTTCCTTTGTCTTCCTCTCTCTAAACCTGCTTAACTGCTTGACTACTGCTGTTTCTTGCCACATTTGATTTGCTTAAATGATGCGAGTCTGGTCTCAGATCTAAGCAATTCACTTAATGAGTGCAATGGGATTAAATAACCAATGGAAATGAAGGGGGAAAAAACAAAGTTGTATTATGGCAAAAAATATCCTTTTATGGTCAGTTTACAGTTAAAAGGTCAGTTCCCCCCAAAACATAAAAAACATAACATACAATACATGCAGTATCTTGTGATTAATGTAACTGGGACAAACAATGAGTGCACAATCTTGATCATTATTGCAGTATCTGTCTCAATTGTCCCTTGCAGATCTCCTGAAGTAGTGTGCTGTCAGGCTTTTGGGCAGAATGAAAAAAACTGCAATCTGCCTTAAAGTTGTGCAGCGTATCTCTTGCCAAACTTTATCATCATTGATCTGATCTGATACCACCTTACTCCATCCCATTTTGCTCCGTGTTTAAATGTGATGTGTGCATATACAGTAGAGTGCACTGAGTGGACATCGGGCTGGCTGGCCAGAGGCAGAAAAACAAGGGGCCCCTCCATTCATAATTCACTAGGTGGAAGAGTACTGTAAGAGTGTTGGTGGGGGAGAGAGAGAGAAAAAGAAGCAGGCAGGTCCATTAATGGAGTAATCTCGTCCAGAGCGGTGGGGGAGTAAAAACATCTTACCTCCAGTTTTGATGGGGTTTTGTTCATGTTTTTCACTACAGCTGAAAGTTAACATGGTCGTTCAGGGGTTGGGAGTCAGTATGATGACCTCTTAGCCCCCCAAAAACCTGTTAAAAACACACAGTGAAACTTCCAAAATGCATGACGGTCTGTGAAAGAATGACTTTTCTTTTCTTGGTTTTGTCTTACAATAGCGATCACAGTTTTAAGGGTGACTTCACCCAACATGTTTTCTTACTTTCCTCTTGTGGTTGCCATGAAGATAGTTTTGGTTGTGGTTTTTAGATACCTGACTGGGACGATTCTCCCCTCACACCCAATACAATGGGCATAAATGTATTTTTGTGGTTCATTTATAAAACATCATAAGCAATTCCCTGTACACTTGACTATCCACAAACCTCTGCATCAACAGTTTTCACTTGAACCTCTTCCTAATAATGAAATAGTCTAATGAAAACTGTTGACCTATAGGGTTTCTGCACAGCTTCATCCTGCTAATGACAATAAAGTGTTTGTCCAATCACTGCATTATGTGTTGAACATACAAAAACCTTATCATCATGAGCAGGATAAGGTTGTAAAGTACCACATAAGCATTGTATTACATTTATGTGAAAATAAAATGAAAATTATAAGTAAAAATTGTAGTGTGCATATCCAAAGCTGAGTGCATGATAAAAAGCAGCAACAATAGAAATGGAGATATTGCAATAAATACATGGGAGCGTGCAAATTTCAGTGGCTTCAGACTGCTTAAAATTATAAGTGCAAGCACATGCTGTCCAAAATTGGACATAAAATTGGATGTTTTAAAAATGTGCTGAAATGGATGTCTTGTCAGCCAGCCCAGTGGGACAAAGAGAAAGAAAGAGGGAGAGGGATCTACCATTATCTGTAGTGTCCAGTGAAGTGTGTCAGTGAGTGTTTTGTTGCTTTTTCACTACACATGTGACTGTTCTGTCCACTCATATGACATGTCTTAAGGGACGTATGCTGCCTTTATGCTTCTCAACGTGTTTTTTTCAGCTTTACCCTCAGAAAACCTGTCCCTGTATCAGCTTCCTGAAATATCTGTGCATCATCTCATATCTCCTCACCCATCTTCTTCACATGTAACTGACAAACTGCATTCATATTTTATATTTACTGTAAAATACAGACTAAACTAGAAAGCATGTATTGTATCATATATCTCAGTGAAGGCTTTATCTAAACGTGTTATTATTTAAATAATAGAAAATGTTTGCAGTTTTTTAAAGTGTGCATTGGATCCAGATCAGTGTTAAAATAGACATGGTGAGACAATCAGGGGATACATATTGTAGACTTTCATTTTTCAAGGGCAGTATTCAAAGAGGAAATTGTAATGGAATGGCACTATTTCACAATGTTAATAGATGCTTCAAAGCTGTACTAATCAGTATGTATATAAAAAATGGGGGTGGAAGGGGTTAGATGTTTGCTAACGCATTCACCGTAAAATGCAATAAATTTGTAAATTTTTTTGCCACCACCAAGTGGCCATAAACACCAGTAATGCTGTTTTTTCTTCTTCTTATCAATCCCTTCTTTATCATGTGGCTCAGTTTCACACCAGATTCATTTTAGTTAAGTTCATTCATTTAGTTCATTAAGTTTTAAGATATTTTGGGTTAGGGGTTAGGGTTCTTCTTTGAAGGTAAAAAATGAACCCCAAAAAAATCCCCAAACAAGTAAAAGTAGGCCCAAAAGTGGAACCAAAATGTTGGAGTTGGTTTTTAAATTAAACATAAATCAAAGATGCTCTGTTGTTTGAGAACAGAACCAGCAACCATGTGTGCCATTTAAATTCCATATTATTACATTTCTACCAGTCAATTCATGTAAAAATGAGTCCAAGTTTCATATGTGGTGTGATATCTTCACACACGCACACACCCACACACAAACACACACGCATGAGAGACAAAAATACACAGTGACACACCGAAAGACAAACACACACACGCCCAGGTCGACACACACGAGAGCATGTAGTGCTCACTCTCACAGACACACAGGGAGTCCCAGCCTTCTCATTGATTCTCGCTCACTGACTGTCCCACCGGCCTTGTCCTTTAAAACACGGCCGTTAGGAAAGTCACTGGCGTGTGTGACTCTGTGTGTGTTCCTGAGATACTTCCTTACATTATCTGCATGGCTGGACTCGGAGCACTAACAGAGAGCCATGATTTCTGTTACACCTCGCAGCTCTGCAGGGAGAGACAGTGAGAGAGTGGGAGAGAGAGAGAGATTGTGTGTGTGTGTGTGTGTGTTTGTGTGGACTGAAGCATAGAACAGACAAGCTTTTGCTCAGAGGTTGGGGTCAAGAGTGTTAGGCCAGAAAAGGTGTGTGTGTGTCATCAACCTGTCATCCTTCCTTTTCTCCCTCTTTTCTCAGTGGAATCTCAAAAGTATGATACTGTATGAAAGGTGAGGGTCATATGACCAATGGAGGCAGCTGAGGTATCGGAATGCTACGTTTTGGTAGTCTTACTAGCTTGGATACCTGTAAAACATGTACTTTGAGCTGGAATCGGTAATAGATTTGACTAGGCAGTATCTTCATTTTTGTGCCTTCATGATCAATGCAAACTGATTTATGGAAAAACAATTATTATTATGAGAGAAACAAAAGGAATCCAAATAAAAACTAACTCCTTCTATCTTAAGACATTACTTTACTCCCATTATGAATATTCATGTTTACCATTCAGTATCTTATCACATACTACTGAGTTGTTTTCCTGTTGGTAAGTAAAATTGCTCTCTGGATTATCTTCATAGGCAACATTTGAACCCTAATCCTAACCCTCTAACCCTAAACATCCTGATTCCTGGAAGTTTCAGCCACAAAAGCACTTTTGTCAAGGTTAATGAAAGATAAAAACTATGTTGTCTCTCATTCACTCACATTCAGTTTAGGCATTTCTTGCTACTAGTATGTTAATAGCAAGAAACAAGTATGTTAACAACATTTTCTCATTGTGTTGAAAGAAAACTGCAATGTGTCAAATAAACAAAAAATACAACTTTAACTCTATATCATGGTTCAGTTATGTATGATTTTCTCAGCCTTACTGTTAGATGAATGGGGTAGATGGAAACAATTCAATGTATTAGTGTCATTTTCAAAAATGATTTAATACTGAAATTGAACCTTTTTAGTTCATGTAGTAAACACTCTAGCAAATGTTAGCTTTGCTGCCTCTATTAGCCACAAAGTCCTTGCTTTGAGTGTCAATGAAGCGTTACCTCCTCTTTCCTACTTGCTCTCACCTCACCACGGCTCTGTCTTCTTCTTCCCCTCCGCCTCTCTCTTTTCCTCCTCCCTCTCTCTCAGCTTTCACCTGCCTCGTTCACTGCTTCTCTCCTCCACCTCTAACCCCAGGAGGATGTTTCATGCTGGCCATGCTGGTTCTTACGTGTCATTGGCTTTGCCATGTTACAGTTCTGTCTGCCGCCTCCTGCATCATTTAACAGAAACCTTCCACAGCGCAGACAGGTAGAAGAAGACAAGGAGGTGGAGATAGATAAGGTGAAGTGGGGCTGAGGGAGGCTGTGTGGAAGAAGAACGAATGAAGAAAAAACACAGTAAAGAAGACAAAAGGAAAGACAAAAGTGGAGAAGAAAGGAAGGGGAAAAGAGGAAAGAGTGAACACAAATGAAAAGGAAAGTCTTCTTAGCATGCAGACTTACAAATACTGTAACATTTTGAAACTAACAAATATGTCAATTTCACACCACATTGGCCAGATGTGTGGCCTCTTTATTTTTTAAAGCTTTTAAAGCTAAATCTTTACAATGATTAAAGCCAGTTTCATGTGAACATGGATAACTTTCAAGAAAGACTGTCCAAAAATTAAGTAAAAGTAAAAGCAATTACTGTAATTATTTTTTTTTTAAATTATTGCACATCCCTCTTTATGATGACAGGGTGGTATAAACACTTTTTTTCCTTCAGACATGATTCATTTCACACAGCCTTAAGCATTTGGGGAGAAGTCAGGACAACGCCTTCAAAGTCATGCAGACTCACCTTAATTCATGCTACCGTAACCCTCCTGTTGTCTTCTTGTTGATCTAGCTTCTTTTGTCCTCCTGGGTCAAAATTAACCGTTTATAAAGCATAAAGGTATAAATTATCACCCAATTCTGTGTTACACCTTTTTTGGCCAACTTTATTCCACATATTTTTGGAAATAGTGGGCCTCATTTGAATGAAATTATACCTAATTTTGGAGTAAACACCAGTTGTCCTCCTGGGTCAAAACTGACCTGAGGACAACAGGAGGGTTAAGGAAATGTGTTCTCTGGTGCCCCTACCATTGGATCTTTATGTAATTCAATTAATTTTGCATTCAGTCTAAACAAATCTCTATTCTGGAAGCCAATTTAAAAATAAAAAAGCTCTTGGTTTCATTGGAGAAGTCACATTTCAGACTTTCTCTCTCCATTCATACGAGTGCTTTCGGATTCATGTTCTTTGCTACTGATCACCTAAATGTTTTAGGAAATGACAGTGCCCCTGTTATTAATTCATCCAGCTTTTAAGCTGTTGGGGTGGTTCCTGCACTTCCAAGCTGCCCAGCGGGCACTCGGTGTTGGCGTTTTCTTTTTGCGATGAAGTCCGGGAGGAATATATCTTTGTTTTTATATTTTATATCTCCCTCACACCTCCACAGCCCAGAGGAGAGTAAGTCATCCAGGCAGCAGGTCTTTAAGCATTTATTCAGCTTCCTTCAACTTTACTCAGTCTGCAGTATGAACATATAATTTCACAGGAGAAACAAATGGGTTACAGGATGGATGAAGTGAGTTAAAGAGATGAGAAAAGGGGTACGAGAGGCAGGAGGTTTGTGCATGCATGATATTTGCATGAGGATATGTTTTCATGTCAGATCTTTAACGATTCCAGATAAAGACAAATGCTTATGTATATCAGCTAATGCCCTCTAAATACACTGAGCAGACTGACTAAATTACAATAATACATAACAATGTAAATTATACATATGTGGATGTAAAGAGGTCAGCAAGAGAGAAGCCATGAAAAATGGCATTTTTTTAGATACACAAGCCTTATTCACAGCCAGAGGTGCGGCCAAGGCTTCATACAGTAGGTTGCATAAAACTCAGTGGGCAGAGCCAAATAACCATCCAAATTGAAAGTGGTGGCAGACAGCAGCATTTTAATATTATCAGCTGTAGATTCAACTCACATCAATGTTTCCTCTAGTTGAAATTTGGGCAAAAAAAACATGGCTGTTGAGAATCTCCTTCTTTCAAGACCAATCAGAAGTTGTCCCTCTCTCTCCTGTTAAAGCCAGCGCCTGTGGTGACAAGGGGCAGTAAAAAAAAAACAGACACAAATAACACAGTTAAAAGAGGAAACACACTAAAAAAGAACATGAGACCGAAAAAGAAAGACGAACAAGTATGAGTCACAGCCACACAAGAAAGACATAAGATTAAAGAGACGGAGAAAGGAGAGACGTAGAGTTATGCCACACCTGGCAAAGGGTCAGCAAAGCACTCTGCACCCATAACCAGGTTAATGGGTAGGTGGGTGGGGAGATGGTGGGGGATGAGATGGGGTTGATGGGAGTGGCGGTGAAGGCGAAAAGAGAGGGAGGGAAAGGTTGTTTTTGAGTGAATCTTAAGAGTAAAGTAAAGCAGACAGAGGAGGGGGGAGGGGGGAGGAGGAAAAGAGGGGTAAATAGGAGGAAGAGGGAGGAAAGGAAGGTTCTATTTTTTCTGCCTTGCTCTCTTCTCCATGGATGTGTCCCCTTTCCTTCTCCTCCACCTCTTCCTCCTCCCCCTCGCCTGTTTTAATCTGACTAAATAGGATAACCTGCTCTTCATAAAAAATGGATGCCACTTCATTCGGCGGGACCCACCGGCAGGGCCCCTGGAGGCTTTGGCCAGCCGAGCGCGGGGCCCCATGACTGCCGGGGCCGGCCAAAATCACTGGCCGTAATTAATTACCCCCACTCACCCTTACCCCACCACCACCCCATCCCTCGGCATCCGCAAACCACTAGCAAACACCAATCACCCGCACCCGGGAATCAAATTTGGTTAAAAAGCAAGAAGCGTGAGGTGAGGGAGAGGAGGGTGAGAATGCAAACAGAAAGATAGGATGAGTGAGCCTAGAAGAAAGAAAGAAATATATATAGAGAGAGAGTGGAATAGGGAGGAAGGGGTGATGTGGGGGGAGCACTGCTTGCTAGGCAATGCGAGCGGCTTTTTACCCAATCACGTGGGAGAGTTTGTCAAGCAGGAGATTGCAGTCTAAAATATTAATGTGGCCCTCCTGCTCCTCCTCCTCCCTCCTCCTCCTCCTCCTCCCAAGACCGAGCGAGCCAGCTCCTGGAAGGGACACTCACCCGTCAATATTTCATGAGCCGGGCCCCGGTCCAGACACAGGCAGGCGCTGCTGGGCCGCCCGCCCCTTTAACGCTACATGCATCAGCCATCCCTGCCTTTAATGTAGCCAGCGGTGGTGGTGGTGGTGGGGGGCTGATGTGGGTGAGAGAGGTGGGAGGTGAGAGGGTATCTTGGTGGTCTCGGGCCAGAGTAGCCTCCTTAAAATGAAAAGGAGGAACAGGAGGTGAGGGAAAGACACGATGAAGCTGGGGTCGGAGAAAACTCTCGAAGCATTGCTTATGGGGGGTGATGAGGGAGACAGAGTTTGAGGTGAGGGTGAGGGTGAGGGTGAGAGAGGAGGTGAATGAAGTAAATCTTGTTGGTATTGTCTTGGGGTGTAAAAGTCCTCAAATCCCCTCAAAGCTGGACAGCTGGTGCACTGCTGAGAAAAAAGAGATTTGGATAAGGGATTGGGGAGCTGAAGTACAATTCCAGGGCTGTTCTGAGATGTTCACTATACCTGCTGCTTGGGAATGTACTGTACTGATGGTTTAAAACCACATAACTGCAGTTTTGTTTCAGATTCAATGGTTATTTCTGCGCTATGGGAGCAACCCTGACCTGTAAGCCCCACTAGATGGTGTGATGACAGAATCCGGGTTCAGTCCCTTCAAATACTGAAACATCCATGAACAAGACTGGCCTGAATACAGGCTGTGGCTGATGGCGCCGCCTGAGTGAATTCATACCAGCTCACTGTGATGTGCTTTAGCTCAGTCTGACCTCAGATGTTGTGTATTTATGTGACACATTATATTAACATATTACATAAATTTAATATTTGCTCAGTTAGATCATTTAACTGATAGAAAACTTGTTCTAAAGGTTTCCATGATTAAAATAAAAAAATAATATAAATCTCTAAAAATAGAAAAATGACTGTGTAAATGAATATTTAATAAAAGCTTGTGCTCTGTATTTATTTGTGAACATATCAACATTTAGGCTCTTAGTTAAGAGTTAGGAACACTGCACAAGGTTGCACAACTCACCAAATCTGACCCATGTAAGTTTGTACATGTGTGTCTGTGCATGTATCTGCATGTGTCTATAGGTCTTCAGGCATGTTTACACATCAGGATTATGAACTGGATAATAAGGAACTAGATAATATATTCCAAGATGGCAACCCATTCATTCCAATGAGTTGCTCACTGGGCACTGAAATGTTTCAGGCCCATAAATTATGAGCATTACAATGTTTTAAAAACCATTTGATGAGCTTCCTCTTGGTTTAATTTCTTTTCATGAATAAAAATCAAGTGAATCAAGATGCATCATTGAAAGCTACTTGAGAACATTTCCTCTGCTCGTTGGTCAGCTGTGTTTGAGAACACAAAGCAGGGAAGTTACTAAAGAAAGTTTTATCTGTCCACACATCAAGAAGGCAACATATTTTGTTACCAGTACAGGTCAAACCTCAATTCATTCTCCAGCTAGCTGCAGAGGAAGCCTTGAAGTTCTGATTCAGATTCCCACCACAAACAAATGACTCTGAATGGACGGGACACCACTTCTTGTAAAGGGTCTTAATGTGGATGTCATACCCTACACCTCTCTATTTCTGTGTGGTCCGCCCAAGGATCAGCTTCTGATTTAGCCGGACTGAACAACATCTTTATAGTCCTTCTCTGTCCAGCCTGTTGAAAGCATGTGTAGTTACACAAAGAGACATTTAGGGTG
Source organism: Scomber japonicus (assembly GCF_027409825.1). Classification (NCBI taxonomy): domain Eukaryota; kingdom Metazoa; phylum Chordata; class Actinopteri; order Scombriformes; family Scombridae; genus Scomber; species Scomber japonicus. Next base: position 8,223,712 of record NC_070590.1, on the reverse strand, counting down.
TACAGTCATTCTCTTGTGGAAAAGTGTTCAACTTCTCTGTCTGATATTAATGAATAGACAACAACTCATTTAAAAAAGCCTGAGTGTGTGTTTTGTTTTTTGCTTTTTCCACAATGGCCTTAATTATGGTATTCATCTCTTATGATGGCCTAATTGGCTGTTTCAGATGCCTCTCTGTCCTGCTGAGAAGTGCCTGTGTGTGTGTGTGTGTGTGTGTGTGTGTGTGTGTGTGTGTGTGTGTGTGTGTAAAATGGGTTAAATTTGAATATTTTGAAAACTGTGAAAAATATCAGCTGTCCTTCAAAGACGTTCTATCAGTTGACCCCCAGCTTTATGTGAGTGAGCTAATGCACACAGTGTGTTGAGTCTCCTTTGGAAGACATGTGTGTGTGTGTGTATGCGTGTGTGTGCCTATGGGGTGAGGGACACTGAGGCCCCTGAAAGCCCTTTGGAGTCCTGGTCTCCTGACCTGTGACCTCCCCTGGAGCTCTCAGTGTGTCCTGACGCCTCAATAATTGATGTGAGGGAAAGGGACGTCCCGCCTTGGGAACAACTCTCTCACCTGCACACACATACAGATACACTCACCTCCCCCGTCCTCCACCCTCACACACTCATACACTCCTCACGACACGTTCACACACACGCAGGCTTATTGATTTTGTTAACTGAGCCAATGCTGAGGACATGCAGGCTGAGTGAAAGGGTTTAGGAGGAGAAGAAGTAAACACATCCTCTCACATCTTTGATTGTCTGTCACTCAGCGTCTCTTTATTCTATTTTCAGGGACGGATGGCTGAGCGTACAGTACTGTGCATGTTCTCTTTCAGCTTTGGCCTGCTTTGTATTCACACTATCAAACATATTCTCACCTCAGAGCTGCCCAGTACAACCACAACATGCTGCTGGAAGACACTGAGCAGCTCCACTGCTGCAGCTCAGGGTTTATCACCTTGTTCGAGGGAATATTCACACTACGTACTGAATGTGTGTGGAGCCAGACCAACCTGAAATACCTTTTACCCTATCAGTTATGTAAACATATTATCATCAGGTTCTTTGCTGAGATAAGGGGATGAGATCATTTTATCTACACCACAAGGGTTAGGCAACATATTTCATTTATCGTAAGGTGCTTAAAGTTTTAACACAAGTTTCATTTGTGTGTTGAACTCGAATTGATCTTAAAAGTTTTGAGAAATTCTTAACTTTTCTTTTTCTAAACAAGGTTTTCTTCATGTCTCTGCCAGACCACATTTTTTGGTCAAATTAAACATTTTTTTCAAGTGAATAAAAACACATAATTTTGAGGATCATGAGAAAATGAATAGAAGCCTAGATTAAATTAGGATAACAAAAACCAGACCGCAGTGCACGGACAAACAAATAAATAAAAGAAAAAATGTAAATGTGAAAATATTTTACCATTGGTAAACTAATAAAGTATTCATATATTGATTATGTGAAATTGAACTGAAACTGAATTTTCTGCTACACTCAAGGTCCCTAAAACAGATATAATCAACATAACAGTGCACCCACATATCTGCACAAATCAAGTTCAATTAAAGTTGTGCATGGTGACAGAATTTTTAAAAATGGGTAAAACTGTTCAGGGAGACCACATACAAACACATACACACTAAGGCACTCAAGCACACACTGCAGACCTACTTACTGTACATTAACACCCATCTGCTCAAGCACACACACATATGCACAGTCTAATACACAGATGAACAAGAGTCCCACACACCAGATCTTTGCCACTTTCTTCTTGCCTCCTTGCTGCTCTCCCTCTCGGCCCCAGGTGTCCTCTGCCCTGGTCTTTGCTGTCTTTTGTCTGCTAAGTACCAGTTTACAATATTGATGAGGCCTGGAGGTCCAACCAGCAGCAGGACACACAGTCTGGGGGGCTTCTTACACAGTAAGTGTGTTAGAGTGGTTTGTGTATTTAAAGACTGTAGGTGTTGGGGGTTATGATGTGTGTGCTCATGTGTGATGCCAATTTTCAGAGGTCTTTACAGAGCAGTTTATAAGTCAAAGGGGAACTGATAAGTTTGTTTTGTTTGGGTTCTGTAGTCCAGCAGATTCAATGTTAAAATAAACAGAGGATAAGGAACTTTTAGCTTTCATTTGAAGGTGTCATCCACATTAAACCCCTTTTTTCTACTTAGTCTCCCAGTTTTAGGATTTCAAAATGTATTGGACAAAGTCAAATTAACTTAAAGGCCAAAAACTAAAACACAGTACATTGATCATTAACTCCTTCAGATTGCAATTTCCACAGATGAAAACAACAAGTAATCCAAATCTATTTTTCCATGTAAAATACCCTTTTCTTCTTTTTTTCTTTAGATGAGCTAAGATTAATATCGGTACAACCATCAGCTTCATAAACACTCTTTGCTTTACAGTAACTTGCACAGACGCCATTGGTACCATTTAAAACTTATTGTCAAGAAGCACAAAGCACACATAAAAGCAACAGAAGTTTCATGGCCTTCACTTAGCAGCCAGGATACCTCCTTACTAAAACCTTCTGACTCATTAGTGGTGCTCTTCCTGAGAATTGACAAGGGGAAGTGGAGCCTGTGATGTAGCTCATTGGATGATAAGAACACAACCTGAGGGCCTTCCACACAGCAATTACCACCTCTCATCTCCTCTCTCTGCTATCTGTTTGGTGTGCTATCGGTTTGAATTTATGCAGGATCAAAAGATCAGAAGAATTAAACAGCAACACAATCTTTCAAGCACAAGCTGCCATACAATGAAGCAGGGCAGTCAAGACTTTTATAGCCTCAGGTCAAACACACAATTCATGAACGCCTTTAGAGGAAACACGGAGGATTAAAGTCTTCTCTTATAGTATAGTATCTCCCATCCCAGGTGCTATTTTGTACTATTTTTGAATGACTTTGAAGTGATTTGAGTTTGAATGAAAATTGTGCATTTTTACTTTCGACCCCATCAGGTCAGGACAAAAGTAACACAACAGTATAAACTTAAAATATGTATTCTTGTTTTTATTAAAATGTGTGACATAGATCAGTTTAGATTAGTCTGTATTGTCTCTCGCTTGAAAGGAATTTGTCTTGGGCACTGAGAGAACGCACCCACCTCGCCTCATGCCCCAAACAATACTACCACCACCAAAAATATAGCATTTTCACGGACATTTAGGCTTATTGAATTGTTGTATAAAATATTGACAGTCTCTAAAACATAACATTGTGTTTTGGAGTGGAGGAATTCCTTTAGTAAGTGATATTCCCTTTGAAACCATAGTGGAAAGCAAAGTTTTGGCTCAGGTGTATCATCCCATCCCATTCAATTGTACTTCTAATATTCTGGAAAGAAGTGCAGTGGTGAGTGACTGATAACACTTTTCTGCGAGTTTGTGTCTACAGTATGTGTGTGTGTGTGTGTTTATGTGTGTGTGTGTGTGTGTGTGTGTGTAGGGGATGGGGACATATATTTTATGACAGATGGAGTGTGAAATTGAAATGTTTTCCATTCGGGTTTGTGTGTGTCACTGACCTTGTCTCGATGTGTGATCACTCCCCACATCCTTGTCAAGATTCAAATATGTATTTAAATTCTTGAATATTCTAATAACCGAGAACGCCACCAGCTTCCACATGTACAGCCACAATACTAAATCAAAACCTAGTATCAGGTTGACCATGGCTGGTCAATGGGTGAAATTGTGGCCATTCTATTACAGTCAGTAGTCCAGCCAAAACATTTGTCAGTAACTAAGATGTTATCTTTATGGTAGTACTCAAACTTCCAGCAAACACTCATATGTATATATTAATATACCAATTTGATTGATTCTGGGTCTGTCATAGGAAAGAGAACAGCATTGTTAAACCACAAACCATAGTCTTATTGTCCTCCCATCTCACTGCAGGTACAGCAGTTAAAAGTTGTTTTTACTGTTACTTTGGCTGCAGCTGTTTCCAGAGTATAAGCTATAAAAACTGACTGTACACTACCTGCTCAGCACCAAACAGCAAACAGACACAGTCAGCGGCTCGCTGGTGAACATGGAGCGAGTAGCAGTTAATGAACCAGTTGTTTCTGCTGCCCCCAAAGGGCCAAAAAATGTGTTTTAAGTAGTTGTTCTTGCTCTATCGATTTAGGTAGTGTTGTAGACTGATCAAATTATTAGTTTAATGTGTTCATTTATTATTATTTTTATTGTCCCCTCAACAGTGTTTTTCATCATAATCCTAAAAATATGGTTTAATCCACATTAACTCTTCAGGATACACCACTGTCATGTGTCCTAATATCAATTTACACCAGCTTAAAAAAACAGCAGTTTAACACATTCAATCCCCTGGATTGGTATCCCAGCTACTATATTTTGACCACTTGATGACGAATACTTGATGTATTTGGCACATGCTACAAGCTTCAGTTAATGCATGTGATGTTATGCAGCACTCCATGATGTTGCTCATTAGCTGCTAGCTCCACACGTGCTGCTGTAACTGTTTCAAGACGAGGACAATCTATATGAACAGCTTGGGTTTAATACAGTTTCATTTTGACTGTGAACTGAGATACATGATGTACTTTTGGTTTGGGTAGTTAAGTTGTATATCATTTTTTTAAATCTCAAAACATATTTCTCGGCTTCATGATAATATCAGCTACTTGTAATCACCAGAGATGGATTACATTACATTTACACTGTATATAATAATACATTTGTCTAGATGCCTCTTCCACACATTTTCTCCCTGCTGTAAAAACCACAGGACAGACAGTTTGACTTTATACTTGGCTGTTCATAAACTATTCAGAATATGACTGCAGCCTGTGAAGTCACTTCTCTACCCCTGACACCATTACCCCCTCTTTTAGCAACAAGCCGCTTTTCAACACACATGATGTCATTTACCCCTGATGTCATCGTCATGAAGGAAGATGTGATCATGGCAAAAGTGAAGTTTCTCAAATGGACCAGAATGAATATTTTAAAAGTTTGGTTTTGTTTTCTTGACTTTTCCTCTGGATGATTATTTTTCTGTTTTATTTCAGATGTATTAAATAATGAAAAAAAATGGGCAGGTTTCTTGATGCTTCACATTTAATTTGGTTTATCACATCGTTCTACTGCTATTTAACAAACTGCTGATGCTTATGTCCTACTCGTGTAGCTGAAAAGACTACACTAGTTGGTCACATAGTTCAGGAAATATGATGAGTCATAATGCAGACAAAATACGATGAGTCATCTTAATGTGTAAGCTTCAGTCAGTGTAACATCATGCTGGTATTCCTCCGAAAATCATAGTCTTCATCAAACATGAGTTCTGAGGCCTTGAAAAAAAATAATTGTTTGTTTAAAACGGTTTAGAGTCATAGTTGCTCTTATCATTAATACTTTGTTACGGTACTGATGTCCTATACGCAAACCTGAGCATGGGCTTAACACATACTGTACAACTCCGCCCCATGGACATCACCATTAAACCAAAAAATCTATAGGATCTCATACATGCTGAAACTTTAGCATTTCAAATTTATTGCTACAATGTTGTTTTTTCACAGCAGATTCATACGTGGATCTTGTGTAAAAGCCTTGAGGGACAGGTGTGCTGGAAAAAAACCATCGTAGGACAAATGCTAAAAAATGAATCCGAACCAACGAGAATCAGAGAGGAAGATCCTGGTCCAATGGAAACACTGTCTGTTACCGATAAATTATTCTAGTTATTATACAGTTTCGGTATAAGGTCACAAACCCCTGAAGATAGCCAGACATAGACAACACTGGATGAGGAAAAAGATAGAGAAACACATTCAACTGAATGCTAATACAAGAGAAGGCTGGAGGTGGAAGGAAGAGTTGTTGCAGGCTGTGGTGAAGATGCAGAGCTCATTGTGGATGTATGCAAAGTGCAAAAATATGGGCCGCCCAGTGCTAGTAGTGATATATTGTGGACATACATGATTGGACAGAATATAGACTATGTCACTGTGAAACAAATGCTATACCTGCCTGAACCACCATAAGTTGGAGGTTGTCTGTGAGCTTGTACATGACCACACAGAGAAAATGTAATCAAGCAAAATGTCTAAACACCTGTGTGGGCGGACTATGAGTGTGTAGGGCTGTACAGTAAGTCTTTTGGGATATGTCTAGGTTACAACTCTGATTTAATGCATACCTAATAATGCACTATTCTTTGTGTATGGTTATGTAAACCCTGCATGTAGATGTATTTAAGTTAAGTCTGGAGTGAAAAGTTAAAGTTAAAGTTAAAGCTAAATGCTCCACTTCTTCATCTTGTCCTGGACTTTACCTGCTTGTCATTTGTTTCTGGGAAGGTTAAATACAAATACCTGCTGTTGCTGAAAAGGTTGTTAATGAGAGCTGGGAAACTAAAAGAAATGAGCCAAAAACTGTTCCATAGAGCTGAGGGGAACTGCAGGCATGGCTGATAACTCTCATTGGATTTGTCACTTGTAGCGACTTTATAAAAAAAAAAATATTGATTAGTGCAGCTTAAAAAAACATCTATGTTTAAATATTAAATAAGTGGGTCTCAGAAACCTTGCAGTGTGAGGTTTATGAATAATTGCGTATAGTTGTTCATATTTAGTCATTGGCCTATGTCCAACTTGCCCACAACAATGCCCTTCTGTGAGCCCTGTCATCCAATGAATTCAGTGATTAAAAGTAAATGGCACATATGTAGTAAATAGAAGTTTTGTAGCATAATGCAAAGTGGTATTTGTCTCCATGGTAACAGTTGATGAGTCTCATGGGTAGCTGCTTCCCCATTCTAAAGCTGACAAAAAAAAACTTTATTGCTCAGATTTGAAGGAAAAATAATTAAAAGTGATTACCTTAACGAAAATACTTACCCACTGGACTGATGTGTGGTGCAGGCACAAAAGACTAAATTTGTGTCCATGTTCACGACTCTATGAATTAAAGTTTGTGACTATTTCACCAACTGCCATGAGACTGGGCTGGTGAATTATGTCCATGTTTTGTCTGTAGTGGCATTACTGATACTCTAGGGTTAACAGCTTCCTCAAAAAATAAACTGAAGTTACTGCAAGTGATGAATATTCAAACCGCCCTACTCTGAACCAGACCACTGGGTGTAGACACTCCAGATCAATTATGACTTTCCACAAGGGTATTTGCTGGATTTTTACTCTCCAAAACAAACGTTGTAAATTTAACATGGCTGCTATTGCTTTAGGTCTGCCCCCAACAGGTCTAATCGTATGCTTGGGGGAATTTCTCAGAAGGATGGGAAACGTATCAAATATTTACTGTCGGGTGCTAGCTAGCAGTGACATACACTGCATAAATTTAACATGGCCGCTGCGGAGACAAAAGGCAGGACTGTGAGAAACGCGCTTCCTAGAGCGTAGACTTGGAGAGACAGAGGTCCGGGTTGGGATATGAAACAACAGATATAAAGGAGAGGAGAGGGCCACGGTGCTGCCGTTTGATCTCTGCTGTTTTACTTTCAGCAAGAAGTCAGGCAGAGGGCTGCAAGGCTGCACCGGTGAGTTGTGCGTGTGTGTGTGTGCATCCACTTGCATGCAACCACATTTGTCTGTGCATGAGTGTTAATGTAGCTTCTTGCAGGCATGCATTTTTCTTCCTCAGTGTGTGTATGTATGCGTGTGTGTGTGCGCGCTGCCCTTGCGTGTGTGCGTGTGTGTTTTTGCCTTAAATTACGGGCGCTGTTTGTTGAGTGGTCCAGTGGAGCGCACAGTGACAGATGATGTAAATTATTAATTGCTTTTCTGTTGCTGAGTGTGGTGGGCCTTGTCCTCCTTCTCTCTCTTCCTTCTATTTCCCTTGCTTATTCTCTTTGTCTCTCTCCCTCACTCTTCCTTTCTCTCTTTGGATCAGGTCTTGCTCTCAACTATCAACCTTATTTCTCCGTCTAAACTGCTCACCTCTTTTCCCTTTTTATATGATATTTTCCCTCTCTTTTTTGCTCTCTCTACATGTGTGGGCCCAAACAGGAATTGCTTAGGAAAAAAGGCAGAGAAGATAAACACAGAGAGCAAAAATTGGTGTTTGTGTTAAAATGGGGTGGATATATTCAAGAAGGCTGCAAACAATCAAAGGTGAATTTCATTAGCCCATGAAATGCTTCGAGTATGGTGAAAGCATTACACACACATCCTCAGCTTTGTAAAAGTAAAGAACCACATTTTCAGCAGTAACAGAGACTTGAGTAATCTTTTTTTTTTGTGCACTCACTCCATTCCTGTTCATGTGCCGTCTGCTGCGTTTCTCTGACATGGCTGTTTGACCTAACAGGACCTGGTACAGCTCATTTCCGTGCTGGGACACCGCCACTGTGCAAGCACTACACAGACTAAACACAAAACTCCAAGCAGTAAGAGAAGAGAGGAGGAAATAGAAGAATTAACACCCACAAAGGCAGGTAAAAATGTGTCTTAGGTGAGTAAATCAGTGAAGGTTGGAATAATTTATAGATGGAAATGTATGGCTTTTATCCGCAGCTGTTTGGACATTATTTCACCCAGTCTTATTTTTACTCCCTTCTCTTATCTTCCACATGTACTGTATATACCACATGACGCTTGATAATGCCAGTAGAAAGCACAGCAAAACTTTATAGTGTTGCAACTTCTTTTGCAATGTTTATTGGAAGACAAAACAGACTAATGACTAAAAATAAGGACCTAATTTTCTTTCTTACATAAAAACAATATAACATGAGATATTTTTGCCCTTTGGGTTGATGGTCCACTTGACCACCTGCACATCTGTAAGAGGATGATATGACAGAGAGTGATGTTATTCATCTGAGGGGTTTCTCATCCAAAACACCAAAGACGGATGAACGACTATAGTCTACAGTGCTTTACCTCTTGTATACACATATACATATACATACACACACACACACACACACACACAAAACTCAATCTGAAACTCATTGCTTTACCTTTCACATGCAGTAAAAAAAACATTTTTCATTCCCTGCCTCAGCTTCCAGCTCAGGGTGCATCACGCATCTAACACATTGAAAAGCTGCAGCTGCCCTCTGAGTGCCACAACGTGTTCATTTCCCTTCCTGCAAATGGCCCTAACCCTAACCCACACACACACACACACCCACACACACACACACACACACAGACACACACACACACTCTTTTGCCGCCACCCTGTCTGGAATACTCTGTGTGTGTGTGGTCATCCCGTCATGTGCGGGGGTGACAACATACCTGCTGACGGTATGGGTCCAGTAAGATGAAAGAAAAAAAAAAATACCTCACCCGCAAAAATGTTAGGTCTCATCAATATTTCACTCACCCATGTCTCGCCATGGCCATCTCCCTGCATGCACTGGGGTTTTCACAACATTAAGGACTGAAAACTTAGAGTCCTGTTCATCAGCTCTTTTAATCATACATCTGTTCACCCATGTCTATGTCCTACTTTCTGTTTAGACGTGTCCTTCCATCAGCCACTTGTTGGTGTTCGTTCTTAGACAAAGAAAAATATATATACAGGACTTTGACACCCTGAACTGTACCTCTTATTCCCTGGATGACATGCTAGAGCTTAATCACTTTGCAGATCTCATTGCTGGGACGTGAACATGGTGAAAGACAAAAGGTCAAAGTCTAGCTGGAATGTTCAAATATTTTGCTATGAAATAATTTACTGTACATCCCTCTAGTGTTTGTATTGACTTATGTGTTTGTATGATGCTCTATGGAGCTATCATATATTTTTATAATGTATTTTTTATCATTTTCCACTTCCCAAATCAAAAATTTATCTCTCTATCCATCCTTTCTGTCTGACTTTGGCCTTGGGGGGACTGAGGGTCGCCCCAGTCTGGCAGGCCAGAGGAAGTGGGCACCCCTGTTCTGTGAACCCTCCAACCCCCCCAACCCCCTTTGCTGCTGGGTGGCAGGAGGAAAGCGTCCCATCCTGGGTGCTGATTTCCTGTTTATTTTTTTATGAGGTCACTCAGCTGTGTGGCCTCGCCCCTTTCCTCCGCATCATCTCCTCTGTCTCTCCTCTTTATTCTTTTTCTGAAGTGTCTTTGGTGAAAGCAAAGATGTTGTATACATGCTGTGTTATACCTTATTATGGCAATTAGACAAACTTTATTTTTTCAAGAATTTAAATTAATAGGGAAAAAATCAGTTGTAACACTGTAAAAACCTGAGTCCAACCTGTGGTTATTTTTAGGTGAGGGAAGGATTGGTGTTGTTATCACATATTAGGAATATATTAGGATAGGAAAATAAACTTATCAGTTGTAAAACTGACTCAAATTTTGCTTCATTTGTTGCACTCCCCAATCGAAAAACTTTTACTTTGTTGAAAAACTTTCCAAAACCTTCTGAAGAATTATGATCTGCTGACTCCTCATGCTTGTTTATTTGGCTGTTAAGTTTTGCTGTTTCCACCCGGAGTCTCTTAATCCATCCAGTACTTATGAATCAGAAAACAAAAACAAAGTGAAAAACAACAATTTGATGGAGAAAACAAAATTCCAAGGTTGCTCTGTGGTTCTACAACCTATCATCCATCAGGAGGGTGGATGATTGATTTTTACCCCTGAAAGAGAGAGAATGGCGGCACTATAGTTGGTGTAGACCTTTCTTTTTGTGTGTGTGTGTGTGTGTGTGTGTGTGTGTGTGTGTGTGTGTGTGTGTTTGCTTGTGTTTGCCTTTTGATCCATTCTGTTTCTCTGTTTCCTCCAATCAAAGTGGCTGAACTGAGAAACAATGAAAAATAAATTATTGAGTCAAAACCAACAAGTAATCATAAAGCATGGAAATATAAGATGAAATTATTATCTAATTTAAATAAAATCTAATTAATCATCAGTCATTTTTATGTATGTTTTTAGGGGTGTTGCCTTGGAAACACACCCCACCAAGGCATAGGCTAGCTTTCAGGAAATACCAATACTAAATTATGCTAACCGGCCAGGTATCATAATCAAGTAATAACAAACTAACTGAAATATCACCTTTCAGAAAAATAAAATGCACAATACTTCACAAGGATACAATTTTAAAAGACCATAAAAAATTAAAAACAAAGAAGACAATAAATAAATAAAAATAAAAAGATAAAAGTGGAAATACAGGCAAACAGAAGACCTCAAAGGGAAACACATAGGAGCACTAAAACATTTTAAGGTGGGAGAAACACAGGTGGGTCTTGAGTTGCTTTTTAAACATTTATTCGGGGGCTGCAGACCATACACATAAAGGAAGTAAGTTCCATAGTGTTGGAGCCACTGCTTCAAAGGTGTTTTCAGACAGAAGCTATGGACAACCAGTGTTTAGGCAAATACGAATGGAGAAGGTCACATATGTACTCAGGTGTGTGATTGTGCAGGGACAAAGCAGTTGAAAGTACTACTTGTCTACATGTTTATACTTGTTGGACAGGTGGTTTGATGAAGTACTTAGATACTAAGATCAAGACAATGATCAAAACAATAAGCTGAAGAACAGACTTCATCAGGTAAAAGTTGGCGTTGTGATTGTAGACAACTGAACTTGATTTAGGATAAGTTCGAGACAGTCAATCCAATTGGTAAGGCACTAGAGGTGCATGGCAGACATCTTAATAGTAAACTCCATTAAGGACCTCAGGATGGTGTTTATGGGCAAAGGGCATACAAGGGGCAAAAAAACCCATCAGATTAATCCTGTGATAACTGAATTTATTGCTGTAGAGAACTACTGCTGATGCTCCTAATCAGAAAGAGACTATGACAATCCCTAAACTCAACTACATATAGATGTTGGCTTTAGCATCGACAATTCTATCAAGAAGGTTCATGGAAACCAAGCCCAGGAGACATTGACTTCCTGACTACTCAGCTGGAGAAAGTCAGAAGAGCAGGATTGGCCAACAAATCATTCTTCCAGCTTCACATACTGGCAGCCCCAAATACCTCTACAAGCACTATTTGGATGTCTTTGCAATAGCAACCAGATACAGGAAGTTTGATTTCTTTATCACCATAAGTGCAAATCCAAAGAGTGAGGGTGTACTGCAGAACCTTTTCCCAGGACAGCAGCCCAGTGAAATACCAATAAAGTCTTTAAAAGGATTCTTGATGAAGCCCTCAGTGACATGAAGCTGGGTGTCTTTGAGACGATGAAGGCTAGAGTACACACTATTGATAGATGGGATTAAAGTATACCCACATCCTGCTGCTCCTGATTGATGGATCAGATCATTAGGGCAGACATACCATATGCTGGTGTCTTAGTTCATGCTGCACAGACACAGAGGGACAGTCAACTCTAACTGTCTCTATATGGTCAATGGCATCTGTTCCAAGATTGTCGCTAAAACCTTCTGTCAAGAGGCTCACCTACCTCTCACAGTGGTTATGGCTATCCTAAATACAGATGACCTAATGATGGCCACACCATTAATTAAGAAGGACGACTTTGTGTTTAGCAGGTGGGTTGTGACTTACAACCCCCGGGTCCCTCTGAAGTACAAGTGCCACATTAATGTTGGATCTGTTAGCTCCTTTGTTAGCTATTTTACAAGTATGTCCATAAGGGAGTTGAAATCAGTCATCATTGAGAACAGGGATGAGTTATCCAGTGTCATCGATGCCAGGATGATTGATGCTCATTGTAGTACAATGGAATACAATATGCAGGGCAGGCTTCCTTCAATGATGAATATTTGAGGGCCAGCTGAATACTATCTTCAGAGAAGGCAGCCAAAGACACTACATTGATCAATCTCAACAGGATGAAGTGAGACAATATATTTACACGGAGATCTTAGAGAAGTACACTTGGAATGAGCAGTATTATGGGAAGGATGGTCCAAAGAGAAAGATTATATTTGTAGTTGCTCCTGGTTCATGTCAGGGACCAACTGAGCTATGTGGACCCAAAGATGTATGAGGCCACAAAGTATAAGACCTTCAAAGAGACAGCTCTGGCCGTAGGCTTGCTTGAGGATGATGGAGAGTGAATTGCTGCTATCCAGGATATCTCAATTGATGCATTCTCAAAGAAAGTCAGAGAAATCTTCGCCCTCATCATCCTTCACTATTTCCAACCCTCAGAACCCACAGATCACTGTCAGAGATTCTTGGACAACCAGGGATCAATTTGTCCACAAGGAGACCAATGTGCAAAGGTGACCAAGAAATGATGTAGACATGGTCCTTATCAAAAATCATTTCCATTGAGGATGAACTGTCACAAATGGGAGGTAGTCTGTCCAACTACAATAATATGCCACAACTAATAGAACTCACAGAGGAAGAAAAGCACAAAATTCTTCAGGTCTGAAAGATTCAACAAAGAGGAGCAAAGAAACATTATCCAGTTCCTTATTCCTAAACTGAATAATGCACAGATGGAACTCTGTGAAGCGATCTATCAAGCAGTGCTTCACCAAAGGAGGATAAGACTACGAAACAGTTCATTCTGAACTCACCTGGCTATAAAAAGACCTTTACTTTTGAGGTAATCAAAGCTGAGATCCGGGCAGAGGACTACATCGTGCTGTGTGTTGGTGGCACAGAACCATGAGGTCGGTAGGATTGCTTATTCAAGATTTAAAATCCCGATCCCATTCTTTGAAAACATGGTCTGTGTCATTAAAGACAAGTGCAACCAATGCTACCAGTTGTGCCTGCTTTTCTCCTTTTACCTCTAAGTTGCAACAGAATTGACATTTGCCAAAAGTCAGTTGTCTTAAAATAAACTGTAGATGAGAACAACAGGCAAGAAAGATGACATAAAAACAGCCCTGGTGACAAAAATAAACTTATAGCACAACTGAATGTATAACCCTAACCGCACACACATAAACACACAAACATGTTCTATCATACTCATGCAGACCTACACAGAAACACTGATACACTCAAACAGAGAAAGAACAGAGCAGAGTGTCTATTGATTTCTGGATGAACATCGATCACATGCACAATTAATTGTTCTTTGAGGCGTAGCGGCTCCGATCATCATCCAACTTCAGGTGGAGATCAATACAGTGGAGAGACGTGAGGGTGGGAATAAAAAAATAAAAAAATAAATCTTGTTTTTCATTCAGGGAAGAATATGTCAGCTCCATACTGAAAGAATCCAGTTGTGGATGAAGCATTCTGATCATTTAGTTGTCATACCATCAATTACAAGTTATTCAAATTGGATTTGCCTTTAACATGAAACACTAGAGCCCATCATATAACAGAGACATTATGTATTACTTGGAGGTTTATAGTTCTCATCACATGCATTTTCAGTTATTCATGTTCATTAGGCTTCTTGGAAGAGCCATGCAGTATTTGTTAAGATCGATTTCAGAACACAAAACAGCTGCAGACATTTATCTCATATGGCTTGCATTGGCTGAATTCTAATGGAAATGTTTCTATACTTATCCTACAGTAAAACCTTCTTACTTTTTCCTGGTAGGTTTGCTTGTATACGTGTCCCAAGCTGTCAGATTCAGCAAAAAACTCTCATAACAGCCCGAACTTATTGTAAAGGGCTCGTCACAGCCTGATTACGGTCATCTGTTCATGAGGAGGTGTGTTTGTGAGATTTGATCATTAATATAATCAGACTCCATTCATGGGCGAGTTTCATTTATAAACACAAATACAAATTGATGTTAGTCCTTTATGGTGTCATCTATTCATCTCATCATTTATTTATTTTAGTATTGCAAATTTCTTAACTTTTATTGCCTATTTTGTAGAGATGCTGCACTGTCTCCTTGTTCTTGTAACAATAACAGATAAAGCACTTTGAACTTGAAATTTGAAAATAAGTTTTACACAGCCTAGTTTCAAGTTCTGTTTTTAGAAGTCAACTACCAAAAATGTGTCACCAGAGCAGTGGTGTGATAGAAATGAAGAGGGAATGCTCTGACATGGAGACATGGAGTTATACTGTATGTGACAAAACTTACTTGTAAAGTATAGTGCCCTGTGTCTAATGTGAGAGATATTAGAGGAGAGAATATTATATTTTACAGTAGGCGAAGTTACGTTGTCGGCAACAATATGAGATACTACTGGAAATATAATACTGTAATTCTAGTAGTTGTCAGCAGTTTACAACTACTACAGTACAGCACATGCCTCTAAAGCCAATCTGTTTGTATGAGTGCTTCTTGTGTGATGCCCAGTGTTTTAACCTGTTTATGTTTACATGCTTCTAGTTAACCTTGTTACAACTCATCCCAAAAAACAAGTGTTACAACAGCTACATCAGCTGCAGTATTTGATCATTAGCTGATGTAATGTCTGTTGCCTCATGCTCTTCCTGCGCTCCATGTAGGTGGGATTCCCTGCCTTTGCTGCTACATAATAAACCGCATGTGGGCAAAGCTAAGCATGATGAAAGTGTAAGGTTAAAGTCCACAGGTGAGTGAGGAAGATGTTGATCTAGACACTCTGTGCATTCCAAGGCGGTGTCCTAAATCATTCACTGCTCACTGTTTAATAGACATTGGATTGTTTACCCAATTGTGAGCAGTAAAGTAAGATTTAAAACACTGACTAATCATCATCAATTTGCATCATCTCTGACGGCTTTGAAGATACACATTAGCATATGTTTCCATAAATTCTCTTTGTTATGAGCAAACTGTGTATGTGACAATGTCCTTACAGTGTGTGTTCTGTTTCAGTGTTCACTTCTTTGTTAATGTGTGTGTATGAGAAAGATGGACAGCCTAGTGTGTGGACTATATTTTTATGCAGGATGTCCTCTATAGAGAAAACATGTTTTGTGTGTGTTTTTATTTGTGAAAAGCATGTATGTGTGTATGTGTCCATTAGCAGGACCCCTCATCTGTAATGTACGTGTGTCATTTCCTCCACATTAGTGTGTATTGCTACACTGTGTTGTATTGATTAGTTAGCACAGTGTTATCTCTCCCTATTCCAGCTAAATGGGAAATTAAAGCTAACTGTCACACAATTCTGCACTGAAACTCCATCAATAATTCAGCCTTCCCTGCTGGTGGACTCCACACACACACACACACACACACACACACACACACACACACACACACACACACACACAAGTCAAGAAAACAGGCTGATAATAATGTACACAGACAAGTAAAAACAGGAAGAAACACACACATACACATATTAAGAAAATAAGAAATACCAACACAAGCAAACTCTAAGTGATGATAAGCTATTGGGCTTTATATTAGGGTTGTTAGCGCTTTGAGCAAATGGCCTGACACCAGACGTTTTCAGGTTTAAGTCCTCCTCACGAGGTTGTATTGTGTTCATCACAAGTAACATGTTCCAGTCACGTGGCCCTGAGCAACACAGCAACAGACACAACTGCCAGTAGCCGTCACCATTATGCATGTACCAAACACAGCACAACACAGGTGGACGACCTTCCCTGAAGTCAATACATTTAGATTTTCTGAATGTAATTTTATTATTTTAGGATATAATTTAATAATGTAATCAACTTTAATCAAAATCGCACTTTGTTCATATTTTGTTATCATTTTACAAAAAACTGTCTAAATTGAGCATAAAGTTCTTGGGCATCCTAAAGTCAGCTGTTGTAGATCAAAAGAGAAAGAGAAGGTTTTACAAGTGGTTGAGAGCACTCGTAACAATATTAAAAATGTGTCTAGTTTTCACAGTTTACAAATTGTT
This sequence comes from Scomber japonicus, assembly GCF_027409825.1. NCBI lineage: Eukaryota > Metazoa > Chordata > Actinopteri > Scombriformes > Scombridae > Scomber > Scomber japonicus. Next base: position 8,207,012 of record NC_070590.1, on the reverse strand, counting down.
TGTCCAACACAAGGAAACATAAGTTTTTAGATTGAGGAACATAAAAATGCATGAATATAATATAATCAAAGTTAGATTATGTTTCAGAGTAATAATAATTATAAAGAGTATCTGATGGTAAAGCATCAGGTTGGAGTCAGACTGAAACTTGATGTTCACCAACTGAGCTCCATGTTGACTGCATCAGTGACACTGATCAGACTCAGGCATGTTGCCACTTTCTGCCTGTTCAGCAGGTTAGAACAAAACTATAAAAAGGCACAATCAAAGACGATCTTAATACAATATTAAACTTAAAAGGCGGAACCTACAGGGCAGAAGAGATTGGTTTAGCGTACTGGTTGTGAAGACAGACATATTGGGCGTATTTCAAAAAAAGACCAAAAGTCAGAATTGAAATATATCCAGAATACCAACCTGTAAATACTGTATAGCAGCTGAGGGCAAAGCCAGACATTTTATACTGAAGCTTAATATCAGCTCTTTGCTTGAATGGCAATTTGTATTTAATAACCCAGAGAAAAGAATTCAGGTAACTAAAACTAAAATAACAACAGGAGAGACAGAAAGAAATGTGAACATCCCCAACTCCTTTCCCAAACAGCAGAAACCAAACCAAATCTCCAGTGACTTTCTGTGAAATTCTAATTCTCCCCCATACCAATCCGAGCTCACCAGCACTCTAAAAAGCCCAACTTCAGATTAGTTATTAGAACATTTTGTTAAAAGTTGAGTGAATAAATATGTTTGAGAAAAGTTGAGCTAACCTTAGTGCAATCCACTGAAAGTTTTAAGTTGAGAAAACTTCTAGTGGTTTGGGCATTTGAGGTAACTAAGGCCATTGTGTACAGGTAGATGTTTGTTAACAAGACTTGGGAGACTTGGGAGTAGTGATGTCATGTCAGATTACCAAACAGCATGTACATGACTTCATGGGTTGTGCAAAGGTCAGGTCTGTGTGTGTGTGTGTGTGTGTGTGTGTGTGTGTGTGTGCGCACGCACATGACATGACGTCACTACTCCAAGTCTGGGCAACAACTTTGCAGTATTGGTGATATCTGCAAGACACCACAGGTCCTCACCGTCCTCTGTTGTTGAATATGGAAAGCCCACATCCAACACACATGAACAAGCCAGCATCACCTCAATGCCACAGAGCCCTCTGCATCGCCATGTACCCCCCGCAGAACCCTACGCCATCACCTGATGTGCACCGCTAAAAAATGCAAGTGATGCAGACCATTAACAGTATTTTGGCTTTTCCGGTTTTACCCTCCTGTCATACCCCCATTTTTTTAAGTGTTGGAGTTCTGTTGTTTTTTAGCAAAGAGAAAACATGGACCAAGTAGAAGAGCACTGGATTGAGGAGGTGCAGAAGTAAGAGCACTTGTACAATTTGTCTTATCTGCATTACAAAGACTGCCAAATGGCCAACAACTCCTGGGAAGAAATTTCCCAAAACATTGGACAGGAGGTGCCGGACTGCCTGAAGAAATGAAAGAACTTGAGGGATTAATACCTTCGTCTTCACGAAAAGCTGGCCTCAAGGAGCGAGGATCCAGGTCGTAAAAAGGTGCCTGCCTTTAACCATTTTCTCTTCAAATTCCACATTTTAAGGGTACATAAACAGTATGGTAAACCAGAAGTGTTAGTCACATTTTTTTGTGAATGTTGTGACTTTAAAGATCTCAGCTCAGATATCATCAAATTACACAGACCATCTGAGGATTCATTTGTAGCAGCCTGTGACTTGTTCAAGTAAATGAATGTTCACCCCTGGTTTTAGGCCATATTCTTTTTTAATGTTCATTTCATATCTTTCATACAACTGATGTGGTTGCTTATAGAAAGTATCTCCGAGGTCTACCTTTTATTTTTGAGGGAGAAGCTATGGGTTTCTGAAGACATGCCTGCTAAGATCAATCCTGTCACCGCCATTAAGGTGGCACACTGAACAAGAAAACACCAGTGCAAACTTTAAACAAACCCTCAGGCACGTCTGACTGTGAGGAGACCCCGGGGTAGACCCAGAATATACTGGAGGGATTACATATCTCTCTTGGCCCGGGAGTGCCTCGAAATCCCCCAGGAGGAACTGGCGAGTGTTGGTGGGGACAAGGACCCCACCAAGTTGACGCAACACATTAGCCCTTAATTGACAAAACTCAGAACAGCTTTGCAGCTTAAGTGTTCTCAACTTTTCTTTTTTTACAGTGAGGGAGGAAAGGAGGGAATGATGATGGAGAAAAGGATGGCTGAATGATCGGACGAAAGAGGGATTAAAAGAAAACATGGCTGGGATGATGATGGCGATGATGTGAACGCGACACTGAACCTCCGTCAGTGGAGGCCGAGGCAACACAAGATGTAAACGATGCACACAAAGCATCCATGAAAGAAAAGGGAAACATTAAGTTTTGGACTGATAGATGGCGAGTTGAACAGGAGGGAGGAAGTACACTGAGTAGGGGGGGGGGGGGTGTGACTGAGAACGACAGGAAGTGAGAGGACTCAGGGCCAAACTCCTAATAATCATCTCTTCAATTTATCTCCCTTTTACAACAAATCTCCCCTTTCTTCAACCCTCCTAACCCCCTTCTCCAACCCCCTTAGTTCGTTAAGTCCCCCCCACCAGCCCTCTTTCCCCTCTCTCCATCTCTCTCCCTCCACCAGGCTTCCAGCTTCAGAGGCGAAGCTCCATCTGATCAATAATGGATGCTGCTGTCTCCTATACTGCTGGAGAAGGGCCGGTACATTAGGTAATGCAGGGGCTACATTTAACTGGATGGGCTTGTTAATGCGTCCCGCTGGGGAAACACCCCCCGCCCAATGCCATCCCACCCCCTCTCAACCCACCCCCCACCCCCCTTGCAACACACACATGCACGCACTACTCATTCAACCCACCCCGCCTGCTTCCTCATCCGCCACCACGGGATGCAACTTTTTCTATGAAGGGATGAACAGGAAGAAGAGCTGAGGCAGCGTTTGTGGATCGTGGATCACAGCATGCTCCAAGTTAGTGCAGCGACGCCCCCGGATAGCACATTGAGGGTCATACAGTATGTATGTGCTAGTAGGAAGTATTAGGTGGCGCTCTGGTGTTCTCGTAAGGTCAGCCTAAAAAATTGGTGTAGGTATGTGTTGTGGGCAATGTTATGGGATATGTGCAATACTGTTATGTAATTGTTGTTGGCAGTTGCTGAGTCAAGACAAATTTCCCTAAGCGGGACAATAAAGTGTACACACACACACACACACACACACACACACACACACACACACACTTTTATGCACATTTCATGTATTTTGTACATTGTAAAAACTTGTCCGTATACTATTTGTATGTATGTATGTAGCTTTATATTCAAGGAATGATATATATTTCTTTTTTAAATTTCTTCTTCAGTGCTACAGTATATATTTTGTTCAATTTAATTGCCAAATTTGTTGTTTTATTCTATTTTAGTTTAAAATATTCTAATATTTGTATTGACTGTGTGGAGGGAGCTACTACTGAATTTCATTGTGCTATCATTACATTTAAAATGAATCTTGAACCTTGAAACAAACTAAATTACTGTGGCTCTTTAGTTTTCTGTGGGGGTTTCCTTTGAGGGTTTTTTTAAATCATTGTCATAGAACATTTATGTTAGAATATTTAAAACACAATCACAATTTGCAAACAGTGATGGATCATCCTGGGTTGAATGCCAATTGGCAGTATTCACCAGCTATTATTGAAGAGGTCTTACTATTAACACTTTGTTTTGTGAATTTGTGAAGCTAATTGGTTATGTAATGGGAATTCTTATCATTCATCTTCTCTGATCAAATGAGTAACTATGTCATATGATTAGGTGTATGTGTGTGTCATGATCTGCTGACCATGACACCACTTATGTTACATGAAATGCTGATTGAGTGAATATCATTGAACATAGAGAGAACATCATGTATGTTATAATCTACTGACTAACCATTGTCCTGATTGTATACACATCATGACGTGACTATTGTGCTTATATTGTTCTGATGGTAGAACAAGCTCATCCGTTCACAAGACAATGTATTGTATATAATCTGACTATTTCCTCTGCTCTGGGCTCACTCGTGCTATCTCACGGTTGAGACAGCAAGGAGTCCATCTGCAGACGACTGAAGAAACTAGAATAAACTAAAGACAACAAACGACTTTGTGCTTCTTGATAAATAATATTGCCAGAACAGTTATAACAAGACTAACAGCTTGTGTACATAGGAGACACTTCAGATGCATGTATCAGTCACCTGCCTGACGGTACAGATACACTTCTATTTTAACTAACACAATTATGTACACAGGCTGCATACTGTTGGGAGAAGGAGAAGCATGACAGGAGGCACCAGGAGAGGAGGAAGGGTAGGAGTGTGGAGGTGAGAGTAGGAACTTTAAATGTCAGCACTATGACTGGTGAAGAGGGAGAGTTGGTTGATACGATGGAGGGAAGGAAGGAAAATATATGTGCAAGATACCAGGAGCCTTAAAGGTGGGTTCAAACGTTTCTACTATGGTGTGTATGGGAAGATACATGGGGTAGGGGTAATCCTGAAGGAAGAGTATGTCAAAATTGTGTTGAAGGTGAAGAGTATGTCGTATAGAGTGATGAGTATAAAGCTGGGAATTGAATGTGTGATGATGAATGTTGTCAGCGCATGTTAGGTGTGAGATGGTAGGAAAAAAAGTGTTCTGGGATGAGGTGGATCAAGTGGTGGAGGGTAGTGATTGGAACGGAGCTTCACTGGGTATGTTGGTGAAGGGAACAGAGGTAATAAGAAGGTAATCGGCAGGTGTGGTGTCAAGGAGCAGAATGTAGAAAGACAGATGGTGGATTTTGTGAAAAGGTTGTAAATGACTTTGGTGAATACATATTTCAAGTAGAGGGAGGAGCACAAAGTGGAGGAAAGTACACACAGGTGGACTGTGTCTTATGCAGGAGGTGCAATCTCAAAGGTGGAAGCAGGGGAGAACGTAGCTAGGTAGGATCAGATAGTGGTCTGTAGGGTGACTTTGGAGACAAAAGTTCACAAAGACCATGAAAGCAATCGTCTGTGGAGTCATCTCAGTCAGAACTACAAATGTTAATATGGAAAAATCAGGTATTAACATAGATTCATCCTCTTAGCATTTATAATATCTGCTCATTAAAGTCATTAAAAGCCAGTGGATCACCAACATTATTAGGATTCATCCTACAGTATAGGCAAGGCAATGCAACTTCATTAATATAGCACATTTCATACCCAGGGGCAACTCAATGTGCATTACATAAAAACAAAACATTTAACAATAAGAATTGGAGACAAAGAACATAAAAACCTACAATTAAAATAAATAAAACCCAATAATAGTAAAAATGATATATTATGTAAATGTCAGTGACATCACTGCACTTGAATGTATTTCACTATTTTGATTGCTTTATTTTGTGTCTTCATTGCTCATCATGTTGCACCAAAAGCTCCAAGGGATTTATAGTAATGCATAAAAGACATATTCCATGAAAACATATGTTGAAGTAATGCAATATGCATGCGGTTGTTAGGATGCATCATGTCTGTGAGTGCTGTGCTGAAAATATTATGTTAAGATATGTGTATCAGTTGTGATGGATCCATAGTTTTGCATTTAAGATGCAGATTGAAGCAGGAAAGCACCAATACTGATTTTTTTATTCGACAAATCCTCCAAAGCACTAGTATGCTCAGGAACAGATTTTTAGTAGGAGTGGTCTGAGCGGGAAACTGTCTGTCCAGCCTCCAGATACTGCCATACTTCATTTACATGTTATTGAATCCTAGGATTGGAAGAAATAAATACTGTGAAAAAAATGCTTTTGTTTAATAACTTAATGTATTTGGGCTCTAAAACATTTTTATTCAACATTTTATATGTGAGATTAAGTGTAGATAAGTCTAATTGCTGTATAAAAGCTCTGTTAAGGTCTTTGGCTCTTGGTTTAAAATCTTGTCATCTTTTTTTTTTTTAAATTAGCCCCCTTAATTAATTCTACTGCATGGGTTTCATAGGGTGGCCGAGACCCGCCATAGCTGCAAATAAAAGTAACGCTGCAAACAAAAAGAAACGCTGCTGCAAATAAAAAGAAACGCTGCTGCATATAAAAGAAACGCTGCAAATAAAAACAAACGCCGCTGCAAATAAAAGAAACACCGCAGCAAACAAAAAAAAAACACCGCAGCATATAATAAAAAAAACGATGCAAATAAAAAAAGCCACAACGGAAGTGGATTACCGGGGACTGTTTTTTGCCGAAACACCAGAAGAAGAAACAACAACAACAACAGGACTACGAATTGGAAAACGAACTAGAAAGTAAGTGCAGAAACACTTCAAAGAATAGCAAACAACCTGTTTATAGAATCTCCACAATATCAAACATCCCAAAAACAAATGTTTTCCGAGTCATAAAAAAACAATGCACATTAACAACACTTGGGAGGCAAGAATACATACACACATTAGAGTAGCTCCCTTATGCAATGACCTTTCTCCTGGCCTTTCTCCTAGCAAACTTCTCCACAACATCGCTAAAGTCCAGGTCTCTGACAAGTTCAGACTCTATTGCCAGTAATGATAAGGACTTCAGGCGTTTTTGATTCATGGTTGTTCTCAGCTCATTTTTGATTCTCCCCAAATGAGAAAATGAGCGCTCCCCCTCACAGTTTGTCACCGGCAACGTGAGGAACATCCTCAAAGCCACATAAACATTAGGGATGACTAACTGCAAACCAAACATCAATATGGTTTTCAGCATGTTTGAGGGTGACTTGTCTGTTTCAGCCAACATGCGGATGAGGATCGGAACTGCAGACACTTAAAACACGCTGTTCCGCATACGGGACGGGTCGGAGGTTGGGAGGTAGCCACAAGTTCTTCTGAATGTTTTAAACACCAACCCTTAAACATATATATTCATGCCGTACATTGTTAGAAAGCATAGGTTGCCCTGATTCATTCAAGACCACTCACGAATTATATTGGTTGCTCACAGCCGTAATAGTATTAGCGATTGGCTCGGCTAGCCACTCAGTTAAAGTAAAAACAGCTATAATCTCTACATACCTTCAAAGTCTTCCCTTTATCCACAACGTTCATCTTATGACTCAGGACTTTCTGTACAGCTCGCCAAGTATCCATTCTTGTGAAATATGAAATCCGTTTCCATAACATCGAAATACTTTCCTCAATATGTCCATGTATTTAGTCCAACACGTAACGTAATAACACAAATAACAAACCATATACGCTGCCGGAACTATGTAGCCGTCAGTTGTTTCCATTCTCGTTAGTGGTCTCCCCGTGTTAGCCGAAGCTAACAATACACCGGCATTCTCCAGTTCAACTTCAAACCTGGGGCTACATCGCCTGACCAAATAACACATTAAAAAGTACATGTAGCGACATTAAACACTACCATTTTCACTTACTTTCTAGTTCGTTTTCCAATTCGTAGTCCTGTTGTTGTTGTTTCTTCTTCCGGTGTTTCGGCAAAAACAGTCCCCGGTAATCCACTTCCGTTTTTTTTATTATATGCTGCGGTGTTTTTTGTTTTTTTTTTGCTTTTTTTGCTGCGGTGTTTCTTTTATTTGCAGCGTTTTTTGTTTTGTTTGCTGCGGTGTGTCTTTTTATTTGCAGCAGCGTTTCTTTTTGTTTGCAGCGTTACTTTTATTTGCAGCTATGGCGGGTCTCGGCCACCGTAATACTAACAGGTGATGAGTGGTTCTTACAGAAATGCTTCTTGGGAGTCAGAGTTGATTTCTGCCATTCTCATGTCCACAATCTTGTACCTAATGGACTAATTTACTTATAATCAAAGAAATAGATATGCTGCAATATCTCAATCATCTTTGTACAAATTATTTTAACCAGTACAATTGCATGCCCATCCAAGCCTAAAAGGGCTCCAACTGTTATCATCAGACTGACATTAGCTTTGCGTGAAAAAACCCAGTATGTTGATGCAGTGGGGTGCCAACACACAGTTATATGGCTAAAAAGTTGATCATTCTGCAATGTGCTGTGTTGGCCAATTACATGCAAGTAGTTGGATTACTTTGTAATGTGAACAACGTGTTTCAGCTGTTTAGTTCACAATGAAAAGAATATAACTTTCCAGAGGTGTAAAATCCTGTCTGTAAGTATTATAAAATACTGTGCTGTGTTTTGCCATTTCCTGGATCACATTTAAGTGTCTCAACTTCACATTAAACAACACGCCTACATGCCTAACAGCGTCTAAACAGAAACTAAGCAGGACTTTTTTTTCTTCATTTTGCAGCTCAAGTGCCTATAGGACAAATTTATGGTAACCGAATTGCCATAGACTTGGCCATTTTTGTGATTTAAGCTGATAAAATTGGTGTATTTTTACATTAAAATCTCCCCATGTGCAGATGTCTGGGGTCTCAGGGCTGCTCCAGATCATCACTTTTCTCTATTTAAGAGGCCCTTGCTGGCCCCTCTCAGCCCTGCGTAGCCCCAGATGAAAACCATGATTGGTCCTCTGTGGGAATTTTAAAGGGCCCTCAATTAAGCGTCCATGGAAGTGCCTGTTCATCCCCACTCTGCATGCGGGTCCTTGGCTGGGGTCCTGATCCCAAGGTCTGCTTAGCTCTCTTTAACGTGGCTACTGGACTCACCTCACCGGGTGACGCGCTTCATATGCAAAAGAGAAGGAGAGGAGGAGAGAGGCAATGAGCAAGAAAAAAGGAAGAAATGAGGACAATGTGGACTGTACGAATACATCTGCATGTGTGAGAGGGAGAGACTGAGAAAACCCAGTGAGCATTTAATGGATGGTGTTGTGCTGAAAGAGACATGTGAAGTCAATTCTGGACCAGAATGCCTGCAAGCAAAACAACAATTATGAATGAGAATCCATAACCAGACTAGGAATCATGTAAACTTTAGGTTTCGCACTTATGTTTCCTTATGTTTAGGTTTGTTTTTTGTTCTTAGTTAACATGATATCAAACCAGATACACAAAACATTTAGTACATTAAAGTCAGAGCACACCTACTGAGACAATTTAAGAAACTTTTATTTACTCATTCAGCGACAAAATGCATCACTGTGAAAGAACTACTAGCGATCTGAAATTCTGTCTAGCTATTCAATCAATCGTCTCGCACCTTCTAAAACTTACAGTATATACAGACATAAGTGGTTTGTATAATTCAATTCAATTCAAAAAACTTTATTTGTCCTCGGGGGGCAATTTAAAAGGCATGAGGAGCAGCAACATTAAAAAAATAAAGGACAAAAAGAATATCAACAACATAAAATCATAAAGTGCTATGGTCAGTATTTCAGTGACTGTTACAGTTAAAGTGCTCTGTGCTTCATGGTAAAGTGCTGTGTGTATTCAGTCAGTTGAGGGGCAGTGATGTTGGGACAGAGAGGGGTCAGAGTTCAGGAGCTGGACTGCTGTGGGGACAAAGGTGGCCCTCCTCCTTTGTGTTCTGCAGCGTGGACAGCGCAGCCTGCGGCCTGAGTCATGTAGGATCCTGTGAGGAGTACGGAATAAAACAAAAAGCAGATAGAGCTCTAACAGGGTGTCCAATGATTTTGGAGCAGACTTTGGTGGTGCTAAGTAAACGTGTCCGATCTTGCAGGCTGATGGAATAGAACCAGGAGATGAATGAGAATGTTGGGATGCTCTCGATGAAGGAGTGGTAAAAGGTCAGGAGAATGTCTTTATTCACTCAGAACGATTTGAGCTTCCTGAGCAGATATTGTCTCTGGTGGCACTTTTTCAGGATCTTCTTAGTGTTCGCAGAAATACCTCAGAAGCCCGTCAAAAATTGTGCCTGTGTACCTGTATTCCTCCACCACCTCCACAGGTTCCCCCCGGATGGTGGTAGTGGATGGCCTCTGCCAGTTGTCTCTGCTTGGTAGTCTTTGTTGAGTTCAGCTGGAGACAGGCACCCTCACACCAGGTGATAAAGTCCTGAAGAACAGAGCTGTGGTGAAGGTTTAGGGTAGAGAGCAGCGATAGCAGGACTGTGTCGTCAGCGAATTTAACCAGGTGACAATTTGGCTGGGTGGACCTGCAGTCATCAGTGTAGATCTATCATAAGAAGATGTTCTGTACATGTTTCTGGTAACCAAAGCATAATCAAGGTTTTTATGGTTATGTTTAGGCAACTCAAAGAATGTGGTTAAGGTTAGGCGAAGTATGTTATCTTGGTTAAATGAAAAAGCCTAAGCAGACTTGAAACCCAACATGGGACGTGTTTAATGTATGTTTCAATATTTAACTAAAACCCCTGTCCTTCCTTTATATTAACAAAGTGTTTTTATAGCATAAACCCAACAATATGAGGCACACTAGGACAAGAACCTTGGTCAATGGTACCAAAATCCTGTGCTTTGAATATGAGAACAACCACACTTCAAGTCACACTTTGTGGATTATAAAAACATTGTCAGTGAGTGTAATACAAAATGGAAATTACCAAAACTGCTAATTTCATATTGTTTGTATGTAAATCCATGATAATCAGTAAATTAGTATATTTAAAACATGTTTAATCCCTTCAACACAGCTAATGTGAACACAAAGTGGCTTGTTTTCAACATAACAGAAAGATGTACTTGATGTTTGAATGTAAACAGCTAATTTGAGAATCAGCTCAAGATGAAAAACATTTTTTTTTTGGGGGGGGGGCGACCAACAAGGTTAGGGTTATTCACAGGGTGAGGAGGAAAGGAGGATTTAATGAGGCCTCCCCTCTTCAGTTGGCAGCTAATGACTCCTGATGGGTGAGGGAAGCAGGAGGAGGAGAGGTGAGGGGTGAGTAGGGAGCGGCAGGTGTGACTGTCACAACCAATATCAGACACACAACTTGTGCTCCACATTGGATGCACGCACGCACACTCACACACACACACACACACACACACACACACACACACACACTTAAACTTCCTGTTTGCCTCCTTTTTATCCTAACCACCCCTCCTCCTCCTCGTTTCCTCCCTCACCTTTAGTCAACCTCCTCTCGTCTCCCTCCACCTCCATGTTTTTATGTAGGTTTTTCCCTCCCTCACACTTCCTCTCCTCTTCACCCTCACCTCATCTTTCATCTCTCACCTCTTCTTCTCCATTTCTTACTCTCTATTTTCCCTGCCACCACCCCCTTTACCTCCCTCTCTCCTACGTCCCCCCTCGTCTGCAGCCTCCCTCTCTCCTCCATCCGACCTGCTCATCCTTGCTTCCCCTTCTTTCATCCTCTTTTCCTCCCTCTATCCTTTTCCATCCTTGGCTCCCTCCCTCCATTGCTCTTTCCACACTTGTCATCCCGATTATGCAGATGAGTGTTTGTGGCGGGGCCCTAAAAAGCAGATTAGGGCCAGGGAGCCTCTTGATTGTGACATGGCTATTCCACAGAGGCCAGCAGGAGGGCGGCATTAGCACGTGCACGTATGTGCATGTGTGTGTGTGTGTGTGTATGTGTGCGTGCCTTTGTGTTTGTGATTCAATGTAGTTGTCCATATCCATCCCATGTGCTTTCCCTCATTCCTAGCATGTATGCATGTGCCTGTAAAGGAAATGTGTGTGTATAATATGTGTGTGCATGTGGGAGTGTCTAAGCATGTGAAAGGACAGAAAATGGAGAGATGGCTAGCCACTTAGTGAAGACCCACGTGTGTGTGTGTGTGTGTGTGTGTGTGTGTGTGTGTGTGTGTGTGTGTCGTGCATGTTAAGAGTCCCAGGGCAGGTCTTAATGGGGAGATGTGGCAGTTGGACACTGTACAGGAAGAGAGTGGCACTATACTGCCTGTTATGGGATGCAAACACACACACACACACACACACACACACACACACACACACACACACATATATATACATGTCTATTCCATATTTCACAGTCCACTGCCTGTAACATTAAATGTACCACATTTAAGCCATACTTAACATCCGGAAAGAAATATTTGAAATTCAACCAAATTTAGTTGTTTGACCATGTGTACTCATGAAAGACACATGGCAGCATCTTCTAATCTCGTTCTCTTATCTGCAGTAATCAGCAGGACAACAGTTGTCTGTGCTTCCAAAAATTGTTACAAATAACCAGTTAAAAATGTTTAATGTCTGGTTTCGTTAAGAGAAAAAAAACATTTGGTTAAGTTTAGGGAAAGACCATTGTTTGGGTTATAGTGGTCACCTTGTTAAGGTTAGAGAAACATGTGGTGTGGGTTAAAGTTACTTCTTCCTTAAAGGGATAGTTTAGTTTTAATTGAGGTTGTATGAGGTACTTAACCATAGTCAGTGTATTACCTGCAGTAAATGGAGATCAGCATGAACCCAGTTTGGAAAAGCAAACAGGAGTAGTGGCACTGAAGTTAAGTAATGTACTGCTGTCGACGGGGGGAGCAGCAAAACATATTTTAGCCACAAAAAAATCAATGTCAGTTTTTATGTTTTCTATATTTAGAATATTTTCATGGCTTTACCTTGCAGTCAGACAGCCTTCTGTTTGAGTCAAAAAGTGCAGCTGCAAGATCACACAGCTGATGTGTAGCATAATACGAACCCAAACCCTTGACCATAATTTCTATAGCAGCTACAGTAGATGTCATCTTTCACTCAAACGTGACTATATATATTGTTTGTGTGACTAACATTACAACCTATTGTGTTGTTGTTCTTGTAGGGACAGTATCATAAAACTGATGGATGGCTGTTAATTTTTATACAAACTAACTACAAATTTGCCAAGAGATATGGGTTATCTATAACAGATCAATGTCCATTTGACAGACATTATTTCCTGTGAATGTTTCTATTTTCTTACAGTTTCTATTAATCTCTGTCATTCTGCTCACGTTTCTATATTCATATGTCTGTCCTTGGTCTATATATCTGACAGCCTGGGCACCAGTTTGTTTTCCAGCCACTTTCTCTCCTTTCCCTCTGTCTGATGTTTTTCAACCTCTCTCTGCCAGCTACAGCGCTGCCCTACTTTCAGACGTCTGCCGTCTTTGCATTTGACAGCATGTTTAAAGAAAATTAATATTTCACTGGCAAAGAAACGAAAGGCTTCCATCTGATGTGTTTATCTCTGTCCGTCGGATGGGTAAGAATGCACCAACTGCACAAATACCAACACACCTTGATTCAGAATTTCCAAGTGCACTTTTTATATAATTTCACTGAATCACTGCAACCAAGAGAGAGAGAGAGAAAAACTAAATAAAACTGATTCGTCAGTGATAAGATTAGAGGGGAAGTCACTGACAATGATACTGCTGAACAAAGCTTTAATTTTTCAAAAAGACTTAGCCCATTAATTTTGCAAGTGCAAGTCTCATTTTGTAGACAATGTTTAATGTAAGTCTTTTAATACAGAAACCCTGACCATTTCTTCGCCAGACTCAATATTTTGCTTGAAGAAGACAAGTGGAGGAGAGAGGCAGTTTAGTTTGTCTTTTCTATGTGAATAAAACGGTCTTCCATCATGTCTTGTACTCCTGATCGCTGATTCTGTGCATGAGACTGAGATAAGTAACATAACGTATGCCATCTGTGACTGTCTCTGAAGCTGTAAGATATGACTGTCCTCACATTTAATGACTAGAAGAATAAAAGGCTATACTCTATATACATAATTAACTACATAACATATATAGATCAATAGGCTGTCCATGAGTCTGTGTTCTTGTTTACTCAAAAATCTGCTTTTAAATCATGTTGAATATGAAGGATGTTGGGAAATGTGAAGTCAGAAGAAAAGTGGTAAAAGACAGAAGGTGCCTCATCAAGTTTCAATGTGGTCAAAGGCCTATCTGAGTGTAAGTACATATGGATATATACAAGAGTAAGATCATCTTGCTAAAAAATGTCATGGTGTACTGCAGTGCCGCCAACCCATATTAAAGGCAGAAAATGGTATTTGGGCTCTGGGAACATTTAAAGGGATGTTGCAAAAAGCAGGCCTGCAGGCCGGAGTAAGAGCACAAAAAAGTAATTGACACAGAGGCAAAAATTAGCCCTGGGATATTCAAAGCAACAAACAAATCAAATCTGCAGCCTCACAGCATGCTGCCACATACTCTTTTCCCTAAGTCATTCAGTAGACCAGTGAGTGGCCTTTTACCTTCTCAGCCTCACCTTACTGGAATATACCATCTCAGGTTACCACAGGGGGAGCAAGACTGATACCATGCTTCTAAAACATAAACAACATTGATATAGAATTTCTATGACTGCTGACTATTACAATTTCTTATGGTTGTGCACAAACAGAGTGTCATTTACTACCAAACAGTTTTACCCCCCTACCCACCTCTAGTGGCTCACTACTAAGTGCAGCTGATGATTCACACCTGTTGTCAATACCACTAATTAAGAAGACAATCTGCCTTTCCATCACAGCTCTCATAAAGACAAGAAATGAAACCCTGTACAAACTCAACTAAAACATGTATTACATTTGTGCAAACATGACTGAAACATTAGACTGAAATTAGTGATTTAACACAAAAACACTTGTAAACAGGGGCTTAATGAAAAAAGAGAGGAGCAACCTGTTTACATTTTATGACACATTGCATGAAAATGCCCAAAGACTAGAAGATAGACCAAAGGCTCTATGGACAAGATGAAAATAATACTTAAAGTGAGACAACTTCTTGTCAAGACACTAAATGCAATCTTCTCAGATTAAAAAAGATCATTTACATCCTGATCTAAGTAGCCTCCAATTCACATCTCCATATCTGGTTTATCTGTTGGATGGCACCAATTGAGAGCATCCTGGTCTTGCAGCAGATGAGCTCCTACCATTTATTGTATTTTCTAAAAGATGTGTCCTTAAAGGTCTCTATATTTTACTAATATGTAGTTGTCCATATGGAGCTGAAAGAAAGTATGTGACCCAACATCTATGTATGCAAATATGTAGGATTTGAATTAATGGAATGGCACATTGGCCATTAATTGAAGGTTTGTCCTGTCCATAAGTTGAAGTGACCCTAAAAAAGAAACTGGACCCATCTGCATCTGATGAATTCCTGTAATGTAATGTACTAAAGGCATTGCATGATGCAATGATTTTGGCTGCAGTGCAACTTGTGAATGTTGTTTTAAATTCTTACATTTCTATAATATTTCTATAATCTTTGTGTACTTGCAGCCAGATTAAATTCATGGAGACTTACCCTAACCCTAACCCTAGCCTTAACCACTGACCCAAAAATCAGTGCTTTACCAATTGAGAACATGGCTTCGCCCGTTGTACCAGCCACCTCCAATTAACTGGTCTTAAGTCTGGTGCATGTATCTGAAAGTGACTTAGATTATATCTCACACACACACACACACAGATCTTCAAAGACCTTGTTTTGGTTCATACAATGAAAAATAAAGTATTCCACACACAATACACCACAGTATTCCTTCTCCTCAGACCTCACACTCGACACCTGAGCAGCCTCCCTAAACATGCTCAATATTTGTGTTTGTGTGTCTCTGTGTGTGTGCGTTGCTTTGAAACTTGGTGTTCTCCCATCACTCCAACTGCAGGATTAAAGATTCACCCTGACCGCTCAGTCAAAAAGCTCAAAGAAACAAGCAACTGACTGGTTTACTTTTATCCGAATTAGCAGCAGTCAGAAGTCGTCACAGGTCAGACTGTTTTATCTGACCTGAAACGGTCCGACCTTGACTGGATATAGACCTGTTCAGTTAATCTGTACAGAGTTGCAACACCCATAACTTGAGGCTGAAGCCATTGCAGAAGTGCTTAAATGCCATCAGTGGCTGCTAGATGCATGCTCTATTATTGATTCCCTTGATTTTTCTGAATATTTTTTCAGTAAGTCATTAAGGGCTTGCTCACTAAACTATGTGTGCTGGTGGTCATTTTGAAAATTATTCTTCCTTTAGTAAGATCTGAAGACTTACTGTTGCTTTCATGTCTACTGTGTGAGCATGCACAGATTAACAGCTGTGATTGACAGGTCCCGGGACTCAGAGTCAGACTATGATTTGCAATATTTCATTAAGTTTAATGATACTTGATCACAATACCTGTTAGCTCACATTAACCCAAGTGTGCATTGCAGTGTTACCAGTAAGCTAATGGTATCTTTGGTCTGGGGTAGCAGGGAATACTTCCAGACTGCAACAGACAACACCCCATGCTCTTTATTTGGATGGTTACAAACAGAAAAAATGCTGCTGTCCAATCTGAGCCAGTTTGAAACCACATCCAAATTAAACATTTTTTTTTTAAAGTATATTTTTAGGGCTTTTTGCCTTTAATGTACAGGTTAGTAGAGAGAGACAGGAAATGGGAGGCAGAGAGGGTGGCAATGACACGCAGGATAGAGGTATAGAACCGCTCGGTGCGGGATTCGAACCGGGGTCGCCTGCAGTGAGGACTGTAGCCTCAACACATGGGACGGGTGCTCTACCCACTGAGCTAAACACAGCCACTGGTCAAGTTTTCTTAAGGTTTTTTTTTTTTTTTTCAAATTAACTCAAATACATAGATTATTATAATTTCAAGTATTCCTGCTATAACTCATTATATTTGTCTGTCACTCATTATTATTATTATTATTATTTTTAGATGATCTAATCCAACTTTACCCTTTATTCATTCCATATAATGTACTGACAACTGTTGAACATTTTAGAGGGATTTTCTCTTTCAATATCATTATAGCCTAATATCTAAGTATAGGGAAAATTGGAATTTATTTTCCAGTTGACAGATGGTAACATTCATCAAACTTGAACATTCTCGATTCCCAACATGAATGTAGTAAAAACATTTTACGGTGGTGCTATAAGCTAAATGTATCAGTTAACTGTTGGCCATAGTTATCCTCATATTGACCTTATGGCAGAAAAAAAATATTTTGCACTTTGCGTTGCTACATTAACACAGGTGAGTATGTTATGATTCTTCAGGTAGAGCAGGACAGGGAAATTGTATTGTAATGAATGGTAATAGCAGTAAAGCAGAGTGGGTGGCCTCATAGACCACAGCCTCGGACCGTCACACTGATCCTAATTAAACTCTATTAACCCTCAGCCATCTCTCTCACCTCCGTCTTCTTTCTGCCTCTTCTGTCCATTAGCAGGCAGCCTTTGCTGAAATGAACCTGCAGTGGTGTAGAGATGTGCCGTGAATAGCAATGTGCAGCCACGTTACCGTCTACCTTCTCATCCTGTTTTAATTAACCGGTGTCCGATGTCGAGGTTAGGAGAGGAGGAGGAAGAGAATCTTAAATTCTGAGTGAAAGCGAAAAAAAAGGTAGGTAAGGAGGATGGATGAGGTGTGAACAGAGGAGGAGAAGAGGTGAGAGAGGAATCCAGGAGTAAAGAGAAAGAGAATGAGAGGGGCGAGCGGGGTCGTCCTCTCTGCTAATTTGCTGACATGGGGGCATCAGGGAGGGCTGGCCTCCTAATAAGATTGTTTCTTGAAGGAGCAGAGCGAGCTGTGAAGGGAACAAAAGTAACTGTGCCCCGCGAATCCTGTAGCCAATTAGTCCGTATCAATAATTAAAAAGCATTGTCTGCGCAGGGGCAGGGGCAGCAGATTGAGTTTCCCTCCACCAGGCTAGATTGTTATGACAAGCAGTGCCTACATAATGATATTAGCTATTAATAATTCACCGCCGGGCCCGCATCGCTGCAGGTGACAGGAGGCCTGCGCCACGTTCAGGCAGCCATCAGGCAGCCGGCTCGCCAATTATCAGAGGTCAGGAATCAGAAATGGAAATTGAAAATTGTTCTGGGTGGCTATGTGTGCATGTGTGTGTATGTGTGTGTGTGTGTGTGTTGAATATGAAGAGGTATGTGTGATAGTATGGAGGAGGCATCGCAGGTAACACGATTACAGATTGATCATTTCATTAGTTGTGATAGCATTGTGGTCAAATGAAATGAAATCTGAGAGCAAAGCCCCAACAAAGTTAAGCAATCAGGCTGTAAATAAGCCAATAGTTTAACCATATTATCTATATACCATATCATTTGGAGGTAAAACAGAGAGTGAGTGCATCCAAAATGTCAGTGGTAATCACTTATTGCAAAGGAAACCTGTGAGTGTGCACGGCAGGTCAGTGTTTGGCTTACCTGAGGATCTTTTCACAGCCTTTCTGATCATCTGTGTTTCTTATCGGCCCAACAGTTAAGTTGAATAATATATTTCTTGAGGAACGATGGCCAAAACTATGAAAATAAGACTCCTATTTCCCTTCAGTTCCACTCTGCACTCTCATTCCTACACAGTGCACAGTGTTTTTGGTATTACTGCTGATTGAATGACACTGTTCTTAATTTGTTAAACTGAAGTAAATTATGTTGTGCTTTTCTTTTGTGCATTGGAAAGAAAGGAGTAATGCCAATAGTAATATTTGAGTAAATGCACTTACTACTACACCTCTAATGTGTGTGTTTGTTTTGCCTCTCAGAATGTGGGTTGAAATGATTGACAGTTAGGTTGAAGCCTCACTGGCTTTTCAACAACAGCAACATCTGTGCTGCAGAGGAGGACACAACAAACAAGAAAGATGCTGAATGGTACTGTGTGTGTGTGTGTGTGTGTGTGTGTGTGTTAAGGGTTAGCGCTTTTGGTGCAGAAGAGAAGAAGACAGATGCATTGACCATGTGTGCCAAACCACCACACACACACACACAAACACACACACCACATGCCTGTCTTCGTCTCCTGTCCCAGCAGGCCTTGCTGCGGGCCGACAGAGTGGACACAGCCTGCAGCTGGGTCTGTCTTCTGAGCCCCATGGGTGAGCTGTGCATCCAGGCCCTCTGTCACAGCAACAGATGCTGTGATGACCGAGTCCCCAAGGTTTCCTCTGCTGAAGCTCCACATCTGGCCCCGATGTCATCTTTTTTTATTTACCTTTTTAACTGATTTTTTTAACAGTAAAATAAGCATAAATACAAAGGTAAATACATCAATAAATATATGTATGTATGTATATATGATGTTTTGTTCCTGTCATAGTTAACTTTGTCTCCCCATCCTAAATCAACCAACACAAAGATTCATATAATGTGACAGAAAAACACAAGGAGAGTCGAGAATAAAAGAAGAGACTAAAGACAGAAAGATGAAGACCACAGGGGTGAGGGGGAAAAGTAGGAAATTGTAAAAGACTCTTCAGTCAGTCAGTGTTTCATTCTGTCTTTGTCGAGCTACAGAAGGACATCCGAGCTTAGAGGACACTCGACAGAAGAGAAACTCACTGCTGTCACCTGGAAACAGTTCTTTTCAAAGATTTCTACAACAACTGTGCTTCAATAAAATAATTTAACAAAAACAATTGTAGTTAAGACATTTTTCCATAATTGTCCAATACACACACACATACATTTCTGCTAACCAGTAGTTATTAAATTGCATAGGATCTATTGTAATTGGATTTTTAAAACTTTACATTCAAACTTTTCCACACACAGGTTCTTCAGAAACCAGAGGGTTAGGGTTAGGGATTATTATTCATATAAAGTACACAATTACAATTCTTGACTGACCAGTGCGGTGACTGCTGCCAGGTAGTGATAGGTAAACTTATTTTTAGGATCTCTCCCAGCAGCCCCCCTGTTGAGATCAGGGGAACAAAACAGTGTTCAAATGGTTTTGGATGCAGATCTAACTCAACTAATTTAACTTTTTTTCCAGAAATGTCATTAAAACTATTTCTAAATAACATTTTAACTGGTAAAGGCAATATCTTAGAATATAAAACATTGTGTGTGGGAAATGGATAGCACATCAGCTCCTCTTACAACTATTGGCAGGTTTCAGCTGAGTATGAGTATATAAGCTGACACATGTCATATACATACCTGCATACATATACACATATAACCAACATACCTTGGCACATACATTGTATATATGTAGATATGTGCACATATTCATCTACATATGTTTACATATAATACGAGTAAACCGACTGACAATGCAATACAATAGTGTGATGACATCTACATTTGAATCTTGCTATTTACAATCCAATTGCCTCACTGTTACTGAGTTATTGCAATAAATGCTATAATTGAGCAGTCTGGAGAATGAAAGTCCCACTTCCCATTTCAGTTTTTATTTTTGGTAGGAAATAATAATGTTAACATGATGTTTATCACAGACTGATAACAGTTTGTTCTTAATACCAACTGGCATTTTAAACTTTTTTTAAATTTTTAAAATGAGATAGAAGTTGTCTCACATACTCCACTACTGTGGTCCATCCCATCATAATATGTAGTTCACTTACTCCTTTTCCTTATAAACCTTTGAATGAAAGAAAGTACAGATGAAACATGGACATCAGAGGATCAACAGTATGACTGCAATCCATCAGAAGAAGACAACAGGCAGCGAGGCCGTCGTCTTCATCAGACTTTGTTTTGGTGATGACAGAGTGGCTGCAGCTGCCAACATCAAGTCATTTGGACTTTCTTATTCACTTTAAAGTCTCCTCCAAGGCGTCAGCTAATCGGGAATGACCTCAGCGTCTCCCAAACGCAGTCCAATACAACTTAGCATAACAGTTAATAATACATAGAGCCATCAGAGGGGAAATTGTATTCTTTCTGCCGGACTGAGGAATGAATAACTCCAACTGAAGTGTGACTCAGATCATCTGATTGACATTTAACCCTGTCATCTTGAAGCACTGAGGGGTAATCAATAAATTAGTGACACGGCATCAGATCTGTGTGTTTTAATTGCTGAGCTGTGCATTATTTATCTTTCTGAAGTAGACAAGCAGCGAACGGACTCCAGGCGTTGATTACCGAGCTAAAGACTGATCACAGTGAATGAGAGATCGGTCTCTCTGAAGCATTCTCTGAGGCCAGTCAAGAGCAGCTCCACATACAGACATGATGCTGTCTCCTTTTGTTTTAAATTATATTTTGGGGTGTTTTATGTCTTAATTGGATAGTCAACAGTAGGGAGATGACTGGAAATGAAAGGAGAAACAGTGACCTTGAACAAAAAGTCCACAGCTGGATACAAACCAGGGACATTGTGTTTCAAGGGTCATGGGTTACCTTCTTCCGTATCCTTTACTGTAACATATTTCCTCTTTTATTTGCAATTTGTTATGCCTTTTTTCTTTGGAGTTAGTGTACATCACACTAAAAGGAGAGTCGGTGTTGGAATTTTTTGCCATGGCCAAAAGTATGACTCTACTGGAATGATAATGTTGAGTCTGTAGAGTATGTGTATGGTCAGAAGTTGATAATAAGTACACATTTGCAGGATAAATGTACTGCAAACTGTAAATGTAAGTGTCCCGAAACTGTTTTTTTGTTGAATTTCAAAAACACAGGGTGGGTTATGACTGTGTGTACAAAAAAATATACATATAGGTTATGTTTTCTAACAGCAAGCAGCAATCCAAGTCATGCAAGTAGCTGAGCTTTATAAGGCAAAGATGGGTATACTACAACTAGTCCTCAAAATTAAACTAGTAGAATATGTCGTTGGTCTATGCTCTCCAATTTCAAGGCACAAAAACAACTTGGTTACAGTTATGGAGAGATCATGGTTTGGGTTAAATTAATGCTCTTATTTTTCTTGGGAAGACAAGTCTTTAAAGCTGTTTACAGTTTCTCACACTGGAAGCACAGCTGGATATTGGAGCTTCATCTGGGATAATGTTAATGTGTTTTGTGGGGCTCCTGGAGAGTGGACATACACTAGCAGCACCTGGGAAAAGAGAGATGGGTGCATTATTTTGTTATAATACTGACCTTAGCCCAAGTTTGGTCTGTGAAGGAGACACTTCAGTCCATCTCTGCAGTGATGTTTCCCAAGGTGCAGCCTGGCAAAGTGATGCAAACAGAGGCTTTGACTTGCTTAAAGAGCCTTCTGGGTATAAAGTATAAATAATGTAACTTTGAGAGAGAGACAGAGTATTTTGCAACGTTCTCTCCTCTCAGCACATTCACTGTACAACCACAACTCCCTCATACAGGTTTCCTCTATCTGCCGGACCAACCTACGGAAACCCTTTGTAGACCCCCTCCCCTCCTCTCAACTGCAATGTTTGCATGAATTTATATATTTGTTTTTGGCTGTGATTTGCTGGCCCATTAAAAAAGAATAAGAGCTTATGACATATTCAAAGAGGGCATGTCTGGAGTATAAAGTCTAGGGAAGCTATGATTCATTAATGGAGCCATGAATAGATAACTCACTGTTGTATGATATCATACTCACTGTTGAATTCACGGTGACATTCACATATTTTCCTGTTCAAAGAATCAGGATACCATTTCAAACAGTATACGAAAGGATTATATGAGGTTTTTAAACTATTCATAAGCACATAGTGGGGCGATTACAGATATGTGGTGTTTCATATGTTAAGATTCTGTTTCATGTCAAGTTTTTACTTTAAATAATTAAGATGCTGATTACAAAGATTATATGTGTGAATGGTAAACAAGCTTTGTCATTCATTCATCCCTATTCATTCATTCATGATCTTATATATTAGCTATTTATAGGCAGTTTAGTGAATATCATGGTAAATTGCTGTATTTCTGTAGCACTTTAATACAGAGAAGGCTTTAAAGTTTGCCTTTCATACACCCATTCACAAATAAACACACACACACACACACACACACCAGTGGCAGTGACGTACTGGCCTGATCATCCGGAGCAATTTGGGATCTGGTATCTTGCCCAAGGACACTTTGACATGTGGACAGGAGGAGCTGAGGACCCCATGATTAGACGGCCACAGCAGAACCTCTAAGCCTGATTCTAAAATACTTAATAAACTTAAGGTATGTGATATAGAGAGTTAACCAGTGCCAGTGCTTCTCTGTTGACTTCCACTTCCTGCAAAAAACGTTTACAGTGCTTACCCGTTGACTAGCTTTCTCTCCGTGTCCCTGCCAGCTAGCTTTGTGTCCCTGCTGTCTCTGCAGTCCTACTTCTTTGTACCCAAAATTTGTATGTGCCAGATTACCAAGCCCAGTGTTTATCAAGCTCAACAGCTTTCCAAGCCTTCAATTAGTTGGTTGGAGACTTATCACAATACAAGCTTACATAAACTCATGTACTTTGTTCCCCTCATCGGGCTCATTTCCCAGTCTCTCCCAGACTAGAAACATAAGAATTACTGGTTCATAGTGCTGCTCATAATATCCAATGTTGGAAGAAATGTGTCCTTTGAGTAGCAAATTGGAACACAACGATGTGGAGGTCAGGGTGCTGGTTGGACATGTGGCACAACTTACTTTGATGCTGGAGACTTTGCCTATAGTTAAACCAAGTGCTTTAGTTGCCTACCCATACCTTTACCTTTCTATATTTGTCATAACCAATAGTCCCAGCTCTTCTACACTACCTGCAATCCTGAACCGGCACTCTCTGCCACGAAGTCCCCTCTAATCCCTGTCCAGCACTAACTTGGCTATTTTAGGTCATCATCATCATCATCATCATCATCATCATCATCATCATCATCATCATATGTGTCTTCCATTGCTCTTTTCAGTGGTCATGTCTGTCTCACCTGCTATATTCAACATAATGAAGGAATATTTTACCTATATTGCTCTTCTGTACAAGCTGCATGACGCCTTGACTACAGAGAAAATATTTTGTTATCAGGATTAATTCATTGTTCGTTGTTTTTTTGAAGGATTTGTTGATAATAATTAATTGATAAAATCATATATTTTCCTTTACACCTGCGCAGGTATAGAGTCAAGGAATCACTTTTTGGTGCAAAAATCAGTGAACTCTGGTTGAGATATGGATAAAAAATATATGAGTGACATTTACTCATTATAAGCTTATGACAACATTTAGAGAACAATGGCTGATTTTTATTCTCATTGTAAATAACATCAATTGTTGAACCATGTGTGTGTGTGTGTGTGTGTGTGTGTTTGTCTGCTGTTCAGTAAGTTTTACAAAATTAACCAAGCGCTTACTTTCATCCTTCTGCTGAAAATAACACTGGCTACTGCACACACTGCTCTTATCTTGAAAGTTGCATAAGCTTTGTTATGAAATCAGCGGGGGGAGCCGACTTCAAGCTCATCTCACTAACACAAAGGACTCCCTTCACTCGGGATGCTCAAAGAGAAGAAACAAGCACAAAGATTTCAGTCGACAAGAGAAGCCCTTCATCTTTAGCTAATAACACAGATAAAACTATTCCGGCTGTTGTTGTTGTTATTGCTTTGGTGTGAATGGCTCTCTGCTGCTTGCCTCTGCTGCTGCCTTAATAAATTCAGTAGGCTATTTGGCTTTGCTGTGCTCTTTTCTATTCTCTTCCATTCTGCTCTGTTCTGTTTCTGCCTCCATACAGGCAACAGCTGGACTTTTCTCTGCAGATCCCGTCTGGCTCGGCTTTGCAGCACCACAGCCTCGCCTAATTGCTGTGGACTCTCTCCTCACCAGCCTGCTTCTGTCTTGAAAAAAAGACTATGTTTGTAGCTGGCTGTTCAGCTTTTATCTATATTTTAAGCCACACACAAGGTGTAGAGTCGGCCTGGAGCTTGTTACAGGGGCCCGCGGCTGCATAATTCATGAGAAGGAGCCGCTTGCTGCAGCGGCTAAATAAAAGATCTGCCAGCGGTGGATGGCAGGACAGAGGAGCACACTGTACCTGCCCTGCCACTTGTGTGTAAATGCAGGTGTGTTTCTGTTTGGTTTTTTTGGTTTTTTTTCCTGTGTGCCCCTGAGGTATGATCAATACGGACATGTATGACATACACTGAGGTGTACACACTTCATGCACACTCACATTCCTCAGTGCACTGTGGTTGAGTGATGGTGACTGATCTGTCCATTAAAGCCCCTGTTGTGTCATTACACAGAGGAGATCCAGGATGAGATGTCATGTTTCGTATTCTTTGTATCAACCCCTCCATCCCCTCCTCTTTTCCTCACATCTTCTTCTTCCCCAGTCTTAGAAAAGTACATTTTCATTCAAATGTGCAGTGCTTATGTAATGCAATTGTACAACATGATAGTGAAGTACTTTTCTGAGGAGAATTTTATTTCAGAAAGTGTGTTTGTAATAAATGATAACTACCAAGGCTGAACTGAGACTACAGAAAAATCAGCTTTCAACCACAAAATCTATACAAGAGAATACAAGAATAAGAGCTGTCAGAGCCATAGGGTGCCCTGTTTGATTCAAATTACGAACTATCCTGCTCAACTTGAAAATTCATAAAGCAGGTTGCAGTCTTTTGACAGAAAGTGTTGAAGAAACACAGCTCTGCACATCATTTTTGTCAGCGTTTTATCCCCAAATCAGGGACGTGAGTCAACCTTCAACGTCACCACAGAATGATCAGTGTTAGAATCTGAAGCTTGGTAATTGCGTGTTTTCATATTTCTTACGACACATAATTGACGTCTAAGTTTTATGTCGACAGTCTTGTACCTTTTAGTATTCATCAACTATTTATACTGACAATTTAACAGGCAAAAATTCTCCAACTGCCATCCTCGCCGTCACCTCTCATTGTCTACAGTACTTTTACATGTGGAAACCAGGCCGCCTGATATAATCCTCCTCTCCTCTCCTCTACTAGAAATGTATGAACTGTGGTCCTCTCCTATCATCATCTTGGGGCTAAATAATGCACTCAGTGATGGTAAATGACCGGTTAAACTGCTAGACGGTATGCTCAAAAGTCTCTTCAATAAGTATTAATACACATAGACACTGTAATTTATACTTAGAGTAGTAATATACAGTATATAGAGCAGTATTAATACGAATATGCAATAAGCTTATTACAATAGCCATTTATAGAGGAGGAGGTGCAACAGTTGAACAACCTTAAGCTAAATTACAAGACCTAAAGAGTGCAGAACTTACTCATTGGTGCAATCTTAATCTGAAACTCTTCAATTTACAGTGTTTGAGTAAAAGTAGTCATTTCATTCCAGCCATGCGCTAACTGTTCATGCTGTAGCAGATAAGGGCTGATTGTAAGAGATTAAATAGTAAAAGTGTCAGGAGACGAGGCTGGCTGTGAGCTGCGAGAGGCATGAAACCGCATATGGAAGATGGCAGCTGTAAATTGGATGGTGCAGACGATGGAGTCTAGCGGCCGTACAAAATGCATGAACCCACAGCAGAGTGGCTGTTCCTTGTGTGTTTTTTTTTCTTCTTCTTCTGTATAGCCTCTCGTCTGTCTCTCTTCCTCCTTCCATCTTCAGTTTTTTTTCTCTTCTTCCACAACAGCACTCCCCGCCTCAGCCCTCTTCTTGAACAGCACAAACAATTCTCTCATTCTCTTTGTCTTGTCTCTTGTGTTTTCTCTCTCTCCTCAGGAGTGATGCAGACCAGGTGGCTGCAACTGAATTTTTGAATGGGAGCTGTGGGAACAGTGGATGAAGGGCAGGTCTGTCAGGAGGGACGAGGAGGCAGGGTTTGAGGAAAGGGTAAGGGGTGGGAGGAGAGGCAGCACGTGGAAAGCGCGTGGAGCAGCGGCGGCGTGGGAGAAGGCCTGATGCTTCGGATGCAGACAGGGTGAGATGAGGAGAAGGAGGCAGCGAAGGAGGAGACGTGCGGGTTGATCCCACTAAAAGCCTCGGTTCTTTCAGCAGGCTCAAATTATTACCAGCGTGCGAGGAACAAGGGCTCTGCTTGGGGGTGAGCCACCCAAGAGAGTGCCTAGCCTCGGGGTGATTTTCAGAAGAAAGTAACATGGGAGAA
The DNA here is from genome assembly GCF_027409825.1 of Scomber japonicus. Lineage (NCBI taxonomy): Eukaryota > Metazoa > Chordata > Actinopteri > Scombriformes > Scombridae > Scomber > Scomber japonicus. Next base: position 8,180,247 of record NC_070590.1, on the reverse strand, counting down.
AAATAAGAGGAGGTGGGAGTACAAGGAGGAAGGAGGGGACGGAGGGAAGAAGCAGTGGTTCGAGGGTTTTGGAGCTGTTGTTGAGAAAAGTTAAGGGTTTTTTTATTCTCTTCTGTTTTCCCATCTCGCGGAACGCTTGCCTCCTTGGCCCTGCACTCGTTCTCCGAGGCCTTTCATGCTTTCCGTTACACTGTTCTCCACTCAGGCCTTTCTCTTTCTCTCTCTGTCTCTTTTCTTTCTATCAATCCTCCCTTGCTCAGCTCTGTTTTTTTTATCGACAAGGCCATCTGGAGACATCAGTTAATATGGTAACAAAGCTCTTTAGGCAGACAGATCGCTCCTTGGACTGGTGAAGGGCTCCCTCCCTCCTGCAGGCATCTTTTTCATTCACCTACCCCTCCTTCTCTCTCCCTCCCTTCGTTTATCTATTCATGATTGATCGAGCTCTACAGGCAAGCCAAGTTTACTGGTGTTGAGGTCTCTGTTTCTGTTTCTTTCTTTTTCTGTCTTTTTTTTGTTAACTGTTACTGTTTTAGAATTGCAGGTTTTTCTGCTGTTCTGCTGTTTTTGCTGCTTTTCTCTGACTCTGTATTTGTCTCTATCTGTGCATCTGTGGTCAATCGTATACGAACAATCGAACATTACACCCATGTGTCATCTAACATGTTACTTCAAAACTATGGGGATTATAGTATATCAGCCTCTACTCTTCTGGGAAAGCTTTCCACAAGATTTGTTTTGAACCCGGCTTCAAGGATTTGCTCCGATTCAGCCACAAGATCATTAGTGAGGTCAGGCACTGATATTGGTAGAATTATCTGTGTATATTTCATCCCATCCCATCCCCATTACAGTTGATGGATGGGCTAGAGTATATCTGCAGCTATTTATATTCTTCAGCACATGTCTTTATGTAGTATAAGGGGCCAAACAGCTCCAGACCAGACAGGGAGGTCTACATACTTTTGGCCATGCAGTCTCTCTATCAGTGATTTCATGATCTCCATGACACACCCTTTTCTCCATGATTAAACGCATTTGCTTTAAAAACTCTTTATTTAAAGGGGTTACCCTGAAGAAAAATATAAAATATTCACTAAGAACAATGGCAGGAATTCTCCGACAATGTTAATGTTGTATAGTTTCAGAAAGTGGAGAAATAAATACATCTCTCTTTGGCTGCGTTCATACTGCAAGCCAAAATCCGATTTTTAGGCAATCTAGATTGGAACCAGATGGCTCTTATGAAGTCTGAACAGTCGTAAATCACATGAGATCCGATTTTTGCAAACCAGATTGAAACCACCTTTGGGAGGAAGTTTCAAATCTCATTTGGACGGATGTGTCTGAGTCTGAACAGCTCCAAACACTTATATCGGATTTGACTGTCCGTGACGTCTCTCTACACCTCTACACTACGTCTCTACACTACGTCACTCTATGCGACACTAGAGCCGCCCTTATTCGAGTTGTTGTTGCTAGCTGATATCACTGGAGGCAATGGAGGATGTCGAAAACATCAGTCCGTGGACAGAGGACCAAACCATATTCTTAATCGCTGTTGCAATTATATGACATCACACAATACACACTAGATAACGCCTCCGCTCCGACGACGTTGCCACAGCAACCTGTCAGATTGGTCATTAATGTGGCCCATTCTCAACAGAACCAAATCTGATTCGGACACTTGCTGAATAGTGTGGACAGTCAGGCCTAAAAATAAGATTTGACAAGGAATCAGATTTGAATCAGATTTGCCTGCAGTGTGAACGCAGCCTTTGTTTCCTGAGCAAAGACATTCATGATTCACTATTGTGGTTGAGGTTTGATGATTGGCAACTTGTCTCAGAACTTTGGTCTAAAGTTAGGCAAATGATTCTCCACTAAAGAAGACAGCAGCGTAGTAATTTTGTATCTTCAGTGAATGGAACAGAGGCAAATCCAATCAGGTTTACAGGAAAATATATGAAAATACTTGTGCTTATTGGCTAACAGGTCTCTGTCAATGCTTCAGTCGGTGGGGTTACTATGCCAAATGTTAGCTCACACATTAAGTCAGTGTGAGGAAAGAAATCGATATACAAAGATTTTTTTTTTCTAGGTTGAAACTGAAGCAGTAGCACAAACATCCTCTCATGCTGAGCCAGGAAAACAAGGTTTGTGTATGAAGTCCAAGTTACATCAACATGATATGAGCCTAGCATAAGTTATCTACAGCTAATGTACTTTGCATGGCACTGTAGCCATCAGCCTGGTAGTCCGCCAAATGATAACACCTAAGGCAAGTTTTACAACCAATCCAACTTTCAATGTCATACATTGACAGCTAAGTTACCACAGCAACAAAACATTAGTCTGCTAGCTGACCTATTAACGTTAGTCAGTTTATAAAGTTGGCTGTTTCACTTCCTATATTTCAGCCTGGACAAATTGTGTCATGACGATACTTAAGTAGGCAAAATTTAACCAGATTATACAATTTTAAAAAGACAGAATTCAATCTTTTTTCCCCACAGGCAACAATATTTTTCTCATCCACATTGTGAGAACATTTTCAGTTTTTCTCATTTACTGCTGCACTTACTTGAAATAATAAAACTGCCACATGTAGGCTATCCCATGATCTCTGTTAATGTGACACTTGATGCAGATCTGAAATGTCTTAAAAGACTGTGTAGCTTTGGCATATGCTGATATACCTTACTCTTACAAAATGTTTTAAGGGTAATAGTACTGTACAATATTCTCTACAGTATTGCTTAAGTGGCTTGATGTAGAATTGAGTTGAATAAGAATTAGACAGTAAGTACAATGATGTAGGGTTATCCCATTAAACATTATCATAAAACAACCTACACATAACACACTTGACAAAATATTCACCAGACACAGATTCAACCCAACATGAAACATGGCCACACAACATGCAAGCATAAAATTGAAGCACGGCATTGCATTAAAACACTAAAAGTTAACTCGCTTTCCATGGTGGGCCTGGCTGCCCTAAATCATGTTAAGAACAAAGACTGCTGGTCCCCTTGGGTTTTCAGAGTACAAATTTATATCAGAAAGCCTGTGTTAAAAGCTAGTGAGTGACTTTAACGGAGACGTGGGGACAAACAAAATGTACAGTTGGTTGCAGTATGGGAAATATAGCATGAGACTAAGAAAGTATATATTGGTCTCTGCTGCAATCAATTTTTTTGTTTGTTTCTGTTTTCTCTTGCTCCTCTTAATCCCTCATGCTCCTACGCACATTCAACAATCATGTCCCTTTCCTAAAGATTCAATGTCTTGCTCATTATCTTATCCTTAAACCCAAGCCCTATAACCTTAAACTAACCCATGGAAGAAGTGACAAGTTGCTGAAACCACCTCACTCCATAAGAAACATCCCCATTCCAAAGAGATAAAACTCAACCAAGGACAAGAACACACTCACTAACGCACTTACCGCTCTTAACCACACCCTCTCTCTCTCTCTCTTAGTGATGTGAGGCCCACGGGCCACGGCGCACCATGACTGATATGCGTTTTGACATGTCAAACAGGGAAGCAGCGCGGCGCTGCCCGTGGCAACCAGGAGAAACATGCTAATAGCGAGGTGCATTAGTGCACTCACAGATGGCGCTGCTAATCAGAGAGGACATTCGCCCCACTCTGACTCTCTTGCAGTGAGAGTGGCTCCTCCATCACTCTCTCAACAACTCACCCACCCACCTACACACACTCTTACTTACCTCAGTCGTCTACACCTTTAATCTCATCCATACCCATAACCCACCTTTAATCCTGTCATAACCCCCCTACACCGCGGAGCAGTGAACATAAGAGTCACAATACAGATACAGACATTTTCTTAAAGCCGCCTTGAGTTAATATTGACCACTAGAGGGCAGAAACAATCCAAAACAAGCCGACATAGCTTTGCCTTATAAAGTTGTTCTGGCTAACTTGCTAACAAACAGTTTTTTATTTGCATGCTTATGGCCACCTGATCAATTTAAGTCCAATATTCACTAGGAAAAAAATAGAACCATAGAAAAAAATTACAAACAATTTAAATATGTGCTAATAATAAAAAATAACCTTTTAAGGAGCTTGTTACCCATTATCTCTAAGTTTTGTTTGTAACTCACTCTGCCGTCCTGGGGATGACACAGTTTCTTCCATGCACACGCACTAATTACATTTAATTCATGTTTCACCTACCAACACCACTACCTCCTTCTCGTTGCATATTGTAAAACATTACACAACATACGTTTGTGTACTAATTCTGTTGTTTCGGTGCTGAATTCAAATTTGTTTAACTTTGACCTGTCAAATTCAGAACTATAGCATTGTGTAAGTTCAGTAGCTGTCTTCCAACATAGAGTAAGATATCCCCTTAGTTTTCAAAGTTTCACCACCACTTACATAATCATAGAGATGTATACACATGGTTAGACGGTTATCACCTCAGTTGGACCTAAAAAACACACCAGTTGTAGTTATTTCTATCAAGAAATGCTTAATTTTGTGTTTCATTCAGCAGACAGTGATATCAATAATATTCACAACGGTGGTATTCTACGGTTAGATATGCCCCCAAAAGCAAATCATTTAACATTTATATGTGCAGCGCTGTTGATAAACATCATGATTTAATAAAGAAAAAATGCTACAGTCTCCTCTTTATTTTAACTAAAAGGTTTCCCTGCAGTTTACCAAAATGAACAAAACAACAATATGAAGGATTATCATTGTCAAATCAAATCAAATTTTCAATTTTTTTTTTTTTTTTTTTTAAAGCTACTGCCAAAAGCTAAAACTGCCAGTACATGAATGCAGAGTAAGCAAATCTTCACTGGATCAAAAAAAGGGATTAAGGGAAGATCCTGTGTAGCTTTCTCACTGCAAAAAATGTATGTATGTCCAAAATAATTAATTTCAGAATTCAGTGTTCATTTTTTTTTTTTGAGAAAATATTGAATAGATTGCTAATTTCCTCAATACTGAGAGGAACACAGCACATCTCTTGGTGTGATAAAAGATGCTGAAATGAGCAGAAATCCACGCTGAAATTGTCCCTTAAAGTGGACATTTCTTGCATTGATTGGCCCCCACTCCGTTCCATTAGTGACCATCATGAATATGCTAGCATGTATTAAGCTAATAAAAGCTATTAATATTAAATCTGCCATAATATACACACCCTACATTCTTAATGTGAGATCCCTGCCAGTCAGTGTACACTTGCTGTATTATACAGAATTTTTAAATGGCCAGCACAATCATGACTGTAGTATGAAAACATGGCACAAAAATAAACCTACATATTTTATGATTATTTCTTTAATTATATAATATTCTCATTTGGAATTCATATTACTGAAAATAAATATAGATGAAGTAGAAAGCCACACAAGACGTGGTTTAAAGCCAATGTCTTTATCAAGACCACTCAAAAATAGACTGCAGATGTTGAAGCAGTTGCATGACGGGCTTCCTTTGGCTGTGTTGATATCATTTTAACCACAGTTTGAACAAAGGTCAAGTGATGTCTTTCTCCTGGTATAGATAAAATGGCTAAAAACTATAATTCTGAGAGAATGAAAGCATTAGTTGTTCCAGCAAATACTCAGAAACAATGTGTTCACCATACATCGACCTCGCTAGCGTTGTATCTACTCACAGCCAACCATTGTGTTTTTAAAAAATCACCTTGGCGATACCCAACAGTGATTTGGAAGTCACTAACAAATTATCAACCCACCAATTAGGGCAACTAGAGAGAAGTTACAAAGTGTGTGTTTTATTGTTTAATTGTTTAAAGTGTGTGAGGCAGATGTTTGCCATGAAACACCATGCATGCCCCAGTAGCCTCTGCTGGATTAAGAAAAAAATAAAATCTGGTTAAAGGATCATTCTGGTTTACTATAACTCATATCCTATTTTCAAAAATCCCTATTGGTAACGATAACATCATACCAACCAAAGTTATTGCTGAGAGCTGGGAACATGTGATGTCATTAAAAATAAGTCCAATAAGATTTATTTGATGATGAATACAAATGATAGCCAAAAATAAACTCTCAGTGTAATAAACAGGAATTACTCTTTAAAATCTACCAAAATGCTGTGAATTTTCCAGGTTATTTTGTGCCGTCATGAATAATAAAGCCCTGAACTCTTCTCCAACTTGCATCCTCAAACCTCTGTTCATGCCACTCAGGCCGACAGCTGCACCACATGAGGAAGTGGATGAAATCTTTGTGATCACACTAATTCAAAAGCTCCTGGACCAGGCAAAGGATATTATTTTTTACCAAAGGAACGAGTCAAACGGACTCCTTCAGCTCCGTTATACACACGCTGGTTTTGATGTTCAGGACATAAATCAAAGACTTATCATTCTATTTGATTTTATCCATCAACCATGGGGATATTATTAAGAGCTATCAAAGAGCCCCAATTGAAACCTTTTTGCTCCATGAGAAACATGAACCCTCTCCCCCCTCCTATCCATTCAGTCCTGCTTAGGGGATTAAAAAAAAAAGAGGAATTTCATTAAAAAAGAGGGGGGAAAGAATATTATTAACGCCAAGCGAGGATGATTAAACTTTAATTGTGAGCCAACAGTCTTCGGGCTCCCTCGAACAGTGGCCTCAACAGGTCTTAATCTCTCGTGGCTGACCAAACAAATGCCTCAACTGAAATGAAAAGTCAGATAGAAACAGGAGGAAAAAAATATTGACTCCTTCCATGCCCCTGTTTGAGGAATCAAAGCCGCTGACTTTATTTGGAATCGATAGGTTTCCATGTCTTTTTTGTTTGGGGTCATGATGATTCAGACGGGTGATTACAGAGTTACTCCGTCCTTCAGATCATTTACAGCGAGTGTGCTCATTAGGCACATCCCAGTGTTAATGTTCTCATCAGAACTCATCAATCCATTATTTATGGCTCAAAAGGAATACAAAGGAGCAAAGGAGTCTGGATCTTCATGCTCCAGATCAATGTTGCCTGCTGTCTACTTGCACTCCTGCAACTCCTCTTCATCTGCCCTCCTTACCCCACCCCTTTCCTATTTTTCCTCCATTTCCTCTTTTTTCCTGTCTTCACTTCCGCTTCCTTTCTTTATCTTCACTTTTCACCCATATCACCCAACTCAGTCTTCTTTTCATCCTTCACCACATCCTTAATCCTCACCCTGCACCTCCTTCTTTGCCATCATGTCCTCACCTCCTCCGCTCCCCTGTCCAACTTCTGCTTTGTCCACCTTGTCTCCTCCCACATCTGCATTCCTCTTCTCCTCTCCTTCATCTTCCATGTTTTTCTCTTTCCCTACTCCTGCACACTTTCCCACCTAATCTTTCTCCCTCACCATGTTTTTCTCCTCCTTTTTGAACTCCATTTTCATTTACGTCGTCTTCTTGTTTGTTTGCTATATCCTCCTCTTCCTCCGACTCCACCTCCAACTTTTTTTGATTCCCTCCTCTTTTCCTTGTCTTCCTCCTCTAACGTTTCCTCCCTTTTTCTCCTCACCCTCTTTTTTTCCCTCACAATCATTTCTGCAAAATCTACATACCTTCTCTTTCCAATTTTTTTTTCTTCTGTCCTCTTTGTTAAACTCCTTCACCTCCTCCTCCTCCTCCTGCCCACCTCTTCCTCCCCTTGCCTTCTCTCATCCCCCCATCTCTAACAAGTCCTCTTCCCCTTTATCTCTTTTATTCACGCCACTTCATCCACAACTTCTTGTGCATCATCTTCTTCCACTTGTTCATCTTTTCTCCTCTGCCTCCGCCTCCTCTTACACTCATTTGCACTGCCTCCTCCTTCACCACCTCTGTGTTCCATCATCCTCTGTTTCTGCACCTCCTCCTCTTCTTCCTCTACCTCATTCCATCTCTTTTCTCCTAGCTTCTTCTTTTGTAAAACTCTTTCTTTTCCTCATCCACCTCCATGCCCTGCTACTCCATCTCCACCTCATCTTTATCCTCCTCCTGTGTCTTCATCACAACATTTTGCTCCCCTGCCTCATGCTCATCTCCTCCTCTATCCCCTCTTCCCTCTTCTTCACACTTTTCATCCCGCCGTCCTTTTCTTCTTCTCACTCCAACTCATCGTCATCTTCATCCCCGTCTTCAGCGTCACCACACTCACGCACACATTCAGCAGCACAAAGACTGAACTACCACACAAACTGAGAAACGAATAGAATTTGAATTCATTGAGGGATTTATGGGCTGCAAGGCTTGTACGGTAATTCTGTTAACAAAAGGTATCCTTAGATGGAATTAAATATTTATCCGCTCTATGAATAACAATTGGCGAGGGAACGGAGAAGCAGTGTTTACTTTTTCGGGGTTGGTGGGGAGGAGGACTGAGAGTCCTGTTCTGCATACTGCCTCAGTGAGCTGATTACAGAAAGGGGAGCAGAGGGGGATGTGGGGGGGAGGGTGACATGATGACCCAGGTCCACAGGCGGCCATTACACACGGTACGGAGCTGTGTAGCAGCTCTGATCCTCACCCGGAAGGAAGCCAAGCTGCTCGGGACTCAGCAGGGACTCGGCTTGACGTCCGACCTGACGTTCAGGCTCATGCTGCTTGTTTGTGAAGCAGGATCTGTGGGGGAGCTGATCTCACTCTGCTCCCTGTAATGCCATCTATTTGATCCACATGTAGAGTCAAATGAGGTGAGGTCACATGGAAGAGGCCTTGGTATTATACATTTTGATATAACTGGTGAGTTATGTTTTATTTAGTCAGGTTATTTGATTGAGACTGACAACTCGTCTCCAAGAGGGATTGGAGAAGAAATTATACATTTAAGAAAAATTGCATCTGGGTCTCTGTTCACACAACACAAACTAGGAGCTACTGTACAAGTCTTTTAACTTGACCTGAAAAGGACCCAAAGCTATCTTACCTGAACTCAAGACAGAATCCTCCATTACATAAGAGAGAGAGAGAGAGAGAGAGAGAGAGAGAGAGAGAGAGAGAGAGAGAGAGAGAACAAAAAGATACACCAAAAGCCAGAAATCTCATACTAACTAAAAACAAACCCAAACAGCTATGAAACTGGGACCCAAATAATTCTACCTCCAGATAAAGTGAATAACACAGAGCAGATGAAGACAAATAATCTGTGGCATTTTGGAAAGTTGGGTAAAACAAAATAAAGACAAAGTGTTTCTTAACCCCTTAGCATCCACCTGTTTTGGGTAATTTTCGCCTATTTGGCGTACACAAATGGAAAAGCTTATAACACAATAACTGCAAGTCCTAGATGCATGTATGATACCTCATTTGAAAGCTGACAAACTCTAGTTTCTGTAAATGTTTGTTCAGTATGTGGCACACACACAACCTAAACTACATCAGCTCAAACATGGCTCAAAAACATTTTATTTGTCTTCGCCTAAACTATGCAATTTTTGAATAACAATAACTAGGCAATGCTTTGTGCCAGTTATGGCGTTTTTAGTTAGTGGTGTCACTGGCGTTCCCAAACCTCTCCAAAATGTCTCCAAATGGCCAAATTGTGCCAAATGCATTTACTCACTTCTGTGACACTGGAAACACTGCTGAAGCATTTTGGTGACTATAAAACCTTTCACCATGGTTCAAAACACATTTTTTTACATATTCATTTGATGGGTGGTTGGAGGGGTCTCCACATGTTTTTAGCTGGCTATATTGAAATATTGTCATGTGACAAGACACTACAGAATGCTAAGTAACAAAAATGACAGACTATACTGAACTGAATTTCAAACAAGGATTTTTTTTTATTCTTCAAATGTGCTAGTACTATATGTACAACTGTGCCAATATCAACAAAATATGAACAATGAATAAACTATACAAAATATACAGAATATGAACTAAACATACAAAAACTATAATGGGGTGGGGGTGGGATGTTGATGCAGGTCCTTGGTCCAGGTGATGCAGAAGAGGATCGCTGACGCCCCTCCCCTCCCCTCCCCCACCACTCCTTGGCTTTACTGTGTTGTTTTGATTTAGTGGCTGGCAGCCATTTTGTGAAACGCTACTTTACTGTACTGTTTTCACTTTTTTTCTACTGTACTTCTGAATAAGCAGAAACCCCCCCACCCACTAACGTTAATTCAGCTTTCATTCATGGCTAAATTAATAAATAAATAAACAGATACAATCTATAAAGCATTATCAAAGATACCGTTACTCACCGATCTAAGATGTCAGTCCGTCAGTATCTTCTCTTTCTCAGAGTCATATTCACTATCTTCACTTTCTTCAGATACCATAACCATCTCCAAAAGCCTCCAAAGCCTCTTCAAGTACATACTTGGTCCTCTTTGTAGCTTTCGGCGTCGTAAAATATCCAAAATAGCCGTAGAAAAAAGTTTAAATGTCCAGGCGAGCGTGTGTCACTCAGGTGTCACTACTACGCTCATGCGCAATGCTCTGAGAATAGCTTGAGTCATACTAACCCCCCATGGACATGCCTACCATCGTTGGAAAGGTAAATTTATTGGCTACAATCCTGAATGATTGACATGTTGATAGCCAATAAGCCTAGGCTATACTAGGCCCTCAAAGAACAGAAGACCGAGCCTATTGGTCCTCCAAACTGGGAGCGCTTGGTCTATTTCACGGGGTGTACCGGGATGAAAACTCAACAGAAAAAGATAGGGACGCTTTTGTTTTGTAGGTAAGAAGATAAGGAAAACAAGCATACCCAACAACACTATACAGGAACTAAGGAAAATATCGCTAAGGCTCGGGAAAGTTTGGATTTTATTTGACGAACAAAGTTGGCAGACGGTGAACAATGGACTTTACAGGACAATATTCAGAAGCTGGAATAATTTTATGAAAAACCATTTTGATACTTTTGATCAGTCTTATGAACAGAATGAATATAAACAATTGAGGAATGGACACATAATTGGGCTTCAAGACTGCTTCAAAGGTAGGGAGTCGCTGTTTATTTTGTGTACCTCACGTTTACCATGCCGGTAAATATTAATGATTTATAGTTTGGTGCTCATGATTTCTGTAAAATCAACTGGATGGTTGCATTGCGGAGATTCTAACCTTTCTAACGATGTATAGCATGTCCATATTGACGGAAGTTGAAGCTGTATATATTGCTGCGTATCATAATTTCAGTCGAGGGAGGGGCAAATCGCCCGCCGGTGGGCGAAGGATGTTAAGGGGATAACTGGGGTATTTACCAAATACTACTGCTTGTTTCTAATGTTTGTTAAAATATATACGTTCAAATCATTAAGATAGAGAAGTGAGTACAACTTTAAGGTTCTTTACAATCCATAACATAAACTAGTATTCCCCTGTTCATTGTTACTGTTGTGTAAAGCTAAAACTGCCTTCTATGCTGAGGTCAGCAAGATAACTTTAATATGCCATTTAACGCAACTGTCAAAATTATTGTGAAAGTTTTTGCGACACTTTAACGCATTAATGTAACACCAGAAATGATGAACACATTACTCTGCCATTTTAACACTACTAAAAGTCTAAAATGAAGTAACTTTAATACATTTGTGCATTTCATTGTGTTGTATTAGTTATGTAGAGGAAGTTTCATGTCTCTGCAAGTTCATTTTGATGGCGGACTAAAAACAACTTAAACCAATGGACCCCTGAAAGTCGAGGATCACCATAGAAACCAATGAAAATCTTGGTCGACTGAAATCATACCTACTCTTCAACCAGTTCATTTGTTGAATAGGGAAGAAAGCCATGTTCAAGTAATATAGTTAACAAGTCAAGTTAGCCTTCCAACCTAATGCATGCCATCTATGTACTTTAGTTAGCATCATTGACAGCAATGTGAGCTGTGAACTCACCACTTTTCGGCACTATCCTCTTCTTTTTTTCCTTTTACGATGGGTGGCAACCAGCATTAATGTGCATTACCTCCACCTACCAGACCTGCTGAACCAGACTTATCTACCCCACAAGCAAAACTGTGAGAGGTTGGACACATGGTGTAACACCAGCAATATTGCAAACAATAAGAATAGGAAATTGACTCAACATTGACTCATGGTGTAAAACAGGGAACAAATGTGTGAATATGTTAAAATCTATAGGGATAGGGAAACTATAATATCATCATCTGATTTCCTGCCTTGCTTCTGTCATACAGCCACCATATGCATTTCTCACTTGAACTTAAACCTATGATGTTTTGGGACATTTGATTTGGGAGCTACAGTGTTGTCAGTCTCATTTGCTCATACATAAAATGAGGTGTTGGGAGTTTAAATGAGGCAACCTTTCGCTGACCACACATTGGGCAGGAGGACCTCATTCCTCCAGATGTAGATCTTTTCTTTAATTACCAAAGGCTGGTGCGGCTTCCTGCTTTACTGAGTGGAGCTGGCAGAGGCTGGAAACACTGGTTAAGCAAATTGGTATTTAACTGGAAACTTGCTGGACTCCGAGCCCTGCATTATTCATCACCTAGACAAGAAAGTAGTGCTTCATACATCCCTTCAGCAGCAGCAGCAGCAGCAGCAGCAGCAACAGCCTCAGCCTCCAGAGCAGAGAGGGAAAGAGAGGGAGAGAGTGAAAGCGGACAGATATATAGGGCAGAGAAATAAAGCAACTCAGTCCACAAGGAGCAAATCCCCAACCAACCATACACACACACACACACACACACACACACCCTCACATCCACACGTACATCTAGCCTCCACACACACCAATTATTGGTTTCTCTGTCAGTTTGTTTCTGTCAGTTTGTTGCATTTGAAAGGGACTGCTGGGAAGATGAGTTTGCTTTTCAATTAAAGTGGCCCAGCAGCCCAATTCTGAGCTTTTCATCCAGGCTGTTTTGCATTTTTTTCCTCCTAGTGTATTGGTGTATGGTGTTTATGTTAAAAATGCAGAGGTCCAGTGATACTCAGGAGTGGGGTAAGAATGAGTAAATCACGGCCTCTAGTTGATTATGAAGAAAACAACCACCAATCAGAGCAAAAAAACTACTTTAAATGTATGTTTTCTGCACTTGTATGATTTTATTTAGCAGGATACTTGCAATTGAAATGATTTGAATGATGCTGTGTAAGCAACATGCTACTCACCAGCTTATATAAATTGTTTACTGTACATGATTATGTACATATGCAGGTTATGTGTACTGTACTGTGTTACCTCCATCAATCAATGATGATGTGAAATGCATAGAGGCCTTATTTAAATCTCTGGACACATTTAAAAAAATAAAAATACTCTTGTTGAAATGGTAGAGATGATCAATGGAGGGGGAGGAGTGGGGAGGGGGGGGGTCATTCATCTTATTTATTTTTCTTTATTTTTTGAGTAATTCCACTACATGTATTAAATGGGCACTCTACTCAGCCCTGTTCTTATACTTAACTCGTTTTTTTCTTCATGAGCATAATTAAATTCTTAATCTAATTTAATAGTTTGTAATCTAGGTAATTGACTTTTAGTGATTTCATATCAGCAGCAATATAGTAGGCTCAAATCCATTTCCAAGCATCTGGGCTTTTCATCCAGCTGAAACCAGAACTCTGCTCACCGCCGTCAATAAATTTAATTTCATTAAAATTGTACTGTAACTAAACGCTGAAGTTTAGCCGGTGTCCGTCCGAGAAACGGGGCTTCATGTTGTAGCCGCTCTGCGTTTCGGGCATCCTGTCAGTTTTAAAATGCATTATTGATGAGACATGATTAGAGAAGCCCATACCAGTGCGTCTCTTTGAACATATTTCTCTGAATTAAGTGGAAGTTCGTATTTATATCTTGTTTCTTCATGTCAGTTTTCAAAATAACGTGTTGGATTGGTTCTGCTGGATGGTTTTTGGAAACTCAGCAGGCTTCTTATTTTTTACACATTTTTTAAACTATCTTTTATCATAGTATTGTATCTCATTTTATAGTATTCACATAAGTGGAACCAAAAGTATTGTTTAGTTTAATTAATATAATTAGCCTAATTTATCTGAATATCTGATTCCATCCATGCAAAGGTGGAATCGACCACCTTCAAAAAGTCATACCACTCTCTGCAGATATCTGTGTTTGTTTTCCAGGGATGTCTTTGGCCTGCATGCAGTTCCGTTACCGGTTCTGACATGATGTAGATATTTCCGTTTTTTAACGCTCAGGTGCAGTCTGATGGTTCCGCAGCCTTCAGGCCCGCGGGCTCTCTGATTAACTTTCACTGCTCATCCTGATTTTATATATCGATGCGGTGATGATAAGTATCCACAGCGGCTAGAGAGAGAGAGAGGCTGCGGTATAAATAATTCCTGTGCACGTGCATATACGCGCGCGAGGGTGTAAGTGCGAGTGTATGTGTGTGAGAGAGAAAACATTTTCCAGCTAGTCCAATTCCAAACATTTTGGAGCATTTTAATGTTTGAGGTGATGATGAAATTTGTTATTAGGCCTATATTGCTATGGAGACCAAAAATATATAATAGCAATAACAATAAGGATATTAATATTAATGTATACTTAAAATATATTACGTTTTGCTTTTCTACTTAAAAAACCTTCTTGTGTTTTATTTTACTACAATGAGTTAATTAAATATCTATTTTTAACTTTAATAGGCCTTTATCAAATTAACTAAGTTTTCATTTCCCTATCTTAAAAAAACGAAATTATTACACGTAAAAGATCATATTTAAAATGTCATTTTAATTATTCCTCTATTGTTCACAGTTGACACTTGAGAAGACACAAATTACAGAATAAAAATGAAAATGAATGCAACACACTCAGTATAACACCCAACAGGCCTAATGTCGGGAAACACTGTTATGTAGGCTATTCAATTATATATTATTATATAATATTAACATTTATAAACGTCAGGTAACCCTAGATTTTATTAAGTGGTGCAATGGTCAGTATAGACTTTTTAAACTACAGCTCGTGTCTCAACTCATCATTTATTGCTGTTAATGTAAGTGAACAAACACACACTCAGTATACACACACAGAATTTACACTAAGACTTGCAATACGTCATTTTATTCTGAAATCACATCTTCACTTTGTCGTCCATCTCCTCTTTTTAACGTGAGGCTCGCGGCTGTCTTCTGTGTCCACGTGCCCTCTCATAGGCTATATATGTGTGTGTGTGTGTGTGTGTTTATAGGCTGTGCACGAGGCCCTCTCTCCTCTCGCGCACATTAAATAAAGATGCTGTTACAGGTTGGGAGAGAGGAAGAGATTAAACGTCTGAGAATACGGCTCAACTTTACGCAGCAAATATACTGTCTGTATAAACTGAGTATAAACGCGGGATGAATATTTAAATGGCGGGTGTGTGCTACATTATTGATAAGAATTGAAATCGCATATTTAACGTGGAGCTTGACACAAACGAGACATAGAGGCTAACGGGGGAGTGATGTACGTATATAATAGGAGTTAAAGTTTAATTTCTTATTGAATATCAGTCTAATAGTCTAGTGAGGGGCTCTCATTCTGTCAGGCCACACATAATCAATAAATAACAACAATAATGTCTCTTACTTTATCCATATCCTTTATCATTTTTAATTTATAAAGAGATGAGGCCTGTTTAGTTTTTTTTTTATTATTATTATTATAAACCTGTCATACTCTCCTACTTCTTCTTCTTCTTCTTCTTTTGATTCATCTGAAGGGTTTCCCAAGATCTGGGATTCCTGTTGTGTAAATATTGATATCGCTGCTACGATATTGTTATGGTTTTCATAATTCATGCCATTGCATTTTTCATTGCGTGTGGAATTTATTCAGCTGATCCCGTAACTGCTCTGTATCGCCTCAACCATACGGCTATCACACACCTGTAAATAACAATAATCATACTAATAATAATACTACTAATAATAATAATGATAAAAGCTCACAGTTCTGCGTTTTTATTCAATATTTCACCATATTTCCCCCTCATATTTCTTTTCACTAGCATCTAACTAGTGATTTTTTTTTTTATTATTTATTTTTTTTTTTTGTTTCTCATTATTATCTGAACAATAAAAAGTAATGATGCGGTGGTGCCGGATCAACGGTGGGACTGTCACCCTGCTCTCCGCCTATTAAGCCTCATAAGTCGGCCGTTTGATCACTGCCTTGCCCGCCCCGATGCTCATTAGGCCTGATTAGTTATACAATGTTCCTAATTACAGCCGCCATGTTTTAATTAAAGCTTCATATGCATAATGCCGTCACCCCCCCCCACCCCCACCCACCCAACCTCCCAAGCTAACCCTGGCTCAGAAGAGAATTAATGATTTTTCCTTTTCCTTTCTTTTTTTTTTTTTTTAAATAATAATTTCCTGAAGTGCTTTTGAGCAACACTAACCCTACACCTGTATGGTTGTGCCTGACCTTTGACCCCCCCCCCCCCCCTGTTGGCTCTTACAGGAGGAGGACAGTTATTGTTATTTTTGTTGATATTTTATTTGTATAATCCAACTCAACTTTTATACAGACAATAATCTCCATTGGAGGGAAAAGTGTAGCCTCCCAACATGCTCTTTTAGTGTGTGTGTGTGAGTGTGTGTATTTCCCTTCCCAAAAATGAACACCCCTTCAGACAGCTGAAACGAAGGATTTATCTACGAACGTCGCTGATAAATATTGCATCGACAGAATTGAACACTTCCAGTGTGTGTTAGTATAAGCCTTCTTGTGTGTGTATGCGTGTGTATGTGTGTGTGTGTGTGTGTGTAAGTGCATATGTGTGTGTTCATTGCTGCCAGCATGAACTTGGGTTTTATCTCCATAACAGAACACTAACGAGGCTCGATCCCCCTCAAGATACAGTATATATAATAACTGGACAAAAGAAAAACACACAAATTAGACCTCTACTGCCTTTCTCACAACACCCTCCCTCCACACAGGCATGCTTGAACACACACACACACACACACACATACACACACACATACTTCTTCCTAATCCGTAACACACACACCACACCCTCCCCTCAGTCTGGTCCTGTTCCAGCCATGCTGTCAATATGCAACCGGCTGCCCCATGCACCACTGCAACAGGGCTGTGTGTGTGTGTGTGTGTGTGTGTGTGTGTGTGTGTGTGTGTGTGTGTGGTGGGGGTTATGTTTGCATTAGTGTGTGTGTTTGAGAAAGAGAGAGAGAGAGAGAGAGGAAGAGAGAGAGAGAGAGAGAGAGAGAGAGAGAGAGAGAAAGCCATAGTAATGTAACAGAGGGCTGATTCTCCAAGGCCCTGGCGCTGCACTCAAGACTCTGAGCTTCATTAAAATTTCATCGCTGCAGCGCTCAGCCAAGGTCTATTTATGAAAATGCTTCCTCGCTTCATGGAAAACACAAGCCGGAGAGGAGTGGATGGAGTAATCTGAAAGAGGGTGGAATTAACAGCATCTACGGCTTATTCGTATAGATTCTGGTCCTTCTGGGCTGCTCGTGTGCTATCACAAGGCAGTGTTAGGCCTACCATGTGCTGGAGGGAGACCACAAACTGTACAGACCACTTTCCAGTTGACTTGATGTGTATATCTTCTTATGGTGCCGAATGAGACTGAGTTGCATGTTTTTTAAACCAGAATGCTTTGTGCACCCAAGGGATGGGAGACGGTCTGCAGTGTTGCATTGAGGCCAATATTTAAAGTTGGTCTTCTCTTTTACTATCATCACTACCTGGAAGTTTTTTCTGTTTAAAAAAAATAAAAACACACAGAGCTTGTAGACAAAAGAGAAGAGTGAATCAGATTCAAATATATTTGCACAAATTGTGTTCTACTGCCTGGTACAAACACCGGTGGGGAATGTGTGAACAATGAGAGACCAATTCAAATGTAAAAGCATCAGACACTCTGTCTCGAAACAGCAGCAAGTGAACGCTTCAATCAGAGCAAACTGGAATCACCAATGTTGACTGAACCCTTCACCCCTCAAACAAAATATGTTAATGCATCACTAATTAGCTTTTTGGCATATGCTGTTTTAAGAAAGTGCTGTCTGGATTTGTATGGAGTAGGTGATGGTGCATGGTTGGACTAGCAGGAATAGTCGATAGTTACTTTTTGATCATTAAGGTGATCTCAAACTGACTGTTTTGAGTACATTCATGGCTGAGATGCTGTGGGCAAATATTACACTGCAACATATGAATTACAATCCATATACATTCCTATTGCAATACATTACATATTTTCTACCTCATCAATGTGGCAAAGCAAATTAATAGCACACAAACATATTTTTTAGGAAAATTCAGATTCTTCATTTTTTTGCTTCAAAAAAAGGCTTAAACTCTCGACTCCACCCTTAAAATCTACAACTAATCTACTATTATCTGCTGCCACTTGAGGCCACCAAAGTCATCTAATGCAGGTTTAATATGTCTGCATTGTGCTGGAATCACTTATTCTTATACAACCCAATAGCCAAATCAATCAAAAGAAGAAGTGGGATCCAGAATCTACATTAATGAGATATTGAAGTATCAAGAGATTTCCATCATGATCCGTTGGTTTATTTGTTATTGGTGTCACTAAACCTTCTTTCCCACCTGACACTGATGATTTCAATACAATGTCTGTGTATATGTCAAAATAGATAGTTGAATAGTTTTCTTGGTTGAATAGTTTTACTCTCAAAATATGTTAGAATGGTCCAATTGTGTAAGTCTTTATGTAGAATAGTCCACCTAATTGTCAAAAACTGCTAAAAAAGTCCATGTTTAATACATTGCAGTGATATAGAGTGGCTGTATAGTATGCTAAACTGATACATTTGTTGTCAGGTGAAACTCAAACTTACCAATGGGGAGTTTCTCACATCGTAGATCAATCAATGTCCCATGCTGTCCAGTAAGTCATGAGTATTGGTATAGTAAAACACATGTATAGAACTTAGTTTGTGAACATGGAGGAGACAGCCCAGATGAACACTATAGAGGGGAAACTGAATTATAAGTGCAGGTGTACAATATAAGGCATCAACCAGTAAATGAGATGTGTGTGTTTACTGCAATAGATGCTGCTTGTGATGACATAACAGCAGTAGTGTGAAGAAGAATTGCTACAGCATACAGTACAAGATGATTTTCCCCCTGTAGCATTGCAAGGGAGAGCATTAGGTGTGAGGTCAAAAGGATGTCCCATGATTCCCAGCATGGAAACATCTTTGTGTTACTATACTACTATATGATAGGCCTATGTTTTATTTCAGTTTTCACCTTTTTTCTGTTTACTGTATTGTATTATGTTATGTGACCGTTGCTGGAAAATAAAGTTGTTTTTCCCAACATTACATTCAAATCTAGGTGCTCTGTTGCTTTACAAAGTAGAATATGAAACCTTGAACTCTTGAACACAGCCCAGCGTCTGAGGAGTATTCACTTATACACAAAATTATAGTCTGGTACAGACTGACAGTGTCAGAGCGGTTCATTTTGGTGTAAATGACTTTGGGTGAGTTACATCTTTTTGAAAATGTTTTGCTGCATGTATACTTTAAAAATGTGCCAAGGAAATATTGTAAAGTCAGTAGAAGTGATTTACAGTGTTTCAAAGTGTCATCAACATAGGGTAAGATGACTTCTTTACCTGCAGAGTTGTTGCAAAATCTCCTTTTATATGATTGCAGGTCATGTTTTTTAACACTATCAATCTATGACTAATTTAAGTGTGAGCATTGAGTTGCATTGGAGCACGTTACCTGACCTGTGTTGCTCTTGCTTTAGTTATTTTGTTGCTTGCTAACTGAGGAATGGATGATCATGTAAAGACTTGGCTTGATGGCTACATGGTCTGGGTTGCATGAAAACAATCAGGTAAATAGTAAATGATTAAATGGAGATCACTTGACATGTCAAAAAAGACATTTTACTTTGGTTGATCTGCTCCTAGCATAGCCTTCATTTCAGATGAGAATTGTGGGCAGTGAGTGTACAGATATATTGAGACTGTCCTAACCAGAGGAATGACAGTATGTGTTTATTTTCTCCTGTGGTCATGCATATAATAACTAATAGCGCTATAAAAAAACCCAATTGGAAATATATAGTGTCTTACTCTGCAATGTCTAAAATTACCTCTTCGTCTCCTATCAATGATCGACACTACGAACCATGAGTGTGATCTTTCTCCAATCTTAACCAACTAGGTCAATGGCTTAAACTTCATCAAACCTTGACCATAGATAGAGATAGCAGTTTTATGGGTCATTTTTGAAGGTAGTTATAATGTATTTTGCTGATTTGTTGACCTGTCAAGCTGATGAGTTCAGACTGTAATAACCAGCCTATGTATTTCCCAGTGACAAGTGTTTTCCTTGAGTCAGACATTCATTTTGGGTATATAGTATGTGAGTTGAGTCCCACAAACACTGAAGGACATTAACTTATGATTTGGTCTTTTGCTGAGTGAGGGGCCTGAACCAGTGAGGCTGAACATCATGACATTTCCCCTCAGTAAGCACAGTGACTGACTGAAGTTTAAGGATGAGAAAACAAGAGATGCAGAACAGGGTATGTGTGTGTGTGTGTGTGTGTGTGTGTGTGTGTATGTGTGTGTGCTTGTGTGTACACATCAGCCCTCTGCTGGCTCACCCTGAAGGAAAGCTGCACTCTGATTTGCTCTTGTTGGGATCCGACACACAGGAAAACACAGCGGAGGAAAATGAGGCCTCCCGTTTCTTAATTATTTAAATCAAACAATTAACTACGGCCGTCCTGGGAAAAGCTCTTTTATATCCGCTCTCATCCACAACAACAACAACAGCCACTAACTTGGGTGGAGTCTGGAGGAAGGACAGATCACATGGAAAACACCAACCAATAGAGGAAAACACAGAGTCATTTTTATGGTGGGGTTTTTAATTATTAAAGCAACTATTTTAGACTGTTCAGGTGCTGTGCAGCATACAAGCAGAGGCCAAAACTCCTAAAAAAGCCACCAAAGGTTTCTCCTAAATCATAAAATCCAATCATCCGAAGCATTTTCCATCAAACTTAAACCAGTCTGTTTAATAAGATATATATATTTCTTGACCTGTGCTTTTGTTTTAGGTGTTACATATTCATTGTTGCATGCCAGCAGCAGTTTTCTCAATTCATTATGAAAGATTTTAAGTGCTTAATAAACATGGATGCACTCTGTCATAAATAATTAGGGGGTATTTTTCTTTTACTTCATAGAAAATGATTCAGCCACTTACTTTCTTCTTACCACCATCACTCCACAATGAATAGCTTTAGAACTGATTTATGCAGAAGTATATTTTAGTGATACCATAGATGGGAAAAAAGTTGCTTTAATTTAAAAAATAATAATTTTCACCTACATGTAATTGTATAATAATATTGTAACTTATTTTTTTGTTCTGTATACAATTTGCATTCCATCACTTTGTCTCAGGAAAACTTGATACACTGTTCACATTGATTACACGGTCAATTATATATAATTTATAGGCTTCAACTGGAGAGCCGCTTGGCGATTAAACTTTGATGAAGCCATGTACTACATTCTTTGTTATAGACCAACATGCCAGCCACTGTCTGGTAGGCAAAAATATCTGTAAATATTGACAAATACAACAATATGGAAGTCGATATTTTCTCCTTCATATGTATAACATGATCTTATTATGCCATTAATATGCTGAAAACACAATAAGCAACAGCAGATTATTAGATGTAATTTATCACTTTGATATTTTTTATTCTAAACAATGAAGTCTATAATAAGTGGAATATTTAGCTATTGAATACAAACCAGAAGTATATATAAAGTTCATATTTTTTTGTGTAAAGGAGAAAACTTTTACTTTCAGCTTTAATGTATTTAACAGCCTGTCATTATGCTGTTTCCTTTCACAATTATTTGTTTTAATTAGAACATCTTTATTTATTTATTTCCCTTTCTTTTTTTTTAATATTAAGCCATCCCTTATCTCCTTGGACGGCCTCTAAAAGTCATTTTAAGAGCTTTATTTGTTTTTCTAACACAGTTGAACAGGAAGTAAAATTGAAAAAGATCTATCTTATATAAGTTAATATTAAACAGGCTCTCTGATAGAGTTTAAGTTTGAGTTTCCATTTTTAAAATAGATTTTTAAGGTATAACCTATAATTAAATTTGAATATGTTCATGCTGGACATGTTTGACAGATTTAAGAATCATTGTGTGTGTGCAGATTTATATCCATGCATCTGTAACAGCACTTCCGGAGGAGATCTAAACCTTTTCATTACAACCTCTATTGATTAAATTACTCCTACGTTGCAGCTCAACTCTAAATGTCACTCTTTATCACTCAAACTGTAAAGAGTGCAGAGTGAAGCATACTCTCATTGTACACAAATCGAGTCTAACATTATGAATATTTAGCTGTTTCTTATTTTGCTGGTCCTCTACTGGATCCTAGCGGCTCCCCGGGCCCCCACGTTGGGGACCCGTCGCTTTAAAGGCCTGTATTGGGTTGCTCCGAGGGGATCGAGGCAGCGAGCTTGTGTTGTACGACAGAGAAAAGCAGCTTCTTAACAAACACACGCAAAAATCAATAGTATCATAACAGCCGATATTTATTATTCATTAATAATGTGTTCATGTGCCCGAAACCACCTGCTGAGCTGAGGACTGAGAGAAAAATAAATAAAACTATTAATTAATAGAACAGCTGGATAGAAACAGACGGAAAGAGAGAAGGACCAAACTTAATGACATTTACATTTTGAGTCAACTCTTCACTCTATTTTTTGTCTATTTCCAGATAAATATTCAGCTATGTTTTGATGACATTTATTTGTATTTCACTAGTTTACAAATTAAAAATAAAAGCTTTAACCCTTTTTCTACTAAAGTTTAGACACCTGGGTCTGTGTAGAAAGCTTTCCAAACTTTAAAACACAATTTAGACCTTTAATTTGAAAAATAACGAACAGTGAAAAATTCTAATTGTTTCAAAAATCATGATTAAACTTTTCTCAGGGAGGGTTCAAACTGCATCGTGGGACACTTGACCTCAGTGTGTCTAAAATCTTAAGGCCCTTTATTTAACTTTTGTTCTGCCTGTCTTTTTTCACTTCATTTTATTCTTGGTCTTTACATTTTTACGTCTTTGTTTCAATTGCCCAAACCAAACCATCAGGAACAGAAGAGCTGGTGTTACTGGAGTCAAATTCACACCTTAATCTAGTTTACTCGAGTTCACATTGGTGAAGTGCAAAAAAACTGCTTTTTGAATGTATTTTTATTTATAACTGAGTCAATTTCCTCTTTGCTTTTCAAGTATTCTAACCTTTTTCTTTTTTTTTTTTAAACAGCAGCTCTTTACTGCCCCCCCCCCCCCCCCCCCCCTCTGAGGTTTCAGGTATTTTCTGTCTCAGAGAGAGACGTGTGCCAGACCTGAAAGCATCAGATACGAGGCCTCCCTCCTCTCCTGCATGCGTGTGATAGAGCCTTTATGTGATAGAGCCGTGTAGTCTTCATACCAGGCAAAGTTGATCAATATTAGAGTCACTCAAGTATCAAATCCTATTCATCACCGCTGGGAAGCAGCTTTCAGACGGACCTCCTTCACCTCCAGGCTTCTCCTGTTTCAGAGCAGCAGCTGTTCTCCTCTCTGCAGAAACACACACACACACACACACACACACACACACACACACACACACACACACACACACACACACACACACACACACACACACACACACACACTGTATCCAAGAGACAGAGACACACACACACACACACATGCTGCTGCTGCTGCTCAAAGCTCATATTGCACCGGTCCATTAAATCTAGCTTTAAGAAAAAACGACTATTAACACCTCTGTCAGCAAACACAGGACTGATCTGTGGAGTGGTGGTGATAAAAAAAAAATGATGAGAGATATTAATTTAAATGCACATTTTTAATATGTATATATAAGCTATTAAAGGACCATAATGCTGTTTTTTTTACGTTTAAAGTGACTTTGTTGGAAAATAAACTTTAAATATAACTCCCAGCTTCCCATTAGATCCACAAAAAACATGCTTTATGTCAATGTTTCCCCCCCAAAAGAAAGGCTATCAGAGAATGAAGTAAAACGTGCACGGTTTATTTCAGCTTCTGTCGCTTACACATACACATTTAAAGCACACTTTCACAAATGAAATATGTATTTTCTTCTTCTCCGGAATAAATTAAGGTTCAAATAAATAAGGGCAATATAAAGAGATTAAAACAAAAACAAAAAAAACAAAAAAACGTAACGTCTCCTCATAAGTGTTGAAAAAATATGTATAAATAAGGCCGACTATTAATTTCCCTTCATCAGAATATCTACAAAGTGCGCTCCACGAAGGTGTCAGTGATGGTAATAATAATAATAATAATAATAATAATAATATGCAAAAATGATTTCATGAGGACACACAAAAGGGGGAGATCAACAACTTATGAATAATAATAATAATAATAATAATAATAATTTGATTGTCAAAGCGTCATTGCAGTGAACATACAACAGGTTTACACATCAGTGAGTCTTCTAGGCCTAATTCACCATTAAACCGGTGGAAGGGGGGGGAAGAGGGGAAAACACATTTATAAAAAAAAAAAAAAAAAAAAAAAAAGATCCTACTCATCTTTTTTAGGGTGTGTGTGTGCGTGTGTGTGTTTTTAAGTAACCATGAACGTGCCAACACTTGCGTAATGAGGTAGACACACTGCTATAACGTGTGAATGTGTGTATCCGTGCGTGTGTTTTTGTGTGCGTGTGTGTGTGTGTGTTTCTTCTTATTGCAATGCATTCACTTGAGGGGGGTTATTTTCATATTTGTGGGGACATACACGCACAGAAAACACCCCTTTCCCCCCCCCCCCCTTTTCTTAACGAGTAAACCATGCAATGGACTACAGTAGTTATTGTGCCTCATAAATTAGCCACAGACCGACTTTTTTTTTTTTTTTTTTTTTACTCGTTTTGTCTCCGACCTCTTCCCCCCAAAAAACTAGTGAATATCCCCTACAGAAACAAACAACCGGGAGAAAAGACAGCGACAATTCAATACATTTCAATGAGCTTTTCCACACACGGAGGTGCAACATATTCACAAATATGTACAATGATAAATATAAAAAAGCTATTCCGACTAAAGAGGATAATATTCCTCGATTCCCGTCATTATTATTCTTATTTTTTTTGTACAATAATTGCCATATGAATGAATGGGACAGAGCATTGTTCTTTCTCTCTTTCCGCCGCTGATCGTGATCCTCCTGTTTTCTCAGAGAGTGTCGGGTCTACTCTATGGAGAAGGATAAAGGATTGAGAGTCTCAAGTTTTTTTTGGACATGTGGGTCTCAGTCTTTCTCTCCAGTCCCGCGGTGCTCCGTCTCCACTGTCAGAATAACAGGTACACCGTTGGATCCGGTTGGTTGTGTGTAGCTGCATGAGGCTGAACCTTCCCAAAAAAAATGATTGATGATTTAAAAACAGTTCCTGGGTGTATACTGAAGAGAATAAATCATCAGGTGTCCCACATCCAAACCTCTCAGACCTTCTAAAAAAATGCCTTTCACACACACTTCCAGAGACCAGCAGGTTATTTTCTGTGCGTCTGTTTTTACTACAAAAAAAAATGCTGCCTGTGTTGAATACTTGATGTGATTTCCACAACTGGAATTCAGGCATTGGTACCAAAACACACAGCTGTGGGCGCTGCTCCATTTACAAAGCGGCCAACACTGTAAAAGAATCTTAACAAGACATTTAGTCCCAAAAAAAAATACGATTTTCCCCCCTCTCAATAAAATAACTGATTCAGTCAGTGATGTGTTGTATAGCATCTTAGATTTTTCGATGTAAGTTTCATTTCAGGATTTTTTTCATTTCATTTCAGGAAGGAAAAAAAAAACACTCAATGATTCTTGATCAAAGCTTGTAGGCCTATCTTAAGGAGAAATAATAACCACACCCATACTTTACTCGATAGTAGAATAAATGTCTTGTTAAGATGGATATACTTTTTATTTAATTGCGCACCTGCAGGGCTCAGACTGTGTCACAGAGGTCCAGCCCCAGTAGCAAAAGGCACAACGGTGTACCTTGTTGTTGTTGTTGTTGTTGTTGTTGTTTATTTCTGACAGTGTGCAGCAGCAGTTTGTCTATGATTTGTCTCTTTGCCCCCCGCTGTTCTTAGTGCGTCGCAGAAAACTTCATCCTTTTCTGCTTTTGCCTCTGATTGCAAAACCATACCCGGACCACGTTCTTTTTCAGGTCCAGTTTCTCTGCGATTGCGGCGATCTTCTCCGACGATGGCCTCGGCTGTACGGCGAAATAAGCCTCCAGGGAGCGCTTCTCCGGGGCAGCGATAGACGTGCGTTTCCTCTTTTTGTCACCCCCGTTAAAGATCTCTGGTTTGGACATCTTCTCTCTCTGTGCCCGCTCCGCCTCCTCCAACCAGGCCTCCAGGATCGGCTTCAGGGCCACCATGTTGTTATGCGACAGCGTGAGAGACTCGAACCTGCAGATGGTACTCTGGCTGAGACATCCGACCCCGGGGATCTTAAGGTTGGCCAGGGCAGCACCCACGTCCGCTTGGGTGACCCCGAGTTTGATCCGCCTTTGTTTGAACCTCTCAGCGAATGACTCCAGCTCCCGGGGATCGGGCTCCGCATCTCCACCGCCTCCACCCAAAGAGCTGTGGGACCCCAACGCGTGTGGGTGCATGTTCATGGACTGTTGATGGTGGTGATGCTGCATGTGGTTGATGGCCGACATGTGGGCGGCGTGGGCGGTGTGCGATGCCGTGGAGCAGACGTCTGAGCCGGGCATGCCTCCCAGGGAGATGCCCGGTGTGAGGTGGTCCAACAAATCGCCTTCAAGACCCTGAGATGGTTGATGGTGATGCCCCGGGTGGTGGTGGGAGGTGAGCACCGATGGGTGGTGCAAGTGCGCAGAGGAGGAGGTCGGGGTGCAGGTCATACTGGTCATGGTGGTCATGGTGTGGTAGGTGGCATCTGGCTTGAACGGGTGACTCTTCTGAGCCACGATGTCCACAGCGGCCAGAGCCTCGGCTCTCTGCAGCAACTGCTCATCAAAGCCCGCGAAGATGTTGCCCTGAAGCTGTGAGAAGAGAGTCAGAAGGATATTAGACACAAATCTATCGACTTCATGCTCTCAAAACCAGTTAGACTAATTTAATGTTTGCACTCATAATGCACACATTGTCTTGTTACGCACGAATCATGCTCAAGTTTGAATCGTTTTAATTACTTTGTAAAGAAATGAATGTTCAAATCTGTGAAGAAATAGTTCCTTTCAGATTAATTAGGTAGATCAAATTTAAAAAAAAAAGAAAAAGTCAGGTGAAGTGAGGTTGTGTGTCTCAAATTAAATATTCCTAACTTTTTCATTTTGCACTTTTTTCCACTTGAAAGATGTTCAACATTTAGCTGTGAGATGGATAACCACCAAACTTAATGAAATACAATATCTGCTTGTAGAATGAAAAAAAAATGTTATCTCAAATGTTGCTGAGGGAGTTTTCCAACTTCCATGTACAGATAATAACTCCAAATTAGCTTCATGCAAAAAAAAATCGAAATAAACCTTTAATAAACTTTGTCTCAAACTATGTAATCTAACACAACTTGGACATTACAGTGTCTGTCCAACGCTTAGAAAAGTGTGTCAGCGTGGATGGATATTCATTTAAAATTAATATTTACGATCTCTTGAATAATTTCTGCGGACAATGAAATGAGACGCGTGTGAGTTTGAATATGAATGGGACAATATGAGATAACACGCGCTTAGAGAATCCACGCCGTCTGTCTCTCCTTCTTTCTTCCTCCTTCATCTTTCATCTACTTTCACTTTCAGAAGCATCAGCCACACTTTAGTGCAGGGTTTGGCTTCTCGGTGGCAGATTTAGGAGTTTTTACGCACAGACCTTCAGCTGCAAGATCAGCAGTGTTGTTTTCTGTGTTGGTCTCGTTGTTTTTCCAAAATCACCCTCCAGTTATATCCCAACCTGCACTGTCTCAATTATTTATTTCTGTCTTTTTTTTTTTTTTTTTTTTTTTTTTTACAGGTATTTTTCACTATAGTATCCAAACGGGGCACTTTTTTTTAGCTCTTTTCTGGGATATAGTAGCATTTTGATTTATGTAACATATGTACCAAATGGAGGGTATCAATATAACTGATTAAAAACTAGTTAAGTTATATTCTACAAAATTATTTTAGACACGTGAAAATTAAATTTAGCTTGAATAGAATTTAGGGTCAACAATGTATGTGTGCGTCTGAGTGCAAAAGTCTATTGCAGTAATATTTAAAAACTAATATTTACTAGACATATCTGTTTCTTCCATTTTCCAGAAATTTAGCAAACATCCAAGAAGAGGTTTTGAAAGTTTTTGCTGTAAAATGTGAGCAGCTGCAGAAAGTGATTTTTTGAAACTCACCGACGGTGTGGGCAGACAGGCCCTGCGGATGGCCTCTGAGCTGGAGTGCAGAGGAGCATATTTGGGTTCGTGGAGGATGGGGTGCATACTGAAAGGTTGTTTGCTGTTCATCGACATCATGATTGCAGAAGCTAGGGAGGGTCGTTGTCCGTCGTCCCCGTTCGATTCCGTGTTGGTTGATTTCTAAATAAGAAACGCCTCGGAGAGGAGAAGAGAGGAGAGAAAACCTGCCAGACGCAGACGATTTCAAAATGAAAAGTCTTGCGTGGATCGGGGTCACAGGTGCAGTCACGTTTTGTTTAAAAAAAAAACCACACAGAAGCAGAGAAGAAGTAGTAACTCCGGGGGCTCCTGCGGCTCTTCTGTCCCCTTTACGCCTGTAACTGACTTCTATAATAAAGATGCTCCTCGCCTTCAGCTCCTATATTGGACCACTGCAGAGGAGACTCCACCCCATTGGTCGACCCTCACTCCCTCCAGCTGAACCCCTCCACCAATCACATGGAAATACCCGGCTGTAGCCACGCCTCCTAAGCGTGCTTGGCTCACTGGAAAGGAGCAACGAGGAAGGATGCTGTGTGGTTACACTGGTAAAAAATATTTTTTAAATTATCTGAGAGGAGAAATTGGATTTAATTTAACCAGGTCACCAAAAGGTCCAGAAAAGAGACACAAACTGGACAAGAAGAAGAATCCAAACACCCAAAAAGTGATGGAAAAGTTAATGTGTAGTCTACATTAAAACGTTTTCATATCATCTGGCTCAATTTGATTTTTAAATGTTATTCTGACATGGAAATTGTACATTTAAATGTAGCTTTTAGGTTTTCCTTTTTTAGTCGTAAACACTAAAGTTTTCTTGCTTCACTAAGAGCTAGAAAGTGTATTGATAACTTAAACTCTGACTGTGACAAACCAAAACAATCCTCACACTGTCAATCACTTGTACTCACTTTCTTTTACTCACTTTAATTATGACGTTTCAACCATGATGAAGGTTTGAGGAGGACCAAAACGTCATTAATAAACTGAGTACAGGTAGTTTACCACAGTTTAGTGCTTTCACAGTCAGGTTTTTGTTTTTATTTAGGAGACCCCATGAGGGTCATATACTGAAATATCAAGACATATTTTTAAGAGTGTTGCAGCCCTTTAAAATGCAACAGACACAAGCAGATTATTAAAGTTATACTGTATTTTTATGAGTGTTATCCTGTCTACATAAAGACTTTAAAATAAACACTTTTTTTTTCGGTTTAATTGTTGTTTTTCAATTTTATCTTTACAGTAACTCTGATTAATGACCCTCCAAAGACAAAAACAATCAATCGATTGGGAGATGACAGCAATTGATTAATTGGTTAGTTCCTCTCCTCCGTGATGAGCCCTGGCTCCAGAGATCCCTCCGCTCTGGCTCTGAATTAACAAAGTAACAATTAACAACACGCGTCCGTTTGAGAGAGAGAGAGAGAGAGAGAGAGAGAGAGAGAGAGAGAGAGAGAGAGAGAGATCCAGCTCCGATTATTAATTGATGGCAGACGCGCAGGAATTCCTCTGCCTGAACCCCATTCACTTTCATGGCAATTAATACATTAATTAATCATGCTTCATTTACTTTGTGGCTCTAGTAAGGACCCTCTATATACACACACCCCACCCACCCACCCACACACACATACACACACTTCTCCCAATTAAAGAATAAACAGGCCTGAAGGGGAACTAAAGAGCACAAGCAGCAGACGATGAAATATTTACAAAAGGGGCGCGTGGGTCAGCCGGGCAGCAGCTTGTCAATCAAAAAGGGGATTTCCGGCTGGTCGACACGCACGAGATAAAACGTAATAATTATCGCGATAATAATTTAAAGGCATTCCCCCGAGAGGGAGGGGTCAAAGGGTGGATGGAGGGATGGATCGGTGGGGTAGGGGCTCTCAAGGTTAGGTAATCCCTCTTTTTGTACGTGAGGCTGATCTACATGTGCAATAATAATGACAAGAGGAAGAAGAAGAAGAAGAAGAAGAGTTTATCATTTAACATAGCTAGATAATAATAACTAAACTGATTATAAACATGAACTGAGTATAAAAACACGATTATATATTTTAAATGAGAGTTTGAATAATATTACATTTCAAACAATACAAAAGAAGAAAAAGAAAGTACACTTATCTAAACCTGGACACAGTTTCCTCATCAGGACGATTTAAAATCCTACAATTAATTTTTCATATTAAGATTGAATGTGCTCAGAATAATCATCTTTAACAGAGCAAAGAAAACCTATAAAGGCCACACTCTTATGTTCATGATTATTAATTATTTGACCAAATGATGAATTGTGAATCTGACTATTTAAGTGTCAATCCTCTATATTCACCAAGGTAAACAGCACAGATATTTAATGGACTATAAAGCTGTTTTATTTTATAGGGAGTTTGTGTGGAAAAAGTAACACTACTGTAAACACGTTATATGTTTTTTTATGAGATAATTGACCCATATTATGACAGCAATGTCCAATTCAGTTTAAACATATCAGTGTGTCAATACTTCTTTGGAGAATCCATTTGCTTTGTCATGACATGGCATTACAGCAATGTGAACCCTGCAGCTATAATTGAAATCAAACAAATATCAACAAATTGCGCACTGGCTGTCTTAGATATTTATATTATGCACATTTTGCAGCATGTGTCTTAACTTACAGTTTTTTATATTGAGTAAAACCAGTAGGAAATACTACAAAATGACCAATTTTAAAGATAATAAAACTATCTTTAAGCCAGTGAACAAAGCGCAATATTCCCCTCTGCTGTACATTAATATTAGAGATAAGGTATTGCAGCACTGGAGTCTTAGCTTGAGAAGGATTTTCCTTTTGATCAAGGTCAAGGGTTACTTATATTATCTCCCAAAAGGAGAACATTCTGTTGTCCATAATATGGATACTGTATCTCAAAGTTTGGCGGCAACATGTGTGAAATCATTGTGTTTAAATGTTAAAAGCCCTAAAAACATAATTATTACATTCATTGGATATAATTATTTTTAAGAAGTTGTCTTTTCAACTTTCATTTTCGACCAAAACTGAACACACAATATATTAGATTAATTATCCTCCAATCAGTAACATTATTTTTGGAGGATTTAAAGAAAAAACAACATCAACATCAAAAGTTTATTTCACTGTTTGATATTTTTCCTGCCAGTAAAACCTAAAGATGTGCTTCAGACCAGACTGTGCTGCCCCTGCTGACTGTAACTCTGCCTCTTGGTCTGTGCTGTCCTGGCTGAAACTCCAGCCATGACTCACTGGCTATAGCCTACAAAAAGAGCAGCAGTGTCAGTGACGGCCAGCAGGAAACCTGAGCGAGGCCCATTGTCCTGCTGTAGCTGCAGCCCTCCAGAGGGTCCCCAGCACCCTCTCATCAAATATACATCACCCGCCTCCACAGGGACGCCGGCAGGCAAGACGCTCCTCTGGGAAGGCGACACTGCTTAGGCAAAATGCAGGGAGTCCAGCTGGGGTGGGAGGGAGGAGAGATGGTGGAAGGATGAAGGATGAAGGAAGAGTTCAGGCAAAAGAACCTGTAGGGAGAAAAAAGAGCAATGCAAACAGGAAAAAGGAAGTTCATATTTTAAGGTCATTACATTGTTAATGAGCGAGTCATCAGATTAACAGTTTACTCACACTGGACTGCATTGGTTTTGCTGTTAAGCTGTGTAGTCATTAGCATCATTTTGGCTGCTTGTGTGGTTTGCATGTTCTTTAGATATGTACAGTATATACATTGAATGTGAAATTTATAGAGAGAATACCATTAAGTGTCTCAAATGTCCAGAACAGCTTCAACAGTCAGGTTTCCACCCAAATGCAGCACATTGTTCAACTGAATACAACATAACCAGGAAAAGAAAGTGACAATTTATGCATGTTTCCAGCCAGTACTATTGGGAATAGGTAAACAGCAGGTTATTTTTCAGTCCTGTGCAGCGAGGTGACAGGATTGAAACTTAAGTCAAAAGTCAAACAAAGGAAAATCTTGTTTATGTTTGTATCATGTATTAATTTGAGGAATGTTTCTGTCTCCTAAGTGATCTCTTGTGTGTCATGTTCTTATTGAAACACTAACCTTTCCACCTCAAACTTACAGTACAACACCGCCAAACTTTTTTTTTCAACATTTTGGCTTTTCCCACACATGAAAATTGAAAATATGCATAAATACTAGGGGGTAGGAAATGCACTTAATGCTTTTTGGCTTAGATACACCCACTACTATTCTTCTTAAAGATAGTCTCACTCACTTGCTCTTTTAATGATGGTGCTGAAAAGTGCTGTCTAACACGTTTCTCATAGGCTATGGTGACTTTGAAGGATGTAGCATATGATTCTCATCCTTTTCATGCTCATCAAACTTGTCATCCTGGAGGAGACAACTTCTATCTAGGTATAAATGTTTTAGAAATGTAATGGCCTTGCCTCTAAGGGGGACATGTGGTCCCCTACCACTTATAAGGCAGACATCAATTCAGTCATGAGTTTAACAGTATTTGTGACTGAAGTTCTTGTCATCCCAATAAGCTCTCTTTCAGAGTCACTTATCTTTTATACGTTTCACAGAGCATGATCAGATGTTAATTGATGTAATTGTGTCATGCAGTGCACCTTTATGGAAGCATCTATATTCATTATGTTGGCATAGACGCCTTTATTAGCAGTAGGCCGACAGGAAACATGGGAGAGAGAGGGAGGTATGACATGCAGCAATGGACCTCCACGGGATTCGAACTGGGGTCGGCTACGTATATGGCATGTGCTCTAACCACTCTATTCAACTCATATTCACTCCTGTATATTTACTGTCTCTGGCTCTGTAGTTGCAGTTCAATTTGACTTTAAAAATAGAAAATGCATCAACAGAGACGACTTTGACCCACGAAATGTGACAAATGCCTCAAAACACTTCATCGAGGATCAGGCATTAACTGACTGTCATATGACTTCATTTTTTCTCTTAACTGTAGTTAAAAATACACACCATCCTTATCTCATGGTTGTAAAACAAAGAATGTTTTGATGGTTACATTTGTTTGTGTGTATGAGCACGTGTGTGTCAGATAAATAGTATCTGAGTGTAGCCTACTAAAGACACGAAAAACACTTTATGGGTTTGTATATGAAAAATATACACGCGTACATGCATGTGTGTGTACGGCATGTGCAGCTATGCAGGGCTTACTGTGTGTTTGTCTGTGTGTGTTTAGAGTGCAGAATAGACTCTGAGGGATCAAACGTCCGGCGAAGCTTTCAGCGAGCAGAACATGGCCGCCACACTGCGTATTTCTGCCACATTTAGCAAATGGACACTGAAGTGCAGCCTTCCGCCGACATCCACCACAGTCTGAACACACACCTCCTCACATCCCACCCTCCCTCCTCCTCTCCTCTCCTTCCCTTCTTTTCCGTTCACTCCTGTCCTCCTTTCTGCTCCTTCAGCTCTGAATTATTGATAGTGAATAAAATCTGACGTTGTAAACTTTGCGACCATTCACCAAATCGGCCTTCGCCTCTCACCGAGGGGGCTTGCCGAAGGGTAGGCGGTGTCTAACCACACACTTTTAATGTAATTGCCTGTAGGGGTCCTTGTAAATATTTCATTGTCTGCCAGTACAAATTAAAGACATGAGGCTGGAAGAAAAGGGTTAGTTGGTTCGCTGGGGGAGAGATCCTCCGCATTTTACCTGTGCCTGCAGGTTTGGAAAAGAGCTTCACTTTTCATCTCTCTCCTCTCTCTCTCCTTTCTTCTTACACTGAGAGACAGTAAAATACCTTCCTTCTGCTTGACTTAGCTTTAAGTGATGAGAAGATAGACACCAAAGTCTTCCATGTGTCACCAGCAGATAACCAAGACAACTTGTATGACCCAAACCGTGAAAAGAGACATAATAATCTTAAATTGCATTTCTGGCAATGGGTTTGATGTATTAATATCATAATCATAGTAATTTATCTCTGAAAATGTACTCTGTTAATTTAAATGTTGAGATACTTTTCAGATACATTGTGTGTTGTTGGTATATTTGTGTTTTAGCATAACTCAGTAAGAGCGTGTTAGACGTTTTCCACTTTTAATTTTGATTCAGCTCACTAAACAGCCATTTCACCAACTGCACAGGACTCATGAAAACAGGAAGACGCATCATTCTACAAGAAAAAAATAGTGAAGCAGTCAGTTTAAAAAACATGACCAAATAGACTAAATTCACCTCCCAAGATTTCCACTCTATCACTACATGGCACACAAACTGGCATGTCACTTATACTGACTTGAAACCTTACCTGCTCTGTGTGGGAAGTAGACAAAACACCATGTATACCAACAGCATAGTAATCAATACAGACTTATAAACACATATTGCATGGCTTGTAGTGGCTAAATCCAAACGGGAAATGTTCTGTACTACCTCTGCAAACACTTAAAAGCTGTGAAAAGGTCAAATTAAAGTTTATCACAGCATCTCCTCTGATTCAATATCATGAAACAATGCATAAAACATTAAATGTGAACATTTCAAACACTGAGAATGATGCTGAAAGCCAATAGTGAAGTAGCTATCGCCCTTAAAATTAGTTAAAATGTGTTTCCAAATGGCAAGTAATTATCTGACAAACACTAGAAACACCAAAGAAATCATCATCCTGTATCCTGTCCAACCTCATGACTGATTGAAACAGACACGTCCTATCTTCTAATGTTTTTACTCTGTTGAGGGGAGGATAAATGGACTCATAGCTGTATGCTTAAAACACAACCAGGGACATAAAAGTAAGGGCCCATTTATGCTCAACGGATGTATGAAAATGTATATGTCTGTTTCAAACGTTGTTACTGTCACTGCTCACATACTTCCGTGCGTCCTTTACGTTGGCATGGATGTTAACCAATATATCCACCAGGGGGCAGCACTGAGTCAAAAGTTTATGACAACAACAAACTCAGAAACAAACATGGCGACTGTGGAGGAGATATTGATAATGTTCCTCTTGCATAAAAGACAGAAACGATATGTTTAAAGTTTCTAACCAACTCGCAAAACCTTTCCTCAAAAAGTTCCTCCATTGTTATTTCTTCTTTGTGTCTCACTAGAGCTACGTATCGAGTAGTGACAGCAACACTGCCCTCCCATGGTTTCCGGTGGTACTGCTCCGTTTGGTCCGTATCCGTAAGCTTTATGGAAACGTGCAGAAATACGGACGAAATGAACGCAGAGCACGGACAGAAGGCTCCGTCCGTATCCGTATTTGACGTTGAGCATGGATGGACTTTAACTTGATTTTGTGAGGGAGAAAGTACTATTTCCTGCAGACTATTAAAACAATGCTTCATCAACATTAGTACATATTGTTTACGTTTAGTATGAAAGGGGCATGTTATGCAATCTGGTTGAGGAATAAGAAGGGAAAAAAGAGAGCGAGAGAGAGAGAGAGAGAGAGAGAGAGAGAGAGAGAGAGAGAGAGAGAGAGAGAGTTAAATATGCATGAAGATGGTGGTACTGTAAACCCAGCGACCAGGACAGGATGTTACAGTATCGCTGCTTTAGCAGAGCGGCCATGTTGTGAAATGGCTAGGTCAAATGGCTAGTCAAACTGAATTTTAGCAAACAAGAGCCAAGCCATAATGCTGCTGATTACACAAACAGACAGTCAAAGAAGTTAACACTCTGTGAGGCATTACATGAGACAGAGTCAGTACTTAGTGTGTTCAGACACCAAGTATGACTCAAGACATGTTGAGCCCCCATTACCTTGCACCGATGGGTGGGTGGTGGTTCATAACTGTTTGTGGTCTATGGGGCACATTCGAGATGGGGATTCATCCCTGCTCATGATAACGCGAAAGTGTGACTGTGCAGCCTCAATGAATATGCAGCAGAGGGGACGTGTGGGGAACGTGTGTCTTAGAGAAGAGAAGAAACTCTCTTTAGAAAAGTTGACCCTGAAAAGGATCATTGTGTTTCCTAAGTTAATTGGGATCACTGGCCACTGGTGCTCGGCAGGACAGTGCAAAGTCTTCTGCCACACTTTGGAGTGTGCATCTTGGCGTCATGCTGAGAGCCTCAGGGACATTGAAGCAGAGTTTGGGCTCTGCTCAAGAAAATGTGTGTCCTTACCTGGCTGTTGCGTGCAGATGAGCAGGTGCTTTGGAGGAGCAGCTCCAAAAAGCCTGGTGGGCCATGTAGGACCGTCCAGCAGCCCCCAACTGATCTGTGTGGGAAGCTAAGAAATATGCACCCTCATGTTTTGATGCATCATCGTCTGCTACGACTACTCTACTCTGGACGAGGAACTGCTGAAGCTGTTGTGAGTGTCAGGACAGCCATTATAGCCTTCCATAGCTAGCTCCGGGGGAAGTGCCTCAGGGTTTGTGGACATGGCAAAGACAGAATAGGACAGCATTGCAAAGGTGAAGAGAGGCAAGCATAAACTTGGTCCTGAGGCAATGGTGGTGTGGGCTTTAGGAAGTAGCATAGTGACTATGCTTTGGTCTAGCTGCAGGACAGTGGGGCACCCGTTATCTCTATAACCATGGACTCTACTTAAAGGCTCAAAGCGAGAAACCAGGTTTTCGGGATCAGAAAATGCTGCCTCTATGTAGGGCTGGAGCTCTGTGAAACAAGGCCATAGCTGGGAACACATGGCTGACAGCCCTTGGTCGGAGATATACCTGCATGGGGGCTGTAAGCTAGTACAGGTGGGCCCAACGATATATAGGGATGTTCCACAGATCTGCCATCATTTGGCCTATGCCCACCAGGTCATATAAAGTGATTTCATACAGTAGCTTGCTGACATGTTGTTGCAGAGAGGAAAAGAGCTTCTGCTGTGGGACTCCTGGCCATGGTGGGGACAGAGAGAGCTGAAATTTTTTAGGTTCCAGATACCTCTTTGTCAGACTCAAAAGCTGGAGAGAGCTCTTGTCTGCCACTGAGCTTCTTCTCCAGGATGTCCGGGAAGCCACAACTGAAGCTGCCTACTGCCACCAGTGAGAAAACCTCATGGCCAGCTCAGAGAAACCACCCTCAATATGGCGCACCGTGGTCATCACTGCAGCTCCTCAGAGGGCAGACGGGCAAAAATCTGGTAAGTAGTCCAACAGGTGAGTACAACTTCAGTTACACTAAAACCCCAAACTCTGTTTTCCTTCACTAAATGTGTGTGTGTGTAGTTTTTCACAAATCGCAATGCCAACCCTTAACTATATTGTAATTGCCAACCCCAAATATTGTATATATAGTGTTTTTGTGTGGCAATAGGGTTATGTAATCATGACCAAAATGTGCCTTAACCACTATCCTTTTTTTGCAATTTTGTAAAGATTTTGTAGGTGTAGTTGATTCTCATCTGCATGATTTTCTGTTACATGGCAAACATATGTCAACCCCATCAGTAGCTCCCAGTGTGAATTGTAGTTGTTTCAGGTATTTGTGGGTTATGGTTACTACTTGAGTGGAAACATTTTCAGCTCCACCTTGCTTCTTATTTCACAGGTTACAGTGTCATATGTCTTACATCTTGCTGAGTCTCAATGATCTAGTGGGCAGCAACCTGTGGTTAACTGGGTTTCTACTTCCATCTCTACGGTATCAGTTTATGATTCATGGCATATTTGGCTGTCAAGTTGTGTGCATCTTTATTTGTGACTGCTCTCACCCAACATCACTGTGTTTTACCTCCATGCTTGTGCTCTGTGTATTTGTTCATCGTCACAACAGATGACTGTCTTTCTTATCCTACTCTTTTCATTACAACCACTGTTCTCCCACAGGGTTATTTCTTATTCACGGTTTCTGCATTTTTCATAGTCGCACCTTTCTTTATCTCCACT
This sequence comes from Scomber japonicus, assembly GCF_027409825.1. Taxonomy (NCBI): domain Eukaryota; kingdom Metazoa; phylum Chordata; class Actinopteri; order Scombriformes; family Scombridae; genus Scomber; species Scomber japonicus. The sequence continues at coordinate 8,141,916 of NC_070590.1, read as the reverse complement.
TCTTCGTGTGTTTCTCTCTCATCTTTTCTTCTACTAATCTGTTGTGGTGTCTGTCCAAATGCTGTAATTGGCCTGCTGATGGATAAAGGGCAAAGATGAGAGATGAGAAGAGGGGGAGAAAAACAGTGCGTGAGAAGCAAAGAGAGGCTATGACAGAATGAGAGAAAGACAGACAGTAAATGAGACAGAGAAAGAGAGAAGACATATTTTGGATCAATAGATTAACTGAGTGCTCATGTATTATGCATCTGAGCCCTACAGCACTTGTACATAAAGGGAATGTTGGGCAGGATTGGCGTGTAAAAGCTTTATAACTGCGGGCCTGTTTACTCAAAGCATACAAGGGGACCACTGTCATGCTGAACCAAGCTGAGCCGAACCAAAATGAGACAGGTTCCGCACTGGAACAATCCTCAACCTACTGCCTACATACAACATGTACCCAGTTTCAACACAACCTAAGCATTATGTGAACATTCATATTAAAAAATGGTTAAAGTTATATAATCACGATGCCAGTGGCAGCTCAAGGCAACTGCAGATGTTTTAACTGTCATTTTTGCGGTAAAGATGGAGGGAAAGGAGTACAAAGCCTTGGCTGAAAGGCAGAAGACTAGAAAATATGTCCAACATTGCACCTTTTCATATGAATATAAGAGATAAAACAGCCACAATCCTTTAGTTTATTCAAGTGAAATGACACCAGAGTAGAGCTAGGTTATTCATCATTACGTTGAATTTTTGTCTGTGCTTGATGTGTAAAATTATAATGTACACATAAAGTTTATCTTTAGTCAAAAAGTAGCTTAGCTGCTACGTTTGCCATTTTGAGTCAAGATAGGCCGGTAAACTATGGCATGATTAGTTACACCTGCTGCAGTTTATGGGACTGTGGTGACTCCAGATGGGAAGCTGTCTCTGAATATTTCCCATTGAATTTCACATCTGCGAAGACAAATTCAGAATGACTGCATACCCCTCTGTGGTCTTGTTTTGTGTTACATCGTCTCTCTTACAAGAAATGAAGCACTAGAAGTCGGCTAAACAGTTTCCAGATTCCACTGTGTTCAGATTGTTTGTTTCTACCTGCCGGATAGCTAACGCTAGCTAGCAGCACTCTGCAGATATCAGGTTAATGTTTTGTCTAGAAACACAAACAGTTAGTGAGCTGGGTTTGCTGCTGTCTGTGCTGAACCTAATTATAACCCTCTCTTTACTTATTTGAAGTATCTGGTACTGACAATCAATACTTGTGTGGAATAACCTGTATTGTATGCATAATGATGAAAGCCCTGCAGGAGGTGCAGGTACAGGTCTTTCATTATTTTTGCACTATTATTCAAAAAGATATGATGTTTCAAATCTGCATTTTGCAGGCAAACAAAAATCTATATAAATTGACCCACAAGCTTGAAAGAAAAAAGTTAATGTTATGTATGTTTTGCACAAAAGGCTGGCTCGTGTGAAGGGCCAGGATTCAATACATTTCTTGAGTATTTGTATGTATGATTTGGATTCTCTGTGTTTAATACTGCACATGCGGCCTGTATAAAGGTACTGTCAGACAGCAAAGAGTCCGGTCTACTGAGCAGCATCTTAATTAGCCTGATGAGCTTCACCAGGAAAGCATGATTTCATTCTCAGGCAGGTGTGATTGATTTGTCTGAGAAACACGAGATGATGTACCTTCTATATGGAAGACTGAAAATAAACCAGTTTTCTCTCACAACAGAGTTTACTTTATTTAGAAGAACCATCTCAATGTATAAAAAATACACTCTGTTCACTCACATTTGCCCAGAGTTGATTAACAATTTTTGTCACAGAAATCAATTGAAATCAAACTCAATTGAACAAAATCAATTCATCTTGATTGAGGTTCATCCAAGAGATGAGAAAGCCCTGAGCAGTATAATATAATGCATCAGTGATGACCTGCTCTATTTATTACAAACCAGTGCAAAGTTCAGAATCAGTTATTAATGAATTGTGCTCACAATTATGTGTTTTGAATCAGGTGTGTTTCCAACTTGAGATATGAATTATAGAAAGTAATCAGAAAACATTATTGACTTTAGGAAACCCAACTCATAATTTGAAGTTCAAGACAATATTGTATTGTTTTCTTTCATTAAATTCAGTTATTATTTACACTATCAGCTTCATCATGTACAAAAATATAATTTAACTATATTTTATACAAAGTTTGGCACACACCACATTAACAAAACAAGATACTTTGGATTTGACAGTTTACATAATTTTTCAATAATCAGTCAGTTCTATAATAAGAGAAAGAATGAACTTTGACCCTAATGCAATACCAGGGGTCTTCGCATCACCCTGCTGATTCCTCTCTATGCTTTTCGTTTCTCCTGGGTTCAGCGTTACTCAACAACGCTGTCTCGACACTCCGTGGAGGGCCAGGCATCAAACAGCTCAGCCCTCCCAGTGTTTCCCCAGAGAACCACCACACTCATTTCCATACAAACAAAATCCTCAGCTCCTCTCTCCTCTGTACTACAAGAATAGAGAGCAGTCGAACAAAGGGAAAACAAGTAAACAAACAAAATGATGTATGAACATGTCACTAGGATTAGACAATTGTATGTTATCAAAATTAATCTTTTTTTTTTTTTTTTTTACTTCTGTCCCTGGTGTTTGGGACTGGAGGGAAAGGCAGAAAAAGAGACGTTGATACTCAGAAGACATGTGTCAAAGCTATTTGAAGATCAGGCTGTATGGAGGCTTTGTTTCAACTGTGCCGTCAAGTGATATGACGACAAGGAAATAACCCTCAGATGGATAAACGATGAGGCAACAAAGTCATGAGTGACAGACGGACAGAGAGACGGACAGAAAGTATGGATCAAGCTCCAAAAATGCTAAATATTTCATTTACCACAGTGTTGCATATTTCCTTTCCTCTGCCTGCGTAAATGCACATCGTTCAAATTCCACAGTCCAGTTTGTAACACAGATTCCTTATTATGGATTTGTCAGATAATCCTGATAACCCTTGAACCAGTAGCACTTGAAATGCATGATAAACCTGCAAATTTACCTTCCTGTGTTCCGGTGTTGGGGCATTTTTGGCAACTAAAATACCAAGAAAGACTGAGAGCAAACACTCTAAAGATTGGGATTTATAAATCCAATACAGATCCATTACGAGAAGTTTGTGTTTTGCCTTAATCCTGCGCCTATTGAACAGCAAGACATCCTTTTTTTCTTTTTTCTTTTTTTTTTTTTTGTTTTACAGTTGTTTCTAGTTCAGTGGTTTTCAAGCTTATCTAAGACTTAAAATGTAGCTCAAAGTGTAAAATGAGATGTCTGCATCAAAGCTGTTACCTGTTCTGAAACATCCAATCTGTGTGGATGTTGAACTTCTGCAGTGATGCATGAGGAATTTCCCCAACTTTCATTTTGTGGCACATTTCTTCAACACCGAATCGCTTTCTGATGATTGATAGAGATAACTAAAAAGATTATGACTACAGGATCATTTGAATAAAGGCAAAACTATCTTTGAACAGGAGACAGCAAGAGAGACAGAAAACTGATGAGATGGATCTCAGAGCTGGACTCCACTTCCATCTCTCTTCTTCATTTAGTGAAATATTGATCATCATTGCCAGGGGCCATTTGTGATTCTGCCCTATAATTTAAATATGTTCCTCATCAGCTGATCAGGCTTGATTCAGTGTGGAGGCATAATCTGGCTAAACTGGCTTCAACTGGCCAATTTTGATTTACTGAAGCAAAAGCTTGCCAGTCTATTGTTCTGTTCTAACCCTTACCCTTGACCCATTTTTACATTTAAGAGCAGTAAAAAATAAAAAAAACACTCTTCTTTTAATCTGAATTTTTTTTCTTAAAGTGATCCAGAATACACAAAAATAGATTTTATTATTATTATTATTAATTTCTGTGCAGGTGATACACACATTTGTAAAAAGAGAGTGTTCTGGGTTAAAGTTGAAGAAAGAAAGAACACACACTCTCTGCTCTCTGACAGCTTGATTAAGAATAAATCACCCATTCAATTAATGACCGACTACATAATTAGGAAAGAAAAATAGATTTGGGGTTTAGATGTTTTGTACAGACACTAATTATGAGAAGATAATGTAAAGGGTCAGATTATTAAGAGTTTGTAATAGTTATAGTTATTGTAGAGTCTTAAGATTTTGTCATTGTGGCATGTGACTGTCATTTCACTAGTTCACCCCACTTCATCTCAATGAGCTGGCAACTTTGACAATGAAAACATGACTGTCTGTTACTCTATATGAGTTTTGTGTCAAGTTCAGGCTGCAGGAAGCTTGAGCTCAACCTAAAATTTCAGGCTTGTGCAAGTTTCAAATTGAAGTGAAGTCTAGCATTATTGTTTGTAGCTGTTTAAAAGTCTGCCTCACATAAGTACATACATTTTAGGTAAGGGTGACCCCATTGGGTATTGAACCCAAAACCCTGACATTGTTAATGTCCTGCCCATTCATCCACACAATACCATATATGAATAAAGGATATACTGTATGTGTGTGTTTGCGAGTGCATTGTAAAAGGGGAGTATTCAGGTCTCACATGTACTTCAGGGCTCCAGCTGGTGTGGGACTGCGGGGGTCTTTGTGTCCCATATAACCCCCTCTTCACCCCTCTATCCCCCCTACAAAGACATGTACATATCAACCTACCTCACCTCCCCCTCCCCCTTGACTCCCCCCGTCTCTCACTAACAGGATTAGAGGACGGGAAGGTGCTCGCTCGGCAGACCTCAGGACGTATGTGTAAGCGACTGAAAGCAATAGAGGTGGTCTGTGTATGTGTGTGAGAGAGCAGGAGAGAGAGAGAGAGAGAGAGAGAGAGAGAGAGAGAGAGAGAGAGAGAGAGAGAGGGATTGGGGCTTAGTGGGAAAGTGCCCTCTCTCATATATGTAGCCTCTAAAGCTTTGAGACGCCAGTCCCAAGGGACAAGAGACACAACTGGGACTATGAGTCTGTCTATGTGACCATGTGTCTAAGCATGCTGTGTGTTGAATAAACAGTATATTAAACATAACACTGAATGGTCATTATGCATTATGTCTTCACTGTGCTGTTTTCAGCGCATTTCATTATTTTTGTATTTTTTCATTATGCTTTTGTACTGTTAATGCATCTTCTGCAACATTTCCTATCCTTCCAAAATCCCCCCACCCCCTCAAAAAAGACAAAAATATAAAGGCAAAGAAATGAAGATTAAGAGATGACTTAAAAAGGTAAAAATATATATATGTATTGTGTGTGTTTTATGGGTTATTTTAGAGACAATAGAGAGATGACAGGAAATGAAAGGATAGATAGATGTAACAGGGGTCTGCTGCTGAGTTGCTCTTGAATGTATGTTCCTTAGGTGTAACCTCGCCTGGTTTTTATGGGTCTGTGTGTTGTATGTATGAGATTGAATTTCCAATGAATGGCATATTACCAGCTTCAAGAACTGGATCAGGACAGCGATACAGAAGGCTTGGGGGTTGTGGTGGAGGGGAGCAGGGAGTGTAAAAATTCTGCATGTAATGTTTCTTTGTAGGGAAATGTGTTGCCGGGGGCATCTCTAATGAAAAGAAAAAAAAAAGCATGGTGCACCATGTCTCCAACACACTGTTAGGGTGTTTTCACACCTGCACTTTTAAGTAAATTGAAATTAAACTCGTATACTCGGTTCGTCTTTCCCCTTGGTGTGAATTATTTGGGCAGATGTGAACACCACAACAAACAACCACACCAACACCCTTCAGAGGAGGTGGTTTTGGTAAGGTCCCAAATGAACTGTAGAGGAGTTTGTTTGTGGTGTGAATGTGATCTGAACTCGATCCAACCCAACTACTTGGTGTACTCCGCAAGTTTGAGTGAAACAGCTCCCATAGCCAGGTGAGCTTTGCTTCATGAGATGCAGACAACGAGCACGAATCAAGGTTGGACCTGGACTAGTGCAATGCAGTATGTTGTATTTGGCCAGTGAAATTCCTTCAGGACCTTCTTCATATGTTTATGCTCTCCCGTCCTAGACACATCTGACCAATGAGTGAAGTGAATATTCTCACATGACTTGTGGTGCTGCATTTTGGCCCATTTGGATGTTTCTCTGTGTGAAAAGATAAACACACCACATTCTCCAACTCTGATAGCACAAGAACCATAGAACCATAGAGCTCACCTGTTGCTCTGGTGCTTAGTTTGTGATAGATATGCTATTTGTTGTCCTTGTTGTTGCATAATCCCCTGTAATCTGATGGGGTAAATGTAGTCTGAGGGGGGTTTCTGAAGCTGTTTGACTATGAGACAAGCAATTCTGATGGAGGACACCCATGCCTTTAGCCATACTGTACTTACCATGTACAGATATGGTGGTAATAATCAGAACTTAATGTTATGAATGTAAAATCACCACTGAACATAATCTGGGATTTCACATAAATTCCCCCTTGTCAAAGTTCTGTTTATCACGTGAATTGATTTTTGGTAATAAAGTAAAATGAGTAATGTAAAAAGTAAAATATTGAAGTTAATTTAAAACCTTTTTCCAACACTGATCATCCAAGTTTGTTGAGGATGCTGCATGAGAGAACAGCTGCATATTTGTGAATTATTAGATCATCTGTCATCTTCTTCAACTCTATATTCATGTGACAGATGTTTAAAGAGAACAAGGGTAATAATGTCCAGCCTGTACTTTGTGTGTAGCAGCAGCACAGGTCCACCTCTTGCCTCTGGGCCCTGGTTTCTGGAGAGGCCTACCTGCCAGTGCACAGTGCATTGGGAGGGCCAGTGCTCTCATTACAGCTACAATGAAATAATTATGAATGGCGCGCCAAGACCTCATCACAGGAATATCTATTGTATTATTTATTCAGCCAGTCCCCTGGTTCAGGGGGAGAGAACACATATAAACTTCCAGTCTCGTTCCTCTCCTCCTCACTCAGGCTCCTGTTTGCTGCTCAAAGCAGAGGCGCTCGCCCGCTCACTCTTTCATTCTTTCGTTCTTTTTCTTTGTTTTATTTTCTTCTTAGATGGGCAAAGGGAGCATCCACTGGAGCCCTGAGGCTTTAACACAGCCTGGCCTGCCAGCTGTGAACACTCTGGCCCTCAACTTTGTTTTTTTATTCATTCTCTCTTGTTCTTCTCCATTTTTTTCTGTTTTGTTGTTTCTTTTTTTATCCAACTGGAGCAACTCAATTTTACCAAAGGACTACAAACAAGAAAGAACTGGGATTTGTGTGATGCATTTTCAGTTTTCTTACTTTTGGCCAAGACCAGATGTTTACAGCATGTTAAGGTCGTAGACAGTATATATACTTTTGTAAACATATGAGTCGTAATTATATAATTTCATTATGGCTGCAGATCAACATCGCTCCATCAAGTTTGCACAGAAGAGGACAACTGCTTCTTTGGTGAGAGAAAGGAGGATAATGTTCCATGATGGCTGGAAAGACTTGTGAAGAGAAACTTTGTGCGGCAGAACACAGAGGGTCATGGAGGACGATGCTACAGCAACAGCATGCATGCTACACAATAGGCCTAATTCAGAGGCAGTGTTGGATGTGAAGGTGGTGCAAGGGATGATGGACAACAAAGAAGGATAAAGAGAGAGAGAAAGAGAGAGAGAGAGAAGTGGAGTGGCTGGGATGACAGCTGCATCATGGGGATCGGGAGGGAGGCGTCGCCTAGGGCACAACAGGTGAGTGATGCTGCATCCCGGCTGACTGTCCGGCTGGTTGACTGAAAGCACTGAGCGATAGCTAATTATTACTGATTGGCTGGCTAGGCTGACGTGCTGTTTAAATGGAGCTTACTTTTACAGAGAAGTAGGTGACACAACATTAAAAGCAGGAACAGTGGAAAGGGAAGCAGGTCACATGAGCAACGTTTGAGATGGAATCAGTTTTTTTAAAGATTTTGTTGGCCTTTATTCATGACCAACAGGAAACATGGAAAATAGAGGGGGGGGGGGGGGGGTGACATAGGGATCAGGATTCGCTTCGTATATGGCATGCAATTTAAAATCAAAGCATCAAAATCATCATGATTTACATGACTGAACATTTGAACTATAGATAGATCTAATTATTTATTTGATTGATTAACGCCAGTCACCAACAATCACATGCTGTAGTTTACTTAATGTGTGCTAAAGTGTAAGCATGAAACTAACAAGCTAACTAACCAAAGAATTAACTTTGAGGTCATTGAATGCACCAGTTACTCTGATCACTCATGACACTGTATTCCTTTAGTGTTTCTTTAAATGACTGTTGGCTGATTGGCTGGAAGACTCCTGCTGTTACTTGGCCTCCAAGTGTCATGTTCAAACAGATCTAGTTTCACCTCACACTAGCTAGTCCATAACATACGTGTCTGAGTAGTTTCGACAACATTCACTAAATAAGTTGATCTAACCGTGGAGAGACACAACATTTCTGACAAAGAGTTTATTGATCTGCAAGTTTAACTCTCCAGACCTGTGAAACACATCATACAGCATCTGGAATAATTGCAATGTACAAATATTAGATCTGCAGCACTATATTAACACATGTAGAGTACCTATATGCACACACACTGGTTTTAAGAGATTTCTCAGATATTACTGTTGGGTTACATCTAAAAATAGGGATTAGGGAGGTTTCTACTTGAGAAAATGAGTCAAATTGTGCAGACTGCAGCAGCTAAGCTCATAACAAATAGAACACATCACTTTAATATCTTTACTTTAGCCGCCAGCTTGTTTTAAAATTGATTTTAAGATCATACTCATTATACTTCTAAAGCACTTCATGGCCTGGCCTCAGATTACATCTCTGAGCTATACTCTCTTCTGATCTACCTGCTGAAGTGTGAGGCCATGCTGTTTGTTCCAGTAGTGAGATTTAAGAAGCTTTAAGAAAAGACAACAGAGCTTTTGCTGTCTTGCTGTTATCAAACCAGGAATAATCTAAATGACCAATTTAGACTTTTCCTCCTCTTTTACATCGCTGGTGATAACCCATTTTAATTTAAAGTCGTTCTTATAATTTCATGTTGACTTGTGAATACACATCTGTATGCACAGGTCTGTGAGTGTGCATATGTGTACAGATAGTTTACACATCTGTATTTATAGTGTGATATTATTTGTATATATAGAACATTTTTCTTGGTGTTTTATTTGTTTTTACTCCTGATATAAATTGGTATTGTCCTTTGTAATTACCAACTTTAATAAGTGCTTTATAAATAAATGTATAAATATATGTATTTTAAGATTATAGTTACCAGTATACTACTACCACTACTTTTACCTTTGAAGTGTGTAGATTGTGTGTTTTGGATCATTAAGTGATACAAATATAGACCAAACATAATTACACCCATGCTCTTATATTATATTATACTATTTTACAGCAAACACATCACAATGAGTTATTCTCTCTTTGGAAGGAGCAAACTTAAAATTTCAATCACAGGACCTCCTCAAGGAAAACTTATCCCATCATAAAAGTGCTTCAGACATACAGTATGCAGTACATCTTGGTAGCTGATCCATCAAGTTCTGCAGAAACATTCCAGTTAATATTTGTCTTTTATTTATTTCAGTCTTGCTGGCTGATGCTTTCTCTGCTAGTTAGAAAGCAGCGCTGCTTGTTGTGCTCTGCTGGGACAGTTTGGGTGCTGCTTGGTGGGACGCGATGAGCGCGCTCCATCAATAATGCAAAATGTTTCCGTGGTAACTGCCTGGCAACCACGGGCACAGCACTCGCATCCTGTTTGAGAGGGAGAGAGAAAGAGAGGGAGTGAATGGAGAGAGAAGAATGGAGAGGGTGAGAAAGATGAGATGAGATAAAGGCAAATGGGCGAGGGATAGAGATCTAGGATGGAAAAGAAACTGATAAAGGTACAAAGAGTGGATGAGGAGAAGGTGGAAAAGTTGACAAAAAGAGTGAGAAGGAGGTAATTAAGAAAAGAGGGAGTAAAAAAAGATGGTGGAAGAGAGACAAGAGAGGAGAAATGCGAGATGTGGACTACAATAGTTGCTCTTCTGATGTTTATGTGTATATCAAACGGTACAGAACAAACACACACACACACACACACACACACACACACACACACACACACACACACACACACACACAGCAAGTGAGCCTGAAAGGCTGATAGGGTTTGTTTTGTGTTTGGTCTCCCTACGGCTTTCCAGAGTATTCACATCACCTTTGCATCAGCATTATGTACCTGCAGAGACAGTGGCCACGTGTCCATTCTCTCTGTGTTTGTGTATCTCTATTTTTTATGACGCTCAAATTGCCTTAAAAGATTCAAGATTCAGTTTTCTATTAACTAATAAGAATTTGCTTTGGTGACCTCACATGTGTGCCTGACTGCAATAGCAAATGCAACAATATCGCAACTTTGACAAACATTTTCAAACTCATGCTGTTTAGTCTAACTTTAATCTCACTCTGGTTAGTTTTCTACTTTTTCTTTTTTTTTTTGAAGATCATGGAAATTGTACTCAGGTGCAGACCAAAACAGCAAAGTGGTCTCAGTCCGGTCGCGAACAAATTCTGAAGTGATTCACTTGGATGTTTCTCTCTGTGAAAAGAAATAGAATAAAGGTGAAAACACACCAAGGTTTCCAAGTTATCCACTTATTCGGACCAGAGCAAACAAACTATACATAAAACAAATAACTATAGGTTAAATTTAGCTGAAACTAAATGTTCAGTGTGATGGACACACTGAGTTTCAAGTGTAGTTTCAAGGTAGGAAATTATTCTAAAATCTTATACTTGAGAAAATGATTACAGGTTTGTAGTCAATGGAGCACTCATTTGTGAGCAAGTTCAGGTAATATTTTGAGTGTGCTGATAAAATGACACATAACCCACTGCAACATACCTAAAATGGTCATAATACAATATTTTTCTATAACACAAGACAGGTTATATGCTCCTTGGCATAGACCGAACTAGTCTGTGGATCTCTATGGGAGGGATAAACACCATTTCTTCCAATATGTATTCACTCATTTGTCTTTTTGTTTATCAAGGTGGACAGCACTGTCTCCAAAAGCCCCATTAGTGTTCACTTAGATTAAGATTTGTCACTTTCAGACTCATCAAACTATTTATTGAGCCCTTGTGTGTGTGGAAGCAGCTTTACAGTATTCATCATGCTTCCTTTAATGTGTTAATGTAATATGTCCAGATAGGCAACAGGTTGGTATGTCTGTGTTTGTGTTTACATTTGAGACTGTGTGTGTGTGTGTGTGTGTGTGTGTGTGTGTGTGTGTGTGTGTGTGTGTGTCCATGGAGCACACCAGTGGTCAGTTAGAGATTCTCTCTGTGTTTAAAACATTCATCACTCCCCTCCTCCTCTCATTTGTACCAGTGAATTATTAAACGCTCACCTATTTTTCAATTATTCAAATGGTGGATTTCTTTTTTTCTTTTTTTTTGTCCTTTTTTTTGGAGGGGAGGGGGTCATGTTTATGTGTGGTTTACAAGCAAACAGTCACTTAATTATTCCTTGGTGTCAGTAACTTTGAAGCATTCTGCATATGCTTGATGCATGAGCCTGTTGACCTCACTTTAAACCCACTATGAATGGGACAATCTAGTCAATACACACACACACACACACACACACACACACACACACACACACACACACACACACACACACACACACACACACACACACACACACACACATCCACACACACACACACACACATGTTTTTATGACAGCTGCAATGATCAGAGTATTGCATGACTATAATTGTACATAATTATTAGTATGCATCTTCCTCTTCTCTTCTTCTCCCCCAAGAAATGATCTTCCTCTCTCTGTTGTGAAAGCAGATCTCTCTCCTTCTTTCTCTCTCTCTATTGGGATGGTGCAGTTGGACCGGGATTCCTTCCTCCCCTCTCTCCCTCTGTCTCTGATAAATACTTGATGCTGCCATGATAGCTATCCCTTGTACGGTAGCACTTGGTTGAGACTTTGGGGAGATCTCACTCTCAGCATGTCTTTGTATGTGTGTGTATGTGTGTGTGTGTGTGTGTGTGTGTGTGTGTGTGTGTGTGTGTGTGTGTGGACAGAGGTTTTTATACAACTTTGTCAAGGTGATTAACGCCACATGTTATTGATTGGCAGATCGCTTGAAGTGCAACATCATCATAAATAATTCTCCTGCCTTCCAGAATAAACTATCACCTTTGTTGGCTGCCCTGACCGTCTTCTCTTGAAGAGGAAATGCATTTTTTATGTTTTTACTTGACCTTAATTTAAGTGGTACAAGAGCGATTTCTTATTTACGAGGTCTGGTGAAAATCAACAGATGTGCAAATCATTTAAGTCATTCGATATGTATGCATGTGTATTTCACTCGGAAATATTTAATCTAAAACTGGTTTGTGTGATTTTAGCAAGCTGAACATACTGTACTGTATATTTGCTAACTCACAGTTTAAGATCTCCTGAGTGGATCTCCTGCAGCATCCCCCAAACTCTCAAAGATGTCTTTTCGGTGGGAAATTTGTTATTTCACAACATGCACTGATCATATCGTAGACGAAAACCTCCTAATAAGTGTTCATCAGCTTGCAAGAGTAGCAATTAGCTTGAAGTGTTAGCATTCGGATAAAGAAAGAAACTGTGATCTGAACTAGAAACAGCATAGGCCTACATGTCATGATGGACCTGTTTTTATTACAGTGAGCCATGGTTTCCCTCATGCAGTAGACAATTACACAATAACTTCCCCTGAGAGAGTATCAATATTTAAAGTTAATGTTGTCTGCATTCATGTGTTACCATCTGCAAAGCATTCAGAGAGCATTGCAGGGTTCTCCCAAAAAAACATTGTGCATAAAATAAAACAGGTGAGAAGTGGTAGGTGTAGCAGTATAGGAGAAATAGCTTTCACCACTGGGCCACCGCCAGGGTTAGAAGTTTGACTCCTACCCCCAAAGATATATATATATATATTTTAATATTTCATCACTGATTCTGTATATTGGTGTTGTAAGTCCATGTGGGCTTTGTATGCTATTCAGCAGGTCAATCAGATTTACTCATCTATTCTCATTTCTAGCCATCTAGTGTTGAACTGGGAATTGAAAGGTGTATGAACCAGGGAGGGGGGGTAGGTGGTTATGTAACATTTGTTGCTGTTATGTCAATTTTCAGTCACTTGTAAATTGAGCCAAGGTGAGAGGGTAAAAGATTGTACTGTGGCATTCTTGCTGAAGGCGACACGACCTTTAATACGACTGCCGGAGTGTGCATCATATCACTTGAAAGCCCCTTTCTACAAAAAGCTAAACCCACACACACATGTTCAAAGAGCAACAAACACATACTAAGCACACACAGAGGACCAGATATAAAGAAAGAAATGGGACCAGGGCCGAGGGGGGAAAGAGCGAGGGATAAAAGCGACCGGCGAAAAGCGTCTCTAAGCGTTTTTCTCTGCATGTGAAGTCGGTCGCTCAGCCTTCTGGGATGCTCTGCTGCCAGTTTGATGCCTTTGAGAGGGCCTCATCCATATTGCATCGTCTTTACCATGAGCTCTGATCGCTCCTCATAGAGACATAAAGGAGCGAGAGAGAGGAATTGAAAGGGCGGGTGGGGGGGAAGACAAGGCGAGGGAAGACAGAAGAAGAAGCATAAAGAGAGGGAAGGGATGGGAGGATTATGTGGGAAAAGGGAGGAATGGGGGAGAAAGAGAAATGACAAGAGAGGAGAGACAGGGTGATGAAAGAGAGGAAGTTGAGGGATTAAAGAAAAAGGAAGGAGGAAGAGAACTAATTTAATTTTTTTTGGAAAAAAGAAGATGGGATGTTCAAAAACAGAAAAAGAAAGGGAGATGTTTTATGCTAAATGACACACCCGACTCTTGAGTCATCTTCCTCTAACCCCCCTCAACAAACACACACACACACACACACACACACACACACACATACACACACACACATTCCCATCGTCTTCCTGTCCCTCTGCATTAGGAGCTGCCTGGGGGCATGCAAGGCAGAGAAATACTAAAACAGAGAGAGAGAAAGGAGAGTGGTGGTTGGGGGGATCGGGCTGTTATGAGCTGTCATTTAAATAAAGCTTGGCTGAGACAGAGAATGGGAGCAGCCTGGGAGGAGTGTTTGTGTGTGTGTTTGTGTGTGTGTGTGTGTGTGTGTGTGTGTGTGTGTGTGTGTATGAACCAGGTATTCCTCACATCCTCTGCTTCCAAATCTGTTTACAGAGTCATGTTTTCGGGACTCGACTATCTTATGGGGACAAAAGCCAAATTCCCTTTACTTAAATCATTAATTTAAAAGTGAAGATTTGGTTTAATGTTAACGTAATATTAGGATTAAGATTATATTAAGATTAGAGTAAGTGTTACAGTTAAACATGTAGTGGTTATCGATAAGGTTAGGATAAGTCTCCAGGAAATGAATGGAGGTCAATGTATGTGTGTGTGTGTGTGTGTGTGTGTGTCACTTCACTTGTTATTAAATCATTACTCCAGTTAAACTGAGCTAACGTTACATTTTTAGGGCCGACTGACTCTGTACAACATTATAATTTGACTTAAATACACTTATAGCCTAGCAACATTAAAGCTACAAACAAACCTACATGCAACACTCACTGTAGGAGCCAGAATATTTGATCTTGTGAAGATAAAGTTGTCTGGTCCTCCAGTATAAGATGAACCGATAGGCTACTACCAGTACAGTAACTACACTAATACACAAGCTAACACATATTCTAAGAGGACTTTAGTGTAGCTCAGGAGCCCACCTAGTCACTACGTTGACATTTAAAAATACAGTAAACACAATAAGTAACACCTTTTTTTTAAAACCAATAATACTGCAAGTGATGCAGTCCAGAAAACTCAAAAATGTGTCAAAACTGCATTTAGTGTCACAAACCAACTTTAAACATTTCACCTGAACTCTTCTAAACTGTTATGTGGAGCATCTGGTCATCTTTAACAGGTCATGCATTACTTTATACACTACTAAATGCAATTATGTCTGTGACCTTCAAACTGCCTGGCTTGAATAAAAAGGAATGTGTATATGGTATCTAATTAATTAATTAAGTTAGACTTAAATATATAATTAGTATATTTCAAATATCTTTTATCTATTTTATTTCTTTAATCTATCTTTTATGTATTAGTTTACTGTTTCAGAAATACCATTCTTGGAAATGGAATAAACTGAACTGAACTCATATTAGAGAGAATAAGAGAGCAATAGAGGGAGGGAGGGAGGGAGGGAGAGTGGGAGGGGAGGAGGGAGGGATGATGGGTTCTTTAGTGGTTGTGTGATCTCCGCCACCAGTTCCACAGCTGGTGCACCAGCAGGCAGCCCAGCCTGGCCATATGCTGCCTGGGCTGCTCCCATTGCTCCCATTATCCTCGGTGGAGCAGCCCCACCCCCCCACCTCCAACCCCAAACCACCACCACTGCTATGCTCTCATACCCCACCCCACCACCACCATCAGCAGCACCATTTTCAGCCCTCAACATAATTATCGTGGTTAAAAAAATGTATTGCCTCTCAAGTGTATATAATGTATGTATGTATATGTATATGTATATATGTATGTATATGTATATGTATATATGTATGTATATGTATATGTATATATGTATGTATATGTCATGTATATTTGAATCCTAGGAAGTTTATAGATCCCCCAGTAAAAAAGTTTATTATTATTATTTGTTTTTGTTTTTTTGTTTTTTGGGGGGGGGGGGGGGGTTTATGTTGTTTTTCTGTCCTCCTCTGTCCGATGTCATATCTGAAAAACATCCTAATTGTCTGTTAGGGAAAAGGAGGCTCTCTTTACTTATGGCTTTAGAGACCTAGGCGCCATTTTATAGGTTGTTTGTTGATAGTGAAATATGTTCTGAGTTTTCACTTAAGTCTCATATGACCAACACTTAAGTATGCATTCTATTTCCACTTTACTTTATGTTCATTTGATGTCTTTTATTATGTGAAGCACTTAGTGCATGTAATTTATTTGGTTGTAAAGCACTTTGAGCAGCATGCTTTGTGTCAAGGGTGCTATACAGATATAATTCTTATTCTTATTCTTATAATTATATTGGTCGTTTTGTGATTCATTGACAAAGAACACATTGTGTAGTTTGGGGACTTGTTGGTTGTTACTTTCAAGAGCAAAAACTAAGTATTAAGTATACTTGTGTTGCTCATACTGCTCACAAGAGAACACTGTTTCTTCTTCTTCGTACTGGCAGTGAGCATTGGTTTAGCCATAACTATCAAAGTCCCCTAACTTTCATAAAGTTAAATCACAATCATGATCTTTTCCTCATCTTAACAAAGTATAACAAAATCATTTGAAGGACAGTTATTTTATAATGACATTAATATGAATCTCTAGAACCTCTAACTGCATGTGTTGCATATTGGTATTTTAATATGTTTTTTATTTCTTTAACTTCATGATATTCAATTGTATAACATTTAATACTCTTTCTCTTTCCACTATTATCCATGTTCTCATATTCATCCCTTGCTGGTCTTGCATGCACTGTCAGTCTCTGCAGTGTTTTTGCAGGGGTAATGCTGTAAACCTAATCATCCCAAGATCATTTAAAGGAAAAGCAGAGGAAAAAAATGTTTGGCAGCAGTATTGAGGCTGTTAGAGGACAAGAAGACAGACTTTGTAATACACCATTCATACTGAGTATACAATGTGTTTGACACTTTCCAGAAGAAAAAGAATGTCTCAAAACAGTGCCAAAGCAAGCATACTTTTACCACCAAAGTTCTTGGGGAAAAGGTTGAGTGTATAAAGTGTCTGACATTGGCACAAGACTCCCATCTCCTGCCAACAATCAATACTGGTGTCTTTGAACCATGAAGATGTTCATTTCTGTAAACACATCCATAGTTGTTTTTCTTATAAAATATGGAAAAAATGGGAAAATTGAAAGAATATCCTGTCACTTCAAATGTTTCCAGTCTGTTGTGGTTTTGTTCTCCTGCCTTCCTCTTCACTTCCTAAATCCGTTTTTCAGACACCCCAACAGTGTCCCTTCACCCTCCCTCCCTCTCAGCGTTTACCCCCAGGCTTGACTCAAGTCTCATAGCCCTCTTAGCCTTTCTACTAGCCCTCCCCCTGCTACATTACACCCCCTCTTGCCCCAAGGTCTCCTCCCTCATCTTCACCCTCTCTCTCTCTCTCTCTGTCTCTCTCGTCCTGTGTGGGCCCCTGTCAGCGACTTGAGGTCGGCTACAGTTTCACAATTCCTGCTCTCACTGCTGTCACCTACGTACTTAGCTGCAACCCCCCCCCACACACACAAACACACTCAAACACACACACCAAGCCACATAACCATACCGCTGATGCTGCCTTTTCATCCTCCCCTCCCCTCTGCATTCCTAATTAGCATTCTTCCATTTCCAAGTTTGGGTGGGTTAGGGTTAATACATAAAAAATCTGGGTGAAAAGTCCTGAAATTGAAAAATGTTTTGGATATAAAATAAAAATAAAAATAAAAAGTTTTATGATTGGCTTGGCTGAGGTGAAAAATGAAGCATATGACTTAAACATCAAAATACTGACAGAAGAAATCACCAGATCTGTGTGGTGTGATGAAGAATGACATCATCTTGTTGCATCCTCTTTTCCTGCAACAGCACCCAACAAGAAGATTAGCGCCACCAACAGTTTATCTCATTGACCCAACTCAAAATATTAACAGCAGTCGATTGTGAACATTTGGATATAAACCTACAGTAGTAGTTTGTCTTTTGAAACAAACATGTTGCAACAGATGAATGATGCTGAAAAGTGGATTTTTTAAAAGTTGACTTTTACCTTTACAGCTGATGAATACGGTTGTAAACCCTCGTGGGGGTCAAAGGTCAGAGTTGAACCTTCCACAGAGCAATTTAGCAAAAGTGTGTATTTTTTGTGTGTGATTCTGTGTTGTGTGTGTGTGTAATGGTGAAATCTGAATATTATGGAAAACTCTGATGTGAGTAAAAGTTGAAAACAAATAAATTGACTTAACTTTCTGATGAGAACCAATCAAAAACAATGCTAAAAAAAATTGAGATCATACTGCCAAATGAATGGAGCCTGTCCAGATATATGAAATTGATGTAACCCCTTTGTAATCACCAACATTTAGATTTTTAACTGTAATTTAATTTGCATATCTAATTACATTTATTTTGTAATTTAATTACATAGCGCTGTTACATGTAACTAGTTACTCCCCAACACTGACTGGCAGTTAGTCCTCATTACATATTGATATGGTGGAACATACTGTAAAGTGTGTATTAAGTATTAAGCACTTTAAATTTTTCCCACTCTCCAAATTTGTGAGCCAAATTTGTGAGTCTTTAATGTTTTATTTACTTGGAGCTGGTGAGCTGCAGTATGATAATTTCTGCTCTGCTGTGGGGAGTTGGGGTTTCTCATGTCACACACTTGTGGATGACAGTGTGTTGTTACAGCACATACACATAGAGGCCCACATGAACTGGTATGCACAAATACAGGAGGGAATACACACACACATATATATATAAAATCAATAAACATATATTCTAGACTATTGCTGGCTCTGTCTTAAAAGCCAGTTTTAGTTTTCAGAGGTAGAGCTATTTCTGGATATATAAGCAGTTTTATGCCACGGCCACTGAGAATGCTCGATTCTGATTGGTAGCAAGGTGTGGATGAGCCTTTTAGTAACAGGATATGACACCTATTACCTGGGTGTTTGTTTGCAGTTCTAAATTAAAGCACCAGTATTAACTGGTGTGTAACAAGATACAGTATAGTAGCAAACATCTAAACAAAACTGCATTAACATTTGTACCATTTTGCATTAGAAGAAAGACATCAAACACACACACACACACACACACTGTAAAAAACATCAGAATCTACTAAAAAAAATTGTTTCTCCTCCATCTTTTAAAGAAAAAAGCATCAATAAATCTACTTTGAATCATACAAATTAAAGGCTCCTTATAACTTGAGAGCTTGAGGTTCATACTCATCACATTTCTCTAGTAACAGTAACCCAGTCCATCTTTGTAGCGCTGCATCCATGCATGTGTTTAAACCAGTAGAACTGAGAAACAAGCACAGCATGTAACTTCATGGAGCAGAATTGCCATAATGTAAGCTTACAAAAAAAAGACATTGTTTTCTTTTCCCAAAATATTACATTGGAATTTGACATTAACCAGAAATGTATCACATACATGTCAAAACATATCCATGCCTTGCTGGCTGATACGGCTGATACACAACAATTACAATCAGGAAACCAATTAAAGTGATTAAATCAAAGAAAATGGTCTTTCTATAATTTGTTCGTTCGGCATGATCAATACATTTTTTCATATTACTTCCACCCAGAATCTCCTCTACCCATTCATGTATGGATATTTGTGCTGTATCGAAAACTTCTGGTCATTTCATTTATTTTTTTGTGTTTAAAACATTTTTTATTTCTTCTTTATTTCTTAAAAAGTCTACTATAGAAGGTATAATACTATTCACATGCAAGATGATGCTGTTTCTGAATATATTGGGGTTTTTTTTAAAGAATATTTGGCACACATACAAAAGTATAATAAGCTTTTAAATTAAGCAAATTAAAAACGGGCAAAAAACACTCTTGGGAACTAAGGCTTGAACCCAAGTGACTAACTCAGTTTAGCTTGACCTTCCCACATGGAAATGCAGAGCACACACACACAGGGAGGCACACACACACACACACACACAGACACACACACACACACATATAATGTATGTGTGTGTACCTGATGAGGGTCAGAGCCTCTCTCCACGTTTCCTCTCTACACAGGACGCTGCGGTGGTCAGTGTTTGTTTGGTTAAAACATCGTGACAACAAGGTCGAATTTCACTAAGAAGAAGAAGAAGAGAGCAGAGAAGAGTAGAAGGCAAATATGACACCTCTTCTCAGCATCCCTCAACTGCAGTGAAACACACACACACACACGCACACACACATACTGTATGTGCACATGCATTCACACACACACACGAGCATCTTTGTTTACTAAACTTTCCGCCTTTGAAATATTTATTAGAGTTGGGAGTCTCAGTGTGTGTGTGTGTGTGTATGTGTGTGTGTGTGTGTGTGTGTGTGTGTATGTGTGTGTGTGATTGTAAATAGGTGGGAGGTTGCCCCAGAGACAACTAACTATCAGGGGAACAGGTGATAAATGTGTGTAACAGCGAGAGAGAGAGAGACTTTGTGTGTAAATGAGCTCATTCAATACCCGGTAGAGGTGTGTGTGTGTGTGTGTGTGTGTGTGTGTGTGTTGTTCATTTGTACTTGTGTGTTTATTTGTGAAAGCACTAATATAATTTGCGGATGTGTTTTCAATTCAAAATGTGACTATGTGCACACACTCTTATACTCATATGTAATTCTGCTTTTACAGATATGAGAGACCTTTGTTGAGCTACCAGTTTAAAAAAATAGAAGAGCATAAACATGAAGAAAAGCAAACCATAGAAAATGATGGAGTTGCAAAGTGTGAGGGTGTTTGTCTGTAATCTGCATTCCCATCTCTAATTTTTATATAGACGATATTCACAATGTTATAAGCTCAGTGATTCGCTTTTGCTAAAAATGTACCTTCATGACTCCTGACTGACAGAAAACAAAGTGCAGAAAAGGAGAGAAAACAAGGATTTGGGAGATCTCAAGGTCATGGTGAGGTTGAGGTCACAGGTCACGGATCTCCACATGGGAAGTAATTTAATATGGGACAATCAGAGGGTCAAAGTTCAAACATGACCAGAAATTGACAACAAATTTACACCTGTCACTCTTGTTTTTCTCTTTTTTCCATCTCTTTTTTCCTTTTTTTAGTTTTTAAATGGTTCTCTCCAGAATTGTATTGTAAGTCAATAATGTGTAATGTGTACCACTTTAAAATTCATAATCTATGAATATACAAATATCTTCATGGTGGAGCGCAGCAGTGCAGTGGCTTCTCTGGCTCCTGGTCAGGGTGTAGAGTGTTAGAGGCTCTTCTCTTAATGTGAGTATGTAAGTGTGCAGATAAAATGGTTCAGCCCAACCAAACGTCTGAACATTATCAACAACTCTTCCAACCAAAGCTCAGAGAAGCACTCAGAAAACTGCAGCAGACTAGCGTAGCAGACTAGCGTAGCAGACTACAATAGCTAACAGGCAAGAGGAAGCAGTGTGTATGGAAGCAGAAGAGCGGCTTGCAGATAAAGGAGGACCAGGCCAGCTCTTTCACTCTCTTTTTTGAAAAACTCTATTTTCATTGGAGGCTTCTCACACTTTTAAGCATGAAAACAAAAACACACACACACACACACACACACACAGTCACAATCTCTTGCTTCCTCTCTCATTTAGTCTCATTGTTTTAATTTGCCAGCCCTTCCATTTCCCTCCTCTCTCCTGATTCTCATTGGACAATGAAATTGGGAGTAAAGTGGGACTGATCCTCATAAATCATTAAGCAAGGTTTGTTTTGCCTTGTGAATGTAATTAATACATAATTAATATTTAAAGATCGACTCGTTTATCAAATTTAATTTCTCCACCGCAACAGAAGCAATGAAAGGAGGAAAACAAACAAATGGAAGAGGTGTTTTTTGGTTGTTGTTTTTTTTTGTCTTTTTTAGAGGGGGGGGGGGGACTGAAATGGAAAAAGAGCAGAAAATGAACAAAGGAGGGAGGGGAAGGGAAATTAGCACTAATGAGGATGAAATGAAGCAGCGTCTTAATTAGCTGACAGGTAGCAGCTTGGTCCCACGGGAGGATGAATTTAACTCACATCTCTGCTGGCTCATAAATGGCTCTTCATGTTTTTTTCTTTCATTTAAAGTTTTTCTTGTGTTTGGCATTTGCTTTAAATTAGTTTAACTTGTTTTGCCCTTGTCATATTTTCCTATATTTATTCAACCTCTATTTGTGTTCATGTACTTTGTCTCATGTTCATAATGTAATTTAAAAAAAAGAAAAGGGAACATTTTAAACAGTTAAAATCATACAGAAACCAATATTGTTACTATTTATGTGATTCTGCTTGATTAAATGAAGAGTGCAGTTGTCTTCATTTTATATTACATTAAATGTACAAACTTCTTCCTCTGTTTATTTTCATTCAAATGGCTTCACAGTTACACCTGTATGAGCTTCAATCTGTTCAACCTGCCTTGATTTACCCCCCCCACCCCCTCCCCCCACCACCTTCTCCTCGTTCTCACTCGTCCTCTGCCTCTGGAGACCTTCATGAGAGCGAGGCGCTCTACACTGTTAAGTAGGACCACTTTACCCTGTCAATACATTCAATAGAGAGCTATTGACCTGAGCTGTGAGAGGGGCTCCGTGACCAAGAAAGAAAAAAATAAAAAAACAAAAGATGGAAAGAAAGAAGTACCAATATCTCAAGGAAATAATCAAAAAAGGGAGGGGATGAGGAATGAAAAGAAGAGGGAAATTATTAATACAATTATTAAAATCTGAATCCAACTCAGAACTTTACTGATTACTAGAGTGAAAATTAGTGGGCTCGCTATTGATTGTGTCTTCACGTTTAGAGCTGAAGTACTTTGGCTGCATCTTTACAATATAGTGTGAAATTTGCTAAACAGTAGATATGTAAAACTTTTTTCTTTGTTTTAACCAGCAGATCACTTTATTGCACTAATATTGTTCCTCTTAAGCCATTTCGGAGGAATATATTAAAAGTGTCAGCTTACAATTTTAAATGTACTTAAAGTTAAGGAGCAAAGCAAATGTTATATGATTACAAAAGGTAGAATTGTTAGATGTCATATTTCTTTAAAAAAATCATATCATAAGTTATATGAGAGGTTATTACATAGAAGTGAAGTCAGATTTCTTTTCTGTTCTGGTCTAACATAAACCTACAATATTTATATGAAAATAAAATCACTTATTTCAAGTACAAGTCCCCTACAGTTGATGTAAAATTTGCACAAGTAACAGGACCGATACTTAAGAAATATCAAAGGAAGGACAGATGTAATGAGTGAAGAGAGGAAGGAAGGAATACAGTACAAGTACAAAAAAGGGACAATTTATGAAAAATAAAAGGTACTGGCTTCAGATGATAATGCCATGAAATGATGTTTATATGTCTATATCATGTGTGGACATGTTTCTGCATACTTGCAGGTCTGCAAGAGAGTCAGAAAATAACATCTCTCTCTCTCTCTCTCTCTCTCTCTCTCTCTCTCTCTCTCTCTCTCTCTCTCTCTCTCTCTCTCTCTCTCTCTCTCTCTCTCTCTCTCTCTGTCTCACACACACACACATACACACACACTTCCTGGGTCTGCTCTTTGATGAAAGCAGTTCCTAGCTAATGGGTTAATTTCATTCCACTGCTCTCTGCCATGTTGAGGACAATTAGCCTAGAATGGAGCTGTGAATATTTAATGACCTCCATGGCAAGGTACACAGAGAGGGAGAGAGAGAGAGAGAGAGAGAGGGAGAGAGAGAGAGAGAGAGCGAGAGCGAGAGAGAGACAGAGAGAAACACGGATGGAGAGATGGAAACCTGGACTGAAGGGGATTGAGGAGAGAAAGAATAGAGGAAGGGGGTCGTGTGAATGGATGAGACGATCCTCCTCTGGCCTCACCTCAGATTAAAGCTAACCCAGTCACCAGAAAAGGAAGATAAAATCAGACTGTCCTACAAAACCCTGAATAATGCCACCCCTTTTTTTTCTTACATGCAATAGTAACATTTTTAAAAGTATCTCTTTTTACAATATCTGTGTATGGCCACTATGGTATATAGCTTAAGGTTAAGATAAGGTTAGGATAAGATAGTAATTATAGTTTGTATTAAATCCACTATGGTGAGGGTTAGAAAACTAAAACATGTGGTTGAGATCAGGGTTAAAACATATAGTTGCAGGTCTTCTGATGCAGCATTACACGCCCCCATCCACCACACTGACCTCCACACCCTTACTTTCAACCTCGCTACATGAAGGGTACACTACAGTCCTTGTTGGCCGCATCTCTTCATGTTACATCATCTCTATGTAATGTTTCCCCTCTGTTTCTTTGCCTTTGGTACAGAAATCACCAAGGACAACTGCTTTTGATGGATTTCTCGTGTGTTGTGTATCATCACAACAGATTTTGTATCTCATGGGCTTTCATTAAGACAAAACTTTAATCAGCTGATTGACATTGATATATTAAGTTAAGGCAGTTAAGGCTCTTTCTCTTGCTCTTTTGGTGCTTTATCTCCTTTCTGGGAGGCCTGGATGGTATTTTCTTTGTGATGATGATTGACCATGGGGGTTTATGCTACTTGTGAGGTTTTATAAGGGTAATGTGATATTGGGAGGTATAAATGATGTTGTATGCTGATTTTTCATGATGATACTGCTTACAATGTGACTTATTTTTCTTTTATTTATTTAATTTTTCATTCATTTATTTGTTTTTGGTAACTTTTTTTTTTTTTTACTTACTTTTATTGGTAGGGTCTGTTTCAAATATGTTTTCTTTTTTTTCTTTTTGTTTTTATCTTTGTGCTATTTCACTTGTATGGTACATTTCTTATCCTATGTGATAAAGTTATTGAAAAACAATAAAAAAGTGAATTACAAAAAAAAAAAGACAAAACTTTAATCACTCTCTGTAACTCAGTATGTTGTCCTCCATATTTAATCAGCGCTTCTTCTCCTCTCTAGCTCTTTTAGACAAAATAGTCATTATATATGGCGTGCCTGGTCACTCTCTTTCCATAGTCGATGACTTCTCATAAACCTACATGATATAACTATAAATACCCCTTCCTTATATGTCTGCTCTTTTTTATATCCACCGACAAGCATTCACCTTAATCTGACTCTGTTGTCATATCATAAGTTAAAAGAGTATTCTACCAATCTTATGAAATACTTTTTTTTTTAAAGCATAAAAATTGATAACATCTTTTTTTATTGCCAGCATCTTTCTTCCTAACTCTAGCCCAGTGCATTCTTTACTCACTGTGCAACTCCAGCACTGACAGTTTCAGAGATTCATGTCTGTTACACTAGTAGCGGCTTACCTGAATACACACTTTGATGTTCCCCTTTAAAGATCAGAGTTATGGTCAATTTTTGTGAGGTGTTTACCTTATTTTGTGTTACCCCATTATAATGTATGGGGTTTCCAACATAGTCAAAAACATTGTGCTAATAGACCAGCATGTAAACCTTTACTTTCATGTTTCTTCACTGACATCCATACTCTCTCTCAATACTAAATCATTTAATTGACTCTTTCTTGATTTGCATTCCACTCAGTGACTCCCTATTATATTTGTTGGCTCACTCAATCACTAACTCAATTATTTCATCACGTTCTGTCTCGCTCTTTTTTGTCTCCCTGTAACTTTTCTGTCTCCAATGCTCTGACTTAACACAGCTACAGTAGAACTACTAGATGAGGGCAATTGTTCCTGATATGGACATAGCAAGGTGTTAACAGTATCCACATTATGTCATACTTTGGTCAAAATTGCAAAATGGTCAAGTTCTTCCCACTTGTGTTGTTGAGGTTTAAGTTTAGTTGTTACTTGTTCAGCTACCAATACTCTTACTAACTAGCCTGTTTCTTCTCCTTTTGTTTCACCAGTCTTGAAATTTTAACCACATCTCTTCTTTGAACTCTTCTTTTAATGGCATATTTAACAGTACTCCTACCATCAAGTAGAAGTTTTGAGCAGAGGAACCCAATGACTTCTTCACCTGGGTATTTGTACTTTTTCTTTAAAGTTTGTGTTGACTTGTACCACAGGAGTTGACACAGACTGAAGAAACACCATCAACTTTTCTTACTTTCACCTCCACGAGGGCATAGCTAGTCTTATTTACGAAACGTCTGTCACCTGTGGACTCAACGGAGGCGAATTCACAATTACAGTGAATTCAAGATGGCAGATTGTCAGATCATCTGTACCTGTTCAGTTTGCCCTGAGGTGACAAGTGTGACAGCAACACTTCGGCCCATCAGTCCAAAGCAGCTCCAGCATCTACGGGTTTAATAGAGAAAGATAGAAAAACTGAACATAACGCAAACGCTGTGCAAGACCCTTAATTGGTTAATTGATCCTCATTCGCCAATCAAATGTCTGAATTATTAATTGAATAGATGACAGTGTTGAGGGGGAGCTCTGTGGAAAAGATTTAGATTGATTGAAGGAGGAGGAGGAGGAGGAGGTTGGATGCTGATGGGTTGTTATGGTGATGTAGGTTCTTGTGGTGCGATAATGGAAGGCTCATCATTGAACGGAGGAAAGTATCGATTGTTTGTTTGACAGCTTTACTGCCTCTAAGTCTCTGGGAGTAAAGGATTATATTACATGTTGCATTCAATTTTATTTTCAGAAATTGTGTTTTTTACAGACTGCTTTGATAAAAAAAATGTATTTCGAAAGTGTTAAACTTTTTCGGTCCTGCTGTTTTTTTGTTTTTGTATAATTCTTTCTTCCACTTCAAGGTTTTGCCTGTAATCTCTTACTAACTAAAGCAGGAAAAATCATGCTGCCTTCATGTATGTTAAAAGATCAATATACAACATATCATAGCTTGATCTCATGCTACCATTAAACATAGATGCATTCACATATATAAAACATGAATACATAGTTCATCTAATTATCACACTTACTGACATTCCCTCCTCACAACCACCCTCTACAAATACACCATATGTAAATACACACACATAGTCTAGATTTTTGTTCCTATAGCTCAGGGTTGGGTAACTTTGGTGAGATACTCGTGGTCTCCCCTGCAGAGTGTCACTGTCAAGGAGATGGGTTTCATCTGTCAACCTGTGTGTTTCTATTAGTTTGATGTGCATCATTGCTCCCAAACATGTTGGCAACTGAAGGTGCAAAATCTCCATAAAGGACCCTCTTGTTATTGCTACTATCTTGTCAAGACAATACATCATTTCCCCTGAGCCTTTCACCTTTCCATCAAAAAACTCTATTTCATTCAATTTTCATTTTTTAAATTTTAAGCAATTTCCTTGACACATAATTAACTCTATACATAGTGTATAGTACAAGGATTTGAGATGCTTAAAGATGTATAACCAGGGTTTTGACTTGGTCTCATTTTCATGAATACCTTTTATGTAAGTAGGTTAAATGTCATGTTTCTTTGATGGTAGAAGTGTAGGGCAAAGGACAACTGCAGATGCAAATTGCAAATTTAGAAATTTAAAATGCCTAGAAGACACAAAACAAATGTTACTGTTGGCTTTATCGCCTTTCTACTAAACAAGAAAAACATTCTGGTGTAACCACAATGACTTTAGAAATAAAAAACCTTTGCCACATTTAACAGGCTGTGTGGGTTTAAGCCTTACCTGGAGCCATGAGAGAGCATATGGCACATGGGCCAAAAGGATCAGCTATGCAAAGTAGCCTACCAAATGCTATCCTGTTACAGTGTGGTGACATAAAGCTAGTTGTTGTAACTGACAGCTGTTGCTCATGAATGCTACACTTGTGCCAGGCTTGATTTTGAAGCCAGGGCAACGTGTGGTAAGTCTTAAATTAAAGATCTAAGGATGAAGTTAACATCATGTAGAGAGTGAGAATTAATCGACGGGTGAACTCTTGCAAGGGCAGTGATGAAAAACCACCGCAATGAGCTCCTGGCACCAATATGAATACAGGAAGAACAGAAAGCCAAAACAAGATTATCACTTAAATTTTAAAAAGATGGGAATGTGTTTTAATACTCCACCAGTCAACAATAAAGGGAGAAAAATCTGCTGTTTTTTTTAGCTGTGGGAGACTGAGTTATGAAGATGCAGTAAACTATTTTGAATATATTCATTTATAAAAACTTTACTGTTTAAACTCTATCATAGATTAGATAAGGTTATAATAACTTCAAAACCTACCAACAAACACACTGTGGGAGAGATTTCAAATTTCTATCAATGCGGAATCAGATCTGCATGAGGATTTCTGCATGTTTGTCTGGAGCACAAAAGCTATATAATGTAACATCATCTTTTGAGATACTGTAAGATGTTGTCTGTTGTCCAATATTAAGGTACTTTAGTTATGATTATGAATTATATATTTATATATTATGTTATTATTTGAGTTATGATTTCATGAAACGAGAGTCATGAGTTTCCGTGGTCTGTAAAGTCATGTCCTAAGAATAATTAAAATGTATTTTCATGCAAATATGTACAAATGTCCTTTGATAACTTACGTACTTACTTTTAAGGTAGCCTATTCCATCTCAGCTACAAAGAATACATTTTCAAATGAATTAGTTCACAAGCAAGTTTCTATTACTTTTAGGTCAAGTTTCTATCACGCACTCAAAGCAGCTATTTGGTCGTATTCCCTTGTGTATCTGGATGAAATGAAGTGCAAGAGCATAATGCACCATATTGATATCTGACATGTCAAAACATAGCAAATTACCATCCCATCTTACAGGCTTGCTAATCCTCTGACCTGACCTCAAGTGCATAACATCCGCACTTGGTGCTCATCATGTCATGTCATTCAACATTCGATAAATGCGTTTAGTTGCCTGCTTCTCTAAGCTTTACGCTACCACTCTGGATTCTCATATCCTGCATTGTTAACAGGTTCAACAAGATCATTTCCAGTAGAAATCTCCAAAAACTGACAAATGGAAATCATATAATCGTCCTCTTCATATAATCGATAGCTTTAGTTGTCTGTTTAAATGCCTAACACTGTTTAGGTTTACATTTACCTGACAAGAACCTCTAGCTGTGTCTTTTCTGTCAGAAACAAAGGTGGTAGTAGCGTGATCATGTATGTCATATATGTAGGTCTGAGTAGATGGATACTCATGTCCTACCAACAGTCAGCAATTGTTTCTCTGCAATCTTTATCTCACATCAAGACTTAAGTTTGTTTGTATCTGTTCAACCAAACTGTAACCATCATCTCTTTATCTTAAACTCTGCCAGACCACAAAACAGTCTCATGGATCATTTTCATAATACAAACACAGACAATACTCAAGGTGGCTTACTTGGAAGGCAATAATGTTCATCATTTAGTTGAAAACACTTAAGTTTTTTTCACTGGATAAAATAAAGTACAAGAAATGTCATGTTGACATGATGTCTGACTGTCTGCATGGATCTGTCCCACAGGTATATGTGGTCAATGAAGACAACCTGGACACAGAGGGACCATCAAAAGTTGCAGGTCCTCTGCAGCACGGGAACCATCCACATCTATCATCTATGAAGAATCCCAGAGGAAGGAACTGTGCTCATTCTCCTTTACTGGAAGTCACAGATGTTTTAATGGTTTTTAGTTTTGGTAGTTTTATGCTGGGGACATTTTGTTTTCCATTTATGAATTTGAATAATTAGCCTTGTTCACAAGCTTCATTGATCAGTTGTGAATCCTATATTATAGTTTTTTGCCTTCTTACTTTTAAAAAATGCAGATATTTGACTATTTGGGGAGCGTGGAAAGAAACTGTAAACACAGAATTGACACAACTGACACCCAGTGTTGTGACGCGTTCAATGAGCGATTGTTCATGAAAGCGTTCATATTTTGGGCGAACGTGAACTGAGCGTTCTGTATTTCTGCCTGATGAACGTTATTCTGAACGCGTTCATTCTGGCGTTTGTGAACGGCGCTCTCTCACAATTTAACTTTGTTCAAGAGAGTGCTAGATTTCCATAGAGCCTGACAGGCGAAAACCCGGCTAAAACACACCGTAAACATGTAGCAGAAAAAACACCCAATCTGGCAACACCAGCCACCACAGAGTCGCACCTCCGCATGCGCAATCAAAATGTGAAGCATGGAGGCAAAAACAAATGAAGGCGACAAGCAGCACTGAGCAGCAGTACCTCAGACTCTGCCTCCACCATTAATACGGCATCTTCGTATGATTACTTAAAACAATTTTGAAATCTGACGCATAGTTTCAGTGTTTGCTGTCTGTGGTTCTATATGGGCTGTGGCAATAATTTTGAAAAATAATAGCTTGCAGCAACATATTGAAAAAAAAGAACTATGAATTAGTTAATTTATGGAACTGTGAACTGAGCTCTGAGCTAGTTCATGTAGAAAGTGAACTTTCCCAACACTGCTGACACCTTGTATTAAGTTTATATAGCATATATGTTAGCAAACAGTTTCACATTTAAATGTCCAGCAGACAGACATCATTAAATGTCCAACAAAAGTCCAAGATTCAATTTTCATTTTGTTCTGTTTTGAGCTGTACCACCTCTTGAGAAACTTATCCGGCTCTTTCGTTGCTAAATTCTCCTCTATGTTGACCAGCTAGTTATTAATTGTTCTGTCTGTCCTTTGTGTTTGGCAGGAATAGTACAATGGGTTTTTAGAGCTTTTTCACTGTATATGACTATTAGCTGTGGACAAAAATAATAGCTGCATGAAAACCAAAACAATAAGCTGCAAGTTGCATTAACGGTCAGAAGAGCTGGGAAGAACTCTCTGTACTCCAATGATGTATTTATTCATATTCCCTGTTGTGTTCAATGAAGTGCACCAGCGTAATGCAAAATATTGATATGTTGACATGTCAAAACACAACAAATTACTATTCTGCTGTCTTGGAGAGAGACTCCCTAAGATTTGATCCATAGATCATCGGCACTCGGCACTCATCAAGCCCTCTCACTCATATAGGAGCATTAATGCTTTTTGTTGATATCAGCATTTCAGAGGCCATTAAGACAAGCAGAGAGCATTGATAGAAAACGTGCATGAACATAAAAGGCACAGAAAGTTACAGACCTGATTAGACAGTGAGTCCTTCATGTTTGCATTAGAAGTTAGAGTCAGCTCATTTTTAAAACCATAATGACACAGGGAAGGTTTTTGGAATACTAGCTATTTGGCAAATAGCTGCATCTTACTGGAAATAGTAAACGTCAACCACCTGCTTGTATCTGCATTAGACTGTGGATGTTAGGCATAAATAAATAAAATACTGTGTGTTGAGTGAAAATTGGTCACCTTACAAGACACTGCAACTCTCAAAAACGAGAGAAAAAGAGATTTAACCCTCCTGTTGTCCTCAGGTCAAGAAAGGACAGGAGGAAGGAAGGAAGGAAGGAAGGAAGGAAGGAAGGAAGGAAATGAGTAAGGAGGGAGGCAGAGAGGGAGGCAGGAAGGAAGGAAGGAAATGAGTAAGGAGGAAAAGAGGAAGGAAGGAAGGAAAGGAGTAAGGAGAGAGGGAGGAAAGGAGGAAGGAAGAAGGGAAGGAGTAAGAAGGTAGGGAGGTAGGAAAAGAGGAAGGAAGTAAGGAGAGAAGTAAGGGAGGAAGGAAAGGAGGAAGGAAGGAAGGAAGGAAGGAAAAGAGGAATGAAGGAAGGAAGCAAGGAAGGATGGAAGGAAATAAGGAAAGAAGTATGGAAGGAGGGGAAGAACAAAGGAAAAATTTAAGAAAGAGGGAGGAAGGAAGGAAAGAAGGAACAGTCAAAAAGAGATGGGGTCAATTTGACCCAGGAGGACTACAGGAGGGTTAATGCAATAAATAATACTAATGAATAAAGTTAAATGTATTTAAAATTTTCAGGCATTTAGATGCTTCTGTATAAAATGACCTTACACACACACACACATATATACAAGTGACCCTCTGATGATGCAACTGATGCCAGAACATACTGTACATGCACATACACACGTGCGTGTAAAAAACACATCATAAACTCACAAAGCAACAAGCAACCACACAGAATCACATAGCAACACACACACGCTGTGGATCACAGGCATGTTTTCAGACAGACAGAGCCGACGGATGAATAAATGATGTGTGTGATCTATAATGAATGCTTCTTGTTCATTACACATTCTCACATTCAACAGGCCATTCCACAGGCCACAACACTGTCCTCACTGTCTGGGTCTGTATGTGGCAGATCCAAGTGTTACTTAGACAAATGTGTCTCATAGGCAAAGATAATCTCATTAGTTAAGTTAAAACAGGTCAACAGGAATTTGGAGGAGGGGGGTGGGGGGCTACAGGGACCTCCCACATTATTTTACCCAATAATATGTATTAACGCTTAGAATCAATACTGGGTAAGATGTGATGGTTAATAAAACACAAAGATGGTGGGTATGTCAACTCTGAAGACAAATGAATAGCTAATTAGTCACCAGTCTATTAAAGCTATTTATTTAGCATATAGGAAGGGGTTCAGGGGCTATGTGTATGTAAATATACCTCGGAGCATCTGGTTGAACCAGCAGTCGATGATGCAGAACACAGAACAGCAGTGACCGCAGGTTTGAATGTGGGTTAGGTCATGTTTGCTCCTCTGTGTTTTTAAAATTTTTGTTTGCTTTCATTTTTTAAGAAGAAAGATTGACTAAATGTCTAACTTTTTACATCATACCTACTTTCGTCTACTTTGAAGCATCTGTCAATTGTATTTTTATGTTTATATTGGTCATACTACATATATCATATAGTTTTGCCATTTCTGTTTGCTTTGTAAATAACTTTGTTTGAAAATTGGTGCAATGTATGAATGTATATATTTTTTAGGAAAAGGAAAGAAGAAGTCCTGAATGTACCTTTTATGTCTTGAAGCAAGTGCAAAACTTCTCTTAAGCAGTTTTTCCTATTTAAGAAGGTTTACATGAGAAGAGTGTTTATTATATACCAATTGAGCATATTTTGAACTGGCAAAGAAACCATTAATAAAATATATATATATATTTGTCCTTTCCATTGTACTGAAAAAACTTCTTTATGGACATATTTTTGCATTGAAAACACATTTAAAAAAGATCCAATATCAGTGAAAGTTTCAAAAATATGCTATTGTAGCCGTTTTTCTTTACTAGCTAACCACAACAGAGGACAGTATGAGTTTATGACAGTACCTGAAATGTGCACACAGTGACAATGAACACTGAAAAAGTTGCTATACAGGCTAGCTATCTGGTAACCCCTAACATAAAAGAGTCTATATTCATGACTTTAAAAAAAGGGAAATCCAAAACCTTTCATAGTGTGATTTACATTTGAATCAGAGGTCCTGATTTAGCCACCTAACAAATTCCAGCGCATTGATTGGCTGAGTGTCGCTCAGACTCACAGAGGAAGCACCTGCTGACCAAAAGAGCAGCAGAGGATTAAACAGTAGCTAGATGAAGCTCAAGGATCAGAGGGGGCATTAGAGGAAAAAAGACAGAGGACTGCTGGGAGGGTTACAGCACGCCCTGAGGGGAGGAGAGGGGAGGAGAGGGGGTTGATGGTGACTTTGTGTTGTTTTATAGGTACTGTCATATAACTCCTCTTTCCTCCTCCTCCTCCTCTTCATCAGGTGCTCCAGTTCTTCCTCCAGGCACAACACATGATGTGCAACATAGAAGGAGTGTGTATGTGCGTGTGCGTGTGTGTGTGTGTGTGTGTGTGTGTGTGGCTGTTGCAGTGTCCAATCTCTTTGTATAGATTATTCAAGGGGTTTAATCGTTTTATAATAGTATTCTGTCAGGATGGTAACTATACATATATAAAGACCAATGCACATCAAGATAGAAGTGAAATACCAAAATTTAAATTTAAATGTATAAAATGTAAATAATATTAAATATTTGAATAATGGACAATAAAAGAGAAGTTAATGGTAGGAAAACAATTTAAATATCAAAATAGAATATGAATAATAAAACACAGGTAAAAATAAATAGATACAATAAAACAGTAAAATGTTAATAATAATACTTTTTTAAAGTATTATGTTAAATTCTCAATATCAAACTTTGATCCACCAAAGAAAAACAACTTAACAACCTACTGTGCCTTTTACAGTGTGTGTGTGTGTGTGTGTCTAAGTCCACCAATAATACATGTCATGTGATTTTGTTTCTGTTGTGTTTTATTTAGTAATTACAGTATGATTCATGTAAATATGTTATTCATCCTGGCAATAACATGCTTTTATTATTTTAACTTGTACTTTTAATATTCATTTTCATTGCCCCATATTTCTGTCAGCAAAGCCCTGTCAGATCAGCTGGAGTATAGGAAATAAGAAAGGCAGTCAGGATTTAATTGGGGGTCATCTGGAAAACAAGGTCCCCATTTTTCAAGGACCATACCCACCTTTGACCTCTGCAGCCGGGTCCCCGCTGGGACTGATGGGATCCGAACAATAGGACCTTCAGGCCAGCGTGCTGCTCTACAAGTGTTATGGCGCTGGGGGTCGACCATGTTACCATACGTTCATGTCTGGATCTCTCAGAGCTGGCTTCACTGCACCCACACACACACACACACACACACACACACACACACACACACACACACACACACAAGGAAATAGTTACTATCAGAAGCTCTTAATTAGTTCTTGTATAATCGGAGGAATAATTGGATTTTCTAAAGGTTATTGATTCAGCTTTCACTCATCATCTGTTCAAATGAACCCCAGCAGAAAGATTCAGGACTTCAGATGACAATGAACATGGCAGTGATATGAAACCAAACTTGTCTTTCTCATTGTTTTAAAAGAATAAGTAAGTAAGTAAGTAAGTAAGTAAGTAAGTAAAAGAGTAAGTTCTATCTCAAAAATTCAATCTTAAACTTGATACTGTAATGTTCCAACTGTAAAGCATCAAATGGTGCTCCGAATGTAGACAGGAGGACCAATCAGATTCCATCTCTATACCATGTGACCTCTGCACTGTGGCTGTGGTTAAAGGAGCTGAAAAGATCACGAAATGTTGGCCAATCTTAATATTTGTGACCTCTTAATCATGTATTTATCAAGACCATTATGCATGACACTGAGACGAACACCAACTGGATTAAAGTCCGTATTTTAACAGATTTGTACCTTTATCGTCCATGCTAGTCAGCCATCTTGATGAGTTTAAATACACAGATAGCACAGTTGTCATTTACTGTTATTGTTAGTGACTTCAGCTACTCTGGCTACTTTAATAATAAGCTATGAAAGCCATATTTGGAAGTGATATTCTGGAAAAAACCGGCAAAGTTCACATGAGATGACCTTTAATGTTACTGGTAACTCAAATCCAACAGTTTTTTCCGTTAACCCCTCATCTCCCATCTGCAACTTCCTGTCAAATCACTTCATCTCTTTGAATTCAAACAACAGCAGATTTACCTTTTTTCTTCTAGGTGTGGGTGGATTGTTAAAAAAAATCCTTTCTTCCTTTTGTTTCTCATTGTTTACAAGACAAGAAGGATCACGGCAGCTCAAACCGACACACTCCTCTGGTATCTCCTCAACTTTGTCTGGCGCGTGGCGCTTTTGTGTTGAGGTTGGACTTTTGGGCGTGTGTGTGTCACTTGAGGTGAGTGTATCAGATGACCTGGCAGTGTTGAATCGGCGGGAGATTTAAAAAGGTGAAAGCTTATACTGTATGGTGTGTTTGTGTAGGAGTGTGTGTCTGTTAAATGTGTGTATCCATCTCAGCATGTACTGTACATGTTGCTGTGTGGATTACAACAATACAGCAATATATACATACTTTTTTTCAACATGTTATCTTCTAGGATGTGGCATTTCTTTATGGAAATGGCTTTGTGCTTGGGCGGCATTTTCGAAACAGTAAAGGGTATCCCCAAGCTGTTTCCACAGAGTAAGAGGTTTACTATTGTCTAAATAACAATAAATACATAATGTATGCTGTAACATTATGATTTCACTTAATTGGCAATAAGGTGCATAACTAGGCATACCATGAAAACCAACTCCAGTGTGTATTGATGTAAATAACATGTAAGAACACTTGTATTATGCTGCTGTGTGTTTTGGGGTCCTCTTTGGTACTGGCAACATATCCCAAAAAGAAAAAAGTAAAAAGATAGAGATAAGAGTTTATAGATTTCAATGAAGTTCAAGGAAAGTTAAGCCAATTAAGAGATTTAAAAAAAAACAGATTTAACAGGTTTTTCTTTTGAACTTTACAAAAAATGTTTGTATCTGACACAACAATTTTAAATGATTGGACAACTCCTTCTATCATGTTCCATTTTCCAGCAAAGTACTTAATACTGTACCTGTAATGTATGTATGTAATGTTTTAACTCAAGAGGAAATCAATAATTGCTGCCACAATATAAATGTACCTCTTTACTTTGTGTGTGTGTGTGTGTGTGTGTGTGTGTGTGTACCTGGACTTCCTATTGTGTCCTGAGTGGCTGTCGTTTGGCCTGAGGCCTGGCAGATAATGTGGAGTGGATCTATAGCAGCAGCAGCAACATCTGTCTCTGTTCTACCGCTTTGAGACAAACCCTCCGACTGCTGCTATTATCACTATTGACCTGACGCTCTCTGCCTGGTGTCTGTTGCTGTCTGTAAAACAGCTGACTGAAGCCTCACTGGTGTTATTCCTGTGGGGTAAATGGCAAACAGTGTGTGATGCTCAATGATTAACTTTTATGTGGCTCTTTATAAACAGGGAGGCCTGTTTAAGTTTGAGTCATGTTGACTGCAGACAAAGCAAATGATTTATTTATCAGAAACTCAGAAATTATGACAATCCATTTGTTATTATCTGTTATTTGTGCAACATAAACAACTTAATTGACACAAATTTAACAGATAAATTGTAAGTAATGTACACAATCTTTTTACTTCACTTTTAATATGAGGACTAGTTTGATTCATCAGACAATATTCCAAAATAAAGATACAGAATAAAGCTTTACTCAACACCAGAGTAACTTGTACATACTGAACATATTTTAGCATAAATGTTTGTTTTTTCTTTGGAAACTGCCTGTGCCCAAAGGAATTTTAACCTAAAAAGAAATTGGTGTTGTGCAAAGTTTCAGTATGTTTGTTTATATTTTTAAGCTAAAGTCATATCTGTACAACTTTGAGTTTTTATAAAAAATGTTGATATTTATGGCAAAAATTGGTGCCCTCTTTATGTTACTTTCTGACCAATTAAGAACAGCAAACTGACCAGATATGTAATGAGACACATTTCAACATATACTGTAGTCCATGAAAATCTTGTTTTTTCTCACAGTATTGTTGGCTTTAGGTTTTGGTCCAGACTCTTTTACATGTTATATTCATCACAAGATGACGAGATGCAAAGTATGCGTCTTTTTCCTTTTTCCTCTGAAGTCAGGTTCTGGTTCACTTTTCCGTTGCTCAAGTAACTATGATGCAACATGTCATGGCTTTTGCTCTTATATCAGCCATTTCTTATTGTTATTGTTACTGTTATTGTTATTGTTATTCTTTTATTTCACCTTCCACAATAAAAGCACATAAATAAATCTGTCCATCTGTTTAAGTACCAGTCAGTCACACACTGTATGGTAAATACTGTACCTCAAACTTACTTTTATTACCAATGAGCATCAATCTTTCCTTAGCTGTTGTATGAACACTTCATTTCTCTAAAAATCTGTTTTACAGAATCTTCACAAATTTGGATTTACCCAGTTGGTTTAGAAAGTGGTTGTTTTTAAAATTCTATTTTACTTTCTCTGTAATGTTAAACACAAATGCAGCATTTCTCTTGATATTGGGATCAAAGCTTATTAAAACACACTATCCAGGGTCCTGTGTCATTTTGCATCTTCAGCCCACAGTTAAAGAAACTATGCTTTAGACATCCCACATGATGATAAATCACTGGCTTCATCTGCAAGGCTTGGCCATGATGGATCATTTGAATCAGTGCAGTGTTACTAATTATCAGTTTAATGGCTGCCCCCTCTGAATGTCAGCACCTATAATCACACATGCTGCTTTTGAGGGGAATGCCAATAAGGAAGCCACATGCTAAAATGTTGGGTCCATATTGCATGCGACCACTATTGACTGACCGATAGAGAAATGTCTGCAGTGATTGTAAACTAAAGGCTCTGAAATGCCTTCCAGATGGGATGACTAATGGGATCGTAGCTGAGTTTTAATTTACACTTCAACTTAACAATCTATACAGCAACTACTATCATTTTCATTTTTATTAACTTAGATTCGATTGATGTAATTTATTTCTGTTGATACAGGGACTTGATTATATTCCCAGACCATATATCTAATTCTCAAAATAGGTTTACATAAAGTTTACAATTAAAATAAGCATGTCAAACTATCTTACTAGCTTAACCCCACAAAATAATACCTTTTCTTAATTACTCATCTATTAGTAATATTTTCACAGGAAAAAGACTAAGACTAATATTACTGCACTTTGCCTTTGCACTACCTACTGTATATATCTGTTTAAGGTAATACAAAGTCAGCATTTTTGGATTCATAGGTCATGATTAGATGAACATGTCATGAACATTACTTAAAAAGAATAAATATTTAATTTGTGCATTTGCCGTTGTAGAGCAGTACAGTGATGGACAGTTTACAACAGGATTGTGCAAGTGGTGTTAATACCACATCTCAAAGTTCACCAAAGTTGAGCTTTATGTGACGGCGCCACTCTTTTTAATTCACCTCCATACATTAACAAATTGAAAAACATATATATTTTAGTCTTTTTTTGGTCCAATGTTCCAAATGTTGGTTTGAGTCCTTAA
This sequence comes from Scomber japonicus, assembly GCF_027409825.1. NCBI lineage: Eukaryota > Metazoa > Chordata > Actinopteri > Scombriformes > Scombridae > Scomber > Scomber japonicus. Next base: position 8,103,265 of record NC_070590.1, on the reverse strand, counting down.
GGCAAAGGCTGCATAGTGATAGCAGTGTGTTAACAGAGAGCAGCAGCCCTTCAGGATGCATTCAAGCACAGTATTGCACAGTTTTTGGCACAATCATTGTAATTGTTGGAGGAAAATAGACTTGAAGCATAACAATACATGTATGAAGCACACGTGGAATGCATGCTATTATGTGATCTGTGGAGACAGTTACATTTAATTAAGCACTTATCTTTTCTGTCAGTTGAACCTGAGACTGACAGCCAAAAAAAGCAGTTTGTGTAGACAAGATATGAGTCAGTCAAACAACATGACAAATTTGCACTCTAAACTTCGCCAAAGTTGATCCAAGCAGCTTTTACTTTGTTACCATAAGCAAATCCACTGTTTGCTGCAGTTTTATTCAAATAAATTGATTAATTTTGACTTTAATTTTCATAAAGTGCTGGTGTGACTAAACCCTCTCTTTGTCTCTCTTTGTCTGTAGTCACTGTGGGAGTCTCTCTCCCCTCCGTCCCCTGTGGTACCTTGTCATCAGGTTGTCACGAGCGGCCCTGCACAACACAACACAGCGTCATCCCATCGATCAATAAATGGAGACGGGACGAATGAGGTCAGTGAGAGGGAGAAGATGGATGGAGAGCGATCGCCTCTCGTTTGTTCTCCTGTTCACTCTCTGGTCTGCATTACCTGGATCACAGAGCACACACTCCCTGTGGGCACACACACACGCGTAGGGACATAACCATAGACAGGAAGAGATACACACACACACACACACATCCATGCACTGACACAGACACACATTTACATACACACTGGTACAGCAGGGCAAACAATCAATTTACACCACTTAGTTTGTCATTTGGAGTTCATCATTTGGTTTTTATCTTCACTCTGTATTGATTTCACACACAGAGCAAAACAGAGAGAGATTTTTAAAAAGAAAAAAAAAAACTCTTTCCATAGAGACTCAGAGGGGTTTTAGTGAAAGAAAGCAACATAGTACATTCACGCAAATGCTGTACTTAAGTGTAAATTTTAGGTGCTTCTGCTACCACTATTCAGATGTAAATGTAACTTTTTAATGCATTACATTTAGAGAGCAATTACCAGTTACATTGCAGATTAAGATTTTTTTATTCAAAATATGATTTTTGTTTAATAAAATATGATGCGTTCAGCCCATCCTCACAAGAAAAATGATAGCATAGGTCTAATATTCAGGCCTATAGTTATGTTTGCGCGACAGACACCATCTAGTGGCTGTAGTAATTATTACTGGAGGCGATTTGGATAGCCAGATAGCTAGCCAGCTAGCTAGTTAGTTAGTTAGTTAGTTAGTTAGATATATAAAAGTTGCACCTCAGCTCTTGTTTCAGCTGCTCTTTGCTTCCCATTTCCCACCACAAGTGCCATGTTTTGACCGCAAGTCGAGACATTTTCTTTAGAAACCATAACATGGTGTTTCCTGTTGCTATGACGATGAATGTTACCTAACTTTAAGGAAGTAACCATGTTTAAAGTCATCATTTTAAACCAAAACTTGATCTTCTTCTGACCCTAACAAAGTGTTTTTTGTGCCTAAACCCACCCAGACCTTAACCAGCGCATTGTCACATTATAAAAAATGTTTATTTTTAACAGTGGCAAAGTGGCATATTGAGCTCCTATAGCTCGTTCTGGAGTGCAGGTACAATCGACCTATGGGGTCATTTCATTATAAGAATGTGTTGGATGCAATTATATCACGATGACAATATCATAAATACATACACACTTGCCTGTAATTACTTTTTTTATCAATCATTCAATCAATCAATCAATCAATCAATCAATCTTTATTTTTATAGCGCCAAATCACAACAAAGTTATCTCAAGGCACCTTACACGTAGAGCAGGTTCTAAACCAAACTCTTCAGGTTTTCATTTTAAAGAGACCCAACATTCCCACATGAGCAAGCACTTGGCGACAATGACAAGAAAAAACTTACAATGTTTAGGATTAGGGTTTGTTTTGCCAAAAGATTTCAAGGATATTTAAGAAAATAAAAGGCACAGTTGGTATTATAAATGTTTAATTATATATTCTTCTACATTAAAAAGGTTTCTCAATGTATTTCCAGTCTGTCTTTTTTTAATTTATTATTATATAAAAGCTTAAAGTTTGGAGCTTTACACTACATTATGAATTGTACAGAGCTTTACACTAATCCATTAAAGTCTTGGATATCTGCAAATTTCTAACTGGTGAGCACAAACAAACATAACACTTTTATCAGAGGAATTAATATCTAGTAAAATGCGGTCCAAGGTCCTGAGACAGTTAATAGATAAAATACTTCTCCTTTATGTTTTGAAACAGGGAGCTGGGAGGACAGCAGGTGGTTGGTGATGGTCCTGCAACTGTTACCTGATAAACAAGTTGTTTTGTATAAAGCCTTCTCCTGCAACCCTTTGTCTCACTGTACTGTCATTCATGCCAACAGCAGTTGAATGATGAATCGGGTCCAAGCCCTGCGGCCATGATTAGGAGGGGTAATTGGGATGGTAGTTGTTGCTGTAGGCTCAGTATATAGCCAAGGAAAGGTTACTGTGACCAAGAACCAATATGTACAAAGGACTGAGCATAAAATCATGAAAGCCTTCAGTGATTACCAACTTATTCTTAAATTGAGGTCTACTTGAGATCCAAATGTATAGCCCAATCTTTTTTTTAATAGTTTGTAGACGTAAAGTAGGGTTTCCATCCACACAATTTTTACCCAAATCTCAAGAATATCAGCAAATGCAATTACATTTGGATTTTCAATTAATATGCATTTCCATTCACTGGGTATCGGTACTCTATACCTTTAAGGTATCGACCAAAATAAATCGATATTAACAAGAATCAAAACGTCGCCTGTCAAACGATACCTGCAATCCATCCTTTTTGCACTCAGAGCTATAAAATCTGATTATTTTTATGGACTTGCTCACAGCCAATCAATGCAAGCGTTCTTTGATTTAATGCAACATTTGATTGGACCACTGCCACAGCAGCTACAACCCGTCTGTGGTGGTGAAGTCACGAAGAATTTGAGTTAGTTTGAGTTTGAGTTCAGCAGCCAAGATGCCACCTAAACGCTCTAATGTGTGGCTACACTACAGGCCTGTTATACCGGATAAAAGCAAGGATACAAAATGTGTATGTAAATGGGTATCGAATGAACTACTACTTGAGAAATACCAACTCTCTGCCTGGAGTTCCCCAACAGAGACAGATCATTTTCACTGTCTAGATTTGCTGAAAACCAAACAGGCAGAAGGCCTAATCTCTAGGTGATGCACTACTGCAGTCATGCGTGACACACAGGTTCACACGAGCCTTGTAGCTGCTCTAACCTGTTAATATTGGCGCTGAAATGAAAAGCAAGAAAAAAGAAAAAAAAAAGAATTTAAATGGAAATTGGTTTCAGTGAAGTTTTATGGTGAAACTGTAAACAAGAACTGATGGTTAGATATTGCACGACATGAAACTGCTGTACATTACCCAAATGTGGTGAATCATTATGAGCTTAATGAGTCATTATGTGTTTTAGATGTGTTTTCTGTTATTGTTATGTCTACTGTCTCTGGCAGTGAGAAGGATGGAGTGCAGCACAAAGGTCACCTGGCCTCACCTCACCTGAACCCAGAAAGAGGAACTCACTTAAAAATTCCTTCACTGGAACAGCAGCTCAGCTTGCAGATTGATGATTGGGGTGACACATGCAAATTTTTTTTTTAACTCGTGCTTTTAGTTTGTTTTACACAAAATATTACAAAATACAGAAAATAAATTAAAAATAAAAAGTTACAGTCAGTTACTGCGCAGCTCATAGTTGCATTTTATGCCAAAAACAGGCTTTATGATTTTCTTTTATGCATTCTGTATGTATATATATGCATATCTATATATGTAGGCTATATCTATATGTTATTCTTGTTTACTGGTCACACCGCACTGCAGTTCATCCAGTAATTTTCCTCTTTTTACCTTCCATTACAACTTCACCTGTAGAAGCGTGTTAAGAAAACACACCAAAATACACGTTTGGTACCGACAGCCTCTGTGTTGTCTTAGACCTAAACTTCATCAGTTTAATTTAATCTGTCTCAAAATCAGCTTAAGAACATCTCAAAAATCAATGATTTCATAATAAAACAAGATTTAGGGAAATTGGTGCGTATCTTTGTCTCAAGCAGGCTAGGCTACTGTAATGGACAGAATACTGCTGCAAGATTGACAAAGATTAAAATAAAGTTGTCACATCAAGTTGCCAATGTGTCAAAGAATTTACTTTAAAGTATTACTGCTGGTCCATAAATCTCAGAATGGCTCTCAAGGTATTTCATACATTGTATTTTTCATTTTCATACAATATGATTCCCCACAGACGCACCACGTTTGGGAGGAATGTGTTGTCTGTTGTGGGGGGGGACATCTGGAATAGTCTTCCCTCCACAATAAGGGAATGCCCCACATACTATTCTTTTAAAGGACAACTAAAACAATGGCTGAAATCGAATCAAAAATGCAACCACTAACTGGACTTAACACTGACTGAACTCTTTTTTTTTTTTTTTACATTGCTGTATCCTGTCTGGATCTGACATCCTCTTGATTGTGTATTGTATTGTACTGTGTGTGTTTTATTTCTATCTTATCTATTCATTTGCTATCTCTTCGACTTGTATTCTTTTTTATATTTATTTCACTCATTAGGGACTACGGATGCAAATTAGCAACTTTGCTATAATCCGGCATATTTACAGAGATGTCTAACATTTATGTTCATTAATATGCACTGTCCCTATCCAAAAATAAACTATTACTATTATTATTATTATTATAAAAACTTCCAAAGCTCTCTGGTCAGCTGGTTTACTGTTCTATTCATATTACTTACATCTTTTAGTCTCATTTGTATTTATTTGTTGTTAGTCATTTTCCTATTCTTTTTGCATTATGTAAAGTAATGACTTGTGTATCAAATATACCAGGTATAAATCAGAAGTGTAACCATCTGGCTGTAGCCACTGGGTCAGTTTGTCAAAACCACACTGTATGAAGCACTCTAACAACGGCCCATTCAGATTCTTTTTAGATTAATTGCCTGATTGTTTGAATAACTTTAGATGACAACAGCTCTTCTGCAGTACAGATATTCCAAATGAATGCCCAACACACTATTCAATGATGGAGTTCATATTTCCAGGTATCGCATCCACCTCAGTACAAATACTGAAGATTTTATCGAAACATGGCAGTTGGTATGTAAATGTAAAACTGCATTACAGATAACACTCTTTAGGTTGCTTCAGGGGAACGTTATCTGTGTCATTGTGTTTATATTATGAACTAGTTTTAATTTACTGTTTTTATGAACACCAGTAAGAATAACCGTTATGTTAAGTTCGGATCAGAAATTTGGTTTGCAGCAGTGCAAAAAGAGACATAAGTAGATACAGACAGGTGCAAAGGCAGATAAATAGGAAGTGAACATTTTAAATATGCTGCTGAACAATGTCATGGTCAATATTTGTTATCTGAGGGCTATTGTTTAGCAGTGAGCATCGTCAGGCACATCAAAATAGTTTCATGAAACAGTAGAAAAAGTTTATTTATCAGTTATTTAGTTTCCTTGTTTGTACATAGGTTGTGCTTTTTGCAGCTCACACTTCTTCCATGGTATGTAATCCAAAAGGAGACAGGAGAAGTTAACAACATTGAAAGTGCCTACAATGGGCATATGAGTGTCAGAACTGAACTATGGAGCAATGGAGGAATGGGGAATGTTTTCTTTTAGATCACGTGGACTGCCAGGTGCTTGTTCATCATTCACCTCAGGAAGAAATGGCACAGCGATGCAATATAGGGAGAAGGTAAACCAACAGAGGCAGTGTTATGATCTGAGCAACGTTCTGCTGAGAAACCTTGGTTCCTGGCATTCATGTGGATGTTACTCTGACATGTACCACCTACTCCAAATATTGCTGCAGACCAAGTATACCCCTCCATGGCAATGGTATTCCCTGATGGCAGTGACTGCTTTCAGTAGGATAATGCACCCTCCCACACTGCAAAAATTGTTCAGGAACGGTTTGAGAAACATGACAAAGAGCTCAAGGTGGCCTCCAAAATTCCCATATCTCAATCTGATCGAGCATCTGTGGAATGTGCTGGAAAAAGAAGTACGATCCATGAAGGCCTCACTTCACAACTTACAGGGCTTAAAAGATCTGCTGCTGATGCTTGTGCCAAATACCAGAAACAATTTCGTAGGGCTTGACCTCAGAGCTGTTTTAGTGGCACCAGGGGGGCTTATACAATGTTAGGCAGATTAAAATGTAACTGTTGAAAAAGACCTTCCTTTTTTAATGTGTTATTTTTTTAAAAAAAGTTCAGAATGAAGAAAAGCAACTGACTCTACCAGACTCATTAGCCCATGTATGTACAAATTATGAACCACTTTCACAGCCAAATGTATATGTATTATGAGCATGAGGGATATGTTACATGTTACATGTTACATGTGCAATTTCTGTCAAAGTTAATACCTTCTCAGCTGTCTGGGTTTGTGTTTAGTTGCAGTTCTGTGCAATAAAATAGTTAATTAATAGTGCTTATATTGTATTTTAGACTATAAAATACTTTCTACACTGTACATTATAGACTGATGCTCTGTTTGTTTAACATATTGCATCGGCAATGTGTTTCTCTTTTTGCCTTTGTGATGCAGAGCATTGAAAAATAAATAGTTTTTTCAGTTTGTCTATCCTTGTTTTTTCTTCTAACTTTTTACAGTTTGTCCGTTTTTCTAACGGAACAATGGTCCAACGACTTTTGTATTGGCCCACCCAAAATACAATTTCTGCGTAAGCAGCTGGGAAGTTCTGTGTTTTTTTAAAACCACCTGTATTTGCATCTGCAAATAACAATCAGAGAAAGAAACTGGCACGGGAAGGCATAAAATATAATAATGCGTCGATATAATAAAGAGACAAAAAAACATCAATCAAACAATCAAACCCAAAAGGTCAAACACAGATCCAACATGTCAAAATGTTTAAATACAGCAGAAAATCCCAGGTCAGATCTGCGTAAGTCAAGGAGAACAAATGCATTGGCCTGTCAATACGCCTGAATAGCCATTTCAATTTTCACTTCAATTAGATGTGCATCATTAATCAATCCTCAATTATATTTACCAGATAATTATATCATTCTTCTTCTGTGATCAAAGAAGGAATACATTCAGTATCTCCTTTCTTTCTCTGCTTTCCATTCCCCTACTTTGCAGCTGATGGACAGCATTTACACAAGCCATCATATCACTACAATTTTTGCCCTGCTCTGTCTGTGTGTGAGAGTGTTTGTAGTGCGTAACAGTACGATACATCATTCATGTCATCATCTTTCTTTTATGCCAGAGGGGAGTGTGTGCACTTCACCAGTGCCTGCTCATATTTGTTTGTACATATGTGTACAGTGAGTGCAGGTTCAAGGGGGGAACTCGTCTCATCGCCCGGACAGTCTGACACCAGAGAATCCCAGCAGACCACCGCTCCCTTAATCTCCTGTGACTGACACCTATTATGATTACGACAACTCCTGACCTGCGACAACTGACGGCTGAAACTCTGACTGCACTTCAGTTGTCTGAAACTGCTGCAGCGAGTTGCCCCGAGGCGCCAGGCAAGATGATGGGCTCAGTGGAGGATGGAAATGAGGGGGGACAGCCAAGTCCCCTGGCTCCTCTTCCTCGTCCGTGCTCTCATCCCATGTCCCAACCTCTGACCTTTCAAGGCCTGATCTCCCTTGGATCAGTATGCTGCATACACTGGGTCAGTCAAAGGAGTATACGTTTAATATTTAATGTTTTTTTTTTCCTTTTCACTATGTGTAATCCACCCATACTTCTACCTGTTCTATTGCCCCAAAGCAATGAGTGACAGACATATAGCACTGTATGAAATATAAAAATGTACCAATGAACCCCCCCCCCCCCCCCCCCCCAATCCCCACACATGTAGGCTACACACAGATTCATACTGATTGACTGCTTGACATTGTGGGCAGCTTGTTGTCGATCTGCCCCCTCAGACTATGAAATAGTGATGCTATGATCCCCCTTCGCTTCTCAACATCTTTCTGTCCAGTCCATAATCTCTCCTCGTCAGCAGAAGTCCCTCAGACTTTTTCTCCTCCACTCCTATTTCAAGCTTCTCTTGCTTGTCCTCTTCTTGTTTATCTTCTGTCCACAGGTTTGACAATCAATCAATGGACAAGCTAAAAGAAATAAAGCTTCAAATCTTACTTGTCTTATTAAGTTGTTTGTTGTAAGGTTAACTTTTGTTAGTGCAGTTAAAATATTATTATGATTACATGGAGTTTCATATACCTTGTTAATGGATACAGAAATAGGTAGTTAAACTGTTGGAAGTGTTCGAGGTCTATTACTCCTGCCTGACAATCTGAGATCAGCATTTTCATGGCTAAAGAGTGAGGATAATACTTATTCTCATGACCACTTCTTAATTAAAGAGTGTGGGCAGGAGAAGATGCATAGTGCTGCCTCAAACATTTGAGATGGCTTTAAATGGTAAAATTATATTTTCACATTAAGTTTTATTAACTAGCCTTTTGAATATAGCCTAGTTTACATACAAAAGTTGCTGTTCTGTATGTTTTATTCATATTTATCTCTTGCCTGCCACACACAACCCCACCTCACAACCAGCACTAGAGGCAGATGCACTGAGTTATGTAGAAGTTATGTGTAGTTGATACAACATGTGATTCGTGATGCGTTAACCACAGTATGAAGCAAAGAGCAAATATTCTTCATCAATTTAACTTTTTTAAAGAGAGACAGCACATTTCATATGTTAAAACGCAATGACAATAAAGGCAGTCTATTTTAATAACTTAAAACTTAAGAATTTCCCGATTTAAAATGACTGTAGCATCAGCACTTTTAACAATAATCCAAATGATTATCATTAACGTTAGCTTGTTGTCCTTTGCTATTATTAGCAGCTAAATAATTATTGTGTCAAAACAAGTTTGCACCCCCAAAATATCTCCTAGAGTCAGGAGCTAAATAGTTTCAGGAAAAGCAGCTACATGTGTGTGAGCCTTGTTTACTTAATCAACTGTCCTGGCTAGCAATGACTAGCTAACGTTACCTCTTAGCTTGAAGCCTTTTCACTAACATTTTCTTGTTGTTCAGGCAGGTAGTCTATCCAATTAACTCATTTGGACAGACTTGCAGACAGACAAGTAGTATAGAGAGACAATTTCAACAGTTAATAACAAAAAAAAAGTTTTAAATACAGTACCTACTAACCTTTGCCAGGCACTATTTTCCTACTTTGCACAGTGATCCTACTTTGGAAAGCGTCTGCGAATGATCCGGCTGGTAAGTAAAAGGAAAGATTTTAATACATTCTTGAAGGGTTGGTGAAATAAATAATTAGCTTACTTTCCATTTCTCCGCTCTCATAAAAGCATATTGGGAGGGAGATCAGCTCTTACCCAGAGGCTTGCTGAGGTACACGACATTAGCTCGTTACTTCACACAAACATGTACACAAGAATTGCAGGGTCTTCGTGTTCATGTTTGTGTGTGTGGAGAAGTTTGAGGTTGAAGCTAAGACTCCAGCATTCAGATCAAGGCTCTGCTGAAGGAATTGAAATAGGAACTGGTTAGTAATTAAATAAAAAATAAAAACATGAATATAAACAGTAAAAAAAAACTCATGTTACTGTGCTTGTATATGTTTGTACGCCTTTGCAAGCTTCTGGACATCGTCTGTGTGTATTCATTGCATATATGTGTGTGGGTCTCAGAGGTGTAGTAAAGGCGGGGGAGTGGTGGTGTGGGGGAAGTAAAGGCAGGCTAATGGGTATTATACTAATGGGCATCAGCAGTACGACTATTTAGGCAATTAGGCAACAGGAAAGACAGAGAGTGAGGATTGGTGGTGATGGACCTGGATTGACTGTTACCACTCAGACCCTTGAACTAATGAACACAGCAGATACAGACCATCATGTACACTGGACGCTAGAGTGAAAACATTTTAGGAGATTCCACCAACCTTTCCTGTGGGCACAAATAGAAAAGGCAGGGAAAGGAGTTTTGTGCTATGAGTGACGGTACATATGACGTTAAATGAGACTTTACACGATATTAGTTGATCAAATGTGTTACATTTTCTGTCTGATTTATGGTTTCTGAGGGGGCATTGTTAAAGCTTTGAGTTTGCTCTGTCATCACGTGGTTTTGACATTATGGTTGTCAGCATTGTGGGTTGTTTTTTTTTTAACTGTTGGCTTGCAATTTGAAATGGGAAACTCACCCAATCTCCTCCATACGCAGACTTTATCAATATACAATAACATCATCTGGTTATCTTCTTTGCTTTCATCATACTTTCTACAGCCACTGGAGGGTTTCTTTCACTTGGACACAAATAAATGACCGTTTTCTTGGGAGGACACTCTTGATTTTAAAAGCCAGAATTGTTCATTTGAGTGAAGCCAGTTTGGAGATGATGTTATTTGAGCAAGCAGCAACCACCGTGTCTGAGTTTGATAGGGAGAGAAACAACTGCAATAATTAGATCTGTGACATTTTGGTTAAGTAAGGGGTCATCTAACCTAATTATGTTTTCAAATTAACAATATACTGTATGTGAGATTTAAGGGTTATTTCTATCAATAACTACAGCAATTGCTGAATAATGTGTTCTTTATGTGGTTAATATAATGCATTCTTTATGTTCTTTTGAAAACATAGGAGGTGCTAATCTGAGTCCAGCATTCAGACCACATGATGTAAGAGTCTGTAGTAGCACAGCGCTGGGTGAGTTTGGTTAACAGGAGAGGTTTTGACACTCGCACTAACTTTCATTACAGGCACTGAAATGCTGGATGCAATTTTAATGAAGCCTTTTCATAAACCTTTATACTAATGAACCACAGAGTCAGTTAGAGCAGTTTATTCACACTGCAGGGAGGAAACACTGAGGACGAGTTTGGATACAGATTCTGTGCAGTCACAGCAGATCTGGATTATTCTATTATTCTGCAGCGGCCGGTCTACTTACAGCTCTGTAGGTGGAATCAGATTGGATCATTTTCAAGCTTCAGAGCAACAGGATTTCCTCCAAGACAAAGTGTGTGTACTTAATAGTAAGATCAGATATTACAGACAGCATGTGATAGTCTATAGTCTTTAACCAAATAAACTAGTATACCACCTTTGTCCCAATTCTAAACTATATTTCTAATTTGAAGCAAAAACTAAAAAATTGACTCGAAAGAGTCAGCTGAAATTTGAGCATGCACTGCAGGGTGGTACAATAGTGTCCATCAACAGCACAGGTGTCATGAATTACCCTAACAATGGCTCCATCCCATTCAAATATCCCAGTAAGTCATGATAGTGTGACAATGAACCAGCTCGCACAATACCAGCACCATGAAACTGAGACAGGAATTTTATTTATTGATTCTTACACCTTAGCTTTTCCTACAGTGAAATATAAACATGACCTGTGAAATTTGAAATTCACTGCAGATGGTGACACAGCTCAAGAAAGATGTTGGAAATTAATTTTACATATTTGATTGTAGAATAGAATAGAATATCCTTTATTGTCATTGTACAACAGGTGTCACAATGAGATTGGTTCAGGATCTCTTACCGTGGTGCAATAAAAAGTCAAAATAAATTATTAAATCTTTGGGGACAGTGTTTTGTTTTATTTTTTGTGAAGTAGTTCTTCAACAGCTGTTTGCAAAAGTCTTGTATAATCGTGCATAGATTTCTTGTAAACTAACTGCAAAAAACACCATACTATAAAAATGTGTATAATACATACTGTATGATTACAATTACATTCAGATGTGGGGCCTTAAAAAACTGAAACGAGACTGAGGTGTTTCTATCACCAGAAACACAAGCAGAAATATTATCACTTATTGAATCAGTTGTCAAGATGCACATTTTGCATCTCATTTGTTGTCACTGTCAGAGTTTTGCTTTTGTGAAGTTATGAGTCTGTATGCAACAGTGTCATTGAAGGACTGTGTCAGAGCTGTCCGATGTCAGTTTACATGACATGGGAAACGGAAACTTTAGTGTGTAAACTAGATCTTCAGTTGGCTTTACTTTTAACAAACAGAGTTGACACAAAAAACTGAAACTGATCAAAATTAGATCTAACACATAGGGCAAAGGAAGTGTGTGTGTGTGCTTTTATGTGTCATTGTCCATTTGTGGACAAAATGTTGGTCCCCACTAGGTAAATCATTCAGTTTTAAAGTTTAGAGTTAACCTGTTGCTTGTGTACTTCTGAGGACTAATAATTACAGAGGGCTGTATGAGAGTGAATACTTTGTTTTAGTTTGTTGCCAGTCACAAAGTGCTGGGTACTGGTGGATGGGTAAAGTATGACGTCTTTTAATTAAAATGTCTCAGGTTTCATCCAAGAGGCAATCAGTGTTTCCACTACTTACCATTTTTTCCTGTCAAAAGCTGTTAAACATAGAAAAAAAGTGTTCACCTGTAGAGCATTTCTTGGCCAGCACAAAAAATATCCGTAAATCGTTGTTAAAAGTACTTTGACTGAAGGCCTTTCGGAGAAGAAAAACATTGATTTATGTGTTTATTTATGTATATTAAATTAGTGTATTTGACATAAAAACACTTCTTTTTTTTTACCACATTTTTGTGTAAAAGCCCAAAAATAATGTACCCAAAACACAACGGATACTGTTCTTCAGCCCTTTTGATTACAGTCATAACCCCCATCTCATTTAAAAAGGTAAATCTTTAAATTTTACAATCAAAATGTCAGAATGAGCATAAGTGATACGGAAAATAATGCCAATAATGTTTTATCTCTATCTATCTCTATCTTGTATCTGTATTATTATTATTATTAAAATACTACAAGTACCAAATACAGAAAAAACAAACAAACAAAAAACTCAACTCAATTATTACAAAAAAAAAGCAGGAAGAAATCCCTAAAGGCATTTCCACATTTCTAAGTGACAGATTCTCCTGTTAATTTGCTTGATGATGTTTTGATTAGAACAGCTTGTTGAGCTCATAAGCGTGTGTGGGTGCATGTGTGGGTGCATGTGTGGGTGTGTGGGTGCGTGCATGTGTGCGTGCGTGCCTGTATCTATACATGCATGTGGGTTTTGTGTAGCGTGTTTCTATGTAAATGCTTGTGTCTTAATTACTGGGAGGTGGTACATTTCTACAACATGTCAGGAGATTTGCCTCAAATGTCTCTCCAAGGGCCTTTTCCTGTCCGTCTCTGTCTTCATTAAGTGAACATCAGGTGCAAATTAGCTCAGAATAACTTGTCCCTAATATAAATATGGCTCCTTGCCAAGTAGAGGAAACTGTGTTGACTGGCAACCAGGAGATGACCAGGAAGTCTGACTTCTACTGCCACCTGGTGGTGAGTTGGGTCCCTTACACCTTCCAGTTGAATTCTCTCAGTGTTGGCGGCCCACCTCTGCTCTCTGCTGGCAGGTGATCTACATTGAAGCTGATGGTAGCCTAAGGTGATGTTATGGCTGATCACGTCAGACGATGAAACACTTCTCCCACAGCAGCCTGGGAGAGGTGAGTGTGAATTGTGAAGCCCGACTCAGGATTTGTTAGAAACAGAATTATTTCTTTTTTTCTTGTTTCTTTTTTAATAAATTTTTTTTGGCAGAGTTGTACCACCGCAGGGGGGGAAAGAGAGTACAAGTTCCTGACAGAGACATGCAGGCTCCAAACACATATGTCTTAAAATCGCCCTCTTGCTTTTCATCTGCACCAAAGGAGGCGAATTGAAAAGGTGAAACCACCCGGAGATCAAAGCACACTCATGGATTCAACCAGTCAAGTACTTTCATCACTGGTTCAGGCTCTATTCTCTAGTTGCATTAAAGGAAGACACAGAATGTACATCTACTTATATCTATGCTGCACAAG